>NC_142645.1:10020000-11270000 GCF_053813885.1 Theobroma cacao
CATCTTCATCTCCTTGTATGTCATCTTTTTCATCCTCAATCAAGAGATTAACCTCTTCATAATCACCACTTGCTAAAACTATAGTGATATCAAGTTCTTCCGAGGAAGTAACATTAATTGGAATAGATACATCATCTTCTTGGTATACTTCTTCATTCAAATCAATTTCATTTTTCTCTATCTCCACTCCTAGGAAGGTGAAATCTATTCTGAGCTTTTGTTTTAAATATTGCCCACTAATCATGTCAATCTCTTTTGGTTGATGGATAACTACTATAATAAACTTGGTGAGCTTGTCCAGCTAAAATTAATGGTTCATTAGTAGCAAGTATCGAGTTGTATTTAATTTCAATAAGATCATGAAAAGGGTCTACATTAATACCTTTTTCAATTTCAAACCAATGACACTTAAATAGCACATGTAGACACTAAATTGCAAATAAAAAACGGAGTAAAAAAATATATAAAAAAAATAATAATGAAATAATGAAAAAATGAAAAAAAATGAAAGAATGAAAAAAGGAGAGAGGTACGACTGGCAGGGTAGTGGAGCGCCCCCTCCAGAGCCCAGAAATCGGGTATAAATGGGAGGGGGATCCGAGCAACCAAAGGAGGAAGCCGGCAACAAAAAACTACCAGCTTTCTAAGCAATGGAGAGCAACCAAGGGGCGAAAAATAGAGAACAAAAAAAATAGAAAACCTGTAACAAGAAAAACCCCAGCAACCACACCAAAAATCCACAATGAGCACTGAAAAATCAAAAAAAAAAAGGAGAAATAGGAATTGATTATTGAGAGTGGGGGTTTTTGGGATTTTGAGCAGAGGAATAGAGAATGAGGGAGAGGCGGAGCCGCAATCTGCTGCCGGCAAGAGGAAGGAGAGCTGAGCAGAGGAATAGAGAAGGAGGGAGAGGCGGAGCCGCAATCTGCTGCCGGCAAGAGGAAGGAGAGCTGAGCAGAGGAATAGAGAAGGAGGGAGAGGCGGAGCCGCGATCTGCTGCCGGCGCAAGAGGAAGGAGAGCTGAGCAGAAAAATAGAGAAAGGAGGGAGAGGCGGAGCCGCGACCTGCTGCTGGCGCAAGAGGAAGGAGAGCTGAGCAGAAAAATAGAGAAGGAGGGAGAGGCGGAGCCGCGATCTGCCGGCACAAGCGGAAGAAAAGCTGAGCGATGCGGAGCTGCAATACCGACCGACGGAAAGGAAGAAAGCCAGGTTTGGGTATTTGACGAGAAGAAAGAAAACTAAGTAAAAAAAGAGAGAGAGCTTGTCTCCTCAGGGCCGAACGACGCCGTTTGGTATCCCATGGAAGGTTGTGCAAAGCTGAACAGTGTGTCTAGCAACAGCCGTGGTCAGTTTAGTTGTGTTGAGGCTCATTCGACTTAATCAGGTAAGGAAAATTTAATTTCTTTGCATAATGGATTTGTGATTATTTAATTGTTTGGGTATCATGGTTTGATTCGTTTGAGTTCAACTCGCAGCATTTAATCTAAGCTTCATACTTGATGCTAAAAGGTTGATTCGGAAATATTTTTTTTTACAAAGAACCAAAAGAAAATTTTCTAGAAAATGTCTTTAAGATTAAGATTAAATTACTTTATCACAATGCTCTAAAAATTTTAGATATGATGTGCCGGTTTAAAGAGATAATCTAGTTAGAGGATTATAAATATGTATAAATAAGAATATAAATAGAGGCATGAGAAATATTTATGTATGCTAAAATATATATATATACATACATATATATATATATATACATAAATATGTAGTGAATAAAAATAATATTATATCAAGTATGAAAATAATTATAATATGGTAGGTAAGAGAACCAACCTTAGAGAATTAACTCCCAAGAAAAATATCATGGCATAAAGGACAAGCAAACAATGCCGATGATGGAATAATCGATCGGGATGCGAGAAGTCGCAATCCCGAGCTTATGTTCCCTAGGCTCGGAATCCGAATCAAGGCCCCACCAGTATGATGGGAGGGTCTCGTTTTTAAGATTCCGAAATCCTTAATAAATAAAGAGCTTGATTATACAACAAAAATTATTACTTGATGAAATTACTTGATAAAAAATAAATAATAAGTAATAAAATAATGATAAAGTGATAACAATTCAAATATATATATAATAATTAATTCGTGAAAATACAATATATATGACATTAAATAAGTAAATAAATAAATTAATAATAATAAAAAATAACTAATTTAAAAGTAAGCATCGAATATTAAGTGGCATAAAGAAATGTGAAGATAAAGATAAAAAAAATAATAAATAAAGATCTTAGGCATTAGGTTTGAATAAAAATCGCTTATGAAAAATATAATAATAATAAAAATATAAAAATATATATAAAATAGTACGATAAAAAAAATATATAATTTTTACTCATTAAAATAACATAGAATTATAAATAATTTGTCTAACTATAAATGAAAAACAAAGAACTTAGAACAAAAAATGTAAAGTATAAAAATAATAATAATAATAATAATAATAAATAAGAATAGGAAATAGGATAATAAAATATATAATAAAATAAAAATAATTAATGATAATAAAAAATAAATAATTGCATTAGCATAGCATATACATATTGCATCATACATATCATTGCATATCAATATTTTTGGTTTTCGAGTTTAAGCCTCGATGATGGGATCTTTCGGGGATCCTGCGAAGGCAGGTATTTCTCGAAAAGTTCCTTAGGTGAAAAGATGTCCTCGGGTCCCACCAGTATGATGGGAGGGCTCGAGAACCATCTTTAATAAAAGGTTTTTGCCCGAATTAGGTTCATTAGGCACAAAATATTATTTTAAAAAGAAAACGTACGATGACCCCGAAGACGGGAATTATTCGTCGAATTTGCGAAGGCGAGTTTCTCGGATAATTCCCTAGGTGAGAGAATATCCCGAGTCCCACCAGTATGATGGGCGGATTCGGAAAGTATCCTCGATAAAAGGTTATTTGTCCAGCATTTTTATCTCACGCCATGCATTTCATCTCGCCACTCATTTGCATTCCACTTTAGGTTAAATAGGAGATAAAATAAAAATAATAATTAAGGAAATCTAGTGAAATTAAAAATTAAAACCCAATAGGATAATCTAAAAATGGTACCGTTCATGGAACGGGCGTCCGAGGGGTGCTAATCCTTCCCCGGGCGTAACCGTACTCCCGAACCTAGATCCAGAAAATTGTAGATCGGTTTAAGGTTCTTTTCGGTGGGTTTAAAATTAATTTAAGTTTGCATCGATTAGAATCGAGTCAATAGGTGGCCAATCGCACCTAGTAAAAAAAAAGATTAGTGGCGACTCCTAGTTTAATTTTTTTTTAGTGAGTTTTCATATTCATCTCTAGCGGTCGGGTTCCCTGACCCGCACGTTACGACAGCACAACTTTGTCTTCGATACCAAAATACTTCAACTCGATTATATCCACCAGGATACTATAAAAGTCACATTTATAACCATTGTAAAAACTCCCTTTTATGCATACCCCACTATTCATTATTTTACAATTTTACCCATAATCTAGTGTGTGAAACTTGAAACTATTTACAAAGTATCCTTTGTAACATCTTATCATATGTCTTGGACCATGAGAGATTTTAAGTATACACAGATCAATTTCATCCCTACATTCTGTAACCTACCAACATGTAATACAAGACCAAGAATGGTTAATTTACATAAGTAATGCATATTTGTTATTAAAAGTTCACTTCTAATTTACATAAACTTACATATTCTTTAAACCATTTCATGAATCTTGTATCACGTACTTTCTCCAATTCTTCTTTCGATATATGCACAACATCTCTTTTCACCATTTCATCAAATATCCTATCATCATATCCACAATTTATAAATTAAGTTCATTCTTATGATCAATCATTTAGGTTTATGGTAGAATGGTACTTACTCAATATATGGAAAGATTTCTTTGCAATTCATTAAAATATATAGCTTAACTGCATAAAATTGAACCTTATCTAAAAATCGAGATTTATCTAGTGGACCAAAAGCTCATCTAGGATGAGTGAAAATCGAAAGACGATCAAGAGAGTCCACGTCTCCCCCATCATCATTATGTGTCACTCAATTTAGCCTTGTTCACACAGCAGGTTCAAAATACAATGAGCAAAACAAAGAGATTTCCTTGATCATATAAGCCTCGCATATAGATCCTTCAACAAAGGCTTGATTTTTCACTTTTTTCTTCAAATCATGCAAAAACCAAAACATCATAATATTCATAAAACTTAATAAATACCTAAATTCTTCTACTAAACTATTCGAAAACAAATAACAGATATAGTACCTCTCAAATGTATACATCCATCAATGTTGGACGGGTCCACCAACCTTTGCCTCGTAAGGTAAATGAATCAGCAAATGCTCCATAGAGTCAAAGAAACTTGGAGGAAAGATCTTTTCTAGTTTGCATATAGTTTCACATATTTTTCCTTCCAAAGCTTCCATGTGATTTACAGGTATTTCAATTGAGTATAAATCTCTACAAAAATGAGATATCTTAGTAATCGCATCCCAAATAGAGTGAGGCACCATATCATGAAAGACAATTAGGAGCAATACTACAAAAAAAAATGACAATCATGACTTTTCATCCCATAAAATTTGCAATCGATCTTGTTAATACACCGAGATATGTTCGACACAAAACTATCCGGTAACCTCAATTGTTTCACCCAAGCACAAACAATTTTTCTTTCCTCCTTACTTAAAGAGTACGAAGACTTAGGCTTGAAAATTTTTCGATTATTTTTCACAAATTCCAATTCTAGACACTTGCAATACACCTTCAAATCTTAGCGTGCCTGTAAGTTGTCTTTCATCTTCCCCTTAACATCCATCATTGTGTTGAATATATTCTCAAATACATTATGTTCAATATGCATTACATCTAGATTGTGACAAATAAGAAATGTATGCCAATAAGGTAAATCCCAAAATATACTCTTTTTCACCCAATTTTGACGTACATCGTAACTCGAAATCTTTTGTTCACCACATTTTATTCTAAATGGGATATCAGGAAACTAATTCAACCGTGACCATATTTCTTCACCTGATAATCGAGGAATTGAGAAGTCTTGCTCAACTCTTTTCCTATGAAATTTATCTCTCTGCCTCCTAAAAGGATGATTAGGTGGCAAGAATTGCCGATGACAATAAAAAAACCAAGGTTACCTACCATGATACAATATGAAAGGCTTAGAACATTGCATGCAATAAGGACATGATAATATTCCATGAGTGCTCCATCCTGACAACATCCCATAAGCAGGAAAATCATTAATTGTTCATAATAATGCTGCCCTCATTCGAAAATTTTGTTTCCAATAAACATCATACGTGACAACACTCTCAATCCACAATACTTTCAACTCATCTATCAAAGGCCGCAAAAAAAATCTATGTTTTGGTTTGGACTTTTCTTCCCTGGAATAACCATATTAAGAAATATATATGGTTGTTTCATACACATGAATGGGGGTAAATTGTATACAGTGAGCATTACTAGCCAAGCGGAATAGGGTTTCGCAGTTAGTCCAAAAGGATTAAAACCATCAGTACATAACCCTATTTTGACATTTCGGGGTTCCATTTCAAA
This sequence comes from Theobroma cacao, assembly GCF_053813885.1. NCBI lineage: Eukaryota > Viridiplantae > Streptophyta > Magnoliopsida > Malvales > Malvaceae > Theobroma > Theobroma cacao. Next base: position 10,025,644 of record NC_142645.1, read on the forward strand.
TAACTCATGTGTGCAGTTAAAGTGTTTCCAAGCCTTACCATTAACAGAGTGTCTAAGTACTCCATCATCACTTTGGTTTTGCGTATGCCATGTCATAGTTTTAGTAGTTTTTCCTGACATATAAAGCCTTTAAAACCTTGGTATAAGTGGCAAGTAATGCAAAATCTTGTAAGGAATTTTCTTTTGCCTTTTGACACTTGATTTCTTCAGTTTATACTAAAGATGACCACATATCATACAATGCTCCAAATCATTAGTTTCCTTGTAAAATAAGATGCAATTGTTTTTACGAGCATGAATTTTGATATATTCAAGTCCAAGTTTTGCCACTATCTTTTTCATTCTATAAAAGTCACTAGGTAAAGTTTCATCTAATGGCAACATACTCTTTAGTATCTCCAACAAACGATCAAAACATGATTCACTCAAATTAAACTTTGATTTAACATTTAGAAGTTGTGACATACCTGAAAGCGTTGTGTACTTTGTGTAACCTAACCACAAAGGTTCATCTGCATTACTCAACGAGGAGTAAAAGCTACTTGCATTTGGGTTTGGATCTTCCTCCACAAACCTTGATTCATTATCATGACTAGAATTGAAAGCAACTTCTGGACCCATTGCATCCTTAACCATTCTAGCATATGGATTTTTTTTATTTTCTCTTCATATGTAGGGTCCTCATATTCCCAATGTTCCCCATGACTAGCATATGGTTCACCTCTATCTTTACTTCTTGATGATTGGTCAACATCATTTTCCCCATGTAAACTTCATATTGTGTAAGCACCAGTAAAACCCTTTTTTAGGATACATTCCACCACCTTATCGGAATGTAGAAACTTGTTGTTCCTACACCAAGAGCAAGAGCATCTCATCTTATTCTTCCATATATATGTACGGTTAGAAAATGCAAAATCAATGAATTCTTTAACTCCATTTATAAATTCATCTATAATGAATCCATTAGAAGTTAGTTGACGATACATCCAAAGTCGATCTCCTATCATTTTGTAATCCTAAGTTTTCAGAATATGACAATCAAGAGTCATTCGCATCCATGTTTACCATTAAAAATTTTAACAAAAATATGCCATTATGAAATACATTTAAACATTTTAAAATATAAATTAAAAAGTCCAAAGAAATTTTCATCAAAATTCCATTGGAAACTTCCAACGGAATGATGTCAAAAAAATTTTTTTGTCAAAAAAAATCAGTTTTCTTGTAGTGAAAGATCACTTAAGTTCAAGCAAATTTGATCATTTTGTCATAATCAAAACTATAATTATTTTAAAGCAAACATAAGCATTTGTTGAGAGCATACATTGTCTATGTAAAAGTTTTCATAGCAACATATTCGATGTAATGAGACCTATATAGCAATGAAATCAATACCAATCATGTTCTGATGTGTCTAAATAGATCATGATGGCACAATCCGATACTATTTCTAACATTACACATAAAAGTTCAGAAGTTGTAACTACAAATATAAATTGGTAGTCTTAGTGATAATTAATATTCTACACATTTATAAAACTATTTGAGGGTTGAGATCCATGTTTCAAAATTTGCACCATTCCTGGTCGATTCAAATTCAGGGCCTGGTTTCAAGACTATAGAAACATCGATAGAGGACCTTGGCAATAATAATAACTTAAGTGTTGCCTCAGCTCCTTCTCTTGAACAGCTATCATCGAAGCAGATAGTCATTCTCTTCATCACAGTAGCTTTTGTTATAAGATGTCTAACAAATTCCAATTGTCTCTCCTTTCCATTGAATCCATTTATGGATACTACGTTTAGGCTATGAGTGATACAATCACATAGCTCCCTTTTATCCCATAACATGGACTCCGGATATGGCAGCGACAAATTTTGAGTACCATGATCTGAGGTTGCTACTTTCCATTCGGAATCTATTTCCTAAAAGTACACAAACCAGAATGCATTTCATTCAATTAAGCTTTAATCTAGAAGATAATATATATATACTTCAATCGAAAAATTTTTATATAAATCAGCTTCTCAAGATTAAGATAAATATAATTGGCAATGACATACCGGTATATTGATTTCAAGTTGCTTCAGTTGGGGGCAAACTCGTAAAACTATAGCAAGTATCAACACTTCTCTTATATTGTTCAAATCCAAGTCAATTGATAGCGTCCATAAATTTTCAAACAAGCTTGAGTCATCCTTTAAGTGATAACTTCGATCATTTCCAAGTCTCTAAGGCCAACAAAAACAATTCATTCATATGATCAAATATGATATTATATGAAATATAGTGTAATTCAATAAAAACAAAACAGCTAGTGAAAATGCTTACTAAGAGACCACTGCAATGCTCTAGAATTTCTGCAACCTTCACTGGTTCATGATCTTTGTGAAAATGGGATGGACCTTCTTCTTTGCCATTGCAATATGCACAAAACACCGTAAGCTTTGGGGCATTGATAATTAAATTTTTGGGTGGACATTTTAAAGTATCAAGCACCAAAACACCAAGGGACATTGTTGATAAGCATATTTCGTCCACGTCCAACTACTCTAACTCCACAGTTTTAACATTCTCACTAACAATCCAAACTCGATCGAACCCGATACAAAAGGAAAGGCTCAAATGCTCCAAAGAAGCACAACTAGATATGATTCCATCAAGGGTTTCAGTTTTAAGAAACAACAATTTAAGTTTCAAGGTTCGAAGATAATGGCAATGATCAAAAGAGGAGTCGGTTTCAAGTTTGTAATGTGTCAACTCAAGTGCATGCAAAGTTGTACAAGAGAAAATCCCTGATGGCAAACTCAATTTTAAATCAGTAAATCTGCCCATAAAGTTTTGCTGAAAAGGGAATTCCTCACAAGTGAAAGCTATCTCTTGTATCCCTTTCTCTGATACAAGAAATTCAATCCAGTTTTTAAGATGACCATATTTGCAACTATCAGGAAAATGAATGATCTTGCAACTAGTCAAGTTACATCTATGAGAAAACAATATCTTGTCAATCATCAAAATAGCATGGAAAAGCTCTTTCTCTACATCATGGTTCAAACAATTATCGATTCCATGTCTATGCGAGTTCTTTTTCTCTTGATAAAGAATACGTTTGCTTGGTTTCATCATTCGTTTTGGATCAAAATCGAGACGAGAAACATACCTCCATAAGCTTTTCCACCCCCTTGATAAGATACTTGTTCTTACAACTTCATCAACGGGTAGCTATGACACAATCTCAGACAAGAGTGTGTCAGGAAGCCTACTAATCAAATCAAGGCCATAAGGCTTTTCCTTAACGAAATTTGATGTCATTTTTTTCCTCTCTTTTGCTTTCTTTGAAAAAGATGGGATATGAAAGGAAAATGATAGATGTATATAGGTGTAGTAGGTCTGGTGAGGAAAAGAAATCACAGTGAAAAGTTTCGATATGGAAGGAAAATCCTTGTCAATTATAACAATGGACATGAAAAGAAAACGTGTCAAGGGTGAAGAAGCACCTAGCTTTGAATGCTAATGGACCTATCTCTTACGTTACACTTATGGCCGTGCATTTATTCTCTTTATCTATTTATAGCATGTTACAGCAAAATGAACCAAAATATGTAATTTTTTATTTTGGAAAACTTAGAAGAGAAAAAGTAAAGTTGCAAATAAAATAATCAATATATATAGCTAGCTAGCCTGATTGTTCTATGTTTTCGTTTTTCCTTTTTGGAAGAGAATATATACATGAATCCAGCAAATTGTGAATCTCATGCTTATGTGTAAACTTTATTTTCATTTTAATTTGTAATAAGTCAACAAATACCTTCAATTCTATAGAAAAAAGAAATAAATTTTAGAAAAAATAAACAAAAAAAAAGCTTTTAAATAAAATGGAAACTAATATTAAGGACTTGTAAAAGCAAAAGACAAGTTTTTGTTACCTAGAAACTTTGTTTCCTTCCATGCAATTCTTAAAGGCTTATATGTGACTTAGTTGAATTGTTTAGTTCTTTAAATTTTAGTCATTATTCATGAATTAAAATCTAGAAACATATCTATGATTTCTATCATAATTCTTATACCTAAATGGATTGGTTTCGTATAATATTTTATTTGGCTAATTAATGCATACGTTTTGCATAGATTTTTCTCAACTTTGCTTAACATTAATCAATTTTATAAGACAAGACAAGTAACTGGACATGCTAGTGCACGTAATATATAACAAGACGTGACAAGACATGTCTTTCATGTAATATATATATATATATATATATATATATATATATATATTATTTGGTGGGGAGAAGAAATCACAGAGAAAAGTTTTGATATGGAAAAGGATATCTCTTGTCATTTACAACGAAGGACATGAAAAGAAAAAGTGTCAAGGGTGAAGAAGCACTTGCCTTTAAATGCTAATTGATCTGTTTCTTACATTACATCTAAAGAAGTACATTTATTCTCTCTATTTATTGCATGTTATGGCAAAATGAACCAAAATATATAATTTTTTATTTTCAAAAAATTGGAAGAGAAAAAGTAAAGCTACAAATAAAATAATCAATATATATATATATATATATAGTTAGCTAGCCTGATTGTTTTTTGTTTTCATTTTTTTGTTTTAGAAATAGAATATATACATGAATCTAACAAATTGTGAATCTAATGCTTATGTGTAAATTTTATATTCATTTTAATTTGTAAAAGTTAACAAGTACCTTTCATTCTATGAAAAAAACACAAAATGAATTTTAGCAAAAATAAAAAAAAATCTTGTAATAAAATTGATACCAACATTAAGGACTTCTACAAGCAAAAGACAAGTTTTTGTTACCTAGAGATTTTGCCTATTTTCATGCAATTGTTAAAAGCCTATATGTGACTTAGCCTAATTTTTTAATTTTTTAAATTTTATAGTCATTATTCTTGAATTAAAATCTAGAAACCTATCCATTATTTCTATTATCATTCTTATACCTAAATGGATTAGTTTTCTATAATATTTTATTTGGCTTTTGCATAGATTTTGATCAATTTTGCTTATGTAGACACTAACTTTATATATATGTATATATATATATATGTATGTATATATATATATATATATATGTATGTATGTATATATATATGTATATATGTATGTATATATATATATATATGTATGTACGGATAATTAATATTGGTATTTGTGCTTTTGTTTTCATCTTATCTTGCTTTACTTTGTTTTGCATTATTATTTTGTTTTATTATGCTTTTAGTTAAATCTTATTAGATGTCCAGTGGGCATTGAGTGGCCCAAGTTTCGTCTGAGTTTGTTAACAAACAGATCCAAACAGCTAAAGTTGAAGTGAAACAAATCAAACTAAGCAACATAATTAAACTTAATAATCCAAGGTTAAAACCAATTGAACTCAAGAATATTCTGAATACAAAAAATAAATAAAGGAAGGCCAGCTGGGCACAACAAGGGTGCATCTAGCACCCTTGCTAGTACCAACACCTTGCTAGATGCGAGAAATCCGTGTCTAGCAAGGCATCATTGGGAGCCCAGATGGCACACCCAACACCTAAAAAAGGCAACTATAAAATTGCCCTCTACTCAAAAAATAAAAAAAGAGGAAATCTTGGAAACCTAAAAAAATCCCATTTTTTCCAGTTTAGTCCTTTTTCTCTCCCTCGCACGTAAGGTTATATGTGACTTAGTCTAATTGTTTAATTATTTAAAATGAATGATTATTATTCATTAATTAAAATTTAAAAATATATCCATGAATATGTCATAATTCTTATACCTATATAGATTGGTTTCCTATAATATTTAATTGGCTAATTAATGCTTGGGTTTTACACGAATTTTGCGCAGGTTTTGCTTAACTTTGCTTAACATTGAATTGAACTTTTGTGCACTTGTTTGAATGGTTAAAATTGATTAAAATCTCTTGTTGGCTTACATATAATGTTAGTTAGCTTAATGAAATTATATCAATAGGCATTAGCTTTTGATATAACTATAATTTTTATATATTTCATTGATTATTATATGGTCAAATTACCTAATATGTTTTTTATTATAGTGTTTTCGTCAATTTAGTCTATCTACCCAAAACTAGTTAATTTAGTCCATTGATTTTAAAATTTTGTGCAATTGAGCCCCTCCTCATAGCACCGTCCAATTTTGCCATTATTGTTGCGAACGTAATGCTAACATTGCAAAATTTAGTGACGTGGCAATGGCGTGGGTCTAAAATGCTGGCGTGGTAACAATAAAGTGACAGACTCCAAAAGAAATATTTTCCAAAAATATTTTTTATGTCACATCATATATAAAGATACTAAATTAAACAAAATTTAGTACTACAGAAATTAAATTGAATAAAATTGAAGAGTACATGATAATACTTAATTTTATAATAATTGGTCCAACTTGGAAGTTATTGTTGATAACTATTCAATTTATCTATCTATTTATATGCAAAAAAATTATTAATAAAAATAAAATACTTTTGTTTATTTTATTTTTAAATTATCATTTTAAATAAATATTATTAATTATATTTTCAATTATAATTATTGTTAGTGCAATAAGCTTAATGTGGATAATTCCTAAAGAGGGTGAATTGGAGTATTTTTAATTTTTTAAGATTCATTTTCAATTTTGAAAAAAAAAATCTCTTAAGCCAAATCACCAATTTGAAAATAAGCAAGACAATTGATTTCTTATACAATGAGAGAAGTTGAAAGCACAAATGAAATTAAAGGAGTAAGAAAGGAAGAAAAATCAACACAATAATTTTTGTAGAGATTCGGCCTCCTTGCCTATGTCCTCTGCCTTAGATTCATTAAGAAGCTTAAAATCCATTATTGAAATGAAATTCAATACACTTCCTTTCATGGATCAAGTGCAACCTTTCAATACAATGCCTTTTTATATTTAAAACACAACCATTGTATCTTTTATATTGGTTAAGGTATAACCACTCAAATGAATACAATAAGAGAAATGTGAGTGTAGCTAGAATGCCTCTTAAAGGCTGAGAAACAAGTTAAGTACAATGTTTGGTGAGAAAAAAAACAAGCAATGATGGCTCAATAAATAATACAATAGAAGACTTGAATGCTAGAAAAAAAGTATAAGGTGTATTGAATGATTTTGGCTGAATTCTTCTTTTTGGAGTTGTGTTTCAAAGTCTTCCAACTTTCATAAATGTTGTGGGAGCTTGACTTTATAGTTGTTGAAGCTTCAAAGGTAGTTAAGGTTGCATTAATTGTGAAAATAGCCATCCAACATACTATTCTAGGGTCCAACGATCATCATCTATTTATAAATTTCTTGACCTATCGATAGGTTGCCTTTAATAATTTTGAAATTCGCACCCATCTATCGATAGATGTAAGTATCTATCGATAGATTCAACTCAAGATCATTTTGAAGTATCCTTGGGTGGCTATCTATCGATAGATGTCACACATCTATCGATAGATGCAAGTCAGGGTCCTTTTGAAGTATTCTTGGGTGCCTATCTATCAATAGATACCATGTATTTATCAGTAGATTCAAGTCAAGATCCATTTATTTTGTTATTGGATGACTATCTATCGATAGATGCAAAGCACCTATGAATAAATATTCATAGTTTCTAATGTCCAGGTGCTAAAACGTCAACTATCGATAAATTTTCTTCATCTATCAATAGATAAGCTTATCTATCGATAGACTGACAGCAATTTTTAAATTCAAAAAGTCTTTTTCTTGTTTTCTATTTAAAGTGCTTAGTTCTTTCATTAAACCTTTTCAAAAACCGTTTGGACTTGTTTGAATATCTGAAAAATAATTTTGATTATTTGTTTGTCAAATCAAAATTTAGACTCAAATGAAGCATTAAGTGTAACAATTATAAATTATTAGTTAAAAAATGTATCGAATACATATATAAGCATGAAAAATGAGTGTCAAAATTTCCTATCTGATACATTAACGATCTGCCAAAAGGTGACACATGAAAATTGAGCTCCAAGATTTCTTATTATCATAGTATTTTTACTACCTTTATTTAAGTAAAGGGTTTATTGTAATTAAGCAAAATAAAAGGGGTTTCTTATACTTTTTCATTATGTATTGCTCATAACATGCATTGAAAGTAGCTCATTGCTAAGTCCTATAAGTGGCAGTGGCTCAAAAAGAAAAACCGAATTAGTATGTCCATGTGGGAAAGGGTTGCTATTTAGTTGGTCATAAGAATTAATTAGCAATTATTATAAAAAAAAACAAAAAACCTAGAAAAAGAATAAGTGTGTATCCATTCGGAAGTGAGACATTTGAATCGCTTTTTGAGATACTTGTATCTTTATTTATAATTTAATTCTTTTTGGAAATGAGGTACTTGAATCATTTTTGAGGTATGTGTATCTTAATCTATAATTTTCTTGTGGTAGATCTTTAGCTTTTATATTAAATAATTATTGTTGTTATTGTATCAAAAATTAAAATTCTGCATTAATCGTAAAAAAATAATGGTGTTATTAGACACATACCATCTACTAAATATAAATCTTATGATTTATTAATATAATTTACTTGATAATTGTTACTTTTTTATCTCCTTTATTATTGATATCTTTAATTGTTACTAGCCAAAAAGTTGAAAAGTCGAAAAGAATTGTTTTAGGACAAAAGACAAGTTTTTATTAACATGTAATTGTTAAATACTTATATAAGCCTTAGTCTAATTATTCAGTTCTTTAAATTGAATGACCATCATTCATTAATTAAAATCTAAAAACATATCCATGAATTTTGTCATAATTCTTATACCTAAATGGATAGATTTCCTATAATATTTTATTAGCTAATTAATGCACGGGTTTTGCATAGTTTTGCACGAGTTTTCCTCAACTTTGCTTAACATTGAATTTGATTTTTGTGTAATTGCTTGTATTATCAAAATTGATTAAAATCTCTTTTTGGCTTATGCATAATATTAGTTAGTTGAATTAAATTATATAAATAAACAAAAAGTATTAACTTTTGATATAACTATAGTTTATTATATTTCATTGATTATTGTATGGTCAAAGTATCCAATACGTCCCTTTATTATGGTGTTTTTGTCAATTTAGCACATCTAGCCAAAACTGGTTTATTTAATCTCGACTTTAAAATTTTGTGCGATTGAGTCCCTCTCCCTAACATTGTCTAATCTTATCGTTACTGTTGCTAACGTTATGCTAATGTGTTAAAATTTGCTGACATGGCATCGACATGTTGACATAGCAGTGATGACGTAACAGACTTAAAAAAAATGTTTCCCAAAAAATTTTTGTGCCACCAAAGGAATTAAATTGAACAAAATTCAGCATTAAAAAGAATAAATTGAACAAAATTTAAGTGAACTTGCTAATATTGAATTTTATAATAACAGGATCCAACTTGGAAGCTGATAACTATTTAATGTATCTATCTATTTATATGTAAAAAAATCATTACCAAAAATAAAATACTATTGTTCATTTTATTTTTAAATTATTATTTTAAATAAATATTATTAATTATATTTTCAATAACAATTATAAATTAATAATAATAAAATTTATCTGATACGTGAAAATTGAGTGTCATGATTTCTTATGTAATACATTAGACAATAAAGGGTACCACATAAAAATTGGGATGCCTTATTATTATAGTATTTTTATTACCATTGCTAAGGCCTACAAGTTGCAATGGCCCAAAAAGAAAAGCTTACAAATTTATTTAAAGTTCAGATTGGATATATTGTAGTGAATTTTAAATTGTCATTTTAAAAATTCTTAAAAATATATATACATGAAGTGTGGTTTTTTTTTTATTTAATTTTCTCTCTATCGCCACTTTAAGATAGAGAGAAGGCATTACCAGAGTCTAGATTGCCATAAAGTGTGATAAAGATCTATCACCACTTTAAGTTAAACACATGATGAGTATTGATCAAAATGGAAAGAAAAACGTAATCATCCACCATTACTACTTACTAGTGGAGCTCCCACTTGTTTGCCAGTGCTATGAAGACCAATGCTGTACTGTATGCCGCACTCAATGGATAATTAGAAACTGCAACAAGAAACCACGGCTTGCCTTGATCAGCAGCAAAAACATTATACATTTCAGAGCTATAGCAAGTATATGATCCTCAATCAGCAGAAACAACATGAAAATTAGAAACATCCCATCTTATTAAGCACCATATATGTATGATAATTACTTGATTAAATCAATCACAAAAGACCACAACACTTGGTCTTTAACAATTTGCAAAAACAGATAATAGCACGAAAATATAAAGCCTCTCTTCATTCAACAATCTACTATATAATCAGGAAAAGGAAAAGAATAATTTCCAGCTCATTTGATATCATTACAAGAAAATTCTTCTGTGTTCCATCAATCCTTCTGTCTTTACACATGAAAAACTAGTCAAACAATCCATTTGCATGAAAACTTACTTGAAATATAATTATCTGTGCCAGCCTTGTTAACTTTCCCACGAACCATTGCACCCATCTGCACAAACATTTAAGCAGAAACAAGCATGACGTTTTCCATCTTCAATAATTATAACATAAAGCTGGGAGGTATAAAACCTAGGCTGAAAAGCTAAAAAACAACAAACATACCACGAAAATAGGGGTTACATCATCAGCCATAGTCGAAAGATAATCATTTATATCCATCACTTTTTCTGCATTGTAAGAGAGTCCTGCTTTAATTCCCGCAATGCTATTCTCTAATTAGTTATCCCAAACATTCAACTCAAAAGGAAAAAACAAAGGCATGAAACTCACCAACTATACGAGAGTTGGAAGGTAAATACTGTGTCAAAGGCCCGTCAAGTTGTTGAATAATCACTTCATTTGTCTCTGGGACTCGTACACGTTTTCTTTCCAACAGCTCCAGCATGATGCCATAAAAGCGTTCGTGTGTTCTAGGAATACGAAAGTGTGGTTCGACTTGAAAGAGAAGTCCGTCGTCAGTTTTCTCATAGATAGCAAAGCATGTAAAAAGGGATAAAAACCATGTAAAAAAGGGATAAAAACCCGTTAAGCAAAGCAAGATGACAACATGATAAGACTGAAAAATTGATGATCAACCAACGGACCTCTAAAACAATATCAGGCCAATAATCATCAAGGTTCTTCCCTTGTTTCCTTAGGAAATTATCATCTTCATCAGAATTCAAAAGCTTCCGCTTCTAAAACATGGGGAGAGGAATACAATCAAGTTTGGTATTTTTCTGGAGAGGAATACAATCTAGTTTGGTATTTTTCTTTCTTCTTCCTCACTTTGAAATGCTTCCAAATGGTCTTTTTTATAGTTGAGGAAGTTGTAGAGCCGTTGGAGATGAATTAGACAAGAATCTTGGAGTTAGACACAAGTTTGCAATAAATCTAGTCATTACTGATGCCTTAGGATCGACTATAATGCTCCTAGGATCAACTACAGTTCTTTAAATTTTTAAATTAGGCTTCTATAGTTGAGTATGATCATCCTTTACTCTATTCTCTTCCCGAGAGCATGCACTTTTGATTTCTGGACATGGATAGTCGACTATCTTTCTCTGAGGATTGACTAAGGCTTCTCAAAAGTCAGATTTCATGTCCAAGCCGCCATAAGATCGACTACCTCTCTTATGGGATCGAATATGGCTGTGTATTTTCATATTTTCTCACCCATTCGGCCTCTAGATCGATTTGCCTTACTTTAATATCAGTTGGAACTTTGTCTACTCAAAATTCTTTGTCATTTTAATTCGTAATTTTGACCATATTTTCCTTGCAATCAAATATTGCGTTGAGAATGAATTTCTTGTCTTGAGATAACCTTGTTGTTGTGAAGATCAATTATATTGAAAAACTCCACCACTTGTGAACTTATTTTTCAACTTTAACATCTCAAGAGTGAATGTTAGGGAGATTATGAAACCTTGTTCAAGAAAGTTTAATACTTATACAATTAAGTCATTCAAGATTGTAGACATTTATGAAGTGTGTGTGTGTGAGGGAGTTTAATAACTTCAAGAAATCACACAACCAAGATAATCATGCTTGTAATTATATAAGTGCAAATGTATGAGAGTTAAAATTTTCAAGAATGTATCAAGCACTACCAAAAATCAAGCTTTTTCTGATGGAATTTTTCATTGAAAAAAGTTAAAATTCCATTGGAAATTCATTTTTTTGACTGATTTTCAACAGAAAAATTAGTTGAAAATTCCATCAGTAAAAGCATTATCGGAACTTTCCGTCGAAAATTTCCAACAGACAATTCCGTCAGAAAATTACATCAAAAAAAGTGCATAATCCATCAATTCCGTTGGAAAACCATTTCCCATGGAATTCTGACAGAAATTTCCAACAAAATTTTTCGTTGGAAAAGCATTTCTCACGGAATTCTATTGAAAATTTCCAATGAAATTGAAACTTTTGTCGAATATTTTTGACAAAATTTTCATTGGAAATGCATTTCTGACATAATTCCATAAATTTTGTAAGAAAATGCTAACAAAATTTTTCGTTAAAAAGCATTTCCCATAGAATTCTTGTGAGACCTTAACCCCTATTGACTCGTAACTAGCAGTAGACGCGATAATACGAACTAGGGGTAATTTCGTCATTTCTCCTGGTCAGCCCCTAAAATTTAGTTTTCTAATGTTATTAAGGTCCAAGTAGGCCTAAGGAATGAATGAATGAGGATAAGATAATGAAGAAGATAGAAATACCGATAATTTTTACGGTAGGGGTAAAACGGTCATTTTACATCTCGGGTTGAAATTTTTAAGTTTCATGAACCTGAGTATTTCTAAACCCTTATGGACCTTGTCTTAGTGTTAAAGAAGTAAAAGGATTGCATAAAAGCAATGGAAAAAACAAAATGACATAGTTAAGGGCATTTTGGTAATTTTGCTAGAAATGGATAAACTTAAGCCATAAAAATCTAAGTTTCTAGGATGTTCTTCAAATTTTCAGCACTTCCTCTCCCACGTTCTTTCACCCCCCAATGGAAGCTTGCCTTGAATTTCCATATATTTCCTTGAGTTAACCTCGATTTTTCATGTTTTTATGTACCCTTTCCCAAAGTTCTTTGTGCTCTTCTACTTTCTCACCATAAAAACCCTCAAAAACCTTTCCTTATTACACTCTCTCACTAGTTGGACGTTTTAGAGAGAGAAAGTGAGATTTTCATGATAGTTTGAAAGCTTTTGGGAAAGAAATTCAATTACAAAGCTACTAAGGTGAGTAGTGAAATTGAGTTGATTTTTTTTAAGTTGTTAAGAATGGCTAGCGGCTAGATCGGTGAGTGTTTTGTAGTTGAGGTGGGTTATTCATTGTAGTGTGACTAGAATAGTGAAAATATATAGTCACTTGATAGTAGATGGAAGCTAGTTAAAAACAACTAGCAGAACATGATTTAGTGGATAGCTTTTAGAAATATAATTATGCAAATCAGGTTGGTTGTGATGTTGTTGTGATGATAGGTCCCAACAAGGCCCCATAGTTCCATTTGGACCATTAGTGGAGGTTGGAGTCAAGTAAAGATTCAACAAATACCGGTGAGTGAACTTGCATAAAATGTTTTGGGATTAAGGCACATGTGGTTGATTGAGACATTCTAATTGTTTTTCTATAAAATGCATGGGAACAAGCCTTTAGTGAAATGTTTTTGGTGATGTGGAACATGATTGTGATGAATCTCTGTACCTTTATATGATGCTGATGTGTATAACAAAATATATGATATGTATTGCTAAGTAATTTTGTGTAATTGATGTAACTGTGCATGTGCGGAGTGGGCAGTGCATATGCCGGTTGAATGATGATGTTGTGACAGCTACAACCGTGCATATGTAGAGTGGGCAGTGCATATGCCGGTCGAATGACGATGTTGTGACACTTACAACTGTGCATGTGCGGAGTGGCAGTGCACATGCCGGTAATGATGTGCGTGTGGGGAGTGCATGTTGGCTGAGGGAGGTGGTGGTATTCGTGTTTATATATATATATGTATATACATGCGTAGTAGAAAGTTTATGAATATAGTACGTGATTGTAATGTATGTGGAATCTTGCATGTTGAACAGTGAAAGTTGTTAAGTATTTTCAAATTGATGTTTATTGCAGCAAGGAATTTGGCTATAGCGAAAATGGATTCTCGTTACAGCCAAAAACTCTCGGGTGGTGGTGTAGTGCTATCACTTTGACAATGATTTTGACCATCTTCCGGTCAGAACTTATCACGACCCGAAACTCCCATCGAGCCCGTGACAATCGTCACGAAGCCTCGACAGACATTCTTCCCTCGAATGCCTTTCCAGACCTCGCAAGGCTTTTGTACCAATTTTTCCATTCCTCTCCTTTTTTTTATAATAAAATAAAATAAAAATATTAATTAAAATAATCTATTTTAATGTAAAAACAATATATATATTTTTTTTTTTTGAAACATCAAAAATTAATTTTTTGCACATCAAAACAAAATAAATTTATACATACTATAATATGGAAAACTAGAGTATGCAATTTAAATTACAATGACATTTGGGCCCCCAAATAACTGAGAAGGTTTAAGTCTATAACCTTACTTTCTAGGATGCAACTCCGAAATTTACTTCTCGATGCAATTGACAGTCTACTGCCTATTCTGAGCCTGAAAAATGTATAGGAAGAAGGGGTGAGATTATAAAATCCCAGGGAGTAGACAGACATCATCAAAATAATCTAAAGCCGAGTAATAGGAGACAATTAAAATAATTCATCCCAACCCATATAAATAATTGGATTTCATCCAATTACTCAACATGGCTTATGTACTTTTCAAAAACTTGGCCCTTGCCAAAAATCCATTCTCGGGGATACCCCGCGAAGGCATCTTACCGAGACCGCCAAGGTTGTTTATTGTCACACACAAAAAATTCAATAATTTTTGTCAAATCAATATATATTATTTCAGGCTCTTATCCATGCGTATGCACTAGATAGGGTGTGAAATGTTTGGACAATCGCTTAATTACAGTGGCTGACCTAACTCGCCTATACACAGTGTAAATTTCTAAAATCTCCAATTCAACTCCAATTCCATCCATTTCAATTTCAATTATCCAATTATATCCACAATACCTCAATGACTATGAATGTGGTTCAATTTATCAGTTCGGACCATAAATTACACTTTTACCCCTAGTGGGTAAAATTTTCAATTTTTTGCACCAAAAATTCTCATTTAATATCCAACCTCATAATTCATCATTTTTCCATCTAATTCTCTTAAAATAAAGTCAATCTCATCCTCACACACCATTGGCTAGATTCGGCCTAGAGAAATTCATGGAGAAAATAAATATTTTTCTTATTGTTTTACTCATAAACATGCTAAACTAACACTAAACACTAACATAGTTCAAAATCAAATTAATCTAACAACTTTCTCTCTCTAAACCCATATGATCAGATTTGAATCCATCACCAAAAAACATAATTAAACCATGGAAAATAAGGAGAAATGCATGGAAATGATAAATCTTAAGCTAAGCTTGAAAAATCATACCTTTAAACACTTGATTCCTTGAAAAATCACACTTTTTCTTTGAATTTTCTCACTCTAGGGTTTGTTCTTATTTCTCTCTCTCTCCTGCTGGTTTTGGCTGACCCTCCCAATGAAGAATTCTGGAATTTTCAAGCCTTTTAATAGGCTTAATAAAATATTATTATTTTATTTACCTTTTGAATATTTTATTATTTTATTTTTTCTACCACTCAATCCTCTTCACTTATCCATGTCGTCCATGAAATTTTTAGACTTTTTCAAAGTTTTGGTGGAGTAAATTTTTAAAAATTACACTTTTGCCCTCGTAAAGTGAAAAATTACATTTTTGCCCCAAAAACTGAAAAATTGCTCATAGACATATTTTTCATCCCTTATACTCATACCATTCTCCAATTTGTCAAATGTGATCTAAATTCTCTCAAAATCTCAAATTTTGTCTGCGGGTGGAAAAATTATGATTTTGCCCCTAGATAGTAAAAATTTCGGTTTGACTCCGAATTACCATTTTGAGTCATCTCTGAACTGTGAAACTCTTAATTTCATCTTAAAATTCCTATTTGAACTAGTTCGGGGCTTAATCGACTCAATGTTACCATTAGGGGCAATATCGTCTTTTAACGATTTCTCGAACTTCCTAAATATACAAACATTCTATCGAGCATGTGAATGACATTATAATTATTTTACAAAGCAGGGTTTGACAACACTACCCCCTTTAAAATAAAATTTTGTCCTCAAAATTTCACTTATCAACTCAAAGAAAAGGCGGGGTATAATCTTTTATTCGATACTCAACTTCTCATGTTATCTCCTTTATAGGGAATCTTGAGTTTCTCCTCGTATTTATTTCCAACTCAACTTGAATACTTCACTTATATCTATTATTACCCTTTAGAATTTGATCAGCAATAATCCTCTCGATCATGAGTCTTTATGTCATTTAGGATTATACTAAGTGGTTTCTCAAGATAAAGAGTCTACGCAGCCTCTTGTCTATAATCGGTGCTGCAGTCAATGACTATAAACAAGACTCTACGTCAATTCCACTATTTCGCTGTTTACCACAAGAGTTGCTTCATTTAATCACTTTTCATTCAACTGAGTTAATACAAGAATTATAAATCCTTATAGTAATCCTTTATAATACTCATTTTCTATGCCACCGTCGTAATCCTTTATTCACAAATTCATTACTTAGCATTGATGTCCCTTCTCATTAATCTCTCATCCTCTTTATTTCTTAAGATTTGACTTTGATCAATACATTATTGATCTTAATGCTCCACAAGGTAATTTATTTCAATGTAGCCGTTGGAATCTACTTAATTAAAACAAATCTTTTACTTTTGGAGTTACTACCTTAGTCATTCTCAACGGCTTGGCTCCTTTTTGAGTCTATACCATAATTAGCAAAGTAAATTTTCTATCACAGATGCATGATCGGGATACTGACCCCAACATATCTATATTATCTATATGATATGCCACCGTCATCCCTTAGGGCATATTTCATTATCAATATTCACATATCTTTACCATGATAATTTCTCAAATAAATTAAAACTTGTGGGGGAAAACATACTTTACAATTTATATCTCCCTCTATAAGCATCTCCAAAAATCCTCATGTCCTATGTCCCACCTTAGGACAGTCTTCCCATATGGTTCAATAGATCACAACTTCATCACACGCTTAATGATTCATTATTGATAGTATCCCACTATTCTCATAGTCGTAACCGATTATATTCCTCATCTTAAAATTTTACGGTATCATCTTCTAATTCCCACCATACTCAAATTTATAATCCTTGACTTAACCCCGTTAACTGGTGATCAATTCATAGTACTGCAAGGTTTAATCGTTATTAAATCTCATAATTGCTGGAACCATTAATGGCTTCCTATTTCAACCTTCAATACTTATTTAAAATAATCGATCTTGCCACTAAGATAATTATTCATCCTCAATACTTATATTACTAATCTACCTTTGTCATACTAAAAGATTTTTATACTCCTTTTGTCATTTAAACAACTACTCCATCATCCGTTTATATTATACAAGACAAAAGTCAACTCTTAAGCCTTTTATACAGAGGGTTATTATCCTTCTTATACTACCTCTGTCTAGGATTACAGTATCACAAGCTTCAACAAGGCACTAAACATCTTTAGGATCATTATGATCTTGATCCTTTTTCGAGTCTGTTTTAAGTTTTCCCTTTTTTTTCTCTTGCCATTTACTTACATCGCTCCCACAGCCTGGGGGAGAATGCCTAACGACAATCACTTAATCTCTTATACACCTTGAAAATAAGCAGGTCTCTATATGCAGACTCATGCATTCTATTCGACTTAACTTAACTCGGGGCCACGCAGTGTCAGTGTGGATTTCTTAAAACAACTTTAAAATCCAAAACTTTAAAACCAAAATCTTTGATCTTTAAACCATGCTCTGATACCACACAAATTGTCAGGGCCCGAAACTCCCATCGAGCCCGTGACAACCGTCACGAAGTCTCGACAGACATTCTTCCCCCGAATGCCTTTCGAGACCTCGCAAGGCTTTTGTACCAGTTTTTCCATTCCTCTCTCTTTTTTTTATAATAAAATAAAATTAAAATATTAATTAAAATAATCTATTTTAATGTAAAACAATATATATATATATATATATATATATATTTTTGAAACATCAAAAATTAATTTTCTGCACATAAAAACAAAATAAATTTATACATACTGTAATATAGAAAACTGGAGTATGCAATTTAAATTACAATGACACGTGGGCCCCCAAATAATTGAGAAGGTTTAAGTCTATAACCTTGCTTTATAGGATGCAACTCCGAAATTTACTTCTCGATGCAATTGACAGTCTACTGCCTATTCTGAGCTTGAAAAATGTATAGAAAGAAGGGGTGAGGTTATAAAATCCCAGTGAGTAGACAGACATTATCAAAATAATCTAAAGCCAAGTAATATGAGACAATTAAAATAATTCATCCCAATCCATATAAATAATTGGATTTCATCCAATTACTCAACATGGCTTATGTACTTTTCAAAAACTTGGCCCTTGCCAAAAATCCATTCTCGGGGATACCCCACGAAGGCATCTTACCGAGACCGCCAAGGCTGTTTATTGTCACACACATAAACACATTTCACCTATGACAACACAGCCGTTCCTCAGCGTTGGCTGAGTCTCAGTTTCACGTGGTGAGCAACGTGAAGTGTACTCAAATCCTACCTCGAGAGTTATCCTACGCGCTTCTCCAATTGAGTTAAGCTCAATAATTGGGAACCGTGCCCCTATAATTAGGCTGGCCCACAGAACCTCCGTCACTGCAGTGCCCACTTTATAATCCACCAATCAATAAAATCACAATAGTATGATATGGCTCACTTAACACATTCAAGGCAAATCAAAGCAGTTCACATATTCTTTAAATCATAAAAATAACCAATCATACCCATATTTATCATAAGCCATTTAATGTAGAATCATGGATAAACAACACAATCATAGTATAGGTCTCCAATTACTCTATTTTTGAAATCATTATTAAATTTTCAAAAATTTTATAAAGTTATTTTATAAAATCCCATTTTCCCATAAAACACAATAATTTTTCAATTAAACCATTTTTTCATAAAATCACACAATTAAATAAATCTAGTCTAGATAATTAAGATGATAGTAAGTTTACTCACTGTACTAGGAGTAGATATACTCCTATTCTCGATCCTCGGGTATAGTCTTTTACCCGTATCAGATAGCTCACCACCTATCCACAATACATGACACAAAAAATTCAATAATTTGTATCAAATCAATATATATTATTTCAGGTTCTTATCCATGAGTATGCACTAGATAGGGTGTGAAATGTTTGGACAATTGCTTAATCACAATGTCCGACCTAACTCGCCTATACACGATGTAAATTTCTAAAATCTTCAATTCAACTCCAATTCCATCCATTCCAATTTCAATTATCCAATTATATCCACAATACCTCAATGACTGTGAATGTGGTTCAATTTATCAGTTCGGACCACAAATTATGCTTTTACCCCTAGTGGGTAAAAATTTCAATTTTTTGCACCAAAAATTCTCATTTAATATCCAACCTCATAATTCATCATTTTTCCATCTAATTCTCTTAAAATAAAGTCAACTTCATCCTCACACACCATTGGCTAGATTCGGCCTAGAGAAATTCATGAAGAAAATGAATATTTTTCTTGTTGTTTACTCATAAATATGCTAAACTAACACTAAACACTAATATAGTTCAAAATCAAATTAATCTAACAACTTTCTCTCTCTAAACCCATATGATCAGATTTGAATCCATCATCAAAACACATAATTTAACCATGGAAAATAAGGAGAAATGCATGGAAATGACAAATCTTAAGCCTAGCTTGAAAATCATACCTTTAAACACTTGATTCCTTGAAAAATCACACTTTTTCTTTGAATTTTCTCACTCTAGGGTTTGTTCTTATTTCTCTCTCTCTCCTGCTGGTTTTGGCTGACCCTTCCAATGAAGAATTCTGGAATTTTCAAGCCTTTTAATAGGCTTAATAAAATATTATTATTTTATTTACCTTTTGAATATTTTATTATTTTATTTTTTCAAGCCATCTTTTTGAATATCTTTTTCTACCACTCAATCCTCTTCACTTATCAATGTCTTCCATGAAATTTCTAGATTCTTTCAAAGTTTTGGTGGAGTAAATTTTTAAAAATTACACTTTTGCCCCCGTAAAGTGAAAAATTACATTTTTGCCCCAAAAAATGAAAAATTGCCCATAGATATATTTTTCATCCCTTATACTCATACCATTCTCCAATTTGTCAAATGTGATCTAAATTCTCTCAAAATCTCAAATTTTATCCGTGGGTGGAAAAATTACGATTTTACCCCTAAATAGTGAAAATTTTGGTTTGACTCCGAATTGATCCTCGAACTCCGAATTACAATTTTGAGTCATCCCTGAACTGTGAAACTCTTAATTTCACCTTAAAATTCCTAATTGAACTAGTTCGAGGTTTAATCGACTCAATGGTACCATTAGGGGCAATATCGTCTTTTAACGATTTTTCGAACTTTCTAAATATACAAACATTTTATCGAGCATGTGAATGACATTATAATTATTTTACAAAGCAGGATTTGACAGAACTAGGCAAAGTGGTAAACATTAAAGTCGTAGCCCTACCTCTTAGCTTTCTAATGACCTAACAAGCATGTCAATTGGACTTCTGTAATGGGAGATATTCTTGAAAAATAAAAATATATACAAACCGAGAATGCCTTTTGCTGTAACAAGAAACATGTTGTCATGTTGCTACCTTGCTCAATTTTAAATATAATTTTTCTTCACTCTTTTATCTTCATGATTGAGCATGGGTATTTGCAACACGAAGAGTTTATTTACCAATGTTCGAAACACGGGGTTTAGGGAAGAAATTAAACTAAACTGCATTGTTTTCAAAACAAATGCCTCATGATTTTTAAATTTTCCTTATCAATTGCTTATTCCCTTCCTATGTTTACTCACTGAGTTCGTACTCATAGTTTTCAACTTCATGTTTTCAGATCAAGAGGTAGTTGGAACCTAGGTCAAGGTGTCCACGTGGACTCGTCTCTTTGGTAGGTATCTCGGCATTCAATAGTTGTACCTTCGCCAAGGTCGCTCCGCTGAAAGTCGAGTGTCTTTATGCTATATGTATAGATAAACGAAATGTAAAATTTTAAGATACTTGTCTTAGACAATATATATGTATATATATACTTTGAATGGTAACGCCATTATGAGTTGGCGATGGTTAGCACCATTTTGGGGTAATATATATATATACATGCGAATATTTGATCATGGTAGAACATCATTCAAGTACTTACAGTTGAGATCATGAAATGTGACTTTAGGAATACTCAATAGATTGATGAGCAGGTTATATAAATAGGCTTACTTGGATTTAGTGGCTATGCTCATTGGGTCCATGCACCAATCACAGCCCAAAATTTGGATCGTAACAATTATGTTGGAAATTTCTCATGAAATTTCCATTGAAAATGCATTTCCAACGAAAAATTCTGTTGGAAATTTTTGAAAGAATTTTTCGTCAATGATGCATTTCTAACAGAAATTCCTTTAGTAATTTCTAACATAATGTTCTGTCCATAAAGCCTTTTCAACCAACTAAAATTTCGATAATAAATTATCAATTGACATCCATAATTCACATTTAAAATTTATAAGAGAAACACGCATTAAAAAACAAAATTCAAAAGTCAAGTTCATACAATTAAAAATCATCATAAACACACAATATCTAAAAATGTTAAACAAATATAAACATAAAGCTAAACGTGCTATTATATACCTATACTAAAAAGGTACCCAAGTCCAACAACGAAAAAGAGACATCATATTGTGAAATATTGTGTTCTTACTTATCAAGATTTGAGCTTGAACACTTCCAAAAGGCTAACATCTCGTTCCATCTCAATTGCCTGCATTTATTTATAATTATATATACTCAATCATAATCCGTATATATAAATAACATGTCAGGAAAAACCAAAGTCAAACTACTAAACACACAAATTAAACTTAATTTGAAAGAAAACCATACATATAAATGCCAAGATTAATTCAAACCATCCTTTTTGAATGAACAATGAATGAAACTGAACTGCTAGTGTGCTTCAAAATGCTTCATTCTTTTGGCATTCAACGATTTGCCTTGCTTTGCTCGATTTGTTTTTCCATTCTTATGTAACCCATACCGTATTGATAAGAACATCCCAGATTTCATTTGTAATCCATTCCCTTGATATGCCTTTGCAATCCCTAATGTTGTTTATATTAGCTTCTGTCGTTGCTTTATTCCTCTCTTCTGAAAGCATGTCTCTTAACCCATCAGAACAAATTTTATCCCATATCCGTCGAACCAAAACATCTTGATTTGTAGGCCATACACATTTTCCTACATTAAAATAATAAAGTAAATAAAAAATTGATACAAATTAATTGAAAACAAAAAGTTCTAATTTAATTGAATAACAAACATAGTACTTGAAATATTTTAAACATTAACTCCTTTACGTCATTAAGGACTTTCTTCCATGTCGGCCATAGACTATGGAAGTGATTTTTTATAATCTTTGTTATTATAGCCATGACCCCTCACTTGAAAAAGTACTTGTACAAGATAAAAGAAAATTATTACATAGTAAAAGATATCATGAATATAACTATATCATTGTAATACAACATAACATACCTCTCTCCAATAGGAGTTACATGCAATCTTTTGGATGGATCTATAAGAGTCTGTAATCCTACACCAGGCCTTTACCCTTGACCTTAAGGATGTACCATCTCCACTTGCACCTAAATCAATGGATGTGGATCCTTGAGAATCGTGAGCAGATGCACAACGAATAGGGTGACTCCAAGGGCACATCATTAACTTACTACATCTATGGTTCAGTGAATGGATCAGTAAATACACTAGTATTTGCATGCAACGACATAATTCCAAAGGCATTTGTTGCTCTAGGTTTTGATTTTGAATGCTTCCCTTTAACCATCGTTCCTATAATATTATTTATAAAAAATTCATATGCAAATGTTAACAAATTGAAACAAACTATAAAAATCATTAAATTACAACAATCAAGAGTAATTCCTAATCATGTGTTCAATACAAGATGTCATTACTAAGTATTCATTTCAACAATTGAAAATATAAACTATAATAATTTTATAACATGTCAAGATATTTCAATATTAATAACTAAGTTAAACAACTATGTAACAAAAGATACAAAACCAATAACATATATGTTTACCATTATCAATTACTTTCAGAATAAGCAAACTCATGCTTTTCATTATTATCATTATCGCCACTAAAAGTTTCATCATCTTCACCTTCAACTTCTCCTTCATCTCCTTCCATGTCATCTTTTCCATCTTCATCTCCTTGCATGACATCTTCTTCATCCTCAATCAAGAGATTAACCTCTTCATAATCACCACTTGCTAAAACTGTAGTGTTATCAAGTTTTTTTGAGGGAGTAACATTAATTGGAATAGATATATCATCTTCTTGGAATACTTCTTCATTCAAATCAATATCATTTTCTCTATCTCCACTCCTAGGAAGGTGAAATATATTCTTAGCTTTTGTTTTAAATATTACCCACTAATCATGTCAATCTCTTTTGGTTGATAGATAACTACCATACTAAACTTGGTGAGCTTGTCCAACTAAAACAAATGGTTCATTAGTAGCAAGAATCAAGTTGTATTTAATTTCAACAAGATCATGAAAAGGGTCTACCTTAATACCTTTTTCAATGTCAAACCAATGACACTTAAATAGCATAACTCTGTTTTTTATACCAAAATACTCCAAGTCGATTATATCCACCAAGATACCATAAAAGTTACGCTCATAATCATTGTAAAAACTCCATTTTATTCATACCTCACTATTCATTGTCTTATGATTGTGCCCATAATCTAGGGTGTGAAACTTGAAACCATTTACAAAGTATCCTTGGTAACATCTTATCATATATCTTGGACCAAGAGAGATTTCAAGTGTACATGGATCAATTTCATCCCTACATTTTGTAACCTACCAAGATGTAATACAAGACCAAGAATGGTTAATTTACATAAGTAATGCATAATTGTTATTAAAAGTTCACTTTTAATTTACATAAACTTACATATTCTTTAAACCATTTCACGAATCTTGTATCACATACTTTCTCCAATTCATCTTTCGATATATGCACAACATCTTTTTTCCCTATTTCGTCAAATATCCTATCATCATATCCACAATTTATAAATTAAGTTCATTCTTATGATCAGTCATTTGGGTTTATGGTAGAATGGTACTTACTCAATATATGGGAGGATCTCTTCGTAATTCATTAAAACATATAGCTCAACTGCATAAAACTCATCCTTATCTAAAAATCAAGATTTATCTAGTGGACCAAAAGCTCGTCTAAGATGAGTGAAAATCGAAAGACGACCAAGAGAGTCCACGTCTCCCCCATCATCATTACGTGTCACTCAATTTAGCCTTGTTCACATAGCGGGTTCAAAATATAATGAGCAAAACGAAGAGATTTCCTTAATCATATAAGCCTCGCATATAGATCCTTCAACAAAGGCTTGATTTTTCACTTTTTTCTTCAAATCATGCAAAAACCAAAACATCATAATATTCATAAAACTTAATAAGTACCTTAAATTCTTTTAATAATCTATTTGAAAACAAATAACACATATAGTACCTCTCAAATGGATACATCCATCAATGTTGGATAAGTCTACCAACCTTTGCCTCGTAAGGTAAATGAATCAGCAAATGCTCCATAGAGTCAAAGAAATCGAGAGGAAAGATCTTTTCTAGTTCCATATAGTTTCACATATTCCTCCTTCCAAAGCTTCCATGTGATCTACAGGTATTTCAATTGAGCATAAATCTCTAGAAAAAAGAGATATCTCAGTTATCACATCCCAAATAAATTGAGGCACCATATCATGAACGACAATTAGGAGCAATCGTTGCAAAAAAAAATAACAATCATGACTTTTCACCCCATAAAATTTGCAATCGATCTTGTTAACACATTGAGATATGTTCGACACAAAACTATCAGGTAATCTCAATTGTTTCACCCAAGCACAAACAAGTTTTCTTTCCTTCTTACTAAAAGTGTACGAAACCTTAGGCTTGAAAATTTTTTCATTATTTTCCACCAATTCAAATTCTAGATGCTTGCAATACACCTTCAAACCTTAATGTGTCTTTAAGTTGTCTTTCGTCTTCCCCTTAACATCCATTATTGTGTTGAATATATACTCAAATACGTTATGTTAAATACGCATCACATCTAAATTGTGACAAATAAGAAATGTATGCCAATAAGGTAAATCTCAAAATATACTTTTTTTCACCCAATTATGACTTACACCGCAACTCAGAATCTTCTGTTCACCACATTTTGTTCCAAATGGGATATCAGGAAGCGCATTTAACCGTGACAATATTTCTTCACCTGATAATTAAGGAATTGAGAAGTCTCGCTCAACTCTTTTCTTAAGAAATTTATCTTTCTGCCTCCTAAAAGAATAATTAGGTGGCAAGAATTGTCGATGACAATTAAAAAAAAAAGGTTACTTACCATGATCCAATATGAAAGGCTTAGAATGTTTCATGCAATAAGGACATGATAATCGTCCATGAGTGCTCTATGCTAACAACATACCATAAGTAGGAAAATCATTAATTGTCGATAATAATGCAGCCCTCATTTGAAAATTTTATTTCCAATAGACATCATATGTCACAACACTCTCAATCCACAATACTTTCAACTTATATATCAAAGGCGGTAAAAAAACATCTATGTTTTGGCTTGGACTTTTCTTCCCCAGAATAACCATATTAAGAAATATGTACGGTTGTTTCATACACATCAATAAAGGTAAATTGTACACAGTGAGCATTTCTGGCCAAACTAAATAAGGTTTCACAGTTAGTCCAAAAGGATTGAAACCGTTAGTACATAACTCTAGTATGGCATTTTGGGGTTCCATTACAAGTAACTCATGTGTTCAGTTGAAGTGTTTCCAAGCCTCACCATCAACAGGTTGTCTAAGCACTCCATCATCACTTTGGTTTTGCGTATGCCACATCATATTTTTGGTAGCTTTTCCTAACTTATAAAGCCTTTAAAGCCTTGGTATAAGTGGCAAGTAACGCAAAATCTTGTAAGGAATTTTCTTCTGCCTTTTGACACTTGATTTCATCAGTTTATACTAAAGATGACCGCATATCAAACAATGCTCTAAATCAGCAATTTCCTTATAAAATAAGATGCAATTGTTTTTACAAGCATGAATTTGGATATATTCAAGTCCAAGTCTTGCCACCTTCTTTTTCATTCTATAAAAGTCACTAGGTAAAGTTTCATCCAATGTCAACATATTCTTTATTATCTCCAACAGACAATCCAAACATGATTCACTCAAATTAAACTTTGATTTAACATTTATAAGTTGTGACATAACTAAAAGCGTTGTGTACTTTGTGTAACCTAACCACAAAGGTTCATCCGCATAACTCAATGAGGAGTAAAAGCTACGTGCATTTGGATTTAGATCTTCCTCCACTAACCTTGATTCATTATCATGACTAGAATTGAAAGCAACTTCCAGACCATTGCATCCTTAACCATTTTAGCATATGGATTTTTTATTTTCTCTTCATTTTTAGGGTCCTTATATTCCCCATGTTCCTCATGACCAACATATGGCTCACCTCTATCTCCACTTCTTGATGATTGTCCAAGATAATGTTCCCCATGCAAACATCATATTGTGTAAGCACCAGTAAAACCCTTTTTTAAGATATGCTCTGCCATTTTATTGGAATTTAGAAACTTATTGTTGCTACACCGAGAGTAAGAGCATCTCATCTTATTCTCCCACATAAATGTAGGGTTAGCAAATGCAAAATCAATGAATTCTTTAACTCCATTTATAAATTCATCTCTAATGAATTCATTAGAAGTTAGTTGACGGTACATCAAAGATCGATCTCACGCCATTTTGTAATCTTAAGTTTCATAGAATATGACAATCAAGAGTAATTCCCATTCATGTTTACCATTAAAAATTTTAACAAAACCATGCCATTATGAAATACATTTAAACGTTTTAAAAAATAAATTAAAAAGTCAAAGGAAATTTTCGTCAAAATTCCATTAGAAATTTCCAACGGAATGATGTCAACAAAATTTTTTTCATCGAAAAAAATCAGTTTCCTTGTAGTGAAGGATCACTTAAGTTCAAGCAAATTTGATCATTTTGTCATAATCAAAACTATAATTATTTTAAAGCAAATATAAGTATTGTTTGAGAGCATACATCGTCTATATAAAAGTTTTCATAGTAACATATTCGATGTAATGAGACATATATAGCAATGAAATCAATACCAATCATGTTCTCATGTGTCTAAATAGATCATGATGGCACAATCTGATACTATTTCTAACATTACACATAAGAGTTCAGAAGTTGTAACTACAAATATAAATTGGTAGTCTCAGTGAGAATCAATATTTCAAACATATATAAAACTATTTAAGGGTTGAGATCCATGTTTCAAAATTTGCACCGTTTCCGGTTGATACAAATTCAGGGCTTGGTTTCAAGACTATAGAAACATCGATGGAGGACCTTGGCAATAATAATAACTCAAGTGTTGCCTCAACTCCTTCTCTTGAGCAACTATCATCAAAGCAGATATTCATTCTCTTCATCACAGTAGCTTTTGTTATAAGATGCCTAACAAATTCCAATTGTCTCTCCTTTCCATTAAATCCATTTATGCATACTACATTTAGGTTATGCGTGATACAATCACATAGCTCCCTTTTATCCCAAAACATGGACTCCGGGTATGGCAGCGAGCAACTTTGAGTACCATGATTTGAGGTTGCTCCCTTCCATTCGAAATCTATGTCCTAAAAATACACAAACCAAAATGCATTTCATTCAATTAAGCTTTAATCTAGAAGATAATATATATATTTCAATAGAAAATTTTTGTATAAATTAACTTCTCAAGATTAAGATAAATATAATTGGCAATGGCATACCGGTATATTGATTTCAAGTTGCTTCAGATGGGGGCATACTCGTAAAACGACAGCAAGAATCAACACTTCTCTCATATTGTTCAAATCCAAGTCAATTGATAGCGTCCATAAATTTTCAAACAAGCTTGAGTCATCCTTTAAGTTATAACTTTGATCATTTCCAGGTCTCTAAGGCCAACAAAAACAATTCATTCATATGATCATATATGATATTATATGAAATATAGTGTAATTCAGTAAAAACAAAACAGCTAGTGAAAATGCTTACTAAGAGACCACAGCAATGCTCTAGAATTTTTGCAACCTTCACAAGTTCATGATCTTTGAGAAAATGGTGTGGACCTTCCTCTTCGCCATTGCAATATGCACAAAACACCTTAAGCTTTGGGGCATTGATAACCAAATTTTTGGGTGGACATTTTAAAGTATCAAGCACCAAAACACCAAGGGACATTGTTGATAAGTATATTTCATGCACGTCCAAGTACTCTAGCTCCACAGTTTTAACGTGATCACTAACAATCCAAACTCGATCAAACCCGGTACAAAAGGAAAGGCTCAAATGCTCCAAAAAAGCACAATTAGATATGATTCCATCAAGGGTTTCAGTTGAAAGAAACAACCATTTAAGTTTCAAGGTTCGAAGATTATGGCAATGATCAAATGGGGAGTCGGTTTCAAGTGTGTAATGTGTCAACTCAAGTGCATGCAAACTTGTACCAGAGAAAATCCCTGATGGCAAACTCAATTTTAAATCAGTAAATCTGCCCATAACGTTTTGCTGAAAAGGGGATTCCTCACAAGTGAAAGCTAGCTCTTGTATCCCTTTCTCTGATACAAGAAATTCAATCCATTTTTTAAGCTGACCATATTTGCAGCTATCAGGAAAATGAATGATCTTGCAACTAGTCAAGTTACATCTATGAGAAAACAATACCTTGTCAATCATCATAACAGCATGGAAAAGCTCTTTCTCTACATCATGGTTCAAACAATTATCGATTCCATGCCTATGCAGGTTCTTTTTCTCCTGATAAAGAATACGTTTGCTTGGTTTCATCATTCGGTTTGGATCAAAATCTAGACGAGAAACATACCTCCATAAGCTTTTCCATCGCCTTGATAAGATACTTGTTCTTACAGCTTCATCAACAGGTAGTTGTGATACAATCTCAGACAAAAGTGTGTCAGGAAGCCTACTGATCAAATCAGGGCCATAAGGCTCTTCCTTAACGAAATTTGATGTCATTTTTTTCCTCTCTTTTGCTTTCTTTGAAAAGATGGGATATGAAAGGAAAATGATAGATATATATATAAGTGTAGCAGGTTTGGTGAGGAGAAGAAATCATAGCAAAAAGTTTTGATATGGAAGGAATATCCTCGTCAATTATAACTAAGGACATGTAAAGAAAACGTGTCAAGGGTGAAGAAGCACCTAGCTTTGAATGCTAATGGACCTATCTCTTACGTTACACCTATGGAAGTGCATTTATTCTCTCTACCTATTTATAGCATGTTACAGCAAAATGAACCAAAATATAGAATTTTTTATTTTGGAAAAATTGGAAGAGAAAAAGTAAAGTTATAAATAAAATAATCAATAAATATAACTAGCTAGCCTAGTTGTTTTCTATTTTCGTTTTTCCTTTTGGGAAGAGAATATATACATGAATCCTGCAAATCGTGAATCTCTTGCTTATGTGTAAACTTCATCTTCTTTTTAATTTGTAGTAAGTCAACAACTACCTTTAATTCTTTAAAAAAACCACAAAATGAATTTTAACGAAAATAAACATAAAAAAGGCTTTTAAATAAAATTGATACTAATATTAAGGACTAGTAAAAGTAAAAGACAAGTTTTTATTACCTTGAGACTTTGTTTCCTTTCATGCAATTGTTTAGGGTTTAAATTTTAATCATTATTCATGAATTAAAATCTAGAAACATATCTATGATTTCTATCATAATTCTTATACCTAAATGGATTGGTTTCGTATAATATTTTATTTGACTAATTAATGCATAGGTTTTGCACAAATTTTTCTTGATTTTGCTTAATATTAATCAATTTTATAAGATAAGACAAGTAATTAGACAAGCTAGCGCATGTAATATATAACAAGACGTGACAAGGCATGTCTTTATATATATATTATTTGGTGGGGAGAAGAAATCACGAAGAAAAGTTTCGATATGGAAAAGATATCTCTTGTCATTTACAACGAAGGACATGAAAGAAAAAGTGTAAAAGGCGAAGAAGCACCTACCTTTAAATGCTAATTAATTAACCTGTCCCTAGAGATTTTGTCTTTATACAAGACAAGTTTTTGTTACCTAGAGATTTTGCTTAGTTTCAAAATTAAGAACTTTTACAAGCAAAAGACAAGTTTTTGTTATGCAATTGTTAAAAGCCTATATGTGACTTAGCCTAATTGTTTAATTTTTTAAATTTTATAGTCATTATTCTTGAATTAAAATCTAGAAATGTATCCATTATTTCTATTATAATTCTTATACCTAAATGGATTGGTTTTCTATAATATTTTATTTTGCTTTTGCACAGATTTTGATTAATTTTGCTTATGTAGACAATAACTTTATATAGATAAATATATATGTATATGTATGGATAATTAATATTGGTATGTGTGCTTTTGTTTTCATCGTATCTTGCTTTACTTTGTTTTGCATTATTATTTTATTTTATTTTACTTTTAGTTAAATCGTATTAGATGTCCAATGGGCATTGACTGGCCCAAGTTTTGTATGAGCTTGTTAACAAACAAATCCAAACAGCTAAAGTTAAAGTGAAACAGATCAAACTAAGCAACATAATTAAATTTGATAATCCAAGATTAAAATCAATTGAACTCCAGAATGTTCTAAAAATAGAAAAAATAAATAAATAAATAAATAAAAATAAAAAGAGAAGGCCAGCTGGTGCGTCTTGCACCCTTGCCAGTACCAACACCTTACCAGATGCAAGAAATCTGCATCTGGCAAAGCATCTTACGATGTTAGCGAGCCCAGATGACACACCAACACTTAAAAAAGACAACTACATAACTTCCCTCTTCTCAAAAAAAAAATCTTGAAAATCTTAAAAAATCCCATTTTTTTCAGTTTAGTCCTTTCTCTCTCCCTCGCACATAAAGTTATATGTGACTTAGTCTAATTATTTAATTAGTATATGTTAATTTTGAAGTATCTTATTCCGAACTTTACAATTATTCCAGAATCAACTCAATCATACATTTTTCCAGAAATGCAATGTCGCAAGAATCATGCCAAATGATCACTTTGATAGGAAGAAAATCAACTTGGCAATTCAAGTTGCCGCCCTTGACATGAACCTTTTCTTCACAAATCAACGGCAGCTTCGGATTAACAAATAATAATAATAATAATAAGACCATGCAAATTGACATTTAAGCAAAGAAATTGCATTCTAGATGCACCAATCCAATGCTAATAATCTAATTAACAAAAAAAATTCAAACAAACCACAGGAGATGGGAAGCGGCAAAGAGGCCAAAGGGTGGGCTCACCGCTCACGGCACTATAGTAGGCACGGCAAGGCAAAGAGGCCGAAATCTCACGGCAAAGAGAAGAGACTGGCAAAGGCGGCTCACGGAAAAAAGGCAGTCGGACTTGTGAAATTTTGGGAGGGTTAGCCGGTAAGCTTAAAATTGATTTTGGGTTTAGGGTGAATTAATGGATAAATAGAATATACTTATCGATAATTTACAAAATTAACGGCTGCTAGAGATGCCAAAGACTTGGAGTGCTTTCTATTCATACAGGGGTACAGTCCCATCCCAAACCAACTTCTAACAGGAAAATTACTATAAACCCAATACCATCTTACGTTTAAAATCTGCCTATCTCAATAATAACTAATGCACTAACCACATCTGCATAATTCGATAATGGAAATATATAGATTTTCTAACAACACCCTTCAATGTCGATTTCAATGCTTGACATCTGAAATCGTTAACCATATCGAAAAGCTTGAAAATGGCTCACACGAAGCTAAAACCATGTGATTTCCCATTGTCAAAAAGCTTTGCAACAATAACACACCACAATCATGACCTTCATCCACCTCCCAAGAAGATGATTAAAAGCTCCAAAGTGAATTTGGTTTCACTTCAGGTTCCATCCATATCAATGACCAATGAATAATGATGCTCGAATTCTGTGTTATACAGTGCAAAAGGCAGGCATTCCTAATGAAACATATGATCTTGCAAATAAGCTCTTCATGAACATCATATGTAATTGGAAAGTGCGTGTTGTTGTTGCTTTGCCAAAAGCCTCAACCACTTAACCAACCAGCTGCTCCAAAATTCAGTGGCAATTCACATTCAAAAATATAACCCACTTCTGTCAACAGAATCCAACTGAACTAAGTTTTCCTTTTTAGGTATAGATAGATACCATGCATACATGATACAATTAGCACCTATATGCTTCATATTTGCTTAATAAGTCTTAGTAAAACTTTATAGAGTAACAATCTGCATTGCTATCAAGCACTGATAATAAACAGATATTACTAATGTTCCATCATTCATGATTTCCACTATAGTTCACACAAATCTTCTAGCAAATTGTCATAAAGATAGCTTTCAGGAAAAGG
Source organism: Theobroma cacao (assembly GCF_053813885.1). Classification (NCBI taxonomy): domain Eukaryota; kingdom Viridiplantae; phylum Streptophyta; class Magnoliopsida; order Malvales; family Malvaceae; genus Theobroma; species Theobroma cacao. Next base: position 10,058,586 of record NC_142645.1, read on the forward strand.
CATATACATTATTTTCCATCCTTTACACTCTCGGAAGAGCTTACCAATCATGAGCCCCCTTTGTAACACCAAGAACAATTGCAATTGTAGCAAGAATGGCCTGCACAAGCAGCAGTCTCGTTAAAATGGTTGTTAAGAACCTCACTAGAGGAAGAGAGGCGGCAGACAATTTCTTTTCTCTATTGGTATTTAATAGACAACTTAAAAAATGGCTTGAAAACATGAGCTAAACAAGAAGCAGAACCAGTCTACTTGGAATAAATATTATTACAACATATGCAGCAAGGCTGTATGGAAGATCATCTCCGTAAATCAGATAATGACTGGGAAAAAAAAAAAAAGACGAACAGAAGGAAAAGCTCTCAGCAAGGAAAAAGAAAGAATACAAGGGACTTTCCAACTAGACTTTAGTGAGAGTGAGCCAAGTATAGCTTACATCTCTCTATTTATTATTCTTGAGCAGTAACCCATTCACATAGTGAGAATTAATTCCACAGATCAAACTAAGAACATGTAAATTTTGGCACCAAATTGATTAACAGACAGCACATTAGCACAGAATTCAATGATAGTAAGTTTAGCCACTTGTATCATGTGAAATCTCAAATCTGTCTCCAAGACTTCCAAATGCAGGATAATAAAATGGTTAACCCATTTAGAGATTATTAAACCGGTTAAGCAACATATGCAGAACCCAATGCAATCTGTAGACAGAGATGTAGAACCCAATGCAATCTGTAGACAGAGACATTAATACTGGAAGAAACTTTGTCCATGCAATTTTTGAGATTCCTCACTAGGAAAAGCCCTTTATGACACAAGTGGTCTTCCACCTACTTCCCTTCCCAAAATTTCCCTTCAGGTCACACACTCAAATATATGTTGCAAAAGTTACATACCAGCATAAGGTTTCTAGATTCATAATCACTACCCTGCCCCAATTTAGAATCCCAGTTGTGCACATTGATATGAATACCAGGAGCCTGCAAAGAATAAATAACCTATGCAAGCACTTCACATAGCCTTCTATCATTTTCACATAATCAAAATTATGAATTTAATGACCTTTGAGCAACCTCATTACCAATTCTAACTATATAGATTTCTTTTTCATCTGTTCACTATTTCTGACTTAAAAACTAAATTTTCTGGTCTATCACTTTCATTTCTCAAATTCCTTAGATGGTCAAGCAAAACTTAAATGAACCTAACAAAAAGAGAAAAGGCAAATTTGAACTTTGGGCAATTGACAATAGCCCAAAGATACAACTGTTCATACCAGATAATATATTTACATAAAAGGTAAAGCATTAACATACAAAATGAGAAAGTTGACAATCAGTTCTATGCAGCATGGCTTTCATAAAATTGAAAAAAAAAAAAAACTGATAGAAAAGATACTCACAGCAATTGTGCAAGCAATATATCCTGGTTTCTCCCGGTAGTCTATTCTTGCACAAACTAGAATAAACAATCCAATGTACCAGGGGATGGCCCCAAGGAAGAAACCAATGATAAACCTTTAAATCAAGAAAAAAATAATATTCATAAAATATTTAACTATAACTACAAATGCAGAAAATAATCAAGATAACAATATATATTACACGGACTTGTATAAAACTATTATGTAATGTGGATTGGGTAACAAAATGGGGTTTTGGGTACACATCCAAGTGTCAATTGAATCCATTTTAGAAGATTTCCATTATTTTGGGGTGTCTCACAGCCTTTTCCTTAAGAACACTGTTTCATGGACATGGGAACTTTAAGGTGACATAAAGAGTTATACATTTCACCTATGTTTATTGCATCAAGCATAAATGTGAACATAATGTAATTAACTGATTGCCAAATCATTTGCAGTTGCAAAGGAAAAACCTATTTAAGACGTCATATTCAAGTAAGCCTCAATTGATGCTAGCTCTGTCTTGCATTTCTTATCCTGTATTTTCTTGTATCCACATACATCCACCTCCAAAACATTCTCATCATGATCATACTTGTCCCATTAACAGGTCTCTTCATAGCCCCCCAAAACTCAACGCTATAAAGCATAGCTATCCTGTCAGCTTTCTAATAGTGTTACCTTCCAATAATAGGAGACCAATAAAATAGTACAGATGTATCAATTTCCCATTTTTCCAACATGTAATTTCTCTCTTTTTTGCGGTCTTGAGGATTTTTTAGCCCACGACAATTGGAGATAAAGGAAAATAATTTGTTGATTTACAACCAAATGACATATTCATTGAGTTGTTATTTGTTTGACTTTATATTTTAAAAAACTTTTAAAACAAGGAAAACTAAAATTATGACTTACAAGAACCATCCAATACCAATGCCACAGCAAGGTAGGCGACGCTCTCTTACTGGTCTTCCTTCAGCGACAGCATATCCTAGGACATAAAAGATATAAGGGAGAAAGCACATTTAGAATAAAAATTTTTCATTTAGTAGGCCAACATAATGCATGCTTGGCTGATTAAGAACAACCATTTCAGTTCATGCAAAACTCTTATCGACACAATTATATACAAGAAAAGAAACTGGATCATGCCAAGTTGAATTACAAAACATACCAACCTTACACTCATCTAGCCATACATTTCCACGAAGCACAAAACTTTCACTCTTCATATGAGTTTTAGCAACCTAAATTTTTAATCACATAGAACATCCTCTGACATTTGATAGAAGCACGTTTTACATTATTATAAATGAACTTTTGTTTTTACATCTAAGATCAGCTTGTCAAACATAGAGATTTTCACCACTTCCTAAACGGTTTAATGGATGTTTCCTTCAAGTTTAAGGTTGTTTGTTGATCATTATAGGTAATTTTCTACTTGATAGTCAAAATACCCTGATTACACTGTGATATTTTACATATTGTGGAAGGATTTGGTTTATGAATTAATGACTTGTATACCATATCTATGCATTTATCTCTCATTTTGCCTGAAATTGACTTCCATTTCTCTTAAACTATCGTGAAATTTATAGCAAAACATCTCTGCTATAATAGCAAAAAAAGTTCTTTCCCACCCCTATTCAGGTCACAACCCCAAAAAAAACCCTTTTTTTCTTCCATCTATCAAAAACCCAAATCCCAGAATTCTTGCTTTTACAAACTTCAATCATCCCCAAGAATCAAAAGTTCTTCCTATTACATAAAAAAAAAAAAAAGATCAAAGCTGCTTATATATCTATGCCTGTTCTCTATAATTTCTCTGCCATAAAACTCCTAATATGTAAACACCCTTTCTTCAAAAACATCAGAAACATGGATCTTTACTCTTAAAAAACAACCTTTTTCTTCCATCCAACATAAACCCAAATCCCAAAAGTTTTCCTTTTGATTGACGAATCACAACAGAGCAAAGCTTATATTGTAGGGTAGAGTACCTGGAACAGTTTGGTAACCTTGGGGTTGGGGGTAATATTGAGGAGGAGGAGCAGAGGGTTCATGAAGGCCAGGTGGTGGAACAGGCTGAGGAAACCCAATAGCTGGCTGATGGTGATGGTGCTGGTGCTGGTGCTGTGGAGCAGGAGGAGGAGGAGGGTAGTTGGCTACTCCTTGGAAAGTTCCGTACTGATGGTGCTGGTGATCTACAACTACAGCTCTGTTTTTCTCTTCACCACTCATTTTCTCCTTTGTCTTTGGGGTTTGGGAAGTTCTTGGTTGTGAATTCGGATCTGCTTATGGTGATGGAACAGCTAGAAAGGAGAAAAAATAAATATGAAAAACAAAAAATGGTTACTTTGATATTAAGGTTTTTTGTTACTGAGTGGTGGCATCATATTTGGGAAGTTGCCTGGCTACCAGTTTTGTCTTCTGAATTTGACCACCCACTTATACAATGGATTGTTTTTTATTATTTTATTTTTACGTGTGAAAGTGGATTAAATTTGGACAAATACACGTATACAGCAAAAAGTAGGAAGTAAACTTTTTCTAAGATTTGTGTTTGTAGCCATTCTTCCATCTTTTAGTAATAGAATCATGCCTTTGTTCCACACAGAACTGTGGGATTTTAGTTCTCTTTCTTGGTCTTTGGATATGTTTGTCCTTTATAAATTAGAGTAAAAGGTGAAACCAAAAGACACTGTTTCTTAAAGTTGAAGGACTTTTTGCTTCACAATACTATATATTGCATTCTGGCTTTTAAATTCAATTTTTCAGTGCTTCTTTGGAGCATAAACCAAGAATAGTCACACCTTAAGAGGCCTTGGGATAAAGGAAAAGAAAATACAATTATTTTGTGTAATTGGTCTATATTGGTAACTATCTAATAATATTAAAACTAGGTGGGTCCATGATAGAGGATATGGATGAACGTCCCCATCAGGTTGTGGCCTAGCTATGATTAAGCCATCTTTAAGCCTCACATGGAAGAATTTGAGTGGCGTTTTCCTCGATACCGTATGTTGGAGGGTCCATGGAAAAACAGAGTTTTGGTGTAATCTTACCATTCTTACTTCTAGTTTTTAACCTAAAAACTGGGGAATCTGCAAGGACAATTACATGAGCCAAGTATAGAGAAGATAACAAGATATCATATCTTAGGACAAGGTAGCATATTATTCGCATCAAAGGTAGGGACAAATAAGATTGTTAGTACTCTAGACATCAAACTCTATTGTACAGTTCAGAAGGGATAAAAAAACATTCAGGAACTCAGTTTCAGTCTGCAACTGTCTCTTTAACACAGCTTCACTCAAGACTGGATACGAAGTAAGGTGAGAAATCCAGCAACTTTAGATGGTATGAGTGAGAGATGATAGTTTTACAGGCTTACAAGTTACAACATAATACATTTTTTTGTTCCTTATTCATTTATTTGATTGTTTATTTTTTGATTTTTTACAATCAAGTAGCATCAATAGGCATTTATGTAGCATATCCAAATCATGTACAGACCCGGCTTATAATATGAATAAAATAAGTGCACGTGGTAGTCCAGTAAAGCCTCAGCTGGCTTTGGAACCCAAATCTTGCAATCCACAAACCATATTTGCTGGCACTGCTACGTCGATCATCTTAGGATATGGCAAGTTAAGATCTGTTGCACCAATAAAAGAAACGAACACAAAGAGAGGATAAATTAGACGTTGTCATCGCAAACTAGTCACGGATGCAAAATATTCGTTATCCATAAACTGGATGTATTGAGCATCAACTTACTCTGCATGATGCCTTTGAATGTCTCCTGCAAGAGGGTATTTCAAAAATATCAATATGCTGATAGGATAAATAATTGACATAAGTATTCTGTGGACACGATGAAGATTAATCATCCATCAAGTGCAAGAATGTCATGCTTTTTCATGTACAATAACATCTACATGTTTTAAAGCGGATAATGTCTTTCCCCATTTTTACCCTGGCCACAGTTACTGGACTAGTCCCATCCAAGGGAATTGGCCTCATCGAGAAATACATTTTGCAGATTTTTTGAAATTTTAATTAGGTGAACTATAGGGCAGTGAATTAATGGAGTTAAAGATCAGAACCAAGGCTTCTTAGACAAAAGGAAATCCTTTCTTGTGACCAAAAAAAAAAAAACTAAAGATAACTTTTATACAAAAGAAAGCAGTCAATCATTTAATATTTCTATATTCCAAAAGTAACAAAGCCATCTCTCTCTTTTCCCTGTTATGATTCCAGAGGATGCCTAAACTTTGAGCAACATGCTACTTATTTAATTATGTCACTGACAGTACTAGTGGGTGTTCCAGAAATGTTCCTACACATAATTTTACAAGATAGAAAAAGCCAGGAAAAAAAGGGTTCTATTTCCATTTGATAATACAGACATGATCATTTGTTTCCCACAGAAAAACAAAGATGGATTGTTCCAGAAAAGAATACCTCATCCTTTGTTAGGCGAGGATTGTATAGCATTTCCTCTCCCACTGTGGTTACCTATAATCAATGAGTTTCATATAAGAAACAACCATTAATATATGTATGAAACAAGTGGAACGAAGTCATATCTTACTGTGAATCCTTTGTAATCATGAGCTGGATAGAGCAATGTTTCCTTGGGCAATGTGAAAATCTGGACCCATGAAACAAAAATGAACCTTTTTTTCATTTAAATTCCAATAATTACAAAAATGAATTGAGCAATCTCAAAGAAAACCCCCTCCTTCCCTACCCGCCACCCCCCCCCCCCCCCCCCCCAAACAGGAAAATAAAAACAAAATATATGAAGAAACTTTTGCTTGACATTATAATGTAAATGACTATATCTCCTATACTTGCCTGTGAATGCACTGACTTGTAGAGTTGCTGCGAACTTCCACCCTGCAAAAGGAATTAATCGGTACTGAACCTTGGAGCACTAAAGAACATTATCTTCATGTATAAAGCAGAACAGATATCCCAGAAGACAACCCAAATATGGATGGCAACATCCTTATGAAAAGAAGTTGGCATATTTCTGTTGCATATGCAACCAGCACATGGTGATACCCAGCAAAAAGAATAAACGCCATAGCTCTATAGTTTCAGTCACCTCACTGATCAGACAGAATGTCAAATTATTAACAATTCAATTACTGATTAATTTACCATCAGACTCGTGAATGACAAACAGTATTACCAACTATGTGCAGCCAAATAGCAAGGCAAATGTTGATATGTAGAAGAGTAGAAAAATGTGCAACTGGGTGCATGCTTCCCATGAATATCAAAACAATCCGGTCTTATTGTTCTGAAACACAAACAGAGCATGCAAATTTAATTGCAAAACATTCAATTATTCATTCCAAAATCTCTGCATGGAACAAACATCCGTGGTTGAGTATCTAGTAGTAGTATCACATAGGAACACACAAAAATCTTCATATGCATAAGGAAGCCGATGATGGTTGACATGCTTAATATGTTAGATTGCTTCGAGCATCTTTAATGATTCTGATGGTTTGATGTTAACAAAGTTATTATTACTTCATTTTGTTTTTTGGATCAAGATGCAAGACCATATTCCAAAACATTATACCTGAAAATCTGTCCTCCCACATCCCCTTATCAACAGAGCATCCCCTGTGAAAGCCATCCTTGGCTGAGGCTGATCAGGTCCATCTCCTGTGACATAGGTAACACAGCCCATTGTATGGCCAGGAGTAGCACGAACCTGCACTGATGCATTTCAATTAGAATATAGTTTATGATATAGAAGTCTAGATCAGTCTGGCACAACTTCATAGTGACATTAAATATTATCCACATTGACCATTCGTTGTTCTTCATAGATCAATGCAATTCCAATCATATCATACATGTAGCCATATTTCTTAAAACAAGTTTTCAAAACACTCTGCATTTAGAAACTCCAGAAATGCAAGTTCTTGTTTCAAAATTCTGCAGAATCTTTACCAAGTATATGAACCAGAAATCTACACCAACTTGCAGATCAATATTAATGATGGACCTTCCATAAATCAAATTTCATCACAAGTAGGTACTTTCTCTAATCTTTCAAAAAAAGGTAACTGAGGAAAATATTCTGTTGTATTAAGCATCAGCTCGGAAATTGGTTACCCATTAAAGGCCAATGGCAAACTGGCAATTTGCTAATGGCTCAGTAGTCAAGAGGAAAAATTAAAGTTACATGTGAGACTGTCAAGAATAGGCATCTCGAGTCATTTATACCAGTTATGCTTACTACAATGTACTAAAGTTCGTAAAGAATCATGATTCTCATGCTATTCAGATTGTGATTTAGTTGGATCCTAAATTTTTTATCAATTCAATAAGTATCACAATTAACATCAATTATATTTCTAACAGCAAAAGCTACCCTATGAAGTCAGGGCTACTTATCTCAGGAAAAAACAAAGAAACAATTTTTCCAGCATTTAATTGGTAAAGGTAACAAGAACAAATTTATATGCTAGTCGCATCAAAATTCTGATTCTCAAACTAAACTAGGAGGAACTGGATAAAGCATCTTGGGAACTGCAATCTGATGGAATGGAGTAAGGACTAGAATGGAATGAAATAATGCGATTGTGTTCTGCTCCTCTGGGCTAAGAAATATTCTAACAGCTGCATATGCAATGACCAAGAACTCAAACAGAATATGGTAAACTGCATTCTCCATCCCTAAGCTAAGGAATTGATTTTTACCGCAGTAGATGTAATTGCCACTATTTTGTTACTGCTCATTACACCATACTGCAGTTTTAGGGTCCAACCAAACAACAAAATAAAAATATTGATTAAAGAAAAATGCCGTTAGAATGCCGATAATGGTATCTACAAGGACACACCTCACTCTGTCACATCTCTGACTCCATTGTGCTTACAGAATACCAGGAAAATGTAAACCGCATAAAGATCATAGCTATTTTCTCTAGCATTATTCAAAAGATGCATGCATACAATGAAACTGACCAGACAAGCAGTTGGGCATATGCATGCTTACCTCAAGAAAGAGATTCCCAAAACAGATTTTATCGCCAGGTTCAACAAAAACATCAGCCTTGGAACCACTCGCTTTTGAAATAACAGATTTAACACCAGGTACCTTGCCCTACAAGAAACAATCACATTTACATACATAAATTGACAATAGCAGGTTTGAAGTTTAGGAAGGGAGATTGAGACTTATATGATAGGAGAAAACTACCTCTTACGTGACTCAAACATGATGGCCTTTAACACGTACTAGGGTAAAAATAATCTAAGTTTGATGCAATAGAATTTCTTCCTCCAATAAGCTAAAATAAGAAATAACAGTGTAGAGTAAAATTGAGACATCAAAGATAAGAAAACCTTGATGAGACCAGTTCCAGTGACATGATCAGCATGTACATGAGTGTTCATAGCATATATAAGCTTCAGTCCCAATTCTCTAACCAAACTTAAATCTCTATCAACCGTCTTGTCTACAGGGTCTATCAACTGCACAAATCATTTTATCGTACAACATAGTATTAAAAACCCAAAAACAAACAAAACCCAGAATTTATATTCATGAGAAAAACATAAACATAAACAAAGAAAATACTTACAAGGGCTGGTTTATCAGGGTGAGAGAAATCAGCAAGAAGGTAAGTGTAGGTAGAGGATTCTTTCTCAAACAGCTGACGAAACAAGAGAACCGGAGATGACTGCGACGATGTCGTGTATGACCCCATTCGTGATCGCAGAGCAAAACCGATGGGTTGCTTTGGAGAGAAACTGAAGGAAGAGTGATAAAGAGGAGGAGAAACTAGACAAGGTCTTATGAATCTCAATGTCAGCATTGTCAATTCCGCTTAAAGCGGTGGTTTGGTTTTTTTTTTTTTTTTTTTTGAAGAAAATGAAAACGATCAGATCAAAGCCGTATGCTTGAATTCAAAGCATATTTTATTGCTATGTAGGTATTTTCATTTAAAATATTATCCTTGATTTGGTATTGTATAGGGAACCACGATGTTTTGGTTTTGGAATTCTCGTTGGCCGTTGCTTGTACATCACTTTCGCTGTCTGCTCTTTCGCGGTTTGTTAAACAAACGGTGGACTGATCTGATGGGCTTTCCATTAATGAAAAAAAATAAAAAAGAACAATTACCGCCTTGCAATATTACTTAGAAATTGTCAGTTTCTGTTATAAATAATAGATTTTACACCAGTAAAATTTTATATTTATAAACAAAAATTTATTTTCAGTTAATAAATATATTTTTTAAATTAAAAGAACGGCATCGAACTCTTCACTATTGTGAGATTCTCACGAGATGAAAGATATTAAGATCGAGACAAACTTAAATCAAAATAAATCTTTTTCTTTTATGAGTGAAAAGAAGTAAGGAGAAAAGATGAATAAGTATGTAGATAAGTTTTTTAATTTTGTATTGTTGTCTTTGTATCAACATAATATCGATCGGATTAATGAAGATTAACTTTTGTAATTTGTAAATAGGTTTGTATTGACATGTTTACATAATTATAGTTTTTATAATTTAATATATCTAATTTATTTAATTTATCTTTAAAATAATAGAAATACAAAAGAAAAACATAAAAAAGTAAGTGATTAATTCGTGTTTATTCAGTTAACAGGATCATGTAATGTCAAAATATAAGTAAGACTAAGTCTAATTAAAGAGTTTTGGGTACTATGCAGTTTAATCTATTTAATAAACAGGTCATAAATAGTGCTAGAATTTCTTGATATTATCATTTGTTACCATTTTTTTTTTTTTTTGTAATGCCAATATCTTTGCACAACACAATTAATTCTTGGACCAAGTATAAATGGTCACCTTTGTGTTTTGTCATTGCATATTAGCCTATTAGGATCCATGAATCTGACCCCTTAAGTTTGAGCCAAGAGAAACTTGATAAGCTTTTAGAATGCCAATCTATGCAGCTTAGACAAACAAGTGTTGAAAGGTTTGAACCAAGGCAAATGGCCCCGACTATCAATCATCAGGAGCCTTACAGCCATATTGCTCTAGAACTTCCTCATCAAAAACCCAGCAAAAATGGAATAGGGGCATTATATTTTCCACTCGAGTAGTTTATTAACATGTTCAAACTATTTCATTTTCAAATTGTACATAAATTATAGATTGTATAACAAAGGGGAGAAAAACAGGAAGATTTACAAGGGGGATCCATCTATAGGTATGCTATTCATCTAACTCCTATTGCTGTATCACTGTTTTCAAAACTTGTGTCTATATTTATTTATCCATGGATGTAAAAAAAAAAAAAAACCAAAAATTCAATAAATGCATAGGCCTCAGCAAACCTAATCTTCCTCATTCTTAGAAGAGTTTTCTACCTTTTTCTCACATTTTGGGGACTCAGCTAGTCCATCTCTGATCTTAATGAGACTGCTCACCTCATCATCATCTATTTCATTAGGGCCTTTGACACTCATTTTTTCTCCTTGATCCTCAACATTTATTGCAGGGTCTACTTGGTTGTTTGAATCTGTTAAAATGGCATGTTCCTGAGTATCATGAGTATCATCAATACCACTGGAACTGGACATGGGATTGGAAACACCTGATATCCTCTTGACTCCAGGGGATGACGATGATTCATCATCGGAGGAGTCAGATTCTATTGAAATCTCTTGCTCTTTGACAGCTGATAGATCACGAGACTTTCTTGACCCTTTACGGGAAAGAACATGTTTTATGCTACGAGCAGATTTCCCAGCATGTTTTAAAAAACTCTTTGCCATACCCTTCATTCTGCTTGGGCTTTCTGGACCACTTCCCACAGGACTCAAGCTTCCCTCATTTGAGACCTTATCAGAAGAAGGCACTGAAAGATTGTCATCTACTACCAACTTCACCAAAACCTCCTGGTCATTAACTGCACTGAGGTTCACATGGGGAGATGGAACCACCTCTCCAAGGCTGCCTGAGTGACCCTCATTTTTGGGACTCCTCTGAAATACAGAACTGATCTTTCGAAAACCCCACTTAACTCTGTTCACTTGATCCTTTGCATCTGGATTTTCATCAGCACTACTACTGTCACTTTTAGGGGATCCAGATGCTGCTGAAAGGGTGCTTCCAAAAGAATCATTGGGCACTCTATGAATCCGTGTCTCAAGGCTTCGAGCCTTCCCTTTTCTCGGTTCCCAAGTCTGTGACACTTCACTTCCTGGATGATGCACCCATATGCCAGTTTCTTCTTGTCCTTCAATGTTTATAGGTTCAAAATGATCTGACAGGTTTGGAGATTTCTTTGAAGATGCAGGCGAGAATGGACCTTTATCAGCAGTGTTAGTTGCAAAGGAGTTCTGTATATCCTCCTTGTTTAACGATTCACCATCAACTGCATCGTCTCTCCCCTGTGTAATTGTTCATTATTAAGTTTCTCTGCACATCTCTTTAACTCATAAAAGCATTTTGCATATTTAAGATTGTATGTAAAAACCTTCAAACTTTCAGTAGCTGAGTAATAGCACTAAAAATAAATTACCTTACTATTATCTTCAAGCACTGTTATTGCAAGATGCAGTCTTCCCATTTTAATATTTTGAAGAGGCAACCACATGTCATGTCTCTGGCCACCCCTATAATCACTAATGTCTACTGTGCATTTACTGCAAATTGTAACAAAACAGTACATCATCAGAAGAACTTGCAAACAAGTTGTAACGAATTGGGAAAACAGAGTACGCAGAAAATATACTAAGAAACATAAGATGGCTATTTCCAACAACTGGTAACTGAAGTGACAATGGCAAAAGCCAAAAGAAATTAAGATTAAGACCACAAAAGCAACAATAGAGGATATCAAATCTCATGGATTATTGCTGGAAAAACATCAGACTACTCAAACGTAAAGAAAGAGAGACAGAGAGAGAGACTACAAGGACACAAAATATACAATACTATTAAGAAGACAACAACAACATATAGTATAATCATTTAGTCAAACTAGACAAAAAATAAAAACAAGACTACTTTTCTAGGATCATCATTGTTTTATCCAGCAACAACAAAAGCAATGACAAGTTTATAACTCAATAGGCCAAGGTCAGGAAACTAATATCTATGAAATGCCTAAATACACTTACTTCAATTTCATAGAAACAATATTCTTCGCAAAGGATGCTATATAGAATGCAGTAGTAGCTAACAAAAAAGCAATCCACATAGCATACTGCAAAGACATGAGCCTCAAGAAGTACCCATAATAAAATAATAACTACACAAAATGGTTATTTATAAGGTTCAGAGACAAACCCAAGGGTATCATCAACAAAGTGGTCTTTGTCACGAACTTCAATCATTAGTACATTTGGTGTCTCCCACGTGCAGACAGGGATCTTAAATTCCTCATACCATTTTGGAGACAAAGTTTTCTTGTGTGTCTTTGTCCTGAATCTATAAGGGCCAAGTTGCCCCTTCACATATGGATCAGCCAACCCTGAAAATTTATATCCAACCATTGAGCATAATCCAGATACTGCCTGAGTGAAAGATAAGAACTAGATTTAAAACTAACCATTTAAATCTGAAGGTTTCATATCAGATGCTTCAATAACTTCAACTTTGGCATAAGCAAGAGGCTGCTTCTCATCAACAGAAAACCAGTTTTCTGCAGTATATAATCAATGACAAGGCAAACTTTTAACATATAAGCAAGGAAACATAGAAGAAAATTATGTGTACTCAACAGCCAGCTAATTAGCTACCTAATCAATCAAAGCAATCGGAAATAGACACTAGACATTTCAAATGCAAAGAATAACTATGTTATAAAAAGAAATAGTAAAAAACAGAGTTTAGCACAATTCACAACCGACCAAGAAAAACGGAAATCCAAAAATCACTAATAATGCAATGGTAACCCTGAATTCAAAACCTGACTTAAACATTTGAAAAGGGACGTAAAATTTAAGGTCTACCAAAGTCAAATACTATCATGTCCAAATATTGAAATTTTGAGCTATTATAGAATAGGAAATGTGTAAATATTCTTTTATTAATAAACGTGATTATAGAAATTAGAAATCACCATAATTATAAGGATTAGGAATCATCATAATTATAGGGATTTTATTTTTTTTATTCTAGGGATTTTATTTTCTTTATTCTTTTTCTATTTTAGAGATGTTTACGCTGTATATATAAATGATGTATTATGAATGAGATATGCTGAGTTTTCTCTTCCTAAATAACATGGTATCAGAGCTGTTTTGGCAGATTTGTTTCCTTTGAAACAGACTTCTTAATTTCTGGTTCTGTTCCACACGCCAGCCATCTGTCGGAGATTCACTCCGGTCTTCTCTTCTGGTCTTCACGCCGGAAGGTTTCAACAAGATGATTTTGTATTATTGTTGGGTTTCGTTACTGGGTTTTCAAGATGGCAGAGTTTGTGCCAGAGAAAAAATCAATGGTAGTGGCTGATGTGATTCCTGTGATGACAAAGATCACAGAGCATAAACTTAATGGTTCTAATTATTTGGATTTGAGCAAGATAGTTCAGGTCTATTTAAAAAGCATTGATAAGGATGATCATATTACTAATGATCCTCCTACTGATAATACAAGGCAAACCTGGATGAGGAAAGACGCACGGCTGTTCCTGCAGGTTTGAAATTCCATTGATAGTAAGACTACTAGCCTGATTAATCATTGTGAGTTTGTTAAAGAGTTGATGGATTATTTAAATTTTTTATATTCTGGTAAAGGGAATATCTCTCGTATTTATGAGGAATGTAAAGCTTTTTATCGTGCAGAGAAACAAGATAGGTCTCTCACAGCCTATTTATAGATTTTAAAAGAATTTATGAGGAGCTTAATGTTTTGTTGCCTTTTAATCCTGATGTGAAGGTTTAGCAGGCTCAACGGGAGCAAATGGCGGTTATGAGTTTCTTGTGGGTCTCCTTCCAGAGCTTGAGTCTGTCAAATCTCAGATTCTTTCTGGTTCCAAGATCTCCTCTCTGCATGACACCTTTACAAGAGTACTTCGTACAGAAAGCTCTAGCTTCACATTGGCTCAGACTTATAATAGTGCTCTTGTAAGTTGTCAGAATAATAGAAATGCTAACAAAAGAGGAGGAATAAGCAATCGTAACCGAGATGTTGATAGTCGTAGTCAAGAGTCAGGAGCAATTGTGTGCTATTATTGTCATGAGTCGAGCCATACAAAGCGTTTTTGTAGGAAACTCCAAAATAAGTCTCAGCGAGGTCAATCAGCAAATGTTGCAGCTTCTAATACTTCATCTTCTAATAAGACTATTCTAGTTTCTGCAAATGAATTTGCTCAATTCTCTCAATACCAGGAATCATTAAAATCCACTACTTCTCCTATCACAGCTATCGCCAAGTCAAGTAACTCCACTGCATGTCTTATTTCCTCATCATCCAAATGGGTCATTGATTCTAGTGCCTCAAATCATATGACAGGTAATTCGAATCTATTTTCCACTTTCCAACCACATACAACCTCCTGTGATGTTACTTTAGCAGATGGATCAACCTCTTGTGTTATTGGTTCTGGAACTATTAATCCAACTCCATCAATTTCATTGTCCAATGTCTTAAATCTACCTAAGTTTTCTTTTAATGTAATCTCTGTTAGTAAACTCACTCGTGCCTTGAATTGTTGTATCTCATTCTTTCTCGATTTTTGTCTATTTCAAGATCTTACGACGAAGCAGATTATTGGTAAAGGTCGTGAGTCTGGAGGTCTGTACTACCTTGACACACAGGTGCCGACATCCATTGCTTGTTCAAGTGTATTGACCCCCTTTGAGGTGCATTGTCCGTTGGGACATCTTTCTCTATCTTCCTTAAAAACATTATGTCCTCAATTTCAAAATGTATCTTCGTTGGATTGTGAGTCATATCAGTTTGCCAAACATCATCGTCTCCCTTCAATGTCTAGAGTCAATAAACAGGGCTATATCCACTTTTGAGTTAGTCCATTCTGATGTTTGGGGTCCTTGTCCTATTGTGTCTAAATCTGATTTTAAATATTTTGTTACTTTTGTTGTTGATGACTATTCTTGTATCACTTGGCTATACTTAATGAAAAATCGTTTTGAATTATTCTCTATTTTTTGTGCCTTTTGTGCTGCAATAAAAACACAATTTAATGTTTCTGTGCGCACATTGCGAAGTGATAATGTCGAAGAATATTTTTCTAATAAATTTCAGTCCTGTATGATTCAGAATGGCATTCTCCATCAATCTTCTTGTATTGATACGCCCTCTCAAAATGAAGTTGCCGAGAGAAAAAATAGACATCTCCTTGAGGTAGTCCGAGCACTTCTTTTTCAGATGAAAGTTCCTAAACAGTTTTGGGCTGATGCTGTCAACTTGTTTTCTGATTAATCGGATGCCTTCCTCTGTCCTTCATGGTGATATTCCCTATACTGTCCTCTTTCCTTTCAAGTCTTTGTTTCCTATTGAACCTAGGATATATGGTAGTACATGTTTTGTTTGTGATGTTCGTCCCCAAGTCACCAAATTAGATCCAAAATCTCTCAAGTGTGTGTTCCTTGGGTATGCTCGTCTTCAAAAAGGTTACAGATGTTATTCTCCTACTCTTAACCGATATCTTGTCTCTGCAGATGTCACTTTCCTTGAAAATACTCCTTTCTTTTCCTCATCTTCTAGTTATAATAGTCAGGGGGAGGAAGATGATCTACTAGTTTATACTGTAAACTATTCTGTCAGTACCACGGATATTCTTGCACCTGATCCTACACCTGCTCGACTACCTATTGTCCAAGTCTATTCCAAACGACCAAAGGCTCAAACCACATGCCCTTGACCAGTCCCTTTGCCGTCAAATCCAGTCTCCAGTGATCATGATCCTAGTCTTCATCTCCCTATTGCTCTTCGTAAAGGTAAACGTCAATGTACTTA
Source organism: Theobroma cacao (assembly GCF_053813885.1). Classification (NCBI taxonomy): domain Eukaryota; kingdom Viridiplantae; phylum Streptophyta; class Magnoliopsida; order Malvales; family Malvaceae; genus Theobroma; species Theobroma cacao. The sequence continues at coordinate 10,074,936 of NC_142645.1, forward strand.
TCCTATTTCATCCTTTGTTTCTTATGATCACTTGTCTTCTTCTTCTAGTTCGTTTGTTGCATCCTTGGATTCTGTTTCAATTCCTAAAACTGTTCATGAAGCCTTGTCCCATCCTGGCTGACATGCTGCTATGGTAAAGGAGATGGTGGCTTTAGATGGTAATGGTACTCGGGATTTGGTAAATTTGCCTGCTGGGGAAAAAGCTATTGGGTGCGAATGGGTGTTTGCTGTAAAGGTAAATCCTAATGGATCAGTGGCTCGCCTTAAAGCCCGTCTTGTTGCTAAAGGGTATGCCCAGACTTATGGTATTGATTATTCTGATACTTTCTCTCCGGTAGCTAAACTTACCTCTGTTCGTTTATTCATCTCTATGGCGGCTACCTATGATTGGCCTTTACATCAATTAGATATCAAGAATGCTTTTTTACATGGTGACCTCTAGGAGGAAGTGTATATGAAGCAACCACCTTGGTTTGTTGCTCAGGGGGAGTATGGAAAAGTCTGTCATCTTCGAAAATCTTTGTATGGCCTAAAACAAAGCTCTCGTGCTTTTTTTGGCAAATTCAGTGAGGCAGTTCAAGAGTTTGGGATGAAAAAGAGTAAGTGTGATCACTCAGTGTTTTATAGACAGTCCGATACAGGCATAATCTTACTAGTAGTGTATATTGATGATATTGTCATTATTGGGAGTGACACTGCAGGTATTTCATCTCTCAAATCCTTTCTTCATACCCAGTTTCAGACAAAAGATTTAGGGTTCTTGAAGTATTTTTTGGGTGTTGAGGTGACAAGGAGTAAGAAAGGTATATTCTTGTCTCAAAGAAAATATGTTCTTGACTTATTGACTGAAATAGGAAAATTGGGTGCTAAGCCGTGTAATGCACCAATGACTCCTAATTTGCAACTTACAAAAGAAGATGGTGAATTGTTCGAAGATCCTGAAAAGTATAGAATGCTAGTTGGAAATTTGAATTATCTTACGGTGACTCGTCCTGATATTGCATACTCTGTTAACGTTGTCAGTCAGTTTATGTTTGCTCCAACAATTAACCATTGGGCAGCTTTCGAACAAATCCTATGTTATTTGAACGGGGCTCCAAGATGTGATCTATTTTATGGAAATCATGACACACTAATATTGAATGTTTTTTAGATGCAGATTGGGCAAGTTCCAAAAGTGATAAGAGATCGACTATGGGATATTGTGTTTTTATTGGAGGAAATCTAGTCTCATGGAAAAGTAAGAAGCAAAATATAGTATCTTGGTCTAGTGCAGAATCAGAATACAGAGCTATGGCACAAACTGTGTGTGAGGTAGTATGGATGTATCAGCTATTAAGTGAAGTTGGTCTTAAGTCTTCTTTGCCGGCAAAGCTGTGGTGTGATAATCAAACTGCTCTCCATATTGCCTCCAATCCCGTGTTTCATGAACGAACTAAGCATATTGAAATTGATTATCATTTTGTTCGTGAAAAAATTTAGCAGAAATTCATCTCTATAGGATATGTTAAAACTGAAGACCAACTAGGAGATATCTTCACAAAAGCGTTAAATGGACCTCGAGTTGATTATATTCGGAGCAAGCTAGGCATGATTAACATCTATGCTTCAGCTTGAGGGGGAGTGTTATAGAATAGGATATGTGTAAATATTCTTTTATTAAAAAACGTGATTATAAGAATTAAAAATCACCATAATTATAGGGATTGGGAATCATCATAATCATAGGGATTTTATTTTCTTTATTCTAGGGATCTTATTTTCTTTATTCTTTTCCTATTTTAGAGATGTTTAGGCTGTATATAAAGATGATGTATTATGAATGAAATATGCTAAGTTTTCTCTTCCCAAATAACATGACCAAACAGTAAGTTGACCTTGTACAATTTTTGCCCACAGGAAAGGGTAAAAAACAAAAGAAAACGAAAAGTAAACAAAAGAAAACTAGTCTTAATTAATCAATGCATCTCTAGCCTTGATGATCATTCCTTTCCATTAAAAATAAAAAAACAACATTAAGCAAGCATAAACTATATCATTCCAACTCTTCATTTTTCCTTAAGTACCCAAATCATACACATATCCAACACCTCAAAGTGGGCAAGGGGAATGACCCTCCAAATATAAGGAAAAACTTCGAAAAGCTAAATATACCCATGTCAGACTCAAACCATGTCCTACAATCACTCTCAACAGTAAGCAACATGGTGAACCGATAAGTCTCATAGCTTCAATATATTATGCCAAAACATGTACTAACTCATGAGAATAGTTAACTGGTTATAAAATCAGAAATGAAACCAAAACTTAATATATAAGAGTGCACGAAAAATGGGGACGATAATGACTAAATTACCTGGCTGGGGTGCAGCAAACTTCTCAACATCAACAACCAGCATATTGGGCTGCAAAATGAGAAAAACTTAGAGCTAAAGTTCAATCCACAGAGAAGTACTGCTTATAACTTAAACCTGTAAGTGCATCCTGAATTGGCATTATTCATTTGCAGCATATAAGATGGAATTTATGACATGGGGAACTTAGGGAACATGACTAGGAAACTTAGAAAACAATGGAGATAAAAAAAATCACTTTTGTACAGCACCAGGGTTTAAACCTAACCTCAACAAGGGTCTGCTCAAATGCAATTGAGAGGAGCTTATCCTAGCCAAGCAAAAGATGATACACAGTAAGATTGGGAGAACGCGATAGATGAGGAAATAGATCTTGAAGATTTATTCAGGAAAAAAAAAAAGAGTTATTACAAGCCATCCAGCAATCCCTGGAAGTTCAGTAACATCAAGTCCATGTGTAAAGATGGGTTTCACAGTCATCTGGAAATATGGAGGCTCGGCAAAGCATACTCGTAGACGGCCAAGGAAAGGCCACTGCCGGAGAAACTTCACCCCAATCAAAACCTGCAAGACAGCGCAAAAGAGTAATAATGTTAATTACCACGGAAATGAGAGTTCACAGGGGGTGGGATGGGACAAGAACTAAGTGATGCCATGTCTTGAATCTTAAGAAATCCAACAGTGTCTAAAAGTTTCAAAATCCAGACATAATCTACCATCCTTAAAGCCAATTAGTTTACATTCCTCCTTGTGCACAAAAAGGACTTGACATGACTATCCATGTCTCATACTCTACATGAAAGGTGTTATGTTGACCCAAAACTCCTCTGGTAGAAACTAATAATCAGCACAATCATATGAATAGCAGTCCGCAAGCCTGTTCGTTTTTCTTACTAGATCTTCCACAATAAATTGAAACCTTACTTCTGGTAGGCTTATAGTTTGACTTTTGATTATTTGAATTCATTGATAGATCATAGATATAATCAATTTCAACTCCTATTTTATACAGGTATATTCTCATTTCTTTCAAGTCCTACTAGCCCTTCCATACCTCTTCCAACAGAGGTACAGATGCATCCCCCTTTTCTGTGATGCATCCATAAAATTTCACATCCATCCTCTTTCCATGTGCAACTTGAATGGTGAATAATTGGTAAAATTAACTATTCCATATTAATCAGTACCTTTCCTTCAACATGCATGCCTGTTATATGCAACTTTGCCCACATTCCAAATCCTACTCTTTTCCTTAGTTTCACAGCAAGTATTGCACTCATGTCATCTGCTGTAAGAAAATTCATTCCCAACTCCAGTACCTGCATGCATTACATTGTAATTTCTATTATGGGCAAATTTGAAACGACAACGCATAGCTAGAATGATTACACAGACAGGGATTGGGGAGAACATATACCAAGTGGTCATCATTGGAGCATTCGCGAAGAACCCTCATCTCTGTGAACAAAGGTGGATTTCTTCCCAAATATAAGTGTTGAACCATGGCTTTCTTCTGCATTCATAGCAGCATTAACATCAAAAACTCAAAAAGTGGATCTGAAAATAATCATCTGCTGGTCATTGAAAGTAATTTCACAGGCATAAATGCAAATGTTGAGGCTGTTAGGCCTCAATTAGTGCTATAGAGTTCTATTCATGCCATAGGTATCACAGAATTCAGAAATTAAGAAGTACATAAATTCAGATGCTCATACTTTATACTTTGTTCATGAACCCCCCCCCCCCCCCCCCCCTCTCCACATTTATTCACGCTCATAATTTATACTGTGTTCAGACTTGGATATAAAATTGAAAATAAAACAAAAGGTATTATAAGCTAGAATGGTATGAAACGAGCAGGGAGCAACTGATGTTGCCTCCACTTTAACAAAAATTGGAATATTCACTAAAACAGAATCTTTATGCAATGATTTTCAAGAGATAAAGAAAAATGAAAGCAAAGAAGATGAAACAAAAGTACTAAGAAAGCAAAATTCATACAGCAGTCCACGGTTTGTACTTCTCCAAGAACCAAGGTATGATAGGAAGCAGAATCTTCTGTGATGCAATCTGTTCCATACAAATAGGCCATATCTTTTCAACAGCATGGTTTAACCACCGAACTGATTCAGAATCAGAAAGTACCTGGAGATAAAAGACCAACAGAGCATTAAAGGAACAGACTTTACGATATCAAAATCAAGAATCCAAAACTTGACCCTGATAAAGTTGCAAGGAAGATGCTTATCCATTTTTTCATAAAGACTAAATTCCAAACCTTTTCTCTATATCCGAAAGACCAATATTGATAAAACAAAAGCAGCCATTTGAGCCAAAAAAAAAAGAAAGCAAAACCTCCTTTAAAAAAGAAAAGAAAAAGATTTGATAAAGTTGAATGTTACTTTTAGATATTTGAACATGAAAAACTGTTAAGAATCAGAATAACCCAGATAAAAAGTTATATAAAATGACTGATAATTCAAACAATCACGATCAAAATATAACAATACTTTTAAAACAAAAATAAAAAGAGAAATTGAGTAATACCCTTCTCCTAGAAGATTGCCTTTTTTCCTCAAACTGCAATTTCCTCCTCAATCTCATAACATACCTTTCATGAACCTTTAATTAACAAAGAAATGAACCCATCAGACAAAAAATTTATAGAAAAAAAGGAATTTCCACCCAAAAAATGCCAATTCAAAACCAAAAGAAAAGAAGTCAATGAAAAAAAAAAGGAAAGGAAAGAATTACCAAGTAGAGATAAATGAGAGATACAAAATAAGTAACTGGATGGCAGAGATCGAAGTGAGAAAGCATCCAAAGGAACATCAAAACTATTCCCACATGATGCAGCATTGATATCTCCATCAAACCCATTTCTATAAACATCAAAGAATAAAAAAACCCACTTCAAGAATGATCACAACTTTTCACTTAATTTCGATAACCCAAATCACTATCATTAAGGAAAGAAAAAAGAACTCTTATGGAGCTTTTGTTGGGACAAGAAATAAGAAAGGAGGAATCTGAATCAAATGACTTGAATTCAAGGGGTGTGAATCTAACGTATAATATAAACGGAATGACAGTTATTTACAGTAGAAATTTCCATTTTATACTTTGATCTGGGTAGTAATTATTTTAATTAAAAAATTACTAGTTCTCAGTTAGGTGTGCAGTTTGACTGGCTTTCTCATTGGCAAACGCTATCGTATAACTGAAGCAAAGTAACTGGAGAAGAGAGGAAGGAAAGGAGGGGAGATGTCCTTTTTGGATTGTGTTCCCTTGGTGGGGAATGTTTTTTCCTTTTTCCTTTTTCCAATTTTAGTTTTCTTGGAAAAAATGTCTTCCAGGTAATACCTTATTTTATATTCATATTATTATTTAAACCAATTATTGAGTTCCATATTCCAGTCAAATGACACCTGAATTGGTGGAAAGGATTAAAAAAACTCATCTTCTAATAATAAAATACAAACATAAAAATATTTTTATATTATTTAAAATTTTTTATATAAATTATATAAATATAAAATAATAAAAGATATTTTAATTAATAATAATTAATTATAAAAATTTATTTAAATTTTATAGAATAGTTCATATACTTCTTCAAGAATTATGCCTTAATCTTTTAATTTTTTTTGAGAAAAATTTTAATGGATTTTATGTATATATTATAAAGACAAGGAAATATTGATATTTTACATAAATAGTAATTTGATGGCTCCTTAACTCTTAAGCCACCTAGGATGAACCACAATTTACACGGTGAAAGTATGGATTGGGGGAGGTATCTGTGCGAAGCAGTCACAAGATACAAAGAGATTCGAGACAAGATGTTGGAAGCCGATCAATTTAGTACAGGTAACAGGTTTCAATTTGATTCAGACAATGAGTTTTCTTCCAGGTGGGTGCCTTGCTATTTGGTAACGTCCTTTTCAGCTTTTTTTTTAGCGTCATTTGACTGGCTGCTTTCTTCTGTGCCACGTGTCCATCACGTGTGAGCAACGCGTGGGAACACGAGTACTTTGGATAAGTTTTGGGAAGCTTTAATACATAACCAATCTGATTGTTTTCAGCGGATCACAAACGATATGTTACGTCAAGGATTCGTGATGTAATAGAATCAGTCGCAGATGATCCCGGCTCTGGGGAACAAAAAGTCAGAAAAACGACACGACGGTTTTTTTTTTTTTTTTTATTTAATGCGTGAAGGATCATGGTATACATTATGGAACCGGTTGTCGGCTAAGGTTGTATCGTACGATTAAATTTGGTTGGAGATTGATTCTTTGTTACTTGATCTAGTTTTGAATAGAAGTAAGACTGCAATAAAGTATAATTAATAGGACAAACTAGAATCATTCCTTCATCCATTTGGCACATGGGATAATGTTTTGGTGGTTGACACTCTTGTTTCCTGTTGTTGTATCTCGCTGTTCAATAAGAGACCATGTGGCGTGAACATGCAATTCATTTCTTTCATGTTCAATTTTAATTTTTTAATTAAACTTAGTGAATCGTCTTTAATATTTTTAAAAAATTGTAAATTATTTATAATTTTTTTTTATTATTTCTAATCAAAGCTTTATATTTATATTTTAAATCAAATACATTATCATAATTAACAGTTAATTAATTACCATTACTTATATCATCATGTTACATTATCATTTACTACATATATCATAATATCACATCAACATTGATTGACATAAAATAAAAAATAACATATTGATGAACAAAAATTTATTTTATTTAAAATAAAAATATAAAAATTTAATTAAATATAATAAAAAATAATAATTTATTTTAAATTTACTAACTAATTCAAAAACTATTTTAGATATTATGTTAATTTGAATTTAAAACCTTGCATTGGACACAAACAATATCTACTTACTAATTAAATTATACTTCAACCACTCTTTGTACAATTACGCTCATATTACTTAACTAATGGATAATTTTTTTATAAAAAAAAAAAAAGAAAAGAGGAAAAATGAGAGCGTTGCTTACCGGATAAGATTATAACCCTGTTTGCCGACGCCACATATATTGTTAGATAGTGACATTGTTCCTTGTCATTAGTTTTTCTCTATCCATCTACTCCATTGGTGAAAACCATGTCTGCATGAATTGGCTTACGTAGCAACAAACAAAGAAAACAGCCCCAACAAGTTGAATCGAAAAGGACACAAAATGAAAGAAACACTTTTCAATAAAAATAAAATAAAAAGGGTTCATTTTACTTTTTGGATAAAGTACTAGGACCCACACATTAATGAATATATATGGTACAATTGTCTCGAACGCCTGTTAATCAATTGCAAGAAGATTTTTCAAAGGTGATAAGAACAAACATCATTAATAAAAGTGGAAGTAATTCACTGTTATTAACTTGCGCAAAATTAGGAGCTTAATGTGATATTATTGGGTTAAATATTCAAATCTTAGCATATTTAAATTTAATTTTAATATTATATAATAATGTTTGAAATATTTTTAAACTATCTAAAAATTTTTTAATAAATTATTATTTTTTTATTACGTTCAATCAACTTTATGTATTTTTACTTTAAGTCAAATAAGCTATTATAATTAATAATTGATTAATTATTATTAATCAAATTACCCAAAAAATCCATGTACTATAACATTTTTTTCAATTTAGTCCCTTTATCCTAAAACAAATTAATTTAGTCTATGTATTTTGACATTGTTTGCAATTGGATTTTTATGAGTAATTCTATCCAAATTGACTGTTAACTAGATGCTGATGTAACACTGACATGTGAGATAAAATAATTTTTTTGGAAAAAAAATTTTCAACATGCCAATTTTTCTATGTAATGTCATAAAATCAAATTACACAAAATTGTAGAGTATAGGAACTAAATTGTTCAGAACTCTATAGTACAATGACTAAATTGGACATAACTCTATAACATAAGGACTAATTCTTTGATACTCTTACCTTTTTTTATTTCACATTACCTATAGGAATGTTCGCCTTCCCTATAAGAAAAAATGGTATAATAAAGTGTATGAAAATCTTAAAACACTATAGTTGAATGCAGTTTTTGTTTATCATATGAAACATTGTAGTTGAATACAATTCCTGCTTCTAATATGAAACCTTGTTATATTTTGATTTGTTGATCTATTTATGCAATCCAAGAAAAATTATACCAAGAAATGACATCATTGTTTTAACTTCCCATGTGTGATGTGAAACATAAAATTATAAAAGTACCCAAGAAATCCCTGTATTATAAAGTTTTGTTCAATTCGGTCCTTGCACTAAAGGGTTTTACTCAATTCAATTCATATATTATGTTATTTGGCGTAATTTAGTTGTTCTAATGTGATATAGAAAAACTAAAGTGGTGAAATCTTGTTCCTAGTTTTTTTATTTGGCATGTTAGCATCGTTTGACACGTCAACGCCACACCAACATGGTTAATTGCCAATTTGGACAAAATTATTCATAAGAACTCATTTTCACACAAAGTCAAAAAACATGGACTAACTTAACTAGTTTTTGGGTAGAAGAACTAAATTAAAGAAAACGTTATAGTACATGGATTTCCTAAGTAATTTAATCTCAAAATTTTACTAGTCATTTTATGTCCACATGACACTGACATGGAGAATGAAAAATGTCACATGATCATATTTTCGTGTGATTTCATCATGTCATGTCATGTCATCATCCATTATGACATGTCAGAATACCACATTAGCGCTACATGCTATAGAATGATAAGTGAATGTTTTGATTAATAACAGTTACTCAATTATCAGTTATAAAGACATATTTTGCTAAAAATAAAAGTATAAAAGTTTGATTAAACTTAATAAAAGAATAAAGAGTTTATTTGAATTTTTTTGAATAGCTGAGGAGTTTTTCTAGGCAGTATTCTTTTTAATATTAATTTTTGTAAAAAATTTTTAATTATTTTAATATTTTAACATAGATATTATAACTAAAAAAAGACCATTTATTTAAACTGCTAGAAAAGGGGAAAGGTCGAGAAAGCTTTTCTTTTAAAAAAAAGAGAGGTCAAGAAAAGAAACAGAGATCTTCTATCTACATTTTAAGGGTGTAGAACAATGGGTGTAGGTGGTAGAATGTTCGTCCCCCCACGTCCAAAGAAGTTATAATATCAATCCCTAAAGAGAGTTTCTTGCTCAAAACTACCACTCACTCTCAATCAAGTCAAAAAAGCCATCCCACCTCTCCGTTTCCAATGCTCTGTTTTGTGCTCGTTCTGTCATCTTGTTTATGATTTTATCCTGGTCTCTCTTTTTTATTAAGTGGCTACCAATTACATCTTTAGCTTCCTCACCTTATCTCTTATGTGGCCTGAACAATTTATTAGGCAGTCTAAGATAGCGTTTTTAACTAGTGTTTAGGTTATAGCATATGAGTGTGGCCATCATCCCTTTAGTGATTATTAATGGCTTGATGACACTATTGGCTTTGTCCTTCACTCTTCTTTTCTTGTCCCTTACTTCTCTCGAAAATATAGCCATCGCAGTCATCATTCTAACACTAGTTCCTTTAATCGAGAAGAAGTGGTTGTCCCAAGCAAAAAATAGTTATAAGATAGTGGACCAAATGCCTTAAAAATCCACCAGGTCGATTCCTCACACTTAAAATTTAGTTTACTATTAGTTGGCTGCTTTAAACTATTAAAGAAAATTTAAATAAATTATTATTTTTCTATTACATTCAATCAACTTCATGTATTTTCATTTTAGGTCTAATAAGCTATTATAACTAATAGTTGATTAATTATCATTAGTCAAAATATTGATCAAATTACCTAAAAAGTCCATTTACTATAACTTTTTTTTCAATTTGGTCCCTTTATCCAAAAGTAATTAATTTAGTCTATGTATTTTGACATTGTATGCAATTGGATCTTTATGAGTAATTCAATCCAAATTGACTGACGTGTGAGATAAGATAATATTTTTGGAAAAAAAAATTTCGCCACGCCAATTTTTCTATGCAATGTCATAAGGTCTAATTATACAAAATACTAGAGTATAAGGACTAAATTTTTCAAAACTCTATAGTATAAGGAATAAATTGAACATAACTTTATAATATAAGGACTAATTCTTTGATACTCTTACCATTTTTTATTTCACATTACCTATGGGATTGTTGGCATTCCCTATAAGAGGAAATGGTATAATAAAGTGTATGAATATCTTGAAACACTATAGTTGAATGCAGTTTTTGTTTATAATATGAAACATTGTAGTTGAATGCAATTCCTGCTTGTAATATGAAACCTTGTTATATTTTGATTTGTTGATCTATTTATGCAATCCAAGAAAAATTATATCATGAAATGAAATCATTGTTTTAACTTCCTAAGTGTAATGTGAAACAAAAAATTATAAACGTACCTAAGAAGTCCCTATATTATAAAGTTTTGTTCAACTCAATCCTTGTACTACGGGGTATTGCTCAATTCAATCTCTGTATTGTGTTATTTGGTGTAATTTAGTTGTTCTAATGTGATATAGAAAAATTGAAGTGGCGTAATTTTTTTTCTTGATTTTTTTTATTTGAGATGTTAGCATCATTTGACACGTCAATGCCACATCAACTTGGTTAATGGCCAATTTGGACAGAGTTATTCATAAGAACTCATTTTCACATAATGTCAAAGTACATGGACTAACTTAACTAGTTTTTGGGTAGAAGGACTAAATTAAAGAAAACGTTATAGTTCATAGATTTCCTAGGTAATTTAATCTTATAATGTCACTAGTTATTTTATATCCACATAACATTGACATGGAAGGTAAAAAATGTCACATGATCATATTTTCATGCCACTTCATCATGTCATATCATGTCATGTCATCATCCATTATGACATGTCAGAATACCACATTAGTGCTACATAGTATAGAATGACAAGTGAATGTTTTGATTAACAACAGTTACTTAACTATTAGTTATAAAGACATATTTTGTTAAAAATAAAAGTATAAAAGTTTGATTGAACTCAATAAAAAGAATAAAGAGTTTGTTTGAATTTTTTTGAATAGTTGAAGAGTTTTTCTAGGTATTATTCCTTTTAATATTAATTTTTTTTTAAAAAATTAATTATTTTAATATTTTAACATAAATATTATAACTAAAAAAGGACCATTTATTTAAACAGTTAGAAAAGGGAAAAGGTCGAGAAAGCTTTTCTTTTAAAAAAAACAGAGAGGTTAAGAAAAGAAACAAAGATTTTCTATCTACATTTTGGAGGTGCAGAACAATGGGTGCAAGTGGTAGAATGTCCGTCCCCCCAAGTCTAAAGAAGTTATAATATCAATCCCTAAATAGAGTTCCTTGCTCAAAACTACTACTCACTCTCAATCAAGTCAAGAAAGCCATCCCACCTCGCTGTTTCCAATGCTTTATTTTGTGCTCGTTCTCTTATCTTATTTATGATTTTATCCTGGTCTTTCTTTTTTATTATGTGGCTACCAATTACGTCTTTAGCTTCCTCACCTTCTCTTTTATGTGGCTAGGCCAATTTATTAGGCAGTCCAAGATAGCGTTTTAACTAGTGCTTGGGTTATAGCACGTAAGTGTGGCCATCATCCCTTTAGTGATTATTAATGGCTTGATGACACTATTGGCTTTGTCCTTCACTCTTCTTTTCTTGTCCCTTACTTTTCTCGAAAATATAGCCATCGCAGTCATCATTCTAACACTTGTTCCCTTGATAGAGATGAGGTGTTTGTCCCAAGCAAAAAATAGTTATGAGATAGCTGGCCAAATGCCTTAACAATCCACCAGGTCGATTCCTCACACTTAAAATTTAGTTTACTATTGGTTCGCCACTTTACCTAGCATTCAACGTGTCAGACAGGCCTTATGAATGATTTACTTGTCACTATGATCCTTATGGCCCCATTTAAAATGATCATGAATGATCGCAAAGATACATATTTGATGCTGGTGTTTTTGCGATCACTTATGGGCTCTACCGTTTAGCATTAGTAAAAGAGTTGACTTAGGTTGTTTGTGTTTAGAAGTACCATTGTTGGTGGTTAACGTGTTCCTTATCATGATCACATACTTGCAGCACACTCACCCATCGTTGCCACATTATGATTCCTCAAAGTGGGATTGGTTTAGGGGAGCTTTTAACAAGCATTGATATAGATTATGGAATTTTGAATAAGGCTTTCCATAATTTAACATATACTTATGTGGCTCATCATTTGTTTTCGACTATGCCTCATTATCGCACAATAAAGGCTACAAAGGTAATAAAGCCTGTATTTGGGAGAATATTACTTGTTTGATGGTATTATGGTGTACAAGGCATTACAGAAAAGAGGCCAAGGAGTGTATTTATGTTGAACCAAATGAGGGTGAACATGGCAAAGGTGTCTTTTGGTATAAGAATAAACTTTAAATTTGCATGTAGGAAAGTTTTAGTTTATTGTTAAGGATTTCAACCTTCCCATCATGGTTTGATGTATGCCTATATTTGTTTTTTTTTTTTTTTTGAAAGGCAAGTGAAGATAAATTTCATTGAAGAAGTACAAAAGTCTACGAATAAGGTAGTGTCACAGCACCTCACTAGTTACAAAAAAAACTTCCAGTGCGGCTGTAGCATTCACAAAGCCAGACAGCAAGGTTGCCAATGGGATCATACCACAAAAAATAACAAGTATCATCACATAGCAACAGGATAAGAGGCCTTATACAAAAAACAAAGACAAAACAACGACCACTCAAGCATTCCCCCTAGCACCAGAAAATAGATCTATGCACATGAAGACGTTAGAAAAATGGCTGTCAACATATACAAAAGACATTCCACAACCCAGATCAACGTAGCATAACTACAATAAAACAAGCAAAATTGTCATGTTATGGTCTTATCTCATAGTTGCAGGAGTCGCAATGGCAAGGTAAGGTGTAAAATGATTTGGTTCAAGGGCATCAGCATCAGAGATTAACCACAATAAAGCTTGAGCTTTTGTACACCACCCTTAGCAAGGGCATCAGCATCATCATTCGCTGATCATGGCACATATCAGATTTGCCAACGCTAGATTTTCCCAAAGGTTTTTATGATCTGCATAACCACAGTCTTTACACTTCTAAGGCACATCATAGGGATTTTGGATCTATTTAATCACGTATTGTGAATCACATTTAGATCATAAAAGATGGGAGGAACTCAATTTTGATGTTGCAAATAGGAGAACGGCCTCCTTAATAGTAAGAAGTTCTATTTTGTTGGAGTCCAAAATGCCTAACGACTTAGAGAAAAGAATAAGAGAATCCCCTTCTTCGTTTTGCAAGATACCACCTACACCAGATTTTCGTAGGTTTGCTTTGGAAGCCCCATCAGTGTTAAATTTAAGCCTTCTAACATCTAGCTTTGACCATTGCAACTGGGGTTTAATATTTCTTTTTGCAATAGGATTGTTACCTTTACAGGCCAATCAGATTAAGTCACCAATACTTAGATTCATTTTGGCCATTTTGCATTGCACCCCCAAGCCACCCTTGTTTTAATCAAATAAAAAATGAGCTCAGTCTCCCATTACTTACCTTTAAAGGTAACTTCATTCCTTGAAATCCATAGTGTCCAAATAATGAAATACCATGTCATCTACCAAACTAAACTGTTGACAAAGCAGTTACCACAATCAAATCAAGACTACCTTTAAAGGTAGTCTCCCATTGTTTTTGAACATTAAATCGATTGCCATTCATAAAAAAATGAGTATACAACCCATAGGAAGTCTAGTTGAGAATGTTTCATCATGGTCGCATTTCACAATAACTTGGTTTACAAAAAAATTGCCATAACCCCACCCTACTTCCTATATAAAAACTCAATATATGATTTATAAAAAGGCATTTATAACTGCAACACCTTTCAAGTTTAGACCAATCAATTAAACATAGGCTAGTAAAAATAAGCAACAACACCAAGTAAGCTTCTTCCTTCCTCTAACTAGTCCTTTCCTCTTATGTGACACACTTGCACTCAAACAGCCATACCACACAAGCTTAAAGAAGCGCCAAAATAAGAAAACAGACCTGCACCTGGAAGACCTCCCCCTTTCTCACATCTTTTAGAACCGTATCATTAAGGGTAACACACAGGTCATTAATCTTTTCCACCTTTAACTTCGCAAGATTATTAGCAAATTCATTACTAGTTCTTAAAACATGTCAAATCTGCCATCTAAGAAGTCTTGTCTTAAGCCCTTCAATATGCAAAATAAAATTTTTCATCCTCTATGGAGATGTAGATGGATCAACAACTAAGTGAAAACATTTTTAAAATCACACTCAATTAATACCATAGATGCTAGCTTAGGAAGAAGCAACAAAAAGCATCATTACCTCTCGAATAGCCAAAACCTTCACAAGGTTTACATCTCCCCAGCTAGTTGCTTTTAAAAAAGTCATCTTTACTGCCTTTTCTTCATCAAGAAGAACTCGTCCATTTCCAAGAAGTTCTGAGCATCCTTTAGTAGCTCTATCGGTGTTGAATTTCAACCATCCACAAGGTAAGCTCTTCCATTAGGCTTGTGATTTCTCTTTCACTTTTTTGCATGCCACAACAACCACAATAAGTGATCTAGCCATACTAGTCACTGTTAAATTTTCCTTTGGCCATTTAGATTTAACCCACCATGTTAACCTTACTTTAATAAGTTCCAAGGCTTTCATCAAATCCCAAATTTTCCCTTTCAAAACAATTTCATTTCTAATACGCCATATAAACCATACAATAATGAAAAAAAAATACATTCTCCACACTTTCCTCTAAACCATACCCACTTGTCAAGAATTTCAAGCCATGAAAAATGAGGCAACATCCTCTAGCATATAAGCAATAATTCTCCACTCCTCAAACCACAAGCACCATAGCCTCCATGTCTCAATACAAGTGAAAAATAGATGGGAAATCGATTTCGTACGTTTATTGCATAGAACACACATGGACACATCTTTATGAATCAATTTCCTTTTGACCAGCTCCTTTTTGATAGCCACTTTACCTTTAATCCCTTGCTATACAAACACTTCCACCTTTAGAGGTGTAAGCCTACCCAAACATTTCTACACAAATCAACATAGCTGGCATTATTGTTAAGCACCATCCTACAGAAAGAATTCAGTGTGTAGTAGCCACTAGGAGTGCATTTTCAAACCAATTTATCCTTCATTGCTTGGTCAATTTGGATGGAGTTAATGCATTGTTGAAATTGTTCCCATGTCTCCAACTCTTAATCAATAACCCTTTTTTTACACATTATTAGCCCATGAACCAAAATCCTTGATTTTGTCAATCTTGTTTATGGCTAAGTATAGATACGTGGAAATGTCATCCTAAGAATGATGCTTTCGATCTATTCATCTCCCAAAGGTCAATGTTAGCATCATTCCTCACTCTGAAGTAAATACCTACACACAAAAAAGAAGAAACTCTCCCTGAAAGGGTTAATGGACTAAAAATATTCCTCCAAATGGAGGATGGCCTCTTACCACCCGAATCAAATGATATAAGACTTAAATCACTCTCCCCCCCCCCTCACCTCGGTTTTGGCAACAATCCTTAAACTCTCTCTTTCCTCATTGTATCTCTAAATCCATTTATTCAAAAAAGCTCTATTTTTCAACTAAAAATCAACAAAACCGAGTCGACTTCCCTCCTTCAAGTTACAAATTGGATCCCAATCAACCCAATTAACTCTTCTTTTATCAATTGAACTATTTCACAGTAAGCATCTCTAAATTTTATCCAACTTCTTCTTTACACCTTGTAAGATCTCGAAGAGTGACATAAAGTAAATCACTAAATTTGAGAGAACTATTATAATCAATGTAACCCTCCCTCCAATAAATGGTAGCTTCAACTTCCAACTCGCAAGTCTTACTTCAAATCTATCAATCACGAGTCGCCAAATGCTTTTAGAATGATGTTTGACCCCCAATGAGAGTCCCATGTAAATCGAAGGTAGTGAACCAACCAACCATACACGGGATCCTATTAGCCCAAGACTTTACTGCATCACCTACACAATGTTCGCTTGTTTTTGAATTGAACTTTTGAGCTTTGTACTTATCTAATCCCAATAATTTTGTCGACCACTAATTATTGGCAGAAACAAACACACAACATGGTTTATGCTTTGAAAAAAAAAAAACAAACATAGATATTATAACTGGTGTAATTAAAATCATTATATATGGTAGAAAATGATGCCAATAAATGGACTATGCCTATCAAAATTTGCACAAAGCAATAACAATTTTATAATGTTATGTTATGAAGTTAAAGCAAAGCAATTATGCTAGAGTAAAAATTAATTGAATATATTAATTATATAAAAATAAAAAGTAATATTTATCAATCATGTAAAATCGATCCAAAACTCTTTGTTGTTTTTCTTTTACGATAACAACTTCAATTTGTTAAATGAAACATGACAAGTGGATGCACCTCACACACAATAACATTAGCCCAAGTCATATTGTGATTAATTCTATATCAATAAGAGGGCTCACGAAAAAGTGCATTCGATGTGCTAATTGAAGTTAGACCCAACTTAGGCTTGTGATTTTTTGTGTTCATCTTTACTAAATAATAAGGTTACACTTTTATTTAGCTAACTAATAATTAAAACTTGACTCAATTTGGTTCTTTTCCTTTCTTTTGGAGTTCTTTTTAACTTAAATTAACTTGCCTATTCATGATAATTAATTGAGAAAAAACTGTTCGAATATTGTGCAAAATTTTATTATGCATGAATGCCATAGATTATAGATCAAAGTAAACCAGATATTATATTCATTCATTTCATCATCTTGTTTGAAATCAGGAATCCAATTTCAACTTCTAACTTGGAAATAAAAACCTAAGTTAAGAGGTGAGAAAGCCACACCAAGCAAAAGCAAAGAGAAAGAAAGAGCATAAGCATAAATCTTGGATTTCAATGGAAGTGAGTAGATCAGTTATACAAGTAAAAGCAAGAACAACGGCTTCCAAAAATAACAAGAGGAAAATCCAGCAACCAAATGAAGCATCAAAAGTAGACAATTCATAAGAAGAAAGTTTGTGCAGCTCTAATTCCAACAATCCAATCACTGAAAATTAAACAAAGTTAAAGAAGTAATAGGAAGTACCCAACCGCTTTAGACATCAGGATTGACCCAAAGGATTAAAGAGCTCCCATCTCCAGGAAGGCCTCGACTAGGCACAATCTCGGAGTGCCTTGTTTCCATATCATATATAAGATAGTCCCCTTCCGAATGTCTGAAGAAATAGATGCAGTTACCCTTAAAGGAAGTTTCTAAATTTCCAGTCTTTGCTAGATGGTTACCATTGGGGCTCATAAAGAGTGTACAACCATCCAAATCATTCACTTCATTACATTCTTCCGTAGAAATAACGAACTCGAAAACATCAAAGAGTTTACCATCAGGATCCTCTCTTCTATAGCAAACTAACAAAAGATGACCATTAAGCGAGTTTACTAAGAAAGCACCATCAATATTATGAGTCAAAATGGGCTCAGGGACTGGGATTGTTTCATCTTCTTTTACGGAAATTACAGCAGGTGGAAACTTCCTGCTGGCATAAATGCTACCATTGTTCAGGATAGCATCAGAGATTTTCCAATCGGGAGTCTTGCACAAAAACCAAGCCCAACTTTCGTCGCCTGGTTTGCAGAAGGCTATTGCGCATGTGCTTTCATCATGTGAACCATGAGCAAGAAGAAGAAGAATCATGCAGTCTGAAACTGTAGGACAGCCTGATAGAAGTAATTTACACTGGAAATGAATTGATCTGAACTTATCATGTGGATCAGGAAATGATATTGGTAAAGACGATGAGGGTGGAAGAAGGATTTGAGTTCTTGAGAAAATATTCAAAAGATGCATCCCACATGGGAAACTAAAATCGTCCACGATCAACAGCCAACCATTGCAGGAACAGCAAATACACTTTCCCATAGCTTCAGGTAGGTGAATCTTTCGCGTTTCTTTGTTTAATATATTAAAGAAGACAAGATTATCATCTATATCTTTCTCAGGTTGAATGAAGCATAGAGGGAAAAATCTTCGATATACCTGTAAGGCAGTCGGTAGCCATGATTTACAAACAGCACCACACCGAAGAATGTCGATAGGATCTTTCGCAAAATCAAAGATCAAAAGCAGAATCTCTACGGGAAGATCAGACCAAGAGGACGGTGAAGTCATTGAAATCAATTATATTATCGACACTGAGTCACCTCGAAGCATTTCTATTAAAATAGGGAATAAAGAGAGAAGCGGGCACCTGAAAACCCTAACCCTAGATTACTACTCTTTACTAAATATATACTTCTAGAATTCTTATAGTACCAGCTGGATTGGATAATGTTCAAAAACATTTGAGTTATTTACTAAAACAAGGATTAAGCAATAATTTACAGAAATATATATCCTATAAAAGGCATGTTATAAGGTATGCCTAATTATCTTAAACACAATTAATATATATCTCTAATTATCTTATATGCATGTTAATCATATTCAAGAAGATTTGTCAAAAGGTGATAAGAACACACATCATTAATAAATGAGTAATTAATGGCATATATTCACTATATTTACCATGCACAAACCTTATGGTCATTAACATGTAATTGTCATACATGTATTATCAATTTACATTGAATGAAAATATTTGTGAGATTCTTGCCACTAATATTTATAAGGGGAAAATTTCAAAATGGGGCAAATGATATAAAAAGATTCATAGTTTGTCCTAATAGACAAAAGTATTTATTGGAAAAGAAATAGATTTTGTTTATTATGAGTTAAACTTATAATTTTTAGGTAACCTAAAACTCATTATAATTTTCAGGTACCCTAAAACTCATTATAATTTTTTTAAAGAGAGGCAATTAATATCATATACTCATTCACACCAAATGTTACTCTTTAACTTACTGTAATCTTGGTTAATTTATCTAAAAAATAAAAAATTGAGAATATCATACACTGATTCACCATTGCTTGGTAGATAAAAAAAAAATGGAAAAATGAAAAATTGTAGGAGGAGAAGAGTAAAAAGATATAGAAACCATATATTTTTTTATTTCATTGGATTGATTGGTAGCTAGGAAAGAGAGAAAAATAATATTCTTTCCATCTATTGTTTGGTAGAGTTGAGAAATAAATGAAAAATGATATTATTTTTACCATTATTCACTTTGTAAGTTGAGATAAAATTTAAAAAATGATGGATAATCTTATAATATTTTACACTTGACTCACAATTCAATCATTTTTTTCTTCTTTAATCTCTTCATTTTGAAATGATTTATTTTTGTGAATAAAGAGGAAAAATAGTAAACTCTCCCATTTTCTTTTCTCTCACTTTTCTTTCTTACCAAGCATTAATCAAAATTATTTTCTTTCCTTCAATCCTTCCATCGATCCTCACACTTCTCCACCCTACCAAGCAAAGCCTTAAGCTTGTCTCCATCTTTCTTATGGGTTGACTAGGAAAATTCCTAACAATACCTTGTTAATAAAAACTTATGTTAACGACAATAGAGTCTAAATATTCTTGGTCCACTACCTTTATTCGTAATTATCCGAATCATAATTGACTCTACTGACAAACGCCTTACAACTACTTGGCCAGGTTTTTACATAGCTTCATCAATTCATCTTTTGCTCTCACCGGCTTCTCTCCTCTACTTCATCCTGCCGGAATCTGCACTCATATCAAGGTTTGCACTTGCTTCCCATCTCCTGTGTTTGGATTTCTTCTTCGTCCTTTTTGTATTTGATTTCTACTAAGTATAGTCTAGGAAGCAAACCCTTCAGTTTTTAGATTCAGATTTAACAATCTGTTTACGGTTATGTGTGTAGCTAGGTAAGTTGAATCATTTAATCAAATTCTTATCAAGTTTGATTTAAGTTAGTGTAAGCTTAACTTTATTCAAATTGGATTCCATTAACTATTACCATTTTCTAAGAGGTAAAGGTCTAGGATTCAAATATGAACGTACACAACTCAGATTGCTTGTTATGTGGGCTGGAAAATCAAGCTGGAGTTCATTTATTGAGCTTAAGTGAGACTATACCCTCTGTCGAATTTCACCATCAATGATACATCCCTCCTTATCAGTGAAGGAGTGGTTAGCACTGAATTAACTTCTAGCCACTCAAACATATATAATGCCGCCACTTGGGCCTAATTGATGTTGTAAGGTGTAGATATTTGGGTAGCAATTAATTCTATGTTTAAGCAATTATGGTGCTTCCACCTTCAGTGTGTATAAACCAAATCGCTCATATGCTAATTTTTAGCTCTAAGCACTTGATCATTACTGATCATATGATTTTGCCATCATAGAATTTTGATATTTATTATCTTAGATTTTATGATTTTGTCGTACTTCAATTAGATAATATTAACTGTACACCCCGAGCATTTGACTCATTGATTGATGTATTATCCCCAGAACAGGGTTCAAATCCTCCTTCTCCCAATTAAAAAAAAAAAACTAGATAATATTAACCAATTTATGAAAAACAATGAGATAACTAGGACCCAACAAATAAAAAGGTCTCGCATCTCATATATACTTATCTGATTTAATTATTGAGAGTAATTTGATGGTCATATTATCTTTTGCTGCTAAAAGTTTGCTGAAATACGTTTTGGTAGGTTCTCTTAAGAGTTTCACCCATTCGTATTTGAGGAAGCAAATTTATGTATATATTGTACCACGCAGGAGCTTGGCAATGGAGTATTCAGGACCAATTCTAGATATTTTTAACATAATATGCGATCCTTTGAGCAAATGCTGCAAGTACCATTGTAACCTCAGTCAATACATGGAGAATCTAAGAGAAAAACTAGGAGAGAGAAACTGCCGAAAGGAAGATGTGGAAAGCCGATTGAGAGCAGAGCTTCTCCTTGGAAAGGAGACAAAGAAAGAAGTTGAACTTTGGTTGCAGAAAGTGGTGAAGATTAATGGTGTAGCACAAGCCCTGGAACAAGAAGTTTTGAAAGGAAAATATCTCTCACGTGTGTGCCTGGGGAGACGAGTATGGAAAATGATACAAGAAGTGGACCAACATTACCAGAAAGGCAGCTTCAATGATAGTTTGGTAGTCGACAAGCCTTTGCAAAATCGAGATGAAATTCCTCCAACACCACTGGCAGGTGGAGCTACAACAGAAACACTGTTAGAAGAAATTTCGGAATGCTTGCTGAATGATGATGTTAGAAAGATTGGAGTTTATGGCATGGGAGGAATCGGAAAGACAACCATCATGAAGCACATTCACAACAAACTCTTGAACACGTTCGAAGCTGTGATTTGGATCACTGTATCTAAATCACCCAATTTATCTGGATTGCAAAACGACATTGCAAGAAAATTAAATGAAGATTTTTCAAAATATGAGGATGAAACAGAGAAGGCAACCAAGTTATTTTCACTGTTGAAACAGAAAAAGAGGTGGTTTCTAATCCTTGATGACATTTGGGAACCATTTTCTCTTGAGGAAATAGGTATCCCTGAACCTACTTCAGCAAATGGATGCAAATTGGCTTTGACTACTCGATCACTGGATGTTTGCCGAAGAATGGGGTGTAAAGAAGTTAAAATGAAACTTCTTACGAAGATGGAGGCGTGGAACTTATTCTTGGACAAAGTAGGACGTGAAATATTACTTTATCCAGATTTGAAAGCAATTGCAACGCAAGTTGCAGATGAATGTGCCTGCTTACCCCTGGCAATTGTCACAATAGCTGTGAGTATGAGGGGTGTAGTCGATATTAATGAATGGAGTTGTGCACTGGAAGAACTAAGAGAATCCATCAAAGGCCTAAATGAAATGGATAAAGTGCTTGAGCGGTTGAAATTTAGTTTTACTCGCTTGAAAGATGAGAAACTTCAGTGTTGTCTCCAATATTGTGCATTATACCCTGAAGACTTTGCAATTGAGAGAACAGAGTTGATAAGACATTTGATCGCTGAAGGAATTATAGAAGAAAAGAAGAGTAGGCAAGCAGAGTTCAACAAGGGACATGCTATGCTGAACAAACTTGAAAATGCTTGTCTGTTGGAAAGAGTGATACGCTGGGATACTATTTATGTCAAAATGCATGATTTGATTAGGGATATGGCAATTAATATAACAAGTGAGAAACATTTGGTAGAATCTGGAAGGCAGCTGAAGGAGTTACCAGACACAAAGAAGTGGATGAAGGATCTTGAGAGAATTTCCTTGATGAGGAACCATATTGTTGAAATTCCTTGCGACACATCACCAAAGTGTCAGAGACTCTCGACCTTGTTCCTGTCAGAGAATAGAGATCTAGCAAGGATTGCAGATTCTTTCTTTTTGTACATGCATTCGCTCAAGGTATTAGATTTATCTCATACCAAGATAACGAATCTGCCAAATTCCATCTCTGACCTGGAGAATCTTACCGCATTGTACCTCCAATACTGCCCAGAATTAAGGTATTTGCCCTCATTGGCTAAGATTGGTGCTCTGAGGGAGCTAGACCTGAGCTACAGTGGATTAAAGGATGCACCCCAAGGTATAGAAATGTTGACCAGCCTTAGATATCTTAATCTCTTCTATTCGGACCTAGAGGTGCTACCAGTTGGAATATTACCAAAACTGTCCAGTCTTCAATGCCTTATAGTTTGTGGAAGATCGAAGCCTTTTAAGGTGGTGAAACCAGCAGAACTGGCAAGTCTGAGGAAGCTGGAATCTTTTGGAGGCCAAATGTTTGACCTGCTTGACTACCATCTGTACGTCAAATCTCTAGATGGAATGCCCAGCAAGTACCATCTTCAAGTGGGAACCCATAAACGTTTAAAACTACTTGAAATGCCAGAAAATTATTATAATCGGATTGTAAAAATTGAAGGCATTAGTGGTGAAGGGGAAGAAGACTTAGTGCTCCCTAACGATGTTGAGTTCTTTACTTTGAAGAGGTGCAACAGCTTGGGAAGTTTGATTGATGTTTTGTCATCAAACAAGGAAATTGTGCACAGAACCGGCAATACCAAACCTGATGGAGACGAATGTGTGCTCTTAGCTTCCTCCTCTCGCTCCTGCAGCCGTCTACAGCCAGATAAAATTGAGGATTCACAATTTGTAGTTTCATCATCATCCATTCCATCCCCTGGTACATTTTCCTTTTTGATATTAATTAAGATTCAAAGTTGTTCCAATCTGAGGAACTTGTTCAAGCCTGGATTGCAGCCAAGATTTCCAAATGTGAAAGAGATTGCGATTTACGATTGTTGTCAAATGGAGGAAATTGTAGCAGCAACAACAGAAGAGTACGGTGAAGGGATAAGTGAAGAAGGCAGCAGCAATCGGAAGGGCATGACCTACTTATTCTATCTCCCCAAGTTAAAGGCTTTAACATTGTCTAAGCTACCAGAACTGAAGAGTATCTGTAGGGGTTTGATGACTTGTGATTCTCTGGTTTATATTACAGTATCCTGCTGTCCAAAGCTAAAGAGACTTCCCCTCGCTCTTCCCCTTCTTCATGGAAAACCATCTCCTCCTCCTAATCTCAAAGTGATCAATGTGCAAGATAAAAGATGGTGGAGATCACTGGAGTGGAACCATCAGGAAGAGGAAAAGGCCCTTCAACCCTTCTGCCAGTATTTGGAGCTTTAGTGGAGTATGGAAAAAGTCCAATCTCTTGTTTGCCCGTTTCTCTTTAATAACTAGATGCAAATTTTTCGTAATTGGATACAAGGAGCTGTCCATGTGGGTTGGTTCTATATCATTTTAATCTTTATCTTAGTTTTTGCATTTTCCTTTTTTTTTCCTCTGCATGACATGACATCCAATAAATGGAATGTCCATGTGGAGAAGAACGCCATTGTCTTGTATCACTATTTGGTTTTATTGTATCACTATCTGCTATCCAGTAGTTTGATTAGATAATAGATTCTGAGCCAGCAGCAACAGGGGAAAAATGTCCTCTATGTCTCACATCAACTATCATAAAAGGCCAAAACAATGTTATGAAAATGAATCCATATGAATTGGGTGTGTCGTTCACAAAATGATAAGAGAAAATTTTCACATGTCCTCTGTGTCATATGTTACAACTCAAATATGAGAAAATGTCCAATGGCAGCACTAGCTATTTACAATTGCAGGAAGTAAAAGAGAGTCACGAGTGTTACTCCCATGGAAAACACATTTTACCATCTGTGTCCACATCCCCATCTTAGGAACAAAGCCTTGTTGCACCATCTGTTTCAAAGCCCAATCAACTTCCCTTACCAGCTTCTCCTTGCAAAAACCATGAATCAACTTCTTGTACGAATCGAAACTCGGACTCACCCTCTCCAAAATCATTCTCCCCATCAACTCTTTCGCCTCCATAAACCTCTCAGCATCAAGCAAACCGTACAAGACCTCTTGATAAGACCCAGCATTCGGATAACACCCTTTTCTTTTCATCTTCTCCAAAAGCTTCACCCCCTCTTCAACCCTGCCTTGCTTCCTTAGTCCCGAAATCAAAATATTAAAGCTAACCGCATCCGCCTCGATTCCTTCCGTTTCCATCCTCCCCATCAACTCAAAAGCTTCATCAACCTTCCCCTTTTCGCACAAACCATGCATTAATGTCGAAAAAGTCCTAACATTGGGCTTACACCCTTGTTTAGGAAATTCATCGAGCACTTGGAATGCCGACTCTAATTTCCCATTTTCACATAACCCTTTAATAAGAATATTCAAAGTGCAGGCTTCAATTTCGATACCCAACTTGGGACCTTTCCCATAAATCTCATGAACTACATCGAACAATTTATTAGCTACGAGCAAGCTCAAAATGATATTGAAGGTCTTAACACTAGGCCAAGTCCCATAGTCTGGCATACTAAAAAGGGTCTCAATCGCCCTTTTTATTCGGCCACCACAATGCCCATATTTTTTTATTACATTTTGGAAGAAATCATCGGATAAACGGCAAGGTTTTTCGTGTTTGAGCTTTTCCATGATGTTTTCAATGCAATCGAAATCCTGGGCATCGGCCAGTTTGTTAATGACAAGAGTGAAGAGAGGTTCGGTTGGTTTGTAATCTTTGCGAGCTGAGTATTGGTTTAGGACAGAAATGACGGAGGTTGGTTCTTTAAGGTTATCGAAGATCTTGAGGATTTCGTTTGGGGAGAGCCAGTCTTTGTGGGTTAGTTTGAAAAGTGGAGGGGAAGTGGGGGCTGTTGGTTGGTGGGTGGAGAACGGAGAGGAAGAGGAAAGGGGTTCTAGAGTTGGGATTTGGGTGGTGATTGGATGGAATGAAAAGGAAGGAAAGTTTTTGATGGAGGAAAGAAGCGAACGTGAGATCATGGTTTTAGACATACGAGAATGAAGAGCTGGGAAGAGTTAGGGAGAGACCTTGTGCTTATGCTTTCTGATTGTCTGGACTTTAGGAAGATATAGATAAGCCAAGTGAAGGATAGAGAAGGGAAGAAGAATCGAAGGAGATTGTATGATATGAAACAATTATCAACTCTTATTAGTAATGTTGGTGATATTAATTTTGTCAAGATGGACATAAGCAGTAAACAGCCTAGGAGTTAATGCACTGGTCTTGCAACAAATTTCATCGGTAATTTTAATTTTCAAAAGGTTTAGGTCCCTTACTGCTCAGCTGGATTACTTCAAACAGGAAACAACAGCTTGCCAGGTTTAGTTTCTTCAAATTTCTAACTTGCATTTCTATACCAGCAATTGAATGAATCAGTGTTATTTACAACCATGTATGTTTTTGAGATCTTTTGCTGTTTTACTATGAAAGTTTGTCAAAAAGACTTTTTGACTGTACAAATAAAATGCCAGAACCCTTATCAGTGTCAAAAGATTATGTCTGCTTTTTCTTCCCTGCCAGAATTGGTTGGATTTGCAAATGCCTATTGAAAGCCTGATTGAAAAGAAATCGAGTTTGGAATGCTGAGATGATCGGAAGCCATGCCAAAATAGCAACTGGTGCAAACAGAACCGAACCCATTCCATAATCGTATGCTTGAACAAGGACCTCGGTGAAGTGCCAGAATCCGGTTTTTTCTATTATAGGCCTCACAGCTTGAGCAACCTGAAGAAAATAAAATATAAGAGGGTATATGAGAAAAGCAGGGAAGTTGAGACAGATCAGGGGGGAGAAAAAACTCATCTAAACATACCAGTATCAAACCCCATCCAGTTGGCAGAAATGCTAGACAGCAGATGATTACATCCTTCAAAGATAGTTCACAGATGATGGAGAGAGTAATTACAATGGCAAAACAACTTAGGAAGAGGAATGCCTTAAAGAACCTAAACATCAGATGGTAATTAGCGCTGAACAGTTGCCTTCCGATGTTCACTGCCTGTACATCATGCGGAGATCATGTTATAGTTTTTTAAACAGAAAAATGAACAGGGTGCTTTGGTGCAAAAATTCATAATTAATCAGATTTTGCAAAATAAAGCTCGTATCAAGTGAGAAAATTGAAGTGACAGTTGAAAAGTAAATTATTTGAATGATGTTAATTGACCAGTGTCATGTAGTACAAAGCTGCATGATGTGTATAGTTTAGGTAAAAGTGCAAAAATATACTTTCAAATTAAGAAAAGAGTAATGAATTTACCTTAACTGTAAGGAAAACTGCAAGAATAACAACCCAGGAAAGCACATAAACCAGAAAATTTTTGCTCTGTTGGGAGATGTCAAGATGATAGACCAGGCCATATTGATACAAGAAAAACCGAAGAGACAGAAGTATTTCAAACAATCTAGCACCATATCCTGAACGACGAAGGTGAGCCTGTTCATCATTCCACCAAGACTGCCAACTCTTATCCTGCTGAATTCCAATACCCCCTTGCTCCTTGATCCACTTATTCCAGCCTTTCCAATCATCTACTATCTTGTCCCAACTGAATCCAGAAGGATTAAATAGAAACGGTGCAAATAACCAAGTTATGGTCATGAACCAAACAGAGTAAGTGATTAATACATATGCCATGCTGCTCTGGTAGGACCTCCTGAACAAATCATAAACAACTAACAGGAGCAATAGTTCAAATCCTTTAACAAAATGACTTCGTGAATACAATCTGTAGTTCTCAGTGAAGCTGGCATGAAACACCACAACCTTACGTCCAGTAGGCATATATTTAGCTCCCCCATGCATAATTGTGCGACCATAATAATGGGTTTTTGTTCCAAGGGAAAAAGTAAAAAAAACAGCAGCAAGCTGCAGTTGCATAAGAACAAAATCTTTAAGGGCTGTAAGAAAACCTTTCTCAAGTCCAATCTCCATCACCATTGGTAAGCCGGTTAAAAGCCCAAGCTGGATAAATGATTGGGAAGCAAGAGCTGTTTCCAACGATTCTATGTTTTGCATTCTAGCCTCGAGGAGGAGTGCCTTTTGCAGTCCACTAAGAACCAGGTATAACTGTCCGTAGAGGAACACGTAAATTCCAATCACTGAAATCTGGATTTTTACAGCAGAATTAGAGCATAAAATGAGAAGGGTAAATATCAGAAAAGCTAGGGATAAACTCTTCTAAGTTAGTAGAAAAAATCATTTAACTATATTCATTGCAAACAATTTGACATTTCCACACAACACTAAACAGAACTACTTTCTGTTTTGCTTAAATAGAACCAGGAGCTTAAGAGTCACAATGATTATTTCCGATCATTTTGATAGGCCTCCAGGGCAGTCCATTCCCAGTTGTAGCCATATCAAATTATGATAATCATCCAGTTTTTTCACATTAGTATCTGATAATTTAAACACATATACATTTATACAAAAAAATTTACAAGAGAGATTTGGAGGTGCTTCCAATAAATTATTAGATATTTTTAGAAACATTTTAAAAACCTATTGAACCTTAAAAAAAAACCTTAGGCATATATTAATAATGATAATCTTATTAAATACCTACTGAACCTATGATAACCCTAACCATATATTAATAATGAGTTTTTAGTTAAATAAACTATATATATATGATGAAACTTGCATGATAAACCCGTCCTATGCTTTTCTTATTCTTAAATTCAATCTTAAAAGGATTGTATCCAAAGGTTTACATGCAGGCAGCATCCATTTGGAAGTCTCTGAAACTCAGACCCTCCAAAGGCAAAAGGTTCACCTTCAAATGACATACCAAATATGTATCAAGGAGCATCAAGTGACTACCCTTTCAGACAGATGATATTACTATTCTCTAGAAGTAATTTCTACTGCATAGCAAATTAACAATACCAAGAGGTCAGTAACTTATCAGATGATAAAACATGAGAAGCTTCTCGAGAAAGCTCAACTGGTGAAATAATGAACATCTTTCCTTATTCTTTTTATCACCAAACCAGGCATAACTGGCTGATAGAAAGGACAAATTACTAATAAAACTAATAAACATCTTGTGTGTTTTTTTCAGTTTTCACCTATATAAACCTTACTTGTCTGTTTCTATTGTATTTTACATAAATACATTCCAAGAAATTTGGTCAGTAATGTGATGCTTCAGTGGTTTTGATTCAGCACAGACTATATTTAAAACTTTTTTCACTACCAAGAAGATATACTAAATTTATCAAGGTTGAATACCATAAACATCAGCTAATTCAGTTTGAAAGAATTACCAAGCTACTGAAGTAAAATCCAATAGTTGTGAAGTAACAAGATAGCATCCGAAAAAAATCAAATTGACGTCCAAGACGGTGTATGTCACGGCTTAAAGTTTGTTCACTATTCCCATTAGCCACTTTGGCTTCAAACTTTGAGATTTGATTTAGGCCTACATCACGACCTTTGCCAACTTGCAGGTACTCATGATATGTGATACATCCCCGTCGTAAAGTTGAGTTAAATCCTACACGATATTCAAATATATTTAAGTGTAAAGCAATTATAATTAAAAGGTCAGCATATAATATTTGAAGTAACAAATTCCTACCGGCAAAAACATCCTCACTCAAGTTGATTGTTTTGGATGCTTTGCTTATGCCACCTCTTGTGATGTGAAACACCCTATCAAATATATCTGGATGCCCATAGTGGAAGCGTACCCTGTATATAAGGAAAAAATAACAGAATGAATGACTAAAGCAATGATCACATTGGTCGATATCAAAGAATTATAGAATGGAACAATCTGAGCCTTAGCATAACATGAATAATAAAGAAACATCAAAATAATCGAATTACAAAGATGCTGGATAGCTTAGATAGTAAAGTACTTCAGTAATTTTACCAAGGACTTTGGAATCAAAACCTGCTTTAGCCAAGGATAGATGGGTGTTAAGGGTGGGGAAGAGGCTGTCAATCATTCGTGTATTTAATAAAAACAAAAACTCTGGCATCGCAAACATAGACACTATAAAACCAAGATAAGATTGCCCAAAAATAGTAAATGTGTCAACCCTAATTTATGGAATTCTTGAATGTTAGATGATACCTGATGCAAGACAGACACATGCAGTGCATTATAAGTACCATAATTTACTGAGATCGAGGCATTTGCTAACAGAAAGAGGGCACAAATTACCTGAGAGGGTTGGCAAGAAGCCTTTGGCCAATTGTGACAAAGCTGGTTTCTTGATATGACATAAACCATGCCAAAGAAGAAACACTGCAGTTTGAAAGAAATGTATTTTCAGTCTTTAAGAAAAGCATATCCTTTCACTATCACATAAAAGAATTATGGATTCCTAGACAAATACGTAACAAATAAGTGTTCATGATAATTCAATCATAAATTTATAGGTTTGGCAACTATGCCACTATACCACATTTTGGTTATTTAAAATTTACATGAACATTAATTCTAAGATTCAATGCTAACTATGCCACATAACAATGGTCCTTTTTTTAAGATGCTCTTCCATTTAGGTAAGCACAAGCAAAACAATATCTCAGATTTTTTATGCAAGGTTTGCCAACTTCATCAATTGTTTCCAACAGAAAATTGTTGTTTAAGATTGTGATGCAGCATCCAAATATTAAGTCAATCCCAGCTTGCAGTCAAACAAGAATAACTCATGAACAGAAATCCAAATCTGTCTTGGAATTTATATTAGTCCGTCCTTGTAGTTAGAATCAACATAATTTTTATGGCGCTTAAGCGATTAGATCATAGAATGAATGTATGTATTTCTCTCATATCAGAAAAATCAGTCTTGCAGAGCTCTCTGTTTCTTTCTTCTCCTTGCTGAAGACTGATTTTGCTCTGATTTTTCTATTCTTTTCCCATCCACATTAGATTGTCCTACAGTTATTACAGCAAAAAATCATCATTTTGAAATTTATATCATGAACCAAATGAAACATAGGCAATTATGGGGGCACAGGAACTATTTTACAAGATAAACAAGATAAAGTTGTAGTTCAATGTTGTGTAGAAAATTTGTTAAAAACTAAAGCCACTTATTCCTGAACCAATATCTAATATCTATAGTCTATTTTAAGTTTACTGCCAGTTTTTCTTTTTTGATGTGATATGCTTGTAAAGTTGGTTTCTCAGAGATTACTTTTGTCCTCCCCTGTTCACAAGCTTTCTCATATTGCTAGATTGTTGTTCATTCTTGCTTGATCTTTATAAAATATTTATTCATTAGCTAGTAAATAAAGTCATAGGTCAAATGACTGATTCTTAATAGATAATGCTTTCTTTGAAGTTAGACTCTTTTGGTTTTGTTTTTATAGGTTAGTTACCCAGCTGAAAGGTTATAACTCATCCAGACACAAGATGAGGAATCATCAATTATGGGTTCAAAAAATTAAACCTTCCAGTGAATATGTGCTCCCTCAAACCAAGTATTGTGGGAGGGCGCCGACCATGGTTCTGAAGAAATTCTTGCAGAAGATTTCTCACTTTGAGAGCTTCTTCCAAATAATTGTCCTGTAAAATTGAATCAGCATGAGACTAGAACTGCATCCAAGGCATTAAATTTCAACTACTGGAGCAAGACATACTTGGTTCATATCAATTGTTTGGAGAGCTTCTCCACGTGTGAAGATTATAGCATGATTTTGATTTTCAGGCTTCCCTTCGCCAATGATGGGTGGACCAGGAAGCTTTATGCGATATATCACCTGTAGATGAATACTAATCAGATAAGTTTCAAGACAGCACCTTAATATAGGGATAAAGGTCGCACGTTAATAGGAATTGTGACATTATAAATATCCATATAATCATATAATTTTAAGCATAGATATGACAAGTATGCCTTCAATGTAATACTGTGAATGTTATTAAGTCTATTATTGCTAGTAAATAAACTGACATGGTATTTTATATTTTTACTTTTTTCACTATTATATTGTAATCTCAAAAGAAGAACTATTTCCTGATACTTTTCATTGTATTATATACTAATCCTTTGATGGCATGCATTGTACATGAGAAATGGCTACATGATAGACTAACAACACCGAACACAAAAAATTGTATTACGAGAAAACTTGAGATAAAGAAAAGGAGTCTAAACATGCATTACACTTTCAAGTATCAATGATGGGATAACAGTCAAAATTAATTGGTATTTAAAAGTACGTAACATCTATAACACTGTACAACCTCATGTTGACTAACATGAAATGGAGACAAACACCTGAGATATTTTTTTTTTAATCCATTTTTACAATTACATTTCTCATCCTTCTATGGTTTCTCACAGTATGAAATTGCTTTGAACACATGTGAACATAATCATCAATAGAAGTAAATTTGCAAAGCATGTTAATAAAATGCTCTGACCAACAAGTAGAATCATTTTAGTAAAGTGCAAAGGTATTTATAAAATACTTTACAGCTTTTGCTCACATTATGATTTTTAATTGAGTTCCATATCCAACTCATGCAATCAGTATGCTATATTTCTCTCATAGAAAGATATGTTTGGTTTTGGTTCCAAGAAAAGTTGAAGATGATATTCAAGTTAGTCTCCCCAAAATAACAAAATTGAACTTTATAATATTAAAGTAACTTGAATGATCTCCAAGGGACAACTGGAGTCCTGTTCTTAATGAATATGATGACCATCTCTCACCTAGAGGCAGCGAGTTACCTTAAACAAGTCCCCTGCTCACCATATCATCTGTAATACCCCCCCTACAATTTTCTTTTTCCAGTTTGCTATGTTACTCGAAAACATAGGATGTTGTAATTATTAATTAATACTTAGGAGATAAGATTGGTTGAATTTAATTTTCTGGAACTTCATTAATTTTCAAAAAAAAAAGTAACTTGCATGATTTATACCTGGTCAAAATTACCCACAGCTTTTGCCAATACAGAAGAATAAACCTTTTGAGGCTTATCTCCTACTATTTCTTCTTTCTCTTCAATATATGCAACACGCAGAGCTGGATACCTACAATCAGCAATGTATTTCATTATTTAGATGTCTAATATAATTCTTATGCTTCAACAATTATACAGTTTTACTGTATTTGGGAAGTTACCTTCTCATCAAATCTTTTATGTCTTCTGCACGAGGGTCTCCAGAAGATTTTTGTGATCCAAACATTTGACAAGAGATAACATATGTGAATTTCATGTCTGCTAAGGCATCTAATTCAGCAGATAACTTGGGATTATTTCTTTCAATAGCATCCTCAAGAATGTCTGGAGTAACACAATTAGACATGTAGAAGAGAAGAAAGGCAGAAAAGGCTAATTAGTTTAACCATTCTCATCAATATATAATCTTATGACATCAGAAATCCTTGGGGATACAGAAAAATATTAAACATTGAATCACAAGCAGAGGTGCTAAATGCATTTGATTAGGTTGAGGATCAGTAACCTTTATTCTCAGGCTTTTCAAGGAGTGCTTGTAATTTTAAGGCTTCTCTATAGTACATCATTCCTCTAACTGTCATAGTCAAAGGAACAGAAAGAAATTAGTGATCATATTTACAAAGCATTTAAGGTTCACTTACAAGCCAATTAATATATATTACTAAGAAATTTCAAGCACCTGTTCTGCTTAGTGTTTGGCCTCGAAAAGAAGCCCAATTTCTAATTTCTTCCTCCTTGCTCTCGTCAATCAGTTCATTCAAGTTTTGATACCCCATGCGCTCCAAAAAGTTTTTCCACTCATCTAAGAAAATAGAAGGAAAATGCTAGGCATTTGTAGCTGTACCCAAACAGATACTGATAAGAATTACTACATAGATAATATTTAACTACCTGGAAATATGTTTTGCATATAGAAGATGATAGAAACTTGTCCTTTGCTTGATTGTAGCTCCTTCATCGAAAAATTGATATCCTCCATGTAATGCGGGGTTATAACACTGTTGGTTCAGATATGATCTACATACAGTTAATTGATATAACAGGTCGACCATATGCCTTTTAAAGAAATTAATGCTGATATTATGCAAGGTTGTAAAGTAATAGTGATTATTACAATAAAAATTGCCATCACGATATGCATGCAAGTAGCTAATATCAGCAAAAATTAGAAATAAAATACATGGATAAAATATTAATACAAACAACAAAAACTTGGCATCTTTTTCTTTTCTAACAGCACCATAAAGAAAGTTATTATTAGTAAAAATTCATGTAGAAATATTGCTAATGTAATAACAGAGTAACACAAGAAAAGTACAATTAATGGAAAAAGCTTAATGGAAGAGTAAACTTTTGAAGATGAAGAGGATACCATGATACTGTTTACATCTAAGTGCTGTACTTGAAACTGTCAATAATTGGTAAGTATAATCACAAAGCCAAGAGAATTGAATTTAAACTATCTTTCTCTAACTTCATTTTTTCCTAAAATACTTGAAGACATATTGGAAGCTTCAAAATTTACATGCATATAATATGATGCTCCAAATATAAGGAAAAGCTCATGAAGAATTGAAAAACCCATCTCAGATGCATACCAAGATCCAACACTTGAATCTGAGTCTTAGCAATATAAAAATCAAATTAAATCAAGTATTCCAAGTACATCTATCAAAATTAATAATCTACCTATGTCTATTTCCAATTGTGAGTTTATGTTATTCACGATTCATTTTGCATGACACATAGCATGGTTAGGCTGAACACAGTGCCCCAATCCTAAAAAATTAAAAGACTATAATCAATCAGAACCAAATAGACAACTTAGTGAAAATAAATATACAAACTTAGTATCTTTACCAAGAGAAAAATAGTGACAGGAGAAGACAATTCAACCTGAAAGACAACATCTTGCGTACTTCGGGCGCACTAGGCATATCCATAAAGAGGGAAGTAGCAAAGAATGATATACGCCTTCGAGCATCTAAGTTTGCAGGTATGTCCATTGCCTTATCTTTGATAGTAAGCAATAAATGCAAACGCTTTATCTGCCAAATAAAGATTTAAATGTTTTTGTAAGTATATTTTTCAAAATTACAAGCCTGAATGGCTGCATATTTGCCTAAATTAGTATACAAACTTATTCTACTATAAATACATAACATGGGTGCACATCTGTGTCTATGCACATGCATGAACACCTGTTCCATGCATGTGTATAATAAAAATACAGACACCAATCTTGCTAAACAAATAGCCACATCAAAGCAGTATTTTGATCCTTTGAGACTGATATTATATTGGCAAACTGGAAATGCCACTAACTAAAAGGACGGGAAGAGAGACAGAGCATTTACCTGTTCATTCAAAGTGCCATCGTCTGGCAAGGGAAAATAGATAGAAGTCTTGCCAGCAGCAGATTCAAATAACTGTCGTTCAACCCTTCTAGGGGAAGCAGTCATATCATGCACAGTTTCTTGGGAGGATTCTAGCAAATCCAATACTCTACATGCATTTAAAGATGAATTTCAAAGAGGTTAAGAACTAGAATTTATCTCTCAGAAATGGAATAAGAAAAGAGTCCAAGCATTATAACCTGTGGC
This sequence comes from Theobroma cacao, assembly GCF_053813885.1. NCBI lineage: Eukaryota > Viridiplantae > Streptophyta > Magnoliopsida > Malvales > Malvaceae > Theobroma > Theobroma cacao. The sequence continues at coordinate 10,110,272 of NC_142645.1, forward strand.
CATTTGCCATCATATCATTTGTTACAAGCTCAAAGATATCTTGGAGAACTTCCACAACTTTATCATGTTGGTTTTTATCTCCCTCAACCTTATGTTATGCCATGGCCATGTTATGAGATTTGTTAGGGAAAAATGAAAAGAAAGAATTATTTGCAATTTAGCTTTAGCAGTGTAACACTTACTAGCAATTCAAGCAACTCAACAAATTTAACTTGTAGAGCTGGGAGCTCACTCATCTTAAAATCCTGGAGAAAACTTGATTCTTTAATACTCCCTTCAATTTCATTCACGATATTGAATACAACCCTAAACAAGAAATACCACAGGTTAACAACACCAGGACAAGCTAAAATTCAGAAGCACTTAGAAGTCCATAATTCCAAATTTATCTGCCTACCAAGAAAAAACAAGATTGGAACATTTTGTTTGTCCGCACCAAGAATGTCATACAAAAGAATATACATATATACATAATGTTCTTCCTACCTCTTTTCCAGATCGCCAACAATAAGAATTTCAAGGATGCTCTTCACTGACACATAGCACTCCTTTAAAGCAGAGTACATGTACTCATCCTTTCTAATCTTTCTAAAAAGCTTCTTGTCCTTCCCCACAAAATCTCTTGCAATGCTCAGTGCTGTCGAAAACTAACAGGAGGAGGGAACAATGTCAAGGAGGAATACTGATGATGAGACAAAAATACAATACTTTCAAAACGAAAAACCATACCTTATTTGCAAGAAGGAAGATAGGCCAACGAATAATTCCAGGGAATAACCCTGATGTAGGAATCATCATCAAATCCATTTCCCTGTCAAGAAAAGAAATATCTGAGTTAATTACTTATATATATCCTTGAAGAACACTTAAGCAACAGAAATAATCAACCTGTTGCTTATCAAGTCTTCTGATCTAAAAGTACTGATAATTTGGTTCCAGACTAGAACAAACTTCTGATCTAAAGCTTCACTTTGAGACACCTGAGCAAACATCAGTTAAATATCAGAAAGGGAGAATACAAGACCCTCTTATCGTCTATCAATGATATTCCAAGTTCTGGATCTTATACCTTGCAAAATATGTTCTGGAAGAAACTCTTTGTTCTACTCTTTTGGCCTTTTTTTGATGGTGGTGGGATAAGACAAAGTTTGAATGCAGAAGGCAACGAGTGAAATCTACTTCTCAGCATTCCTAATGTCCGGATCTACATAACAAGTGGAGTTAGTCTAGTGCTATGCTGCTTATGAAAGAAAATAAGGTCATACCTCACCAAGATGATGCAGAATGCCATAAAGTCCTCCACAGACTGTACAATAAACAGAATACCAGATCTGTGTGTCCATGAAATATACCTGAGATAATTTTGAAACAGTATATGAATGTTAAGGATTAAAAGAAATCATTGAACAAAGTAATTATGATCGAAGAACTGATTCATTAGTTAAATCTGCAATTTCAACTTTTCTTTTTCTTTTCAAATTATGTTATTGAACAAAGTAAATTATGCACCAAGAACTCATTCATTAGTAGAAACTGCATTTCAACTTTGCTTTTTCTTTTCAAATTCATTACAGAAAATATGTGCATTATTAACTTAGTTTCTCATTTCCAATGCTGAGATCAGGTGGATGCCTGGTCTTTTTTATGTAGATATGCAATATGTTTACTTATTGGAAACAAGATTCAGCCAAGCTCAACCTTCCTAATTTAAAGTGAAAGTTGCCAATCTTTGGGCAGAAACTTACGACAATTATGGGAGCCCACACGGCCACAATAGCACCAGCATTACTCCTGACTAGAAGAGAATACAAATATTTCTGATTACAAATGTAACTCAAATGTGACTCTTAAAAGACAAAAGGACAAAGAGTTGAAAAATACCTTTGGGGAAAAGCTCATGCCAATCATATATTTGCACACCAATTTTCATAATTTGTCTCGTTGGTGCTATTAGGGGTTTTATCTACATTGTTCAATTAAGCAGTAAGAATTAAAAAGTTGGCTCACAAGTGCACATTTCTAACCGCAATCAAACTTAGAAAGAACACTTGTTTACTAAGCGCTTTAGGTTTATACATCACAACAAAAAAGGACCATCTAGTCAGAATTAAATACTGATTTCTTTAATAATTTTTGTTTTTTATTTCTAACTTCACCTTCATCAAATAAATTCTGCTATGAAAAAAAAAATCCTTTGACATTTTACAACAATCACTAATGAATCAAATGGCTTAGGCCAATACAAACTGAAAAGGTGCAATAGTGCAGAAGACTAACTTATGACTGACACAGTGCTAGTCACGGCACAAGGATATTAGCTTTAATCTTTAACCAGTAACTGGTAGCCCAATAAGGAAAAGAGAAAAAGAAAATCTGTCCAACCAATCGCAGCAGTTTCATCAATCAGGACTAGCGTATGTCATGCCATAAGAATTTCCTAACTATTAGCTTGATTGTGTTATTCCAAAAGAAATGTGAGTCTAAATACGTTTTGTACAATACAAAAGTATCTTAAGAATAGTTTTTTGATTATGTGGTCAGAAATAAATGTAGCACTTTATGTAGCACTGCAGCTTTCATTTTTTAATTTAATATTATATAATATCTTTTCACTATAGAACTATAGCTGACTGTTTGAGAGATGCTATTTCTTCCTATGTTAATTGTGTCTATCTAGTTAAACAGTTACAGCATTCTAAATAACTCTTTGTGCCTAGAATCTCCCAACTTTATCAAAAAAGTGATTATTTACCAAATAGTTCCGCAAGACAATCACATATTTGCATTTCATGGTATCATAATTTCATAACACAGAATAAGCAGTTACATTGTTGCTCACCTCGAAACTGTAGCTGAACACTAACTTGGTTGACAGCACTAATATCCAAAAAAATGTATACCTATAATAAAAAGACAAGCATTAGGGGTGATTTTTTTTTTTTCTTAAAGAAACCAGATACTTATAAAGCTTCACTATGGTAATATAGGTCATACTTGAAAAGTGAAACTTGGGTCTCCTGCATTCCCCGCCCAACATATAGTCTAGGCTACAAAGCGAAAAGAAACTTAACCAATGTTTTCCAAGTTTAAGACCAATAAGCAATAAGGTTAAAGATGAGAAAATGTACCAAAAAAGAAAATAGCATGAAATATAAGCTAAACATAAAAGCCTATAGGTACTTTTAATTTTTTTTTTTTGGGATAAATACCTTTCATTTGGTTTTAAAATGTTAGCATTGTTCCACAAAAATCTATGATTAATTAATGAAAATGAAGGTATCAACTGTCTAGATGAAAGTTTACTTGAAATACAGGACAATTATGAAAGGGAAAATATGGTAAATAAATAAATAAAGCAAAAGAAAGTTAAAGTCATCATTCGTGCATATCTTTTCCTAGCAAAGAAACAACCATTTTTTCATCTAACCAGCACTTGACAATGATTTACATTGGTAAATACAGCAATTAAGTATAGTACCTATTGACAGTACCAGTGTGCCAAATTCTTGCTATGATTCAAATAACTGAACAATAACAGTACGCAGGTATTTATGAAGCAAGGATTATTTAGAACTCCACTGAATTTTATATCACATTCAAACTGATTATGGCATGTATCCAGTTAAAAGAATTTCAGTCCTTTTAGAAATATGAAAAATGTTTAGAAACTATGGCCATTAGAATGTCTTGCTTTCTAAAACAAAAGAGTACAGATGTTATTAAAAGTTGTTGAAGATTGCACACATTTTAAAAGGACCAAATACAAAGGAATTAGCTCCTTTTCTTTTCATTAATAGTTTTCTGTACCTTCCAATATGTCCTTTTTGCAATTCTTCCTCTCTCTTTAAGGATTCTATAACTTTAAGTCTTCTCTTTATCCAAGAATGTGGAGGGAGAGAGAGAGAAGACTGCTGCAACATGATGTAATATGTCTAACCTTAATGCAAATAAACTTTAAACGACAAATAATTGTATACAATTATATAATCTCAACCATTCATGGGTGTGGGGTCCATGTGAGCTCCATATAATATTCAAGTGGAATGAGTGCTGTTCAAGATCAAGAACGAATTTTTCTTTTCAATTTTTTTTAAGAGGCCATTTTATCCTTCAAGAAAACAAGGTTTCTCATCATTAGTAATAATTAATCAAAAAAGTTTTTCAACAGAAACAGAAACAAGAGCTTTTTACTTTGTTTTAGCAACATATTAGATCTTTGTTGAGCATCAATTTGTCCATATGCTGGTACATTGACAAGGAAATTAACATGTTCAATAAATAATTCAGTGTATTGTTTACTTAACTATAGTACTTATTTTGGAGGGATTTTCAAACAATAATTTTGGTATGGCTTAATAAGCTTATAATTCATGTTTTACATATGTAATAGGAATGAACAATCCATAATAGGCATTATTATTATAGTGGTCTTCATAGTTGGTATTGCTAGCTAACAACAGCATGCTGGCTATTCAATATAAAAATACAAGTTTTGACTGAAAAGAAGAATTACAGAAGGAATAGTATTTACCTGTATCCACCTTAACATGGTTTTGCACATGCACCAATGTGAGATTTCTATGTACTTGCTAACAGCAGGAACAAAAAATAAAACCAGGTCAACTGCATTAGTCATTAAGTATATTGCTACAGCAACCATAAAGGAGGAATAGCACCATTCTCCAAGCCAGCTTCCATATTGTGCAGAATAACAAGTATATTTTCTCCTAGAACGAGCATAATAGACAGGAAGAACAATGGTCCATATCACTGCAATAGCAAGCCTTAGCACTTGTCTCCGTTTTTGAGACAACTCCATTGTGTTTCTTGCTTTCCATGTGAAAATAATATCAAGAATTGCTGCAAGCCCAAAGCTGTATAAGGTTAACATTCTTTTCATACATATTCATCATAGATCTGATGAACGTATTTGTGAACATATTTTTGTACTGTACATGTGCATAAGGTTTGCAGAGAGAGAGAGAGAGACTGCTGTTACTTGAAATGAGGGACAATAAAAAAAATAGATATAGCAAAAAAATTGAGTGCTATTAGGAATATACACACACATATATAGGTTTGTATACATATATGTTTGTATGTATGAGTGTATATGTGTATGTATTAGCTGACACCTAAAAATTCTCCAATCAAATGACATACTTAATCCATTTTTCAGGAAAACAAATAATTAACTTGCTGTACTACATCATGATCATTTAAGTTTCTTTTCTGCCTCACTGGAAAATTATTAGAGTGTGATACAAAAGAGATAGAGAGAGAGAGAGAGATCTTTTGTTTAATGTCCTCTCCAGAACAGGTAATTTCCTTGTTTATTACTTATGTATGCTAAGCTATTTTAACTCATACCTTGTATGAGCTTAAGCATTGCAGATGTAATGAAGATGCTCATTATGTCCTCCATTATTACTGCATCAAGCACTTGAAGTGGGGATCCAACATCATGGCAAGCCATAATTATCATCGCCTGAAAAGGAAGCAGAGATGATGACCCCAACCCAGAATATACATTACAGGTAACAGTCATCTGGTAAACAAACCTGAAGGGATAGTATAAAAAAGCTCCACATCCTATCAAAGCTCCTAAAAATTTGCCAAAAAGAACGGATCTCTACAAAATTTGACTTCCCTAACCATATTGGTTCACGAATCTCCTCCAAAGTTACCTGTGGAGAGCAAGAGGCACATCAGCAAAAATGATGGGCACATATCAAATATGGAGCAGTTACGGCCTTGCAGCTGGAAGCCTAGAATATATTAGTTTTGTATTCAAGCATAAAGTCATGATCTCCATATTCATTGTGCTAAAAGTGCAAGAGGAAGACAGACAGAGGGAGGGAGGAAGGGTGACAGAGATAGAGAGAGACAAGAAGAGAGATGAGAGTATTGTAAGTCAAGAACAATACAGCTCGACTAATATGAAGCCATTTTCAGGATTTTCTCCTGCACCAAATAATCAGACAATCTTTCTTTGCCTACTCCTTTTAATCATGTACGACAAATTACATGTCACACATTAAAATATATGGTCCAAACTAATACCCTCAATGAGATTAGTGACTTTGTAATAAATTCACTACTTACAAGGATACACATGTAAATGCTTGTGTGTGAATGTGCACGTGCATATATATTATATGAAAACAATCTAGAAGATTGATGTCAGAATTTCCAGTTCTCTTTCTGCATAGTTACATTTGAATAAGAGGCATTTCAATGCACCTCCGACTAGATTTTGATTAAGAAGCATTTTTACATCATCAAGATTATCAAACTGATGACTCACTCCCAAGTTACTTCACAAACTTTCCAATCTAAAAAGATGTAGAATGCTGGCTCTTTGTGAAGTTCTTCACAGCATCAAAAAGCAAGTACATTCTCCACACACACCTCCCCCCCCCCCCCCCCCCCCCCCAACTTTGTTTTTCCTTTGCTCACTGTCCAAATAATTAAATCCCAACATCAACAAACAAACAACTTGGAGGGATAACATCAATACATGCAATAAAAGGTGACCCATTACAGTTAGTATATTTGTGTTTATGGCCTTTTAAAGTCAACGCAATGATCTGCCAACTAAGAACTTGAATAACAACAGTATGCAAGTATCTTCCACAGGCTAAAAAGAAGAAGACAGCTGTGACACAAATTTTAGCAGGTAGAGATGGATAGTATACTTTTACATTATTGTTAGGTAACTATTTTATATTTTAATCATTCATAGTGAGGGTCACTTACATCATTTAACCCCTGTTCTTCATCTTCATTTCCTTTTACCTTCCTCTTTTCTTTAGCAGTCCTAGAAATCTTAAATTTTTGCTTCTTAGGAGACTGCGTACAGAAAAAATCATGTTCCAGACGCATGGGCCAACCTATTAGGAAACAATCAGGAGACCTGAAGAAATATTGGCAGTTATGATTACCCAATGTCTTAACTTCTCGAAATAATAATTTGGCAGACAAGCCAAAGCAGAAGTTCAATATAAAATGAAAATGAAATAGAAACCTAACCAGAAAAACTCATTTAGGTCATCATAGTTCCTCCATGTAGAATGGTCAGCTGTTCCACTTTTGTTCTTCTCAGCTTCCTTCAGTTTTTGACAACAGCGTTAGATACTTATTAAAGAGAATTCGAAGGATGGGATTAAACTAAGCAATACCTCATATATGACTCTGTATATGGGGGTAACCACATTGCTGAGGAAAGACTCACGGCTTCCTCCATATGCTGGCATGACTGTATCACCAGTTGTCATGCTAACAGCACCAGTTAACATACCATGCAATTCACATGCCATCTGAAGTAAAGCAGCAAATGATGTCATAAACTAGTAAAAAATTGCAATAACACAAAATACACTTTTATATACTGTCTGGCGATCACTTACTGACCATAAAAATACAACAACAAATAGGCATGCAAGAGAATCAGATTTAAAATTCAAAACCTTAATATGAAAGTATCAAAAATTTCACCCAGCTGTTCATGTTTTGTGTTTGATAAAATGTTAAAAGTAAATGCTCATGCAAATCACCAAATTATTTCGAACCCAAAGTTAAGTTTACAGGTTTAATATTGCATCTGCTGATGACTGATGACTGACATGATCCTATTCCATAACAGTCTACAGCTCACAGATCATTTAAATGGAATAAAACATAAAAGAAAAACAGAACAGATTGACGATTTACAAGAGTCAAAATTTCCTGTACAAGTACAAATAACCAACCAGCCAAAAATTTAAAGGAGCAGATTTTTACATGACCAACTTGCTCTCCTAATACTTCCAATTTTAAATTTCCTAAAGGGGTAAGAGAAGATATGTGATAGTCATATTTGAAGTTGATAAAGTGAGATGGTTATAGCTCTTCCAGAATTATGGAAATTGGAATTTGAACCAGAGAAGGGAGGAAAAGAGAAACATATGTAACAATTCTTTCTTGTATTAATGTAGATTTACTAGTACAGAAATTAACACAAATTACATCTTATTCTCCTATTTTGAAATATACTAAACAACAAACCAAATGAACAAAGAAAACATTCCATGAATTGATGAATTAATTCATAACACCAGTGGTGCCAGAGCAAGATTAACCTTTGAGTAAAGGTAGTTTCATTCATGGTTACCCACAGCAATATGTCACTTTCAAGTCTAGAAGCAATGATCTTACTTTGACTACAAAAGCAATTGATTGCATACATTTCAACATGAAGAATTATAATATCTCTTATTGACTAGAAAATTTTTACCTCCGAGGAAACAAATAAAAAACCTCCATTCAGACTAGAAACCAAGGACCTAGATTAATGCCTGATATGATTTATGATAAAGTGGGTTTCTCTTTCAACATCCTTGGAGAAATCACTATATTAAAATATAAGAGATCCATCTCTTCAGTGTCGAGCACTGCTTTTCTTTCTCTTTTTACACCATCAACTGTCTTTTTGGGCCTTCTAGCCCTTTGCTTCAGATTTTTTATTGGGACCAGATCAAAAGACTTCTCCAAATCATAAGCTTTGAATTGAACTCATTCCCACTCAAACCTACCAAAATAAGATGTTTAGCAATTTTCTTATCATTATGACCCGCATGTGCAGGCATTACTAAGAAATTGTAGGTTTCCTCACTTTTTTATCTGGATAGAAAAAAAAAAAAAAGAATAGACGTTATTCCCACCAAAAAAAAAAAGACCATCAAATGGTTTCCTCACAATAAGCAATGAAGTGTGCATCATGGATCCATTCTCCCTTAATGTTTAAATTGTTTTCAAACTCCTGCATTTTCAAGGCATCTGCAATGATCTCTAAGTCTTTCACTGTCATAGTTTATGCTCTCTATACATAAGAACCATAAGCGCATTATACCATGTTCTTTGTGACAGCAAACTTAAGACAAAATATAAACCCCAAGTTAGAGGAAGCCATAAGGAATTAATCAACAGAACCAAATGTTTGAGCTTACATGGTGAAAAATATAGCAAAGACATTCTGGCATAAATCGCAAGTTTGCAGCCTCTCCCCAAATAAGAAGATAAAGCCCTATATATAGAATTTTATATTGCTGGGCTTCTTGATTGACACAAGGCAATCTGCAAGAACAAATTATCCAGTTGTATGAAAATCTTAAAATTAAAAAAGAATCAGTACAAATGTTCAGATTAAAGGGAGTATGAAACCTAGGCCTGGCCTAGCAGTTACCCTTCATACGAGGGTTGAGGTCTAAGGTTCAAATCCTCTCTATCCCCTAAGATTTATTCACTATGTACCAACAAAAGAAAAAGGTAGTAATGAAAGGGAAAAAAAAAAGTGCAACAAAGAGATAGAATAAATCAATGGCAAAGAGATGGACAGAAATTTATAACAGATAATACAAACAGAAGAAAAATACACTGGTTGCCAGCATAAGATGGAAAGATAGAAAATTAAAGAGAAAAATCAGAAATTTGATTCACGCTCTTACCTAATGCTGCTTTTTCTGCCCAAAAATTTGCACCAGTTTGTATAATTTTTGAAAAACTTTCTCATTTGCTCATCAATAGCTGCGTCAACTAGCTGCCATGATAACATGCATGTCAAATGCAAAGAACTTTTAAGTTCAAAATAAAAATAAAAAAATTGAAAAAAAAAGGAAGTGAAGAAGCTAAAACACCTTCAAGGTAGACAATTGCTTCTGAGGTTGCCGAACAAGGACATTAGCAAGAAGTAAAACAAGATGTTCCCTCTGGTTGGCTACATTTTCTTTCTGGAAAAAGACACATAATATGAATTTAATGCAAGTCTTCAATGGATTAGATGGAACACAAAGGCCACTATTTCATAACTGTTAAATTTCATATGTCCTCACATGACAGATTATTTTGTTCAGTCAAAGAAAGAGGGAGAAAAACGAAAAAGGATATTTAGAATACCTGGAACCCAAAAGAATACTGAAGAAATTCAAACAAATCCAAGAAAGCCCCACGTTTCTGAAAGTTTTGGGCTGATGGTAAACCACGGACATTACGAACCACTGCAATAGCAGCTTTAATCTGCAACAGTTCATTAATTTGTCAACAAATCTATTCCATTCAAGCAAATGTTAACATGAATATAAAAGGACACAGAAAAATTCACAGCACATTCGACCAGTTTCTCCAGCTGTAGCAATACAAAGGCTCAACAGCAGAGGAAACAGGTGCTGGAGTTTTTGGAAAATCATGTGACAACTACCTCTTACAGATTAAAATATTGAGAAAAAATATCAGAGTTTATTCATGCAGCATCAGACCTCAGGGAATTTCATAATTGCATGCTGAATACCTCCGTGATCAAGTGGCAGAATGTTGTATGCAAACAACTCTGATTTAGCTTGGATGCTATCTCTGTCAGCAAGGGCCTTCAAAGGAAAAAAGAGATATAACATAAGATGACAAGTATAGTAACAAAATCCTGCTATTGCAAAATACTGTGGTAAGAAATGTACCCAAAAAAAATGTGGCAGGAAGGCTAAAATATAAGAAGAGAAAATAGAACCTGAGGACCAGCTGTAACTGTCTTTAATACTTCGTACAACACTGAAGCAATTATACATGCATCTATCAACTTCTCTCCATGACTAATTAAGAAAAAAACCACAAATTAAGTTCAAGTAGAGGACATAGATTGCAATCCAAAAAGTTGAGCAGAGCAAAAGCCAATAGAATATCCAAAATATTAAGCATTATTACCTATTTTCGAAATCAAATGCTCCAGCATGCTGGTTAATATATCCCCTGCTTTCATCATAAACACGTTTAAGTTCTCGTAAGTCACTCTGCTCCTGCCTTGTTGTTTTGGTAATTTCTTCATCCTATCAATCACATAGAGCATGCAAGGAACAATAAATTAAATAAAGGAAGAAAGCAACAAGGGGTTAAAAATCCCAAAGGGCCATGCTAGGAAAAGAATATGAATAGAGACAGGGAAATTCATGCAATGAACATGGCAAAATGAAATGCTATGGAAAAAGCAATGCATGGGTAGTAACTGAAGACTGATCATGGAGGAAATGCACATGAACCTGACTCTAATTATTATCATTTAGTCATTTTCACCACTGTCATTATTTTTCTAATTAAATTCATTTATTTCTCATCATAATTATTTTGTACTAATCAATTTCTTTGTTTTCTGGCCATGTTGTCATATGCAGGTTTGCACCTTAATTCGCCTCAAAGCTTTTCATCATAGTCTATAATTTATGGTATGAGACTTATTTGGCAGCTAGTGGCAGCATCCTAAATTAACCTTATATGATGGGATGCTTTAGAGAGATTTGGCTTGGAACGCTTAGAGTGGCACTACTAAGGCTTCTAAGGGACTAATTGATTAACCTTTTCTATAAAGCTCAAATACACACAAAGCCTCATCCTCAGCACCATGTTGTTCCTCCAAGTTCATAAATTTCTTGTAATTGTATTGACATTTCACCTTCCTATTGGAGGATGCCACCTTCCATGACACTATACATACCTCATCTTTTTCTCCAGTCAAGGGGATCTAGGATTAATGTAGTGAGTTACATTGTCCACTCCTCTCTTGCCTCTCTACAAGCTAGTATTCAGAGATCGACAATGGAGGAAGCAGAACATACCCCATTCAACTAAAACAAGTTTATTGACATTTCTTCTACATTTATAGCACAAAAAAAGGATGTGAAATTCATGAAACAACAATCTAGATAGACATAAGTTGTGTAAACGCACTTAAGAAAACTAAAATACTAGAATTACATATCAAAATGGATTATAGAGATTATTATGCCTGTGCTATTCTAACTCAAAATTATGCTTCTGCTTACAATGAAAGTATGAAGATAAGGTAAGAAACATGAATTTTAGCTAAAGTTAGGGCAAATGGGTTAAGCTGAAACAAAAAACAAGGACAAGAAAGTAAAACTGTAATTAAATAAGAATGTAATGAGTACATGTGCATGTAGAAGAGCTATAAAAGGTAAAACAAGGTATAAATTAGTTGACATAAATATACACAATCAGTATTCCATTTGTCTCAAAAATGGAAAAACCTTAAAATACAAATAAAGATAGTATGAAAAAATCAGATCTAATAACAGGAAATTTTACCAGACTACGTAGGATAACAACCTAAATAATATTATAGCGAGAAAGAATTCTGGGGAAAAAACAGAAATTCAGGGATCATTGTGAAGAGAATGGCATGGTGAAGCTCAAAGAAATGTACGTATAGAAGGTCATGGGAATTGAGGAAGAATAATGCAAAGGAGAACCAAGGCACATGATAGCGTCCTGACTGAACATATAAGTGACTAACAATCACTTTAGTCTCCTGTCTTCCCAATCAATATGAAAAAACCACCTAAATAACCAACATTTCAAATTTAAGTTATGATGATAAACTTCAATCTTAGTTCTTACACGTTCAAGCCGCTCAAGAAGTAAAGTTTTAAACTGTCGAACACCCCTTCCTGTTGAATTACGGTCCAAGTTATGCGCTATTTCAAAAGCATGAAAGCGACCTGACCCAGAAAGCCACATAATTAGTGTTGGATTTCAAGCGGCATTAGAATTAGCCAAACAGAGCTGTTCTCTAACTGATTTATGCATTTGTTTTTTATAACAATAAAATTAAAAATTAGCACTTAAACTAACATGACAAACCATAAAAGAACTCCAAGGACTAGAACATGAAGGTTTCCATACCACAAAGGTGTGGTAGCTTGTTTAGTCTCCTTTATTCAGTTATAGTGCAAAAGGTATTAAAATGAGGGTAAAGAAATAAAGTAACAATTTTAAACACCTCAGGTTTAGCATGCCAGCACCAGGAAAAACAACAGCCTCCATTAGAGAGCTCAATTAGTAGCCTTCTAATTGTTTCATTCCCAAAATTTTTCCTTTTATACTCCATGTAATTGAAAGGATAAACTTTCAATTGTTCACACTCATATTGAATAAAAGCCATCCAATCAAAAACTAATTGACTTGGCAATACTTGAGAAGGATTTGATGAGAAAGAACAACTGCTCAACACATTTTGGCTAAACATAACCCCCTAAATCACTAGAATTCCCAAGCCTCAAAACTCAAACTTCCCGTTAGCAAACTATAACTATAATTTTTCTGAGTCCTGGTTCAACCTAAAACCAGTAAAAAAAAAAAAACAAAGACATTGAAAATAAAGAAACGACTTACAAAGATAAGCAACACGGGGAGCTTTCCATTCCAACATGTTAGCAACTCTAAGAAACCTTTGAATTTCAGAAGACAAAGTAGGAGGCAATCTTTCACTGTTAAACATTTCAGAAACATACCGACCACTGCGACTACTACTACTTTCACCGTCAGTAAGTGACCTTGTAACTCCCTTACTTTCTTCTTCTTCTCCATGGCTAATGGTTGGTTGTTTGTTGGGCTTTGGCTCTTCGTCAAAGATGGGATCAACAGGAACAATCTCATTTGACATGTTTTCTGTAGCTCTGAAAAGGAAAGGAGGGATGGGAATGAAGGGTATGAAAGAGGTGGGATTTTGATGGTTATGGTTTGGCTTCGGCTTTGCATTTTTATTGCTTTTGAGCTTGCTTAATGGGGTGTGTTTTCTGCTTTGGCTTTGCTTTTTGGTGGGAATGGAAAGATGATTTGTGATTTTTGTTTGTGTGATATGGTGTTGGCGCTTTTTCCCTCTGTTCCTCTGCTTTTGCTTTTCTTTGGGTCTTTTGCTTTACAAAAAAACTAAATAAATAAGAAGAAGCCGGGAGGAGGAGGAGGAGGAGGAGGGCCTTTTGAAAGTGTGCTGCGTGGGCGGTTTTTTTTATTGCTATAAAAAAAAGAAAGAAAAGCAAACGAGCAAAGCCAAGAGAGAGAGAGGAAAACAGAGGGAGGGATCAAATGATTGAACGTCTCCTCAAACTAAACTGATCCCACTCCTTTTCCTCTTTTATGTTCTTTCCATCTTCTCTTATTTTTCATCTCACTGCCATTGAACATGTTCAAGGAAAGAAAAGACTGCTAAATTTTCCCTATTTTTACTTTAATTTTAATTGAATCTCTGAAAAAGATATCAAACAACTGTAGTAGTTTGTTTTTTGGTTTGATCATTTTGTTTTAACGGAAAGATTACCAAATTTAATCCAAATATTATAAATTTTGCAATTTTTTAAAAAAATGTTTCAATATGTATTACACTTTAACCATAATTTACTCATTTTCAATAATATATGATTCTGCTTTCTACGTAATTTTTATTAAAATGCACCTACATATTTAAGTAACGTACTGCATCCTGGTATTTACATTATATTGATACTTTGTTCATTCTTCTAAGTCATAGTGTAAGTGTACAGACTTTGATATAATTTTCTGGATTTACTTTATTCTAATAAAATTTCAACAATTTATGAAACCGTTTATTATTGTACGTGAAGTTTTTAACAGTTTTTTATTACTTTTGTCTAAATCTCACGATAGAATTTCAAAAAAAAAATTGATAATTTTTTATAAGAATTTTAATAAATTTTTTATAAAACTATATCGACTTTTAGATAAAATTCTATCAGATTTTTTATAAAATCTCAACAAAACTAACATCTTAAAGTTAAATTATTTAAATGAAATTCAACAGCATTTATACGTTTTCATTGGAGACGAATTTTTTTTTTCATTTTTGATGTAAAGCATTTTCAGTTTTATTTTTTTAATGAATTTTTATGAAAGATCCCTAAAAAAATAATCTTACAACAGAATTTTGACTTTGTCCAATAAAAAATTTCATAAAAATCTTTTTTTTTTTATGCAAGTGAATAGATTTGTGCGAGGTTTGCGAAGAATTTTGACAAAGAAAGGGTGAATACATAAAATAAATAAATAAAAAAAGGAGAAGCTCTAGGGCTAAGGAATATGCAGAATAAGGAAGTAGAAGAATAATAAGAAGTGATTTAAAGGTCAAAGTCCTTTTAGGGTGGAAAAGCTCCTCTCATACCCAACTTTTTCATGCAAATTAAAAAAAAAATGTGAAGAAGAAGACAAAATTAGGCAGGTTGTGGCTAATGGCTGCCTAATTATTTGTTATCTTTATCAAAAGCGTGCCAACCCATTACACATATATATATATTATTCGAAAGTATTTTATTTTATAAGTAATTATTTTTAAGTAATAAATAAAACAAACCCCAAGTACCAGAATGGAAAAGGTGATCATCACTTGCTGGAAATTTGTGGAATCATTTCGTTTTGCTAAGATTATAAATTAAGAGAATAAGATTTATTTTATCACAAGTTATATTTTTAATTTAAAAATTTTTTTATTAATATGAGATTCATGATATTTTATTTTATCTAATTATGTAATATTTTTCTTATAATTACTTTCTCATTTATAAAAAAAAATTCACTTATCTTACACTAATGAAAAATTGAATAAACTTGAGTACAAGAAAAATTATTTTTTATTATTTAGCCTAATATTAGATATAAAAAAGACACATAAATTCAGCTTGTCCATGGGTCAATGAGGTAATGGGTGTCTATTGAGAATGAGATTCAGTTGATATAATTGCAATGTTAAAAGAAGCTCGCTTGAGAACGATAATGGGGTAAAACTTTTAATCAGCTCTCATAGAAGCTGGCTCCACCAAGTTGTAAGGAAAAGTAGCTGATGGTGCAAAGTAGTTTCTAACTTGTTCAAAAAGTGTTAAATGTGGGTTCTACTCGTAAAGTATGTCCACCGGCTTCTTATGCATGTAATTCTCATTTGTCTCAAAGGTTAATTAAACCAATAGGCTAATTAGAGAACAGATTCTCAAAAAACAGTTGTTCCTATTTTCATTCCTTCGATTGAGTGTGTGCATATGCATGTGTTGGGCTAAATGCTTAAATTGAGACTAAATGTTTGGATATTTTTGTAATTAAGGACTAAGCGTTTCAATTGTAATAATTAAGGACTAAACATTTTCAATTCTTTACAATTAAGAGTTAAGCTGACAAGTGGATGAAAAGTGTATCACACGCGACAAAAAATTATTTGAGTTGATGATATAGTAGCTAATTTGGCATGTTATTCAAACGGTATCATTTTGATCTAAATCTTACGCTTAATTTTCTCCTAATTTCACTTATTCTACTTTATCTCCTCTTCAATCCAACACTCTTCTCCTCAGAGATGGGCACATACATGATCACTGGTAAGGCAATACCAACTTATGACATCGAACATTATGGAATGTGTTAACTCATGTATGAAATATGCAAGACAAATGTTAATCACCGTTCTGATCAAGTTCATTAGAGACATGTTCCGGCGTTATTTCCATGAACGACATGACCAAGGGGCCAAAGCTTTCATGCCTCGTAGGTCTTGGGCTACCTCTCGATTGAGCCAAAAATTCAATGAAGCACATCGCTTTACAGTTAAGCCTATCAATCGAGTGGATGATTTGTATATGAAGTGTTAGTCGTTTCCATTAGATATTAACTTATTAATGATTTGTCTAAAGTGTTGTTAATGATTTGTATGAAATGTTGATATATCATGATTTGTATGATTTTTAGGTATCTTTGAACTTCTCCTCAGAATGTACAAATTTGAGAGAGGCCAACCTTATATAATATGTCGTTAAATGCCATGGTCGAAAAAGTTGTTTCATGGCATGTTAAAAAAATGATGTTGTTACACACAAGTTTCTAAATATTTGTTACATAGCATGCTGGGAAATGTTATTGTTACTTTCATGGAAAAAATGTTATTAACGCCATGTTGAAAAATATAATGTTATATGTCATGTTTTAAAATTTAGTTGTTATATGTTATGTTGAAATTTTAATTGTTACACGTCATGTTAAAAATTTAATTGTTACACGTCATATTGAAAAATATAGTTGTTACACACTATGTTAAAGACTTAGTTGTTACATGCTATGTTGAAAATTTAGTTACTACACACCATGTTAAAAAATTTAATTGTTACATGCTATGATGAAAAAGTTGTTATACATCACATCATAATTAAAACAGTTTGGAAAAGATTTTCTAACTAAATTATCATTCTGTATCTTACACGACACAATGTTTCATCTCTCTTTAATTTTTGAATTGCTCAAACGCTAAAATATTACATGACGATGGGAACCGAACAAGCGATGCCTAGTAAGTTAACGACGACAGATACCCATTTGGATGATGAGATGATAAAGAGGGAAACGATCATAGAGGTGAGGTGGATCGAGGAGAAAAAGAGGCAAAGTGTGGGTAATTTGGATTGATGGTGGGCAAATTAAAATGGTGGGAAAAACGAAATGATGGGAATAATCAAATAGGGGAAAACGAAATCGTTTTTCCTAGACAAAATGGCGTCGTTTGTCAAAAATTAAATTCACTTGCCATGTCAAAGACAAAAATCTAAGTCAAAGTCAACGTTCACATCATGCATGTGTCCTACATGCATCTGATACCTCTCATTTTAACCTTTAATTGTAAAAAACTGAAAACGTTTGATCTTTGATTATTATAATTGAAAATTTTGACTCTAAATTGACAAAAACTAAAAAATTTAAATACCAAATTAAGTATTTAGTCGCATATATCGTGAAAAAGATGAGTCTCTACTTAAAGAGATTAACCCTTTCAGTGAAATAAATATATATATATATTTAATATTACTTTAATACACATTTTGGATTCGTTTGTTTTACAGTAAAATATTTTTCGAAAAACGTTGTTAGGATTTATACTTGTTTGGAAGACGAAAAATTAATTCCGGATGTAAAACATTTTACGAGTTAATAGAGTTAACAATAAAAAATGTCTTAGGTCCTTGAAAGGCGTAAGACATTTTTAAAAGAACAACAAAAGCACTTTTATATTAAGTTTATGAGTATAAATTTAATGAATATTTATATTTAATTTAAAATATTAAAAAATAAAAATAAAAATATTTAACTTTTAAAAAATTAATTTAAAATATTAATATTTAAATTATACAACACAATTAAAAATAAAAAATATTTTTTTAATGAAACCATTCAATACAATTAAATTTTATATTTATAAATAAAATAAATTTTACTTATAATTATAATAAAAAAATTCAATAATCATCATTTGATGAATACATATTTATAATAGGTTTAAATCTTATTAATAATTATAATAAAAAATATTTTAATAATCATCATTTAATAAATATATATTTATAAATATATGTTTTTGATATTTTATACAATTGATAAATATTTTTGATAATTTATATAAATAATAAAAAATATTAAAATTGTCTATAAAATATTTTATATAAAAAAAATTTAATCAATAAGTCATTTTTCAAGTATCAAATAGACCCTTAGATAAGATTCAGTACGGAACGTCACCGTGTAACAGCGTGTCACCGCGTGCAGCTTTATCGGTCAATTCCTCGCACCATCGCATCAAGGACCTCACACCACAATTTGGTTAAAGGGGCTCGGAGTCGGATGTGACTTCCACAAGCTTGCAGTACCTTTACCCAAAAGAGTGGCCTTGTAAATCTTTCTATGTGATTGTCTCTCTATGCTATGCACATTCAAAATTATGCTTGTATTCGTATTCGATGTAGGCTCGTCACATACACCTCTTATCGTATACTTGCCTACAATGCATTTTAAAATCAAATCAATGATAGGGAAAAGGAATGAAAGTTATAATTGGGAGAAAAGAGAAAAACTATGGGTTTTTTTTTTTGCTAAATTATGTTAACGTAATTTAGCATTCACATAGTTTTATGATATAAAAATTTATTTATTGAATTTTAATTGGTTATATTTTATTATTTTCTTCAAAGGAAATGATTATTTTAGTATAAAATATTTATTTAATTTTATTTTTATGGAATTCATCTTATTTTACTTACATATATTTCATGTCCATATGTTTTAAATATTAACTAATTAGAGATTTGATCAAATCATAATTCACAAACTAGTATATCAAATATATATATATATATATATATATATACTCCCTCCATATCTTTTTTATTTTTTATTCATCTTTTTCCTAAATATATTTTAAATTTTAATTTTCCTATTATGTGCAAATTAAATTTTATTTGCTTATACACTTTTCTTACCGTATACCTCCCTTTCCTTTCCTCCTCCCTTGTCGCTTCTCACTACTTGTCTTCTCTCTTCTCTCCCTTCTGTTGTACTTATTTTCCACTATCCTTCTCCCCTCAGCACTCATTGTGTGAACCAGGAAAGTCACGACAAGCCTCCCCAGACCAGTACCCTTTAACACGACATTAGAAAAGGAGTTAGAGAGACCCCGACACATGCCACACACTTCCTCTCCCCTTCCAGATCCCCCCTGCATTATTCATGAACAAACCGCCCAAAAAATTTCGATAATTTCTTATAAGAATTTAAATAAAATTTTGATAAAACTATATCAAATTTTCGATAAAATTCTATCAGATTTTTTATAAAATTTTAACAAAACTAACATCTTAAAGTTAAATTATTTAAATGAAATTCTACAGCATTTATACGTTTTCATTGGAGATGAATTTTTTTTTTTCATTTTTGATGTAAAGCATTTTCAATATTATTTTTTTACTGAATTTTTATGAAAGATCCTTAAGAAAATAATCTTACAACAGAATTTTGACTTTGTCCAATAAAAAATTTCATAAAAATCTTTTTTTTATGCAAGTGAATAGATTTGTGCGAGGTTTGCGAAGAATTTTGACAAAGAAAGGGTGAATTCAAAAAATAAATAAATAAAAAAAGAGAAGCTCTAGGGCTAAGGAGTATGCAAAATAAGGAAGTAGAAGAATAATAAGAAGTGATTTACAGGTCAAAGTCCTTTTAGGGTGGAAAAGCTCCTCTCATACCCAACTTTTTCATGCAAATTAAAAAAAAAAATGTGAAGAAGAAGACAAATTAGGCACGTTGTGGCTCATGGCTGTCTAATTATTTGTCATCTTTATCAAAAGCGTGCCAACCCATTACACATATATATATTATTCAAAAATATTTTATTTTATTTTATAAGTAACTATTTTTAAGTAATAAACAAAACAAACCCCACGTACCAGAATGGAAAAAATGATCATCACTTGCTGGAAATTTGTAAAATCATTTCGTTTTGCTAAGATTATAAATTAAGAGAGTAAGATTTATTTTGTCACAGATATATTTTTAATTTTAAAATTTTTTATTGATATGAGATTTATCATATTTTATTTTAATTAATTGCGTAACATTTTTATTATAATTACTTTTTCATTTATAAAAAAAAATTTACTTATCTTACATTAATAAAAAATTGGATAAATTCAGGTAAAAGCAAAGTTATTTATTATTATTTAGCCTAAGATTGGACATAAAAAAGACACATAAATTTAGCTTGTCCATGTGTCAATGAGGTAATGGGTGTCTATTGAGAATGCGACTCAGTTGATATAATTGCAATGTTAAAAGAAGCTCACTTGATAACGATAATAGAGAAACCTTTAATCAGCCCAAAAGGGCTGCCTCCACCAAGTTGTGGGGAAAAGTAGCTGATGGTGCAAAGCAGTTTCCACCTTGTTCAAAAAGTGTTAAATGTGGGTTCTACTTGTAAAGTATATCCACCGGCTTCTTATGTTTGCATTTAATTCTCATTTGTCTCAAAGGTTAAGTAAACCAACAGGCTAATTGGAGAACAGATTCTCCGAAAACAGTTGTTCCTATTTTCATTCCTTCATTTGAGTGTGCATATGCATATGTTGGGTTAAATGCTAAAATTGAGACTGAACGTTTGGACATTTTTTTAATTAAAGACTAAATGTTTCCATTGTAAAAATCAAGGACTAAATATTTTTGATTCTTTATAATTATAGGTTAAATTAACAAGTGGATGAAGAGTGTATCACACGTGACAGAAAATTGCTTGAATTGATGATATAGTAGTTGACTTGGCATGTTATCCAAATGGTGTCATTTTAATCTAAATCTTACGCTTAATTTTCTCCTAATTTCACTTGTTTTGCTTCATCTCCTCTCCAATCCAACTCTTTTCTCCTCAGAGATGGACACGTGCATGATCACTGGTAAGGTGATACTAATTTATGATATCGAACATTATGGAATTTGTTAACTCATATATGAAGTATGCAAGACAAATGCCAATCATCGTTCTGATCGAGTTCATTAGAGACATGCTCCAGCGTTGTTTCCATGAATGACATGAGCAAGGCACCAAAGCTTCCACGCCTCGCAAGTCTTGGGCTTCCTCTCGATTGAGCTAAAAATTCAATGAAGCACATCACTTTACAGTTAAACCTATCAGTCTAGTGGATGATTTTGTATACGAAGCGTTAGTCATTTCCATTAGATGTTAACTTATTAATGATTTGTATGAAGTGTTGCTAATGATTTGTACGAAATGTTGATATATCATGATTTGTATGATTTTTGAGTGCCTGTGAACTTTTCCTCATAATATGCAAATATGTGAGAAGCCAAGTTTGTATAATGTGTTGTTAAACGCAATGGTTGAAAAAGTTGTTTCATGGCATGTTGAGAAAATGATGTTGTTACACACAATTTTCTAAATATTTGTTATATAACATGTTGGGAAATGTTATTGTTAGTTTTTGTGAAAAAAATGTTATTAATGCCATGTTGAAAAATATAGTATTACATGTTATGCTTTAAAATTTAATTGTTACATATCATGTTCGAAATAATTGTTACATGTTATGTTGAAAATTTAGTTGTTATACGCCATGTTGAAAATTTAATTATTACACGTCATGTTAAAAAATATAATTGTTACATATCATGTTAAAGACTTAGTTGTTGCACGCCATATTGAAGATTTAGTTGTCACACACTAGGTTCAAAAATTTAATTGTTACCCGCTATGATGAAAAAGTTGTTACACACTACATCATAACTTGAACAATTTTGATGTGATGGAAAAGATTTTCTAACAAACCTACCATTCCGTATCTTGCAAGACAAGATGTTTCATCTCTCTTTAATTTTCGAATTGCTCAAATGCTAAAATATTACATGACGATGGGAACCCACGAACAGGTGATGCCTAATAAGCTAACGACAACAGATACCCAGTTGGATAATGAGACGATGGAGAGGGAAAACGATCACAGAGGTGAGGTGGATCGGAGAGAAGAGGAGGCAAAGTGTGAGTAATTTAGGTTGATGGTGGGAAAATTAAAATGGTGGGAAAACAAAATGATGGAAAATTTTAATTGATGAGAATAATCAAATAAGAGAAAACAAAGTCGTTTTTCCTTGACAAAATGGCGTCATTTGTCAAAAATTGAATTCACTTGCCACGTCAAAGACAAAAATCTATGTCAAAGTCAATGTCCATATCATGCATGTGTCCTACATGCATCAGATACCTTTTACTTTAGCCTTTAATTGTAAAAAATCGAAAACATTTGATCTTTGATTATTATAATTAAAAATTGACTCTAAATTGACAAAAACTAAAAAATTTAAATACCATATTAAGCATTTAGTCGCATATATCGTGAAAAAGATGAGTCTATACTTAGAGAGATTAACCCTTTCAGTGAAATAAAAAAAAAAAATATATATATATATATATATTCAATATCACTTTAATACACATTTTAGATCCCTTTGTTTTGTAGTAAAATATTTTTTGAAAAATGTTTTTAGGATTTATACTTGTTTGGAAGATGGAGAATTAATTTCAGATGTAAAACATTTTATGAGTCAATAGAATCAACCACGAAAAATGTCTTACGTCCTTAAAATGCGTAAGACATTTTCCTGAGAACAACAAAAGCTCTTTTATATTAAGTTTATGAGTATAAGTTTAATAAATATTAATATTTAATTTAAAATATTAAAAAATAAAATATATTTAACTTAAAAAAATTAATTTAAAATATTAATATTTAAATTATACAACACAATTAAAATCAAAAAAATATTTTTTAATGAAACCATTCAATACAATTAAATTTTATATTTATAAATGGAATAAATTTTACTTATAATTATAATAAAAAAATATTTCAATAATCATCATTTGATGAATACACATTTATAATAGGTTTAAATCTTACTAATAATTATAATAAAAAAGATTTCAATGATCATCATTTAATGAATACATATTTATAAATATAAGTTTTTGATATGTTATATAATTTATAAATATTTCATTTTTATAATTATGATTTAAAAAGTGATAAGATAAAATTTTTTTTGAAAATTATAGTTTGTTTTTATTACAATTATGTAGTTAAATGCTTTACAAAATATCATTATTAATTTTGTCTATTTTCATTTTTATTTTTAATTTTGATCTTAAATTAATAAAAAATAAATATCAGTATTATTTTGTAATCAATTTCTATTTATTATTTTAACACTTAAATAACTCTATCATGATGAAAAATATTTTTTATAAAATGATCTAAATAATAAGAAATATTTTTGATAATTTATTTAAATAACAAAAAATATTAACTTTTTCTATAAAATATTTTACATAAAAAATTTTTATTAATAAATCATTTTTCAAGTATCAATGGGACCTTTAGGTAAGATTCAATACAGAGCGTCACCGTGTAACAGCGTGTCACCGCGTGCAGCTTTATCGGTCAATTCCTCGTGCCATCGCATCAGGGACCTCACACCATAATTTAGTTAAAGTGACTCGGAGCCGGATGTGACTTGCCACAAGCGTGCCGTAACTTTACCCAAAAGACTGGCCATGTAAGTCCTTCGTTGTGATTGTCTCTCCATGCTATGCACATTCAAAATCATGCTTGTGTTCATATTCGATGTAGGCCTTGTCACATACACCTGTTATCGTATACTTGCCTACAATGCATTGTAAAATCAAATCAACCATAGGGAAAAAGGAATGAAAGTTATGATTGGGAAAAAAGAGAAAAACTACGGGTTTTTTTTTTTTGTTAAATTATGGTAACGTAATTTAGCATTCACAGAGTTTTATGATATAAAAATTTATTTATTGAATTTTAATTGGTTATATTTTATTATTTGCTTTAAAGGAAATAATTATTTATTTAAAATATTTATTTAATTTTATTTTTTATGAAATTCATCTTATTTTACTTACATATATGTCATGTCCTTAAGCTTTAAATATTAACTAATTAGAGATTTGATCAAATCATAATCCGCAAACTAGTAAATTATATATATATATATATATATATATATATATATATGCACGCACACTCTGTCCATATTTTTTTATATTTTATTCTTTTTTTTTCTTAAATATTTTTAGTTTTTAATTTTCCTATCACGTGCAAATTAAATTTTATTTGTTTATACACTTTTCTTCCCCTATACCTTCCTTTGATCCCTTTTCTCTTCTCACTACTTTTCTTCTTCCTTATCTCCCTTCTGTTGTACTTATATTCCACACTCCTTTTCCCCTCAGCACTCATTGTGTGAACTAGGAAAGTCACCACAAGCCTCCCCAGTCCAGGACCCTTTAACACGACATTAGAAAAGGAGCAAGAGCGACCCCAACACATGCCACACTTCCTCTCCCCTCCCAGATCCCCCCCTGCTTTATTCATCAACAAACCACCCAAATTAATTTTAGCATGCCAAAACCAAAAGCACAACTTCCATGGTTTGGTCTCATGGCCGCCCTTGCTTTATTTCTACTGCCGGAAGCTTGCATCGCCGGAAGAAGAAACAAGGATTGCGGTTTTACTCTGTGTGGAGACGTTAACATCAGCTACCCTTTTCGATTAACAAGCCAAACTCCCAAGTGTGGTGACCATAGGTATGAGTTGGAGTGTGATAATAATAACCGCACCACTTTGGTCATGAAACATGGGAGATTCTATGTCCAAAACATCTCTTATGGAAATTATACCATACAAGTTGTCGATGCGAATGTGGGCAGGGATGATTGCTCCCTTCCTCGCTTCAGTATGTTTTATGCTACATGCAAGCTACCGTACAGAGCGTCTGACCCTCTGAGCATAATGTCTCTTGTAAATTGCACGACACCGATGAAATCTTCTCTGTATGTTGATGCCTCTCGTTGCCCCAATCGCTCTTCCCATCCACCTACCTACTTTTATTTTTTAGATGAAGGAACACTGCCTGTTGATTTCAATCAGTTTTGCACGGTCGAAGCACAGGTTCCAGTTGGGTCACAGAACATCAGCAACATGTCTACTTCGGACATCTACAAAAAACTATTACTGGGCTTTGAGCTGTCATGGATGGACTTAGATGATTTCCTGTACACTTGCACGGAGGATAAACTTCAAGTGATGTAAGAATTTTCAATAATTTTATTCTATTTTCCTAGGCTGAGTTAGGTTGGAAAAATTATGGTTAAAAAATTGTTATATGTTTTGAATAGTAAAACGTTAACGTTTTGCTCAAACTTCACTTCTTTTTAACTGATTTTATTCTTCACATAAAGCAGGGGAGACCTGCTGCAAAGGGGAATAGAGAAAACTCCCTTAACAATGGAGTGAAGAAAAAAAAAAGTAATTCCTTTTGTTTATTTATTGCTCCGCCAATGTCGAAACAAAGTTTATTAAGAAATTAAACAGTATATGGACGCAAGCCAGCCCAGTCCTTTGGGAAAGGTAATGCTCAGGTAAAGGGGTCGAATCCCTGTCCTGCTTGTGGGCTATAACCTTATTACCTAGCAAAAAGAAAACAAAAAACATACAAAAAATGCAAATCAAGGTACAAAGTAAACCTTTTATTTGAGTTGCTGATATTTTTGTTTTATTTGAACATTCCAGATTGGACTCGTTGCTATATGCCTGGGAAGCCTATGTATACAGCTTAGAAAATCTCCCATATAGGCTAAATTATGGAGATGAAAGTAAGCTTAATTTGCAGGTTTCATAAGTAGTTTTTATATTGAATTTGCTCTTTTTGTTCCTTATATGGAAATAATTGTGTTTCGGTTTTGTTTTGGTATTTTTCTACAGGCACGAATATATGTCTTGGAGTAACAGGTAAGCTGTAACTCTGCTATTGCATATACACAAAATTGAGCAGTATCAATGTTTTCATTTATAAAATAACTGAAATTTTTTTGGTGAAAAAAACTATTAAAGAGCTATTAGATCATACCAGCTTATAAATGTACCCACTTAAAACTCACAAAAGAATAAAGCTTTTTAATGATTTTAATTTTACAGCTATAATATTTAATTTCCTTTATCATATTCAAACTATACTATTTAATTATGAGAGAAAGCTTTATATTACACTTTTAATTATTGGGCAATTCCCGTGATAGCTTTTCTTTTCTTTTTTCTTTGTTGTCTTTATGAAAATAAGCATCTTACACTTTTCCATTCTGTTATAAAATTAGTTCGTTTGGGCCAAAGATAACAACACTTAAGTTGCCCTATACAAGACATAATCACTTTTCTTTCGAAAATAGTTTCATTCAAATATACTAATGTGTTCCAATTTATTTATTTTTTTTAAAAAGGAGGAGTCATCTTATTAAGAGCTTTGCCGGGAATATGTTGCTTGATCGTAGTTGTTACGTACAAATGGCGAAGAAGACATTTATCTGTGGATGACACGATTGAGGAGTTTCTTCAAAGTCAAAATGATTTAATGCCGATAAGGTATTCTTATCGTGAAATAAAAAGAATGACTAAAAATTTTCGAGATAAATTAGGTGAAGGTGGTTATGGTTCAGTGTTTAAAGGAAAGCTTCGTAGTGGCCATTTTGTAGCAATAAAGTTATTGGGTAAGTCAAAAGCTGACGGACAAGATTTCATTAATGAAGTTGCTACAATCGGGAGAATTCATCATGTTAATGTGGCAAAACTTATTGGATTTTGTGTGGAGGGATCAAAACAAGCTCTTTTCTATGACTTTATGCTTAATGGATCTCTAGATAAGATCATATTTGCAGAAGAAAATAAAACTACCTTGAGTTGGCAAAAAATGTTTGATATTGCGCTTGGGGTGGCTCGAGGAATTGAATATTTACATCAAGGATGTGACATGCAAATTCTACATTTTGATATCAAGCCACACAATATAATTTTAGATGAGAACTTTATCCCAAAAGTTTCAGATTTCGATCTTGCTAAACTCTATTCTGTAGATGATAGCATTGTATCACTCACTGCAGCACGAGGCACAATTGGATATATTGCTCCTGAATTGGTTTACAAAAACATTGGAGGCATCTCGTACAAAGCTGATGTTTATAGTTTTGGAATGCTATTAATGGAAATGGTGGGAAGAAGGAAGAATTTGAATCGATTTGCTGAACATTTAAGTCAAAGATACTTCCCTTCATGGATTTATGGCCGATTTCATCAAGGAGAGGACATTGAGTTGGGAGAGGCTACAGATGTTGAAAAGATAATTGTTAAGAAGATGATAATAACAGCTTGTTGGTGTATACAAGTGACACCTAATAACCGTCCTTCAATGAGCAAAGTCTTGCAGATGCTTGAAACAGATGTTAAGCTCCTTCAAATGCCACCCAAACCTTTTCAACTTCCTTTCGAAATATCAACTGAGGATCATGTTGATGACAATCCAAGTGAGGATCCAACTTCATCACTTATTTCTTCGAATGAAATTAGCTTAAATATAGTCTAAGCTATGAAACTTTTCATTTTATCACATTACCTTTGTACTTTGATAAAGAGAAAAAATCATATCTCTCTAGAATTTTATATTGTAATTTCCAAACTTTGCTCTATTTTTAGCTCTGTTTTATGGGTGTTTTTTTTCATACCATTTTGTGTTTTATTTCATAATATATATCCTTCATTTTGCTCATTTGACCTATGTTATTATTTCCTTTGTTAAGCTTAACCTTCCCTCTCTTTGTAGATATGGGTTAGAAAAATTAAAAAGTGGTAAAAGAAGCAAGAACTCCATAAGATTTAAATTCCAAGACAAAGGGCAGGCCCTAATGGTTGCCTTTGTTTTGTGATTTAAGTCCAAGTATGTCAAAGATTTAAAAGAGAATAGAAAATGAGAAAAGTTGTGTTATTACTTCTAAAATGAGCATTATGTTGAAATAAAATCTTACTTTTCTTTTATTCTAATAAACGTTTATTAATTTATACAAATTATGGAACCATTTATTTATTAGTTAGACATGAAATTTTAACGATTTTTTGATCGCTTTCTACCTGAATCTTGATAGATTTTCAATGAAATTTCTCTGATTTTCCAATGAAAATTCAACAGATTTTTATAAAATTTTAAGGAATTTTGGATAAAGTTGTATTAGATTTTTGGTAGATTTCTATTAGATTTTTACTGAATTCCAACAAAACTAACGTCTCAAAATTTAAATTATTTATATGAACGTCAAAAGAATTTATACTCTTTTGGACAAAAAGTTTTCTTTCATTTTTTAAGTAAAACATTTTCAACTTAATTTTTTTTTTCAAAATT
The DNA here is from genome assembly GCF_053813885.1 of Theobroma cacao. Lineage (NCBI taxonomy): Eukaryota > Viridiplantae > Streptophyta > Magnoliopsida > Malvales > Malvaceae > Theobroma > Theobroma cacao. Next base: position 10,138,712 of record NC_142645.1, read on the forward strand.
TTAACAAAAATTTCAATCATGTTATGAAAAATAACTCAAAAGAACAAATAATGATAACTGAAAGAACAAGTAAAGAAAGAAAGTATTTAGAGAGAAGAAAAGAGATCTTATTGAAGTGTGTGTTTACAAATGAATTGAGGGAGCTTATTTATAAGCAAATAACCCCCTTATCTTGATAGAATTTACAAGATAAAGATAACACTTAGAGATTAGATGGATTAAATTCTAATCCAATCTAATTTACATCAAATCTAGATATAGATAGAATAAATGGATATTCACAAAAATATTCATAACACTCCCTCTTGAATATCTATTGTATTAAGAATATACCTCGTTAAAACCTTATAAGGAAAAAACCTCATGGGAAAAAAATCAGAGTGAAGGAAAAAGAGTACATAATTCTTTTCAAGAATACGCTTATGAAATACTGCCTCATTAAAAACCATATCAAGAAAAACCCAGTGGGAAAAACCTTGATGAAGGAAAAGAGTACAGTGCGTATTTTACTCCCCCTGATAATTGCATTATTTAAGATCTTTAAAATGGTGCATCCTAATGTTTTGTATAAACTTTTCAAATGTTGCAGTAGGAAGGGCTTTAGTAAACAAATCTGCTAGATTGTCAGTTGAACGAATTTGTTGAACACTAATATCACCCTTTTCTAGAAGGTCATGAGTGAAGAAGAATTTTGACGAAATATGTTTTGTTCGATCGCCTTTAATGTATTCTTTTTTTAACTGTGCTATGCAAGCAGTATTATCCTCGTATAATATTGTTGGAATTTCTTTTTTGGTTGACAAACCACACATCTCTCGAATATGTTGAGTTACAGATCTTAACCAGACACATTCACGACTTGCCTCATGAATTGATAAAATTTTTGCATGATTAGAAGAAGTAGCAACTATAGTTTGCTTTACAAAACGCCATGAAATAGCCGTACCTCCATATGTGAATAAATAACCTATCTAGGATCGAGCTTTATGTGGATCTGATAATTATCCTGCATCTGCATAACCAATTAAATATGTTTTTAATGCATTTGAATAATATAAGCCCATATCCATTGTTTCTCGAAGATATCGAAGTATATGTTTAATTTCATTATAATGTTTTCGAGTTGGAGAAGAACTATATCTTGCTAATAAATTCACAACAAATGAAATATTAGGTCGTTTATTGCTAGCAAGATACATTAATGCTCCAATTGCACTAAGATATGGTACTTCAGGACCAAGAAGTTCTTCATTATCCTCACGAGGTCGGAAAGGGTCTTTTTCCACATCTAATGATCTTACAACCATTGGTGAACTCAATGGATGTGCTTTGTCCATATAAAATCGTATTAGCACTTTCGCTATATAATTAGATTGATGGATAAAAATGCCATTTGTCAAGTGTTCAATCTGAAGACCCAAACAAAACTTTGTTTTTCCAAGGTCTTTCGTCTCAAATTCTTTCCTTAAATAATCCACGGCTTTTGATAACTCTTCAGGAGTTTCAATAGTGTTTAGATCATAAACATAAACAGTAATTATCACAAATTCAGATCCGAATCTCCTTATAAAAACACATGGGCATATAGGATCATTTTTATAGCCTTCTTTCGATAAATATTCACTAAGGCGATTATACCACATGCGTCCGGATTGTTTTAATCCGTATAAATATTTATTTAATTTGATCGAATAAATTTATCAAGATTTCAAATTTTGTGCTTCAGGCAACTTAAATCCTTCAGGGATTTTCATATAAATATCATTATCAAGTGAGCCGTATAAATAGGCTGTAACTACATCCATTAAATGCATTTCAAGTTTTTCATATATTGCCAGACTAATTAAATATCGAAATGTAATTGCATCCACAGCAGGAGAATATGTCTCTTCATAATCAATACCAGGCTTTTGGGTAAAACCTTGTGTGACAAGCCGTGCTTTATATCTTACAATCTCATCTTTCTCATTTCGTTTTCGCACAAATACCCATTTATATCCCACTGGTTTTACGCCATTTGGTGTACAGACTACAGGTCTAAAAACTTCACGTTTTGCAAGTGAATTTAATTCCACTTTGATTGCGTCTTTTCACATTGACCAATCATTTCTATATTTACATTCTTCAACAGATGTAGGTTCAAGATCCTCATTTTCTTTCATAATGTTAAGCGCTACATTATATGCAAAATTATCGTTGACGTTTATTTCATTCCGGTTTCATCTTTTTCCCGTTATGACATAATTTATTGAGATCTCTTCATTTTCACTAATTTTAGGTACCTGAATTTTTTCTGAAATTATGTCAGGGGTTTCTTTTAGAGTTTTTGTTTCCTCTTCTTAACCATTTTAAATATTTGCTCCTTTTCTTTTTTGAGGATTTTTATCTTTGGAACCGATTGGTCTTCCACGCTTCTAACGTGTCTTAGACTCATTAGCAACAATAGATTGTCCTACATCAATTCTGATTGGAGCATTTGCAATTGGTATATGAGATTTAGTTACTCTTTGTAGGTCAGTAAATGCTTCTGGCAATTGATTTACTATATTTTGCAAATGAATTATCTTTTGAACTTCTTGTTCACATTGATTTGTGCGAGGATTAAAACTAGTTAATGATAATGTATTCCAAGATATTTCCTTTTCCAACTGCTTATTTTCTCCCTCTAATGTTGGACAATTTTTTTCATGAAAATGACAATCAGCAAACCTTGCAGTGAATAAATCTCCTGTTGAGGGTTCTAAATATTTAATTATAGATGGAGATTCATATCCAACATATATTTCTAACCTCCTTTGAGGACCCATCTTTGTGCGTTGTGGTGGAGCAATTGAAACATATACCGCACATCCAAAAATTCTTAGATGAAAAATATTTGGTTCCTGACTATAAACCAATTGTATAGGAGATAATTTATGATAACTTGTTGGCCTGATGCGTACAAGTGATGCTGCATGCAAAATGGCATGTCCCCAACCAGAAATTGAGAGTTTGGATTTCATAAGTAATGGCCTTGCAATCAGTTTAAGGCGTTTGATAAACGATTCTGCTAGACCATTTTGTGTATGAACATGACTAACAGATTGTTCAACATTTATTCCAATAGACATGCAATATTCATTAAAAGCTTGAGACGTAAATTCACCAACATTGTCAAGGCGAATAGTCTTGATTGCATAATCAGAAAAATGTGCTCGCAGATGAATTATTTGTACAAGTAATCTTGCAAATGCCAAATTACAAGTTGATAACAAGCACACATGTGACCATCTTGTTAATGCATCAATTAAAACCATAAAATATCTGAATGGTCCACATGATGGATGTATGGGTCCACATATATCACCATGAATATGTTCCAAAAACATAGGGGATTCAATCCCAACTTTTGTTGGTGATGGTCTTATAATTAATTTACCTTAAGAGCATGCAGTACATGAGAATTCATTAGATTGAAAAATCTTCTAGTTTTTCAATGGATGATCACATGAATTTTCAATAATTTTTCACATCATTATTGATCCGAGATGGCCTAACCGGTCATACCAAACATTAAAATTATCAGTAAACTTCTGATTTACATAAGTTTCAATCATTTTAATTTTTGTGTAGTACATTTCAGAGAACAAAACGGGTAATTTTTTCAATACACATTTTTTACCCAATATAATAGATGTAATATAAAGATATTCAGTGCCTCTTTCATTTGTTGTCTCAATATGATATCCGTTCAAACGTATATCTTTAAAACTTAATAAGTTTCTTTGAGACCTTATAGAAAATAATGTATCTTTTATTGTGAACTTTGTTCCTCCAAGTAGTGAAATATTGGCTCTTTCAGAACCTTCAATTAATCTTGTACTACCAGATATTGTATTGACATTAGCTTCTTCCATTGTCAAGCGAGAAAAATATTTCTTGTCTTTAAATATAGTGTGTTGTAGCACTATATATTAGACAAATATTTTCATCATTGATCTTGGATTTAACCAGATGAATATCCATATTTTCTTTAAGAAAAATAAAATATATATAGTAAGAAACTTATATAAAAGAACATTAAATACAAACTTTGTTATTAAAATACAAAAAAAAAACTTCCTAATAGACATATTAAAACACAATAACTTCTTAATAGAATTGTACTATACATACCAAGTTCCTAATAAAGTTATACTAAAACACATCAACAAAAAATTTAAGAAATTTTATTATTGGGATTTCCATCACCAATCAAATGATCAATCCGTCTTTCAAGGTGGGCAAAAAAATCAGCAACATCCAAGTGTGTTATATCAACTTGGCTATCATCTTCAACAAAATTTGTTTCGATATTTTTTCCTTTATCCTTTAGTGATGCTTGATAAAGTTCAACAAGATGTTTTGGTGTACGGCAAGTACGTGACCAATGACCTTTCATACTACATCGATAACAAACATTTTTTGTATTCTTTTTACTTTGTCCACCTTTATCTTTTCCATGTATCTCTTCACTATTCATCCACTTCTGGTGGGTATTCTTATTATTAGAATAATAATTTATGTAACCACCACGACTACAATAATTATGATGACTTTTTCCACGACCATGATTACAACTACGATTACGACCACGACCATGGCCAGAATTTCTAAATGATGTCGCATTCACTTTAGGGAATGAAGCTGAACCAGTTGGTCGAGATTCATGATTTTTCATCAATAGCTCGTTATTTTTTTCAACCACAAGGAGACATGAAATCAGTTCAGAGTATTTATTAAAGCCTTTTTCACGATATTGCTGCTGCAGGAGCACGTTTGAGGCATGAAAAGTAGAGAATGTTTTTCCTAACAAATCAACATCAGTCACTTTTTCTCTCCACAATTTTAGTTTAGAACTAATTCTGTATAATGCTGGGTTATACTCACTTACAGTTTTAAAATCTTCCAATCGCAGATGAATCCAATCATAACGAGCTTTTGACAGAATTACTATTTTCTAGTGGTCATATCTCTCATTTAGACTTTTCCAAAGGTCGACTAGATCTTTTATTGTGAGATACTTAATTTTTAATCCTTCATGAAGATGGTGGCGAAGGAAAATCATTGCTTTTGCCTTATCTTGATTGGATGCTTTATTTTCTTCTTTGATTGTGTCTCCAAGACCCATAGCATCTAAATGAATTTCAGCATCTAGAATCCAAGATAAATAGTTCTTACCGGTAATATCAAAAGTTACAAATTCAAGCTTTGTAAGATTTGACATTGTGATAGCTGAAGAAAATTTGAACTTCGACTTTGTGAAGCTTAAGTGTGAGAGATTAGAGAATTGGGCTGATAACGTGTTATGAAAAATAACTCAAAAGAACAAATAATGATAACTGAAAGAACAAGAAAAAAAAGAAAGTATTTAGAGGGAAGAAAAAAGATCTTATTGAAGTGTGTGTTTACAAATGAACTGAGGGGGCCTATTTATAGGCAAATAACCCCCTTATCTTGATAGAATTTACAAGATGAAGATAACACTTAGAGATTAGATGAATTAAATTCTAATCCAATCTAATTTACATCAAATCTAGATATAGATAGAATAAATGGATGTTCACAAAAATATTCATAACAAATCAAATATTTGTTAAAAATATAACTTTTTTCAACAAAAAATTTCATAAAACTTAATAAATATTTTATCTTATTTTATTTTATGAATAACAAATGAAACTTGAGAAATCATATACTTATAAACCTTCACTAAGGATCAACTACCCTTCTCTACTCGTTGGCATTTCAAAGGGATTCTCAGACAGATTAATTGCTTGATGAAAAGAACTGAGAATTGGTCTGTTACCGACATCTCTTGTGAAACCAACGATCTCACGGATAGCCTGGCCAAGCTTGCAGTTGATCGAACTTCTCATCGCATCTAAGTATTCGATTCTTGCTATTGCATTATTTGCTGTTTCAGGGACTGTTATTCTTAAGTCTGTTGTTGCTTTTGTATTTGATTTTTGGGATCTCTTTTTTCTGATGAGACTTTGCCCATTTTTTAATGAACTTCTACCAATCTAAAGAAAGAAAAAAAAAAGCTTCACAATGAGAATATAGGTCATGCTTGAAAAGTGAAAGTTGAGTCTCTTGCATTCCTTGCCCAACATAGAGTGTAAGCCACACAACGAAAAGAAACTTAAGAAATGTTTACCAAGTCTAAAACCGATAAGCAATAAGATTAAAGATAAGAGAATATACCAAAAATGAAATAGCAAGAGATATAAACTAAGCATAAAAAGCCTACATGAGATATCAACTGTATGGGAAAGTTTACTATGAAATACTGAAAAATTGTGGATGAAAAAAGTAAGGTAAATAAATAAGTAAAGCAAGAGAAAGTTAAAGGCATCATTCCTGCAAAACTTTTCTTAGCAATTATTAAACTTCTAACCATTCATGGGTGTGAGCTTCATGTGGATTCCGTGTAATATTGAAGATCAAAAAGGAAATTTACTTCCCAATTTTTTTTAGTAGGTCATTTTAGCTGCCAAGAAAACAAGATTTCTCATCATTACTAATAATTCATCAAAATAGTTTTTCAACATAAACAGAAACAAGCGCCTCTTACTTTGTTTTAGCAAAACAGAAAGTGTTTTTGGAGGGACTCTCAAACCCTGAGGTCATCATTGTTGTTTTGGGCTTATTTAACAAATCAAACATTCAAGTTGTTCAAAGCCCAATTTCTTGGAATTTTTTTGTGGGAAAAGTTTTGGCCTTTATATTTTTCATTGAGTTTTTCCATGGGCTATGATATGTGGCATTACTATTAACTCGGATAGAGGGATCAAAGGAAATTTACGAATTTAGAGATTTGATATGTTTTAAAAATATTCAAATTTATTGGTGTAAATGTAATCGAACCAAGATTAGACAATATAGCATAAAGCTTGAGCTTCCATTTGATTAAAAAAAAAGCAAACTTTGTTTGTCCTTTTTATTTTCTGGATTTTAATTCTTTTTAAGACATGAAGAAAGATTGGAGTATCATTCTTTTCATTTCACCTCTTTTATTTTTTCGTTTTTCTAATTTCACTAAATTTCCATTTTACTCCCATCGTTCATTAAAATAACAAATCTATAAATGTTACTGATAATACTATGGAGAAAATCGAGAAGCATAGTTAAAAGATGAGTTTTTTAGTTGGAGTTAAAAAAGCAAAAGGTTGCATAAAATTAAAGAAAAATAGAATAAATGTTAATATCTTATTAAAAAAAGGAAGAAATTTCACAAATTTAATCTCAAAGGTAGAGTTTGAAATGAAAATAATTAGGATTCGTCAAAGTTGCTCATCCAAATTTAAGAATTTTAATAATTTCAATTTTCATTTCGTCAAACAAAATAACAATAAAATTAGCCAAACAGAGCTGTTCTCTAACTGATTTATGCATTTGTTTTTTATAACAATAAAATTAAAAATTAGCACTTAAACTAACGTGACAAACCATAAAAGAACTCCAAGGACTAGAACATGAAGTTTTCCATACCACAAAGGTGTGATAGCTTGACTTTAACATGAGGGTAAAGAAATGAGGTAACAATTTTAAACACCTCAGGTTTAACATGCCAGCACCAGGAAAACCAACAACCTCCATTAGAGAGCTCAATTAGTAGCCTTCTGATTGTTTTCATTCCCAAAATTTTTCCTTTTATACTCCATGCAATTGAAAGGATAACTTTTAATTGTTCACACTCATATTGAATAAAAGCCATCCAATCAAAAACTAATTGACTTGGCAATACTTGAGAAGGATTTGCTGAGAAAGAACATGTGGCTGCTCAACACATTTTGCCTAAACATAACCCCATAAATCATTAGAATTCCCAATCCTCAAAACTCAAACTTCCTGTTAGCAAACTATAACTATAATTTTTCTGAGACCTGGTTTACCCTAAAACCAGTAACAAAAAAAAAGAAAGAAAAACAAAGACATTGAAAATAAAGAAACGACTTACAAAGATAAGCAACACGAGGGGCTTTCCATTCCAGCATGTTAGCAACTCTAAGAAACCTTTGAATTTCAGAAGCCAAAGTAGGAGGCAATCTTTCACCGTTAAACATTTCAGAAACATACCGACCACTACGACAACTACTACTTTCACCGTAAGTAAGTGACCTTGTAACTCCCTTACTTTCTTCTTTTTCTCCATGGCTAATGGTTGGTTGTTTGTTGGGCTTTGGTGCTTCGTCAAAGATGGGATCAACAGGAACAATCTCATTTGACATGTTTTCTGTAGCTCTGAAAAGGAAAGGAGGGATGGGAATGAAGGGTATGAAAGAGGTGGGATTTTGATGGTTATGGTTTGGCTTCGGCTTTGCATTTTTATTGCTTTTGAGCTTGCTTAATGGGGTGTGTTTTCTGCTTTGTCTTTGCTTTTTGGTGGGAATGGAAAGATGATTTGTGATTTTTGTTTGTGTGATATGGTGTTGGCGCTTTTTCTCTGTGTCCCTCTGCTTTTGCTTTTCTTTGGGTCTTTTTCTTTACAAAAAAAACTAAATAAATAAGAAGAAGCCGGGAGGAGGAGGAGAGCCTTTCGAAAGTGTGCTGCGTGGGCGGTTTATTTATTGCTAAAAAAAAAAGAAAGAAAAGCAAATCAGCAAATCCAAGAGAGAGAGAAAAACAGAGGGAGGGATCAAATGATTGAACGTCTCCTCAAACTAAACTGATCCCATTCCTTTTCCTCTTTTATGTTCCTTCCGTCTTCTCTTATTTTTCATCTCATTGCCATTGAACGTTTTCAAGGAAAGAGAAGACTGCTAAATTTTCTCTGTTTTTAGTTGAATTTTAATTGAATCTCTGAAAAAGATATCAAACAACTGTTGTAGTTTGTTTTTTGCTTTGATCATTTTGTTTTTACAGAAAGATTACCAAATTTAATTCAAATATCATAAGAATTTAATACTTGGAAAATTTTTTATCATTTTCGATGATTTTTTCATCTCGATTGTTTTCCTCTTTCATGTTTTTGGTTTTCTTGCTTTTTGATCACAAGTATTGAAAGTTCGGGAAAGAGAAAATGAAAAGTGTGTAATTTTTTTATTCTTATTTTCATTGTCATCATTTGTGTATTTAAAATATAAAAAATAAAAATAATATTTGACTACCAAAAGTTTCTTAAATTTTGCAATTTTTTAAAATAATGTTTCAATATGTATTACACTTTAACCATAATTTCCTCATTTTCAATTATATATGATTCTGCTTTCTACGTAATTTTTATTAAAATGCACCTACATATTTAAGTAACGTACTGCATCCTGGTATTTACATTATATTGATACTTTGTTCATTCTTCTAAGTCATAGTGTAAGTGTACAGACTTTGATATAATTTTCTGGATTTACTTTATTCTAATAAAATTTCAACTATTTATGAAACCGTTTATTATTGTACGTGAAGTTTTTAACAGTTTTTTATTACTTTTGTCTAAATCTCACGATAGAATTTCAAAAAAAAAAATTGATAATTTTTTATAAGAATTTTAATAATTTTTTATAAAACTATATCGAATTTTCTATAAAATTCTATCAGATTTTTTATAAAATCTCAACAAAACTAACATCTTAAAGTTAAATTATTTAAATGAAATTCAACAGCATTTATACGTTTTCATTGGAGACGAATTTTTTTTTTTCATTTTTGATGTAAAGCATTTTCAGTTTTATTTTTTTAATGAATTTTTATGAAAGATCCTTAAAAAAATAATCTTACAACAGAATTTTGACTTTGTCCAATAAAAAATTTCATAAAAAAATCTTTTTTTTATGTAAGTGAATAGATTTGTGCGAGGTTTGCGAAGAATTTTGACAAAGAAAAGGTGAATTCAAAAAAAAAAAAAAAAGAAAGAGAAGCTCCAGGGCTAAGGAATATGCAGAATAAGGAAGTAGAAGAATAATAAGAAGTGTTTTGAAGGTCAAAGTCCATTTAGGGTGGAAAAGCTTCTCGCGTGCCCAACTTTTTCATGCAAATTAAAAAAAAAAATGTGAAGAAGAAGACAAAATTAGGCAGGTTGTGGCTCATGGCTGTCTAATTATTTGTCATCTTTATCAAAGCGTGTCAACCCATTTCACATATATATATTATTCAAAAATATTTTATTTTATTTATTTTATAAGTAACTATTTTTAATTAATAAATAAAACAAACCTGACGTACCAGAATGGAAAAGGTTATCATCACTGGCTGGAAATTTGTGGAATCATTTCGTTTTGCTAAGATTATAAATTAAGAGAATAAGATTTATTTTGTCACGGGTTATATTTTTAATTTGAAAATTTTTTTATTAATATGAGATTCGTGATATTTTATTTTATTTAATTATATAATATTTTTATTATAATTACTTTCTCATTTATAAAAAAAAATTCACTTATCTTACATTAATAAAAAATTGAATAAATTCGGATAAAAGAAAAATTATTTTTTATTATGTAGCCTAAGATTAGATATAAAAAAGACACATAAATTCAGCTTGTCCATGCATGTGTCAATGAGTAATGGGTGTATATTGAGAATGAGATTCAGTTGATATAATTGCAATGTTAAAAGAAGCTCGCTTGAGAACGATAATAGGGTAAAACTTTTAATCAGCTCTCATAGAGGCTGGCTCCACCAAGTTGTAGGGAAAAGTAGCTGATGGTGCAAAGTAGTTTCTAACTTGTTCAAAAAGTGTTAAATGTGGGTTCTACTCGTAAAGTATGTCCACCGGCTCCTTGTGCATTTAATTGTCATTTGTCTCAAAGGTTAATTAAACCAATAGGCTAATTAGAGAACAGATTCTCATAAAACAGTTGTTCCTATTTTCATTCCTTCGTTTGAGTGTGTGCATATGCATGTGTTGGGCTAAATGCTTAAATTGAGACTAAATGTTTGGATATTTTTTTAATTAAAGACTAAATGTTTCAATTGTAATAATTAAGGACTAAACATTTTCGATTGTTTACAATTAAGGGTTAAGTTGACAAGTGGATGAAAAGTGTATCACACGCGATTGAAAATTGTTTGAGTTGATGATATAGTAGCTGATTTGGCATGTTATCCAAACGGCATCGTTTTGATCTAAATCTTACGCTTAATTTTCTCCTAATTTCACCTGTTCTGCTTTATCTTCTCTTCAATCCAACGCTCTTCTCCTCAGAGATGGGCACATACATGATCACTGGTAAAGTAATACCAACTTATGACATCGAACATTATGGAATGTGTTAACTCATTGATGAAGTACGGAAGACAAATGCGAATCACCGTTCTGATCAAGTTCATTAGAGACATGTTCTGACGATATTTCCATGAATGACATGAGCAAGGGGCCAAAGCTTTCACGCCTCGCAGGTCTTGGGCTACCTCTCGGTTGAGCTAAAAATTCAATGAAGCACATCACTTTACAGTTAAACCTATCAGTCGAGTGGATGATTTGTATATGAAGTGTTAGTCGTTTCCATTAGATATTAACTTATTAATGATTTGTATAAAGTGTTGTTAATGATTTGTATGAAATGTTGATATATCATGATTTGTATGATTTTTAGGTATCTGTGAACTTCTCCTCAGAATGTACAAATATGTGAGAGGCCAAGCTTATAAAATATATCGTTAAATGCCATGGTGGAAAAAGTTGTTTCATGGCATGTTAAAAAAATGATGTTGTTACACACAAGTTTCTAAATATTCGTTACATAGCATGCTGAGAAATGTTACTTTCGTGGAATAATCAAATAGGGAAAAACGAAGTCGCTTTTCCTAAGCAAAATGACATTGTTTGTCAAAAATCGAATTTACTTGCCACATCAAAGACAAATCTAAATCAAAGTTAACATCCACGTCATGCATGTGTCTTACATGCATCAGATACTTTTTACTTTAACCTTTAATTATAGAAAATTGAAAACGTTTTATCTTTAATTATTATACTTAAAAATTTTGCCTTTAAATTAACAAAAACTCAAAAATTTTAATACCAAATTAAGCATTTAATCGCATATATTATAAAAAAGATAAGTCTCTACAGAGATTCTCTTTCAGTGAAATAAAATTATATATATATATATATATATTCAATATCACTTTAAAACACATTTTATGCAAGATTCAATACAGAGCGACACAGTGTAACAACGTGTCACCGTGTACAGCTTTGTCGGTCAATTCCTCGCACCATCGCGTCAAGGACCTAACACCTTAATTTAGTTAAAGTGACACGGAGTCGGATGTGACTTGCCACAAGCTTGCAGTAGCTTTACCCAACAGGCTGGCCATCTAAGTCTTTCTATGTGTTTGTCTCTCTATGCTATGCACATTCAAAATCATGCTTGTATTCGTATTCGATGTAGGCCTCGTCACATACATCTGTTATCGTATACTTGCCTACAATGCATTGTAAAATCAAATCAACCATAGGGAAAAAGGAATGAAAGTTATGATTGAGAAAAAAGAGAAAAACTACGGGTCTTTTTTTTTTGGTTAAATTATGGTAACGTAATTTAACATTCACATAGTTTTATGATATAAAAATTTATTTTTTGAATTTTATTGATTATATTTTATTATGTTCTTTAAAGGAAATGATTATTTTAATGTAAAATATTTATTTAATTTTATTTTTTATGGAATTGATCTTATTTTACTTACATATATTTCATGTCCTTACGTTTTAAATATTAACTAATTAGAGATTTGATCAAATCATAATCCACAAACTAGTATATCAAATATATATAGACTCCCTCCATATCTTTTTTATTTTTTGTTCATCTTTTTCTTAAATATATTTTAGTTTTTAATTTTCCTATTATGTGCAAATTAAATTTTATTTGTTTATACACTTTTCTTACCGTATACCTTCCTTTCCTTTCCTCCTCCCTTGTCTCTTCTCACTACTTTTCTTCTATCCTCTTTCCCTTCGGTTGTACTTATTTTCCACTCTCCTTTTCCCCTCAGCACTCACTGTGTGAACTAGGAAAGTCACCACAAGCCTCCCCAGTCCAGTACCCTTTAACACAACATTAGAAAAAGAGCAAGAGCGACCCCAACACATGCCACACACTTCCTCTCCCCTTCCAGATTCCCCCCTGCATTATTCATCAACAAACCACCCAAATTAATTTTAGCATGCCTAAACCAAAAGCACAACTTCCATGGTTTGGCCTCATGGCCGCCCTTGCTTTATTTCTACTCCCGGAAGCTTGCATCGCTAGAAGCAGAAACAAGGATTGCGGCGTTACTCTGTGTGGAGACGTTAACATCAGCTTCCCTTTTCGATTAACAAGCCAACCTCGCAAGTGTGGTGACCACAGGTATGAGCTGGAGTGTGACAATAACAACCGCACCACTTTGGTCATGAAACATGGGAGATTCTATGTCCAAAACATCTCTTATGGAAATCATACAATACAAGTTGTCGATGCGAGTTTGGGCAAGAATGATTGCTCCCTTCCTCGCAGTTCCTTCATTTTTGGTCATCCATGTAAGCTACCGTATTGGGTGTCGTATCCTACGAGCAGCAATATGTATCTTGTAAATTGCACAACACAGATGAAATCTTCTCTGTATGTTGATGCCTCTCGTTGCCACAATCGCTCTTCCCATCCACCTACCTACTTTTATTTTTTAGATCAAGGAACTCGGCCTGTTGATTTCAGTCAGTTTTGCACGGTCGACGCACAGGTTCCAGTTGGGCTAGAGAATATCAGCAACATGTCTACTTTGGACATCTACAAAAACCTATTACTGGGCTTTGAGTTGTCATGGATGGACTTAGATGATTTCCCGCTGCATTGCACGGAGGATAAACTTCAAGTGATGTAAGAATTTTCGATAATTTTGTTCTATTTTCCTAGGCTGAGTTAGGTTGGGTCATTAAATGTGATTGGAAGAATTATGGTTAAAAAATTATTATATTTTGTGAATAATAAAAAGTTAACGTTTCGCTCAAACTTGAGATTGAAAATTTTGAAAAATTTCACTTCCTTCTAGCTGATTTTATTCTTCACATGAAGCAGGGGAGACCTGCTGCAAAGAGGAAGGAATACAGAAAACTCCCTGAACAATGGAGTGAAGAAATATAACAAACTAATCCTTTTTTGTATTTATTGCTCCGCCAACCTCAAAAGAAACTTGATTAAGAAATTGAACAGAATATATATGGCCGCAAGCTAGACAAGTTAGCCCAGTCCTTTTGGAAAGGTAATGCGCAGGTCAAGGGGTCGAATCGCTGTCCTGCTTAGGGGCTATAACCCTTGTTACCTAGCAAAAGGAAAACAAATTCTACAAAAAATTCAAAGCAGGGTACAAAACAAACCTTTTATTTTAGTTGCTGATATCTTTGTTTTATTTGGATGTGTTGCGCATTCCAGATTGGACTCGTTGCGATCTGCCTTGGAAACCTATGTGGACAGCTTCGTAGATTTCCCCTTCAATAGGGAATATTATTATGGATCTACAGGTATGTTCAATTTGCAGGTTTCATAAGTAGTTTTCGTATTGAATTTGCTCTTTTTGTTCCTCATATGGAAATGATTATGTTTCGGTTGTCTTGGTATTTTTCTACAGGTACGTATATATCTCTCGGAGTAACAAGTAAGCTTTAACTCTGCTATTGCATATACACAAAATTGAATTTTTTGAAAAAAAAAAATATTAAAGAGCTATTAGATCATACCAGCTTATAAATGTACCAACTTAAACTCACAAAAGAATAAAGCTTTTTGATAATTTTAATTTTAGAGGTGAAAGAGTACTAGAATTAAAATATTATATCTTGTATGTATAGATTAGGGATGGCATAACAGGGTACCCGCGGATACCCAAACCGATTATATAGGATTAGGGTACTCTATAATCGAATTTACGTAGTGATTTTACTATCCGTATCAGATTAACGTAGGGTATAGATATCACCCTTTGGATACTCGTTACTCAATACCCATTTATAAATATTTTATTATTACTTAAATAATTAAATTAAAAATATATAATTTTGTTGGTGTTTAGATTTTAAACCCATACAACTTTGCAAATTATTAAAAATTAACAAATATATGAAAAGTACGGTTACTTAAATTATTCATGTGATGACATTAATATATTTAAATTAAAAAAATAAAAAATTATTAATTATATTTAGATAATATGAACATCATAGTAATATAATTACTTATATATATACACTTTTAATATAAATATATTTACTTGCTATTTTGTGTTAACATTATAAAAATTATAACTTATAAAATTATTAATTATAATAGATATACTATTTGTTTATATAAACTTATAATTTTTTTAATATATAGAATTTTAATAATTTTTTACATAATTAGGTTTTTAAATAGGTTAGGGTAATTATAGGGGAGTGAGGATGTATTAGGGTTACGGTTAGGGTAATAACTTTTAAAAATATTCGAGTAGTTAATAGGGTTTGGGTATTTTATTTCTTATAGGGTTAGGATTCGAGTACCTCAAAATTAACGGATACCCTTTTCGTTGACAACTCTAGTATAGATAGAGGAACAAATAATAGTAAATAAAAAAAGCTATGGGCTTGAATAATATGATAGAATACACTAAGTAGTTATTAATTGAACATATGAATGGTAAAAATTAGTAATAAATATTCTAGTATTGCACATGGTGATTTTAGTTATTAAGAAATTACCGAATGCATTACTTGATAAGAATTTGTCTTTCAAGCTATGATATTTAGTTTCCTTTATCATATGCAAACTATACTATTTAATTATGAGAGAATGCTTCATACTACACTTTTAATTATTGGGCAATTCTTGCACTAGTTTTTCTTTTCTTTTCTCTTTATTGTCTTTCTGAAAATAAGCATCCTACAGTTTTCCATTCTGTTATAAATTAGTTCGTTATGGTGAAAGATAACAGCACTTAAGTTGCCTGATATAAGACATAATCACATTTCTTTCGAAAATAGTTTCATTCAATATACTAATGTGTTCCAACATACTTTTCTTAAAAAAGGAGGAGTTATCTTATTAAGAGCTTTGCCGGGAATATGTTGCTTGATCGTAGTTGTTACGTACAAATGGCGAAGAAGACATTTATCTGTGGATGACATGATTGAGGAGTTTTTTCAAAGTCAAAATGATATAATACCGATAAGGTATTCTTATCGTGAAATAAAAAGAATGACTAAAAGTTTTCGAGATAAATTAGGTGAAGGCGGTTATAGTTCAGTGTATAAAGGAAAGCTTTGTAGTGGTCATTTTGTAGCAATAAAGTTATTGGGTAAGTCAAAAGCTAACGGACAAGATTTCATTAATGAAGTTGCTACAATTGGGAGAATTCATCATGCTAATGTGGCAAGACTTATTGGATTTTGTGCGGAGGGATCAAAACAAGCTTTTGTCTATGACTTTATGTCAAATGGATCTCTAGATAAAATCATATTTGCAGAAGAAAATAAAACTATTTTGAGTTGGCAACAAATGTTTGATATTGCACTTGGCGTGGCTCGAGGAATTGAATATTTACATCAAGGATGTGACATGCAAATTCTACATTTTGACATCAAGCCGCACAATGTTCTTTTAGATGAGAACTTTATCCCAAAAGTTTCGGATTTTGGTCTTGCTAAACTCTATTCAGTAGATGATAACATCGTATCACTCACTGCAGCACGAGGTACAATCGGATATATTGCTCCTGAATTGGTCTACAAAAACATTGGAGGCATCTCGTACAAGGCTGATGTTTATAGTTTTGGAATGCTATTAATGGAAATGGTGGGAAGAAGGAAGAATTTGAATGTACTTGCTGAACACTTAAGTCAAATATACTTTCCTTCATGGATTTATGGCCGATTGCATCAAGGACAGGACTTTGAGTTGAGATAAGTTACAGATTTTGAAAAGATACTTGTTAAGAAGATGATAATAACAGCTTGTTGGTGTATACAAGTGACACCTAATGACCGTCCTTCAATGAACAAAGTCTTGCAGATGCTTGAAACAGATGTTGAGCTCATTCAAATGCCCCCCAAATCTTTTCAACTTCCTTTTGAAATATCAACTGGGGATCATGTTGATGACAATCCAAGTGAGGATCCAACTTCATCACTTCTTTCTTCGAATGAAATTAGCTTAAATATAGTCTAAGTTATGAAACTTTTCATTTTATCACGTTACCTTTGTACTTTGATAATGAGAAAAAATCATGTCCCTTTAGAATTTTGTATTATAATTTCCAAACTTTTCTCTGTATTTTTAACTCTGTTTTTATTGGTGTTTTTTCTTATACCATTTTGTGTTTTATTTCATAGTATATATCCTTCATTTTGCTTATTTGACCTATGTTATTATTTCCTTTGTTAAGCTTAACCTTCCCCTTTTTTGTAGAAATGGCTTAGAAAAATTAAAAAATGGTAATGGAAACCAGAATTCCATAAGATTTAAATTCCAAGACAAGGCCGTAGTGGTTGCCTTTGTTTTATATTTAAGTCCAAGTATGCTAAAGATAAAAAATAGAATAGAAAATGAGTAAAGTTTGTCACGACCCGGAACTCCCTTCGAGCCCGTGATAATCGCCGCGGTGTCCCGATGAGCACTTATCTCCCGGAATGCCAACCGGAACCCCGCAAGGCTTAATATCATTTTTTTCGTTTTCCTCGGTGAGTAACTATTGCCAAATATTATGTTTTAAAGGATTTTGAGCTATTTCCAACTTAAAACAGATAAAACGAAAATTTTGTCTCAGAGGGGCATTTTGGTTATTTTTTCCAAAAATCTCAAAATCAGTTAAAAATGTAGTATGCAAGTGGAAAACGCATATTTCATAATCAAAAATAATTTTGAATGTCTAAAATATTCGTTTAAAATAAAATTATGACTATTAATATAAAATAAAAATATTGAATAAAATATTCAATTTTCTCATAAAACAATATTTTAAGAACATTGCATAAATAATTTTTACAGCGTAAAAGTAAAATAAATTCATATATATTGTAATACAGATAATCAAAGTATAAAATTAAATTTGCAGTGACACGTGGGCCCACAAACGACTAAAAGTGTCTAGAGAGATAAACCTACATATTTTAAGGATGTCAGTCCAATTGTAATCCTCGAAGAAATGAGATATCTATCGACTATCCTAAGTCTGAAATGGGTGAAAAGGAGGGTGGTGAGATTATATAATCTTAGTGAGTAAACAAATATCATTTAAAATATCTAAAGGCGAGTAAAAGGAGACTATTAAAACATTTCATTAAACTGTAATTTATCATTTTTCGACTTATTTCAACCAAATGAAATCAATTTATTTAAATCAAGTAATCAGTATGGCTTATGAACTTCTTAAAACTTTGGCTCGTGCCAAAATCATTATTATACTCAGTTATCAGGGATACCTTGATCGAGGGTTATCCCAACTGAGTCCGCCAAGGCTGTTAAAAAGTTTTGAACACATAAATCATGTTTTTATTTTAAAAATATAGCCGTTCCTTGGCGTTAGCGGAGTTCATCATCACGAGGTGGTTCGGCGTGAAGTGAACTCTAAAACTGTTAGCCTCAGGAGTTATCCACCCGCGCCTCTCATACTGAGGTAAGATATAACGAGGTTTACCGTGCCCCTCTAATAGGCTGGCCCATGGAAACCCGCCTACTGCAGTGGCTAGTTAAATAACCTACCATATAATAAAATTCATTCTAGCATGACATGGTAATTATTGTAATTCATAACCTTTCAAGGATAAGTACACATTTCATATATTTCAACATAAATACCAATTCAGCCATTCATGCAAATATTATCATAAGCCATTTATTCCAATAATAAATTTACAACATACCAGTGGTCTCCAATTACTCTATTTTTCAAAATCGTTATTTCGTTTGAAGAGAATTTATTAAATCATTTTGTTTAAACATATTTTATTTGTAAAACCAAAAATTAACCATTTAAACTCGTTTTCATAAAATTCCATCAAAATTGATTAAAATCATACTTTAGATAATTAAAATGATAATAAGGTCACTCACAGTATCAGGAGTAGAAATACTCTTATTTTCAGTCCGCAGGTACAATCCTTTACCCGTATCCAATGACTCATCACTTAGCCATAATCCATGACACATATTCCAATTAAATTGTATCTAACAGTCCTAAGCTATTTTAGGCTCGATGTATATGCATGATATGATATGCACAAATGTCTAAATTTTGCCTAAATGCGGTGTTAGCCTATTTCGGTCTTTTACCCGATAAATCGATATACGCGTCTGTTTAAACTCCAAATTAATTTTTTTCAGTTTTTATACCTCAATTGTACCCAAATTGAATTAATGTCCCCCAGTGTGGTGCAAATTATCAGTCTCGATAGCAAATTACGAAAATACCCCTAGTGGGTAAAAATTCATATTTTTACTCTGAAAATTTCCATTATTTTTCTAGGCTCATAATTCATCATTATTCATCATAATTCCTCAAATAAACATCAAGATCAGCAGCCAATATTCCCCTAGAAAATTCTGCATAATGGGTTTCAATGGGAGAAAATTATTTCTCTAGCTTATTTTTGCTATATTTCAATATAACCTAACTAAAATCACTTAATTCAATTAAAATCAACCAAAACTCAAGCTCAAAACTCATCCATGGAGGTTTGGCCAGCATGGGTGTCCATACCCACTTTCTAATTTTTCATGAAAATGAGAAAAAAAAGCATGGGTAGTGAAAATCACAAGGAAAATCAATGAAATTTACCTTTTTAATGCTTGATTTCTTGATTTCTCTTGATTGTCCCCCAAATTTTTCAGCTAGGGTTCTTATTTCTTTTCCCCCTTTTTCTCTCCTGGTTTGGACAGCTGAAGAAGATGAGAATTCTGAAATTTTGACATTTTTAAAGGCTAAAATAATATAATATTATTTTATTCAATTTTTTTGTTTTATTAATTCCTTAAATTCTAGCCATCCATTTATTTCCAAATTTTCACCATACACTTATCCCACATATCCATAGCTTAGATAAAATTCTCAGACTTATCCAAAGTCTTGGTGGAGTAATTTTTGAAATTTATACTTTTACCCTCGTAAAAGTCAAAAATTACATTTTTACCCCAAAAACTGAAAAATTGCCCATAGACATATTTTTCATCCCTTATACTCATACCATTCTCCAATTTGTCAAATTTGATCTAAATTCTCTCAAAATCTCAAATTTTGTCTGCGGATGGTAAAATTACGATTTTACCCATACACTCTAGAAATCACCGAAATTAAACTTTTTCACTGCCAAACCCTCAAATTATACTCCAATAAGTCAAATGGGGCCAACAAATCTTTTCTAAATTCCCATTGTGTCTTGAGGTGGCAAATGACCATTTTGCCCATAGATAGTGAAAATTTTGATTTGACTCCAAATTGCTCTTCGAACTCCGAATTACCATATTAAACCATTATGGGACTTTAAAATTTTCAATTTCACCCTAAAATCTCTATTTGATCTAGTTCGAGGCTTAAATCAACTTTATTGTACCTCTAGGTACAATACCGACTTTTGTAAATTTTTCGGGACTCTCCTAGCATGTAAACATGCTATCCATCACATGTACGTCATGACAAATATTTTATGGAGTCGGGCTTGTCATCTTCTCCCTCACTTGGATCAACTATATGATCATTCTTCATGACTGATTTTGATATCTGGCTAAATATTATTTTATTCTAAAAATTTTGTCTTGTCTCTTTAGTTTCTAAAGTTTTTTATTATGCCTCAATTCGCATCCGACCAACTTTATTTATCACCATATCAAAGTATGGGGCATTTCAAAGTTATTATTGGAGTTTTTTTGTTTTGGACTTGAATCACTAGAACAAGGTTTACAGGTCCCTTAAGAACTCTTAAAGAGCTCTGATACCAAGTTGGAGTTTTTTTGTGAGGTAATAAAATAGAAGATAGAATGAAGCGAAGACAATAACAGAATGAAGTTTCCAAGTTTGTGCCTTCACTCTGTTATTGTCTTTGCTTCATTCTATCTTCTCTTTTGTTACCTCACAAAAAAACTCCAACAGTTATGTTAATTTTTTTGTGAAAGGTAAGAATATTTGCATTCAATCAAAAGAATAATTACAAAACCCTTGTCATCAATGAAAATAAGATAGACCTCTTACATCTAAAATGAGCATTAGGCTGAAATAAATCTTACTCTTCTTTCTTTTATCTGTTTCTTTCTTCTAATAAAATTTCAATAACTTACAATTTATGGAACCATTTATTTGTTTAGTTGTACATGAAATTTTGACAATTTTTCTATTGCTTTCTACCTAAATCTTGATAAGTTTTCAATGAAATTTGATGATTTTTCAATGAAAATTCAATGAAATTTTTATAAAATTTTAAAGAATTTTTGATAAATGTATATTGGATTTTTTGTAGATTTTCATTAGATTTTTTTACTGAATTTCAACAAAACTAACACCTCAAAATTTAAATTATTTAAATGAATTTCAAAAGAATTTATATCTTTTTGTTGGAATTTTTTTTTCAGTTTTGACATAAAAAATTTTCAACTTAATATTTTTCATGAAAGCCTAACGAAATTTTCCATGAAAAATTTGTTGAAAATGAAATTTTTTGATAAAATTTTAATTTTTCCAATAAAAAATTTCATAAAACTTAGAAAATATTTTATTTTATTTTATTTTGTAAGTAACAAATGAAACTTGAAAAATCATATACTTATTAAGCTTCATAATGGGAATATTGATCATACTTAAAAAGTGAAAGTTAGGTCTTTTGCATTCCTCATCCAACATACAGTGTAGGCTACACAACAAAAAGAAACTTAAGCAATGTTTGCCAAGTCTAAGACAAATAAGCAATGAGGTTAAAGATATGAGAGAATGCATCAAAACAAAGAAATAGCATGAGAAATAAGCTAAGCATAAAAAGCCTACATAACATACCAATTGTCTTTAAAAGTTTAGTATGAAGCATAGAACAATTATGGATGGGAAAAATAAGGAAATAAATAAATAAATCAAGAGAAAGTTAAAGGCATCATTAATTCTTGCAAAAATTTAATAGCAATTATTAAACTTTAAACGACAAATTAATAATTGTATACAATTATATAATTTTAACCATTCATATTAGATCTATGTTGAGCATCGATTTGTCCATATGCTGGTATATTGACAAAGAAATTAACATGTTAAAGAAATATTTTGGCATAGTTGTGTACTTAAGTCTACTACTTACTTTGAAGGGATTTTCAAACAACAATTTTGGTGTGCCTTAAGCAGCTTATAATTCATGTTTTACATACATAATAGGAAAGAACAATCTATAATAGGAATTATTATTCTAGTTGGTCTTCATAGTTGGTGTTGCTAGCCAACAACAACATATCAACAATTTCAGTATAAAAAACACAAGTTTTAATTGGAAAGAATAATTACATAAGGAATGGTTTTCACCTGTGTCCACCAAAATATGGTTGTACACATGCACCAATTTTAGATATCAATGAACTTGCTAACAGGAGGAACAAAACTATCACTAGGTTGACTGTATTAGTCATTAGGCATATTGCTACAACAACCATAAAGGAGGAATAAGGCCACTCTTCGATCCAGCTTCCATATTGTGTAGAACAACAAGTATATTTCCTCCTAGAATGGGCATAATAGACAGAAAGAACAATGGTCCATATCACTGCAATAGCAAGCCTTGGCACTTGTCACCATTTTTAAGATAGCTCCACTATGTTTCTTGCTTTCCATGAGAAGATAATATAAAGAATTGTGTTTCTATACACACACACACACACACACACACATATATATATATATATATATATATTTGTATGTATGTGTGTATGTATTAGCTGACACTTGAAAATTCTCCAATCAAAAGATATACTTAATCCATTTTTAAGAAAAACAATTAATTAACTTGTTGTACCACATCATAATGATTTAAGCTTCTTTATTAAAGAGAGAGAGAGAGAGAGAGATCCAAAATCATGGCAAGCCATAATTATTATTCCCTGAAAAATTTATTATTTGTTAGCCAATTAACCTCCGATTGTCCTTATACTTCTAAATTCTTGTCTAATGGATTTGTGATAGAGGACAAGGAGACAAAACAAGTCACAGCAATAGGAAATAAAAGTGGAGGACTTTATGTCTTGCAACCAGATAACAATTCAACAACAACAACATTATTCTCTAACAGATTTCAAATTGCTTCAGTTGAAGTTTGGCATCCAAGGCTAGGATATCCTTAAATGATCGTCATTGATGTGCTCAAACATCACAATTTAATTTTTAGTAAGACTAATTTTAGCAATAAAGAACATGTTTGCTCTAGTACTCATAATGGCTGAAGCATGTAGGTTGCCATTTGCAAGTAGAAAGGATTTTAGTAAAGAACCACTTTCTGTCATTCATTGTGGCTTTTAGGGAAAAACACCAGTTGCTTAATATTATGACTTCAATTATTATGTTATTTTTATTGATGAATGTATAAGGTTTACATGGTATTTTCCCTTGAATAATAATATGATTTTTGTAATATTTTATTAAGTCCCATAAATATGTTGAGAATCATTTTGAAAAAAAGATCAAAGTTTTTCAATCTGATGGTAGGGGAGAACTCAAAGACACCAAATATAATGCTTATCCAAGTTTGGCATTAAACACCAAATGTCTTGTCTTCATACATCACCACAAAATGGGATTGCAGAAAGAAACATAGGAACATAACTAAATTAGGCTTAACTATGATGTTTCATGGATGAATTCCCAAATACTTGTGGAATGAGGCTTTGAAACTATAGTTTGGTTGATTAATAGACAACATTCTAGAATATTACAGTGGAAAAGCCCTTATGAGCTTTTACACAATAGAAAACCTGACTATTCATCCTTGAGAGTCTTTGGTTGTTGTTGCTTCCTTGACTTAAAACCCTACAACAAAACTAAACTTGATTCTCGCTCCTTACCATGTGTATTTGTTGGATATAGTGAAGTATACAAAGGATATAAGTGTTATTATCCTTCAACAATAAGAATGTATATATCTTGGCATGTAGTTTTTTTTATAAGGAAGCATATCCTTTTCAAGATACTACCAAGTTATTCTCTAAGAATTGGACTACTAACATCTTTTAGTGAGTGGTATGCAGGTACTACAGACTCCATCACAACCTCATCAACAATACCTCATTCCAAATCCCTACTAGTTGTTTATGAGCAAGACCAATAGACCAATCTTGAAGAAAACAACATGGAACCTTTTTCCTCTATCTAGGATAGAAATTTAAACCAGTCTCCTCTTAAGTCTTCACCAGATACAATCCCATTATCCACCTTCATACAATTTGATCACAACTTGTCAATCACTGAAGAACCTTTAAATCCACAACAACACTTTTCTGCCCATGATACTCCCTTAGATCAACTTAACCATGAATTCTCTTCAACTGTCATACCATCTTCCTCAACAACACAAACTAATATTCTCCTTTTACTATCCAATTCTAACGAATTTTTCTCACTTACAACTCAGGCTCCATTATGTAGTAAAAAAAAATCACATAAAATGACCACTAGATTTAAAGAGTGGCATTGTCAAACCAAACCTTAAATACACATCTCTAACATACACATTCCTAGCTCACATACCTCTTGAACCTAAATCATCTAAAATTGCCCTCCAACATCTAGGATGGCTAAATGCGCAAGAAGAGATTCTAGCACTTCATGCCAATGAGACTTAGGAACTTGTTCCATGAAAATTTGATATGAATGTCATTAGAAGTAAATGGATTTGCCAGACAAAACTCAAGTCAGATGGCACTTTAGAAAGATTGAAGGCTCGATTGGTGGTAAAAGGATACTTTTAAGTATAGGGCTTAGATTTTGCAAAGATTTTTTCTCTTGTCATTAAACTAACTACTATTAGAGCTGTTGTTACTATTGTTATAGCACATAATTGGTTATCAGACAATTAGATGTAAAGAATGCCTTCCTCCATGGCACCATTTCTGAAGCTGTTTATCTTGAGCAACCACCTTGTTTTGAAGACACTAATAAACTCAATCATGTCTACAAACTAAAGAAGGCATTATATGGTCTCTGTCAAACTCCATGTGCATGGCTTAATCATTTTAGCTTATTCTTTTTTTCAATTGGCTTTTCTTGCAGTATTGCAGATTCCTCACTCTTTAGCTTATTTCTTTTTTCAATTGGCTTTTCTTGCAGTATTGTGGATTCCTCACTCTTTATTAAATGCAGCACACACAACATCATCTATTTACTTGTATATATTGATGACATTCTTCTCATAGGTAATAATATAAACTCTGTCAAACCCTATTTTATAAAATAATTACAACGTAATTTACATGCTCAATAGAATGGTTACATATTTAGGAAGTTTGAGAAAATTGTTAAAAGACGATATTGCCCCTAATGGTATCATTAAGTCGATTAAGCCTCGAATTAGTTCAAATAGAGAATTTACGATGAAATTAAGAATTTTAAAGTCTCAGAATGGTTTAATATGGTGATTCGGAGTTCGAGAATCAATTTGGAGTCAAACTGAAATTTTCGCTATTTAGGGGCAAAATGGTCATTTGCCACTTGGGGACAAAATGAGAATTTTTAGAAAATATTTTTGGCCCCATTTAACTTATTGGAGTATGATTTGAGTATTGGAGTATAATCTGAGGGTTTGGCAGTGAAAAAGTTTAATTTCGGTGATTTCTGGAGTCTAGGGGCAAAATCGTAATTTTTTCACCCATAGACAAAATTTGAGATTTTGAGAGAATTTAGATCACATTTGACAAATTGGAGAATGGTATGAGTATAAGGGATGAAAAATATGTCTATGGGCAATTTTTCAGTTTTTGGGGTAAAAATGTAATTTTGCCACCATGGGGGCAAAACGGTAATTTTGCACCCCCAGAGTATTTTTCCAGCACAAGGTCTTCACCCATCATCATTTTTGACCCTTGAATAATGTGTGGTGGAGAGAGAAAGCTTAATAGTTAAGAAATGACACATGGACCAATAATAAGGTGACATGTGTCAAGTTTATATTCATTAATTATTTAACTTTAAAATAAACATAAAATCAGCCAATTCTCTTTCATATGGCCAGCCAAACAAAGAAAAAGGAAGAACAATAGGAGGAAAGGAAAAAAACAAGAAACCTAGGTGGGAAAATTAAAGGAAAATTGGTGGATTTCAAGGAATCAAGCAATCAAAGGTAAAATTTCTTGATTTTGACTTGTGATCTACCTTTCCCATGCTTTTCTCCTTATTTTCCATGGTTAGATTTCATGTTTTCATGGTGAATTCATGACTGCCCAAATGGGTATGGAGAGAGAATGAAGTTAGATTAATTTGATTTTAAGTTATGTTAGTGTTTTTAGTTAGTTTAGCATATTTAGGAACAAAACAACAAGAAAAGAATTCATTTTCCTCCATTACCATTATTGGCCAAATTTTCTAGGGGAATATTGGCTGCTGATCTTGATGTTTATTTGAGGAATTATGATGAATAATGATGAATTATGCGCCTAGAAAAATAATGAAAATTTTTGGAGCAAAAATACGAATTTTTACCCACTAGGGGTATTTTCGTAATTTACTATCGAGACAGATAAATTGAATCTCATTCACAGTCACTAAGGTAATTTAGGTATAATTGGAGTGTAGAAAGTGAGAAGAATTGATTTGGAGTTAAATTGGAGATAATAGGCCGAATTAGGTCAGCACCGCATTTAAGCGGTAGTCGGATAAGTTGCATGTTATATTATGCATATACACCGAGCCTGAATTGATTTATAATGGTCAAGCATTAATGTGGTGAATTATGTATTGTACGTTGTGGATAGGTGGTGAGCAAATTACACTGATAAAAGTATAGAGATTGTGCTTCAAGACTGGGGTTAGGAGTATATCGACTCCTAGAACTGTGAGTGGACAATTTATCGTCTTAAATATCTAGAGTAATTATACTTGTTTGATGCTTTTATTAAATGGTGAGTTTAAATTATAAAATATTATGTTTTCTAATTAAAATGTTTTTTTAATAAAAAAATGGGATTTATATTGATTTTGAAATCAAATATTGTTTTGGAAAAATTGAGTATATGGAAACTGTGTTGAAATTTATGATTTTATATGTTATTGAAATTGTGGCTTATAACACTATGGTAGCATGATGGCTAAATTTTCGGGGTTGGCATGAAATATATGAACTATTTTGGATTGGTCTCAATAGAGTAGATAAAATGTTATTTGCCATATTATGCTATTGGAAATTTTATGGGTCTGGTGGTATACTAAACGGTCACTGCAGTGGTGGGGGTTTCCGTGGACTGCCTATGAGAGGGGCACGATAACTCAATTATATAACTACCTCCGGGGGGAGATGTTGGATGAAGTATCTCTTGAGGTATGATTTGAGTGCACCTCACGTTCGGACCACCATGTGAGAGTGAGACTCAGCCAATGCCAAGGAACGGCTTGTGTTAGATGCGAAAACATGTTTATGGGTATGAGACATTTAATAACCTTGGCGGTCTTAGTGGGATATCTTGACGAAGGTACTCGCGAGAATGATTTTGGCAAGGGCCAAGTTTAAGAAATTCATAAGCCAGGAAATTTTGATGAAAAGAAATTGTTTGGTATAGATTGAAACGAGTTTTGCGTTATGAACATTATTGAGATATAACGTTTTTATATTGTCTCCATCTACTCGGTTTTAGATGCTTTTGATGGTAACTGTTTACTCACTAGGATTATTTAATCTCACCCCTTTTCCTATCTATTTTTCAGGCTCAGGACAGTTTGTTGATAGTTGATTAAAACGGGAATTAATCTCGGAGTTGCATCCTAAAAAGTAAAGGTTCGTAGCCCTACACCTTCTTGGTCAGTTGGGGGCCCACGTGTCACTGTAAACGAAATTTCATACTTTAATTATCTTTATTACTATATGAATAAATTTATTTTACTCTTACGCTACAAAAGTTATTTTAGGAAGACTTTGAAAATATTGTGTTTTAAGAAAATTGAATATTTTATTTAATATTTTTATTATATTCAAATAGCTATAATTTTACTTTAAACGAATGTTTTAGACTTCAAAATTTAATTTAAATGATGAAATATGTGTTTTCACTTGCATATTACATTTTTACGGATTTTGAGATTTTCGAAAAAAAAATGACGAAAATGCCCCTGTGAGCTAGAAATAATATTTTATTGTTTTGAGTTGGAAACGACTTATGATTTCTTGAAATGCGAGATTTAATGACTGTCGCTTACCGGGGATATGCGAAAGCTGATGCTAAGCCTTGCGGGGTTTCAATCTGCATTCGAAGTAATGAGTGCCTATCGAGACGTTACGGCGGTTGTCATGGGCCCGATGGAGAGTTCCGGGTTGTGACAAACTCCTTGCATGATTTTGTCAAACATTAAACAAAGAATTTTCAATGAAAGATCTTGGATTCATTCAATACTTTCTTGGTATAGAAGTTCATGAGTTTTCTCATGGTCTTTTTCTCAATCAAACCGAATATGCTACCAATCTTCTTACTAAAGCCAAAATGCTTCATTGTAAACCAATCTTTACCCCACTGCCATAAAAAAATCTTCTTCCCACCATTGAACTTTTTGAAGATCACTATATTTATTGAAGTATTGTTGGTGGCTTACAATATTTAACATTAATCAAACCAAATATTACCTTTTGTTTAATTATGTCTCTCAATTTATTTGTTCACCCTTTAAATACCACTTTCAACTTGTTAAACAAATTCTTAGATATGTTAAGGGCATTATGTCCATTTGGTTTTTCACTAATATCTCAAAATCCTTTAGCTCTTTATGCTTATTTGGATGCAAATTGGGTAGGATGTCTTTCCACATGATGATCCATTATTGGCTTCTACACATTTGTTGGTGGTAATTGCATTTCGTGGAGTTTTAAAAAGCAATCTACTATGGCTTGATCTAATGTTAAAGCTGAATATCGAGCTTTATCTTTAATGGCAGCACAAATCACCTGGCTATCTTACCTATTGCGTGATCTTGGTCTCTATATGGCTCACCCAACCTTACTTTTTTGTGACAACTTATTGACCCTTCATCTCACTATTGATCTTGTGTTTCATGCTAGAACAAAACATATAGAAATTGACTATCATTTTGTTAAGGAAAAAGTGGCCTTAGGATATCTCAAAACCAAGTTTATTCCTTTAAAGTTATAAGTAGTAGACATTCTCACTAAGGCATTGCCTTGAAACACTTTTGAAACAATTAGTGGCAAACTTAGACTATGGTCTCCTTCCATGTCAAGTTTGAGGTGGAGTATAGAACATTATCATCTCCCACAAACCAACATCAAGTCACTCATAAATTAGCAACAAATTTCTCACAAAACAACAACAAATCACTCACAAACCAACATCAAATTAGCAATAGATATGACAACAGATCAATAGTAGAAATAGCAACATGTGTTGCAATATTTCTGTAAAGAGACATTGCACCAATTTTGGAAGATTGATATACCATTTAACACATCATTGACCTTATAATCTCTCTCTAGTGTTGGGCAAAGTTTCTTTATATAATATAGTTTATAACCTATTTAAAAAGAAGAGAACCAACTAAGTTTTCAAGCAAAAAAATACAAAAAATTCATACACTTGTTTTCTCTTCCTTGTTTGCCTACTATCTCTCTCAACTTCTCTCTCTCTCTCTCTATTTTCTAAAGTTCTTCAAGCAATTTGTGTATCTATATCTTAACCATGTTGTGTAAATATAAAGTATTAATAGTTATGTGGATAAACACAAACATGACATGATTAATTAATCGTGTCAGGATCTTAAACATTTACATGAATACATTTAATAAATGTGTAATTTGACAAGACACGGTTAATACATTTATTTAATGTGTTGAGTTAAATTTCATACGACATGACACGGTTAGTACAATCAAAATTTATACAATTTATGACTTGTTTACTCAATTGATACGATCAATACATGATTGATATAATTAACATGATTAAAATGGATTTAATTGAAATACATACAAGTAAAATATGATTCTATTATTTAAATTTATAACAAAAAATTATAAATATCATAATATTTATCAAATATAATAAAATTCAATATCAATGAATCTTAATCATCATATACATGTTAGTATTTATATAGATCAATAATTGTGTACTAAACGTGTTTACACAATATGTGAACACGATTAAATAAATAGGTAATAAATGGATCACAAGTTATACGAGTACACGATAACGCAATTAACTTATCGTGTCTTAGACGCACTACGACAAAATTGAGTTTTAATCACACTTCTTTTGGTGACATAATTTTTTGTATAATAAAATCTTAAAAAGTGCAGCTATTTAAATTTTTAATTTCATTTTTTTATATTTAATAATAATATAAAAAAGTACAATCTTTGTTAATATATGTAATTTCTTTTTTTTTTTTTTGAAAAGAAGAAACTTTCATTAAGAAAGAGGGAATTGAGAGTTCCAATAACCATACAAAAACATAGTCCAGGAATATGGAATGATATCACGGGCGGAACTACCACAACAAACCAGAAAAGGCAACCAAAAAACAAAAGCCAGGCAAGCAGAAAGCCAACCAGCCAAGCGAGAGAGCCAAACAGCTGAAGGACCAAAACACTAGCAGCAAGGATAGCTCAAAGACAAGAACAGCGAACAGAAACAGTGAAGGAGACAGCAGCAGAACACTTTGAGAAAGAAAGGAAAGCAGAGAGAATAACCTGTAAAATCAGGTCTACAAATATGTTTTAAAAAGTATAAAAAAAGTGTTATTAAAAATATTTTTAGTAGTACATTTTAAAAATGTACTAATTTAAGTCAAATTTGTTGTAGTGACGAATTTGACACAATTAATATACGAAACACAATTAAACTAAACCCAAACCTACTTAAATCCATGTCGTGTTGGTATTGTATACAAAATTGTTAGATGTACTTGTATTCATATATAAATATATATATATATATAAATATATATATATATATATATATATATATATATATATATATATATATTCAATATGGCCCTCAGTCACGTACACCTGTTGTCGTATACTTGCCTATATGCATTGTAAAATCAAATAAATTATAAGGAAAAAGAAATGAAAGTTCTGATGGGAGAAACTAGAAAAAGCATAGGTTTTTTTTTTTTAATAAATTATGTTAAACATAATTGTTGAAAGTTACCAAAATCAATTCAATTATCAAATAACTATAATTATCTTATATATAGGGTATTGTTGATTGATGAGCATTTGGCTATATTTACGATAAAATTTGTGATATTTGGCTGGTTTAAGAACTAAAATTCTTATCCATAAGCTTGACTAAGTCCTTAAATCCATCACCAGTTTGGTATCAGTTGAGTGTATATGGTTACTTTCAAATGCAATCTGCTGACTCTAATTTTAATGGAGGACGATTTAACGCTGAATATTATTGCCACGAAATGGTTGTTCGCATACCGAAGATAATAAACACGTTTCAATGCTTGTATATATTTCCTTGACTTCAAACTTGTCATAGCCTCATTCTTGTTCCTCCCCAATCCCCACCCAAATATTAGGATCTTGCTACAATTGCAATAGCAAAACTACAATTGTTTGACCTCATGGTCGCCCTTGCTTTGTTTCTGTTCCCTCGTAAACTAGGCATGCTGCGGCTCTTGTCTTGGTGGAAACATTACCTTCAAATACCCTTTTCGTTTCAAAAGCCATCCTCAGAAGTGTGGCCACCACATTTCTATGTCCTAGACATCTCTTATGAAAATTAGATCATACGAGTTTTCGACGCTTCCTTCCTCTCAGTCTCTCCTTTGATAATTTTCCTTGTTCAAAACCATGCTTCCCTTATAAACCAAGATTTAATTGGCACTATGCATCTTGTAATTTGCATAAGACCAACAAAATCTTCTCCCTATCTCAATACCTCTCGTTGTACCACCAACAGCTCTTACCATGCATCTTCCGACTTCTACTTTTTTGGATAAACCAACACCTCAATGCAATTTCTATCAATTTTGCACAAATAAAAGCCGAGGTTGCCGTTATGCTCGAGATTATTACAGGCCTGTCTACTTTGGATATCTACGAAAAGTTATCAATGGTATAAGAATTGAATACTTGGACAATGTTTTCATCATTTTTGATGATTCTTTCATCTTAATAGTTTTTCTCTATCATGTTTTTTTTTCTCTCTTTTTTCGAAATAAAAAACCATCTCAGGTTCTGTTTTTTGATCGCAGGCATTTAAAGTTTAAAATTTTTTGAAGGAAAGCGAAAAATAAAAAGAGACAAAAAAAAATTGAACTGTAAATTTTCCTTGATTCTTATTTGTATTATCATTACCTTTGTATTTAGAAAATAAAAAATAAAAATTATATTTGACTACAAAATATTGCTTAAATTTGACAATTTTTCTAATAGAATTAACTTTCATTTGGTATTGGTGAGTACCAAAAACTTAATAGATTTTCTTATGTTAAAAAAAACAACAAAAAAAAATAGATAAATTAATTATAAATAAACCTTTTTATAAATTTTCAAAATGAAAAATAAAAACTATGAAATTTTATTGTCGAAAATTTCTATAAAGTTAATTTATTTCATTAGCGATAGTGCCAAAGAAACAAATTTGGTTTCTTGAGGGTTTTCTTTCCTTCCCTTTTCTATGACGGTGACCGTTCTCTCCTTTTCAATAAATTCATTTGCCCTCTGCCAGTTGTTCTCCAACAATTTAAAAAAAATACAAATTGACAAAAAAAAGGTGAATTCAAAAAATAAATTAATAAAATGGAGAAGCTCTAGGGCTTAGGAATATGCAGAATAATGAAGTAGAAGAATAATAAGAAGTGATTTAAAGGTCAAAGTCCTTTTAGGGTGGAAAAGCTTCTCTCATGCCCAACTTTTTCAAGCAAATTTAAAACAAATGTGAAAAAGAAGACAAAATTTGGCACGTTTGTGGCTCATGGCTGCCTAATTTTTTGTCATCCTAATCAGAAGCGTAACCCATTACACATATATATAATTCAAAAATATTTTATTTTATTTTATTTTGTAAGTAACTATTTTTAAGTATTCACTCCAAAAAAAAAAAACTATTTTTTAGTAACAAATGAAACAAAGCCCACTACGATAATGGAAAAGGTGATCATCACTTCCTGGAAATTAGTGGAACTATTTCGTTTTCTCATATTTTTTTTCTTACTTGTTATGATTATAAATTAAGAAAGCATGATTTATTATGCCACAATCTATGCTACAAGTTTAAAATATTTTTTATTAATATGAGATTCGTAACATTTTATCTCATTTAATCATGTAATATTTTTATTACAATTACTTTTTTATCTATAAAATATGTTACTTTAGGATATAATTATAAAAATAACTTATAAAGCAAAAAACTATAAAAATGTCACCTTTCAGTCGTTGAGTTGTTAGAATTCATTCATAGATTTGTTAGAATTTGTAGCTTAAGTTGAACAAAATAGAAACGACAATCCTAAAAAACCGTTTGCTTTTTCGCTTAAACTTAAATTTTACTCGACTTGAGGAAAAATATTTTATGCTCATGATATTTAAAAACATATATAATTAATGTATTTTATCCTCTTTAATTTGATGAAAATAATGCAGTAAATGAAAAATATTTTTTAAATAATATTTTATTAACTTTAATAAATTCTTATAAACATATTTATCAATAATGTACTATATGTGAAACGTGTATATAAATGTTACTCAATTGATTTGTTCGACAAGAGTGAGAAAGTGAGAAAAAGTTATAAAAGAAACAAAAAAAAAGGCTCAAATCTTTTTTTTTTTGTAATTAAACAAATAAAAAAAGATTACAAAAAAAGTTCTTATCATTTTTTACAAAAAAAGAACTAATTAAAAATTTAGCACGTTTACCCATTTGGGAACAAAAGTAAAACATAAAATTTTATATAAAAAATAATTGTAGAGTGTTATGTAAGAAAATATCATATCACGAAGTGTTTATGTAAAATTTACCCTTAGAAAAAAATAAGCAGTATGGATGGTCTCTGCGAGAAAACAACTGTTTCTATTTCTATTCTTTTATTTCAGTGTGTGCATATACGTATGTCATGAAAAGATGAGTCTCTATCAAATGAGATTAACAATAAAATGAAAATTTATATATATATATATATATTATATAATTCTAATACACATTTAATATAAGATTCAATACTCACTTTTTAGTGTAACAGCTCCCTTGGCCATTTCCTTGCATCATCACGTCAAGGACCACCCACCATAATAATGCAGTTAAAGTGACCCTGAGTAGGATATCACTTGCCGCAAATTTCGCCTTCACCCCAAAGAGTGGCCATGTAAGTGGGGTGTTGTCCCTTTATGCTCTGCAAATCCAAAATCATGCTTGTGCTCATATTCAACGTAGGCCTCGCCACATACACCTGTTATCGTATGCTTGCCTGCATGCGCTGTAAAATCAAAGAAATAATGATAGGGAAAAAGGAATAAAAGTTATGGTTGGGAGAAAAGAGAAACCTTATGGGTTCTTTTTTTTTTTTAAATTATGTTAACATAATTTGGCATTTACATAGTTTTGATAAAAGATAAAACAATTAAAGATTTTATAAAAGATAAAAACAATTAAAATATCTTTTGTATGTATGTTCAGTTTTTTTTTCTTTTGATTAGCTGTATGTAAGTTTGTTTATGCACTTAAGAAGTTGTTAACTTAAAAAATTTTCTCATATTATATACTCTGAAAAATATTAAATGGTGACAGTATGATATTTATTTAATAAACGATATGATTTATCTTAGAGAAAATTGTGAGAAATGGACATCCTCACAAACGTATTTCAAAATTAATATTGAATATAAAATTAACTGTTTTTATTTAATTTTTATCATAATTTAACAAAACTGTCCCTAAAACACTTTCGGACAAATTAAGTACTCTCGATTTCTTTCTCAGGCCATCTAGAAAACTGTCCATCCAACTCTCTCTGCTTTCTCAACTCTCTCAGGCCCTTTAAACTATTCAGAACCATGTTTTGTATTTGCTCATCTTCTCTTTCAAAAATCTTAATAATAAAACTAATTTAAATGGAGGAGAGGAAAATAATGATTTAAGATTTTTCCATTCATCTTGAAATAAACAAAAGGTTTCAAATTTTTCAAATCTGGTGCGAAATTGAGATAAAGAGAAAGTGGAAAAAACGAAAGTAGAAGGTGGATAATAACTTCAGGGAAGAAAACGGTTTTTGCGTTTTGATTGCAGAGGGAAGGAAAGAAATGGCTCAAGATTTTCCATCTATCTTCAAATAAACAAAAAGTTTCAACTTTTCAAATTCAGTTCAAAACTGAAATAAAGAGAAAATGGGGAAAAAAAAAGAAGAGTGTGAAAAAGAACTGCAGGGAAGAAAACGGTTTTTGCATTTTGGTTACTTCCAATCCATTTTTGATTTGGTAAAAATTCATAAAAAAAATTCTAGAAGAGTTCTCTTTAGATGATTTTGTTGATAAATTATAAAACTTTGTGTCACTTCCTAATGATTTTGTGAAAAAAAAAAATGTTCAATAACTTTGTTGGAAAGATGTTTTTTATTGTCTGTGGAGGTCTCAGGAGATGATTATAATATTTTTTCAATATGTTGTGTAATAACTTTTTTTTTTCAACATGACTTTTAATAATATTTTTTTAACATAACGTGTAATAACTTTTTTTTTCAATATAAGATGTAATAACATTTTAAATATAGCGTGTAACAATAACATTTTTTCAATATAGCATGTAACAACTTTTTTTTTTTTTAAATATAACATGTAACAACTGTTTTTCAAAATAGTGTGTAAATATTTTTTTTCAACATGGCGTGTAAGAATTTTTTTTTCAACATGACATGTAATAATATTTTTTTTACAAGCACTTGAATATGAAAAGGTTTTATTAAAGGTAATTTTGTCCAAAAATCTTTTCTCTTAACTAAAAACAGTAAAAATTAAAAAGATGGTTATTTTCAAAAATTCCTTATCTTTGAGGGCTAAAAAAATTTGTCCCTTTATCTTATCTCTGACAATAATAATTTAAATTAATGTTAGTTCTCATATAAAATAAAAATAACTAATAAATTTTTAAATAACTCAATAAATTGACTTTGGTGTACATTCTTTAAAATAATGTAACAAATTAAGTACGGAAACATAATATTTAGGAAGTCTTATAATGAATGAGGATTTTATATAATAGATACAGATATATATATTATTAAAATTCGATCAGAAGGTAATATAAAATTTAAAACTGAGATGATAAACAATCAATATTTTACTGTAAAAATCAATTATGATCTAATAATAAGCAACAAAAGAGTTACTATACATTGTAAAAATCAATGAAAACTGGTTCATATAGATGCTTTATGAAAGTTAAGTTGTTAAAGTTTTTGTTAGATTAATGATTTAATTAAGGTTACTACGAAGTGATACTTCCATAAGTTGATGATTAACTTAAATTTATTTATAGGTTATTTAAAAATTATATATATGGCAACAATCTTTATCTTTGTGGGTTTTTTTTTTATTTCCATTTGCTTACTAGAAAAATGATAATAAATTACAAAATATCAAATTTTAAAATGATAATTGAGGATCTCAAAATGTTAGTCATTCAATAAATAATGTAATTCTTTTTTTGCAATCTCAACTTGTTAGTTAATCAAAGGTTAATTAAAGAATACTAATTATCTCAATAATTCATTGAATTTAATTGTAGTTATCATTAATATTGATATGAAAGCAATGCCTCATAAATTTTTTTGTTATTTATAAGTTATTTATCATTAATTATTGAGTTAGATATCTCTTTTATAATTATTTATAAATAATTAATTTTTACTCTATTATTATTTTCATAGTAGATAGATAACTTTATTACTTTTATATAATTAATTGATTCTGTAGTTTGATGAATGAGAAAATTTTAACTTATATTATTTATTGAATATGTTGTAACTGAACAATCATTGGTTGCTGAAAAGATTTATGTAAAAAATAAACTTTTTTCCCTTTTTATTTCTATGATATCAAAATTTATTAACTAAATTTTAATTGATTATATTTTATTATTTTTTAAAGGAAATGATTATTTTAGTATGAAATATTTATTTTATTTTATTTTTTAAGAAATTCATCTTTTTTTTACTTAAATATATTTCATCTGCTTACATTTAAAATACTAACTAATTGGAGATGATCAAATCATAATCTACAAACTAGGAAATCAAATATATATATATATATATATATATATGTATATATACACTCCCTCCCTCCATAACCTTTTTATTTTTTGTTCATATTTTTCTTAAATAAATTTTAGTTTTGTACCAACTCAGCCATTCATATTATTAGGCTATTTTGTCCAATGGGAAACTACATGCATTTCCAACTTAGAGAGTCAAGTTAAGATTTATTTTTGTCAACAATCTTTCTTATGAAAACAAAGAAAAGATTTGGAGCTTTTGTAATTTTCTTTGGTAAAATAAAAAGAAAAATAATAATTGGATTTGGTATTTAAATTAGGTGAAATAATTTTCTATTTTTTTATTATGTGCAAAATAAATTTTATTTGTTTTTACGCTTTTCTTCACGCATACCGTCCTTTCCTTTCCTTTCCTCCTCCCTTCTCTCTTCTCACTACTTTTCTTCTTTTCTTCTCTCATCTCACACTCTCCCTTTTGTTGTACTTACTTTCCATTCTCTTTTTCCCCTCAGCACTCATAGTGTGAGCTAGGAAAGTGATCACCACAAGCCTCTCCAGCCCAGTACCATCTCACTCAACAACCCCTTAACACAACCTTTGGAAAGGAGCACAAGCGACCCCAACGCATGCCACACACTTCCTCTCCCCTCCCAGCTCGCCCTCTGTATTAATTATTCATCAACAAACCACCCAAATTAATTTTAGCATGCCAAAACCAGAAGCACAACTTTCATGGTTTGGCCTCGTGGCCGCCCTTGCTTTATTTCTACTCCCGGAAACTTGCATCGCCAGAAGCATAAACAAGGATTGCGGCTTTACTATGTGTGGAGATGTTAACATCCGCTTCCCTTTTCGATTAACAAGCCAACCTCACAACTGTGGCAACCATAGGTATGAGCTGGAGTGTGAGAATAATAACCGCACCACTTTGGTCACGAAACATGGGAGATTCCATGTCCAAAACATCTCTTATGAAATGGGAAAAATGCAAGTCATCGATGCGAATCTGGACAGGGATGATTGCTCTCTTCCTCGCAGTTCCCGCAATAGTTTTGATGCTGCATGTGAGCTACCGTATGCGATGTCTTATGCTACAAGCAGCAATATGTATCTTGTAAATTGCACAACACCGATGAAATCTTCTCTGTATGTTGATGCCTCTCGTTGCCCCAATCGCTCTTCCCATCCACCTACCTACTTTTATTTTTTAGATCAAGGAACACGGCCTGTTGATTTCAATCAGTTTTGCACGGTCGGAGCACAGGTTCCAGTTGGGCGAGAGAATATCAGCAACATGTCTACTGTGGACATCTACAAAAAACTATTACTGGGCTTTGAGCTGTCATGGGTGGACTCCGATGATTTCCTGCTGCAGTGCAGGGACGATAAACTTCGAGTGATGTAAGAATTTTCAATAATTTCATTTTATTTTCCTAGGCTGAGTTAGGTTGGGTCATTATATGTTTTGAATAGTAAAAAGTTAACGTTTTGCTCAAACTTCAATTTATTAGATTAAAAATTTTGAAAAACTTGAGTTCCTTTTACCTGATTTTATTCTTTGCATGAAGCAGGGGAGACCTGCTGCAAAGAGGAATGGAGAAAACTCCCTTAACAATGGAGTGAAAAAAAAAAAGACTAATCCCTTTTATTTATTTATTGCTCCGCCAACGTCGAGACAAACTTCATTAAGAAATTAAACGGAATATATATGGACACAAGCTAGCCCAGTCCTTTGGGAAAGGTAATGCGCAGGTCAAGTGGTCGAATCCCTGTCCTGCTTGGGGGCTATAGCCCTTATTACCTAGCAAAAAGAAAACAAGAAATGCAAAGCAGGGTACAAAGCAAACCTTTTATTTGAGTTTCTGATATCTTTGTTTTATTTGGATGTGTTGAACATTCCAGATTGGACTCTTTGCTATATGCATTGAGCACCTATGCGGCCAGCATCGTACATTTCCCCTTCCATAGCCAAGATTATTATTATGAAGATAAAAGTAAGCTTAATTTGCAGGTTTCATACCTAGTTTTCGTATTGAATTTGCTCTATTTGTTCTTTATATGGAAGTAATTATGTTTCGTTTTGGTCTTGGTATTTTTCTGCAGGAACGTATATTTTATGTCTTGGAGTAACAGGTAAGCTTTAACTCTGTTATTGCATATACACAAAATTGAGCAGCATCAATGTTTTCATTTATAAAATCACTGAATTTCTGTTTTGAAAAAAAATATTAAAGAGCTATTAGATCATACCAGCTTATAAATGTACCCACTTAAAACTCACAAAAGAATAAAGCTTTTTAATGATTTTAATTTTAGAGCTATAATATTTAATTTCCTTTATCATATTCAAACTATACCATTTAATTCTGAGAGAAAGCTTTGTACTACACTTTTATTGGGCAATTCCCGCACTAGGTTTTCTTTTCCTTTTTCTTTGTTGTCTTTCTGAAAATAAGCATCTTACACTTTTCCATTCTGTTATAAAGTTAGTTCGTTAGGGCTAAAGATAACAGCACTTAAGTTGCTCGATATAAGACATAATCACTTTTTTTTTTAAATAATTTCATTCAAATATACTAATGTGTTCCAACATACTTTTTTTTTTTAAAAAAGGAGGAGTTATCTTATTAAGAGCTTTGCCGGGAATATGTTGCTTGATCGTAGTTGTTACGTACAAATGGCGAAGAAGACATTTATCTGTGGATGATACGATTGAGGAGTTTCTTCAAAGTCAAAATGATTTAATGCCGATAAGGTATTCTTATCGTGAAATAAAAAGAATGACGAGAAGTTTTCGAGATAAATTAGGTGAAGGTGGTTATGGTTCAGTGTTTAAAGGAAAGCTTCGTAGTGGCCATTTTGTAGCAATAAAGTTATTGGGTACGTCAAAAGCTGATGGACAAGATTTCATTAATGAAGTTGCTACAATGGGGAGAATTCATCATGTTAATGTGGCCAAACTTATTGGATTTTGTGTGGAAGGATCAAAACAAGCTCTTGTCTATGACTTTATGCCTAATGGATCTCTAGATAAGATCATATTTGCAGAAGAAAACAAAACTATCTTGAGTTGGCAAAAAATGTTTGATATTGCGCTTGGGGTGGCTCGAGGAATTGAATATTTACATCAAGGATGTGACATGCAAATTCTACATTTTGATATCAAGCCACACAATATTCTTTTAGATGAGAACTTTATCCCAAAAGTTTCGGATTTTGGTCTTGCTAAACTCTATTCGGTAGCTGATAGCATTGTATCACTCACTGCAGCACGAGGTACAATTGGATATATTGCTCCTGAATTGGTCTACAAAAACATTGGAGCCATCTCGTACAAGGCTGATGTTTATAGTTTCGGAATGCTATTGATGGAAATGGTGGGAAGAAGGAAGAATTTGAATGCATTTGCTGAACACTTAAGTCAAATATACTTCCCTTCATGGATTTATGGCCGGTTTCATCAAGGAGACGACTTTGACTTGGGAGAGGTTACAGATGGTGAAAAGGTAATTGTTAAGAAGATGATAATAACAGCTTGTTGGTGTATACAAGTGACACCTAATGACCGTCCTTCAATGGGCAAAGTCTTGCAGATGCTTGAAACAGATGTCGAGCTCCTTCAAATGCCCCCCAAACCTTTTCAACTTCCTTTTGAAGTATCAACTAAGGATCATGTTGATGACAATCCAAGCAAGGATCCAACTTCATCACTTTTTTCTTCAAATGCAATTAGTTTAAATATAGCCTAAGCTATTAAACTTTTCATTTTTATCACGTTACCATTGTACTTTGGTAATAAGAAAAAAATCATATCCCTCCAAAGCCTAGAATTTTGTATTCTAATTTCCAAACTTTGCTCTGTATTTTGAGCTCTATTTCTATGGG
This sequence comes from Theobroma cacao, assembly GCF_053813885.1. Lineage (NCBI taxonomy): Eukaryota > Viridiplantae > Streptophyta > Magnoliopsida > Malvales > Malvaceae > Theobroma > Theobroma cacao. The sequence continues at coordinate 10,179,970 of NC_142645.1, forward strand.
TTTTCTTTTTTTTTTTTTTTTTCCATTTTGTGCTTTATTTCATAATATCCTTCATTTTTGTTCTTTTGACCTCTGCTATTATTTCTTTTGTTAAGCTTAACCTTCTCACTCTTTGTAGGAATGGCTTTGAAAAATTAAAAAATGGTAATGGAAGCAAGAACTCCATAAGATTTAAATTCCAAGACAAAGGCCAGGCCCTAGTGTTTGCCTTCGTTTTGTGATTTAAGTCCAACGATGTCAAAGATAAAAAAGAGAATAGAAAATGGGAAAAGCTATGTTATTACTTCTAAAATCAGCATTATGTTGAAATAAAATCTTACTCTCCTTTCTTTTATTTTATTCTAATAAAATTTCATTAATTTATACAAATTATGGAACCATTTATTTATTTAGTTAGACATGAAATTTTGACGATTTTCTGATTGCTTTCTAGCTAAATCTGGATAGATTTTCAATGAAATTTCTATGATTTTTTATTGAAAATTAGACAGATTTTTGATAAAATTTTAAGGAATTTTTGACAAAATTGTATCAGAATTTTACTGAATTTCAACAAAACTAACATCTCAAAATTTAAATTATTTAAATGAACGTTAAAAGAATTTATACCCTTTTGTCGGAAAAGTTTTTTTTTCATTTTTGACGTAAAACATTTTTGACTTAATTTTTTTTCAAAATTCTAACAAAAATTTCAATCAAATATTTGTTGAAAATATAACTTTTTTCAACAAAAAATTTCATAAAACTTAAAAAATATTTTATTTTATTTTATAAATAACAAATGAAACTTGGGAAATCAGATACTTATAAACCTTCACTATGGGATCAACTACCCTTCTCTACTCCTCGGCATTTCAAAGGGATTCTTAGACAGATTAATGGCTTGATGAAAAGAACTAGGAACTGCTCTGTTACCGACATCTCTTGTGAAACCAACTATCTCGCGGATCGCCTGGCCAAGCTTGCAGTTGATCGAACTTCTCATCGCATCTAAGTATTCGATTCTTGGTATTGTATTATTTGCTGTTTCAGGGACTGTTATTCTTAGTCTGTTGTTGCTTTTGTATTTGATTTGTGGGATCTCTTTTTTCTGATGAGACTTTGACCATTTTTTAATGAAGTTCTACCATTCAAAAGAAAAAAAAAAAAACCTTCACAATGAGAATATAGGTCAAGCATAAAAAGTGAGAGTTGGGTCTCTTGCATTCCTCGCCCAACATATATTGTAGGCCACACAACAAAAAGAAACTTAAGCAATGATTGCCAAGTCTAAGACCAATAAGTAATAAGGTTAAAGATAAGAGAATATATCAAAAATGAAATAGCATGAGATATAAGCTAAGCATAAAAAGCCTACATGAGATATCAATGTATGGGAAAGTTTATTATTAAATACAAAACAACTTTGGATAAGAAAAATAAGGTAAATAAATAAATAAAGCAAGAGAAAGTAAAAGGAATCATTCCTGTAAAACTTTTCTTAGCAATCATTAAACTTTAACCTTTCATGGGTTTGGGTGGGCTTCATGTGGGCTCTGTACAATATTCAAGATCAAGAAGGAAATTTACTTTCCAATTTTTTTTAAAAGGTCCTTTTAGCTGCCAAGAAAACAAGATTTCTCATCATTACTAATAATTAGACCTGTCAATATGGGCCAGCTCGGCTCAGCCCGACCCAAATCTTTGTAGGTTGAAAAAATATGAGTTAGGTTGGTCAGTCGATATTTTATATGGACTGTCAAATCTCTAACCCAGCCCATCCCTTTCTAGCCCATGGGTCGAGCTGGGCAGTCTATTTTTTTCAAATTTTTTTTTACTCTTTATCAATAAAATTATGCAATGATTTAACCCATAAATTGAATAATTAAAACATGTTCAAACAAATAAATTACACTAAATATAAATAAGCAAATACACTACATCAAATATAAACAAAATTTCAATATTTAACATAATTACACAAACTACAATCCCATTAACATAACTACATAAGTACATAATCAAATATTTATAAACTTCAAGACTAATTTATGCTCTTCTCAATCTTCATCCTCAATCAAAATATTTGAGTCTTATTTGGACAACAATGATGTCTCTAACTCTGAATTATTATCATCTAATATTCATTGTTATAAGAAAATAGATATAGTGAGTTTCAATTTTAACTAAAATTATTAATTTAACAAGTAAAGATTAAAGACATTGAACAATACCATCAGCAGCTAAAGAAAAGCCATGCAACCAATTTTTCGTGCAAATGAGCATTTGAACATTTTCATGGTAGAGGGAACTTCTAAACTTGGTGAGAACTGTTGGTTCCAAGTAAATGTGCCAGAGGGGGGGTGAATAGTACAATTTGACTCTTTCAAAAATTGGCTCCAAGTGGGAGCAAATACAAGATAAAAGAAAGAATGAAAATAAGAACAAAAACAGAGTAGACAACATAATAGAATTTAGAGTGGTTCAGTCTAAGACCTACATTTACTACCTTGATTATTCAACCAAGGAGTTTCCAAACTAATCCATTATGAACGGTGAAATTCACAAGCTTTCACCAAGCTTTATAATACTTTTACCAGGCTCAGTCAAAACCTTTCATAATAGTTTTTACCGGGATCAACTAAAGCCTAACACTTAACTTTTCAAGGCTAAGTTAGAACCTATACTCAATCAAGCAATCCTAGCTTGAATCAATCCCTTAGAGTGACCCGTTCACTCTAAGAATATAAGGAGAGAAGTGATAAGAGTGCACCTATGATCACAAGGTTGATCTAAGTGGTACAAAATAAAGAGAAGATCACAATTACAAAGATAAGAGTTGAGTGCAGTAAGATTGCAGAGAGTATTTTCTAGTTTTTGAGCTCTTTTGGATTTGAAAGCCTTCAATCTATCTTTCTAGCCGTTGGAAGTTCCTTTTATATTTGGAGAAATAACTCTAATGGCTGTTTGATAGTTTCTGACCGTTGGAAACAGTTGAGAATTGGTTCTAGCCATTAATCTGTCTTCTAGTGCCCATATTCAAAATTGCAGACAGAGAGCTCTTAATCTACTAACTTCCTTCTTAGTCGATTAAGTCAATTTTGTCTTCTGGTCTCAAATTCTGGTAGTGAGCACTTAGTCAATTAACTTCCTTCTTAGTCGATTAAGTCGGTTCTATCTTGAAGTCTAGATTTCTGGCAGTGGGCTCTTAATCGACTAACCTCCTTCTTGGTCAACTAAGTTGTTTTTGTCTTTCATTTCTCTTAAGCCTGCCATTTTTCCAATATCAATTTTAGCCAATCAATACTCGTCATTATTCAACTAAGGAGCTTCTGTTTTGTTGATCAATTGTAACTTCCTTATTCCTATGATATTTGATATGTGCATTTGAATGATTCATTTACTATTTGCATACAATTTTATCCTGTACACTCAAGTTGAGATATTAGACACAAATGAATAGGAATGTTTTATTATCATCAAAAACTAATGGAGCCAACAAGAACATGACCACCAATACTAAAAGCAGACTCTGATGCTACCGTAGTAATCGAAATGCTCAATACATCTCGTGCCATAATAGAAAGATTAGAAAAGCGCTTAGCATTATCCTTCCTATAATTAAGCACATCCAAGTCTTCAAACACTTCATAATCAAGCTTTGCCTCATCTAAATAAGCATCAAACTCAGACTTTCTAGCAATAGAAATTGTTTCATTTTGAAACATTTTGAACTCCTACAATTTTTAAATACATAGACGAAAAAAAAATAATTATCAAAACATAAATCAAGTAACATAAATTCTCATGTAATAAGATGAAAGAAAGACACAAAACTTACACTAAAGATCTTTGATCCCTTGGGTTTAGTTCCCCTTCCGACTTGCTTAGGCAAATTACTCGTTGAGTGAGAAGAGTACTTGTTGCACGAGTGTTGCTTGCATATTCTTCAAAGAGCCCGTACAACTTTATCTTCACATTTTCTAACTTTTCATGACAAGTAGAAGCATCAATTTTAGAATAGCAAAATCTTAATAAAGCAACCTTCATCTTTGGGTCAAGAATAGCTCCAGATGCAAGCACTACACTATAATCTTTCTAATACTTATCAAATTTCATTGTCATCCTTTGAGATATATCCTTGATAACCTTATCTTCATTATGCAAATTCTCATTTAAAATCAATTCAATTTTCCAAAGTTGCATGAAATACAAGTTGAAAGTTGGATAAGATGAGCCGGATATCAAGTTTGTGGTCTCATAAAAGGGCTCCAAGAATTCACAAATTATCATTGCTTTCCCCCATTTCTCATCAGATGGATTATATTTATAAGTTTTATCAACAAATTGGAGGCTAGCAAAAACTTTTTGATATTTGATTACACTTTCAAGCATCAAATATGTTGAATTCCATCTAGTTGACACATCTAAATGCAACCCAACACCTGCATCAATACCAACATGTTGAACACATTCTTGAGATTTTTGCATCTTCCCATCCGATGCCTTTACATATTTCACTCTTCCTAATTTTAAACAATACTTTATTGATTACTTTCAAGCCCTCTTGAACAATAAGATTTAATATATGAGCACAACAACACACATGAAAAAATTCACCATCACAAATCAAGCTACTTTGCAAATAAGGATGGCCTTTCAAGATACCTTGCATGTTATCATTAGCAGAAGCATTATCTAAAGTAAGAGAGAAAACTTATCTATCTATTCCCCATTCGTTCAAACAATCAAATATAGTAGCAGCTAATTCAACTCCAGTATGTGGAGGAGGCATACAACAAAATTTGAGTAATTTGCTACATAACTTCTAATTTTCATTGACAAAGTGAGCAATCAAACAAATATAGCCTTCAGAAGTAGATGTTGTCCATACATCAGAAGTTAAACAAATTCTGTTAGGTACCTTGGCCATGGCTTGTTTAAGTTTCTTTTCTTAAATGAATTCTTTGGACATCAGATACAGTAGTGTTTCTAGAAGGCATCATCACATTTGAACTTACATACTTAGCCCAAGCTCTAATCCTATCATATTCGACAAAAGCATAAGACAAGTCATGCTTAATTATGGTTTCAACAAGCATGTTACGTGAAATCCTAAGATCAAACTTTCTAGCCTTTACTTTCCCTTCATAATCCATTAGCATTTGATGTAGATTAAAATAGGAAATGAATTTACAAGTATCAATGTGACGACATAAATGTGAAGTGCCATAATTAGAGCCACCAAGTTTAGGGCCAACCTTATACTTCGTTTTGCAATCGTTCCAAGTTGCCTTTTCTACTCCATCTTGCTTTTTGCCTATTTTAGTGAAATAATTCCAAACATTTGAAGTTTCTTTTTTGGCCCTCTTATTCAATTGTTCAGATTCAGATATAAGAGATTGAGAGGGAATTTCATCCTCATTCAAAATGTTCACTTCATCATCCACATTTATACAGTTTTTCAACTTATTGATCCATCACTGTTACCTTCAAATAGCATAAGCATGAATAAAAAATATTAAAAATTTATATAAACTAATTGATCCAATTCAAAAGTTGGATTGTAGGCAAGGGTGAATTCATTTATAAAGGAAAAAAATAGTAGAAATTAGAACTATCATATTCATCTTGTAGATTTCATTTTATCCATTCTCTAGTGTTAATATATTGTTCATCTTGGAATGACCAAACTTTGCAATTCATTTAAATAAAAAAAGATATAATTTTTCTTTTACCTTATTCTGTCATCTTGTTTAGTAAGAGGATTAAACCATTTATGATAAAGGAGATATATCAAGATTTCAAGACTACTACAGCCTACAAGCTACCTTTGCCATCAATCGTGTTAGTGAAACATTGGGTAGAAACATGAACAAAATAAATAACTTGAGTTTTACACTGAGCATGACTTCACACAGCAACAATAATAAAGTTCAAACTCTTACATAAAACATCTTAGTTCAATAAAATAACTGCTACAAATGCCGATATATTCTTTATCATAAGATATGGAAATGTCCAGCAACACATCACAAAAGTTAAACCACTTCTAACATTTTTAATTTTCTCTACAAAATTACTGTTAAAGTTATCGGAGGTTTAATTACTATTAAAAGTTATTTGAGGTTTACCTAGGCTGTTGGAGGAGAGATGCTAACCTAGCCCTGATGACTAATGAAAGAAGCAATATGAGGAGATATGTCATTGGCAGAGTTGAAGAGGAACCGATCTCCAAAATTGAAAAAAGTAAAGCCTCCGCTGTCTGCTCTCCAGCAAATCAAAGGAAGTGGGTTGGGTCTTGGGTCCGTCAAGTAGGAGAAAACTCAAAGGATTAGAGCACTAGGCAGGTGCAGGAGTGGTGCGATTTGCGATGGCCAATGGCGATGGGAGTGGGAAGTGCCGGAGTGGTGATCGGCTGAAGGTGACCGGCGATAGAGTGATGTGTTGATGCCGATGGCCAAATGCTGGATGGGTAGTGAGAAATGAAACCGAGAAGGCGACTAGGCGAGAAGTCGAGAAGCTGTAGTGAGAAGTTGAGAAGGTGAGAAGTCGAGAAGCTACAGTGAGAAGTCAAGATTCTCGAAAAGCCACAGTCGAGAAGTTGTAGTTGAAAAGGTGAGAAAGAAGGCCAGAACAATTGAATAGAATAGATGGGTTATTGGCTATTAGGGTTAGCCGATTAAGGACTTAGGGTCTTGGGCCTCTTGGTCTTGGCTAATGGCATTGTAGCATTTTTTTTGGCCCACCGGGCTGGCCTGCCCTAACCCGAGTCAGCCCTCTAATCAAACGGGCTAGCCCATGTAGGTCTGATTATAATATGAGCCTAAATTTTTAAACTCAACCCACTCCATATTTAATAAAAAAATAGACTGACCCAATGGCCAGGCTCATATTGACACCTCTACTAATAATTCATCAAAATAGTTTTTCAACATATATAGAAACAAGCGCTTTTTACCTTGTTTAACAAAAACGGAAATAGTTTTGGAGGGACTCTCAAATCCGGGGGTCACCATTGTTGTTTTGGGCTTATTTTAACAAATCAAGCATTCAAGTTATTCAAAGCCCAATTTCTTGGAAATTTTTTGTAGGAAAAGTTTTTGCCTTTATATTTTTCATTGAGTTTTTCCATGGCCTATGATTCATGTCCTAAGCCCAACCGCCAAAGTCTCCGGTGCATGGCCAGTCTCGCATCCAAATTTATGCTTAGTAAAGTCAAAACTGGCATTACCATTAAGTCGGATAAAGTGACCAAAGGAAATTTACGAATTTAGAGGTTTGATATGTTTTAAAAATATTCAAATTTATTGGTGTAAATGTAATCGAACCAAGATTAGACAATATAGCATGGAGCTTGAGCTTCCATTGGATTGAAAAAAAAAAGTAAACTTTGTTTGTCCTTTTTATTTTCTGGATTTTAATTTTTTTAAGACATGAAGAAAGATTGGAGTATCACTCTTTTCATTTCACCTCTTTTTATTTTTTTCGTTTTTCTAATTTCAGTAAATATCCATTTTACTCCCATCGTTCATTAAAATAACAAATCTATAAATGTTACTAATAATACTATGGGGAAAATCAAGAAATATAGTTAAAAGATGAGTTTTTTAGTTAGAGTTAAAAAGAAAAAGGTTGCATAAAATTAAAGAGAAACAGAATAAATGTTAATATCTTATTAAAAAAAGTAAGAAATTTCACAAATTTAATGTCCAAAGGTAGAATTTGAAATGAAAATAATTAGGATTCTTCAAAGTTGCTCATCCAAATTTAAGAATTTTAATAATTTCAATTTTCATTTCGTCAAACAAAATAATTTGACATTAAAATTTTAAAATTCAATTTACAAATAAAATCTTTCTCTGAAATTTAGTATGTAAACATATTGAAGTTTTTAATTCTTAGACAAGCTAAGTTACCTGTACAATAGCTGTTACTTTTTGGGTAGCTCTAATTAACGCGCAAGCAAGAAATGCTCATAAGAAAAAGAGTCGTAAATTTCTTATTTACGAGCTTGACCAACTGTTCTCCACTGGCTTTCATTTACTGCCAAAAGAACAATGTTTCGTCAGTGCTTCTATATTTCCTTGGCTTAAAACTTGTTCGCCTCATCAGTCATCCCCCACCTTTCCCCTTTTCCCACCCAAGTTAAATTTAGCATGCCAAAACCAGAAGCACAACTTCCATGGTTTGGCCTCATCGCCGCCCTTGCTTTATTTCTACATCCGGAAGCTTGCATCACCAGAAGCACAAACAAGGATTGCGGTTTTACTCTGTGTGGAGACGTTAACATCAGCTACCCTTTTCGATTAACAAGCCAACCTCGCAAGTGTGGTGACCATAGGTTAGAGCTGGAGTGTGACAATAATAACCGCACCACTTTGGTCATGAAACGGGAGATTCTATGTCGAAAACATCTCTTATGAACATAATACGATACAAGTTATCAACGCGAATCTGGGCAGGAATGATTGCTCCCTTCCTCCCAGTTCCTTCATTTTTGGTGATAATAATATATGTACTAAGCCGTATGGTCCGTCTTTTACTACAATGATGCAGCTGTAAATTGCACAACACCCATAAAATCATCTCTGTATGTTGATGTCTCTGTTTGCCCAAATCGCTCTTCCCATCCACCTACCTATTTTTATTCTTTAGATCTAGAAACACTGCTGCCGCTGCGCGATTTCAATCAATTTTGCACGCTGGAAGCACAGTCTCCAGTACTTGGGCTAGAGAATACATATCACCGACTTGCCAACTTTGGACATCTACGGAAAGCTAATTCCAGTTTTATTTTCTTAGACGTTGTTTCACACATTTTTTTTCACTATGTTGACTTTGACAATTAAATTTTGACTCCTTGATTGAGAAAAATACATTTAAAATAATGAACAAGAAAATTTAAATCTAGGTTTAACTCAGATTGTTGTTTAAATTGAAATTTTTGAATTCATTAGTGATCATTGTTATTAATGATGATCATATCAAATATTATTACTAAAATATGATGTCAAATTCATCATTAATATCTTTCGTTATAGATATTTAAGACAAAGATATACTACAAAACATAATGTTTTATAGAACCTCTATTGTTAAATGGGCTGAGATTGGTTGGGTCATTAAATGTGATTGGAAAAATTATGGTTAAAACATTACTGTATTTTTCAAATCGTAAAAAGTTACTTTTTGGCTCAAACTTCAGTTTATTAGATTGAAAATTTTGAAAACTTCAGTTCCTTTTCCCTGACTTTATTCTTCACATGGAAAAGGGGAAGACCTGCTGCAAAGAGGAACAGAGAAAACTCCCTTAACAATGGAGAAAGAAAAACTTAACCCCTTTTATTTATTTTTGCTCCCCCAATGTCAAAACAACCTTTATTAAGAAGTTAAACAGAATATGGACGCAAGCTAGACAAGTGTTAGACTTTATAATAAAGTTTTTCTTATGAATATGTAACTGTAACAATGGAGTTCAAGGAAATACAGCGGAGAGAAAAATATTTTTGGGAAAAAAAACTCTCATTCATTAATAATAGCAAAAAAGAACCTTTGTACATGACGGCTTCTACAAAGAAAAAAACATTGCCATATAATGCAGCGACATTGTCTTGAAAAATGAAAAAATGAAATATGGACTCCACTAACAATCTCCAAAGCAAAACAAACTAACAAATTCTTTTACACTTGAAATTTTTAAATCCCAATGCACTAACAGAAAAATGACAAGAATAAAAAAAACAAAATAATGAAAAAAAGTAAGCAGCAACTCATGTAACACAGATATTACTCGCTAAGATTGTAACAAGCTACATGCCATGACTCCAACAAGCTATATGCCAAGACTGTTACATGCTATGATTGTTGGAAACTGCACGCCATTACTCTAGGATGTTACACACCATGGCTCCATGATCAATGTTACAAACCAAGGCTTTAAGATGTTACACGCCAAAGCTTCTGGATGTTACACACCAAAGTCTTTGGATGTTACACCCCATGGCCACCAGATGTTACACACCATGCTTGCAGCAAGCTTCCATTTTCAACATACCTCTTGGAAGCTTGAATTGCTGACTCCCAGTTTAGCTCTTAGATTTTCAAACTTGTGTTTATCAAGCCCTATGGTGAAAATGTCTGTTAGCTGCTCATCAGTACTGCAATGGGTAATAGATATCTCATCATTTTTAACTACATCCCTAATAACATGATATTTTATTCTAATGTGTTTAGTCCTCCCATGGTCTATTGGATTTTTTGCCATAAAGATGGTTGACTTGTTGTCAATCTAGAGTGTAGTAGGTTCATCATAGTTGAACTTCAGATCTTGAAGAATCTTTCTCAACCAAATTGCCTGGTTTGCTACTAAAGCAGTACCAATATATTCTGCTTTTACATATGATTGAGCTACAATGTCCTACTTCTTAGAGTTCCAAGCAAATATAGCACTTCCAAAAGGAGAAACAATAATCACTGGTGCTTTTAGAATCTTCCACACTCCTAGTCCAATCACTGTTTGAGTACCTTTGAAGTTCTTGCTTCACATTTCTGCTAAATATCAAACCATAGCTTAAAGTTCCTTTAATGTATCTAAGAATCCTTTAAGCTGTGGTCATATGTACTTTAGAGGGTTTTTGCATAAATCTAGATAAAATACTAGTAGCATACATGATGTCAAACCTGGATGCAAAGAGTTAAGGTAGGCTACTAATTCGTTTTCTGTAGAAAGTTTCATCAGCTTCTGTAACACCATCATTCTTGCTAAACTTGCTACCAGTAGCTAATGGTGTTGCCACTACTTTACAAATTTCCATTTTGAATTTTTTTAGTAATTCGGAAGCATACTTTTTCTGATGCATCAGTATGCAATCAACTTTTGGTTCAATCTGCAAACCAAGGAAGTATGACATCCTTCCAAGATCACTCATGTCAAATTTATTTTGCATTTTTAGTTTGAAATCATGCATAAAACTACGATTTGGTTCAATGATAAGCAAATCATCAACATAGAGTGATGCTATTACTTGAACAAGATTACTTGAGCTTTTAACGTACAAAATATGTTCACTATCACATCTGAAAAATCCTTGACTCTGCAGGTAACTATCCATCCTTTCGTACAATGCTCTTAGGGCTTGCTTGAGCCCATAAAGAGGTTTGATAAGTTTACAGACTTTGTTTTTTTCCTTGGTTCAACATATCCTTCAAGCTACTTGACATAAATGTCTTCATTAATGGTGCCATTTAGGAATGCTAACTTGATATCAAGATGCTAGATTAGCCCTCTTTCCTTAGCTGTAAGTGCCACCAGTGGCTTGATAGTGTCATGCCTAGCTACAAGGGCAAAAGTCTCAAAAAAATCAACACCATATACCTAAGAAAACCCCTTGACTACCAATCTGGCTTTGTGCTTGTTAATAGAACCATCAGAGTTGAGTTTGGTCCTATACACCACTAAACTCCAATAACTTTCTAATTTTTTGGTCTATCAACCAAGGTCCAGGTGTTGTTCTTCTTTATCATCATCATTTTAACCTTCATTGCCAGCTTCAAATGGTCATCTAAAGTAGCTTCAAAGTAGCAAATTGGTTTTGCAATGGCTATGTTGCATCTCTCATATATGTCTTATAGTGATCGAGTTCCTCTGATTGGAACTTCATCTATGTTTTCATGAGATTCCAAGTCTTCTTCAACATTTGATACATCATCAGTTACAATGTCTTTGTTTGTAGTAGCTTTAATGGCACTAGTATCCCAATTCTACTTGGCATTTTCATCAAATCTGACATCCCTACTTGTAAACAGCTTTCTTGTTTTTACATCAAGCAACCTATAACCCGTAGAAACTTCACTATAGCCAAGATGAACTGCAACCAATGGTTTCTCATCAAGCTTACCTTTCTTAGTATCAGGTATCTTGGCATAACAACACAACTAAAAACTTTGAGATGAGTTATAGTAGGTTTGATACCTAACCAGGCTTCATAAGGAGTCTTGTTGGTTAAAGACTTACTATGAGTCATATTCAGTAGGTAGTTGGCAGTATTTGTAGCTTCTACCCATAGAAACTTAGGTAAGCTCATTTCAAATAACAAGCATTGAGCCATTTCCATAACAATCCTGTTTTTTTGCTCAAACACCCCGTTTTGATGAGGATTATAGGTCATTTGTAACCTAATGACTAATACCAAGTTGACTCAAATAATTCTTAAACTCTTTAGCACTATATTCAGTCCCATTGTCACTTCTAAAGATCTTTATAGTTAAATTGACTTGATTTTCAATAGTAGCTTTAAACTTCACAAAAGTAGCCAAGGCTTTAGACTTGTGTTTTAGAAAATAAATCCAACTGAAACGTGTGAAGTCATCAACAAACAGTAAGTAAAACTGAGTTCCATTGAGGGACAAAGTCTTAATGAGGCCTCCAATGTCTGTGTGTACCAGCTACAATTTTTGCATTGCCTTCCAACTGTTGGTCTTTGGAAATGTAGTTTTGCTTTGCTTTCCAAATTGACAGGTACTACACAATTTATCAACCTTTGAAATATCAAGAGGACCAACAACCATGTTATGCACAACCATCTGCTTCAAATAAGAATGGTTCACATGACTAAATCTCCTGTACCATGTTATAACAAAGTTTTTCTTATGAATATGAAGCTGTAACAATGGAGTTCAAGGAAACACGAAGGAGAGAAAAACTATTTTTGGGGAAGAAGATTATCTCATTTATTAATCATAACAAAAAACAGCATTTTTATATGAAGGCTTTTACAAAGAAGAAAACGTTGCCATTTAATGCAATGGCATTGTCTTGAAAAATGAAAGATGGACTCCACTCATAGTTACCAAAGCAAAACAAACCAACAGATTCTTTTACATTGGGAATTTTTAAATCCCAATGCACTAATAGAAAAATTACAAGAATAATAAGAAATAAAATAATAAAAAAAGTGAGCAACAATACGTATAACATAGACATTACACGTTAAGATTGTAACAAGCTACACATCATGACTCCAACAAGCTATACGCCAAGACCGCTGGAAGTTGCACGCCAGGACTGAAGGATGTTGCACACTATGATTGTTGGAAGCTACACTCCACGGCTTCAAGATGTTACACATCATGGCTCCAAGATGTTACACACCAAGGCTTTAAAATGTTACACGCTAAAGCTTTTGGATGTTACACACCATGGCCACTAGATGTTACACGTCATGGCCATCAGATGTTACATGCCAAAGCTTCTGGATGTTACACATTATAGTTGTAGCAAGCTTCCATCTTCAACAACCAGCTAGCCCAGTCTTTTGGGAAAGGTAATGTGCAGGTCAAGGGGTCAAATCCCTATCCTACTTAGGGGCTATAACCTTATTACATAGCAAAAAAAAAAAAAAAAAAAAAAGATATACTACAAAAAATGCAAAGCAGGGTACAAAGTAAGTCTTTTATTTGAGTGCCTGATATCTTTGTTTTATTTGGATGCGTTGAACATTCCTGGACTCGTTGCGATATGCCTTAAAAACCTATGTGGACAGCTTCCTAGATTTCCCTTTCTATAGCAAAGATTATCGACCTAAAAGTATGCTTAATTTGCAGGTTTCATAAGTAGTTTTCATATTGAATTTGCTTTTTTGTTCCTCATATGGAAATAATTATATTTCGTTTTGCTCTTGGTATTTTTCTACATGAATGTATATTTTATGTTGTGGAGTAGCAGATAAGCTTTAACTCTGTTATTGCATATACACAAAATTGAGCAATATCAATGTTTTCATTTATAAAATAACTATTTTTTTTTGAAAAAAAATTAAAAAGCTATTAGATCTTACCAGTTTATAAATGTACCCACTTAATACTCACAAAAGAATAAAGCTTTTTAATGATTTTAATTTTAGAGGTGAAAGAGTACTAGAATAAAATATTATTTCTTTTATGCATGGGAGACTTTAATGATATATTTTTTACAAGCGAGAAGGAGGGTGGGCAAGACAGAAAAGAGTCACCGACGAGGGAATTTCGAGAAGCATGTGACGACTGTGAATTAAAAGACTTGGGTTTCAGAGGACCGAAGTTTACATGGTGGAACAACCATGAGGAAGAAGTCTTCATTAAATGTTGTTTGGACAGAGCATTGAGTTCGGATAGTTGGCGTGAATTATTTCCAAAAGCAGTGGTCTTTAATGAATCTCTTGGGGCATCCGATCGCCTCGCCTAAAGACTTGATTTATTTTATCTTCAGCGTGTAAGCTGGAAAAGAAGGTTCCACTATGAAGAAGCGTGGTTATATGATGATGGTTGTAACAGAATGATTACAGAAATGTTGAGTAACAAAGATGGTAGCCCGAAAGTCTGATGAAAAAATTGGAACTGATCAAAGGTAAGCTAAGTAACAGCAAATCAAATCCATTCCACGACTTATAGGCAGCAATAAAGAAGAAGAAAGAAAAATTGCAGGCCACTCATCAGTCCGGCTTTGAATTACATAAGATTAAATAGATTCAAGGCGAAATAAATTGTCTGCTTAGGGAGGAAGAGATGATGTGGAAACAGAGGTCACAGGTAGAATGGCAAGGATGGTGATAAAAATACGAAAATTTTCCATCAAAGAGCTAAAGAGAGAAGAAGAAAAAACATCATTTGGGGATTGAAGAAAGATGATGGTGCCTAGACAAACTCACAAGAAGAGCTCCATGCAGAGGTGATATAGTTCTACTCTAATATATTTTCTACTTCAAGACCTACGGCTATAGATGAAATTTTGTCAGGTATTCAACCAAAGATCTCTTCAGATATGAATGTGGGGTTGAACAATTATATATCGAGAGATGAGGTCCGTAAGGCCTTATTTCAAACGAACCCATCAAAGGCTCCTGGTCTTGATGGTCTTCCGGCCATGTTCTTCCTCAAATGTTGGAATAGTATAAGGGATGAAATTCATAAGCCTGTTGTTGATTTCTTTGAAGGGAATATCCAAAATTCTAATGTTAATCACGCACACATAATTCTTATACTGAAAATTACTCAACCTGAAAAAGTGAGCCAATTTCGACTTATAAATCTATGTAATGTGTTATATAAAATAGCCTTGAAGGTCCTAACCAATAGATTAAAACCTATTCTACCGATTACTATTTCTAAAAATTAGAGTACCGTCGTACCAAGAAGACTAATTTCAGACAATGTGATTGTTGCATATGAAGTTATTCATGCCTTGCATAATAAACATCAAGGTAAGGTAGGCAATTTTGCTTTAAAATTAGACATGAGCAAAGCCTATCACAGAGTGAATTGGCTTGTGTGAAGGAGATAATGTCGAAGATGGGCTTTGCCGGTACTTTTGTAGAAATGATATGGAGATGTGTGACCTCGGTATCTTATTTAGTTCTTATAAACGGTGTGCCAAGCAACACATTTGTGCCGATGAGAGGATTACACCAAGGTGACCCTCTTTCTCCTTTTCTATTTGTAATTGTTTCTAAGCCTTTATCTGGCTTACTTAGTATGGTTAACCTTTCTAAAAGTATTTCGGGCATAAATTTATGTCTAGAAGGTCTGAATATTACTCATCTGTTATTTGCAGAAGATAGTATGATATTTGGTAGGACTTGTAGACAAAAGGTTTGTGTTTTGCAAGCCATATTTATGAAATATGAAAAAGCTTCAGGACAGAAAATAAATACGGAGAAATTGGCTTTGCTATTTAGCAGGAATACTTCAGAAGAGGATAGAGAAATGGTGAGGAGATTTCTTGGTATTGAGACGTCCACTAAGGAGGAATGTACCTAGGGATGCCATTAATTATAGGGGGTTCAAAAAGCAGATTTTCAATTTTGTGAAAGAATGGATTACGAAGAGGATCACAAATTAGAAAAATAGATTACTTTCTGTGGCTTGGAGAGAGATTCTCATTAAAGTAGTGGCACAAGTAATCCTAACATACGTAATGAGCTGTTTTAAGCTCCCTGACTCAACTTGTCAAGAAATTGATTCAGTGATAGCTCAATTTTGGTGGAGTGGCAATAGTAAAGATAAAAAAAATTCACTGTAGGAATTGAAAGTCATTGTGCTCTTCAAAATTCATTGTGGGGTTGGGCTTTAGAGACATCAATAGCTTCAATTTGGCAATGCTTACTAAACAGGACCGGCGACTACAAATGGAAGAGACAACTGTTGCGTTTAAGGTTCTCAAAGCAAGATATTTCCCAAGAACTGATTTCATGAATGCTTCAATTGGATCTAATGCTAGCTACTCATGGAGAAGCCTTAGAGAAAGTCAAGAGGTAGAAAAAAAAGGTCTACTTTGGAGAGCAGGAGATGGGAAGGAAATTAATGTAAGTCAAGATAATTGGATGCCATATGATTCGCCTAGATCGATTATGAGGTTTGAATGTGTAGTAGAAAACGAGTTGCGGGTTTCAGAGCTGATCATTGAAAGAACAATGACATGGAATGTGGAAAAAAATAAATAACATATTCCTTCCATATGAACGGGGTCTCATTTTGTCAATACCTTTGAGCTTTAGAAGGCCTTGAGGTACGCAAGTTTGGTTTTTCAACAACCATGGGAGGTGTACGGTGCAATCGGGTTATAGACTAATCCAAGCTACTTGTCTGAATAATGTAGCGGGCTGTTCAAATGGTAATCATTGGGACTTTGGAAAAAGATCTGTCAATTAAACATTCCTAGTAAAATCATTTTGTTCCTGTGGAAAACTATTAACGGTATTCTTCCAACACGGAAAGCACTGATTCAAATAAGAGTAAATGTTGAAGGAAACTGTCCTAATTATGAAGATAAGCTGGAAACGGAATACCATTGTTTGTGTTGTTGCCCATTGGCAATAGCTGTATGGATGATATCTAAATGGGGATTTCGACATCTAGAAGAAAATTTCAGAACAATGATAGATTGATTGCAACATTTATGTGATATAATGGAGAAAAAGCAACTTGAAGAAATAATGGTGGTTTTACGGGTTGTCTAGAAGGCTTGAAACCCAACGATTTTTAAAAATCAAAAGCTGCAACCGATACAGGTGTTGGAAATTGGCATCAACACTCTATCGCAATACATGGACGGATGTTAATAAGGCACATGGAAGCTTGTCTCTTCAGCAAACAAAGACGGTAAAATGGAGTCTCCCAAGGGTCTATAAAATGAACGTGGATGCGGCATTAGTTGGGAATGATGATGAGAAGAAAACGAGTGCGGGCTTTGTAGTCAGAGAAGAGAATGGAAAACTGATTCTTGATGGTGCTGTTAAATTGAATTTTGGAACCTCCATTGAAGAAGCTGAATCTTGACTAATATTCATCTTTAGAAAATAAGGCAAAAAAGTTCGGAAAAACTTATACAGGATCTTTACTACTTGATTAAATTATTCCCCAAAAATATTTTATCTTCTTTTTATGTCCTTTCTATTTCTGGATTTTAGAATTTTCTAGACATGATAAAAAAAATTTGTACTTACATTCTTTTCATTTCACCTCCTTTTATTTTTTTTTACACTTTGCTAATTTCATTAAAATTTCCACTTTATTCTCATTGTACATTTGAAAAAAAAAATCTATAAATGTGACTAATAATAATATGAAAAAGTCAAAAGCATATATTAAAGAAAAGAGTTTTTAGTTAGAAAAAATGAAGGTTGCGTAAAACGAGAAATATAATAAATGTTAATATCTTTTTAGAAAATCAAGAAATTTGACGAATTTCATCTCAACAGTTGGAATTTGAAATGAAAATTTGAACCCTCCAAAATCTCCCATCCAAATTCCAAGGATTTTTATTTTACCAAACAACATAATTTGAAATAAGGTACATAAAAAAATTAAGTTAATTTGTGAAATATAACTTGAAATCTATAACATATTTAAAACGATATTTCAATAGGCATCCTGAGCGACCATGTGGAGAGCAGAGAGAGAAACAGAAAAGATACTGAGCAAAAAGAGAGAAAGAGGGTGCAAAGAAGTCAGAGTTTGCTACGTGAAAAGCATTTATAGAAACAGGGAAAAGATGTTGACATATAGAGAGGGTGCAAAGAGACCCGTGTGCAACGTACGGGTCATATTTGAGGGACATTTAAACAAAGCTTGTGAAACCTGTTTGGGTCAATGTCACCTATTTAATGTTTGTTACTTTTTTGACTCGCAAGTAACCTATGTAAAGTTTAACACATTATATCCACGAGGTGGACCAACAATTCAACACTTTCCGAGTACTTTACCGCCCGAAAAAAGGACTCTCCTTTTATTTGTTGCTTTGGGACCAAATGGTTGTTTGCATACCGACAAACATTTCAATGCTTCTATATATCCTTGACTTAAAACGTTGTCAGCCTCAATCTCGGTTCTTCATTGCCAAACTTCAGGATGCTAAAAGCACAAGTTTCGTTGTTTTGGCTTATGGCCGTTGCTTTACTTCTATTCCTTGATCTTTGCATCGCTAGACGTGAAATTAGTAAAGCTTGTGGCTCTTCTCACTGTGGAAATGTTACCGTCAGTTATCCTTTCCGACTAAAAAGCCAGCCTCCCGGGTGTGGTCTTCAACTGGAATGCAATGATAACAATATCACCACTTTGGCCTTGGGTACTCTGAAGTATTACGTTCAAGAGATCTTTAATGAAAATCAGGCAATAAGAGTTATGGTTATGGATGAGAGACTGAGCAGTGACGATTGCTCCTTTCCTCCTCCTCTTCGTAGTTCCTTCGATTTTATTGGAACTGAAATTGGAGATGCACTTGTGGTTCACACACACCATCTTATTTTACAATTTCCTAATAGCCTTTTTTATGTATCTAGTAAATTGCACAAGACCAATGAAATCTTCTTCCTACGTTGATGCCTCTCGTTGCACCAATAGCTCGTCCCATCCAACTTCCTGCTTTTATTTTTTAGATGAAAGAACACCGCCAGGAGATTTCAACCAGTCTTGCATAGTCATAGCTCAGGTTCCATTCATGTTCGAGAATATTATAGGCTTGTCTACTTCGGATATCTACGAAAAGCTATTACTGGGCTACGAAATAACATGGAGAGACTCCGATGGGAGGTGCCCCTGGCACTGGTCCGGGTGCGACAACAAGGTTTCATTTCAAGATATGTAAGATTTTTATGAGCCTTTGTGTTTTTTGAGCCGTGTCATTCATATTGGGTAAATTTTATGTTTTTTTTTTGTTAATTTGGGTATTTTTATTTTATTAATGACCAATTGGTTTTAAGTTTGGTGCATAACATGCTATTATACTCAAAGTTTGTTATGTTCTTATTGTTTGTTGTTCCTTATAAGTTTGTCTAGGAGGTATGCTTGTTTGTTTGGTTCGAGGGTTTCCGATGATCCTATGTTCAATTAAATATAGGTTAGATACTTAACATTATTTTATTATAGTGAATTTGGTTGGATAGTAAAATTGTGATTTACGAAATTATGGCAAACAAGTTATTTTTTTGAAAAACTATAAGAAAAGTTTTTGTCTCACCGACTTCAATTTAATCTGGAAAATATCTTTTATTATGTGAACTGTGATCAAAATGACAATTTATTGCTCAACTAATTCAAATTCAGCTTCATGTTTTATCATGCAAATAATCAGTTAATAACTTTTATATAGACTATTTTTTTTACCTGCTACTTTGCACTTGAACTAAATTGTATGTCAAATATTATATATATTTAAAGACATACACACGAACAAAATTTTCACTTAGTTATAAATATGCTATCTAGGCTGCCTTTCAAAAAAAAAAAAATGCTATCTAGATAATTTGCTATCTAAGAAATTAAGTTTGATAAGTGTAAAATCTTGATAGGAATTATTATTGATAATTAAGTTGAGAGAATAAAAAGTAGTGAGTTGGTTAGGCCATAACTTTATTTGAAAATTAGGAATAGGAGAATTAATATTTAAATCTAGGTTTTACTCAAATTGTTGTTTAAATTGAAAATTTTGAACTCATTTGTGATCATTGTTAATTAATGATGTTCATACCAAATTTTATTACTAAAATATGATGTCAAATTGATCCTTGATATTTTTTATTATAGATATATAATAGTAAAATTTACTACAAAACATAATGTTCTATAACACCTCTATTAATTATTTAAAAAAAAAAAACATAGTTTTTCTTATCCTCTTCGACTTGTCATTTTTCTTTTACATCCTCTTCCTTTTAATTTGATGTGTTGAATAATCCAGATTGGCACGGTTGCTGTATAACTTGAGAATCTATGTGGACAGCTTTCAATATTTCCTTTTCCACGGCGACCTTTACCCTGTATACCATGTGCCAAATAGTACGCTTTCCAGAATTCGCTAAGTACTAATGTTGTTCTTGGATTTGCCTTTCCACTTCTTGAATTAATAATTATATTTTGTTTTTTGTCTTGGTATTTTCTGCAGGAACTTATATTATCTGTCTTGCAATAACAGGTAATTAATAAGTTTTAGCCTTGCGTTTGTATATACAGAAAATTGAGCAATATCTGAAATTTCAAATTTAAGATAAAAATAATAAAAGAGATTACACAAGCCCCTTCATTCTAAAACTCAAAAATTTATGAAACTCTTTGAAATGTATTGCTTATTTGAATAAGAAATAAGAAAAATAAAACTTGAATAATATGACTAACTAAATAATTACTTATTCAAAATGGATTGCAAAGAATTGTTTTAATTTTCTTGTAAAAAGCTTATGGAGAACTTAGTTAGAGATTATCGAATGTACTACCAAGAGAACGGGCCTGTCAACCAATAGTATATACTACGAAGGGA
Source organism: Theobroma cacao (assembly GCF_053813885.1). Lineage (NCBI taxonomy): Eukaryota > Viridiplantae > Streptophyta > Magnoliopsida > Malvales > Malvaceae > Theobroma > Theobroma cacao. The sequence goes on from NC_142645.1 coordinate 10,200,737, forward strand.
GCATTAAACCGTTAGATTCATAGACTTTTTGAGGGCCCAATAGTTTTTTTCTTCTTTTTTTTTTTAATCTGTTAATGCTTTTTGGTCTTACTTAAAATGGGAATCTGGTATTTTCATTATGTCAAGTTTCTTGGGACAAGAGATATATAAGATATGTTGCACGAAATAACTCAATTTTACTTGTATTTATGTATTGCCTACATTCAAAATACTAATGTATTCCAATATACTTTTTTTTGTCAAAAAAAAAAAAAACACAGGAATTATCTTATCACGAATGTTATTGGGGATATCTTGCTTGCTTGCACTTGTTACATACACATTTCGAAGGAGACATTTATGTGCAGACAGTACAATCGAAGAGTTCCTTCAAAGTCAAAATAACTTCTTACCTATTAGGTATTCTTATTATGAAATAAAAAGAATAACTAATGGTTTAAAAAATAAATTAGGTGAAGGGGGTTATGGTTCAGTGTTTAAAGGAAAACTTCGTAGCAACCATCTTATGGCAGTAAAGTTGTTAGGCAATTCAAAAGCTAATGGGCAAGATTTCATTAATGAAGTTGCAACAATCGAGAGGATTCATCATGTTAATGTTGGGAAACTCATTGAATTTTGTGTAGAGGGATCAAAACAAGCTCTTGTCTATGACTTCATGCCAAATGGATCTCTAGATAGAATCTTATTTGCAAGAGAAAATAAGATCAGTTTAAGTTAGCAAAAAATGATTGATATTGCACTTGGAATAGCTCGAGGAATTGACTATTTACATCGAGTATGTGACATGCCAATTTTACATTTTGATATTAAGCCACATAATATTCTTCAAGATGAGAACTTTAACCCAAAACTTTCGGATTTTGGTCTTGCAAAATTGTCTCCAGTAAAGGATAGTACTATCTCTCTCACTGCAGCACAAGGTACATTTGGATATATTGCTCCTGAGTTGGTCTACAAAAATATTGGAGGCATCTCATATAAAGCCGATGTTTATAGTTTCGGGATGTTGTTAATGGAAATGGTGGGTAGGAGAAAAAATTTGAATGCATTCATTGAACAATCAAGTCAGATATACTTTCCATCATGGATTTATGACCGATCTGATCAAGGAGAGGACTTAGAGTTGGGAGATGTTACAAATGAGGAAAAGATAATTGTCAGGAAGATGTCAATAACAGCTTTTTGGTGTGTACAAACGAAGCCTATTGATCGTCCTTCAATGAACAAAGTCTTGGAGATGCTGGAAACTGATGTTGAGCTCCTCAAAATGCCTCCCAGACCTTTTCAACTTCCTTCTGAAGCATCAACTTCATGTTAAATGTAGTGTCAACTAGTGAACGTGTATTTCATTATGTCACCCAAGTAGTTTTGTAATTTTATGCCTAGCGACTCATAATTTATCATATAGTTTTATGTAAGATACTTGTGGAAAACAATATATGCATAAAAACTTTCTGATAAAAGAAATGCGGTTGGTCGATCAATTTCCATTCAGTGAGCGGTATAATTAAGTTTATGCCCCACTTAAGGCTAAACCATTTTGTTCTAAAGCCTCAAAGGTTGTCTGCCGCACAAGAAATTAAGGTCTCCTTTCAAGAAATTGCAGCCTAGATGCATGTGGATAAAATCTATGTTTTTATTATTATTTTTCTCAATTTTTTCCCTTCCCAAAACGAGAATCTATTCATCAATTTTTTTTTTCATCTTTGTGGCAGGTGGCAAAGAATGAAAATAACTTCTCTGCAAGTGATTAATGATTTAATTCTAGTTAGACTGAAATGGTGGACTATAGCCAAAAAAATTGCTTGCTGCTCCAAAATAATCTTCCCCAAAATTAATGATATTTCTTTGGGTCCACCTTCTCAATTTGATAGGTCAATGGTTTTCTCATCCAAATTGAACTCCTTGAATCTCATTTTATTGCTCTTGTTTGATTTTCAAGGAGTTTAATTTTTATTTTATTTTATATAAAAATAATTTTTTATAAAATTTTTATGAAACTTTTCATTTCATTCCCATCATTCATTAAAAAAAAAATCTTAGAAATGTTTTAAAAGTATTCTTTTCATGGTTATTATAGTCGAGCCAAGGATCAGTGGGTTTCATGCAGAAAGGCTGATTAAATCTACTGGTTTTGAAAGATCACACAAAGTGGAATCAATTGGTTTTTTGGGCGGTATATGGATACTTTGGTAGGAGATTGTTAATATAACAGTGATTGCGAACCACATGCAGTGTATCCATATTGCAGTTGAGCACTTAGTGGGAAATTCTTGGAATTTAGTTATAGTTTATGGTTATCTGAATCCATCTATTAGAAATGCGTTGTGGAAGGAACTTGTGAGGTTTGTCAGATCTGTTACAAAACCATGGTTGATAACAGGTGATTTTAACTTCTTCCTATTTTCACATGAAAAGTCTAGACAGTCTATAAGGGGCAGACGACCTTGTCTTCATTTTCAGAAATTTGTAAATGATTTTGAACTGATGGAGCTTAGGTTTAAAGGTCCCAAATCTACTTGAAAAAGAGGTATGGTTTTTGAGAGAATTGACAGAGCAATGTGTAATATTCAGTGGAGACTAGGTTTCAGTGATGCGATTGTTAACCATCTCCTGAGGGTGGGTTTAAATCACAGACCATTGCTAATTTCAACAAGGGAAGATCGGAATGTAAATAGAACACAAAGTTTTCAATTCCAAGCAGCATGGTTGACACACTTTGTAATTGAGGAGTTTGTGAAATAAACATGGGATAATTCGGGTAGTATTCATGTTGCGTTGGTGAAGGTGAATATTTATGAGAAAGCAAGGTAGTGGAATAGAAAGGTGTTGAGCAACTTTTTTTTTTTTTATAAAAAAGGAGATTATTAGCAAGATTGACTGGGGTTGAGAAAGCACTAGAATTGCGACCTTCTAATTATCTAAGAGAGTTGGAGTACAGCTTATGCTTGGAATATGAAACTGTATTAAAGTAAAAGGAAACATTTTGATTTTAGAAGTCCAAGGCGGATTGGTTGCAGTTCGATGACTGTAACACCAAATATTTTCACCTTTGAGTAATGAGAAGGAGAAGCAAGTTAAAAATTTTACGATTTAGAGTTTTGAATGAGGAATAATGTGATGATTAGAGGTAATTACAATTGCATGCTATGGATTTTTTTTTAGTGTTTATATTCTAAGGAAGGTAATGATCTCCTGCCATATCCAATATGGAACTGGTACCCTAGATTATTTGAGGAAGCTTATGATTTTATGGGATGTCCAGTAGATAAGAAAGAAGTTTTGAAGCACTCTTCGAGATGAAACCTCTTAAAGCACCAAGATTGGATGGTTTTCCTGCTTTGTTCTTTCAACCTCAATGGCAGGTAGTGGGGAAAAAATTAGTGGAATATATTCAGGCTATTTTTAATGAAGCAAAGATTGGCATTAACATGTGTAGTTCTTTGATTGTTTTGATTCCTAAAGTTAGGGTTCTTGAGCACATTTCCCAATTTAGACTCATTAGTTTACTACCAGTGGCCTTCAAAGTTTTAATGAAGTTTGTAGCTAATAAGTTAAAGCCATACATGAATCTATTCATAGATGAACCACTAGCCAGTTTTATTCCTAGGAGACATATTGTTGAGAATACAAATGTTGCCTAGGAGGTAATGCATTCTTTTCACAAAAAAATAGGGAAGAAGGGGATAGATGATGATTAAGATTGACTTGGAGAAGGCTTACGATAGGATAAGGTGGGAATTCATTCATGACTCACTCTTGGAAGCTAGAATCATAGGTAACATTGTCGATATTTTAATCAAAAGTTGGAATTGCTGTAGTTTTCATATATTATGGAATGGTGCGTGTTTTGATGAATTGTTCCTTTCGAGATGTGTGCGACAAGGAGATCCACATGCTCCGTATTTGTTTATGCTATGTATAGAAAGACTAGCTCATGGTATTAAGTAGACTATTGAACAAGAAATGCAGAAACCAATTAGATTGGGTAAACATGGACCAGTCGTAACTCCTTTATTTTTCGCTAATGATCTCAACTCCTCGCAGAAGCTTCAAAAGCTTAGATGGAGCAAATAAAGGGAGTATTGGATAATTATTGTGTATGTTCTGGTGAAAAGGTGAGTATAGTAAAATTGGCATTTTTTGTTCACAGAATGTATGTAGGGAGGTAATTAATGATGCAGCTAGTTAGCGTGAAGAAAAAGGCTTGCGCCTGACTAAGCCCTTAAGGTTAATAACCAAGTTTCAAATGTAAAAACTTAAACTCGAGTTTAAGAGAAGAACTTAATAATGTTATTCCATGAGTCAAAAAAAGTAAGTTTAAGGGTCCTATTTATAGCATTATAGGCCCAAGTCCTAACAAAACTTTACTTCTGGTTGTCTACTACAATTAGAGTTGTTAACAAGAGATTTAAATAAAATAAATGTTCTATTCCTAATTAGAACATGACTATCATAAAGTCCTAATTCAAGTAAATTAAATAAAAGAGAAATTTTATTATGCCTATAATTCTTATGTAGGACTCATAACTAAATAAGGAAAATATTAAAAATATTAAAATTATGAATATGCCCATTTATGACTTTTGGGTTTTTCATTTTGGCTTCTGACGCTCAGCGTGCTCCAAGAAATTATCTGCTAGACGTTTTGTATTAGTCTCCTTCACTTGAGAAAAACTCGACCTCGAATTAATGGATATATCTAGATACAAGGGTTCTTTTAATAATGGTTTGACTACTTCTTGATGCTCTACTTTTTTTAACCCTCTTCAATTGACAACACTTGTTTCACAATCAGAGCATGCACCTCATTTCATTTCTTGAAAATAGTCTCTATCTCATTCCCTGAATGAGTAAAGGTAAAGAAAGTCTGCCCCTCTACTTTAGAAGCTTTGGTTTTGGCACTTCCCTTCATGGGCATTAAAGTAAACTTTATGCCATCTTTTCCTAATTTATAGGTGTTTTCTCTTCCATCATGTTGCGCTGCAACATTAAATTGCCAAAGTCTACCAAATAACAGGTGACAAGCACTCATATCTAGAATATCAAAATATACCTTATCTTTGTACTTACTAATGGAAAAAGGTACCTTACAGAGTTTTGTTACATGAATCTTCTCTGCTGCCTTAATCCAACCAATAGTGTATGGATTAGGGTATTTCTCTACCTGTAATCCCAAACTTTCCATAGCAGCCTTACCAATAATATTCTCAAAACTACTACTATCAATAATCACATCAAATAAACAGCTAGTGATAGTGCACCTGGTTTGAAATAATTGATGTCGCTCAATATTATCCTCCTATTTTGGAGACAACATCATTATTTTCACCACAATTTTCACCATCTTCATCATCCTCAGACTTGTCATTATCTCCATCTGGACCACAACAAATCTCATCATCCTCTTCTTTTCGTTCCACCACATGGATTGCTTTTTTGAGAGGACAGTCACTAGATCTATGACCAAGTTGATTGCATTTGAAACACTTCCCTAAATTTGGTTTAGCATAGGGGTTTGTAGCTTTTTGCCTTTTTTTCGCATCCGTCACTTTCTACTTTTCAATTGTCTTCTCTTCCTTGTACTAGTCATTATGTACAAAACTATCATGAACTAATTTATTCTTGCTGTTGGATGCTTTATAATTATCCCCACTGTAACTCTTGCAAGAATAATCAAGTCTGTTCTTTTCTCGCAACATTAATTCATCCTTTAAAGCAATATGCCTTGCTTGAGATAAATTTCGTAATACCTGTACCTCTATCTTGTCTCTGATAATTGGCTTCAACCCTTCTAGATACTTGGCAACCTGTTGCTCTTTAGTCTCTCTTAGGTTATTCCACTCTGCTAGTTTCATAAATTTTGTAATATACTTATGTACAATTTTCTAACCTTGATGGCAACTCTGGTATTGCTAGAATAAAATCTGTTCATAATCAGGAAGAAAAAAAATCTTTCTGGAACAGTTGCTTCATCCTATACCAGGTTCTAATTGGTGTTTTCTCCTCACGATTCCATCTAGATTGCAACTTTTCCCACCATGCAGAAGCTCCACCTTTCAATCTGTAAGTGACAAGTCTCATCATTTTTCCTTTTGTAATTTTCATATATTCGAAAAATCTATCTATTTTCACAATCCAATCTAGAAAATCTTCAATATTCAAACTTCCATTAAAGTAAGGAATATCTACCTTTAATCTAAGATTGCGAGTATCTCAACCACCATAATTATTCCTTCCATATTTTACGTACCTCATAGGTTCTGCAAAGTAATCATCTTCCTCGTCTGAATCTTCCATGTAGACATGTTGGCTACCCCCATTTATAGGAACAAGTCTGCCGATAGGCTGTCCACGGGCTGCATCATCTCTACTACGTGGCCTTTCGTCATTTTGATTTCTATTGGCATCTACGCCTAGAGAATCAAGTCGATTTGCAATTTCTTCAAAGTGTCATTTCAAATGCTAGAATCTAAGATCTATTCATTGCTCCAAAGCTTTCAATGCCACCCCTTGATCTTGCACTGCAAATTGCGAGGTCTTAGTTCCCTAATTATCGCCATGGGAACCACCTTCTACCATAACTAGGTCACTTGTCATTAGATTGGGTGAGTTTTTCCCCCTTTGATACCAACTGACGTAGTGAGTTAGCGTGAAAACAAAGGCTAGCATCTAACTAAGCCCTTAAGGTTAAAAACCAAGTTTCAAATGTAGAAACTTAAACTCAAGTTTGAGAGAAGAACTCAACAATGTTGTTCCATGATTCAAAAAAGCTAAGCTTAATGGTCCTATTTATAGTATTATAGGCCGAAGTTCTAACAAAACTCTACTTCTGGTTGTCTAGTACAACTAGAGTAGTTAACAAGAGATTTAAGTAAAATAAATGTTCTATTTCTAATTAGAACATGACTATCCTAAAGTCCTAATACAAGTAAATTAAATAAAAGAGAAATTTTATTATACCTATATTTCTTATGTAGGACTCCTAACTAAACAAGAAAAATATTAAAAATATTAAAATTATGAATATGATCAATTATGACTTTTGAGCTTTTCGTTTTGGCTTTTAACGCTTAGCTTACTCCAAGAAATTATCTACTAGACATTCTACGTCAATTAACATCTTGGGGTCCCCTTGTTGCATGGGAGAAAGAGTGCTAATACTTACAAGTATTGTATCGATAAAGTTAAGAACTGTTTAAGTCCATGAAAAGCATCGTCTTTATCTTTAGAAAGACACTTAACTCTTGTTAAATCAATGCTATCCGGTATCCCACTACACACAATGCAAATAGTTTCTATTCCATTGGAAATTTGTAAACAAATTAAGCCAAAAGCAGGAGGTATGGGTATTCGAAGTTTATCCTTAATGAACGATGCCTTCATTCTAAAATTATGTTGGGGGTTGACATCCAAACCTGATGCATTTTAGGTGAGGGTACTTGTGCATAAATATAATTTTAACAGGGCTAGATACTCAGATCACATTATGTGAAGTGGTTGTTTAAATTTGTGGAGATCGATGAGCAGGTTATGGTGTGAGTTTATTAAACACCTGAGATGGTCAATTGGGGGTGGTGTATCCGTTAGTTTTTGGGTTGATATATGGGTAGGAGATGTGCCATTATTTAATATTATTACAAACATGGGACTTATGGCAGATATGAGGGAACGGGTAAGGGATTACATGATACCGACTGAAGATTGGGATAAGAAGTGACAAACTGATGTGTTACCAGCTGAAGTGGTGAAGCAAATTGTTTACATTATTCCTCCAGCTTGTCCGTTTCCCTTGATGTGCTGTATTGTGCTTCGTCCTTATTTGGATACTATACTATATCCTCAGCGTATGAACAACAAAAGAGTTTAATTGAGTCTGGCAGTACAGAGAATAGAAAAATGTGGAGTTTAGCTTGGGGATGGAATGGTCCTCAAAGACTATGTGTTTTCCTTTTTCATTTTTACACAATCGTATTTTTACAAATGCAGAAAGAGTGAAACATAGGCTATCGTCTGATGCTTCAAGCCCACAATGTCGTGTTATTAAGGAATCAAGTCTCGATTTGCTTAAGGATTGTCCTCCTGCAGCAGCTCTCTGGATGCGTCTGTTGGCCCAAAACAGTATATACCAGCTTTCAAGCAACGTTGTTAGAATGGTTGTCTGTGAACCTTAGCCAAAGTAATTTCTTCATTTTTGATGTCCCTTGGAACATTGTTTTTGGTATAGCCTGCTGGTATACTTGGAAGTGGAGAAATTTATTTATCTTTGAAGGTGAAATCTCCATTAAAGGGTGATTGAGTGTTATCAAAAGTTTGGCAGTGGCAACGCATAATACATGGTTAACTCGTACCTTACAAAGTGGAGGACCAGTTAGTGGGATGGATACCACCACCTGTAGACTGGATAGCAGTGAATTCAGACGGGGCTTACAAGAGTGGAATGGGAGCTGCTTCTGTTGGAGGAGTTTTGAGAAGCTTAGATGGTACATGGATAGTGGGATATGCATACAAATTAGGCTCTTCCAATTGCATCTTGTCAATTGCACAAGACCAACGAATTCTTCTCTGTACGTTGATGCCTCTCTTTGCACCAACAGCTCTTCCCATCCACCTCCCTACTTTTACTTTTTAGATCAAGAAACACCAACCCACGATTTCAATCCGTTTTGCACAGTCATAGCCGAGAGGGTTCGAGTTATAATTCAGAATATCACAGGTCTATCTACTTTGGATATCTACGAAAAGCTATCAATTGGCGTTGATTACTCATGGGACGACCATGATTGGATTTGCTTGGAGGATAAACCTTCAATATTTCATACGACGTAAAAATTCTCAAGGATTTCAATTCTATTTTCTTAGGTTGTGTTTGGTTGGGACTTCAAATTCTAACTTGAAAAATTGTGGTCAAATAATTATCTTGAATGAAAAGTTTCTCTTTTTTTAATTTTCTGCAATTTATATTTTGAAAATTTTGAATTCATGTCATTGTAAGTTTGCTGATTCAAACGACAGTTTATATCAAAATTCGGCTTTAATATCTCTCACTTTCAAATAAGGTTAGATATGCTAACATAATGTTTTCTGCTTTTGTAGCTCTGTTGCTTAATAAACTTCTTTTGGCAGCGGAAAAGAAAAATAAAAATGAAAACATAATGTTCATTATGTTTCATTTTTAACATTTTAAATTCTTTTCGGGTTCATATATTTCTTTTTGTATTTTCTAATCGCCCAAACAGGGAAAAAGTTTCTTAGTTTATTTTCCTTTGTTACTAATTCATTTCTTGATTCTTGTTGTGTTGAATATTGTAGATTGGTATCGGTGAAGTATGCATTGACAAACTATATGGACAGCTATGTATATTTTCTTATGCATGGCCCTCATGTATCCAGTAATACAAAATATCCACCTAAAAGTATGCTTTTGCATTGTTCAAACAGAATTGTTCTTATTGGATTTGTCTCTTTGTTCGTTCAGTTGAAATAATCTATATTTTGTTTTTTGTCATGGTGTCTTTCTACAGGAACGTATTTTCTCTGTCTTGGAATTACAGGTAAGTTTTAGCTTTGCAAAAGAATTGAGCAATATCAGTGTTCTCAATTATTTACAACTAGGGAAGCATTAAGATGTTACACGAATATTGTACATTTTGGGGATCCAATAATTCTCTCTTTTTCTTTTTTTTTTCCCCTTAATTTGTCTTTTGCAACCATGCTCATTCAAAGATGCTAATACATGTTCCAACAATTTTCTTGAAAAGGAAGTAGAACTTTGCTGGGGATATCTTGCTTGATTGCGCTTGCTATGTACAAATTGCGGAGGAGACATTTATGTGCGGATGATATAATTGAAGAGTTCCTTCAAAATCAAAATAATTTAATACCTATTAGGTATTCTTATCGTGAAATAAGAAAAATGACTAGAAATTTTCGAGATAAATTAGGTCAAGGTGGTTATGGTTCAGTGTTTAAAGGAAAACTTTGCAGCGGTCATCTCGTAGCAATAAAGTTATTGGGCAAGAAAGCTAATGGGCAAGATTTCATTAACGAAGTTGCAACAATTGAGAGGATTCATCATGTTAACATCGTAAAACTTATTGGATTTTGTGTAGAGGGATCAAAACAAGCTCTTGTATATGACTTTATGTCAAATGGATCTTTAGATAAGATCATATTTGGAGAAGAAAACAAAATCACCTTAAGTTGGCAAAGAATGTTTGATATTGCGCTTGGGGTGGCTCAAGGAATTGAATATTTACATCAAGGATGTGACATGAAAATTTTACATTTTGATATCAAGCCACACAATATTCTTCTAGATGAGAACTTTATCCCAAAAGTTTCAGATTTTGGTCTTGCTAAACTTTATTTTGTAGATGATAGCATCGTATCTCTCACAGCAGCACGAGGCACAATAGGATACATTGCTCCTGAATTGGTTTACAAAAACATTGGAGGCATCTCGTATAAGGCTGATGTTTATAGTTTTGGAATGCTATTAATGGAAATGGTAGGAAGAAGGAGGAATTTGAATGTGCTTGCCGAACACTTAAGTCAAATATACTTCCCCTCATGGATTTATGGCCGATTTCATCAAGAAGAGGGCATTGAGATGGGAGAGGTTTCAGATGGTGAAAAGATAATTGTGAGGAAGATGATAATAACAGCTTTTTGGTGTATACAAGTGAAGCCTAATGATCGTCCTTCAATGAGCAAAGTCTTAGAGATGCTTGAAACTGATGTTGAGCTCCTTCAGATGCCCCCTAAACCTTTTCAACTTCCTTTTGAAATATCAAGTGAGGATCATGTTGATAACAATCCAAGTGAGGATCCAACTTCATCACTTCTTTCTTCAAATGAAATTAGCTTAAATATAGCCTAAGTTATGAAACTTTTCATTTTATCACATTATCTTTGTACTTTGATAACAAGAAAAAATCATGTCCCTCTAGAATTTTGTATGGTAATTTCCAAACTTTGCTTTGTATTTTGAGCTATGTTTCTATGGGTTTTCTTTTTGCATACCATTTTGTTCTTTATTTTATAATATCCCTCATTTTGCTTATTTGACCTATCTTATTATTTCTTTTGTTAAGCTTAACCTTCCCCCTCTTTGTAGAGATGGCTTAGAAAAATCAAAAATTAAAAATGGTAATGGAACCAAGAATTCCATAAGATTTAAATTCCAAGACAAGGCCCTAGTGGTTGCCTTTGTTTTATAATTTAAGTCCAAGTATGCCAAAGATAAAAAAGAGAATAGAAAATGAGTAAAAGTTATGTTATTACTTCTAAAATGAGCATTAAGTTGAAATAAAATGTTACTCTTCTTTCTTTTATCTGTTTCTTTATTCTAATAAAATTTTAATAATTTATACAATTTATATATGAAACCATTTATTTGTTTAGTTATACAAGAAATTTTGACGATTTTTTTATTGCTTTCTACCTAAATCTTGATAGATTGTTAATTCTTAAAAAAAAAAAAAATCATAAACCAATTACATAACTCTGAAACATATATAAACTAATTAAATCATCATACATGTTAGAAAAAATTCCGACTTGTATGCTAGCCACTTACTATTTTGTTTTATCTTTGTGTAATACGTGCAATTATCAAAATAATATTCTAGATTAAATTATATAAAATTCTTTTGCAAATAAAATGTTTATAATATATACACATTTATTATTAAAATAAAAAGTAAGACAAACGATTTTCGAATTCATTCTGACATTTACATCATTGATTAATAAGTTTTAACATTTGAATTATTTTAATGCTACATTTAAGCATTTGACTTATTGATTGGTGCATAATCCCCTGCTTAAATAACAGAGTTTGATTCCCCATCTTCTAATTAAAAAAAAAATATTTTGGTGCTATTATTGAAAGGTCCTATACCCATTGCTAGTTTTTGAAAAATAAGAAGAAAGTTCCTAAAGATATTTTTCCAACAGTTGGACTAATTGGTTAAACTGTTTTCTACATTGACTTATGATTTTTCAAACGATGATCGCTCTCATTTACTTAATCCAAAACAAGCAAAAAAAAAAAAATCTTTGTTTGGAGCCAGTCTTGCCATAAGTTAATATCTTCACTAGAGGACTATTACTTTATAATACTGTTTCAATTGGATTGTTTCTCTCTTTGTTTGGATGGTTGGTGGCTTTGAAATTTTGGATCTTGTTCTAACTTTTTGACAAAAAAGAAAAAGCCTTTAATGGATTACCATATTTAGGTTCGTAAAATCTCTTAATAATCTTACTCTTTTTCATTTAATATTTTTTTATTTTTGACATAAAATGTCATTAAATATTGAACATCATTATTATAAAAATTTTTAAAATAAAACACATTACATTAAAGGGAGAGGCTATTGGCACTCCCTATTGTCTATTTGCACTCCCCACGAACAACTTAACATTGTACTTTCTTAAATTAGACTCACTTAAATAACTTCTTTTTATTAAAGTTAAACTTTAATTAAATATATTAATGTTTTGTGTACTTCATATGTTTTTGATGATAACAAAACATATCTCATTCATTAATATTTAACTTTATTATTTAAGTGTGTAGGATTTAATTTTATAACCCTAACAAAGCGGTTAATTAAAAGTAAGTCAAGAAGCTTGTTGAATTAAAAGAAGAAGTTAATTGGTCGAAAAAGGAGAAGGCAAGTAATGAACAAAGATAGAACCTTAGTAATTGATTATCAAGTCACCTTAATCAGTTAAGGAGTGGCTGTGTGATAAGTTGAAGCAAAACATAAAAATGTTAATCAGTTAAGAAGTCTGATAATCGGTTAAAGCACAAGGTCCTAGTATCTTCAAGTGCCAAAAACAAGTTTGAAAATATTATTGACCGTTGAAGGGAGCTAAAACGGAAAAGTTTAATTTTCAAAGAACTTCTAGTTGATTAAAGGTGATTTTAATTGGTTGTGGTTGAAAGAAGTGAAGGTTCAATCAGTCAAGGGACGTGCTGACCAATTAGAGGAAGACTACTGTGTAGAGAAGTGAAAACAAAAGGTTTGTAATCAGTTAGAGCCTGCCATAACCAATTAGAGAAAGTCTGAAGACAAAAAACTCTTAATTAGTTAAAGCCTCCTGTAATCAGTTAGAGCAGAGAAAACAACAGCAGGATTGTTGTTCAATTTTTTACCCATGTAAGTATACGTATCACAAATATAATATAGTGATGAGTAAAGTATCGTTCCCACAAAGAATTGTTTTAACTCCTTTCGTTAAGTACTAAAATTGACACACCCTAATCTTATTTAAATAATTAAAAATATAATTAAAACTAATAAACTAATAAACTAAACATAAAACTAATCTAAAATCTATTAGCAAATTTACTTTATTAAATTTGAGTGACTACCAAACCTAAGATTATGATATCCCTCAATACTTTATCTAAATATTGTCTACCTTTTTCTCTCTCTTAATTCAGTTTAATGGGTTAAGTTTTTTTTTTTTTTATAATTGAGGGAGGGGGGATTTGAACCCTGCTCTTAAGTAAAGGGGATTATGCACCAACCACTAAGCTAAATGCTCGGTTGCGTTTAATGGATTAAGTTGCTAACCTAGAGTCTTAAGTTATTTACAAGTCTCTGTCGAATTTCTCATAAAAATACCTTCCTCAATTAATTTACTATATGTCTATGCAAATTATATTGAAGAAAGATTCATTAAGTTTGTGCTCTAATCCGGGCTACATATGGCTTATAGGTGTATGTCTACCTTATATGAAAATCAAACCACCTAATCAACTAAGTGTATTTGATCATACGCTATTCTATTCAAGGTCTACCTAAATCTCCTTCGTCAAGGTTTAACCTAGGTTTCCAATTCAATCTAATTGGTGGCTAATCAACTAGAAGCATTAAGAACAGAATAAAATAAACAACTTAAATCTATCAAACATAAGTAAAAGAGAGATAAATAGTTCAAGCTGCGTATTGAGTTCAATCATAATCTTATATTAACATTTTAGTTCCCTATCAAGTCACACATCATCATTGAATGAAGTTTAAACATTCAAATCAAACTAAGAAAAATAAGAAAATAACAAAAAGATAGCAAAACCTAAGAATTGTATTCTTGATCTCCAAATCTCCTTGAATCCTTCAAATTCTTCTTTGCTTCAATAACTTTGTGGCTGAACTCTCAATTATCAATCTGGTGTTTTATTCTTTTTTCTTCTCCTTTAAAAGTCTTCTGAAAGGTTATTTTTATAGGCTTTGAAGTTAAGCTAAGTTGGGTGAAGAAAGAAGTCAATTTTAGTTGGGATTTCCTCATCTGACTATGTGGGCCGCAGCCTTGCCCAATTTATTAACAGAAATCATAATTGCTCTATGACTGCTATAGTGCATTAAATTTGACAAGATCTTTGACCATCTTCCAGGTTGAACTGGTAAAGTGGTAAATATGAAAGTTGTAGAGTTTTCTCTTGTCTTTCCAATGATTCAAGAATTGCTTCATTTAAAGCTCTATAGAGAGAGTTATGGTAGAAATACCAAAACATGTGCAATGAAAGTCTACACCTCAAAATTGCTCTTTTTCTTTCACTAAAATTCTTCTTTCATCAAATACCTACAAAAGCACAAATAAATCAACAACAACCTATCTTAACCACATTAACATCAATTTAAGCATAAAATTAACTAAGATTAGATTGACTCACCTAAACTAACTAATTTAAAATAATTAAATAAAATCTACTAATTTCTATGCATTACTACAGGAACTAAGCTAATTTATTATCAAAATTAAACCCAAATAACTCTTTATCATAAAGTTATCAAGGACAGTGCAAGACAGAAAGTCTATAATCGGTTAGAGCTGCCTATAACCAATTAGCTGAAGTTTGTCTCTCTTTTCGAATTTAAACACTAGAGGATAAAATAATAGCTAAAAGTGTATCAGAGTTGTTCCTAACAGCTAAAAACTGTCTCCAATAGAAAAATTTGACTCCCCAAGTATAAAAGGAAGTTCCAACAGTCAAAGAAAAGAGAGTTTTTGGAAGATTTAAAGAAAAAAAAGCTACTTTGAGAAAAAAGCCAACTATTCTTTACCAAAAATACTTGTTCTTCATTCCAATTCTAGATAAAGTGTTTGAGCTAGATTGTAATCTGTCCAGACTTGTGAAGGCACTTAGTTGTACTTCTTTTTCTTCTCTTTCTTGAGAAATTAGAGTGTGGGAAATACTTTAAAGCTTATTGTAAGGGATTAGAGCTTGGATTAGAAATTTACCTTGTAAAAGCTTGGTGGAAGCTGTTAATTCCACTAGTTTAGTGAAGTTGGGTTTAAAATCCTTTATTAGGAGATCAAGGTAGTGGATGTAGGTCAAAGGGATTGAACCATTGTAAATAGCTTTGTTTTGTCCACTTCTCTTTACCGTTCCTTACTTAGTGTCTTTTATCCACTACAAGCTTTATTTTCACTCTCCTCTAATTGGTTAAAAGGTTTATCTTTCAAAAAGAGCTGAACTTAAAATTTTTAGTGCTCTTCACCCCCCTCTAGCATTCCATTGGGATCAACAAGTGGTATCAAAGCCATACCCTCAAATTTAAGGCTTTATATTCTTAAGGAAGATCCACATGGCTTTGCAAAAGTTAGTTGTTACTGAAGGAAAATCTACAAATAGGCCTCCTCTATTTGATGGGTCAAATTATGCCTATTGAAGTACTAGGATGTCTATATACATTAGAGCCCTTGACTATGAAATGTGGGATGTTATTATGGAAGGACCATATATTCCCACCTCACCTAGTTTTGTTACTAGTGAGAAAATGCCTAAGCCTAGAGCTGAATGGACTGAGGATGAAGTCAAAAAGGTCCAAAGAAATTTCAAGGCCATTAACACCCTTCATTGTGCAGTCATTCCTTTGGAATTCAACAAAATCTCTAGCTGTAATACAGCCAAAGAGATTTGGGAAAAACTTAGAGTCATTCATGAAAGGACGCCTTAAGCAAAGGTGTCCGAAGTTGCCTTACTTACCTATAATTATGAAATGTTTAAAATGGAACCAGGTGAAGATGTTACTAACATGTTGGATAGGTTTACCAATATTACAAACAAGCTCAATCAACTTGGAAAAACCATCCCTGAACATGAGTTAGTGTTGTTCAATTTTTTACCTACGCAAGTATACGTATCGCAAAGATAATATAGAGATAAGTAGAGTGTCGATCCCACAGAGAATTAAATTAATCCTTACTGTTAACTACTAAAATTAACACACCCTAATTTTATCTAAACAATTAAACTTAAAATTTAAAACTAATAAACTAAAAACTAAAACTAATCTAAAATATATTAACAGAATTATTAACTTTTAGTGATTACCAAACCTAAGATTATGATATCCCTTAATACTTCATCTGAATATTGTCTCTCTCTCTCTCTTTCTTATCCTAGTTTAATGGATTAAGTTACTAACCTAGAGTCTTAAATTATTTACAAGTCTCTGTCGAGTTTCTCATAAAAGTACCTTTGTTAATTAATTTACTATATGTCTATGCAAATTATATTGAAGAAAGATTCATTAAGTTTATACTCTAATTTTGGCTATGTATGGCTTATAGGTGTATGTCTACCCTATATGCACATCAAACCACCTAATCAACTAAGTGTATTCGATCATACGCTATTCTATTCAAGGTCTATCTAAATCTCCTTCGTCAATGTTTAACCTAGATTTTCAATTCAATCTAATTGGTGGCCAGTCAACAAGAAGCATTAAGAACAGAATAAAATAAACAACTTAAATCTATCAAACATAAGTAAAAGAGAGATAAATAATTCAAACTACATATTGAGTTCAATCATAATCTTAGATTAACAACTTAGTTCCCTATCAAGTCACACATCATTATTGAATAAAATTTAAACATTAAAATCAAACTAAGAGAAAAAAGAAAATAACAAAAGGATAGAAAAACCCAAGAATTGTATTCTTGATCTTCAAATCTCCTTCAATCCTTCAAATTCTTCTTAGCTTCAATAACTTTGTGGCTGGACTCTCACCTGTTAATATGGTGTTTCATTTTCTCTTTTTTTAAAAGTTTTCTAAAAGGTTGTTTTTATAGGCTTTGAAGTTAGGCCAAGTTGGGTAAAGAAAGAAATCAATTCCATTCAAGATTTTCTCATCAGACTACGTGGATCGCAGCCTTGCCCAATTAATTAACATAAATTGTAATTGCTCTAAGACTACTACAGTATGTCAAATTTAATAAGATTTTTGACCACCTTTTAGGCTGAACTGGTAAAAGTAGTAAACATAAAAGTTGTATTTTTTTCTCTTATCTTTCCAATGGTCTAAGAATCACTTCATTTGGAGCTCTGTAGAGAGAGTTATGGTTGAAATACCAAAATATGTGCGGTAAAAGTCTACACCTTGAAATTGCTCTTCTTTTTCCATTAAAATTCTTCCTTCATTAAACAGTTACAAAGGTACAAATAAACTAGTAACAACCTATCTTAACCACATTGACACCAAATCAAGCATAAAATTAACTATGATTAGATTAACTCACTTAAATTAACCAATTTAAAATAATTTAAATAAAACCTACTAATTTCTATACATTGCTACAAGAACTAAGCTAAATTACTATCAAAATTAAGCCAAAATAACTCTATATTATAGAGTTATCAATTAATGAAAAGATTACTTAGATGTCTCCCCAAAAGTTGAAAGCCCAAAGTTATAGCTATTCAAGAGGCTAAAGATTTCAATGTGGTCACACCTGATGAAATTTGTGGCTCACTCCTCACACATGAACTTGAAATGAAAGAAGAAGAAGAAGAGGAAAAGAAAGAAGCCAAAAAGAAGAAGAAAAACCTAGCACTTAAGATTAGCTAACTAGAGGAAGAATTAGAAGAGCTATCAAGTGATGATGATGAAAAGCTAGCTATGATGGCCAAAAAATTTAGAAAGTTAATGGGACAAAAAGGCAGAAAGTTTGGAAGAAAATATTATAGGAAGGATCAAGGTCTTTCTTGGAAAAATATGCACAAGGATGATTTCAGCAAGAATGATGAGATGGTGTGTTTTGAAGGCAAAAAACCAAGACACTTCATATCATAATGCCCATTACTCAAAGAAGACACCTTAAAGAAAATGAAGAAACCAAAAAGAGCAATGGTAGCAGCAACATGGTTTGATAGTGATTCATCAAGTTCAGAAGAGGAAAAAGAAAAATTAAAAGAAAGAGCTAATTTCTGCTTGATGGCAAAGGAAAAAGAAATTGAGATAACTTCTAATTCATTTGACATTTCCTATGACGACTTGCAAGATGAATATGACTGCTTATGTGCTGAATTCAAGAAACTTACCTTGACATATAAAACTATGAAGAAAAAGATTGTTGCATTGAATCAAGTATTAGAGAAAATTAAGTTTGAATAAACTCTGTCTTTGAACAAAAAAACATACTTCAAATAGAACTTGAACAATCCAAAACTGATTTTGAATGTTTAAAAACACTGCACATACTTTAAATGCTTAGAGTTACAAAGTGCTGTTGATCAAAATACCGCACTTAAAGCTGATAGAGAGCAAAGGTCGAAAATGAAATTAAAAGATAAAGAAGAGTTTAAAAAGAAAACAAACCTTCAAAAAAAAAATGAATGTTGTCTCATGTCACTGTTATGTGTGTGGTAGGAAGGGTCATTTGCCTTATGAATGTTTTCATTCTAATATAATCTTTTCTAGAACGAAATTGGTTTGGGTTCCAAAAGGATCCTATGTGATTGTTACCCCCAAGGACCCATCAAAGTATGAGTACCTTTAAAGAAAACCTGAAAATCTGTTTTGTAGGTTGAGCAAGGACAAAAAGATCAATGTTTAGAAGCTCAACCTAAGGAAAGGCAACCTTGGTTCTTAGACAGTGGCTGCTCAAGGCAAATGACTGGGAATGAGAACTTGTTTTCCAAGCTTGATAGAAACAAAAGTGGTAGTGTTTCCTTTGGTGATGGCTCCAAGGGTGTTATCCAAGGAATTAGAACCATTAGTAACTTATTACAACCTCAAATCAAGCATGTGCTATATGTTAAAGGCCTAAAACATAATTTGCTAAGTATTAGTTAACTTTGTGATAGAGGCTTTAGAGTATGCTTGGATTCACATGGATGTCATGTTTGGATTCACATAGATGTCAAGTAATTAATGTTAACACTAACAAAGTTGCATTCATTGGTAAAAGAATAAAGAATATGTATGTTATCTTTCTTGATGAAATTAAGACTTGTGAATCTTGCTTTATTGCCAATGATGTATGTGATAGTTGGTTGTGGCATAGAAGACTAGGACATACTAGTATGCCTACCATTTCAAAACTTTTGAGAAAAGACTTAGTCATTGGACTTCCAAAGATATCATTTGGGAGTGACAAAGTTTGTGATGCATGTCTATTTGAAAAACAAGTTAGAAGTTCTTTCAAATCGAAGAAAGTCATATCAACTTCTAAGCCACTTGAATTACTACACATTGACTTTTTGGGACCAATCACTGTTGCTAGTTTAAGAGGCAAGTCATATAGCTTTGTTATTATTGATGACTACTCTAGATTTATATGGGCATATTTTCTTACTCATAAAGATGATGCATTGCCAATTTTTATTAAGCATTGTAGAAGAGTTCAAAATGAAAAAGGCCTCACCATTGTTGGTGTTAGAAGTGATCATAGTGGTGAATTTAAAAGTGATAGTTTTGAAATCTTTTGCAATGAAAATGGTTTTGATCACAATTTTTCTACTCTTAGAACTTCACTGCAAAATAGAGTTGTTGAAAGAAAAAATAGGACTTTAAAAGAAATGGCAAGAACAATGTTTTGTGAAAATAACTTGCCAAAATATTTTTAGGCTGAAGTTGTAAACACTGCAGCTTATATATTGAATAGAGTTTCCATTAGAGCCATGATTTCTAGAACCCCTTATGAGCTTTACAAAGTAAGAACACTAAATATTTCTCATCTAAGGAGTTTTGGATGCAAATGTTTTGTCTTAAATAATGGAAAACACACCTTGGAAAAGTTTGATGCTAGGAGTGATGAGGCAATTTTCTTGGGCTATGCATTGAATTCTAAAGCATATAGAGTGTTTAACAAAAGAACTATAGTTATAAAAGAGTGAATTCATATTGTTTTTGATGAGACTAATGATGCACAAAGAAAGGTAGTGCTTGATGATGATGATGCAGATGACATTGAGAAAAAAATGGAGAAGATGAGCTTGGACAACAAAGAAAATGATGGAGAAAGCTTGAAAGAGAAAGATGATAATGAACCACCACTAGAAGACTTGCAAAAAATTGAAGAACAGCACAATGATCTTCCTAAAATCTGGAGATTAGTAAGGAGTCATCCTCAAGAACTCATAATAGGTGATCCCTCGGATGGTGTCAAAACTAGAAGGGGATTAAGAGAAGCTTGTGAGTACCTAGCATTCATATCACAAGTGGAACTAAGGAACTTTGAGGAAGCTGAAAAGGAAGATAGTTGGATGATTGCAATGCAAGAAGAATTAGGCCAATTTGAAAGGAACAAGGTGTGGATTTTAGTTCCAAGGCTAACCAACCATCTATTTTTTGGAACAAAATGGGATTTAATAACAAGATGAATGAGTTGGGAAATGTGGTAAGAAATAAGACAAGGTTAGTTGTTCAAGGCTATAATCAAGAAGAATGTACTGATTATTTACTTCCGTAGCTAGACTAGAAGCTATTAGACTTTTACTTGCCTATGCATGCCTTATGAACTTTAAATTGTTTCAAATGGATGTTAAAAGTGCATTTCTTAATGGCTTTATACAAGAAGAGGTATATGTTGAACAACCTCCTAATTTTGAAGTGTTTGATAAAATTGATAATGTATACAAATTGCATAAAGCTCTCTATGGACTAAGACAAGCTCCTAGAGCTTAGTATGTTAAACTTTCTAAGTTTTTTATTGAAAATGGATATTCTAGGGGAAGTGTTGATAATACTTTGTTTATTAAGAAAAATGAGACTAATTTGATTGTTATTCAAATTTACGTTGATGATATAGTATTTGGTGCTACTATTGAAAGGTTGTATGAGAATTTTGCTAAAAAAATGCAGGGAGAATTTGGAATGAGCATGATAGGAGAACTAAAGTTCTTCCTTGGTCTATAAATCAAGCAATGTGAAGATGGAATATTCATCAACCAAGAAAAGTATACCAAAGAAATGCTGAAAAAGTTCGGTGTGATGAATATGAAGTCAATTGGAACTCTTATGAGCCTTTCCACAAAGCTTGACAAACATGATAAAGGAAGAGATGTGGACCAAAAGCTCTATAGAGGTATGATTGGTTCACTTCTTTATCTTACTACAAGTAGACCTGATATATTATTTAGTGTATGCCTATGTGCAAGATTTCAATCATGTCCCAAGGAATCACATTTGACTGCAGTGAAAAGAATATTTAAATATCTCTTGGATACTCAAAACTTCGGGTTATGGTATCCAAAAGGTTCATTTTTTAATCTTTTTGGCTATTCCAATGCTAATTTTGCTAGTAGCAAAACTGATCGGAAAAGCACTAGTGGTACTTGTCAATTCCTTGAAAACATGTTTGTGTCTTGGTCTTGCAAGAAACAAAATTCTGTTGCTCTATTAACTATTGAAGCTGAGTATATACCACTAGGTAGTTGTTGTGCACAAATTCTATGGATTAGACAATAACTAAATGACTCAAAACCCCCATTAATTGTAATAATATGAGCGCCATTAACGTCTCCAAAAATTCTGTTCAACATTTTATGACAAAGCACATAGAAATAAGACATCATTTCATTAGAGATCATGTGCTTAAAGGAGATATTGAAATAGATTTTGTAGACACCTTCGATCAATTAGTGACATCTTCACAAAACCATTAAATGAAGAACAATTTTGTAGAATTAGGAAAGATTTAAGGATGATTGATGCTACTGAAGTCTAAATTATGCTAAAGTAATGATGTTTTGGATGATATAAATTCAATGATGATAATGTCTATTGTTTGGTGCAATTGATTAGTGACTATTATTGGTTAGCTAAAGGACCCTACATGGAAGATAAGATTCATTCTAATCAGTTAAGGATTTCCCTAATCAATTAAAATAGTTTTGTGTTATGGGGGTTAACTTAAATTAGTGAGGTAATAATCAGTTAGCAACTCTCTTAACCGATTAATGCAAGTGTGCTAATTAAAGGGCTTTCAAGTTAAAAATAGTGTAATCGATTAAGGCTTCCTTTAATTGATTAGAAGATAACTGTGAAAGAGATAAGCTATCGCTCAAGAATTTTTCAAAAAAAAAAAAAAAC
The DNA here is from genome assembly GCF_053813885.1 of Theobroma cacao. Lineage (NCBI taxonomy): Eukaryota > Viridiplantae > Streptophyta > Magnoliopsida > Malvales > Malvaceae > Theobroma > Theobroma cacao. The sequence goes on from NC_142645.1 coordinate 10,223,077, forward strand.
TGGTCCGGGGGTACGGGACAGTTTCCACTCAAAACCTGAGTAATCGGTTATAACTCCCCATAAAAGACCCCCCCCACCTACTTAGTGAATTAGTTACATTGAAAATCAAATACTTAAGAGACCTTAGATTTTCCCTTCCATATTTTCCTCTGAAACTCAAGAAACCCTAAGAAAGAAAAACCTATGGCAAAAACTTCTTTCACCCACAAGGTAGTCGAAAAGGGGAAAAGTAAAAGGAAAACTGATGATTCTTCATCACATTTTCCAAAAAAGAAAAGAAAAATCAAAGGACATTTAGCAGAGAAGAAAAAGGGAAGCAAAAGGAAAATAATAGAGAAAGAGAAAGGATCAACATATGCAAGAGCTACGACAGGGAAAGGTACTGGTTCTTCTTCTTCTTCTTCTTGATTTTGAAATGACATACATGCTAATAGATTTTGGAGAATCGAGAATGCCATAATTTCCTGTGGAAAATTTTTTGATTGGGATAGCTTTAATGATTCACCGGGAGTAAAAGAAGATTTAGAGAGATATTTTGAATCTTTGAAATTAAGATATATGAGTACATGTAGAGATAGAATGTACAGTCCAACTCTGATTAAGGAACTATATTCTAGTATAGCTATTAACAAAACTGAACTGAAAAAAGAAGAGGAATTTACAGAGGATAGATTAAATGTGTTTTTAGATGGTGAAGATTTTCAAATTAGTGCTCATGATCTAGGAAAATTCCTTAAGATTGAATTTGAAGTAGGAGACTGCAAAATACTAGAGAAACATTAGCCAAACTATCTATAGGAAGTTATCACTGGAAAAAGGGAGAAGTTTCCTTCTAGAAGCTATGCCAGTGAGATAAAAAATGCTCAACTTAGAATTCTTCATTATTTCATATCAACTACTTTCCATGGAAGAAGTAGCATCTTTAATTATGTGAGTGCACAGGATTTGTAGCTAATGGAAGTTGTCTTCAATAAATCCCACGTAATGTGGGAAGATATATGGTGGAAATAATCAAAATAACTACACTAGGGGACAAAGTAAATCTACCATATGACAATATCTTTACAATCTTTATGAAAAAGAAAGGAATTTAAAGTGGAAGATTTCTGTTTGATTTTATGAAAAACAAAGATCAAGGAATATTCCTGGGTAGTGTACTAAAAATGGGTTACAAGATAGGGAGGAATGAATGTATTAAGATCACAAAAAGTACACTTTTGCCCCCTCTAACTGGTAGTCCTTCAACACCCTTCACCAAGGCCAGTCAACCCCCTTTTCAAAGTGACATGATGCTTAATCTTCTGATGAGAATTGATGGGAAGTTGACTGATCAAGCTGAGAAAATGGTAAAGATCAACGAAAAACTTCAATAGCTTGAAGCTCTATTAAATCCAGCTAAGGAAACCAAAGTTCCTAAAGCCACTGTCTTTGCTGCAAGTCAGTTAAGTGAGAGGATTGCTACAGAACAATTTCAAAGTGTTACTTCTGGTCATTATAGGGAAACTGACTAGGAAATACTTGAAAATCCAGATGTGACTTAAGCTTGGATTAAGGAATCTAAAAAGAAGAATAATGAACAAGAAGAACAAGAAAAAGAAAAACAATTACCCACTGAAGAGGATGAGAAAGAAAAAGAAAAAGAACATTCAAATGCTGAAAAGAGTGTTGTGAGCTCCCCTACAAAATCTGAAAAGATTCTTGTTTCTGACTTCGTAAAAGATATCATCAATGAAGCTAAAGTTGACCAAGCACACCAACAGACAAGGATGCATCAAGAAGCTTAGTTAACTCCACTAGAAACAGAACAAACTACAGAAAAAGCACATCCAGACAAGGGTAAAGTTACTAACACTGATCTTATAGCAAAAAAGACTACTGGTACAGGTAAGAAAACTATGGCCACCAAGACCAAAACCTTCAGAAGAAGAAAGTCTACAAGATTGACATTGACTTCCAACCAGCAGTCTTCTAAATCTGCAGACTCCTAGTTTATTTCATCAAACTCTCTATCTCGCTCTTCTTCCAAACCTTTCAATGTTCATTTTGGCACTAATGAATCCTCACCTTCATCTGATTCAGATTAGAACCTTTTTAGATGATGCCAAAAAAGGGGAAAAAAATAGGAAGACAAGAAAATAGGATTAGGAAATAGAACTGATAGGAATGATGAACTCAGTCCTTAAGTTATGCTTTTTTTTATCTTTGCTTTGGTATGTTTTTTGTTTATTTTGTGATGAACAATGATCAACAATGCTTTTAATGTTTCTATGGGTTATGTGGCTTATGTTGTGTTGAGTTTTTATATTTTTATGTTGAACTTATACTAAATTTATATGTTTTATGATGGTGTTATATGCTGAACAGTGTTTGTATGGGTTATGTGGCTAATGTTGTGTTGAGTTTTTATATTTTTCTGTTGAACTTATACCGAATGATTGAATATTGAATATATATATATATGTATGCTCCTGTATTTGAATGGATTTATGTTGGATAATTTTATTAGAGCATATATTTAGGGGGAGCACATACTCAGGGGGAGCAATCCTCAAAGCTGCACAAAATATTCTTTTCATTTACAGAAATTGCACTCTTAGTATAGGGGTGTTTTATCATCATCAAAAAAGGGAGAGAATGTTGACTCTATATGTTTTTGATGATAACAAAACATTCCTCATTCATTAATGTCTAACTTCACTATTTAAGTCTGCAGGATTTAATACCCCTAACAAAGCTGTTAATTAAAAGCAAGTCAAAAAGCTTGCTGAATTAAAAAAAGAAGTTAATCGGTCAAAAAAGGAAAAAGCAAGTAATGAACAAAGATAGAATCTTAGTAACTGATTATCAAGGGACCTTAGTCAGTTAAGGAATGGTTGTGTGATAAGCTGAAGCAAAACAGAAAAATGCTAATTGGTTAGAAGGTCTAGTTAATCAGTTAGAGCATAAGGTCTTAGCATCTTCAATCGTCAAAAACAAGTTTGAGAATATTATTGACCGTTGAAGGAAGCCAAAATGGAGAAGTTTAAAATTCAAAAATATTCTAGTTGATTAAAGGTGATTTTAATAGGTTGTGGTTGAAGAAAGTGAAGCTTCAATCAGTTAAGGGAAGCGCTGACCAATTAGTGGAAGACTGCTTTGTAGAGAATTGAAAACAGAAAGTTTGTAATCAGTTAGAGCCTGCCATAACTAGTTAGAGAAAATCTGCTGAAGAAGAGAAGTTTGAGGACAGAAAACTCCTAATCAATTAGAGCAGAGAACATAGTAGTAGGACAATGCAAGATAGAAAGCCTGTAACCAGTTAGCTAAAGTCTATCTCTCTTTTTGAATTTAAATGTTTAAGGATAAAATAATGGCTATAAGTGTATCAGAGTTGTTCCTAACAGCTAGAAACTGTCTCCAATAGAAAAATTTGACTCCCTAAGTATAAAAGGAAGTTCCAACGGTCAAAGAAAAAAGAGTTTTTGGAAGATTTGAAGAAAAAAAAGCTACTTTGAGCAAAAAACCAAATATTCTTCACCAAAAACACTTGTTCTTTATTCTAAATCTAAAAAAAGTGTTTGAGCTTGATTGTAACCTGTCCAAAATTGTAAAGGTATTTAGTTGTACTTTTTTTTCTTCTATTTCTTGGAAAATTAGAGTGTGGGAAGCACTCTAAAGCTTGTTGTAAGGGATTAGAGCTTGGGTTAGAAGCTCACCTTGTAAAAGCTTGGTGGAAGCTATTAATTCTACTGGTTTAGTGAAGTTGGGTTGAAAATCCTTGATTGAGAGATCAAGGTAATGAATGTAGGTCAAGGGAACCGAGCCACTATAAAGAGCTTTATTTTGTCCACTTCCTTTTACCCTTCCTTACTTGGTGTCTTTTATCCACTACAAGCTTTATTTTCACTTTCCTCTAATCAATTAAAAGGTCTATCTTTCAAAAATGGCTGCACTTAAAATTTTTAATACTATTCATCTCCCTTTAGCACTCAATTGGGACCAACATGTTTGTCTTTTCACACTCTACAATATTAATTATTTGTATTTTTCTTATTTATTGAAATATTTATAATTTTTTATTATAATCGCAACTTAATAAAAAGGAGGAGAGCATTCTTCTATGATAAACTCATAGGTCCATATGTTGACGCAAATTTGTATAGTAAACTCGTAGAAACAACAAAAAAAAAAAAACAAATACAAATAGCATATTTATTTATCATTTGACAATCTTTACTTATGCCAAAACTTCAACCATACTGGATATTCTAAGTTTACAAAATCGTCTTTTCAGCTTCTATTATGAATTTAAAATGTTTTATGAAAAATAAAGTGGCAACAAACAAATCCATACTCCAATTCCCATCATATATTTGTTACAACACATTAACTGCCGAGCCGAGATGATTTCTTTCTTTTCCTTTGCACTAGTGAAATATTAGAGCCTTTATAATTTCCACTTCAATCGCATTCAATAATAACATATCTATCTTTTTTAGACCTTCGAATGGTTGTTGCATATCCTTGTGATAGACCAACGCCACGAACACTATCTCGATTTTCAAATGATTTCTTTTGAAGTTCAAGAAAATTATTGTCCACAATATTTTCTTGACAATCAGTATATACTTCTTGCAAATTATCTGTAACATATGAAACATAAAATATTTTCATATAAGGAAACTTAAATATCACAATAGATAACTGGTTATATATTCTAAATAAATAACTATAGTTCAAACTATAAGAGATGCACAAAGTTGGATGTCAATATATTTCATGTTTATTAAGTAATTACAGGCCCTTGCAATAAAAGAAATTATAAAAAAATCAGCAATAAATATTTTACATTCGTTTACTAACGGGTGCATTTGTTGCAAAATTATCTGTAGGATGAGGAATTAGAAACTCTAATAAGGAATGACTTTAAACGTGAAGACAAGTATAAACATTCAGATTTCGTGGTGCAGGATTGTGCACGTAGGGACACAAATTTACGTACTCTTGACCAAAGACCATATTCATTATGCGGACTCTCAAGTCATCTTGCAATTGTACTTTATTAATCTGACCTACAAGGCTTCCGCCCAAACTATTACTACCACTATTACCTTGCAGAAGGCAACAACCTTTAAAAGGGTAGCCCTCTGCTACAGTTCTATCATTATGGTGTGCTGTTGTTTGTTAAACTTACATGCAAGAGGTGGGTATTTCAAACTGTTCTCTTGTGAGCTTAAAAAAAAAAAAGCCCATTTAATTGGTTAACCAATTCCAAAAGAGGGAAGAAATATAAAGCTCAACAGCAGATTAATTGAATCAATATTCAGTCCCAAACGAAGTCATCAGTTTTGCCACCAAACAACTTTATGATTAAATTCATATTTAAAAAAACTAGACATATATAATTTACTATATTAAGTCATTAGGAGTTGAGTTTGCTACTCAGTTTAACTATAGAGTGTTTTAAGATCTAAGAGAGTTACACTTGCACCAAACCTTGAAATTGTTACAGACCTAGCATCTAAACTTGCTCACATAATCTGGGCCAATTTTCTTTATTTAAACATTCATGATAATCTTCTTCATTTCCTCTCTATTCCATCAATTTTCTACCCCGACTTAAAATTTGTACATCTCAACTAAAACAGATACAAAACAACTATCTAGACAAATAAATTTGGAAAAAAGTTTATGTTGAGCAGAATTTCTAAAATCAAAAATAGAAAATTATTTAAATAAAGAAAAGAAGAACATATCAAAATAAAGCATGCCAAGATAAGAATTTAACTATAATTCCGAACTATTTTCGCCATTAGGGAAAGAGAATTCATTGAAGTTTATGTTTTTATCATCAATTTGTTGCTGCTCCATTGTTAGATTCATCTAAAATTAATGAATTGAATGCTACTAGAGAAAAAAGAACGCAATTAAGAGTCACAAGGAATAGAGGAAGTTATGAAGAGTTAAAAGGTGCATAAACAAAAGGTGAGAGTAATTGAGATTAGTCAGCAGTGTGAATAGATAAATAGTACTATAATTAATTAAAATTTGATCTGAATAAAAAATTATTTAAGTGAGAATGATTTAAAAAATTATAATTATAAGTTGTTAGCAGAGAATGTTAATAGACAATTAGGAGTGCCAATAACCCAACCCATTGATTTTGGTGTTAAGTTCTTTAAAATAATTTAACAAAATAAGGAACATAATATTTAGAAAGTCATGTAATGAATGAGGATTGTATATAAGTGATATATACTATTAAAAATCAATCAGAAAGTAATATGAAACATAATATTTAGAAAGTCATGTAATGAATGAGGATTTTATATGAGTGATATATACAAATTATTAAAAATCAATCAGAAGGTAATATGAAATTTAAAAAAATGAGGTTATAAGCAATCAATATTTCACTATAAAAATCAATTATGATCTAATAATAAGCAACAAAAGTTTGATTGGGAGATTGCTCAGATTTTTTAGACTGGATAAGGAGAACTCAAGGGTGAAGACATGAACTTCTTCTTTCAGTTTGATGTGACTCCATTTTGGCCTTACAGAACTGGACTTCAGACATGCTTTTCAATAACCTCAAAGTTCTCTGCTAAGGAGCCTCATTCATTCTGTCATCTCATCATTGTTTAAGAAGTCGGCTTCAGTTGGGAGGCCATATTGAGAATGTACCAGGAAATGAAGGAATTTTGCGCATGAGAGTTGATTTATTTCTGTGTATTTAAGTGAATATAGTGTTACTGGAAATAGATAGCCTCATTTTCCTTGTTAACTAGATGTCTGTCTATGCTTTTTTTGTTTTTTTTTTTTTTTTGGAAATTTCAGGAACATATCGCTCGTAGTAACATCAGATCAAGTAGATAAAGTTTTTGCTTCTTGATTATAAAACGTCAGCGGTTCTTTCAAAAAAAAATAATAATAAGCAACGAAAGAATTACTATAAATTGTAATTTTCTTCCTAATCAATAAAAATTAGTTTATATATATATGCTTTTATGAAAGTTAAACTGTTAAAGTTTTTATTAGATTAATGATTTAATTAAGGTTACTACGAAGTGATACTTCCACAAGTTAATAACAAACTTAAATTTATTTAAAAGTGGTTTAAAAATTATATATATGGCAACAATCTTTATCTTTAATATTTTATTGTTTCCTTTGCTTACGATAGAAATGATAATAAATTACAAAATTACCAAATTTTAACGTGATAATTTAGGATCTTAAAATGTTAGTCATTCAAAAAACAATGTAATCTTTTTCTGCAATCTCAACTTGTTAGTTAATCAAATGTCAATTATAGAACCCTTATCTGCAATAATGCATTGAATTTAATTATAGTTATAATTAATATAGATTGGTTTTTGTGGTATGAAAGTTATGCTTCATAATTTTTTTATTATTTATAAGTGATTTATCATTAATTATGAAATTAGATATCTTTCTATAATTATCTATAATTAAATAATTCTTACTCTATTATTATTTATATAGTAGGTAAATAACTTTATTACTTTTATATAACTAATTGATTTTGTAACTTGAATGATTGAAGTTTAACTTATATTATTTATTAAATATGTTTGTAACTTAACAACTATTGGTTGCTGAAAATATTTTTGTAAAAAAAAGACGTGTTTCTTCCTTTTTGTTTTTATGATCTCAAATTTTATTTATTAAATTTTAATTAGTTATATTTTATTATTTTTTAAAGGAAATTATTATTTTAGTATAAAACATTCATCTGATCTTTTGCTTTTTATGAAATTCTTGTTATTTTACTTCCATATAAATCATGCCCTTAATTTTTAAATGTTAACTAATAGGAGATTGATTAAATCATAATTCACAAATTTATTTTTATTATCATAATTATTATAATTGATGTGTTAAATCATTTATGTGTGACACACATGTAACAAAACTAATAACTTAAAAATATATATATGCTTCCCTCCACTCCTTTTTAGTTTTGTACAAGGATTAAAGATCTAACTTACATTTCAATACTCCACCACATGCAAAAAAAAAAAAAATTAAAGATCTAAGTTGAAGTTTTTAATACTTACATGTGCTTTTGGTTTGAAGAGTCAAGTTTAAATCTTTTTCAAAAATTGTTTTATTAAAAAATAAAAAATTTGGAGCTTTTGTAATTTTTTTTGAAAATAAAAATAAAAAATAATTAAATTTTATATGTAAATTAGGTGAAATAATTAATTCGAATTCATGGATGTGATGAATAATATTGTTTTAACTTGACTTGGAGTCTTCAATCCACTGGACACAGGACCCACAACATTTCAATTATGGCATGAGTTTGGATTTAGTGTTTGCCACCTCCAATTGAATATGGAATCCAAGAGCTTTGCTTCTTGAATAAAGTGTTTGACATTGACTTTGAATTTTCAAAGATGAAGACTTGCTTTCATATAATGCCAAAACAACGAAGTTTCGTCAGTGCTTCTATATTTCCTTGACTTAAAAACTTGTTAGCCTCAGCCTCCTTTCCCCACCCAAATTAATTTTAGCATGCCAAAACCAAAAGCACAACTTCCATGGTTTGGCCTCATGGCCGCCCTTGCTTTGTTTCTACTACCGGAAGCTTGCCTCGCCGGAAGAAGGAACAAGGATTGCGGTTTTACTCTGTGTGGAGACGTTAACATCAGCTACCCTTTCCGATTAACAAGCCAACCTCGCGAGTGTGGTGTCCGTAGGTTAGAGCTGGAGTGTGACAGTAATAACCGCACCACTTTGGTCATGAAATATGGGAGATTCTATGTCCAAAATATCTCTTATGTATATCATACAATACAAGTTATCGATGCGAATCTGGGCAGGAATGATTGCTCCCTTCCTCGCAGTTCCTTCATTTCTGATAGTATTTGTAAGACACCGTATAGGGCGTCTTATCATGCGAGAAGCTTTATGTATCTTGTAAATTGCACAACACCGATAAAATCTTCTCTGTATGTTGATGCCTCTCGTTGTCCAGATCGCTCTTTTCTTCCGCCTACTTACTTTTATTTTTTAGATCAACAAACAAAGCCGCGTGATTTCGATCAGTTTTGCACAGTGGAAGCACGGGTTCCAGTTGAGCTAGAGAATATCAGCAACGTGTCTACTTTGGACATCTACGAAAAGCTATTACTGGGCTTTGAGCTGTCATGGAGGTACTTTGATGATCACCTGCTCTATTGCGCGGAGGATAAACTTCAAGTGATGTAAGAATTTTCAATAATTTTTTTCTATTTTCCTAGGCTGAGTTAGGTTGGGTCATTAGATGTGATTGGAATAATTATGGTTAAAAAATTATTATATGTTTTGAATAGTTAACGTTTTTCTCAAACTTGAGTTTATTAGATTGAAAATTTTGAAAAGCTTCACTTGCTTTTACCTGATTTTATTCTTCACATGAAGCAGTGGAGACCTGCTGCAAAGAGGAATAGAGAAAACTCCCTTAACAATGGAGTGAAAAAAAAAAAAACTAATCCCTTTTATTTATTTTTTGCTCCGCCCATGTCAAAACAAACTTCATTAAGAAGTTAAACAGAAAATGGACGCAAGCTAGAGAAGCTAGCCCAGTCCTTCGGGAAAGGTAATCCGCAGGTCAAGTGGTCGGATCCCCATCCTGCTTGGGGGCTATAACCCTTATTACCTATCAAAAAGAAAAATAAATCCTACAAAAAGTTCAAAGCAGGGTACAAAACAAGCCTTTTATTTGAGTTGCTGACATCTTTATTTTATTTGAATGTGTCGAACATTCCAGATTGGACTCGTTGCGATATGCCTTGGAAACCTATGTAGACAGCTTCGCAAATTTCCTCTTTGGCCAACATTATTATGTAAATGAAAGTATGCTTAATTTGCAGGTTTCATAAGTAGTTTTCGTATTGAATTTGCTCTGTTTGTTCCTTATGGAAATAATTATGTTTCGATTTTGTTTTGTTAATTTTCTACAGGAGCGTATATTTTATGTCTTGGAGTAACAGGTAAGCTTTAACTTTGCTATTGCATATGCACCAAATTGAGCAATATCAATGTTTTCATTTAAAAAATAGCTGAAATTTTTTTTGAAAAAAAAGAAGAGGTATTAGATCATACCAGCTTATTAATGTACCCACTTAAAACTCACAAAAGAATAAAGCTTTTTAATGATCTTAATTTTAGGGGTGAAAGAGTACTAGAATAAAATATTGTTTCTTATATAGGTATAGATAGAGGAAAAAATGGTAGTAAATAAAAAAAATCTATGGGCTTGAATAATATGATAAAATAAACTAAGTACTTATTAATTGAACATATGAATGGTAAAAATTAATTGTAAATTTTCTAGTAAAGCATATGATGATTTTAGTTATTAAGAAATTACCGAACGCACTACCGGATAGAATTTGCCATTCAAGTTATAATATTTATTTTCCTTTATGATATTCAAACTATACTATTTAATTATGAGAGAGAGCTTCATACTCTAACAAGAGCATCCTAGACTTTTAATTATTGGGAAATAGACTTTGTGAGGGATCCCACACTAGCTTCTTTTGTTTTTCCTCAAATCTTTTGCCTTTCCGAAAACAAGCGTCCCACACTTTCATTCTTTCATTTTGTTAGGAAGTTTGATAGGGCGAAAGATAGTGTAAGTTGCCCGATATATGACAGAATTACTTTTGTTTTGGTAACACTGTCATTTGAATATACTAATGCGTTTTAATGTATTTTTCCTTAAAAGGAGGAGCTATCTTATTACGAACTTTGTTGGGAATATGTTGCTTGATTGCACTGGTTACGTACAAGTGGAGAAAAAGACATTTATGTGTGGATGACACGATTGAAGAATTTCTTCAAAAACAGAGTGATTTAATACCGATAAGGTATTCTTATCGCGAAATAAAAAGAATGACTAGAAGTTTTAGAGATAAATTAGGTGAAGGTGGTTATGGTTCAGTGTTTAAAGGAAAGCTTCGTAGTGGCCATCTTGTGGCAATAAAGTTATTGGGCAAGTCAAAAGCCAATGGGCAAGATTTCATTAATGAAGTTGCTACAATTGGGAGAATTCATCATTTTAATGTGGCGAAACTCATTGGATTTTGTGTGGAGGGATCAAAACAAGCTCTTGTATATGACTTTATGCCAAATGGATCTCTAGATAAAATCATTTTTACAGAAGAAAATGAAACTACCCTGAGTTGGCAAAAAATGTTTGATATTGCGCTTGGGGTGGCTCGAGGAATTGAATATTTACATCATGGATGTAACATGCAAATTCTACATTTCGATATCAAGCCACACAATATTCTTTTAGATGAGAACTTTGTTCCAAAAGTTTCAGATTTTGGTCTTGCTAAACTTTATTCGGTAGATGATAGCATTGTATCTCTCACTGCAGCACGGGGTACAATAGGATACATTGCTCCTGAACTGGTCTACAAAAGCATTGGAGGCATTTCATTCAAGGCTGATGTTTATAGTTTTGGAATGTTATTAATGGAAATGGTGGGAAGAAGGAAGAATTTGAATGCATTTGCTGAACACTTAAGTCAAATATATTTCCCCTCGTGGATTTATGGCCGATTTCATCAAGGAGAGAGCATCAAGTTCGGAGATGTCACAGACGGTGAAAAGATAATTGTGACGAAGATGATAATAACAGCTTTTTGGTGTATACAAGTGACACCTAGTGTCCGTCCTTCAATGAGCAAAGTCTTGGAGATGCTTGAAACTGATGTTGAGCTCCTTCAAATGCCCCCCAAACCTTTTCAACTCCCTCTTGAAATATCAGCTCAGGATCATGTTGATGACAATCCAAGTGAGGATCCAACTTCATCACTTCTTTCTTCGAATGAAATTAGCTTAAATATAGCGTAAGCTATGAAACTATTCATTCTATCACGTTATCTTTGTACTTTGATAATAAGAAAAAAAATATGTCCCTTTAAAGCCTAGAATTTTCTATTGTAATTTCCAAACTTTCCTCTGTATTTTGAGCTCTGTTTCTATGGGTTTTCTTCTTTCGTACCCTTTTTGTACTTTTTTTCACAATATCCTTCATTTGGCTCATTTGACCTCTGTTTGTTATTGCCTTTGCTCAGCTTAACCTTCCCCTTCTTTGAAAAGACAGCTTAGAAAAATTAAAAATGGTAATGGAAGCAAAACTCAATAAGATTCAAAACAAGGGCCCTCAAGAGGGTAATCAGAGAGTTTGGTTTATATCGATTTAAGTTTAACCATACTTAAGAATGGAATGTGATAAATTATTGTGCAAGCAAGAATTACATAAAGAAAAAAAAATGCATGTCAGAATGTAAGGCTAAGAAAGTTTGTTAGAAACATATTACATAGGAAAAGGAAGAAAGAGATTGGACATGCAGTTGTAAATTTTCTTAACTAACCCAGGAAGGAAGCTCCCTGATAAATCATTGTAAATAGTAAGTGATAGAAAAGGCATATAATAAAATGAAAAATTACACTTACATTAGACAGAAGATAGTGATTGATAGAAAATTTATAGCTTGGCTAGATTATCAATAAAATTTAATAGCTTTGTGTTTTGGTAAATTACAGCTTTGCTGGAATTGGGTCTTAATAATTTGGTATTTTAGTGAAATTATTAATAGGATTTAAGGGTACAGACCTACACTCTGATGTCCAAATTTATTTTAGGAGTCTATCCATTTTATTAAATCATATTATGAACTATAATTAAAATCAAATATGTTTAATTTATTTTTTATAAAAAGATAATAAATTCAATAATGTAAATTCACACTTTATTATCTAAAAATATTTAACGTTTTATACAGTTATAGTCTAGATTTTAAGTATCTTTGACAATATCACGGGCTTGTGTACTTTGGATATACAAAACACTATTAATGGACTTCGAAATGCTATGGCAATTCTACGATATGAGCTACGTCGTCCTCGACAGATATTCATTTCGTAAGACGAAAGAAATTTTCAAGCATTTTATCAGTTCTATTTTCTTTGACTCGGCTTTCTAGGGTTTGTTAAAATTAGATAGGAAAAAGCATAATTAAACTCAAATTTTTGTTAAATGAAAACATTTTGAATTCAATTTTCATTCATTGTAATTAATTTTGATTCAAACCATATTTTAATTAAAACTTTTTTACATTAACACCAAACATTCAACCATATTGTAATTAATTAGGATCTACGTTTTGTTGGAATTTTTGTTTAAATTAAAACTTTTGAATTCATTTGTCATTGTAATTAATTTTTATTCAAACCATATTTATTAATCAAGGCAGTTGATGTATTGCATTTATATTAATCTGATGTATTGATTGTTCCAAGTTGGTAGGGTTGCGGTATGACTTGATGTTAGATCAAGAAGCTTGAGATAAAGCAACCAAAAGAGGGGTGAATTTGTTCTTTAATATAAAAATTTGATTTTCTTGAAAAACAGAGATAAAGATGAAAACTTTGAAAGCACAACTTGAAATCGAAAATATGAGAACTTATAAAATGAAGAACAAAGCAAGTAAAAAGTATAAAGGAGAAGAAAAACAGTTAATCACGATTTTATAGAGGTTCAGTCCTCAAAGCCTACATTATTTCTCTTGATATCACAAAGGGTTTGAATCCACTATCAACTGCCTTTTTCAATCAAGTTCAAGCATATTCTTTACAAGCAACTGCCTTTTAAAGATCAAACACAACCTCTCAATAGGCTACTTCCTTTTTAGGATCAAGCACAACTTCTACAAATTACTGTCTTATTAGGTTCAAGTACAACCTCTCTACTTTTACAAAAGGTATAACCTTTTTACCTTTTGCTATGGAGGTGTAACCTTACAACAATGGATTACAAAACTTTGAACCTTTAACAAGGCTGATAAGCTGAGTTTTAGTACAAGAGAATGAAAATGAATCAAGGAAAATAAGCTCAAGAAATGATGCTCTATTTTGAGAGTTTTGCTGTAGAGAGAGAAATGAATGAACTTTCAGAAATTTTTGCCTTTTTCTCCTCTTGTAGTGATTTTCTTGCTCTCTTTTCTTTCTAGTTGTTCTTGTCACTTTAAAAAGTCCTCACAACGGTATTTATAGGTCTTTTAAATTTCTACCTATTAGAGAGAAATTTTGTTCATTTTTCAATAGTTGGGCCCACTTGAATTGCGTCAATCAACCTTCAGGAATCGATCAATGGACATGTGAGAAGTCGATTATTTTGCAACTTGAGACATTTTGCTTTCTAAGAATCAATCTTTCTACTCTTGAGATATTGATTTTTCTTGTTTCAATTTGAGCCTGATGCTTTTATGTTTGGTGAGAATCTACCAATGCGTTTACGAGTAGTCAATTCTTCTTGTCTCACTTCAGGTTCGGAGCATTTTGTTTTGTGAGAATTGATCACTGTCTTCTTCAGAAGTCGTTTTTTCTTATTTGTTGAGCGCCAAATTGAAATTTCAAAGTAGATTTTTCCTGCTTCATTCTATTTTGGTTCTTCAAAAAGTTTCCAATCTTTCCCCTTTGTGGCTTTGAGAATTGATCATGGGATACTCGAGAAGTCAATTCTTCTTTTCCAGTGTCTTCTCATCATGTTTGTACCTTATTAGGAATTGGCCTTTACTTCTTCAGACATCGATTTTTCCTCTTCTAGTAGCTTTCTATTTCATCAGGAGTCGATGTTTCCTTACTGAGAAATCGATTCTTCCTGCTCCAAAGAGGAAATATTGCTTTCCAATATACAAAGAATCAATGCTTCACTTGCAAAAGTTGATTCTATCAGTTGGAACTTGTGTTTTAAAATGTTCAAAAAGATTTTCCTTTTCACAAATAACTTCGAAACACTTTAAGGATTGTTCTTCAAGTTCAAAATCATTTTTATTTAATTTCAAGTCATTTTTAGATCATTCAATTTTGTCATTTCAAAACTAAAGTCAATTTTAAAGCTAACAATATCCCCCTCTTCGATATGAAAAAAATTAAGAGCTAAATTTTCATGTGAAGAACTCATCTTGAATTTATGCTCTCCTGAGTTAGTTTGAAGTCTGTTTAAGCATAATCTTATCCAAAGTGCATGATATTCTTTGTGAAAAATTTCACACAAACGGAAAATTCATCTAAACATAAACTTGCATTGGAATGAAATGTAAACTAACACAATATTGATGCTTTGTTGTGAGTTGAGAAAACAAGATAATTTATAAGAAAATTAAAGGTGATTAATGGATTGGTGCAATCTCTTTGCTTGATGTTTTCAACTATGTCATCTCAGTTTTATTTTTAATTTTGCTCAAGGACTAGCAAAATATTAAGTTTAGGGGTATGATAATTGTATTATATAGTGTTATTTAGCCACATTTTGAGATGTTAATATAGCTAAGTCTTTGTGTTTTAAGTAGATTTTAGATAGTTTTTATGTTTTTAGTTGATTAGTTTAAAGTATGTTAACTTATTTAATTCAAGTAATTTTAGTTTATTTTCATGTTGAAAGTCCTATTTTAAGCCAATGCTGATTTAGTTTTTGAGATGGTCACTTGAGGATTAAACACTTGAGATGGTCAATTGAGGATGGTGCATCCGTTAGTTTTTGGGTTGATATATTGGTAGGAGATGTGTCATTGTTTAATATTGTTGCAAACATGGGACTTATGGCTGATATGAGGGAACGGGAAAAGGATTACGTGATGCCGATTAAAGATTGGGATAAGGAGAGACTAACAGTTGTGTTACCAGCAGAAGTGGTGAAGCAAATTCTTTACTTTATTCCTCTCAGCTTGTCCGCTTTCCCTTGATGTGTCGTATTGGGCTTCATCCTTTTTTGGATGCTTTACTATATCCTTAGCGTATGAACAACTAAAAAGTCTATCTGAGTCTGACTTGATATTTTCTTAGAGCTTGACTTTGATTTTTCAAACGATGACTTGCTCTCACTTACTTAAATCCAAAAAAAAAAAAAAGAAAGAAAAATGTTTCAGCGGTCCTATATTTCCTTGACTTAAAATCGTGTTTAGCTTCCTTCGCTTCTTCTTCCATTATTTGTAGCGTGTCAAAACCAAAAGTACAAGTTCCACCAGTTAAGTCGAGTTATAGTCAAGGAAAATGGCTCGGTGCTTTCTCCAACATTAATGATATTTCTTTGGATCCACTCTCTAAAATTGACAGGATCAATGGTTTTCTGGTCTGATAAATTTGTATCTCATTTTTTATTTTCTTCGGAAAATAAGAAGAAAATTCCCACAGATATTTTTCCAAGAACTTGACTAATTGGTTAAACTGTTTTCCACATTGACTTTGATTTTTGGTTGGAGCCAGTCTTGCCATAAGTTAATATCTTCACCGTAGGATTATACGTGCTTTCATCGAAATGGTTGTTGGACTATTGAAGGCAAAAAAGACCCAATGCTTCTATATATCCTTGGCTTAAGAGTTAAAACTTGTTATAGCCTCATTCTCGCTCTTCCTCATCCAAATTTTACAATGTCGAAACCAAAAACAGAACTGCCATTGCTTAGCCTCGTGACCCTTGCTTTATTTCTATTCCCTAGTGCTTGCCTCGCTACAAGTGAAAATAAGGACTGCGGCGGCTCTTCTTTGTGCGGTAACCTTACCATCAGTCACCCTTTCCGATTAAAAAGTCAACCTAAGTGTAACGACACTGATTGTAGGGTTGAATTGGAGTGTAAGAATGATAATCGCACCATTTGGGTCATGAAAAATGGGAAATTCTATGTCCAGGATATCTTTTATTCTAATTTTACGATCCGATTGGTCGATGGGAGCCTGGATGCAGATAATTGCTCACTGCCTCGTACTTCCGTTACTTGTGATTATGATTTTCCGTGTGACGGACTTGGGTTACCTGGTACAATTCCAAACACAATGTATCTTGTCAATTGCTCAAGACCAATGAATTCTTCTCTTTACGTTGATGCCTCTCTCTGCACCAACAGCTCTCCCCATCCACCTTCCTACTTTTACTTTTTAGATCAAGAAACACCAAGCCGCGATTTCAACCCGTTTTGCACAGTCATAAACGAGTGGATTCCAATTATGATTGAGAATATCACAGGTCTGTCTAGTTTGGATATCTACGAAAAGCTATTAATTGGCTCTGATTTCTCATTGGAAGAATATCATTGTTACCAGGAGCACAAACCTTCAATATCTCAAAAATTTCATACGATGTAAGAATTCTCAAGCATTTAAATTCTATTTTCTTTTTTTTTTCTAGAAATAAAAATTAAATCTTTCATTCTGTAATGAAAGGAGATACAAAAAAATGCCAAAGTCAGTCTCCCAGAGGCCCTAAGAGACCTACTTTGGCATTCCCTAAAAAATTTACAAGTATTACCTATGAAATTAGTTCTTCTCTATCACCATGCTAGGCAGCCTACAGATGACACTTGGTTGCCTGTGAAATTCAGCATTCACACAACAACAAAAAAAAAAAAAAAAAAAACAAACAAACAAACAGACCCCTATTACCTCAGCAGAGTTTACAAGTTCTATTTTTTATGCCTCGGGGTCATTACATCTAAGCACTGATCCTAAACAAAATAACCTCATCGGTTTGGCAGCTTAATACATCTTCAAATTCATGGTCGGAGTGACATGACCTGCTAGTAGGAACACCGTCCAGTTTGCAGTGGTTCCTGCGTCTCTTCTTTATCTGGGTTCGCTTCGCAGTTTCATGTTTTATCCACCCATTATGCTTTCAGTCTCATCATGTGCACCAGCCTATCACTTCCTCAACTACCTATATAACCCAAATTTCACAAAATGGGTGCTGCAACCTCATGGCAAACAGATGTAGCAGCCCATCTTTCTCCCTACCCCTTCCTATTTCTCCCTTCCTTACAATGTAGAGATCTCTCCTCCAACCTCTTTCGATGCCTCCATCAACCTCCTGTCCTCTCCCTCATTCGTTCCTTGCCACCCTGCTCTTTCTCCCTCCTCATTCCCCTTTCTCTCTCCTGTGAGACAACAGCTCCCTCCCAAAACCTCCATTCACCTCCCCCCGTCTCCCTCGTTCCCTCCAGAGATCCTTCTCCTCCTTCCCTCCATCCACAGTTCACTCATTCTTTACCCTTAAAACCCCGCCTCCCCTTCGTTTTAAGCCCTTTTGTTGATCTGTGATCCCAACAAAATTACCCAACCATAATTCCAACACACACAAGCACAAGTTGGATCTTAGAATTCAAAAAGTTACTAATCTGTTCGTATTTTTTCTCTGTTGACCAGATTCATTTGCTCTCAAACTATCCTTGCTGCCAAAAACCATACGGTGCTTCAACTACCTTTTGTAATTCTTTGTTTGAGCCACGCTGGACAAATCCTCTTGCCTCCAAACTCTTATTTTCCTCTCCAATCACCTCCCATATTTACTTCCCTCCCCCCCTAATTCACGCACATATGCCACCCAAGAGGGAAGCAGAGCTCCTATCTTCCCCACTACCGCCACATCAAGGCCTTCAAGTTAAATTCTATTTTACTAGGTTGGGTTTGGTTGGGACTAAAAATTCTAATTTGGAAAATTGTGGTCAAATACTTATCTTCAATGAAAAGTTTCTTTTTTTTTTCCCCATCAATACTAATTGGTTTTTTTACCATCAATATGCATCATTTAATATGTTTTACAAAAATTATATTCTAAATTTAGTTTTCAAGATTTTTTTTTTATGTTTTGACATTAAAAACTTTAATGTATTAAAATTTACTAAAACTAAATTTTTTTTCTTAAATTTTGTAATAGAAAAATAAAATGAGATGGAGATAATATAAATTGCTTTGACTCTGCCCTAACACTTTTACTTGGATGTCTAAAACATTCCAGATTGGCGAAAATTTGGGATGCCTTGATGGACTACCTGAACAGCTTTCTATATTTTATTATCCATCGACCCCTTATATCTGCTTTCAATGGTTCTCCAGCCGAAACTAATAGTATGCTTTCTGGAGTTCATTATTATGATTTGCCTCTTCTTTTCCTTGTGTTGAAACTTGTACTTTTTTGGTCTTTTTTGTTTTCTTTTTGCAGGAACATATATTATGTGTATTGGAATAACAGGTATGTTTTAGCTCTATACTTGCTTATATGGAAGTTGACTTCTAAGAATTAAAAGAGCATATGTTCATTTTTAATGTGAAACTAAAAAACCTATAAAGTTCTTTACAGATTCTGGAGGTAAGAGGGTATCATTTTGTATTCATATTTATTGTAAAATTCAAAAATCTATAAAAGCTGTTTAAGGAATTTGAAGGTGAATAGCTATACTAGAATAAAGTTGTTTCAGATACAGATAAAGATATAGAAAAAGAAACAGCAGGCTTCAATAATATGATCCAATAATTAAATTTCTATTTCAAAATTCATTGCAGAAATTAGTAATTAATTATAAAGTTCTGATACTAAAGCATAGGGAGATCTTACTAAGAAATTATCAAATGCACTATAGATTTCAAATACTAGTCTTTAATAAGGGAGCATGAAACTGTTACATGTATAGGGTTTAGGGTTTAGTTATAATTAGACTTTCATTAGGTTATAATTAGTTATAAAGTTCACTTAGACAAAAGATAGCAACACATATATTGCACAATTTACGTATAATTTTTTGGGGCAATAGCCCTCATTCAAAATATATATGCTAATTCATTTTAATGTATTTTTCTTCAAAAGGAGGAATAATCTTGTCAAGAATGTTGTTGGGGATATCTATCTTGATTGCACTTGTTACATACAAATTGCGAAGGAGACATTTATCTGTAGATGATACAATTGAAGAGTTTCTTCAAAGTCAAAATAATTTAATGCCAATAAGGTATTCTTACTATGAAGTAAAAAGAATGACTAGAAATTTTCAAGAAAAATTAGGCGAAGGTGGTTATGGTTCAGTATTTAAAGGAAAGCTTCGAAGCGGTCATCTTGTAGCAATAAAATTATTGGGCAAGTCAAAAGCTAACGGGCAAGATTTCATTAATGAAGTTGCTACAATCGGGAGGATTCATCATGTTAATGTGGCGAAACTTATTGGATTTTGTGTGGAGGGATCAAAACAAGCCCTTGTATATGACTTTATGTCAAATGGATCTCTAGATAGGATCATATTTGATAGGATCATATTTGCAGAAGAGAATAAAATCAGCTTAAGTTGGCAAAAAATGTTTGATATTGCTCTTGGGGTGGCTCGAGGAATTGAATATTTACATCAAGGATGTGACATGCAAATTCTACATTTTGATATCAAGCCACACAATATTCTTCTAGACGATAACTTTATCCCAAAAGTTTCAGATTTTGGTCTTGCTAAACTTTATTCGGTAGATGATAGCATCGTATCTCTCACTGCAGCACGGGGTACGATAGGATACATTGCTCCTGAATTGGTCTACAAAAACATTGGAGGCATCTCGAATAAGGCTGATGTTTATAGTTTTGGAATGCTATTAATGGAAATGGTGGGAAGAAGAAAGAATTTGAATGCGTTTGCTGAACACTTGAGTCAAATATACTTTCCTTCATGGATTTATGGCCAATTTCATCGAGGAGAGGACATTGAGTTGGGAGAGGTTACAGATGGTGAAAAGATAATTGTTAGGAAGATGATAATAACAGCTTGTTGGTGTATACAAGTGCCACCTAACGACCGTCCTTCAATGAGCAAAGTCTTGGAGATGCTTGAAACTAATGTTGAGCTCCTTCAAATGCCCCCCAAACCTTTTCAACTTCCTTTTGAAGTATCAATTGAGGATCGTGCTGATGAGAATCCAAGTGAGGATCCAACTTCATCACTTCTTTCTTCGAATGAAATTAGCTTAAATATAACGTAAGTTATGAAACTTTTCATTTTATTATGTTATTTTTGTACTTTGATAATAAGAAAATATCATGTCCCTTTAAAACCTAGAATTTTGTATTGTAATTTCCAAACTTGTTTCTGTACTTTGAGCTCTGTTTCTATGGGTTTTCTTCTTTCGTACCCTTTTTGTATTTTTTTTTCATAATATCTTTCATTTGGCTCATTTGACCTCTGTTTGTTATTGCCTTTGTTGAGCTTAACCTTCCCCCTCTTTGAAAAGACGGCTTGGAAGAATTAAAAATGGTAATGGAAGCAAGAACTCAATAAGAAACAAAATAGGGGCCCTCAAGAAGGTCATCCGAGAGTTTGGTTTATCTCGATTTAAGTTTAACTGTACGTAGAAATGGAATGTGATAAATTATTCTGCAAGCAAGAATTAATAAAGAATAAAAAGCATCGCTTAATATAAGGGTAAGTTTGTTAGGAAAATATTACATAGGATAAAGAAGAAAGAGATTAAACATGCAGTTGTAAATTTTCTTCACTGACCCAAGAAGGAATGCTCCCTGAAAAATCATTGTATGGCACATCTCTGACATCGCATTATCAGTCATGTCATAACAAGTCTTAAGTTTATTCGGCAAGAGACTTTAATGGCATAAAGATACTGATATGGGCAAGATCAGCTGTACAATTACAAAAGTTTTCACTGGCAGCCTAATTCCTTTTTAAAACCTAAACAAAGACTAAGGGTTTATCAGTAGCTAATTTCTATTTGAGTGTTCAAAGTTCAGCATATTCATCAAACTTTCAAATTATTTAAAAAAACAGATTTAACCCTCCTCCATATACGGTTCACAAGAAGAACAACCAAAAAAACTATTAAACCGGAGCATCAACGCGAAAATAGCTCCCAACCATGATGGAGCCCTGCTGAAAGTCCCACTTCCGGAACATCCAATCATAAGAATCTGTCCCTCATTCAGACTGTTATGACATTTATTGCTATGATATGTAATACTATTCACAATTCTTAGCATCAATTCATAATTCTTAACATCAAATATGGATAAAATTTTTAAAAAAAAAAAGCTTGCTGTTTTGGTAAATTTGATCAGCTTTGCTGGAATTGGGTAGTTTAGTTAAATGAATCACTTTATTTAAATTAATCATAGGATTAGAGTCTATCCACTTTATTAAATCATATTATGAATTATAATTAAAACCAATTAAGTTTAATCCATTATTTCATAAAAAAGAAAAATAAATTAAATAATGCAAATATACACTTTATTATTTGAAAAAATATAACATTTTATACAATTATAACTGAGATTCTAAATATCCTTGACAACATCATAGGACTGTATTACTTTGATATCTACAAGACGCTATTAATGGACTTTGAAATGTCATGGCAATTCTATGACATGAGCTGCGCTTTCCTCCACATATATTCATTTCATAAGATGAAAGAATTTTTCAAGCATTGGATCAATACTATTTTATTTTGCTGAGTTTTCTTGGGTTTGTTAAAGTTATGATTGGAAAAAGTATAATTAATTAAAATCTACATTTCACTCAAATTTTTTGATTAAATTAAAACATTTTGAATCCATTTGTCATTAATGTAATTATTTTGATTCAATCCATATTTTAATTAAAATTTTTTATACTAATACCAAACATTAAAACCATATTGTACATAGTTAGGATCTTCATTTTACTCCATTTTTTGTTTAAATTAAAACATTTTGAATTTATCTTTCATTGTATTTAATTTTGATTATGGAGGAATTAATATTGGGTGATCATTTTGGACCACCTTATTTTAATTTTGGGTCTATTTGGCTGGCAACTGGCAAGGAATGAAATTAACTTATCTGAAAATTGTCTCACTTCTCTGCAAGTGATTTGATTTAATTCAAGTTATAGCCCAAGAAGTCGCTTGCTCTTTTCTCCAACATTAATGATATTTCTTTGGATCCACTCTCTAAAATTGACAGGATCAATGGTTTTTCTACTCCAATAAATTTGTACTTTTTGTATCTCATTTTATTTTCTTCGAAAAATAGGAAGAAATTTCCTAAAGATATTTTTCAAGAGCTTGACTAATTGGTTAAACTGTTTTCCACATTGGCTTTAATTTTTCGACAGTGACTTGCTCTCATTTACTTAATCCAAACGAACAAAAAGAAAGAAAAATGTTTTCTTTCTTGACCCACTGCTGGTCCTCAGAAAACAAGAAGAAAATTCCTAAAGATATTTTCCAAGAGTTTGACTAGATTTTTCAAATGATGACTTACTCTCATTTACTTAATCCAAAAAAATAAAAAATGTTACTGTGGTTCTATAATTCCTTGATATCCTTGACTTAAAGCTTGTTTAGCCTCCGTCGCTTCTTCTTCCGCACCCAAATTTGCAGCATGCCAAAACCAAAAGCAGAATTTCCATTATTTGCCCTCATTGCCCTTCCTCTTATTCTATTCCCTGGCCCTGCAATATATATTATATCCCTCGTTAAAAATATTTATACTAATGCATTTTAAAGGATTTTTCTTCAAAAAGAAGAGTAATTTTATCAAGAATTGTTGGGGATATCTATCTTGATTACTTTTGTTACATATAAATTGCAAAAGAGACATTTATCTGTAAATAATACAATTGAAGATTTTTTTTTTTTAAATTTGAGTATTTAGTTCATTAGTTGATGCATAATTTTCCTTCTTAAAGAGTAAAGTTTGAATCTTCCTTCTCCAATCCCAAAAACAAAAAAATATTTAATATCTATTAAGTATTCTTGATATGAAGTAAAAAGATTGATAGTCGGTGTATTGCCTTCAAGATGGACAAGAAGAGGCAATAGTTGATTGTAGAGAAGCTCGAGAGTTTGGGAGCAACTTATGATGATTTCACCAACTCCTTGCCTTCTAATGAATGCCACTATTCTGTCTTTGATTATAATTTCACTACAAATGAGAATTGTCAAAAAAGTAAGATTTTCTTCTTTGCATGGTATATGAAAGCAAAAAAGAAAAACCCAACACCTTGTTTTTCTTCGTTCAATTTTGAAAGATTGTTACAATTAAAACGGCTGCAATGTTGTTTGTGGTATAGGTCACTTGACACATGAAGGGTGAGGACTAAGATGCTTTATGCAAGCTCCAAGGACAAGTTCAAGAGACAGTTGGATAGCATTCAAGTTAAGTTGCAAGCGATATATCCAACTAAGATGAGCTTGGACATCGTCAAAGGACAAGCCCACTAATTCCATATAACTACTTCCATTCAAGGCATTTTCCTTCTCAATCTATAGTCTTTATTTGGGAGAGTTATTCCCCTGTTTTTAATTTTCTTTGTATCTCAAATAATCCTCAGTCTAACTGATAATATATAACGGTAGGAGAACTGCCCCTGTTTTTCTAGTTTTCATCATGATTTTATATTTTATTCTAGAAGTTAATATTACTCATAGTCTTTTTATTTTTGTTAAAATAAGTAAACATCGTTAATTTTGAAAGTAATATATGACTGTTAGGGAATCCGCCTTCTATTTAATTAATTGGGACAAATTTTTTATATGATATGTTGAATCATGGGCAATGGTAATTAATTTTTAATTTGGTACCAATGACCATGAAAATGAAACAAAAAGAGAGGTTTCTATTGCTTCTTAGCTTTGAGTTTCTTCCAATATTCAGTTTGCCACTCCTCCACTTGCCTAGTTATTTTCTCATTTTTGTTGAGAGAAGCTTGAAGAGCTTGAGGTTCATAAGGGAGAGGCAACGCTCATGGAATTATCTTTCCTAAGTAAAAGCAATATATAAAAAACGAAAAAAAAAAAGAAATAATGCGAGAAAAAAAAGAATTTCTTTTGGGGGATCTAATTGCTAGATGGGAGCCAATTTGTCACGATCCAGACCCAAATCTGGGGTCGTGACCGATGTACGAGTTCAGCAAGCGAGGCTCACAAGGTCTGAGGAAGCCTCCAAACACAATTATGCAGAAGTACAAATGATCGTATATAACCATAGATCAAACCAAAAATGCACAACAGCTTTACTTATATAACAGAAGTTCTAATCTTTTACAGCAAAAATGCACGCTGACACTTGTTTCAACACCTCGTTGTGCTTAATCAAAAATAGAAATGCAACCACGCAACATATACAGAAGTTGCCATAACTTGGCTAACATGGTGGGTCCAATAGTTGAACAGAATCAAATGTTAACAGCGTACTTACAAAACCGGAACATGTTATAAGTTTAGAACCATAACAAGAATGCGAAAACAGACTCTAACTCAACGGAGTGGACTGCTAGATGAACATGCCTACCAGATACTAATTTTCAATCTACGAAGCGGGCGTTAATTACGCACTTCCCACATGGAAATCCCCAGTTGTTAATTGTTTTCACAAATAAAGGGGTTGAATCTCTTACTAATTTAGTGAGTGAGAGTAGAAGGAAATCAAGCCAAAAACGAAAGAATTTTTTTTTTTTAATAAAATAGATAGTTCAAAAGTATGCCAGATAATGCATTCATAATGCAAGCAGAGCTATGTACAGGACATCTCCAAATAGGCAAACTTCATATCTCTATGGGAGTCATCCCACTATCTCATATCACATAATCATAGGTTCTGCTATCACCAATATTTCTCCTCCGATCATATAATTCATGGTACAATATACACCAAATAATTAGTATTCAACTTTCAGCTTACTAGCCTTTCATATCACAAGTCATCCCCTTAGGGTGCATGTTGCGATTTGATTGGTTTTAGCAATAAACAAATAAAGGTAGGAAGAGCAGAGAATGAAGGATCTGAAAAAACAATTGGTGAGCTCAAAAACAAAGGCTCTCACACACTTTCATCTATTCATTTTCACCTTTATATACTGACTAATTAACAAGAAATAACCAACAAATTAACAACCGTAGAGAATCTCGAAGAAAGAGAATGAAATCTGTTAGCTGTGCATTGAAATCCATATATTGGTTTCAATGCCAGGCAACAGCTACAAATGGGAAAGAAAACACTTGGCTTAACAACCAGCAGACATCAAAAACGACACTTACAAGTTGTGTTTAACACAGTAAAACAAGAAACGACATATGCTAAAGTCGTATTACAAAAACAGAAAGTAAACATAAATGAAATGACACAAGGCTTGGCGTATTGGCTGCTGAAGTGAGAAAACGACATTGTACTACTCATCCCTCTTCTTCCTCTTCCTTCTTCAGCCTCTGACTTTTCCCACCAAGTCTGCTCCTTGAATTTCCAGAATTGTGATCATCTTCCAACAGACCCCCTTGATCACAAATCTAGTAAACACCCAAACAAGACCTCAAGAATTCAAATTTGTCTCTACACAAACCTTTAGTCAGAATATTAGCAAATTGTTGATCAGTTGGACAGTAATGAATATCAATTTCATTGTCTTTTACTGCCTCTCTAAGAGCATGATAGTTAACCCTTATGTGCTTGGTTCGACCATGCTGAACAGGGTTCTTTGCGATAGCTATGGCTGATTTGTTGTCAACTTTAAGCACTGAGCCCTTAGTTTGAGGAAATTCCAAGTCAACTAATATCTTCTTGAGCCACTAGATATGATTTGCAGCAGCTGAAATAGCAATTCACTCAGCCTCAGCTGAGGATTGAGCTACCACTTCCTACTTTTTTGAATTTCAGGAAAACATACCACTACCAAATGAAAAACAAAATCCCCTAGTGCTCTTTGAATCATCAAGTGACCCTGCCCAGTCACTGTCTGTATATCCTTGAAGTTCACCACTGTCAAACCTACTGTACTTGATTCCATAGTTCACCGTACCTTTGACATATTTCAACACCCTCTTAGCTGCTTTGAAATGTGTTTCAGATGGTGACTGCATGAACCTCGACAGCAAGCTAGTTGAAAACATAATGTTAGGCCTTGTAGCTGCTAGATACAGAAGTGACTCTATTATACTTCTATAGACTGGACCATTAGCCTTATCTGCTCTATCATTCTTAATCAGTTTATCCCCCACAGCTAATGGTGTATAAACTGGTTTACAAGACTCCATCTTAAACTTCCTCAACAAATCTCTGGCATACTTAGCCTGGTGAATCATGATCAGCTCATTAGTTTGAATAATTTCCATACCAAGGAAGTATCTCATGAACCCTAGATTAGTCATTTCAAATTTAGTCATAATTTGAGCTTTGAATTTCTCTAGGTATACTGCATCAGGCCTTGTTAACAAAAGATCATCCACATAAACAGCTACTATAAACATCACTGAGTCATTAGACTTCTTCACATAAATAGTAGGTTCTGTCATGCTTTTGATTAGGCCTTGAGCTCTAAGATAGTTATCCAACCTTTCATACCAGGCTCTAGGTGTATAAAGCTTTAATAAGCTTACAGACTTTTCCTTCAGCTCCTTGCTTCACATAGCCTTCAAGCTGCTTTATATAAATATCTTCAGTTAAGATTCCATTAAGAAAAGCAGATTTCACATCCAGGTGATTGATATTCCATCCTTCTCTTGCAGCTAGAGCAGCTAGCAATCTTATAGTGTCATGGTGAGCCAGAGAAGCAAAAGTTTCAAAGTAGTCTGTTCCATAAGTCTGTGCATAACCCTTTGCCACTAATCTAGCATTAAATTTGTTTACAGAACCATCAAGATTGAGTTTGGTTCTGTAAATCCATTTAACTCCAATAACTGGATGATCACTAGGTCTGTTAGCTAGACACCAAGTTCCATTCTTCTCGATCATATTCAACTCAACATTCATTGCTTCCCTCCAGTTTGCATCTGCACTTGCCTCCTTATAGCTACCAGGATCTGCAATTGCTACATTGCATTTGCTGTGTATGTCCTGAAGGGTTTTGGTCCATCTAACAGCCAAAGACTCATCCTTAATATCTTCCTCATCATCAGACTCACCTTGCACTGGATCAGTAGACAGATTCAAGTTACCAGGACCTTCAATTATAGCTTTGTCCCAATTCCAAGTTGAATTTTCATAACACTTTATATCTCTACTGAACATCACCTTCTTACTCACCACAATGTACAATTTATATCCTTGATGACATTATTGTACCCAATTAGAATAGTAACAACACTCTTCTCATCCAGCTTGGATGTTCTCTCATCTGGCACTTTAGCATATCATATACAACCAAATACCTTTAAGTGTGATACTGAAGGCTTTCTATCAAACCAACATTCAAAAGGAGTCTTTTGATGCAAAGTTCTAGTCTGACTTCTATTCAAAATGTAATTAATTGTGTTAACAGCTTCTGCCCAAAACATCTTAGGCAAATTCTTTTAAAACAGTAGACATCTGGCCATTTCCATGAGAGTTCTATTCTTTCTCTCAGTAATTCCATTCTATTGAGGAGAATATGTAACTATCAATTGATGCATAACCCCTAGCTTGGATAGAAAACCTTCAAATTCAGCTGAGGTAAATTTTGTACCATTATCACTTCTTAGAGTTTTAATGGTTGACTCAGCTTGATTTTCAATAGTGTTTCTGAACCTCACAAAGTTGCTAAGGGCTTCTGATTTGATTTTAAGGAAATAGATCTAGAAAAACCTAGTCTAATCATCAATGAACAGAAGATAATACTTACTGCCCCCAAGTGAACTAGTCTTCATAGGACCTTCAATGTCTGTATGAACCAGCTGAAGCTTCCCAGTTGCTTTCCACTTTCTCTCCTTTAGAAAAGGCAATCTGCACTGCTTACCATACCGATAGATGCTACAAACCATATCAGGTCTTGTAATTTCAGGCAAGCCTTCAACCAGCTCTTTAGTTGCCATGTCTTACAGGGATTTGTAGTTGATGTGCCCTAACCTTTTGTGCCACAGCTCAAAGTCAGGCACTACACTGAGGAAGGCCCTTTGATTTGTAAGTTTCCAGTCAATGGGATAACATTTATTTCTCATCTCCACTGTTAACATTTCCCTACCCTTAGGATCAAAGATAGTGCAGAATTTAACTTTGAACAAAAGTGCATAGTGATTTCAGTTAGCTGCCCTGCACTCAACAAATTTTGACTTGCATCAAGAACAAAATAAACATCAGGAATATACCTGTTGCCATCTTGAGTCTCCACAACAACTATTCATATGCCTAAGATCTTCATGAATGAACCATCACCAATCTCAACTCTAGCTCTGTAGCTTCTGTTGATAGTAGTGAACTGTTCAATATCTCTTGTCAGATGGTTAAAGCAAGCATTGTCTATTAGCCACACATTCTTCTTTGTTGATCTCCCTGTTTCCTGAACCATGAAAAGTACTTCATCTGAGCTTTCATTCTTCTCAGCAATTGTAGCTTTTTCATCCCCACGAGTCTCTTTGTTTTTACATACTCTTTCCACATGGCCAAGCTGATTATAGGACCTACATTTTACATTAGGCCTGTACCAGCAATACTTAAGTGAATGAGTAGTTTTCTTACAATGAAAACATGGAGGATACTTAGTCTTCTATTTTTCAATCTTCTCCTTCACTGTTTTCTTCCCTTTTTCCTTCTTTTCAGATTCATTCTTCTTCGAGCTATTACCTCAAATCTTCAAATTTTTTGTTTTGGCAACCAAGGCACTATTGAGAGCATTTTTCTAACTGAATGCTTTTCTTTGTTCAAGAGCTTATAAGGCATTCACAAACTCTTTCAGAGTAATCTTTTCCATATCCTTAGAATCCTCTAATGAGGAAACTTTGGATTCATACTTTTTTGGAAGGCTGACAATCATCTTTTGAACTAACTTGTCCTCAGCTATAACTTTGCCTAATATCTCAACTGATTCACCAATGCCATCATTTTACCAAAAAACTCCCTAATTGATTCATCCTCCTCTATTGTCAGCATTTTAAATTGTCTAAACAGATTCAATGTTTGAATCTGTCTAGTCCTATCACTTCCAAAACATTCATCTCTCAAGTGCTCCTATACATCCTTAGGATTGTCTAAATGCATAATCCTAGTGAAGACTTCATCAGACACAGCAGAATGTAAATATGATAAAGTTTTATGCCTCCTGGCCTTGTTTTCTTCAAACTGTCGAATCTGAGCTAAGGTGGGATTGGCATGCCTCTAAGTCGGGTCCTCTCCAGTCTCCACAACCTCCTAGATACTCAATGCCTTGAGGTACGCTTTCATCTTCATTGACCAGATTGCATAGTTCTCACCATTGATCATTGGTAAAGAAGCAGCATTAAATCCTGATGAAGCCATTACTAAACCTTGCAGAAAAGAACAAATAATTACTTCAGCTAACAGAGGAAGAAGATAACGTCACAATCCCTTAAGATCACTAATACATCTCTGATACCATGTTGCGATTTGATAGGTTTTAGCAATAAACAAATAAAGGTAAAAAGAGCAGAGAATGAAGGATCTGAAAAAACAATTAGTGAGCTCAAAAACAGAGGCTCTCACACACTTTCATCTATTCATTTTCACCTTTATATACTGACTAATTAACAAGAAATAACCAACAAATTAACAACCGTAGAGAATCTCAAAGAAGGAGAATGAAATCGGTTGGCTGTGCACTGAAATCCATGTATTGGTTTCAGTGCCAAGCAATGGCTACAAACGAGAAAGAAAACACTTGGCTTAACAACCAGCAGACATAAAAAACGACACTCACAAGTTGTGTTTAACACAGTAAAACAAGAAACGACATATGCTAAAGTCGTATTACAAAAACAAAAAGTAAACATAAATGAAACGACACAAGGCTTGGTGTATTGGCTGCTAAAGTGAGAAAACGACACCGTACTACTCATCCCTCTTCTTCCTCTTCCTTCTTCAACCTCTAACTCTTCCTACCAAGTTTGCTCCTTGAATTTCTAGAATTGTGATCATCTTCCAACAGACCCCTTTAATTACAAAAAACTTTCCATCATAGCAGAGAATATATTAACATTATGTTCATGTAGAATTATATTCTTTCTGCTTCTTGAAATAGAGATATAAACTTCAACATAACTAAAAAGAAAATTCTCATGCATCTAGGTAGGTATAAGATTACATTTACAGGTGCGATAAGTCATTTTTCGTACCAAATAATGTTTGATCAAGGCTGTTGTTTGAGAGATATTCATAAACAAGGAGTCTTTCATTTCCCTCAATGCAGCACCCATACAGCTTCACAAGATTGCAATGTTGAACAACAGATATAGTTGCAATTTCTACTGCAAACTGATCTCTCCCTTTGTGGGATACTTCAAACAATTTTTTTATAGCAACAGCTCTCCCATCTCTAAGAATCCCCTGTACATCGAGTACATCTTTTATTGATAAAAACGAAGTATAATAAAGATGTAACAGTACTTTTAGTTCATTAATTAGTTATATTCCATTATTAGGTGCTGCACCTGACTGGGGAGAAAAATAGTTCTTGTAGTTCACTACTCGTACTGGTTTGTGGTGAATGTTTGGTTGAGTTAGAGGCTGAACGATCAAACTGGACTACACCTAGTGATTCGCAACTATTTTTTCCCAATTACACTAACTTTTATGATTTCTTTATTAAAGAGGTGATTAAAAGAAATCTCGTATAAGTTAAATTTGGGTTATTATAAGCAACATAAATGTAATAAGGGATCATTGCACTTATTATCAAATGGTTTTAGATTCTATGTCTATCCTAAAATTTAATATAATTTGAGAACAAGTACCTTTGTAATAGACGTGTTATCAAATTAGTTTTGAGTTTTTTGGTGATTTGACAAGTAGGCACTGTGAGCACTGTATATTTAGTGTAAAGATAAGGAGATTGAGGGTCTCATTTCACCTATAGCAAAAGAAAAGGAGCAGTGTGACAAGATTACAAAATGGGATATCTAGTTCTGAAAGTTGAATACATCGTTTTCTCCTGGTTGGTCTTTGGTTAGAACGATGGCTCACCTTTTTTTTTTTATTTTTTAAAGGCAATGACTCACCTTATAAACATGTCCAAACCCTCCCTGTCCTAGCTTATTTGATGGACTGAAATCTTCAGTGGCAGTTTTTAGTTCAGCATAAGCAAATGCTTGTGGTGTAGCGTCCATATCGATTAGTTCCTTATGTTTGACGGTATTTAGCATCTTTCCCCTCTTCTGGTGAATATAGACAACTGCCAAAACTGATAGACAGGTTATAGTAACGCCAAGAATAGTACTTAGAATTATCAGCCTTGTCTTCACACGTTTTGGAGGCTTGAGCTTGTTAATTGTGGGAACAAAATCTGCAACGAATTAAAAATCTACCTATCAACAAATATACTCCACATAATTAATGGAGTCCTTAACTTTCAACCATCTAATTGCACTGAATCATGAAATACTTGGAGTAGCACTGATTGCTGATACAGTAGGTCCATATGTACCTTGAGCAGGCATGCAACAAGTCCCCTTTCCAGCCTAAAACAAATGAATTTCGAGGTAGTTTTTTGATACCTTGGCCATGAATTGTTTTGGAACTGCTTGGAATAAGGCCTTATTGGCTTCCTTTCGGATGTCAAAACCCTTTACTCAAGCTCTCCCTGCAGATAAATTGAAAACATGTATAGTAACTTATAACCTTAAAGCTTCACATGATTAAATAAGTAGATGAATTGTGCTAGCTTTAGGATGAAAATAAGCACCTGAATATAGATGTCAGAAACTCGCCTCCCTACATTTAGACCAAAACACTTTCCATATACTGTCATTCAAACAAAATTTAGTTCCTGTTTCATTTTTAGATACTCCTGATTATGCTATTGATATTATGGATTCAATTGTTAAGATAATTTTTGATTCAAAGGATTTTGGTTTGTGTTCTTTAACTCAAGGATTATATTGATTGTGTTTGGCTCGTACTAATATTTATGCCACCTTATATAATGTCAAAAGAGTTGCCAAAAGGTCCTACATAAAGGAAACATCTTCCATGCTATGACATAAAAGGTTTGGGCACATCTCCAAAGAAACAGTGGAAAAGATGATAAAGCATAACATCTTTCCTACTCTTATTTTTAAAGACTTGGAGACATCTTTTGATTGTTATAGGGACAAGATGACAAAAATAAAAGGAAAAAGGTCACATAGAAGTTTCAATCTCTTCGAACTTATTCATACTGACATAAGTGGACCATATACTCCTACCATTTGCAATCATAGATATTTTGTAACCTTCATTGATGATTTTTCTCATTATGGTTATATGTTCCTAATTAAAAAAAAATTAGAAGCTTTTGATAAATTTGAAAATTTTAAAACTGAAGTTGAAACAATTGGGAAATATCATTAAGGTTGTCAAATCTAATAGAGGTGGCCCATATTATGATAGACATGACACAACTAGACAACAAAAAGGTCCATTTTCCAAATATTTAGAGAGTTATGGAATAGTGCCCCATTATACTATGCTTGGTAGTCATGAATAAAATGATGTGGTTGAAAGACGAAATTGCACTTAAAGGATATGATGAGGAGTATGATGAGTGGAGCTGATTTACTTGAATTCTTACGGGGAGAAACAATTAAAACAACATTGTACATCTTAAATAGAGTTTGCACCAAGTTGGTGCATAAAACCCTTTATGAATTATGGACAAGACGAAATCCTAGTCTTAATCATTTACATGTGTCTTTATGATCCTAATGAGACTAAGATACAATATCGATCCGCTCATTGTTATTTTATTGGGTACCCAAATTGGTCCATGGATTATAGATTTTATTGCTCAAATAGAAATGGTAAAATTATTAAGGCAAAAATAATTAAGTTTATAGAATTAGATATGGCTGATACTAGTTGCTATAAAGTTAAAGATGTAAAAGAACATATTGAAATAGTAAGAATTCCTATATCCATTCAGAAAGATATTGTTGTGCATATAGAAGTTGGGGAACAAGAACAAGTACAACCAATTCTTGATGAAGTCCTTCAAAATCAAAATATTGTAGATGAACCACAAAGAAGATCCACTAGGATAAGGAAGCTTGCTCTTTCTCTTGACATATAGGAATTCTATCTTGGAAAGGGTGATTATGATATTGGTCATGTAGTTGATCTAGTAACTTTTTCAA
Organism: Theobroma cacao; assembly: GCF_053813885.1. Lineage (NCBI taxonomy): Eukaryota > Viridiplantae > Streptophyta > Magnoliopsida > Malvales > Malvaceae > Theobroma > Theobroma cacao. The sequence continues at coordinate 10,256,911 of NC_142645.1, forward strand.
AAACTATTTCTAGTCCTTAATTAGATTTGTGGCGGGATGCAATGTGCAATGAGATACAATCTATGTCATATAATAATGTATGGGAACTTGTTGAGCTACCATTGCAAACCCATTGGTTGTAAAATGGGTATACAAGACCAAGAAAGATTCCAAAGGAAAGATTGAGAGGTTTAAAGCTAGATTGGTTGTCAAAGGTTTTACACACAGAGAAAAAATTGATTATAATGAAACATTTTGTTCTATATCGTTTAAAAATGTTTTTAAGATTATCATGGCACTAGTGTCTCATTAAGATTTAAAGCTACACCAGATGGATGTTAGGACTACCTTTCTAAATGGAAATCTTGTTGAAAAGTGTCTATATGTTGCAGCTTGAGGGATTTAAGGAAGATGGCAAAAATCATTTTTTGTGAAGACTTAAAAAGTCTATTTATAAGCTTAAACAAGCTTCTCGCCAATGGTATCTTAAATTTGATGAAGACATCACCTCCTTTGGTTTTGTTGAGAGCAAGGTAGACAGATGTATATATCACAAAATCAGTGGGAGTAAGTTTGTCTTTCTTATTTTGTATGTTGATGATATCTTACGTGCAAATAGTGATTTAAGGATGCTAAAAGAGACTAAAAAATTATTGTCTAGCCAATTTGACATGAAAGATATTGGGGAAGCATCTTATGTTCTTGGAATTGCAATCTATAGGGATCGATTTTGTCACTTATTGGGACTCACTCAGAGTGCATACATTGATCGAGTGTTAAATGGATTTTCCAAGCTTGATTGTAAAAATGGAGATGTGTCAGTTGTTAAAGGTGATAAATTAAACTTGGCACAATGTCTAAAAAACGATGTTGAGAGGGAGTCAATGAAAGCAATACTATATGCTTGTGCAGTAGGAAGTTTAATGTATGCCTAAGTGTGCACAATGTCAAACATTGCCTTTGCAATGGGTCTTTTAGGAAGATACTTGTCTAATTCGATTAAAGATCATTGTGAAGCTGCAAAGAAGGTGATGAGATACTTGAAGAAAACCAAGGACTATATGCTAATTCATTAAAATGTTGAATACCTTAAGCTAGTGGGTTATATGGATTCAGACTTTACCAGTTGTTCAGATGATAAGAAATCCAAATCAGCATACATCTTTATGTTAACAACTGGTGCAATATCTTGGAAAAGTGTAAAACAAACACTTATGACCTCATCCACTATGCAATGGTGCAGCTATAGATGAAGTTTGGTTAAGAAATCTTATTAAAGAATTATTTGTGGTTAACTCTATTGCTAGAACCATACAATTGTACTATGATAATGCTGCAGCAATTATGTTTACTAATAATAATAGGAATATCACAATGGCTAAGCATATAGAGATAAAGTATTTGAAAGTTAAAGAACTTGTGAAAAATGGTGACATTGTAGTAGAACATATTGGAACTAATGGTATGATTGTTAATCCTCTGACCCAAGTGCTACGCACTATCACCTTTAAGAAATATGTTTTTAACATGGGCGTTTTAGACTCTTTTGATGTGCTTGGTTAGTGGGAGGATTTGACATTGTTCTATTTTAAGCTTTTGCCATGTGTGTAAAGAAATATTCCAACCCTTGACCATTAATCTCATGCTCCTATCCTAAATGCCCTACAATTATTGAAATGTAGAAGGAAAATTAAATAAGATAAAATAATAAAGATAAACAAACCAAGTAAATAAAACAAATGTTATTTTTATTTTTAAAATTAAGGGAAATAAAGTTGGATATTGAATCATAATTAATTAAGGCTTGAGATAACACATAATTAATTACTAGCTTGACTCTCGAAGTCCTAAGTGGAGTCTCCAAGCTATTGTAATGTGCGGGTCTAGGAACCCTGATCGCTAGATGTGAAAAAACTGGGAGTCGCCACCGATCTTTTTTATCTAGGTGCTATTGATCACCTACTAAATTTGTTCCATTCAATGAAGTCCTAAACTGGTTTTAGGTTCATCGAAGAAACAATAGTTTGGTCTGTGAATTTTTAAAGTTGGGTTCGGGAGTACGATTATGCATGGGGAAGGATTAGCACTTCCGTAACGCCCATTCCACGAATGGTACCATATAATCCTATGCTATCCTATAGAAGCCTTAATTTTTAAAATTATTTCATTGTGTTTCCTTAATCTTTATTTGTTTATTCTAGTAAATCATGTTACAACCTATTGTTGTGTCGTGCACCTGATGCAATCATAAAATACATGTCATAAACATTGGTAAAATGTCAAATGAAAACCTATTATTGAGATTATTCCCCGAATCTACCTATCAAATTGGCAAGACTCAAGGATAGTCTCTCACCTAGGGAATCACTCGAGAAAACTTACCTTCACAAGTTTATTGGGTAAATCTCATCATCAGAGTAATCATTCGTATTTAAAAATAATATTTTCGTGGATGCAAACCATAATACAAGCAAAAGCCTTTTATTTAAGACATTCTTTGAGCCCTCCCATCGTACTAGTGGGACTCAAAGGTGTCCTTTCACCTTGAGAATTTACCGAAAGAACTCACCTTTACAAGCTCCCTCGAAAAGTTTTATTATCGAAGCCTTGACTCGTACACAAAATACGTCTACATGCCATGACATTTAGCGATGCAGTGATGATGTGTAATATACCTATAAATTGCAATATTTATTTTTTAACCTTCTAACAACTCTTTTGTTATTTCTTTCAAACTTCATTTTTCATTATTCATCTTTGTGTACATACCACTAACTTCAAATAAAACTAAAAACAAACCTTTTAAATAATAAAGCCTAATTAAAATTAAACTAACAAGTAAAATGGCCTAACAAACATAAAAAACAATGTAAGCCAACTCAATGAAATAACCCAACTAACCAAGTCAAAAAAAAAATCCATACCAAGTTTGGACTGTTAAAGCCCAAAGTCCAATGAACCCAATAGCTCCCCCTAGGTACCTCTAAAACGAGTCCGTTTTACCTCTCCAACCTTAGGTAAAAAAAGTTTTTCACCTCTTCCTTCCATTTTCCTCTTTTATTGTCTCTCCCTACTTGGCGGCACCCCTTCCTGTCTCTCTAGTCGAAAACCACGGCCCCTCTCTTCACTCTCTCACCACCGTTCGCTCTCCCCTTTTTTTCACCGCCGTTCACCTTCGCCGAGACTCTTCCTACCCAAGAAAAAATCCTTTTTTTCTTTCCTTCCCGAAACCTAATGGTGCTTCTCTTCCTAAAACGATTTCCCCAAAAGCTTCAAAACCCACTTACCCCACCACGCGCTGCCTCCCATTTGCTTTTTGATTTTTAGTATTGTTTTTTTATTTTTTTGGTGGTTGTGGTATCTCACCAGTTGGTAGAGGTTAGGGTATTTTTTCTTTTACAGGGCTTTAGGTTTTTAGCAAAGACTTCTAGGGTTTTCGAAATAGAAAATTTTTAGGGTTTTTCATATATTTTTTGAAAGCTAGCTTCTCTCGTTTTTTTTTTTTTTTTTTAAATCCGGCCCCTCCTTTTATAAACGGGGGATGGATTTTCAAAATCCTTCCTCCCTGTTTGCTGCCAATGGTAGCGTCTCAGGGCTTACATGCTGCCAATGGCAGTGGCCAAACCCTTGACTTTTTGAAATCGACTTTTTCTTGCCACAATTTGAGGGAAGGGGAAAAGTGGCGTAAATCGTCAGAAGGAAGGAAGCTTAGCCAAAGTTGACATGCTTTGGGCGATTTTTTCTTTTCACAATGTGAAGGAAAGGGGAAAAGTGGGGTAAATCGGCTTAACCAAAATTGATATGCTTTGGGAGAAAGAGGCGCTGATTCAATCTTGGGAAAGGAGAAGGTAGACTCCGATGGCAGTCCAGCCTTGGCTGGCTACCACAGCAGCTGCCTCGACTGCCATGCCAAGCATGGCAGCAAATCATGATTTTTCTTCTTCATTTATTTATGAAATTAAGTAAAAATGGGTGTCTACACTTAGTGGAAAAGAAGCTTGGAAATCCACGTCAGGCGGGGAGGGAAGAGCAGAATATAACAACGTCGGTGGGAATAGTTCTGCTGGGTTTGAGTCAAGCTGAACTCAGATGGAAGGGCTTAACATGTATGGCAATGGTGTCGATAATGGCTTGGTGATAAGGAAGAGAGTGATGGTTGTAGTGGATCAAAGCTCACATTGTAAGCATGCAATGATGTGGGCACTTACTCATGTAGCTAACAAGTGTGATTTGCTTACTTTACTGCATGTTATTTCTCCTAGCCAAAAGAGTCTTCATCTTGTTCTCCTTACCTTGCTAACTCTCTTGGGTCACTCTGCAAGGGTTGTAAACCCGAGGTTGAAGTGGAAGCACTGGTTATCCAAGGGCTTAAGCTGGCGACAGTGACGAGCCAAGTGACGAAGCTAGAGATTTCCGTGTTGGTACTGGGTCAGAAAAGGCCATCTCCGTTCTTAAACTGGTGGGTCCTTTGGCCCTCACCCTTTCCCACAAGTACACATTTTCCATCATTCATTCAGATCTCAGAACCTATCTCACCCTTTATTATCTTGCGAACTGTTTCGTGGTTGCTTTTGCAGTCTCTGCGGGACCAGCAGCTCTGAGGAAGTTGTGGAGCAATGAATCAAGGGTGCAGATTGTTTAACCATAGGGGCTAGGAGGCAGAGCTAAGGCGTCGGTGGATACCTTATTAACACTAGGTGGCAGAAGAATTTCTGGCTCTTGGCTTAGTTCTAGTTAATTTTTATGGACTGTTATTAACTAAATATATAAACATATATGATTCCTAGTTAGATAACCCAGGATAGCATATAAAATCACTCTAATAACAGTATTAGCTTCTGATCTAGGCTTCACCTTATGTATAACTACTACTGGCTAGAGTTTCCTTTGTACCCTTCATCATTGCTATAAAAAAAAAATGAGCAACCCCTGCCTATGGCTTGCTCTAATGAAATTGAGGTCGTTGCTCTTTCCAGAAAAAAAATATTTTTGTAATTTTTTATTCAGAATATACTAATAATTTTTTAAAATATTTTAATCTTTCATTGAAAATATATTAATTAATCTTTTTATTATTAAATTTTTTTTCTTTATCTTTATAAATTATGATTGCACATGTCATTTAGCTTTGAATAGTTGTTACATTTATTATCCTCTTTTTTAGTTATTGTTTGAGTTCTCCGGTTTTATTGATTACCATATATACATCACGTTGCAAACTTGACTACGTACAGACAAAATAGTGATGAACATATCAACCCACTGCTGCCAGTTGAGTTTTTTGTTCAAAACTGTGCCGCATTATGTTCTTTAGATTGTTATCTACAAATAGCTACAACAATATGCAACTTTGTAATTATAGAACTCTAAAAGTGAACCAATCATAGTTATTTTGATTTGTTCATATGTAGCATATGACATCATACATGTTATCCCAAAAAATGACAAAGTATATTTTTAAATTTCTATTGTAGATAATTAGTTTGCACTGTTTTTAGGGCAACAGTATTATAATCAATAGTTAACAAAAGAAATTTTTGCTTGTTCTCTCATCATATCTGTATATCATAATTGTAATATTGCACTCTTGAATACATGCGAATTGGAAAACTCTGATACAAAGATTGTAATCCTGTTGAACTGTAAATGGATACAATTTATTTCTTTATGTTTCACGTTATAAATTGTATGATTTTGTGCCACTACCGACATGTATCAAATATTTAATAATAAAAATACTTAAAATTTGTGATAAAATATTCACAAAATTTTACAACCCGCTGCAGAGCGAAGGATGTGATCTGTAATTTCAATATTAAAAAGAAATTCAAAAAGGTTGGTTAAGATTTTCAAGTCAAGCAGCCGAGGGGTCAACAAGGCGTAAAGTAGCAGCATGATGAGCCTAAATCTCAGCTCCCGACGTGTATGCTGGGCTGGGATCATGTGCCTTGCTCAACGGGGTCCTAACTCCTAATTATTCGTGACGCAAAAGTTCAGAAAATCTTGTCCAAGATCTTCACTAATTCATTAAATTATTCCAAACAATATTTTATCTTCCTTTTATATATGTCCTTCCTATTTTCTGGATTTTAGTTTTTTTATAAATATGATAAAAAAATTTGTGCGTATCATTCTTTTCATTTCACCTCTTATTTTTTGTTCATTTTTCTAATTTCATTAAAATTTCCATTTTATTCCCATCGTCCATTAAAAAAACAAATCTATAGACGTGACAAATAATAATATAAAAAAAGTCAAAACATATATTTAAAATATGAGTTTTTATAGTTAGAGTTAAAAAAATAAAGGTTGCACAAAAGGGGTAATATAATAAATGTTAATATCTTCTTAGAAAATCAAGAAATTTCGCAAATTTCACTTTAAGAGTTGAAATTTGAAATGAAAATTTGAACCCACCAAAATCTCTCATCCAAATTCCAAGAATTTTGATAATTTCAGTTTTTATTTTATCAAAAAATTAATTTGACTTTAAAATTTTAAAACTCTCTTTACAACAAAAAATCTTTCCTTGAAATCCTTCAACCATAATAATAGCTTTTTGGTGTATACAAATGAAGCCTACCGATCGTCCTTCAATGAACAAGGTTTTGAAGATGTTCGAAACTGATGTTGAACTCCTCGAAATGCCTCCCAGACCTTTTCAACTTCCTTCGAAAGCACCAACTTCATGTTAAATGTAGTGTAAACTACTCAACGTGTATTTCATCATGTCACCTACATAAATTTGTAATTTTATGCCTAGCGATTCATAATTTATCATACAATCTTTATGTAAGATACTTGTGGAAAACAATATCTGCAAAAAAACTTTATGATAAAAGAAATCTTATTGGTCAATTTTCCATTCAGTGAGCGGTATAATTAAGTTTATGCCCCAGTCAAGGTTAAACTTCTAAAGCCCTGGAGGCTTGAAGGTTGTTTGCCGCTCAAGAAACGTCTCCTTTCAAGAAATTGCAACTTAGATGCATGTGGATAAAATCTATGTTTTTATTGTTGTTTTTCTCAATTTTTTCCCTTCCCCAAAATGTGAATCTATTCATCATTTGTTTTTTTCATCTTTGTTCTTTATTTGGGGAGATCATCAGCTCCTTGTGTCTGGTGGAGTAATTAATAATGGGTGATCATTGTGGCTGGCAAGTGGCAAGGAATGAAAATAACTTCTCTGCAAGTGATTTGTGATTTAATTCGAGCTGGACTGAAATGGTGGATTATAGCCAAAGAAAGTGCTTGCAGCTTTCTCCAAAAAAGTCTTCCTAAAAATTAATGATATTCCTGTGGATCCACCCTCTAAGTTCTACAGGTCAATGGTTTTCAGGTCCATGGATTGTCAAAATAATATTCTAGATTAAATTATATAAAATTCTTTTGCAAATAAAATGTATATATATAATATAAATTTATTATTAAAATAAAAAGTAAGGCAAACTATTTTCGAATTCAGTCTGATATTTACATCATTGATTAATAAATTTTAACATTTGAATTATTTTGGTGCTATTATAGAGAGGTCCTACTTATATCCACTGCTGGTTTTCGGAAAATGAAAAGGAAATTCCTAAAGATATTTTTTCCAAGAGCTTGACTTTGGTTTTTCAAACGATGACTTGCTCCCATTTATTTAAATCCAGAAAAAAGAAAGAAAAATGTTTCAGTGGTCCTATGTTTCCTTGACTTAAAAGCATGTTTAGCCTCCTTCGCTTCTTCTTCCGTTATTTGTAGCGTGTCAAAACCAAAAGTACAAGTTCCACTAGTTAAGTCGAGTTATAGTCAAAGAAAATGGCTCGGTGCTTTCTCCAACATTAATGATATTTCTTTGGATCCACTCTCTGAAATTGACAGGATCAATGGTTTTCTGGTCTAATAAATTTGTATCTTATTTTTTATTTTCTTCGGAAAATGAGAAGAAAATTCCCCAAGATATTTTCCAAGAACTTGACTAATTGGTTGAACTGTTTTCCACATTGTCTTTGATTTTTGTTTGGAGCCAGTCTTGCCATAAGTTAATATCTTCACCGTGGGATTATACTTGCTTTCATCGGAATGGTTGTTGGAATATTGAAGACAAAAACGACCCAATGCTTCTATATATCCTTGACTTAAGAGTTAAAACTTGTTACAGCCTCATTCTCGCTCTACCACATCCAAATTTTACAATGTCGAAACCAAAAACAGAACTGCCATTGCTTAGCCTCATGACCCTTGCTTTATTGCTATTCCCTGGTGCTTGCCTCGCTACAAGTGAAAATAAGGACTGCGGCGGCTCTTCTTTGTGCGGCAACCTTACCATCAGTCACCCTTTCCGATTAAAAAATCAACCTAAGTGTAACGACACTGATCATAGGGTTGAATTGGAGTGTGAGAATGATAATCGCACCATTTGGGTCATGAAAAATGGAAAATTCTACGTCCAGGAAATCTTTTATTCTAATTTGACGATCCGATTGGTCGATGGGAGCCTGGATGCAGATAATTGCTCACTGCCTTGTACTTCCTTTGTTTTTCATTATGATTTTCCGTGTGAGGGAGTTTGGTTTTCTGGTACAATTCCGAACACAATGTATCTTGTCAATTGCTCAAGACCAATGAATTCTTCTCTTTACGTTGATGCCTCTCTTTGCACCAACAGCACTCCCCATCCACCTTCCTACTTTTACTTTTTAGATCAAAAAACATGGCTGTACGATTTCAATCCGTTTTGCACAGTCATAAACGAGCAGATTCCAATTATGATTGAGAATATCACAGGTCTGTCTAGTTTTGATATCTACGAAAAGCTATTAATTGGCTCTGATTTCTCATGGGAAGAATATCATTGTTACCAGGAGGACAAACCTTCAATATCTCAAAATTTTCATACGATGTAAGAATTCTCAAGCATTTAAATTCTATTTTCTTTTTTTTTTCTAGAAATAAAAATTAAATCTTTCATTCTGTAATGAAAGGAGATACAAAAAAATGCCAAAGTCAGTCTCCCAGAGGCCCTAAGAGACATACTTTGGCATTCCCTAAAAAATTTACAAGTATTACCTATCAAATTAGTTCTTCTTTATCACCATGCTAGGCAGCCTACAGATGACACTTGGTTGCCTGTGAAATTCAGCATTCACACAACCAAAAAAAAAACAAACAGACCCCTTTTATATCAGCAGGGTTTACAAGTTCTATTTTTTATGCCTCGGGTCATTACATCTAAGCAGTGATCCTAAATAAAATAACCTCTTCGGTTTGGCAGCTTAATACATCTTCAAATTCATCGTCGGAGTGACATGACCTGCTAGTAGGAACACCCTTCAGCTTACAGTGGTTCCTGAGTCTCTTCTTTATCTGGGTTCCCTTCGCAGTTTCATGTTTTATCCACCCATTATGCTTTCAGTCTCATCAAGTGCAGCAGCCTATCACTTCCCCAACTACCTATATAACCCAAATTTCACAAAATGGGTGCTGCAACCTCATGGCAAACATATGTAGCAGCCCATCTTTCTCCCTACACTCTCCCCTTCCTATTTCTCCCTTCCTTACAATGTAGAGATCTCTCCTCCAACCTCTTCCGATGCCTCCATCAACCTCCTGTCCTCTCCCTCATTCATTCCTTTCCACCCTGCTCTTTCTCCCTCCTCATTCCCCTTTCTCTCTCCTGTGAGACAACAGCTCCCTCCCAAAACCTCCGTTCACCTCCCCCCGTCTCCCTCGTTCCCTCCAGAGATCCTTCTCCTCCCTCTCTCCATCCACAGTTCACTCATTGTTTAGCCTTAAAGCCCGCCTCCCCTTCGTTTTAACCCCTTTTGTTGATCTGTGATCCCAACAAAATTACCCAACCATAATTCCAACACACACAAGCACAAGTTGGATCTAAGCAAACAAAAAGTTGCTAATCTGTTTGTATTTTTTTTTTCTGTTGACCAGATTCATTTGCTCTCAAACTATCCTCGCTGCCAAAATACCATACAGTACTTCAACTACCTTTTGTAATTCTTTGTTTGAGCCAAGCTGGACTAATCCTCTTGCCTCCAAACTCTTATTCTCCTCTCCAATCACCTACCATATTTACTCCCCTCCCCTCCCCCCCCCCGCTCCCTCCCTCCCTCCCTCCCTAATTCATGCACATATGCCACACAAGAGGGAAGCAGAGCTCCTATCTTCCCCACTACCGCCACATCAAGGCATTCAAGTTAAATTCTATTTAGTAGATTGGGTTTGGTTGGGACTTAAAATTCTAATTTGGAAAATTGTGGTCAAATAATTATCTTTGAATGAAAAGTTTCCTTTTTTCCCTACAACTGTTTTTCCCATTTCCTTGTGGTCAAATAATCATTAATATTTCCAATTATTTTAATCTGATGCATTTGAATATTTCAGGTTGGCAGATTTGCTGTATGGCTTGAGAAACTATATAGATAGCTTTGTCCATTTCCTTTTTCAAGGCCCCCATGTATCCTACAATAGTTACAATCCACCAAAAAGTATGCTTTCCTAAGTGCATTAATATTTTTCTTCTTGAATTTGCCTTAATTTGTGTTCCTTTGTTGAAATTAGTAATTGCATAATTTTGTTTTTTCTTGGTTTTTTTTTTTTTTGCAGGAACGTATATTATATGTCTTGAAGCTACAGGTACTTAATAAGTTTTAGCTTTGCATTTGCATATACATAAACGTTGAGCAATATCAATGTACTCAAATTTAAGAAAAGAATATTAAAACAGCCTATTAGATCGTGCAAGCTTATATTTAGTTTTATGGTAAAACTCAAATTAGCACAGCACTTAAAGGATTTTGGAGGGTTCTAGAATAAAATTCTAGATTTTCTTTCATTATACAAGTACAGATACAAATACGTAGGAAAAGAAACACATGATATATAATAATACGATCAACTAAATTACTTATTTGAAATAAATTGAAAAAATTTTCTATAATAATCTCGGTAGTCAAGGCATATATGGATAGGTTAGTTTGTAGGAATTATTATTGCTTTCTCCAACATTAATGATATTTCTGTGAATCCACTCTCTAAGATTGACAGGATCAATGGTTTTCAGGTCCAATAAATTTGTACTTAATCTATCTCATTTTATTGTCCTTGTTTGACTTTCAGGGAGTTTAATTTTTTATTTTTTATTTTATAGTAAAAATGTTTTTTATAAAATTAATATTCCATAATTTTTAATATCAAAAAATAGAAATTCATGAAAAATAATTTTGAAATGAAAAATGGTATGATATTAGGTGTTAAAAAATGGAAGACAAGACAAGCCAACTACATTACTGCAGGTTGTGACTATAACTACCTTAAATGTAGTAAAATTGTGCAATGTTTCATAAAATATTCTTTCTTATAGATGAAAAAAAATAATAGTAAATAAAAAAAAAGCTGTGGACTTGAATAATATGACCAATTAAACTAAGTACTTATTAATTGAACATATGAATGGTAAAAATTAGTAGTAAATTTTTTTTGTAATGTATATGGTGATTTTAGTAATTAAGAAATTACCGAATGCACTACTGAGTAGAATTTGTCTTTCAAGCTATACTATTTAATTTCTTATATGATATTCAAACTATACTATTTAATTCATACTGTGACAAGTACATGCTACACTTCTAATTATTTGATAATAGATTTTGTGAGAATCACGCACTTGTTTTTTTTTCTTTTTTTTTTTTTGTCCTTTTGAAAGTAAGCATCCTACTCTTTCATCATGTTATAAAGTTTGTTAGGGGGAAAGATAGCGGCACTTAGGTTACCCGATTTAAGATATGATCACTTTTCTTTTGAAAATACTGTCATTTAAATATATTAATGAGTTCCAATGTACTTTTGTTGAAAAGGAGGAGTTATCTTATTATGAACTTTGCCGAGAATATGTTGCTTGATTGCACTTGTTACATACAAATGGCGAAGAAGACATTTATCTATGGATGACACGATTGAAGAGTTTCTTCAAAGTCAAAATAATTTAATGCCGATAAGATATTCTTATCGTGAAATAAAAAAAAATGATTAGAAAGTTTCGAGATAAATTAGGTGAAGGTGGTTATGGTTCAGTGTTTAAAGGAAAGCTTCGTAGCGGCCATCTTGTAGCAATAAAGTTATTGGGCAAGTCAAAAGCCAATGGGCAATATTTTATTAACGAAGTTGCTACAATTGGGAGAATTCATCATGTTAATGTGGCAAAACTCATTGGATTTTGTGTGGAGGGATCAAAACAAGCTCTTGTATATGACTGTATGTCAAATGGATCTCTAGATAGGATCATATTTGCAGAAGAGAATAAAATCACCTTAAGTTGGCAAAAAATGTTTGATATTGCTCTTGGGGTGGCTCGAGGAGTTGAATATTTACATCAAGGATGTGACATGCAAATTCTACATTTTGATATCAAGCCACACAATATTCTTCTAGATGAGAACTTTGTCCCAAAAGTTTCAGATTTTGGTCTTGCGAAACTTTATTCAGTAGATGATAGCATCGTATCTCTCACTGCAGCACGGGGTACGATAGGATACATTGCTCCTGAATTGGTCTACAAAAACATTGGAGGCATCTCAAATAAGGCTGATGTTTATAGTTTTGGAATGCTATTAATGGAAATGGTGGGAAAAAGGAAGAATTTGAATGCGTTTGCTGATCACTTGAGTCAAATATACTTTCTTTCATGGATTTATGGCCAATTTCATCAAGGAGAGGACATTGAGTTGGGAGAGGTTACAGATGGTGAAAAGATAATTGTGAGGAAGATGATAATAACAGCTTGTTGGTGTATACAACTGCCACCCAACGACCGTCCTTCAATGAGCAAAGTCTTGGAGATGCTTGAAACTGATGTTGAGCTCCTTCAAATGCCCCCCAAACCTTTTCAACTTCCTTTTGAAGTATCAATTGAGGATCATGCTGATGAGAATCCAAGTGAGGATCCAACTTCATCACTTCTTTCTTCAAATGAAATTAGCTTAAATATAGCTTAAGTTATGAAACTTTTCATTTTATTACGTTATCTTTGTACTTTGATCATAAGAAAATATCATGTCCCTTTAAAACCTAGAAATTTGTATTGTAATTTCCAAACTTGTTTCTGTACTTTGAGCTGTGTTTCTATGGGTTTTCTTCTTTCGTACCCTTTTTGTACTTTTTTTCATAATATCTTTCATTTGGCTCATTTGACCTCTGTTTGTTATTGCCTTTGTTCAGCTTAACCTTCCCCCTCTTTGAAAAGACGGCTTGGAAGAATTAAAAATGGTAATGGAAGCAAGAACTCAATAAGAAACAAAATAGGGGCCCTCAAAAAGGTCATCCGAGAGTTTGGTTTATCTCGATTTAAGTTTAATTATACGTAGAAATGGAATGTGATAAATTATTGTGCAAGCAAGAATTAAGAAAGAATAAAAAGCATCGCTTAATATAAGGCTAAGAAAGTTTGTTAGGAAAATATTACATAGGATAAAGAAGAAAGAGATTAAACATGCAGTTGTAAATTTTCTTCACTGACCCAAGAAGGAAAGCTCCCTGAAAAATCATTGAATGGCACATCTCTGAAATCGCATTATCAGTAATGTCATGACAAGTCTTAAGTTTATATGGGCAAGATCAACTGTACAATTACAAAAGTTTTCACTGGCAGCCTAATTCCTTTTCAAAACCTAAACAAAAGCTAAGGGTCGATCAGTAGCTAATTTCTATTTGAGTGTTCAAAGTTCAGCATATTTATCAAACTTTCAACTTATTCAAAAAAACAGATTCAGCCCTCCTCTATGTACAGTTCACAAGAAGAACAACCAAAAAAACTATTGAACCGGAGCATCAACGCAAAAATAGCTCCCAACCATGATGGAGCCCTGCTGAAAGTCCCATTTCCGGAACATCCAATCCTGCCAAAACACAGCGAGGCCACTCATAAGAATCTGTCCCTCGTTCAGACTGTTATGACATTTATTGCTATGATATGTAATACTATTCACAATTCTTGGCATCAATTCATAATTCTTAACGTCAAATGTGGATAATTTTTTTTTTTAGAAAAAAAGATTGGTGTTTTGGTAAAATTGATCAGCTTTGCTGGAATTGGGTAGTTTAGTGAAATTAATCATAGGATTTAGATTCTATTTACTTTATTAAATCATATTATGAATTATAATTAAAACCAAATAAGTTTAATCCATTTTTTATAAAAAAGAAAAACAAATTAAATAATGTAAATATACACTTTATTATTTGAAAAATTCTAACATTTTATACAATTATAACTGAGATTCTAAATATCCTTGACAATATTATAGGACTGTATTACTTTGATATCTACGAAACGCTATCAATGGACTTCGAAATGTCATGGCAATTCTATGATATGAGCTGCGCTGTCCTCCACATATATCCATTTCATAAGATGAAAGAATTTTGCAAGCATTTGATCAATTCTATTTCTTTTTCTGGGTTTTCTTGGTTTTGTTAAAGTTACGATTGGAAAAGTAAAATTAATTAAAATCCACATTTTACTCAAATTTTTTGCTTAAATTAAAGCATTTTGAATCCATTTGTCATTAATGTAATTATTTTGATTCAAACCATATTTTAATTAAAACTTGTTACACTAATACAAAACATCAAAACCATATTGTAAATAATTAGGATCTTCATTTTAGTCCATTTTTGTTTAAATTAAAACATTTTGATTTCATCTTTCATTGTAATTAAGTTTGACTCAAAACTATATTTTATTGATCAAGGCAGCTGATGTATTGCATTTATTTTAATATGATATACTGAATATTCAGGGTTGGCAGGGTTGCGATATGGCTTGAGAAACTATATAAACAGCTTTGTCCATTTTCAATGGATTTCCAACGAAATAGAATTTTTATTTTTTTCTACGGAAAATTTTGTTGAAAATCTGTTGAAAAATTTTAAAAATTTTCACTTCTACCAAATTTTTTGACAGAATTTCCTACAGATTCTCATCGAAATTTTATAACGGATAAAATTCAGTTGGTAATCCATCAAAAATATTAGGTGCCAAAAGAAATTCATTCCCGCCAATTTTACAACGGACCTGTTTGTTGAAAAAAGGTTTTACAACAGAATATTTAATAGGAAAATTCCATTGGTATTAATATTTGTTTTTTATTTTTTTATTCAGAATTAACTAATAACTTTTTTAAATATTTAATCTTTCATTGAAAATAAATTAATTAAATTTTTCATTATGAAAATTTTTTTCTTTATCTTTATAAATTATGGTTGTATATGTATATTAGTCTTTAACTTGACTAAAACATGCACACATGCACGCATGCATGCATGTTATCTATGTACATATCGAGTTTTATAATATTAAAAATTTAAATATGCTTTTCAAAGTTTAGTTAAACCAGCGGGAGGAGAAGTCGTACTTTTGCTTTTATCTTAATCGAATTTGTAGAATCATAGTTTAATGGAAAAACAATTGTTTTGATTTGGAATCACAATGTGTGTGTGTATATATATATATATATATATATATATATATATATATATATATATATATATATATATATATGGTGCAATAGGCAAATTCATCATCTGGAATGGCTGTGAATGATGAGTGCAAGCAGAAGTTCTTGGAACTAAAAACAAAAGAGGAATCATCGATATGTTGTCTTGAAGATTGATGAGAAGACGCAATAGGTGGTTGTAGAGAAGCTCGGGAGTTTGGGAGCAACTTATGATGATTTCACCAACTTCTTGTTTTCTAATGAATGCCACTATTCTGTCTTTGATTATAATTTCACTACGAATGAGAATTGTCTGAAAAGTAAGATTTTCTTCTTTGCATGGTATACGAAAGCGAAAAAGAAAAACCCAACACCTTGTTTCTCTTTGCTCAATTTTTGAAGGATCGTTACAATTAAAACGGCTGCAATGTTGTTTGTGGTTTAGGTCACCTGACACATCAAGGGTGAGGACTAAGATGCTTTATGCAAGCTCCGAGGACAAGTTCAAGAGCAGACCCTTTGGGATTTCAAAGGTATTGTTGGCTTAAATTTCAAGAGCTTGGCATATTCGTTCAACAAATGAAACATATAATCATATATGTTTCGCATTGTCAGAAACTCTTCAATTAGTTTGCTTTCTTCCTTCCCAATAGCCTGTGCCTGAAAGAGTAAAGCGTATTGTCTTATGAGATAAAAAGGCTGTGAATGACATATAAAGAAGCAGACAAGTTTCAAACAAAAAAAGATTTGAGATGCAATCCAATCCAATCCATATTCCATTTGCTAAGAATATATGTATATATACACCTTGTAAGGGTGATTATTGCCCCATTCAATTGCAAACTTTAGATCTCTGCATTCGCTTGTGTTTGCGGATGGGCCAGTAGTGCTGCATTGGCACAATGCTTCTCAAGAAGAAATCATAGTATCGGGGCGTTATCATCAAGGTCATGCTATTGCATGCTAGTATGTATTTCTCACTGACAGACCTTGTCACTCCTTCTACATAAATTTTATATCTTTGTACAAATGGTACCATACCAAAAATCAAAATCTTTGTTAGTATCAAAGAAAAAGAGTAATGAGTATTTTAAAATTGAAATTTATGATAACAGAAACGAAGAAATAACCTTCAATAAGAATGATATAAGAAAGGTTCCATATATACCCACTACTAAAAAATTGAGTTTTAATCACACTTCTTTCGGTGATATATTTTTTTGTATGATAAAATTTTAAAAAGTGTAGCTATTTAAACTTTTCGCTTCACTTTTTTCACATTTAGTAATAATATAAAAAAGTGCAACCTTTGCTAGTGTGTGCAATTCCTATCGTTATATTTTATTTATAATGCATATAAAAATTTATATAGTGAGGTTAGATCTACAAAAATGTTCTAAAAAACATAAAAAAGTGTTATTAAAAATATTTTTAGTAGCACATTTTACAAATGTGCTGTCTTAGGTTAAATTGGTTGTAGTGACCTATGGGTGCATTGATCTTCCAATTTAGAATGCTTGAACCCTTCTTCATTTGCCTTGGTCCAATTCTGAATATTTTTTTTTTAAAGAATAAATTGTTAATTATGTATGGATTTTGTAATTTTCTAACTTGGGCATTAGCTAATTTTTTCATGACTTCAATCAATATATAGAAGCCCATCCAAGACTCAAAGTGGCAAAAGAAACACAATCTTAAATAGTTACCAGGGTATAAAGGCAAACGTTCCAATCATATTTATCTGAGAGGTTACATTTCTGAAGGTATTTCCTTTCTAAAGAAGTATATGGGTTACCCTCCCAATAGGCGTAAGGTTTCCTATCTTCCCAATTGATCCTTTTGTTGCCATTTTTTATTGCACTCAACATCTGCCCCCACGGCATTATATTAACCTAAGCCTTGCCAGAGCAAACAAAGTAAACAAGACTAGCTAGTTAATTGCAATTAAAATTTGGTAGTTTTCTTTTTACTTTTTTTTTCACAATGCCAATGTGTTGTGGTAATATGTACAAGAATTTATCATCCCTAGAAGGTCCAATTAGGGAACACAATGTCGAGTGCTTCCTCCTCACCACAGTAATGAAACAACGGCGGTGGTGATGTAGCATTAGGTCCTTAGTAATCCGTTTTCTTGATCATTTTCTTGTCTCCAGTAAGGACAAAATGCTCCAAGTTTGGTAGCTTTCCAGGGTAAAATCTTAGAAGCTGCAAAGTGCCCTATAGAGTAAATAAATCCTTGGTTTCATAAGGCTCGCCAAACATTTCCATGCAAACCTCACCCTTGACAATTACAAGTCTAAGCTCTGCACTCGATTTCCCTCTTTCAATCATCTCTTCTATAATTCCTGAACTTTTCCAATGCTGTAAATCATGGTGGATCCACTGGAAGTAGTTTGGACAAGTTTCGATTGACAATTCATCAGGCTAAAATACCGATGGGTAATTATCAGGGCATTTCTTTTGCAATCCTGAATTAGAGCAATTTAGAGCATATTGAATTCTTGGCCAGAGCTTTGTAGTGCTACTTCATGAGCAAGAAATCATCAGGCGAAATAGATTGCCTCGTATAACAAGCTGAGAAAAAAGTAGATAAAAAAAAAGTTAAGCAGTTGCAGTAATCTTCTAGTAACAGAACTTGATATATGGAAATCTAATGCCTTTGATGTATATATACCAGTACCACTTTCATTCTTTTAGGGTTTATTGTCTAAACAATAAGATAATAGTGCCAGCATGGACTCTCAATTGAGTCAGTTTCTGGATGCATTATACAAAGAATGTCTAGGGGTATCCATATTTTCCCTTTCTTGTTTGCCAGACATATTAGCAGTTGCCCTTTGCAAATTTGATTAAAAAAAATCCGTGACCCTATGGTGCATTCAATTCACATGCTGATGGAGAGAATTCATTTCAAAGTGACAATTAAGGATCTAAATGGTGTTTTTGTATTCTAAACATAGTTTAATAATATCTAAATACCAGTATTGCTGGTATTAGTTACATCTAAGTAACAGTATTAGTTTATGATACACAAAAAAAAAAAACAGTATTAGTTATATCTGATAATTTGTTTTAATAATAAATACACACATTTTTCATTTTATTCACTCTTAGATACATTTACTCATCTCAACATTCTCAAATTTTACCTAATAAAAAAAATTAGCATAAGTTGATGGATAGTGAGGGAAAATAACGGTGGAGGAAGCAGAATTTAGGAGAAACTTACCACATACATAAAATGAACCAAGGTAGCACTAAGGAGGAAGAGGAAGATGAATATGCAATTAGCTGTGAAAACTAGTCTCTTGACCCGTCCAAGACCAACCTTGGAAAAGCAACCAGAGACTTGAAAAAAATCTTCCCATGGAAAGATGCGGATGACAAGGTCAAAGGCTCAATGCTTGAAGATTTAAATTACTCTTGGTAGTGCTAAGATTCACAACTTTGATTCAAAAGCCAATGTTTGGGTGGCCCAATATATAAACAAAAAACATGAGGCAAAATAAAGAATGTAGGATATGGATTTGAAGATAATATGGAAATCAGTCCATGTGTGGTATGTGGGCTTTCCTTGAGCCAATTGCCTTTGATGTTTAATTTATATATGGTAAGATGCAGGAAACGCGTTCGCAGTTGTAGTCATATACCATAAATATGCTATCAAAATTTTAGAAGATGAGATATTAACTAAATTATATTTGGAATTATGTACACAGTTTCGTTTGGAGAGAGATTTTTTAAGTTTTTGACTTGGCTGCTTTTCCTAAATTATTAATTTTAATTTATTGTTTAGAACTATTCTATTGATCTATTGGTAGATTAAAATACAAAGACTAATCAAATGCAGGGAATCTAGTACAAGGATGATATATGGCAATTTTTTATTAGGGTTGAGACATAAAATTCATTGCCATATCCAAAAACAATAATAATTTTAACTAAAAAAGATCATGGGATTAATTGTTTTTGAAAAATAAAATATTTTAACAGCTAACTTATTAATACACACTTGAACTTTTAAAAAAAATACAACAACTAAGTTATGTTGTTCATAAGATACCTTCCATGCTAATGAATGTCGCTATGTTGTCTTCGATTATAATTTCACTACGAATGAGAATTATTGGAAAAGCAAGATTTTCATATATGCATGGTATATGAAAAAGAAAAACCAACACCTTATTTCTCTTTGTTCTTTTTTTGAAGGATTGTGTGTCAACAGAACTTTTCTCGATGAGATGTGGTCTTAGACAGGGGTGTCAATTGGCATTGTTTCTTTTTTAATATTGTAGCGGAAGCTTTTAACTACATTATGGAGAAAGGGGAGGCTATGAGATTACGTCAAGGGATTCCCACTGGCACCAACGGACTTGGATCTATCAGTTGTTGGTTGCTGATAATATCATGATTTTCTAAAAACAAGAGTTTGAGAGCCTCTTCTATATTTTTATTGAAAAGTGAGATTTTATTAGCTCCAAGAACCATCATGCCATTAGAAGTCTCTAGCTTATTTAGCTAGATTTTGGGCTGAGGTAGCAAGCACAGTAGTTTATCTACATAATATTCTTCCTCCACGAACCATGAAAATCTCAACTCCCTATGAGCATTGGTTTGGAAAAAAAACCTTCTGTGAATCAATTAAAAGTGTTTGGTTGCATTTGTTACCAACACATACCGAAAGGGCATAAAGATAAATTGCAATCAAAGGCATTGAAAGGCATTTTTATTGGGTATAGTCAACAGTTGAAAGCTTATAGAATTTATCAGCTTGACTCAAGAAAGGTTGCTATTAGTGAAAATGTGGAATTTGCTAAGAATGATGAGTGGAATTGGGAACAACAATAGATAGTGAGCATTACACCTCTAATGTATCGCATTGAAAGTCAGAATATTGATGATGATAAACTTGATGTAAATCAAACCACAAATGAAGCTCTTATAAAAGAGACAATTTATTCAAGATATTTATGACAAATGTTATGTTGCCTTGTCGGAACCTACCTCATTTGATGAAGCTTCGAAGCATGTTGAATGGAATGCTACCATGAGAGAAGAAATTAAGATGATTGAGTAGAATAACATTTGGTCCTTGGTAGACAGACCTCGGCACCACCAAGTGATTGGTGTGAAGTGGATTTTTAAAAGAAAATTCAAAGCAGATGGCTCATTGAATAGATGCAAGGTGAGACTAGTAGCCAAGGGATATGCACAATTAACTGGTGTCAATTATCAGGAGACTTTTACTCTTGTAGCAAGGCTTGACACAATCAGGTCATCGATTGCTCTCTCAGCAGCAAAGAATTGGAGAATTTATCATTTGGATGTCAAGTCTGCCTTTCTAAATGGTAAACTTGCAGAAAAAATCTATGTGAAACAACCAATAGGATTTAAGATTGAATCTAGAAGAGATAAGGTTTATAAGCTCCACAAGGCATTATATGGCTTAAAACAAAAACCACGTACTTGGTATAGTTGTTAAGAGTGGTTCCTGCCTTAGCTTTGAAGTCGTTCACAACATCAATAGTGGAGCTTTGCTTATTGTTAAGTGGCTACTTTACTGTTAGTGTTAGAAGTTGGTTGTGATGCTTGGCCACGTTTCATGTACTACGTGGTTATCCCATACTAGGTACCAGACTTAGAATGCACCCATCGTAGCACTAACTTTCTGGATTTTCTTTGTTAACTAAACTAGATTATTTTCCTTGACTTTTTGTTTGGTAGTTGCAGTTTTTAAGTAATCTATTGTAAGACAAGTGTGTAAGGTTATTTTGATCATCTTCTCTAGTGTCTAGTAATTGGTTTTCGATATCTCTGGTTTTTCTCCTTAAAACTTTCTTTACTTCCTTTGTGAGTTCTTTCATAATCATCAACCAAATATGTTTCTTAACGTAGTATCAAAGTAGTAAGAAGGATCTTAAGGGACCTAATTTTTTTTTCTTCAAGTGTGAAAGCCAATATCATCTTAGTATTCTCTTTTGCTTACATCTCATTGTGTTTCAATGGCTTTGGCAAGTTACAATGCCTCCGCTCCATTTGTTTTTTCTGGAGATAATTACCTTATATGGGCTATTAAGATGAAGGCTTATCTCCGAGCCTTTGATTTGTGGGAGGTTGTAGAAGTTGGGGGAGAACCCCCGTTTATGAGGCATGCCAATCCTACCATCACTCAAATAAAGTAGCACAGTAAAGAGGTGGCTAAGCGTTATAAGGCTATCTCTTCTATTCACTGCATCGTGACTAACTCAATCTTCACAAAAATTATGGCTTGTGAATCTCCAAAAGAAGCTTGGGACAAGCTTGAAGAGAAATTTCATGGTAGTGATAAAACAGGACAAATTCAAGTACTTAATTTACTGAGGGAGTTTGAGGTATTAAAGATGAGAGAAGATGAGACAATAAAAGACTGTTTTGAAAAAGTATTGAAGATTGTCAATCAACTGAGGTTATTGGGTGAGGAGCTCTTTGACAGAAGGATTGTGCATAAATTTCTGGTTAGCTTACCAAAAAAATTTGAAGCAAAAATCTCCTCCTTGGAAGACTCAAAGGATATGTCTAAACTTTTAGTGATTGAACTGGTAAATGCATTACAAGCGCAAGAACGAAGGAAAGCCATTTGTCAATAGGAGAGTGTTGAGAGTGCTCTTACAACAAGGATAAACTTTCTCAGATTTGTTTAGCAACTATAGTGCTAAGAAACATAACACCAGGCGAGATACAGAAAAAAAGAATGGTGATGGCAAGCTAATCAAATAAGGAAATAAATTTCCTCTATGTTAGCACTGTAAAAAAAGGAACCATACTCCTACATATTGTTGGTACAAGCTTAACATTAAGTGTAGGTCTTGTAACTAATTAGATCATCTCAAAAAGGTATGTAAAGCCAAGCATGGTCACACAGATGAAAAGGCAGCAATTGCAAAATAGGTAGATGCAACAGAAGAACAACTCTTTACGGCTCAGATTGCTGATGATAAGGAAAGGAACACATGGCTTATAGATAGTGGGCACTCCAATCACATGACAGGGAATGACCAACCCTTACCAAGTTTAACAGAAACTTCCAGGCAAGAGTTATAATTGGGAATGGGCTTTATTTAAAGATTATGGGAATAGGAAGAGTAGTTGTGGAAACAATGAACTACATTAAATACATCTCAAAGGTCCATTATGTGCTTGAAGTGACACAAAATCATTTAAGTGTGGGTCAACTAGTTGAAAATCATTATGCTTTTTTGTTTAAAGAACAATTTTGTTCAATTTTTGATCCATCTGGCAATGAGTTAATGACAGTCAAAATGAGAAATCAAAAGCTTTTCTATTGACTAAATGAAAATTGAGCATACTGCCTGTGTTAGTAAAAAAATTGATGCTAAATTGTGGAAAAAAATGTTAGGTCATGTAAACTTTAAATCTTTGAGTTACATGATTAATTCTAACACTATTGAAGGACTTCTTGGTATGTCCATTCCTAAGTAAACTTGCAGCCCTTTTATGCATGGCAAACAGAGTCGTATGCCATTTCCCTTTTCAAGTTCCCGGAGAGCAAATGACAAATTACAACTAGTCCATTCTAATGTTGGTGGTCCAGTTAGTACTGCTTCACTGACTGGTAGCATCTATTATGCCATTTTTATTGATGACTTTTTTCAATATTGTTCGATTTATTTTCTAAAAAATAAATCAGAGGTATTTGAAAAGTTTAAGGGCTTTAAGGCGTTGGTGGAAAATGAGTCTAAAAATCGTTTGGAAGTTTTTAGAACTGATAATGGTTCAGAGTTCTATTCAAATACTTTCAAGAGTTACCTTGTGGAAAAGGGAATTAAGCATCAGTTAACAATCATATACACTCCTCAACAAAATGGGATTTGTGAGAGAAAAAATAGGACCATATTAGAGATGACATGCTGTTTAGTACATGAGAAAGGATTGCCCAAGTTGTTTTGGGCAAAGGCTGCAAGTAACACAATAATTTTGCTTAATATCGTGCCTTCAAGCAGTCTAAAAAATTGGAATGCCCATGAAATCTGGTTTTGAGAAAAACCCTTTGTGACTTACTTGAGAATTTTCAGGTGCATTTGTTATGTGAAAATTCCTAATAAGAAGAGAACCAAATTAGATTACAAGACAAAGATTTGTATTCACCTTGGTCATAGCAGTGTCTCCAAAGGATATCGGGTTTACATTGTTCAAAGCAAGAAAATATTTGTCAATAGAGATGTTTGGTTCGATGAGAAAAGCATATGGCATTGGGAAAAGAATGCTGTTGGAATTTCAGAGAATTTGAACTTCCTTGATGATGTAGTTTTGAATGAACAGAATCATGAAGAAGATATTAAAGATAAGAGTTTAGCAGTCAAAAGAACAAGAACATTACAAGACATATATATTAAATGCAATATTGTTATAGTTGTGCCCTCCAATTTCGAAGAAACATCAATAGAAAACAATTAGAGACAAGCCACGGAGACTGAAATAGAAATGATCAGAAAAAATCACACTTGGGTCCTTGTTGATCGACCATCAGATTAAAATATCATTGGAGTAAAATGGATATTTAAAACAAAGTTGAATTATGATGGAGCAATCAATAAATACAAAGCCAAGTTAGTTGTTAAAGGGTATTCCCAAGTTTATGGGGTGGATTACTGGGAAACATTTGTTCTAGTGGTCAGACACGATCCAATAAGATTACTCATTGCTATAGCAGCAAGAGTAGGGTGGAAAATCTGGCATATGGATGTCAGGTCAGCTTTTTCGAATGGCACATTATCTAAAGACATCTTGATTAAGCAATCGGAAGGCTTTGTAGAACTTGGCAATGAAGGAAAAGTTTGCAAGCTTGTAAAGGCATTATATGGGCTCAAATATGCTCCCCGAGAATGGTATGATAGAATTAGCACATATTTAAAGTCTTAAGGCTTTATCAAAAGTGCTAACAAGCCTACATTATATGTAAGTGCTTCATCTATTTTTGATAAGCTCATTATTTCTCTTTATGTGGATGACCTGTTGATCACTGGTCCTAGTGGGTCAGTTTTTGATGATTTCAAAAGAAGCATGAAATAAGAATTTGAGATGTCAGACTTGGGGGAAACAACATATTTTCTGAGTTTGCAATTTCATCAAGCTTCTGATTTTATATTAGTATATCAACAGAAATATGCTTGTGAAATGCTGAAAAGATTTCGCATGGAAGCTTGTAAAATGGCGGAAACTCGATTGGTTACTGGTGCAAAGTTCAATAAAGATGATGGAGCTCCAACAGTTGTTGGTTCAACTTATAGAAGTTTAATTGGTTCTTTACTATACTTAACAGCCTCATGGCCTGATTTAATGTTCACAACAAGCTTATTATCTAGATACATGCAAGCTCCATTAGAGATTCATTTTTTAGCTATGAAAATAGTTCTGTGATATATCAAGGGAACCGTGGACTATGGATTGAAGTTTGAAAAACAAGAAAGCAAGGAGCTAATGGGATATTGTGATAGCAATTAAGCTGAATGCTTGAATGATTCCAAGAGTACAAGTGGATTTTGTTTTTCATTCGACAATGCTGTTTTTTCTTGGAATTCTTGAAAGCAGAAAGTGGTTGCCCAATCATCAGTAGAGGCCGAATATATCTGTGTTGCTTTTTTGGCTTAAAAAAATGCTTGGAGACTTGGGTTTCGTACAAACAGAGGGCACTACTCTGTTAATTGATAACAGGTCAGCCATTTCAATTGCCAAAAATCCTATGCAGCATGGTCGCACTAAACATATCAGAGTGAAATATTGAGTTGGTCTACAAAAATATTAGAGGCATCTCATACAAAGCTTATGTTTATAGTTTTGGTATGTTGTTGATGGAAATGGTGGGAAGGAGGAAAATTTTGAATGCATTCGTTGAACAATCAAGTCAGATATACTTTCCATCATGGATTTATGATCGATTTGACCTAGGAGAGGACATAGAGTTGGGAGATCTTGCAGATGTGGAAAAGATAATCGTGAGGAAGATGTCAATAATAGCTTTTAGGTGTATACAAATGAAGCCTAATGATCGTCTTTCAATGAACAAAGTCTTGGAGATGCTCGAAACTGATATTGAGCTCCTCAAAATGCCTCCCAGACCTTTTCAACTTCCTTCTGAAGCATCAACTTCATGTTAAATGTAGTGTAAACTGGTGAACATGTATTTCATTATGTCACCTACGTCGTTTTGTAATTTTATGCCTAGCGACTCATAATTAATCATACAAGTTTTATGTAAGATACTTGTGGGAAACAATATATGTATAAAATCTTTCAGATAAAAGAAATCCGATTGGTCTATTTCCATTTAGTGAGCGGTTAAACCATTTTGTTTTAAAGCCCTCGAAGATTGTTTTTCGCTCGAGAAAGGTCTCCATTCAAGAAATTGCAACCTAGATGCATGTGGATAAAATTTATGTTTCTATGGTTGTTTTTCTCAATTTTTTCCCTTAAAATGTGAATCTATTCATCATTTTTTTTTCATCATTGTTCTTTATCTATTTTTTTTCACCTTTGTTCTTTATCTAAGGACATCATCAGCTCCTTGTATTTAGTGGAGTAATTAATATTGGGTGATCATTTTGGCCCACCTTATTTTAATATTAAGGTGTTTAGTTGGTTGGCAAGTGGCAAGGAATGAAAATAACTTCTCTACAAGGGATTTGTGATTTAACTCGAGCTAGATTGAAATGGTGGATTTTAGCCAAAAAAAATTGCTTGCTAGTTTCTCCAAAATAGTCTTCCTCAAAATTAATGATATTCCTTTGGGTGTACCCTCTAAGTTTGATAGGTCAACGGTTTTCTGGTCCAATTTGGACTCCTTGTATCTCATTTTATTGTTCTTTTTGATTTTCAAGGAGTTTAATTTTTATATTATTTTATATAAAAAATACTTTTTTATAAAATTTTAATGAAAACTTTCATTTGATTGCCATCATTCATTTAAAAAAAGATCTTAGAAATGTTTTACAAGTATTCTTTTTCATGAAAATGTGGCATCTTTTTCAGGTATGATAGTTATAGCTATCTAAAAAAAAAACATCAATCACAAAATTCTATCACGAACTTTTTCAAAATTTGAAATTTGAAATTTCAAATTGAACCTCTCATTGTAATGGTTTTTTGTTTGAAAATTTTATTTTAATTATTAAAATGACCAAATCTAATACAAATTTGAACTTTACAATATTTTAGAATGGAATTTTCTTTTTAAATGAGAATACATTTAAAAGTACAAATCATAATACCAATTAAATAACTCTGAAACATATATGAACTAATTAAACCATCGACATTTATGCTAGTCATACTAACTCTTTTGTTTTATCTTAGTGTAACACGTGCAATTATCAAAATAATATTCTAGATTAAATTATATAAAATTCTTTTGCAAATAAAATGTATATAATATATATAAATTTATTATTAAAATAAAAAGTAAGACAAACTATTTCCAAATTCATTTTGATATTTACATCATTGATTAATAAGTTTTAACATTTGAATTACTTTGGTGCTATTATTGAGAGTCCTACTTATACCCACTGTTGGTTTTCGGAAAATGAGAAGAAAATTCCTAAAGATATTTTCCAAGAGCTTGACTTTGATTTTTACTTAATCCAAAAAATTTGTACTTTTGTATCTCATTTTTTATTTTCTTCAGAAAATAAAAGAAAATTCCTAAAGATATTTTCCAAGAGCTTCACTAATGGGTTAAACTATTTGCTTAAAACATCTTGCATCTGATTAGTCATATTGTAAGTAGCTACACTAAATCCAGGAACTTTAGGCAACTTGATCAAGTCAAGAGCATGTTGTGGCGACTTTGTATACACAATAGAAAATGGAGATTTTCCTATGGCACTATGAACAGTACTATTATAAGCAAACTCTGTTTATGCCAATGCAAAGTCCCATTACTTCAGACTATCTCCGCAAATACTACGAATCATATTACCAAGGGTTCTGTTCACTGATTTAGTTTGGCCACCAGTTTGTGGATAAGCTATGCTGCTGTAATTCAAGAATGAATCAAACATCTTCCATAAAGTCCTCCAAAAATGGCCAAGAAATGTGTCGTCTTGATCTGAAGTGATGGTTTTAGGTACACCATGCAGACAAACAACCTCCTTGAAAAACAATTTGCAATTTGGCTATTCCGCTTGAATCTAAAGTCTTCTTGTAAGGGATAAAGTGCACCATTTTTGAAAACCTATCAACGACAACAAAAACAGAATCTATGGACTTTTTTGTTTGAGGTAGTCCAAGCACAAAATCCATAGATAAATCTTTCCAAATATTTTTTGGAACAAGTGAAGGCATGTACAAACCAATAATTTGGGACTATCGCTTTGTGGTATGGCATATGTAACATCATTGCACAAATCTTGTTACATCCCTTCTCAAATGTGACCAATAATATCTTTCTCCAATAGCAGTGATCGTCTTGTCACGACCTAAATGAACTGCAAGACCTCCACCATGCAAGTCTCTAATCAACTTTTCTCTCAATGAACATTTAGGAATGCAAAGCTGGTTACCCCACATTAGAAAACCATCATGAATGTAAAAATCCTCAACAAGTTAATGTGTGATACACTTTTTCCAGGTATCATGAAAATCCTCATCTGTAGGATACAATTCCCTGACTGTATCGAAGCCCACAACTTCTTGTCTCATTGTCACCAACACATTTGCACATTTACTCAATGCATCTGCTATTTTATTATGAACTCCAACCTTGTGCCTCAGCTTAACATGTATTTCTTTATTGATCTGTTTCTGACAATTCAACTACTTCAGTGCTTTATGATATGAGAATAGAACAAATTCTCACTTGACCAAGTAATGCTCCTAATTCTTTAAAGCACACTCAACAAAATAAAATTCTTTATCATACGTGGTCCACTTATGCCTTGCATCACTAAGCCTTTCACTGAAATAAGCTACTGGTTTTTTCTTTTGTGAAAGAACAACTCTTATCCCCACACCACCAGGGTCACATTCAGCTTCAAATAATGCATCAAAATTTGGCAATACTAAAACAAGAACGGTAGATAGCTTCCCTTTTAGCACGGCAAAACTATTTTCTGCTTTTTCACTCTATTGCAACTTCCCTTTATTCAAGCACTCTGTAATAGGCGCTGCAATACTACTAAAATTTTTGATAAAACACCTGTAGAATGTTGCCAACCCATGAAAACTTCTGACTTTCGTTACTGTTTTTTGGGTAGGCCTTTTTCTAATAGATCGAATATTCTTTTCATCCACTCGAATTCCATCTACACTAACTACATAGCTCAGGAATAATAGCTTATTTGTCATAAAGTTGCACTTCTTCAAGTTCACATACAACTTATTTTCCTGTAAGACTATTAGTACTTTGCACAAATGCAAAAGATGTTCATCTTTTGATGAACTATAAATTAGGTTATCATCAAAATAAACCACAACAAATTTTTCAATAAAAGGTTTCAATACCTGATTCATCAATCGCATAAAGTTACTAGGCGCGTTGGTTAACCCGAATGGCATCACAAGTAACTCATACAACCATTCCTTCATTTTAAAAGCTGTTTTCCATTGATCCTCAAGTCTAATTCGAATCTGGTAGTATCCAATACGAAGATCAATCTTTGTGAACACCTTAGCTCCATGTAACCTATCAAGGATGTCATCTAGCCTAGGAATTGGAAACTTGTATCCAACAGTAATCTTGTTGATGGCTCGGCGACTACACACATCCTTCAACTCCCATCTTTCTTTGGGGTTAGTAAGGCAGGAACTACACATGGACTCATGCTCTCCTAGATATGTCATTTGCGCAATAATTCCTCCATTTTCTCTTTGAGAATCTTGCTCTTCTTTGGGCTTATCCTGTAATGAGGCAACTTTGGCAAACTAGCACCAAGAATCAGGTCAATATGGTGCTGAATTTCATTAATTTATACAATATTCTATCACGTAACTTTTTTCAAAATTTCAAATTTCAAATTTCAAATTGAACGTCTCATTATAATGTTTTTTTGTTTGAAAATTTTATTTTAGTTATTAAAATGACCAAATCTAATACAAATATGAGCTTTACAATATTTTAGAATGGACGTTTCTCTTTAAATGAGAATACATTTAAAACTACAAATCATAATACCGATTAAATAACTCTGAAACATATATAAACTAATTAACCCACCATACATGTTAGGAAAAATTTCGACTTATATGCCAGCGACTTACTCTTTTGTTTTATCTTTGTGTAATATGTGCAATTATCAAAATAATATTCTAGATAAAATTATATAAAATTCTTTTGCAAATAAAATGTTTATAATATATATAAATTTATTATTAAAATAAAAAGTAAGGCCAACGATTTTCGAATTCATTCTAATATTTACATCATTGACTAATAAATTTTAACATTTGAATTATTTTAATGCTACATTTTAACATTTGGCTTATTGGTTGATGTATGATCCCTTAGCTAAAGAGCAGAGTTCGAATCCCTTTCTTCTAATTAAAAATATATATATATTTTGGTGCTATTATTGAAAGGTCCTATACCCACTACTGGTTTTCGAAAAATAAGAAGAAAGTTCCTAAAGATATTTTTCCAGAGCTTGACTAAATGGTTAAACTGTTTTCCACATTGACTTATGATTTTTCAAACAATGATCGCTCTCATTTACTTAATCCAAAACAAGCAAAAAAAAGAAAAAATCTTTGTTAGGAGCCAGTTTTGCCATAAGTTAATATCTTCACCAGAGGATTATTACTTTATAATACTATTTCAATGGGATTGTTTCTCTCTTTGTTTGGAAGGTTGGTTGCTCTGAAATTTTGGATCTTGTTCTGACTTTTTGACAAAAAAAAAAAGACTTTAATGGATTACCATTTTTAGGTTCATAAATGCTCTTAATAATCTTACTCTTTTTCATTTAATATTTTTTCATATTTGACATAAAATGTCATTAAATATTGAACATCATTATATAAAAAATTTTAAAATAACACACATTAAATTAAAGGGAGAGGCTATTGGCACTCCCCATTATCTATTTACACTCCCCACTAACAACTAAACACTGTAATTTCTTAAATTAGCTTCACTTAAATAACTTCTTTTTGTTAAAGTTAAATTTTAATTAAATATATTAACATTTTGTTGACTTCATATGTTTTTTATTATAACAAAACATACCTCATTCATTAATATCTAACTTCACTATTTAAGTGTGTAGGATTTAATTTTGTACCCTTAACAAAGCTATTAATTAAAAGCAAGTCAAGAAGCTTGTTGAATTAAAAGAACAAGTTAATCGGTTGAAAAAGGAAAGAACAAGTAATGAACAAAGACAGAACATTAGTAACTGATTATAAAAGAACCTTAATCAATTAAGGAATGGTTGTGTGACAAGTTGAAGCAAAACAGAAAAAT
The DNA here is from genome assembly GCF_053813885.1 of Theobroma cacao. Lineage (NCBI taxonomy): Eukaryota > Viridiplantae > Streptophyta > Magnoliopsida > Malvales > Malvaceae > Theobroma > Theobroma cacao. The sequence continues at coordinate 10,287,829 of NC_142645.1, forward strand.
ATTAATCGGTTAAAAGGTCTGGTTAATCGGTTAAAGCACAAGGTCTTAATATCTTCAAGCGTCAAAAACAAGTTTAAAAATATTATTGATCATTGAAGGGAGCCAAAATGGAGAAGTTTAAAATTCAAAAAACTTCTAGTTGATTAAAGGTGATTTTAATTGGTTGTGGTTGAAAAAAGTGAAGCTTCAATCAGTCAAGGGAAGTGCTGACCAATTAGAGGAAGACTGTTGTGTAGAGAAGTGAAAACAGAAAGTTTGTAATCAGTTAGAGCCTGCCATAATCAGTTAGAGAAAGTCTGTTGAAGAAGATAAGTCTGAAGACAGAAAACTCTTAATCGGTTAGAGCCTCTTGTAATTGATCAGAGTAGAGAAAACAACAACAGGATAGTGCAAGACAGAAAGTCTATAATCGATTAGAGCTATCTGTAATCGATTAGCTGAAGTCTGTCTCTCTTTTTGAATTTAAATGCTAAAGGATAAAATAATGGCTAAAAGTGTATTAGAGTTGTTCCCAACATCTAAAAATTATCTTCAATAGAAAAATCTGACTCCCAAGTATAAAAGGAAGTTCCCACGGTAAAAGAAAAAAGAGTTTTTGGAAGATTTGAAGAAAAAAGATCTACTTTGAGCAAAAAGTCAAATATTCTTCACCAAAAACACTTGTTTTTCATTCCAATTCTATAAAAAGTGCTTGAGTTGATTGTAATCTGTCCAGACTTGTAAAGGCACTTAGTTGTACTTCTTTTTCTTCTCTTTCTTGGGAAATTAGAGTGTGGGAAGCACTCTAAAGATCGAGAAGCTTGAGATAAAGTAACCAAGAGGAGGGGTGAATTGGTTGTTTAAAGCAAAAACTTGATTTTTCTTGAAAAACAGAGGTAAAGATGAAGACTTTGAAAGTACAACTTAAAAACCAAAGTATGAGAACTTATAAAATGAAGAACAAAGCAAGTAAAAAGTATAAAGTAGAAGAAAAATACTCAATCAAGATTTTTATAGAGGTTCGACCTTTGAAGCCTACATCCTCTCCCTTGATATCAAAAAGAGTTTGAATCCACCATCAACTACCTTTTTCAACTAGGTTCAAGCATAACCTTTACAAGTAACTACCTTTTAAGGATCAAGAATAACCTTTCAACAAGTCATTGCCTTTTTAAAATCAAGCACAGTCTATACAAATCATTGCCTTATTAAGATCAAGCATAACTTCTCTACCTTTTGCTATGGAGGTATAACCTTACAACGGTAGATTACAAAGCTTTGAACCTCTAACAAGGTTGATGAGTTGAGTTTTAGTACAAGAGAATGAAAATGAATCGAGGAATGTTATGCTTTGAGAGTTTTGTTGTAGAGAGAGAAAGGAATGAACTTTGAGAAATTTTTGCTTCTTTTTCTTCTTTGAGTAATTTTCTTGCTCTTTTTTCTTTCTAGTTGTTCTTTTCACTTGAAAAGGTCATTCACAAAGGTATTTATAGGTCTTTTAAATTTTTTCCCATTAAAGAGAAGTTTTGTTCATTTTTTAATAGTAAGGGCCACTTGACTTGCGTCAGTTAACCTTCAAGAATCAATTGATGGACATGTGAGAAGTCGATTCTTTTGTAACTTGAGACTTTTTGCTTTTTGAGAATTGATCTTCCTATTCTTAAGATATCAATTCTTCTCCCTTTGATTTGAGTACGATGCTTTCTATTTGGCGAGAATCGATTAGTGTGTTTGCAAGTAGTCAAATTTTCTTGTCTCACTTCAAGTCTTGAGCATTTTGTTTTATGATAATCGATAACTATCTTCTCTAGAAGTCAATTCTTTTTATCTGGTGAGTGTCAAATTGAAATGTCAAATTCAATTTTTTCCATTCCTTTCTTGTCCTATTCTCCATTTTTACTTCTTCAACAAGTTTCTACTGTTTCCTCTTTGTAGGTTGATCATGGGATATCTGAGAAGTCAATTCTTCTTTTCTAGTGTCTTCTCATCATGTTTCTACCTTATCATGAATTGACTTTTACTTCTTGAGACATCTCTTCTTCCCCTTCCTGTAGCTTTATGTTTCATCAATAATTTTAACGTGACTTAACAAAAACAGTCAATTATGGCATGAGTTGCCATGGAGATTGATTATCGCAATGTTGTCAAGTGGCTTACCGATCCTAATGAGATGTCATGGAGATTGCGAGCAATGGTTATTCAAATCTGGTCCCTACTTGCAAAAGTTGATAGATGGAGTAGTACTCACATAGCACGTTCTGCCAACCAATGGCTGACACGTTGGCTAAGGAGGGAGTGCTTAGACCTTATGACTTTTTCTGGATGATCGGTGAAGCCTCAAGCCAGTTTGCTCTCTCTCTCTTCCCTTAAATGCTGCTGGTTGATTTCATAAATCTGTAATGCTGTCCCTCTTGCTTAAAGGCACCCTGTGATTTGTGAACCTGCTCAATATTTTGATCTTTGATAGCTGTATCTGCCCTGATTCTGGATATACTTCTGTATAGCTTTTGTCCCTGTTTTTTGGCTTAGTGGGATCTCTTCCCCCTGCACTTATCTGTTAAGGGTGTTGTTTTTGTACAGTTGCTATGGTGGTATTTTTGTCTCTTAACAAGGCCTTTTATCCTCCTTGTCTTAACTGTACAGGTTCCTTTTAATCAATGAAGTGATGCCTTCCCAAAAAAAAATTACGGTATGAGTTTGGATACAGTGCCGCGTATGCCTAGCACTAGCTGTTTGCCACCTCTACTTTGAATATGAGTTCCAGGATAGCTTGAAAAATTGACTTTGACTTTTCAAAGGATGACTTGGATTAATTAACTGCCATAAAAAAGAAATATGTTTCAGTGCTTCTATATTTCCTTGATTAGACATGGGAACTTGCTAGCATCGTGCCTCCATCCTCGTTCTGCTTCTTCCCCACCCAAATTCTTTAGCATGCCAAAGCCAAAAGCACAACTTCCGCTGTTAGGCCTAATCGCCCTTGCTTTATTTCTACTCCCTGAAACTTGCAGTGCCAGAAGTAGAAACAAGGATTGCGGAACTTCTCTATGTGGAAACGTTCCCATCAGATACCCTTTCCGATTAAAAAGCCAACCTCGCAGGTGTGGTGACCAAAAGCTTGAACTGCAGTGTGAGAATAATAACCTGACCACTTTGGTCCTGGAGAAGGGGAAATTCTTTGTGCAAGACATCTCTTATGAAAATTATCAAATACGAGTTGTCGATGCGAGTTTGGGCTGGGATAATTGCTCCCTTCCTCTTAGTTCTGTGTCTGTTCGATTTTCCGAGTGTGGGGCGACATCGTATCGACCTGGATTTTATGTTTCTGAATTTAGCACTATGTTTCTTGTAAATTGCACAAGACCGATTAAATCTTCCATCTACGTTGATGCGTCCCGTTGCTCCCCAATTAATAGCTCTTCCCATCCACCTTCCTACTTTTATTTTTTAGATCAAGAAACCAAATCACCAGATTTCAATGAATCTTGCACAGTCATAGCTCAGGTTCCAATTATGCTTAAGAATATCAGAGGCTTGTCTACTTCGGATATCTACCGAAAGCTTTTACTGGGCTTCGAGATGTCATGGAAAGACTACAATAACACCTGCTACAAAGTTTCATTTCACGATATGTAAGTATTTTCGAGCATTATGAGATCTCTTATCATGTTGAGTTTGGTTTGGGTTGTTAAATCATGATTTGGAAAACTTTTAGTAATTAAATTCTTCTTTTTACTTAATTTCTGTTAATATAAAAAAATTTTGAGCTTATTTTACATTTTATATTATATATAGCACTCTTTCTCAACATTAATCGTCAAAGTTTCTTTTATATAGCCGTTTATTTTGACTTGATGTGTTGAATATTCTAGATTGGCGGGGTTGGGATATGCTTTGAGAACCTATGTGGACAGCTTTGTATATTATCTTTTCAATGGCCCCCACGTATCCTACAATTCTATGGATCCACCTACAAGTATGCTTTCCGAAATTCATTAGTTACAATTATTGTTATCGCCTTTCTTCATTTGTAGGAATAATTATTTTTGGTTTAATCTCGGTATCTTTTCTCAGGTACATATATCATCTGCCTTGAAGCAACAGGTGAGTTTTAACTTTGTAATTGCATTATACACCAGACTATGACCTTTTCTTGTCTTATGGAAAGAATTACTAATGCTTATACATTAGAAACTATATGCTAGAAATTAGAAAAATATCCACATGTATATTCCAAAATTTCTTATTAAGAATTTTATCTATAAACAAACATATAGTTAAGCATATAAAAGTTTAGAAACTCTTCCATTATATATGTTTAGAAGAAATAATATTGTTGAGGCTTGATTAACTACATTTAAGTTTGAGTAAGCGGATAAGAATCTTAAAAAGAAGTTGATAACTAAACACTCAATTAATTTAGGCAACTCGTGAAGATGGTGTTGACACGATGTTCATAATTAGCCCTTTTTAAAATTTAAATAAGATATATAAAAGAGAAAGATCATACAAATCACATGATTGACAGTTTCTACAAACTAAGCTATAAAAGCAAACGTAATTTCATCAAACTAAACCATAGAAAAAAACATATAAACGATAGAATACTTAACATTCATAGCTAACAAATAAATTTTTAAAGAAAAAAAATACTGAAAAGATAAAAACATAGCCAGTAACTCTCTCTCTCTCTCTCTCTCTCTCTATATATATATATATATTTCAATGACTTATTCCTATTCTTTAAACACAATAATTTATCAACCTAAAACTGACAATACTCTTAAGCCACCCAATTACCTTCTTTGCTACTTTTGTAGGAGAATAAATTCAATCCTTTATAATAAAATCATAAATTATGACATATTATGAATATTTAATTTTGTAATCAACACATATACGAATAGAATCACTAACAACCATACCTAGCAAATTAATCAATTAAAATAAAAGGTTGAACGAAAATGGAAAAAGAAATATGAATCATAGGTAGGTAAATATTAATAGGAAAAAAGAAAAGAAAGAAAATTATAAATATGCTTCAATGATTTATGATTATATTTTAATGATTTTTCTAACATAAATTAAACTCAAGAAAAATATAAACATGCTTCAATGACTCTTTTTTTTGAAAGCATATGATATTTTATTAATATTTAAAGAGAATAATCTCTAAAAAGTTGTTCAAGATCTTACACAATCAATAAAATAAATAAAAAAAAAAAATCGAGCACACCTACAAGAACACAAAAATTTACGTGATTCGGTCTTTAGATTATTTACATCTATAGGCACAACAATAGAGAAAGATCCAATAAGAAAAATCAAGATATTATAAGAACAATTTTAAACTCACAACTTTTATCCCTCATATAACTAAATCACTTTCTCTAGATCTAGGCTTATAATATGCTTTAACTCCATATGATCATTTATAGGACCAAGTACAATAATCTTATCCTAGTCTTATTAGGATATATTACCTTAGTTTAGCTATAATTAAAGACTTGCTCAATAAGATATATTAGTTTAACTAGAATTAATCTATCCTTATCAAACTACAATTCAAGACTTTCATAACAAATCTCCACCTTAGGCTTGAATTCACCAAGCTCCACTTACAAACCAATCTCTCTCGTCACCACCAATGCCCCAAAGGGCCTCAAACGCTATGAACACCAATCAAGTCCAAGCAATGCATGGACTTTACCCATAAATTGACTTAGTCAACAGATTTGTCATATTTTTAATTGTATTTACTTTCTTCACTACAATCTCACGTCTGGAAAAAATCTCTCGAATGAAGTTACACTTGGCTTGGATATGTTTAATCTTTTCTTGAAACATCTGATTTTTGGCCAAGTGTATGATACTTTGACTATCTCAAAACACAATTGTATGTGTTTGATCAAAACCAAGATCACTAACTAAGCCTTAAAGCCATAAAGCCTCCTTCATTGTCTCGATCACTGCCATATATTGAACTTTAGTTGTAGACAAAGCAACTGTAGCTTGAAGAACTACTTTCCAACCAATCGTAAATCTTAAGAGAGTGAACACATATCTCGTTTGAGACCTTCTACTATTTAGATCACCAGCAAAATCTGAATTGGAGAAGCCAACCACATTATAACTAGTGTTTGAATCTCCTTCATACACTAAATGAAAATCTATAATGCCTTTAGGTGGTTAAACAAGCTCCCATGTTTGATTCTGGTGTAGAGACTCAATCTCCTCATTCATGGCAATAAGCCACCAAGAAGACTTGGTACATGTAATTGCTTCACAATGAAAGTAAGGCTCATTAGTCTCTACTTCTTCAACCATAAATAAAACATAAAAATCAAAATCACCAATGACACAAGTAATGAAATCATCATACTTTGGAAGTGTTCTTGAATTCTTTATATTCTTGGTTTGTGTATAGAAATGCTTTGTTGTTGTATATGAGATACCGATTCATTTACCTCTTGTGATTCAATCTAGATTTCACTACTACCTTGCACTATCCCAAGAGCATTAGTTTAAAGCTCCACATGGTCACCAACTTCTTGGTCTTATATGATTTTCATTCAAGACTTTATCCTATGAGGTAATGCAAACTCATTAAAAGTAACAACTCAACTCACCATAAACTTGGGAGACGTCAGATTAATACACCACAATCAATATCCCTTCACCCTAAATGCATAACATAGGAATATGTACTTTTTTCCCTCGAGTCAAGCTTACCATCATTTGCACAAGCATAAGCAAGATAACCAAACACTCTTGATATAGAGTAATTAATGCGTTTACCTAACCCAAGTTCCTTAGGAATTTTAGATTCAATTGTAGTTAATGGAGACAAATTTACCAAGTAGCAAGCTATGTTGGTAGCTTTTTCCTAGAATACTTTAGATAAACCAATATTAAAGAGCATGCTTCATGCTTTTTCCAAAAGTGTTCCATTCATTCGCTCTACAACACCATTTTGTTATGGTGTTTTGATGATAGTGCGATGTCTAATGATTCTGTAATTCTTATAGTACAGATCAAACTCATTTTTGCAAAATGCCAAATCATCGTCTATTCAAAAGCACTTGTGCTTTTTCCCAATCTACTTCTTAATCAATGCCTTCCATTGGAAAAAGGTGGTAAAAACTTCAATTTTTGTCGTTAGAAAATATGTTCAAACTTTCCCTGAGAAATCATCAATGAAAGTCACATGTATAATTATCCCTCTTTTTATGCCATTGGAGAAAGACCTCACAAATTTGAATGGAAGTAGTCTACTAAACTCTTTCGGTTGATGAATTGTAATGCTAAATTTCACTCGACATTGTTTGCTATAGACACAATGCTCACAAAAATCTAGCTTCCCAATTTTTTGATTACACAATAAACCACACTTACTCAATTCTATTATTCCTTTCTTGCTCATATGACTCAATCTCATATGTCATAAATGTGTAACATCATCGTTAGGATCATTAGATGAGACAATGGAATTAATTCCACTAATCGTGCTTCCCACTAGATGATAAATGGCCACTGCATAACTTGCCTTTCATGATAGGTAAAGCTCCTTTAGATACCTTAAAGACACTATCTTGGCCATTATATTTATAGCCTTTCTTATCAACAAACTCAAGGATATCACACTTTTTTCATGTTAAGGACATGTTTCACCTTAAGTGTTCTTATCATACTATCAAACATCTTGATCTAAATGGTGCCAATCCCAAAAATTAAGAGAAAGAAATCATCTTTTATTGTACAATGCTTATATCAACAAAATAATAAATTGTAAACTAACTACACTTAGGACATATGTGGAAGTAACAACCCAAATCCAAGATCCACATATCCATCATGTCACGACCCGGAACTCCTATCGAGCCCGTGACAATCGTCGCGAAGTCTCGTCAGACATTCTTTACCCCGAATGCTGTCTGAAACCTTGCAAGGCTTTCGTATCGGTTTTCTTACCTCCCCTGTGATCGACAGTAACTAAAATCGTGTTTTGAAACGATATGGACCATTTTTCCATCCAAAAACAATGACAATTTATTTCTGTCTCACAGGGGTATCTTAGTCATTTTTTTCTTTTCTTTTTCAAAAATTTTGGAATTTGTAAAAATGTAATATGTAAGTGGAAACACATATTTCATGATTTAAATTAAATTTTTAAGTCTAAAATATTTGTTTAAAGTAAAATTATAGCTATTTGAATATAATAAAAACATTAAATAAAATATTTTATTTTCTTAAAACACAATATTTTCAAAGTCTTCCTAAAATAACTTTTGTAGCGTAAGAGTAAAATAAATTTATTCATATAGTAATAAAGATAACTAAAGTATGAAATTTTGTTTATAGTGATACGTGGGCCCCCAACTTACGTTCTAGGATGCAACTCCGAGATTAATTCTCGTTTTAATCAACTATCAACAAACTGTCTGAGCTTGAAAAATGGATAGGAAGTGAGATTATATAATCCTAGTGAGTAAACAATTACCATCAAAAGCATCTAAAGTCGAGTAAACGAAGACAATATAAAAACGTTATATCTCAATAATGTTCATAACGCAAAATTTGTTTCAATCTATACCAAACAATTTCTTTTCATCAAAATTTCCTCGGCTTATGAGTTTCTTAAACTTGGCCCTTGCTAGAATCATTCTCGCGGGTACCTTTGTCAAGGTATCCCACTGAGACCGCCAAGGCTATTAAATGCCCTATACCCATAAAAATGTTTTTGCATCTGACACACAGCAATTCTTTGGCGTTGGCTGAGTCTCACTCTCACGTGGTGTGTCGAACGTGAGGTGCACTCAAATCTTACCTCAGGAGATACTTTATCCAACATCTCCCCCTGGAGGTAAGTATATAATTGAGTTACCGTGTCCCTCTCATAGGCAGTCCACGAAAACCCCCACCACTGTAGTGACCGTTTAATATACCACCAGACCCATAAAATTTTCAGTAGCATAATATGGTGAATAAAATTTAATCCAGTCTACCGAGACCAATCCAAAACTGTTCATATATTTCATGCCAATCCCAAAAATTTAGCCATCATGCTATCATAGTGTCATAAGCCATAATTTCACTAACATATAAAATCATAAATTCAACACAGTCTCCATATACTCAATTTTCTCAAAACAATATTTGATTTCAAAACCAGTATAAATCTCATTTTTATTAAAAAATATTTTAATTGAAAAACATAATATTTTATAATTTAAACTCACCATTCAATAAAAGCATCAAACAAGTATAATTACTCTAAATATTTAAGACGATAAATTGTTCACTCATAGTATTAGGAGTAGAAATACTCCTATTTTCAGTCCGAAGGTACAGTCCTTTACCTGTATCCAATGGCTCACCACCTAGCCATAATCCATGACACATATTTCAATTAAATTGTGTCTAACAGTCAAAAGCTATTTCAGGCTCGATATATATGCGTGATATGAAATGAAAAATGTACGAGTAGCCATATAGACCCGGATTGGCCTAAGTCGATTTTTTTCATTCGATAAATTGGCCCATGCGTCCAATTTCACTCCAACTTGCTCCATTTCTTTTCCAATTCCTCAATTAACCAAAAACTATTATTTCTTAATCAAATAACCTAGAATAACATCCCATTCTTCCTCATTATTCACTTAGAGAATTCGGCTATTGATGGGCACCAAATCTTTGATGGTTTTCTTCACTTGTTTTCATGCTACACATCATTAATCACCTAAAAACACTAATATACCTAAAAATCAAATCAATCCAAGATCATTCTCTCTCCATACCCATTTTGACCAACCATGAATTCACCATGAAAGTATGCTTTTCAACCATGAAAATTAAGAGAAAATGCATAGAAAAAATAGTTCATAAACTAAAATCAAGAAATTTAACCTTTTTTCACTTGATTTTCTTGAAAATCCACACTTTTCTCTTGAATTTCTTTCCACCTAGGGTTTGTTCTTCTTATCCCCTTTATTTTCTTGCCAAAGCCAACCCTTATGAGAGAAAAATGGTGGTGTGGGCTGATTTTTATATTTAAATAATATAATAATTTAAACTTGCCACATGGCATTCCATGATTGGTCCATTTTTTAAAATTCTTATCTTTTAAGCTTTAAATCTCGACCATACATTATTCAAGGGTCAAAAATGATGATACGTGAAGACCTTGTACTGGAAAAATGCTTTGAGGGTGTAAAATTACCATTTTACCCTTAGAGTGGTAAAATTATCATTTCGTCCCTATACTCCAAATTATACCAGAATTAAAATTTTTCACTTCTAAACCTTAAATCATACTCCAATACTCAAATCATACTCCCAAATCTGATGGAGATCCATTTAGAGTTTCTACTAATTGGGCTCCATCAGATTTGGGAGCGAAGGTTAAGATAGGGGAAAGTCCTAGTAATAATGAGACTGATGAAAGTGTTGATAGTAATGATGTAAATCAAGGCATGAGAAATTTCATCTTAAAAAGAGTTAAGGAACATGCTAAAGGGAGGAAGAAAATGAGGATAACAGAAGAAGAGTATTATAGTGGGAAAGCATCTGCATCGGTCATTAGACATTCTCCCCCAGGCTGTGGGAGCAATGTAAGGGAATGACAAGAGAAGAAAAAGGAAAAACTTGAAACGGACTCGAAAAAGGATCAGGATGATGATGATCCTAAAGATGTTTAGTGTTTTGTTGAAGCTTATAATACTGTAACCTTAGATGGACATAGTATAAGAAGAATGTCTTAAGGTGGGACATAGGACATGAGGAGTTTTGGAGATACTTATAGATGAAGATGTGAGATAGTGACAAGGGATGTCAATATCAAACAAGGAGAAAGTAAATGAAGGTTTCAAGAATAATATAGTAAATGAGTTCATATGGAATATTGCTGTAAGAATTTCTTATTATATTATGGAAAATAGAACTCAAAAATACTTGAGGTATACAAAGTTCAAATGAATTTAAATCTTAAGTAACAAATTAATGTCGAAGTACAAGAAGGATACAAAGCAATATAGAGGCATGAAAGATAATTGAGAACAAAGGGATGACTCTGAGGAATTGTGATACTGCATCGTATTTAATGATCAAATCAAGGTAGATCTTGGAAGCATAAATGGGATTATAAGGCATATACACATATGTAGGGTTGATATTGTGATCAACTAAAACGAAGAATGATTTTTAGTGAATTAAGATTCAAACTTAATATATGATAAGTGATGCAGGTAATGCAATGATAAGAAATTTTATCATAAATTGAACTATATGAACATAAGAGACTCTAGGAAATAGTCGAGGAGATAATATCAAGGAAATATGATCATATCATGGTTAAGCTGTACGAGATGGATTAATATGATTAAGAAGATTGATATTTCATACATGTGAGATAAACAGGAAGTATGTGGAAATAATTGAAGATAATACCTCCATATTCTCCTTAAGTTCGATAAGTGAAATTTTGAGGACAAAATTTTATTTTAAGGGGGGTAATGTTGTCAAACCCTGTTCTATAAAATAATCACGACATTATTTACATACTCAATAGAATGTTTGCATATTTAGGAAGTTCGAGAAATCATTAAAAGACGATATTGCCCCTAATGGTATCATTAAGTCGATTAAGCCTCGAACTAATTCAAATAGAAATTTTAAGGTGAAATTAAGAGTTTCACAGTCCAGGGATGACTCAAAATGGTAATTCAGAGTTCGAGGATCAATTTGGAGTCAAATCGGAATTTTCACTATCTAGGGACAAAATGGTCATTTGCCACTTGGGGACAAAATGAAAATTTTTAGAAAAGATTTTTTTGGCCCCATTGACTTGTTGGAGTATGATTTAAGTATTTGAGTATGATTTGAGGTTTAAAAGTGAAAAATTTTAATTTCGGTATAATTTGGAGTATAAGGGGAAATGGTAATTTTACCATCTCGGGGGCAAAATGGTAATTTTGGACCTCCAGAGTATTTTTCTAGCACAAAGTCTTCACCCATCATCATTTTGACCCTTGAATAATGTGTGGTGGAGATTTAAAGCCTAAAAGATAAGAATTTAAAAAAATGGACCAATCATGGAATGTCATGTGGCAAGTTTAAATTGTTATATTATTTAACTATAAAAATCAGCCCACACCACCATTTCTCTCTCATAAGGGTCGGCTTTGGCAAGAAACTAAAGGGGAAAAGAAGAACAAACCCTAGGTGAAAAGAAATTCAAGAGAAAAGTGTGGATTTTCAAGAGAATCAAGTGAAAAAAAGTGAAATTTCTTGATTTTAGTTTATGAACTATTTTTTCTATGCATTTTCCCTTAATTTTCATGGTTGAAAAGCATGCTTTCATGGTGAATTTATGGCTGGTCAAAATGGGTATGAAGAGAGAATGATCTTGGATTGGTTTGATTTTTAGGTATGTTAGTGTTTTTAAGTGATTAATGATGTGTAGCATGAAAACAAGTAAAAAAAACCACCAAAGGTTTAGTGCCCATCAATAGCCGAATTACTTTGCTAAATTCATCAATGATGGTGTCAATGGACTTATCTATAAACATTTTGAGAGTATACAATCATTACTTCATATAAAGTCATTTCTTCAATAATTTGGTCATATAAATATTCTTGAGTTTAAGCTACACTACACCAATAGATTCGTCATATGTGACTTCTCTTGGCACTTCATTAGATAAAGCTAGGAGAATAGCACTATGTGTTTTCTCCATAAAGTTATCTTTCTCACCATCAAATAGGTTTGAGAGAAAAATGTGTTTTCCTTTTAATGCCTTTAATAGTCTTTGTTACACTAATAATGCGCACATCTTAACATGCCATGGGCTGAAATCATTTTATAGGGTCAAGTACAATAATCTTTTAGTAGTCTAATTAGGATATGTTATCTTAGTCTAGTTAGAATTAAAAACTTGCTCAACAAGGTATATTAGTTTAACTAGAATTAAACTATGCTAGTCAAATTACAATTCAAGACTATCATAACACTATATCTAGAGAAATCATAAACAACACATAGCTGCAATATTCCAACCATAACCGCACCCCTTGGCTGAAGGAATCTTATAGCAATCAATAGCAAATCACAAAACAACATCACATACCATCAAGCAACAATGAAGATTTAAGGGCAACGCGCGTTAAAACATGTTCATTATAATTACTTGAAGCATGCAACTAAAGTCTACTATGAGTGACATTTAGGATTTAAGTGCATTATCAACAACAAGTTCCTTATGCGTTATGTTGCTTTGTAGTTGATTCATAACAGCAATCTTAAACTATTCACCATAGCCTGCATACATCTAATCACTGACTTTAAGCTACTTCAATGATAGCTAATCACCACCAACGTATGTCATTGTCTATATAAACCAACCTTAGTGAACCTATCTTGCATATCATTTGCTCTTGTGATATATGTCAGATTTGTCATCTATCCATCTTTGCTTTTATACTTTCAATGGACAATTTGACATTTCTCACTCTCCACGATGAGGATTAGGGATCTTCACCCAGTTTACCGTGTTTGTGGATTTGCTCTTGATTATAAGATTTTGAGACTCGGCCCATGTGGATGTGACAAAGACCACAAAAGCTTCTTTGATGGCCATGAGTTCTACAAATTTAAGCCCCTAATGCCAATTGCTTTAAAGAATAAAAGTATTACCATCCCTACCTCATCCCTCAAGACCCCCCAATACCAACCTCTTCTGAATTACCTCCCGCTGAACCATCAACATTAAACATTAAACATAAGAGAACCACTAAGAAGACATTTCCAGACAGTATCAATCTTTCGACATTTTGTTTTTCTCATCACCATTGTGACATTGGGAAAGAAGAAGAAATTTGAAGCTGAATTTTTATCCTTCGTCCGCTTTACTTCTAACACCGTGCAACTCTCAATTTAATCACCTTGAATAATTGCATCAAGTCTTATGTTTTTCCATTAAATAACAAGTCGTTCATACATAGCCTTGTGGATCAAATAATCCCAAAGAATGCCATTCGCCATAGCAAGGTGCCATCTAGATTCGAGCCGATAGAATTCCAAGCCATAAGGAACTGAGAAGCCTTACATGGGAACATCCAACTTGAACCCCATTTATTACACCGCATGGACCATATCTTCCATGCTTCATGGCATGTGAATAATAAATGGGCCACGGATTCATTCACTTCATTGCAAAGCAAGCATACTACACTATTATCAAGCAATCCTCATTTTACAAGTTCCTCTTTCATAGCCTGCTATTTTGCCGCTCAAGACTTTCCACGCATATATCTCAACTTTCGAAAGGGCCAATCCCTCCCACACTCGCTTCTACCTGTCAGCATTAGGTCAATTTCTACCTAGACCGTAGAACGTTCTTGCAAAATGATTTGTCAAAATATTTACCACTTTGGGATTATTTCCATATCATGTGGTCTTGTAATTCCTTTGGTAGGAACACTCTTTGAGAATTTTTTACATCGGTTCCCATTGTTTCACCTCCTAATCAAACAATCTACATCTTAATTCTATATTCCACTGCAATGTGTTATTCACCCTATCTCCAAAATCTTCGATCATCCCTGGTATCTTTACGACTAGTGCAAAGATCTTAGGAAAACAGATTTAAGGATTATCCCTTGGATCCACTCATCGTTCCAAAATAGGATTTTATTTCCATCCCTAACAACAAACCCAAAACCAGAGTGTCTTAAGGAAATAAGCTGTTAGAGGGGCAAATGGACCTTACGATGTTAGCCCATGTAGTTGAGATCCCTCTTCTAAACCATTGCATTCAAATTCCATCCCTTTCTCAGAAATGACCATTCCCCACAAACTCAGCAAATACTCTGTTTTTTAGCTTGAGCTCCACCATGCATAGTCCTCCACAATCATTATAATTGCATATTGTACCCCAATCGACCAGGTGCATTTTTCTCTCTTTTGCTGCCTTACGCATAGGAACCTTCTTTGAGTGACGTTGCCAAAAAATAAACAAACTTGCTTCAATGACTTATGATTATATTTTAATGATTTCGCCAACGTAAATGAAACATGGCATTGCTCTTACAACAACCAAATAAAGAAACAAACTACATGTTTTTTTTTTTTTTTTGCTAAATCATCAAGAGTTTCATTAAAAGAAAGAGACAACACAACTCCATGGTCCTACAAAAATATTGAACCATGGATTATAATGAGAAGTATTTTGATGACAGGGGAATATCACCTAAACGGATCAAATATAACAAAAAATCATACAACCCAAAGAGGGGCACCAATAAGATATTCGTAAATTCCAGCAACAAAGCACAACATCAAGCACACAAATGGCCTAGATCTGAAACTGCAGTAGAAAAGACATGAAAACAAGGCAACCAATTATTGCGGAGGAAAACACAACCTTACCACCATGCATGTAATCGCCTCACCTTGGAAGACATAAATGGCAAAATGGCGTAGGGAGTAAGATAAATGGATAAAATAAAAACTCATTCAAGATTGTTTGACTGGTGATCAGAAGCTTACGTCTAAAACAATTTATTAACAATTTGTTTGACTGGTGATAAGCTTGTAAATGAGATGACATACAAATAATGGTAGAAAATTTAATGGTTGAAATTCAAAAAAGTTCTATATTTGGTCTGATTGTAGATAAAAATAGGGCTCCACTTTCTTTTAGCTGTGATGAAAGGGAATATAGTCTAATGGAAAATACTCTAACGCACCAGGTTAGGAGCTCTATTCCCTCAGGATACTTTCCAAATAAAGTGATCTGTCCTTTTATGGTCGCATTCATTGTCAAATCAACGAAATCAGTGTCATATATAAAATCAAAGAAAGATACTTTAATTGGTAAAGTAAAAGGGATACTAAAGTCCATGGGACTCTAATAAAGAAAGTTAATTTAATTGATAAAGTAAAAATAATAAAAATAATTGGGGAAGATTTTAATTTAATTGAAATTGATAATGAAAATAAAAATAAGTGAAAATATTTTATTATGAGTATTTAGGTCTATCACTTTTGGAGTTCACTTTTGATATAGAGAAGATAAATTCCTTTGGACTAGAAATTCCAAAGAAATATAAGAACATATAGTGTTGCACCAAAATATCTAAATCACTTTTTTTTAAGGGGCAATAATGCCTTTATTCAAAAGTACTAATGTGTTTCAATACTTTTCTTGACAAGGAGGAATTATCTTACCAAGAATTTTGCTGGGGATATCTTGCTTGGTTGCACTTGTTACGTACAAATTGCGAAGAAGACATTTATCCATGGATGATACTATTGAAGAGTTCATTCAAAGTCAAC
The DNA here is from genome assembly GCF_053813885.1 of Theobroma cacao. NCBI lineage: Eukaryota > Viridiplantae > Streptophyta > Magnoliopsida > Malvales > Malvaceae > Theobroma > Theobroma cacao. The sequence continues at coordinate 10,304,141 of NC_142645.1, forward strand.
ATAACTTTATGCCTATTAGGTACTCTTTCCGTGAAATAAAAAGAATGACAAGAGACTTTAGAGATAAATTAGGTGAGGGAGGTTATGGCTCAGTCTTCAAAGGAAAGCTTCGCAGTGGTCATTTTGTGGCAATAAAATTATTGAGTTCAAAGGCAAATGGGCAGGACTTCATTAATGAAGTTGCATCTATTGGTAGAATTCATCATGTTAATGTGGCAAAACTTATTGGCTTCTGCGTGGAGGGATCGAAACAAGCTCTTGTATACGAATTCATGCCAAATGGATCTCTTGATAGAATAATATTTGCAAAAGACAATAAGATCACTTTAAGTTGGCAAAAAATGTTTGATATTGCTCTTGGAGTGGCTCGAGGGATTGAATACTTGCATCAAGGATGTGACATGCAAATTCTACATTTTGATATCAAACCACACAATATTCTTCTGGATAAAAACTTTATCCCAAAAGTTTCAGACTTTGGTCTTGCAAAATTATATTCAGTAGCTGATAGTGTTGTATCTCTCACTGCAGCTCGAGGTACAGTAGGATATATGGCTCCTGAATTGGTCTACCAAAACATCGGAGGTATCTCATATAAAGCTGATGTTTATAGTTTTGGAATGTTATTATTGGAAATAGTAGGAAAGAGGAAGAATTTGGATACATTTGTTGAACAATCAAGTCAGATTTACTTTCCATCGTGGATTTATGACCAATTTGATCAAAGAGATAATATAGAGTTCAGAGAGGTAACAGATGATGAAAAGATAATAGTAAAGAAGATGGTGATAACAGCCTTTTGGTGTATACAATTGAAGCCTATCGATCGTCCTTCAATGAGTAGAGTATTGGAGATGCTTGAAACTGATATTGAGTCACTCGAAATGCCTCCCAAACCTTTTCAATATCTTCTTGACACATCAAGTGAAGGTGATGTTACTGAGAATCCAATAGATGAATCTACTGCATCACTTCATGTTGCAAATTTAAGTATAGCTTAAATATAGTGTAAGCTAGTGAACGTTTTTATTATTATATATGTTACCTATGTTGTTTGTAGCCAGAAAAAGGAAGAAAAGTTAAAAGATTCTTATCCGTGAGTTGGCTAATTCGTTAAATTCTTCTCGCACTTTGGCATCAGTTGACTTTTTTTTCTCCTTTCTTTTTGACTAATGCATCAAGGACTTCGATTTCTAAAGTACTTGCTTTCATCAAAATAGTTGTTGGAATATTGAAGATAAAAACGATCCCATGCTTCTTTGTTTCCTTGACTTAATCGTTAAAACTTGTTATAGCTGATTCTCGCTCTTTCTCATCCAAATTTTAGCATGTCGAAGTCAATAACAGAACTACCGCTGTTTAGCCTCATGACCCTTTCCTTTATTTCTATTCCCTAATGCTTGCCTCGCTAGATGTGAAAAAAAGGACTTCAGTGGCTCTTCTTTGTGTGGAAACCTTGCCATCATTTACCCTTTCCGATTAAAACGTCAACCTAAGTGCAATGACACAGATTATAGGGTTGAATTGGAGCGTGAGAATGATAATCGCAGCATTTGGGTCAGGAAATATGGGAAATTCTATGTCAAGGAAATCTTTATTCTAATTTAACGATCCGATTGGTTGATGGTAGTCTGGATGCTGATAATTGCTCTCTTCCTCGTACTTCAATGCTTTTGATTATGATTCTCCGTGTGAGGCCATGTGTTTTTTTACATCCAAACCATCCTAATGAAATATTTTATTTACCTGATAGCAAAATGTATCTTGTCAATTGCACAAGACCACCGCATTATTCTCTCCACGTTGATGCCTCTCTTTCCATCCACCTTCCTACATTTACTTCGTAGATCGAAAAACACCGCCAAGCGATTACAATCAGTTTTGCATTCTCATATCCGAGCACCTTCCAGTTATGATTCAGAATGTCACAGGCCTGTCTAGTTTGGATATGTACGAAAGTAATTAATTGGCTTTGATTACTCATGGGAAGACCATGGTTGGAGTTTCTGGGAGGACAAACCTTCAATATTTCGTACGATGTAAGCATTTCGAACATTTCAATTCTCTTTTCTTAGGTTGGGACTTAACATTCTAATTTGAAAAATTGTAGTCTAATAATTATTTTATAATGAAAAGTTTCTTTTTTTTCCTCCAATTTAGATAATGAAAATTTTGAATTCTTGTCATTGTAAGTTTGCTGATTCAAACGACAGTTAATATCAAATTAAATTCAGCCTTATTATCTCTCACTTTTAAATAATATTAGATGTGCCAACATAATGTTCTTTGCTTTTGCATGGTATATTATCTGCCTTGGAAATAAGTTACTTGATGTGTTGGATATTGTAGATTGACATCGGTGAAAAGTATGCCTTGACAAACCATATTTCGTTTGTCATGGTATCTTTCTACAGGAACGTATATTATCGTCTTGGAATTACAAGTAATTTTAGCTTTGCAATTCTATATACAGGGAATGGAGAAATATCAGTGTTCTCGCTTATTTACAACTAGGGGAGCATTAAAATGTTACACGAATATTACTTTTTGAGGATCCAATAATCATTTGTCATTATAAACCATGGTCATTCAAATATGCTAATATATGTTCCAATAATTTTCTTGGAAAGGAGGTTTTGTTATATCGGGAACTTTGGTGGGTATCTCTTGCTTGATTGCACTTGTTAGATACAGATTATGAAAGAGATAATTATCTGCAGATGATACAATTGAAGAGTTCCTTCTGTGTCAGAATAACTTAGTACCTACTAGGTATTCTTATTTTGAAATAAAAAGAATAACTAATGGCTTTAGAAATAAATTAAGTGAAGGGGATTATGGTTCAATGTTTATGAAAATTCTGTAGCAACCATATGTGGCAGTAAAGTTGTTGGGCAACTCAAAAGTTAATGGGAACGATTTCATTAATGAAGTTGTAAAAATTTAGAGGATTCATCACATTAATTTCGCAAAAAATTATTAGATTTTGTGCAGAGAAATTAAAATAAACTCTTGTACATGACTTCATGCCAAATCGATCTCTAGATTAAATCCTATTTGCAGGAGAAATAAGATCACTTTAAATTGGCAAAAAATACTTGATATTGCGTTTGAAGTGACTCGACCAATTAAATATTTACTTTGAGGGAGTGGCATGTAAATTTCAGATTTTGATCTTGCAAAATTATATTCAATAGAGAATAACATTGTGTCTCTCATTACGGTATGAGATACACAAAGATATATTGCTCTTGAGTTGGTACAAAATCATTTACGATATCTCATTCTAGGTTGCTGTTTATAGTTTTGGGAAGTTATTAATGGAAATGGTAAGAAGGTGAAAAATTTTTAATACATTCATTGAACAATCAAGTCAGATATACTTTCCATCATAGATATATGACCGATTTGATTAAGGAGAGGACATAGAGTTGGGAGATATTGTAGATGAAGAAGAAGATAATTCCGAGGAAGATGTTAGTAACAACACTTTTTGGTGTATACCAATGAAGCCTGCTGCTCGTCCTTCAATGATCAAAGTGTTGGAGATGCTTGAACTGATGTTGGGCTCCTTGAAATGCCTCTCAGACTTTTCCAACTTTCTTTTGAAGCATCAATTGAGGATCATGGTGGTGACAATCCAATTGATGAGCCAACTAAATCTGCATGCTGTGATCTTCAAATCCGACGGGTAAACAAGTCGTATAGTGCAAGCATGATCAGCCTCGAAGCTAAAGCGCCAGACGTAGCTTCCCGTAGCCATTGACTCTAGTCAGCGCGACGTGTATGCAGGGATGAGATGTGCCTTGCTTGACTAATTATTGGTCTTCAGAAAAAAGGAAGTTATGAAAATCTTATCCAAATGTTTGACTAACTGCTTAAATTGTTTTAATTTTGAATATAAAAATTAAATTAAATAAAATATGTAAATGCAAATATTTAATGAGTATTTTAACCAACATAAAATAAATCTCTACCTTTTTCCCAAGACACCTCATACAAAACATAAGAAGGGGGAGCTTAGCACAAAAAAATCCTCTATCACCCCCGTGAAGCAAAACTCTTTAACAGAATCATGGCTTCCTCCTTTTAGACCTCCCGCAGTGCCAAAGCATCAAGTCCTCCTTCCACTTCAGCCATAGTAGGGTCGCCCAAGCTCCAGACAAATGTACCATTTGAAATTCAAATTTTTGGGTGAGATAATAAACGGAAATCATCAATTCCCACGGACTGCATTGTAGAGCAAATGTTGGAGTTTCCCACGGACAGCATTTAAGAGCAGATTTTGATGTCCAAGCTTGGACATATTGACTGTCCTAGTTTGGTCAATAGGCTCCACGCGTTTAGATTATGCCTCGGACAGCTTTTGGGCGGCAGTAGACAATTTTATCACATTTGGTGGACACCTTATGCTGGATAAAAGCATTTGGACAGCTTTAAAGGAGTTTGTGTAAAAGATTGTCTTGGTTTCTGTCGTAACGTACGGGTCCGGGGATTCGACCGTCAGATGCAGGCGAAAATTAAATCGGTTTAGGAGTCGCCATCAATCTTTTTTTATCTAGGTGTGATTGATCATCTATTAACCCGATTCTAATCGACGAAGTCTTAAATTAATTTAGGTCCGTCGAAAGAACGAGAACTGGTCCACGTTTTTAGAGATGGGTTCGGAAGTGCGGTTACGCACGGAGAAGGGTTAGTACCTCTGTGGCGCCCGTTCCACGAACGGTACCATATAATCTTAAGTTATCTTAATATAGCCTACTTTTAATTTAATCCCTACTTATTAATTAAATTTTTATTAAATTGACTGACTGAGTTCCTTTTTTGGTTTTACGTATGTACATGATGCAAGCGTAAAATGATGTCATGACTTGTTTATTTTAAATGATGGAGTCGGTAATCTTTTATTGGAAAATTATTCGAAGACCATCCCAACGCTTTGGTGAAGTCTCGAAATTCTCCTCTTTTAGAGATATCCCCGGAAGAACTCGTCTCTACAAGCTCCTCGGGGAAATCTCATCATCGGGGCTCCCGCACCATTTGCAAGATAAATGCGGCATGCTATGACAAGATAAAATGATGATATCTACATGCACGCGTTTATTGATTTAGGTGATTTATAATTCACCCAATTATGTATTTAATAATAATTTAATTTTTTTATGGATTATTTATTATTTTTTATATTTTTTATATTTTTTGGTTTTCTATTTAAATACATATCCTTTATTTAACGTTGTTGATTACTTTTTTACTTGATTTCAAAGCTTATCAAATAAATAAATAATTAATTTTTAAACGATTAAATTAACTTTATTTAGTAATATTTATTTAAGCTCATTAACTAATTACATTAATTCAAATGCAACAAATTTTCTTACATATATTATTTTTTAACAACGACTATTTGACTTAACGGGTTTTGAAGTTTAGAGTTCAGATTTATCCCGACGCTTCGGTGAAAATTCGTCTCGAACTTTGCACCCGAAAAACATCCACCCGAAAGAGGCAACTATTTGCCCCTTTTAGGAGGTAATACTCAAATAATTGTTCCAATTATATATATATATATATATATATATATATATATATATATATTTTAAAAAAATATATATATTTGTATCATGAATTATTATTATTATTATTATTTTATTATTTGCAAGCCTCTAAATATATTTATAATATAAATATTTTTTTATTCACTTATTATTGTTATTGTTATTATTTATATATTTTTATTTTTTATATATTTTTTTTAAAAAGAGGTAAACTAAATCTATTATATATTTTAAAAAAACATTCTATAGTTTTTTTTTTAATTTTTATCTAAGCTAAGCAAATAATTAAATAAACTGGATAAGCCCAAAATAACAAGCCCAAATCCACAATAAATGGGTAAGGCCTCACCTTGCTTGGGCTAGAATGATGGCCCAAGTTGTCTGGGCTACACGGAGGCGTCCCAAGCCTGCTTCCTTGGTCCATCTGGCTTTCCCCTAAACGCACCGTTTTGGGGCTCCGGGGACTCCCTCAAACGACATCGTTTAGGCATTGATCCTTTTAATTCCTCACTCCACTGAAACGGCGCCGTTTAGACCCTAAACTTGGGTATATAAACCCCATTTTTGGCCTTTCTTCTCATTTTCAAATTTTATTTTCTCTCTCTAGCCGGCCACTTTCTGCCTTCTCTTTAAAAAACCTTCCCTCTCCCCGCCGGTGTCGGCGTACTACTCCCTTTTTCTTCTCTCTAACCGGCGGTCCAGACGTTCCTCCCTTTCTCCCTCGAAGCCTTCTTCCTTTCCGATCGACGGATCTGGCACTCCCTGCCTCGGTCGGTGGTGACCCAACCGGGTTAACTCTTTCCCCTATCGGTGGTCGGTACTCCAAAGATCTAACCTCCCCTCAAAGCTCACCAATCTCCCTCACTTAAACCAAACCGAATCCAAACCCTCGCCCCCTGCCCTTTCTTCTTTTTTGTATATCTGTTTTTTTTTCTTATGTTTTTTGATCGTTGTTTTTGGTATTTCTTTTTGCTTGTGGCTAGGTAGCTTTTGGTAGATTTAGGATTTTTTTGATCTGTGGTTTTTTTTTTTGTTCCCCCTTGAATTGGTTTTGCAGGTTTTTTTTTAACAGTTGGGTTGTCCAAAAATTTGGACAACCCGGCAATGGGGTTCTGGCACTAAGGAGTTGGTGGCCAGAACCCCATCATGCGTGGTGGTTGGAGAAAGGATGGCTGGGCGTACGCCCAGCCATTCCCTCTCCATTTATTTATTTATTTATTTATTTTACTTTATATTTTATTTTATTATAATTTAATTTTTTATTTATTTTTTAGGTGTCTACAGTTTCACATGAAATAAAGCTCTCTGGTAGCATTGTTTGGGTTAGGATATTCATTGTCTTAAACACCTAACCGTGGGGTCTAACTGAAATAATAATTTGATGGGCCGTTTATTGGATTTTTATGTACCCGAGGCCAGTTGTAACTTCAGTGTTGTGAAGTCTAGTTGGGAACAGACCTCCAATCTCTTCAAATTGGATGTTTTTAGGATTGGGATTGTTTTTAACTTTCACTAGATTATGGCCCGTGCATTGCACACGGGCCTCTTTCTAGTTGTTTTTTTTTCTCTTTCTACTTCTCTTCTTCTTTTTTGTTTTTTCTTTTTTCTTAACCCTCCACGTGGCTAAAGGAGGATGCCCCAAAGGGGCTTCCTTTTACTTATGTTATAGATGATTTTATTTTTATTTTCATATAATCATAAAGTTCAAGTCGATTTGTCATTGACAATTAGCAAATAAAATTTGAATATTCATAAAAAAAACTTTATACTTTTATATAATTATTTGATTTTGTATCTTGATGAATGATTAAATTTTAACTTATATTATTTATTAAATATGTTTTTAGGTGAACAATTATTGGTTGATGAAAAGATTTATATAAAAAAAACTTGTTTTCTCCTTTTTTATTTTTATGATCTCAAAATTTATTGATTAAATTTTAATTGGTTATATTTTATTATCTTTTAAAGGAAACTATTATTTTAGTATAAAATATTCATTTAATTTTATTGTTTTTATGAAATTATCTTATTTTACTTGCGTATATCTCATGCCCTTAAACTTTAAATGTTAAGTAATTAGAGATTGATCAAAATCATAATCCACAAACTTATTTTTATTATTAAAATTATGACAATTCACTATTAAATCACTTATGGGCAACTACTAAATCAAAACCATAAATACTCCCTCCACTCCTTTTTAGTTTTGTACCAACTCAGCCACTCATACTATTATTAGGAAATTTTCAAGTCCAGCACTCATGTAAAATAAATAAATAAAGATCTAAGTTGGAGTTTTAATATTTTATCCATTGAAAAATTTCATGTAATTTTAGTTTAATTTAAAAAGTCGAGTTTAAATCTATCTTTCTCAAAGAAACGTTCTCATTAAAAAAAGAAAAAGGTTGGAGTTTTTGTAAATTTTTATAAAATAAAAATTAAAATAATAATTGCATTCGGCATTTAAATTAAGTGAAATAATTAATTCGAATACATGGATGTGATCAATAATATTATTTTAACTTGATTTGGAGTCTTCAATCCACTGGACATGGGGCCCACAAAAATTCAATTATGGCATTTTCCACAGAGACTTTGATTTGTCAAAGATAAGACTTGCTTTCATCTACTGCCAAAAGACCAGACGTAGCTTCCTGTAGCCATTGACTCTACTCAGCGCGACGTGTATGCTGGGCTAAGATGTGCGGTGCTTGACTAATTAAAGAAAGTTATGAAAATCTTAGCCAAATGTTTGACTAACTGGCTTAATTGTTTTAATTTTGAATATAAAAATTAAATTAAATAAAATATGTAAATAAAGAAATTTAATGAATATTTTAACCAACATCAAATAAATCTCAACCTTTTTCCCAAGACACCCCATACAAAACATAAAAATGGGGAGCTTAGCACCAAAAATCCTCTGTCACCCCCGTAAAGCAGAACTCCTTAACAGAATCATGGATTCCTCCTTCCACTTCAGCCAAAGTAGGGTCTCCCAAGCTTCAGAGAAATGTACCATTTGAATTCAAATTTTTGGGTGAGAAAATACACGGAAATCATCGATTCCCACGGACTGCATTGTAGAGCAAATGTTGGAGTTTCCCACGGACAGCATTTAAGAGCAGATTTTGATGTCCAAGCTTGGACATATTGACTGTCCTAGTTTGGTCAATAGGCTCCACGCATTTAGATTGTGCCTCGGACGGCTTTTGGGCAGCAGTAGACAATTTTATCACATTTGGTGGACACGTTATGCTGGATAAAAGCATTTGGACAGCTTTAAAGGAGTTTGTGTAAAAGATTGACTTGGTTTCACATTAAATGAGGCTCTCTGTTAGCATTGTTTGGGTTAGGATATTCATTGTCTTAAACACCTAACCGTGGGGTCTAACTGAAATAATAATTTGATGGGCTCTTTCTTGGATTTTTATGTACCCGAGGCAAGTTGTAACTTCGGTTTTGTGAAGTCTAGTTGGGAATAGACCTCCAATCTCTTCAAATTGAATGTTTTTAGGATTGGGATTGTTTTTAACTTTCATTATTATTAAACATGAAGATGTTATTCAAGTCCAGATTGATAGTATAAAGTTATGAGTATTGAAGATTTAGCTGTGACAGAGTTCTTATGTTTAGTAGAGGTGAAGTAGGAAAATAACACGTGTAGTATTTATGTTAGATATTGTAATTTTAGGAATTACAGTTTACTAATAACTTTACTTTGCTGTAAATAATTTTGTCAAGTTAGTTGTTAGTTGAATAGTTAGTTGAGAAATCAATCTTTCTATTAGCTGAGAGGTTCTGTATATAAACCTTGTAATGACTGAGTTGGTTAATGAAAAATTCAGTTCATAATTCACTTACTTGCTTCATCGACTTCTCAAGGCTTTTCCTCTCTCTGGTTTTCCTGAGTTTATTGAAAAGCCTTGGTGGATTAATGTTTCATTAAAAAAATATTTACAATGTTATTTATGAGCTTACCTTGCACACTCGTCTTTCTTGAAAGTTTCGTACGTTTCCACCATTGAGCTCTTTAGATCCCAATGGCTCAATAAGGGGTCGATGTAAGGGCTTACAATGTATTTGCTTACCATTTTGACCCGTGCTTGCTCAATTGGGTCTAAAATTTATGCTGCATGATAATGGACATCAGATGACTTTGGAGACGGCAATCGTGACTCGCTGGCTTCATGAGTGCTATGAGGAAGATGGTCCCCTTTAGCCTGAAGTGATGCAAGGTTCCCATCCCCTCCTACTACTACCTCGACTAATGCATCGGCCTCAGGAACATGATGTCCTTTAGAAGCATCTGATTGAAGGGTCACATCCCTTGCGATACCATCATCTCTGTTAGCACCAACAACGTCATCATGAATGAAAATATTAGGTTCATCATGCTGCCTATCATTTGCATCATCGTGGTCCTCACCAACATCGTGAGATGAAGGATCACCCTACAGAACGAGACAAATGGGAAAATTTGCTAGCTCATAAAATACCACAAACCATAAACCGAGAACAAAAAATAGAACTACACCTACTAAACGCAAACGACCAATATATGAGTGAAGACAGAATAGTGTACTTGTGATTTTAGGCCCTCTAGAATTCGAGCAACGACACAATCCTCAAACGTCTACATTGCCAGAGTCAATGACTGAATTGAAGCCTTCAGCTTCGACATGTCTTTTTTATGCTGGTGCATGATCCGTCGCAGCTGACGTTTTGTGACTACTCTATCATTGACTCTTGTTGAATGGGTCAACTGCAATAACATATATTTTTGTGTTATTCAATAATCATATATGGAATTATTGAACATTAACCGTTAGAACTTTAATATCCTTACCGACAGCTCGTTACCATTGTGCACTTGAGCAGGACCGATTAGTGGTTGAGGAGTTGTCGTCTCTTCCCTAAACTGCAATGATAGAAATTATTTTGTTACTCGATAAACATATGCAAAAATGTTGAACACAAACCGTTACAACCAATCTTAATCACAACTCGTTATCACTGTGCGTCTGAGGAGGACCTTTCGGTGGTTGAAGAGCTATGGTCGCATGGTCCAATGTAAACACAGATATGTTATTCGATAATCACATATGGAAATGTTGAACACAAACTGTTAGAACCGTCCTAATTGGCTGTTCACTACCATTGCCATGTTCATCCCTTTCCTCCATCAACTCAGGGTTTGACAGCTCATCCACTAAAGTAGCAGTGGTACGCCTCCATTTCATGTCACCAGTGGCTCTTTTCTCCTTTAAGTTGCTCCTCTTTTCCCTCGGACCTAAGCCCTAGTTTATCCGATCCTCCATGTGCCCTATTGGCACGTATTGGTGGTTTTCAGATAATGAGACATCAATGTTCACAAATTACTCTAGGCTGATCTCATCCAGGGTAAGCTCTAAGGTCTCAACTACCCACAACTACAAAATAGGGATTGTAATTAAATTTTAGGGAAAATTATTATACAAATGCATAGTAGAAATTGGTAGCTATTCACTCACCTGCTAAGATGACTCCAACTTCTCAACTGCTTTGTATAAGTCTTTCGGCTTCTAATTGCATTGCCATTTGCATATACGTGGGTAGACGTTATCCTTCGAAGCAAAAGGGGTAACTATTTTTCAGAAGGTTGAAATTGCCTCCATTGCCTAGAACTACAAGTCAAATGTAACATTATCAGACCGTAAATGATAAACGAGTGCAACCATAAATTTTTATGTCAAAAGGAAATTGATAAATGTTACGTGACAGTACCTGTATCACCCACGTGAATCCGTAAATGTTATAGCATAAACAAGTAGCCTTCTGCAAGTTTAAGGCAGGCACTTCAAACCCCTTCAAAAAGTAGTCCTTGGTCAGCCTCTAAACATAGTGACCCCATGGGAAGGCATTCCAAGCGTTAATATCCTCCACCAATGACAATAGCCAAAGCGACACCTGTCTACGATAGTCTTGACCAAATAAAATGTTATTCGAGATCAAGACAACTGCCATCTTGGTCGCGTCACCTACTCGCTGAAAGTTGCCTCCATGGAATGTATCAAGCAACTCCTGTAGCTTAACACTCTGCTGCCCGTTCCAGTATCTCGCATGAATTTCATCCGCAACAACCTCGTATGGTTGTGTGCACACATTAGGCAATAGACCAAACTTCAGTTCGGTGATAAGGCAGAACTCTTACTTTGATATCTGCAGCTTGCTCTTGCTAATGGCAAACCATAGCTCATGCTTCATTGACTCTCTTTTATTGATTCGACGAATCATGATGTTATGCAGGAGACTAGCACAGAAGTAGCCTTGTGGATATATGTCCAGTAGCATTTTAAAACACGTACGTTTGACTGCATCATACTCCTTTTTTCTCTTTGAGAGTCTTGTTGATGTAATGCAGTAGCGACCACTTACAATGGGTGTTGATAGCGACATTGAATGCCCACTTATCTTTCGACACAAGAAGCAAACTATCAAGATCTTCATACTATCTGGACTGCATTTGCAAAACATGGCACACATGCAGGAGTGAGTTAACCCTTAATGTGCAACAAGGTATACTGAAGAAAGTAATAAATGTTGTTACGCGCCATGCATATAAATTAAAATGTTGTTACACGCCATGCATATCAAGTCAAATGTCGTAACACGCCATGCATATCAATGTTGTGACACGCCAACCATGACATCTGTTGACATGCCAATCACTGTAATTATTGACTCGTTACACGAACAGTCGTGACACGCTAAAAACCCAAAAACCAATGAACCCAAAACACGCCACAAATAGCCGTGACACACTAATAACCCAAAAAACCAGTGAACCCACAACATGCCATGAACAGCAGTGATACGCAAAAAAATCAAAAAACCAGTGAACCCACAACACGCCACGATCAGTTGTGACATGCTACAAACCCAAAAAACCAATTAACCTACAACATGCCACAAACAGCCGTGACACATTAAAAACTCAAAAAACTAGTTAACCCACAACACGCCATATGCAGACGCAAGCCCCCTTAACACTTTGGTACGACCATAAAACCAAGAAGAAAATAGTTTAAGCAAAGCATAACAATTGCAAAAAACACCAACATATCAAACCAACCCAAAAAAAAAATCAATGAACAGAAGAAAGTTTTAATTTCAGACTGATTGACCTCTTCACTGATAATCGACATTGTTGCTGTGATGTAGTTAAGCTTGCAAAGAATGAAGTCGAACTCTCTGCTACCTTTCGAAATGAGGAATGAATGAAACTCTTTTACTTCTTTCACATAGATGTTTGTGATTTCAGAAAAATTTTTAATTAAAATCAAATGGCCTTTTATATTCATTCCATTCATTCAGTGGAAGTCCAAACGGTTTCCTTGTTATTTGCACACCTTATTTCAAACCATGGCGTGTCACATATTCAACCCATGGCGTGTCACATGTTCAAGCCATACTGTGTCACACGTTTTGACCATGGCCTGTCACACACTCTAAACCATGTCGTGTCACACCCATGTCATATATTATCATCGTGCCGTCTCACACATTATCACCCTGCCGTGTCATAGATTCCCTCCATGGCATGTCACACACTCTAAACCCTGTCGTGTCACGCATTATCACCATGTTGTTTTACACATTATAACCCTGCTGTGTCATACACTCTAAACCCTGCCGTGTCACACCCCTGTCACATATTCTCACTATGCTGTCTAACACATTATCAATCTGTGTCACAGATTCCCTACATGGCGTGTCATAGATTCCCTCCATGGCATGTCACACACCCTCAACCCTGCCGTGCCACAACCGTGTCACATATGCACACCATGGCGTGCCATATTCTCACACTAGCGTGTCACATATTCTCACCATGGCGTGTCACATATTCCCTCCGAGTGGTCTCACATATTCTCACCCTATCGTGTCAAATATTCCCTCTATGGCGTGTCACACACTCTAAAACCCTATCGTGTCACATATTATCACCATGCCATTTAACAAACTCTAAACCCTGCTGTCACACAGACGTGTCACATATGGCCTGCTGTAGCATGACCATTTCCTGCTTTAAATTCACATTTTTCTCTTTTCGATTCAGCACTGCATCAGAGATTTCTAATTTCACATCATTCTCGAAGCTTTCGATTCATCATGCTCGGTTTCTGATTCAGTTTAATATCACCCTTCTCGTATTATCTGAATGCCATGTCCGAAATATCTGAAAAATCATCTCATGCAACATTATTTTGTTTTGCACAAGCTTCTGGGGAAAAAAATGGATGTTTTGCACAAAATTAGATGTTAGCAAATTCTTCGCATATTTATTTTTCCATTTTTTTCTTGTTTAAGAGTGCGCGTCACCGAAGATGTCTCATTAAGAGTATTTTTGTTCCAAAATCTCTTCTGTTGGCTAAAAATAGTTAAATTTATCTAAAAGGTTATTTCTAAAAACACTTTGTTTTCAAGGGCTAAAAAAGAAAATTCCCTTTTTTATTTTAGTCAAGATTCTTAAGTTGTATGCTTTGAGCGGATTTAAAAGCCCAATGTTTATTAATATATTATCTTTTCTTTGACTGAGAAAAAAATATGTAGCATTTGCATGTGTGTAATTAAACAGCAAATTTGTTGTGTTCCAAGTATAAATGAATAAAATTGTGCTTAATTATCTCAAATTCCTATTGCTTTTCATCATTTAGTACAATTTGAAATTTTTTGCTGATTTATCTGGACAAACAAATCACTTTTGGAGCTGATAATTATTTGTCTCTTGTTTGTTTGCAAATAAAAACTTATCAGTTTTACAAGCAAATTTTTATTAAACTTTCACATCATATATCTCTTTGTCAGTACATAATTTTTTTAATAAAGAAAAGAAAAAGAAAAACATACGATAAAATGCTTGAATCAAGTATTAAAAAAATAGATTGTTGAAATTTATCAAGAAGGTAAATGAAAAAAAATTTTGTTGGTGCAAATAGGGTTTAGATAGAATTCAAGGAAGTGGCAAAATTGACTTCAAGGTGAGCTTTTCAATAAATGCTATCTCTAAGACTTATTTCGCCCCCACCATTCAGTATGCAAAAAGGGAATTATGCTAATAACCTTAGGGATACGATGAAGCTAATATCTAACTTCATCTTTGCACTTTACAAGAGTAAATCACTAGATACAGTCAAGCATTTGTAAATTTGTTCAGCTTTAGAGCCTACTTTATGCAGCAAGTAAATTATACATAATTTGAATTCTTTTAATGGATGATCGGAACTCAAGTGTTTATGTTTATTTTCAGAACATAACACTTCTATCTCTCTTGATTTTTCTGCTCTTGTCTTATTTGTTTTGGATGTGTCAAAATGGTTGGTAGAAAATCCTTTATATAAGCTTACGATTGTCTTTTATCAAGGGCACAACCCTTTCATCAAGGCACCTTTTTATCTTAAAAATACCTTTACATTTTGTAAGATACAATCCCTAGATAATGGTATTATTTTAATGATCACCTTATGAAAGGACAACCATTCATTCCATAAGACATAACTTTTGAATTGTTTCTTAAAGGATGCTTTTTCCCTATTTATAACAATGAAATTTCTTTTTTTAAAAAAAAAAACTTTGGGTAAAATACTAAGACACCTCTAACTTTAACCATAATTACATGCAAATCCATTAATTTTCAAAATAGACATTTCATCCCAAATGTTTAAACGACGTTAATTCTTAAATGTGAAATGCCTAAAATGTCTTTTTTCTTTTTTCACTCTTTCCTTTTCTCTCAAGTCGATTAGTGGACACCAACCGACCACTCCACCGTTGGATCTGACCGTGAAATGTCAGAATTGGTTGGATCTTCCAAAGGAGCATTAAATCATGCTCCCTCGATGTCTCACCAAGGAAGCACCGTTGAGTGCTTCTTGGCTCCCCAAGAGAGCACCATCGAGTACTTCCCTAGCTTGGGAGTAGTGCCAAGTGCTCCTCAGGCCAGAGGAACGTGGCCAAAGATTTGGTCGGATCTGGCCATGCATGACTAGATCCAATCGAGAGGTAGCCAACCAGAGATGGGAATGTTGCCAGCCGGCTGTTAAAAAGAAAAAAATAAAGGAGAAAAGATTTGTTGAATAGGAAAAAATTTTAAAATAAAAATTATAATATATATAGTGTAATTTTTGAAATTAATAAATGGTAAACTTGTCCCAAAAAATTACCACATCAGCAAATTAACGAAAATATCAATGGAACCCTAACAGTTGGACTTATGTGTCTAGGGAAAGATAATTTTTTGGATGGACTATCCATTGTCCATAATAATGGACCCATGTGTAATTTTGGTTAAAACTTATAGGGGTGCTAGTATTTTACCAAAAAACTTTTGAGCTACAATATGAAAAGAAAACCTTTCATATCCAAACTCTTGAGCTATGGTGTTTTTCAATTGTCTCATGACCCTTCGATTTATAGGTGTTTTTCTAATATGTCACTTTTTCAAGAGATATAACTATTCATATGAAAAACTCACCTACAATCCAATAGTCACACTATGTGACATATTCTTTTATTTTGAAAATACACCAACAATCCCCCTACAATCCAATAGTCATACTATGTGACATATCTTTTTATTTTGAAAATACACCAACAGTCCCCCACCATTTTCAAAAATTTCAAATACCAAAAACTTTGGAAATCTTGTGCATAAATGAAGGTATCCCATAGATTTGAACCTTCACTTAGTGAGTATGGTTGGTTCTAGTCTGAATTGAGTGGTTGACTAAGCATTGACCCATCGATTCTTCATTTGACTAGTCAAGCCACTGAACATGCACAAGTTTCCTTGTTCACTTTGTATCTTGTTTTGCCAACATGTTTTAATGACCTTGTGTTTTTCATCCATTCATGAGTGATGTCAGAATCAAGCTTTTAGCTTTTAGAAGCAGCCACACTTTCGCTCACATAGGCAGTCCCCATTAAAAGTACCCCGTAATTATATTACTTCAACATATTCATGTTATAAGCCTATTAAGAACTTTTGTTCTATCGTACCTTACACATTATGGGAATCAAGCATTATGCACCTCAAGATGGAAAATATAAATTAATGCTTGCAATCATCCATGTGGTAAAATGATCAATACCCAATACGCAATCATCCATGTGATAAAATGATCAATACCCAAGACTTGCAAGTTGGCTGGAAGTGTCAAGGTGAGTGTGAAGCCTCACTCATAAAAAAGAAGAAGAAGAATAAGTAAGTGGGGGCCGACAAGAGAAGAGAAAAGGGACAAAAAAGGACAAAAGAGAGAAAAAAAGGAAAGTTAAGCTGCCAAAAAGGGAGAAAAGACAAGAAAGAAAGAGAAGAAGAAAGAAAAGAGGAAAGAGAAGGAAGAAAGTGAGGGGCCCGAAGGAGAGAGAGGAGAGAGGGAAAAAAAAAAGAAAAAAGAGAGAAGGGGAGTAGCATATCAAGGAGAAGAAAAAGAAGGAGAAAGAGAAGAAGAAAGAGAGAGGGAACACGGCGACGAGGAGAAGAATGAGAGGGAAAAAAGAAAAGAAAGAAAAAGAAAAAGGAGAGAATGAGGAGTGACAGAGGAGAATAAGGAGAGAAAGAGCAGCGATAGGGGAGAAAAAAGAAAAAGAAGAAGAAAGAGAGAGGAAGCAGGGACGGTGCTAGAGGATAAAGAGGAAAAAGAGAAAAGAAGAAGGAAGAAGAGAAAGAAAAAGAGAAAAAAAAGCACCGACTAGAAGGAAAACTGGCAGCAAGGGGAGAAAATAAATATGAAGGAAAAAAAATAGCTAAATACACGTACGAAATAATAGCGAAGTAGCGTCCCGCTATTGCGAGGTGAGTGAGTGCTAAATTTCAAAACTATGTCCCTATAATATAATATATATATCATATTTGATAGTTGACAAAATTGTGGACAGCATGAGTTGGTAGAAAGCCTTAGGTTGTTTGTGTTTGTGACAAAGATTTTAAATTCATTTTTCTTCATAATATAAAATATATATATATATATATATATATATATATATATATATCTACATGCTTTTAAATACGAGGAAACAAAACTTTAACTAGCTTTCACTTCAAAATCATACCTTGCAAGTTTGTGTGATGTTTAGGCCAATGACCTTTGTTTTGATTCATAGAAGTTGATGATAAGTTATTTATTTCATTTAGCATGTCGATTTGGTAAATATGCCATGCTTTGAAATAAATTATGCACAACATTTATTTTATGATTATATGGCTTTTAATCTGTCATGTTATGCAAATGAATTAAATTGCAATGATTTTATTTTAACGTAATTAAGATACTCTGGGTAGGACTGTTACCACACCAGGTCAATTGTGGTCTTTGTGCACAAAGTAAGAATTGTTGATTATCGATATTTGATTGTAAAAAGGGAGACCTGAAGCCCCGATTTATATTTGGTGACGTCGGTAGTTCCCACGAGTAGGCAAAAGAGGACCTGAAGCCTCGATTTATATTAGTGACGTGGGTAGTTCCCACGAGCAAGTAAAGGGGGACCCCAAGCCTCGATTTATATTTGGTGACGTGGGTAATTCCCACGATAAGGTAAAGGGGGACCTGAAGCCCCAATTCATATGGTGGCGTGAACAGTTCCCACAAGTAGGTCATGATGTTGAGATAGTAAGCCTAAGGGCTATACTAAACCTACCCCAAGATGATGCTTACTGGTAGATTTTTACTTCACTATGCATGGCATTAATACTTGAAAATTTTTATTTAATGGCAAGTGAAATGTACCTATTCATTAGTGATCAATTAATTCGCCTTTTTATATTTGAAAATTTTTATTTTTCACTTGTCATTGAATTTAATGATGATTGGATGTCGGGGTTGAAAAATTTTCTAATACCCTAAATACAACTATTCTCACATATGTTTATTTGTGAATTATTATTCTTAAGAACTGCAAGGTATAAAAACAAAATATCAGTTTTATGGAATGTATTTTCTACGCTTACTCCTGAATTTATAAACATTCAACCTTTATGTTTGTTTCCCCTCCTCACCTGCTCACGGGGTCGATGATGATCACTGAGTCTATGAGACTCACACCCCTCTTATTTTCCCTTTTTGCCGATAGGGATCAGTCTAACGTGTAACCATCGTTGCATACGGATCACCGCAGAGTAGGTAAAGGCATCTCCTAACCTCACTTTGAGTCGCTCCGCTATTTAGGGTTGTGTTAGAACGAAATTTGCTAGATGTTGAAAAATGTTGTTAACTTTTAAACGTGAATTATTATTATTTTGAATGGAGTAGTTAATAATTTAATTTTTATATATTTGCTTACGCACGTGATTATATGTATTTAATGAATTTAGCGAAAGTTTTAAATAAGGCTTGTTCGGGACTTAACGAAAATTTCTTGGAAGTCTCGGACTCTAGTAGCGACCCAAGAGGGGGTCGTTACAATATTGGTATCAGAGCCCTAGGTTTAGAAAAGTCTTAAGATTTCTTGTGTTGTCAGTGGAGTGTCAGGGATAGTGTAGAGTCTTATCCATGGTTCATGACTATAGCATGAATTATGGATAGAAGGCTACACGAACTCCCTAATCTTAGTAAGCCACCTTTATTAATAATTTTTAATAGTTATTTGAAGTGTGTTTGTTGTTGTTTAGGTGTCAAGATGCCACCTAGGATGCGAGTCGTCACAAGAGGAATTAGAGGGTTTAATATCCAGACCTTAAATCAATCTTCAAAAAGCATTTAGCCTCTTGCAGCTGATCAAACAAATCATCAATTAAGGATCAGGAAAGAAGATATACCCAAAATCGCATTCCGTACGAGGTATGGACATTATGAATTTTTGGTGATGTCTTTTGGATTGATGAATGCCCCTGCTACTTTCATGGACTTGATGAATAGGGTGTTTTGAGCATACTTGGATAGATTTGTGGTCGTCTTTATTGATGACATTCTAGTATACTCGAGAAGTTGGGAAAAACACGCACAACATTTAAGGATTGTGCTACAGACCTTATGGGAGCATAGATTGTACGTGAAATTTCCTAAGTGTGCATTTTGGTTGAGTAGTGTTAGTTTTCTGGGACATATTGTATCTAAGGATGGAGTACAAGTAGATCCTAATAAGGTGGAGGCAATTGAGAATTAAGCTAGACCCACGATAGTTACGAAAATCAGGAGTTTTCTAGGATTGGCTGGGTATTATCAAGGATTTGTGAAAGATTTCCCTAAGATAGCCTTTCTGCTAACGAGGTTAACTCAAAAGGGAGTTAAATTTGAGGTCAGTGGGTTAGATGCACTATTGGCACATTTTAGGGTCCGACCAATACTAATAGATCGAATTCAAGATGCCCAAGCTAGAGACACATTTGTAATGACGATTTTGGGGAGTATAGGTGAGCAAGTTTTTGAGTTTGATTTTGAGTCTGATGGATTGTTGAGACACGGATCTCGAATCTATGTGCCAAACTTAGATGGATGAAGAGAAGAAATTTTAGAGGAAGCACATGTTGCTGCTTATGCAATACATCCAAGAGCCACCAAGATGTATCACGATTTAAGATCCGTATATTGGTGGCAAGGATTGAAGAAAGATGTAGGGGAATATGTTTCGAGATGTTTGGTGTGCCAACAAGTGAAGGTAGAGCATCAAAGACCTTCAGGATTATTACAACCTTTACCGATACTTGAATGGAAATGGGAACATACCGCCATGGACTTCATAACAGGCTTACCTCGAGTCAAAGGAGGATATGATTCCATATGGGTAATTATAGATCGGTTGACTAAGTCAGCACATTTTCTCCCGATCAAGACAAAGTTTGGGACGGCACAATACGCTCAAATTTATATTAATGAAATTGTTAGACTCCATGGCGTACTGGTGACCATTGTGTCCGATAGGGGACAACAGTTTACTAGTCAATTTTGGAGGAGGTTGCAAGATGAATTAGGAACCCGACTGAACTTTAGTACAGCGTACCACCCTTAGACAGACAGTCAGTTAGAACACACGATCTAAATATTGGAAGATATATTAAGAGCAATTGTGTTAGATTTTGGAGTTTCTTGGAACTTATACTTGCCTTTAGTAAAATTTACATACAATAACAGTTACCAAGCAAGTATCAAGATGGCGCCATTTGAGGCACTGTATGGGAGGAAGTGTAGGTCACCCATTGGGTGGCTGGAAGTTGGAGAAAGGAAATTATTGAGGATGGAGATGGTACAAGCAACTGTGGAAATAGTATAAATAATTCGAGAACGAATGTTGGCTGCTCAAAGTAGACAAAAGTCGTACTCCAACAAGAGACGCAGGCCCCTAGAGTTCGAAGTAGGTGATCATGTATTTCTAAAGGTGTCAGCATGTAAAGGAGTATGAAGATTTGGCAAGAAAGGCAAACTCAGTCCTCGATATATTGGCTCGTTTGAAATACTGAAACGTGTAAGAGATGTGGCGTATCGATTAGCATTACCATCGGATTTGGAAAGGGTTAATCCAGTGTTTCATGTATCCATGCTCAAAAAATATGTTCAAAACCCTTCACGTGTGATACAACATGATACGATACTGTTGGAAGATGGGTTGAAGTACCAAGAGCAGCCTGTAGCTATAGTGTATGATCAAGTAAAAAGGCTTCGCTCTAAGGACATCGCCTTAGTGAAAGTAATATGGCAAAACCACTCAGTAGAGGAGGCGACTTGGGAACCAGAAGAGGAAATACAAGCAAAAAATCCATATTTGTTTTAGAGTTAAATGTACTGTTAAGTGTTTCTATGTTGATGTAATTCGCGGATGAATTTGTTTTAAATGGGGGAGACTATGACACCTCACTCATAAAAAAAGAAGAAAAAGAAGAAGAAGAAGAAGAAGAAGTAAGTGGGGGTCGACAAAAGAAGAGAAAAGGAAAAAAAAAGAGAGAGAAGAAGAAAAGTCAAGTTACCAAAAAGGGAAAAAAGACAAGAAAGAAAGAGAAGAAGAAAGAGAATGAAGAGATTGGGGGGCCTGAGGGAGAAAAAGGAAAAAAGAAAAAAAATGAGAGAGGGGAAGTAGCATCTCGGGGAGAAGAAAAAGAATGAGAAAAAGAAGAAGAAAGAGAAAAGGAGCATGACGACTAGGAGAAGAAGGAGAAGGAAGAAAGAAAAGAAAGAAAAAGAAGAAGAAATAGAGAAGGAGCAATGACAGAGGAGAAGAAAGAAAAAGAAGAAGAAAGAGAGAGAGACCAACGACGATGCCAGAGGAGAAAGAGGAAGAAAAGAAAGGAAGAAGGAAGAAGAGAAAGAGAAGCATTGACTGAAAGGTAGACCGGCAACAAGGGGAGAAAAAAAATGGGAAAGAAGAGAAAATAGCTAAACACACTCACGAAACAATAACGAAGTAGCGCCCCGCTATTGTGAGGTGAATGGGTGCTAAATTTCAAAACTATGTCCTTATAATATAATATATATATATATGTCATATTTGATAGTTGACAAAATTATGGACAGCATGAGTTGGTAGAAAGCCTTAGGTGGTTTGTGTTTGTGACAAAGATTTTAAATTCGTTTTTCTTCATAATATAAATATATATATATCTACATGCTTTTAAATACGGGGAAACAAACCTTTGACTGACTTTCACTTCAAAATCATACCTTGCAAGTTTGTGTGATGTTTAGGCCAATGACCTTTGTTTTGATTCATAGAAGTTGATGATAAATTATTTATTTCATTTAGCATGCTGATTTGGTAAATATGTCATGCTTTGAAATAAATTATGCACAACATTCATTTTATGATTATATGGCTTTTAATATGTCATGTTATGCAAATGTATTAAATTGCAATGATTTTATTTTAACGTGATTGAGATACTCTGGGTAAGACCTATTACCACACCAGGTCAAGTGTGGTCTTTGTGCACAAAGTAAGAATTGTTGATTATCGATATTTGATTGTAAAAAGGGGGACCTGAAGCCTCGATTTATATTTGGTGACGTGGGTAGTTCCCACGAGTAGGCAAAAGGGGACTTAAAGCCCCGATTTATATTTTGTGAAGTGGGTAGTTCCCACGAGTAGGTAAAAGGAGACTTGAAGCCACGATTTATATTTGGTGACATGGGTAATTCCCATGAGTAGGTAAAGGGGGACCTGAAGCCCCGATTCATATGGTGGCGTGGGCAATTCCCACGAGTAGGTGATGATGTCTGAGATAGTAAGCCTAAGGGCTATACTAAACCTACCCTAGGATGATGCTTACTGGTAGATTTTTACTTCACTATGCATGGCATTAATACTTGAAAATTTTTATTTAATGGCAAGTGAAATGTACCTATTCATTAGTGATCAATTAATTCACCTTTTTATATTTGAAAATTTTCATTTTTCACTTGTCATTGAATTTAATGATGATTGGATGTCGGGGTTGAAAGATTTTCCAATATCCTAAATACAACTATTCTCACATATGTTTATTTGTGAATTATTATTCTTAAGAACTGCAAGGTATAAAAACAAAATCTTAGTTTTATGGAATGTATTTTCTACGCTTACTCCTGAGTTTGTAAACATTCTACCTTTATGTTTGTTTCCCCTCCTTGCTTGCTCACGGGGTCGATGATGATCACTGAGTCTATAAGACTCACACCCCTCTTATTTTCTCTTTTTGTAAATAGGGATCAGTCTAACGTGTAACCATTGATGCTACGGATCACCGCAGAGTAGGTAAAGGCATCTCCTAACCTCGCTTTGAGTCGCTCCGCTGTTTAAGGTTGTGTTAGAACAAAATTTGGTAGATGTTGAAAAATGCTGTTAACTTTTAAACGTGAATTATTATTATTTTGAATGGAGTAGATAGTAATTTAATTTTTATATATTTGCTTACGCACGTGATAATATGTATTTAATGAATCTAGCGAAAGTTTTAAACAAGGCTTGTTCGGGACTTAACGAAAATTCCTTGGAAGTCTCGAGCTCTAGTAGCGACCCAGAAGGGGGTCGTTACAGTGTGCTCCTACCATTGGAGATTTAATTGATAGACTTGAGACCCATCATTTTTGAGGTCTTTATTATCAAGTCTTTTTCCCAACCTTTGGTAAACAAATCTGCTAAATTTTCACCAAACCTCACATAACTCATAGTGACTATACCATCACTAATTTTTTGTTTTACAATGCTACGTCGAAGTCTAATATATCAACTTTTTCCATTGTATGCTTAATTATATGCCTTTGATACCATTGCTTCATTGTCACAAGTATCAAGATTGGTGACATTGGTTCAGGCCACAATACAATTTCTTAGAGTAAATCTCTCAACCATTCTATTTCTTGGGTGGCAAATGCTAAAGCTATAAATTTAGTCACCATGGTGGAGTCTGCTTAACAAGATTGTTTCTTAGAACCCTAAGAAATAGAAACCCCACCAATTATAAAAATCCAACCAATCGTAGAAGTATGATTCGTTCTATTTGAGTTCCAGCTAGCATTTATAAACCTTTTTAAAATCAAATGAGAACTTGAATAACAAATGCTATAATTCATTGTACTCTTTAAGTATCTTATAACTCTATGAACAACATACCAATGTTCTTTACTTGGATTACTTGTAAATCGGCTTAACATCCCAACCGCAAAAATAATGCCTAGCCTTGCACACACCAAAGCATACATTAGGCAGCCAATCACCCTTGCATATTCATTTTGTGCTATTGACTTGTCTTTATTGGGTATGAGCCTTAGATTAGAATCATAAGGCATAAACATTGACACATACAATCTAACTTACTATACTTCATTACAATATTTTTAATATAATGAGATTGAGACAATGTCAAAATTCTTTCAAGTCACACCCATATCTTTCATGTTAAAATTCTTTAACAAGAACTTTTTTTTTTTGTGTCTTCCATTTATTTCAAATTGATATCAAAGATTAACATGTCATCCTCATTTAGATCAATGATGACACCTTCACCATCATGGAACTTACTATAGACATTTTTGTCAGATTGATTGATCTTGTAGCCATTAGTTAGCACAACCTCACCAAACTTTGATGCCACTTTTTGAATGCTTGTTCTAATACATACAAAGACTTTACAAACCTGCACACATTCCCTTTTTCTCAATTGACACCATTGTACTTTAATGTACAATTGAAATGTCAAATTAACACATCAAGGTATATGTTCACATAAGCACCATTATACCTTTATTGCACAATCGGATTGCCATGTCAACAATTGAATATCTATGTTGCACTATTATGCTTTCAATGATAAAATAGGAATGCACCAGATACCAAAATGTTAAATTTACATTTTGACACCATTAATACCTTCATGTATAATAGAAATGTCACATGTCCACCTATCACATAGACCTTGATGGTATTTACATATTGGCATCACTATACCTTAATGTATAATAGGAATACCACATATGCCCATGCCTTGTGTCTTCCATCACATGAACCTTTATCAACTCAAGATGGTTTACTTTAAGATCTTTATCCTTCTCATCTTGTTTGTGACTTTATCTTGGTTGTAACAATTTTCTTTTATCCAAAGATGATTACCAAGGTCCTCGAGAGACCTCTTCTTTTTCTTATGCTTTAATATTTTCTTAGTGTCTTTCCATGGTGAGAGAAGTATGTCAATTATAGAAGACACAACAATAACCTAATTCATATCAAGATCATATATGAATATAACAAAATCCTTCTTTCCAACCAATGTAAGTTTTCTATGCATATCAAATATAATATCATGCACATCAAATAACGAACGAAAACTTATCATGTAATCTGATGAGGAACCATTTTGTCACTTTTGTTGTCACAAAAAAACCGATCCAACTTTTGCCAACGAATAACGTTTCCTCCTTCACAACGGTCTAGCTTAAAGATGTTGGTATATCTTTTTTAAGGAAGCCATTGAATTCCAACACCATGAAAAATAAGTCTTAAAATTGTTAGTGCAAATGGGGTTTAGATGGAATTCAAGGAACCGACAAAATTGATTTCAAGGCAAGTCTTTAAATAGATGCTATCTTTAAGACTTCTTTCGCCTTGACCACTGGGTATGCAAAAGGAGAATTATGCAAATAGCCTTAAGAATACAATGAAGCCAATGTCTAACTTCGTCTTTGCACTTTACGAGAGTAGATCGCTAGATACACTCGAGCGTTTACAAAGTTATTTGGCTTCAAAGCCTACTTTCTACTGCAAGTAGATTATAAGGAATTTAGATTCTTTTGATAGATGGTGAGAACTTAAATGTTTATGTTTATTTTCAAAACATAACACTTCTATCTCTCTTGTTTTTTTTGCTTTTATCTTATTTGTTTTTGGTGTGTTAAAACGGTTGGCAACAAGTCCTTTATATAAGCAAGTGTCTCTTCTCAAAAACAAAACCCTTTCATTAAGGTACCTTTTTATCTTAAAGACACCTTCACATTTTGTAAGACACAATCTTTGGATAAAGGTATTGTTTTAATAATTACCTTATGAAAAGACAACCATTCATTCCGTAAGATATAAATTTTCTAGCTAAAATATGAAAAGATAACTGTTTATATCCAAACTCTTAAGCTGTGGTATTTTTCAATTGTCTCATAACCTTTAGATTTATAGGTGTTTTTCTAACATATCACTTTTCCAAGAGACATAACTATTTATATGAAAAACTCACTTACAATCCAATAATCACACTATGTGACATAACCTTTTATTTGAAAATACACCAACAAAAATAACCATTTTTCTTTGCATCAACAATTTAATATCACAAGAAATTAAGAATTATACTGCCCTTTGCTTCGTGAAGGAGCTTTTTTGTCATGATCTATATTTCTTTTCTGTTTTTTTTCTGTTTAAATTAATAGTGAAATGAAATTTTACTGTTAGGTGGCAGAAGCTCTTTCACGAGGCACCAACAGGAGTTAGCCAATTTTGGTTCGTTGGATTCATTATGTGTAGGGGGCCAAATTAAGTCCCCCCTTGATGACCTGATTTGCTTTTCTTACATTTCAATGTGTAATCCATTTGGAAGCTTTGCCTAGTCTGCTCCCACACATTCACTTCTTTTCCATGCACTACAGTATTGCTTTCATCAGCCACTTTTAACCTCATTGAAAAATCATTAATCAATAATAATAATAATAATAATAACGACAACAACAACAACAAACTCCCAAGTTGATAATGCTCAAAATGGATAAGGATTAAAGAAAGGAGATTATTACTTATGGCAGGTTGAATTCGTTATGTTTTGGGGGCCAACAAAATATCTAAAATATTCAAAGTGGAGATTGTGGGAGGTTGGATTCATTATGTTTTGAAGAAAGTTTTTTTTTTAATTATTACTCGTAATAAAACAAGTAGAAGAATGAAATTTTTCAAAAGGAGGAAGACTTGTATATATGTGCTTCACGCTTCCGCCCTATAATAGGCTAATTGCTGCATTTTACATTTTCCTTTTCTTGATTTTCACAACGCCCAAATTATCTATATCATCTTATATACAAAAATTGAAAAACTTTATATATAAATAATTTATATTAATCTAAGATCTAACATAGTAGAAATTTAGAACACAAAGTATATTTGATTTCTAATCCATAGTTTAAGATCAGATTAACTGCAGGTACTCAGTGCATTAGGATCTTCTGCTCTCCTTTTTTATGACTCTCCAGTGGGTGAGATCCATATGTCGTTGTAGACACAAGAGGGGATCTAGCTTTACCTTTATATATTGAATCCCTAGTTCCACTCATCATAGGATTTAAGGTTTCCTATACAAGTCTATATTTTTGAGCCCACATATAACATTGGAGTCTAGCTCACTTTATTAGATCATATTATGGACTATAATATTGTTCATTTATCAAGATCAAATTATCTTAACCTAATTTTGATAAAATACAAAAATAAATAATGTAAGTCCACATAAGGATTTTGCTAGAAAATCTAACAAAAATAACTATAAACCATCTTAACACGTAATTTTAGTTAAAGAAGAATAGTTCAACCGTATCATGGACGACAAAACTTGGAATTACATTATAACCAAAAATACCAATTTGTGAAATTCATCCTTTACATTATAACTTTTGTACTCCCTAATGCTTCCAAGTCTTGAGTGGTATTAGCCACGAATGAATGTGCTCTTCAAGGGTGCCCAATTTCTGCAGATTGGCAAGTACGATCTTGACAAGAATTGAGGAAAGTGGAGATTGTGGGAGGTTGGATTCATTATGTGTTGAAGAAAGTATTTATTTTTCATTATTACTTGTAATAAAATAAGTAGAAGAATGAAATTTTTCAAAAGGAGGAAGACTTGTATATACATGATTCACGTTCTCCTCTATGATACGCTAATTTCTGCATTTTACATTTTCGTTTTCTTGATTTTCACGATGCCCAAATTATCTATATTATCTTATATACAAAATAGTTATAAACCATCTTAACACTTAATTTTAGTTAATAAAGAATAGTTCAACCACGTCATAAAACATGACTTTCTTAATTATTTTTGAATTCACCAGATTGTAAGATCTCTGTTATGAACAAATTCATAAAAAAAAAAAATTGTATTAGAAATTTATGCTTTTATGTTAATTAGTTATGCATTAAAGAAACAAAAGATTTAGTTAACAGGTGCTAATAAGCACTTGTTAAGGTTAGTTAAATTTTTATTTTAAAAAAATGTTTTTACATATTAATGTACTATCCTTACCAAATTCAAGAAAAGACTATATTAATTACAAAAGTCTTCCTATAAATATCACCTTAACAAGTGTTTAAAGGTATTCACATAATTTTTTATTTGTGAGTTCATATATATGATTTTAGTTTTCATTTAAATTGGACTTGAAAACTTGAATTTAAAAGAAGAGATTTAAATTTTAAATATAGTATAAGTGTGGGTTATAAAGGCCATTGTTCATTTTGTTCAACATATTCATAATCATGAATATTAAGTGAATCTGTAAATTGGAAATCTTTCCCATTTGAACTGGTTATATTTGAAGAAAAATAAGCTTTCAGGTTGTATAATAATTAGTTTATTCTATTATCAATATATCTTTATTGAAAATATTGATTTTAATACTAATAATTTCATTGAAGCATCCAAACATTTGACTCATTGATTGATGCATAATCTTTATTTTCTCAATTAAAAAGAAAAAATCTCATTGCAGGTCAACTTCCATAAGCTCTATTCAAGTGCCAAGAGCTATATTTTTTATCTGTACCTTACAATGCCTTGGATGGAAGTGTGCTTCAAGAAATTCGAAAATTGACTAAATTAAGTGTGTTGTCTCTCAATGATAACCACCTGACAAGTATAATGTGGGCCTTGTCTTTAGACAAATTAAAATGATTAGTTAGCAAATTTTTATTAATGAATTCAGATTTATGATTTTAGTTTTCATTTAAGTGGAACTTGAAAATTTGAATTTAAAATAAAAGATTTAAATTTCAAATATAGTAAAAGTGTGGGCAATAAAACTCATGAAAACATGACTTTCTTAATTATTTGTTAATTCACTAGATTTGTTAAATCTCTATTAAGAAAAAAGTCAAGAAAGATAATATATTAATTAACGAAACTAAAGTAACTTATCATGGATATATCATAAATTATTTTAGTGATTATGAATGTAAAATCCAATTATCATCGATCATCTAATTATTCCATGTGACACGCATATAACTGAGCCCAAAATATTTGAAATCACAACCAAAATCAAGTATATAATTAAAATATTTCATGAAGTAAAAATTAAATTCTCTCCGTTTGACAAAAATATATTTAGAGCAACCGGGTTTTATTGTACTTTCAATAAACACTTGCATGTGAAATTTAAAAATAATTTTAATATTAGTAACAAATTTGAAAAGCTTTAGTAAAGGTTTTGAAGGCAAGCACCCGACGTGTCAACAAGTCGTATACTGCCTGCATGATGAGCTTCTAAACTAAAGCGCCTGACGTAGCTTCCTGTAGCCGCTTAATAAAGTCAGCGCGACGTGTATGCTGGGCTCAGATGTGCCTTGCTTGTCTAACTATTGGTCTTCAGAAAATAAGACAGGAGGTTCTGACATTCTTATCCAAATGCTTGACTAACTGCTTAAGTTGTCCTCCACAATTATTTTATCTTCTTTGTATGTCCATTTTATTTTCTGAATTTTAATATTTTAGACATGAAAAAAAAAATTGTACGTATCATCCTTATTTACGAGCTTGACCAATTGTTCAAGTCTTCTCCAGTGCTTTACTGACAAAAAGAAAGACTTTAAGTCTAATTTCTTGATAGCAATCGGAATTGATAGAATTTGGGAAAAATTCCTTGTATTGATTGAATTGAAGAACACTACTTGTATTGATTGAGTAACAGAAACAAAAGAAAGGAAAAGGAAGATTACGGTAATTACAAGAATGCCATTCAATTAACTAACAGAAATATTTACAGTAATTAGTTAGTGATATCCAAAGTGCTTTTATTTCTGGAAGACAAATACTGGATGGAACTTTACTTGCAAATGAAGTTATTGACACTTTTAAAAAGAAAAAAGAGAAGTGAAGGAGGGTTATTCTGAAGTTAAACTTTCAGAAAGTTTATTATTGCGTTAATCGGTTAATTTTGGATCATATTGCGTATTTGATGGGGGTTTGGATATATATAAAAAAAATGGATTATGAAATGTATTTCAACTGTCAGGGTTTCTGTTTTGGTGAATGGTTCTTCATACTACAAAACTTCCTGCTCATTTTAGTTACTGTAGGCTTTCATTTGATGCTGGTAAAGGTAGAGGAACTCAATATGCACAAGGTATACCATGTATATCTTTAGATGTTACACTATCTCACTAACAATTTGCAGATGATACAATTTTATTTTTAAAGGCTAATGAGGTCATTTTTCGTAATGTCAAGAAGATCCTCATGTGCTTTGAACTAGTGTCAAGACAAAATATTAAAAAAGTCTTCCCTTGATCAATTGGCTTTGAATTTATGGAACTAGGAATTTTTAGGAAAGTGATTGTACATTTATGTCTATTTGATTTGGGTTTTTTTGTTTCAAAACTGAATAATGCCCAGTTTTGTTGTTGGGGCAGTGAGCTGCGATTTTTGTTCTTGATGCAGCTAGAAATGGCTTTTGAGTAATATCGTCAATTGCGTTCTGAGCGGTAACATTATTTTGTAATTATTCATGTTTTTATATGTCTAAATCAAGTTCTTCTGCTATAAAAAATTTCTTCTATCAAATAAGTAAGAGATCTGAAATAACATATTGATTGACAAAGTCAAACGGTACGCTTTTAAAAAAAAAATTAACATTCACATAGATTTTATAAAAGATAAAAACAACTAAATTATGAATTTAAAACATCTTTGGTATGTATGTTCACTTACACATAAAAATTAATGCAAATAAATTTTCTTATATTACATATTTTGAAAAATATTAAATGGTGATATTACGGTATTTATTTAATAAATGAAATGATTTATCTTATCTCTTATAATAATAATTTTAATTTAGTTTAGGTCTCATATAATATAAAAATAACCAATAAATTTTTAAATAACTCAATAAATTGATTTTTGGTATTGGTTCTTTAAAATAATTTAACAAAGTAAGGAAACATAATATTTAGAAAGTCATATAATGAATGGGGATTTCATATGGGTGATATATATTATAAAAATCAATCAGAAGTTAATATAAAATTTAAAAATCAGGTGATAAGCAATCAATATTGCACAAAAAAATCAACTATGATCTAATAATAAGCAACAAAAGACTTATTACACATTGTAATATTTCTTACTGATCCGCAAAAAATGGTCCATATATATGCTTTATGAAAGTTAAGTTGTTAAAGTTTTTTTAAAATTAATGATTTAATTAAGGTTACTACGAAGTGATACTTCCACAAGTTAATGACCAACTTAAATTTATTTATATGTGTAAAAATTATATATATGGCAACAATCTTTAGCTTTATGTTTTTTTTACCTTTTGCTTATGAGAGATGTGATAGTAAATGACAAAATTATCAAATTTTAACATAATTTAGGATCTTAAAATGTTAGTCATTCAAAAAACAATGTAACTCCTTTTCTGCAACCTCAACTTGTTAGTTAATCAAATGTCAATTATAGAACAACTTATCTCCAATAATGCATTATATTTATATACAGTTCTAATAATTAATATAGATTGGCTTGTGGTATGAAAGTTATAATTAATACTCTTACCACTTTAAGTTTTGTCCATAATTTCACGTAGATCTATTAATATTTGAAATAGACAATCTGTCACAAACGTGTAAATGACGTTAACAGTAAATGTAAAATGTCTAAAATGTCCATCACATAAAAAATGAACACAATAGTGTGTTAATAGCTTTTGGGGGAATTTTATCAAACATCTTCAAATCTCTCAACTCAAGAATGTCAAGTTCTCACAAGAAGTTTTAAAACTTAAAGCCTTAGATAAAACATGGGTTTATGGTTTTTAAACACATAAATAAATAAGAAAATCAACCCAGTAACCCAACTTTCATTTTCTCTTCCTACCTTTCAACCTCACTTTAAATCACCCACCAAAAATGAAACATGGGTCTCTGGTTTCATTTCACAAGTCGATTACGAGTTAAAGTACTAAAAATCAACAACAAATTTAGAGCATTTCAACAATGAAATTTAAATTTAAGGGAGTTTTAGCTTTTAGTTGGTTTGGAGATAAAAGAAGGGTAAAATTGTCTTAAAAATGCAGTCACATCATTAAAGTAATAGAAACACTAACGGTTGACTAATGGAGAAATTTATGTTTCCAATGGAAGATATTCTTTTGAGAGGAATAGTCTTTTCAAATACTAATAGACCACATGAAGGGGTGTAGGGCATTTTAACCATTTTTTTATTATTTTATAAGTGATGATTTATCATTAATTTTGGAATTAGATATCTTTTTATAATTATTTATAATTAATTAATTGTTACTCTATTATTATTTTTATAGTAGATAGATAACTTAATTACTTTTATATAATTAATATTGATTTTGTATCTTGATGAATGATTAAATTTTAACTTATATTATTAATTAAATATGTTTGTAGGTTAACAATTATTAGTTGCTGAAGATTTATGTAAAAAATAAGGTGTTTTCTCATTTTTATTTTTATTACCTAAAATTTTATTAATTAAATTTTAAATTGTTAAATTTTATTATCTTTTAAAAGAAATTATTATTTTATTACAAAATATTCATTTAAGTTTATTTTTTTATAGAATTCATCTTATTTCACTTGCATATATTTCCTGTCCTTAAATTTTAAATGTTAAGTAATTGGAGATTGATCAAAATCATAATTATGACAATTCACGTTGTAAATCATTTATGTGCAACTAATAAATCAAAAACATAAATGCTCCCTCCACTCCTTTTTAGTTTTATACCAAGTCAGCCACTCATACTATTATTAGGACATTTCCAAATCCACCACGCACGCAAAAAATAAAATAAAGATTTAAAATTGGAGTTTTAGTATTTTGTCCATTGAAAAATTACATGTAATTTTAGTTTAAAGAGTCGAGTTTAAATCTATGTTTCTCAAAAATCGTTGTTATTAAAAAAAAAAGGTTGGAGGCTTTGTAATTTTTTTGTAAAATAAAAATTAAAAAAAATTGGATTTAGTACTTAAATTAAGTGAAATAATTAATTGATAAATAATGTTATTTTAACTTGACTTGGAGTCTTCAATCCACTTGACACAGGGCCCACAAAAAGTCAAAATATTGGCATGAGTTTGGATCTAGTGCATCTGCTAGCTGGATGAACTGTTCTCCACATTGACTTTGACTTTGATTTTTCAAAGACGAAGACTTGCTTTCATTTACTGCCAAAAGAACAATGTTTCGTCTATATTCCTTGACTCAAAACTTGTTAGCTTCATCAGTCATCCTCCACCTTTGCCCTTTTCCCACCCAAATTAAATCTAGCATGCCAAAACCAAAAGCACAGCTTCCATGGTTTGGCCTCATGGCCGTCCTTTCTTCATTTCTACTCCCGGAAGCTTGCATCGCCAGAAGCACAAACAAGGATTGCGGCTTTACTCTGTGTGGAGACGTTAACATCAGCTTCCCTTTTCGATTAACAAGCCAACCTCGCAAGTGTGGTAACCATAGGTTAGAGCTGGAGTGTGACAATAATAACCGCACCACTTTGGTCATGAAACATGGGAGATTCTATGTCCGAAGCATCTCTTATGGAAATCAAACAATACAAGTTGTCGATCCGAATTTGGGCAAGAATGATTGCTCCATTCCTCGCAGTTCCTTCATTTTTGGTGATCCATGTAAGCAACCGTATTGGGTATCTAGGAGCAGCATTATGTATCTTGTAAATTGCACAACACCGATAAAATCTTCTCAGTATGTTGATGCCTCTCGTTGCCCCAATCGCTCTTCCCATCCACCTACCTACTTCTATTTTTTAGACAAAGGAACACGGTGGCGCGATTTCAATCAATTTTGCACAGTCGCAACACAGGTTCCAATTGGGTTAGAGAATATCAGCAACATGTCTACTTTAGACATCTTCGAAAAGCTATTACAAGGCTTTGAGCTATCATGGGAGTGGTTCAATTGGGACTGCAGCTACAGACGTTCGTACGACGTGTAAGATTCTTAGGCTTTGTTTGACACACCTTTTTTTTATTATGTTGACTTTGGCATTTAAATTTTGACTTTTTGATTGAGAAAAATACATGTGAAAATTATGATTAGGAAAGTTAAAATTAAAATTTAGGTTTTACTTAGATTGGTGTTTAAATTGAAAATTTTGAATTCATTTGTGATCATTGTTATTAATAATGATCATCATACCATATGTTATTACTAAAATATGATGCTACTATTACTGGGCTTTGAAGTGTCTTGGGAATTTCCTCTGGGTGAATGTGATAGGAAAAATTATGGTTAAACGATTACTATGTTTTGAATAGTAAAAACTTAACTTTTTGTTCAAACTTCAATTTATTAAATTGAAAAGTTTGAAAACTTGAGTTCCTTTTTCCTGATTTTATTCTTCACGTGGAAAAGGGAATACCTGCTGCAAAGAGGAATAGAGAAAACTCCTTAACAATGGAGAAATTGTGGTGGCTCAATATCTTTAAAGGTCTAAAATATTGAAATAAGATTTTTTTAGTAAAATTAAAAAAAATTATTGTTAGTTAGAGATCATTAAAAATATATTATGTTTATTAAAAATAAAAAAAATAATTAAAAATTAGTAACATTATGAGAATTGAGAAGCGATAAAAAATAAAAATTTATTAGACACATAATCGGAGAAATAAGAGAATATATTATTTTAATTATTTTAACTTTTACATAATTGACAAAGTGAGATAAATATTTAAAAATTAATAAGAACTACGAAATAAGAGAAAATAGGTATTTAATAGATACTTTATATATTTTATAAGAAATATTTTATATATTATTTTAAATTTTATATATTTTTAATATAATTAATTATATTATACAAAATTATGGAACCTATAAAAATGTGAGACCTAAAGCAAGAGCTTTGGTGGCTTTATAATAAAGCCGACCCTGTGGAGAAAGGAAAAACTAATCCCTTTTATTTATTTTTTGCTGCGCCAATGCCAAACAGAATATGGATGTGTTTGTTTTATTTGAGTTCCTGATATGTTTCTTTTATTTGGATGTGTTGAACATTCCAGATTATACGCTTTGCAAGCCTATGTGGACAGCTTCGTACATTTCCTCTTCAATGGCCGCCATGTAGCCTACAATTCATTTTATCCATCTAAAAGTATGCTTAATCCGCAGATTTCATTAGTATTTTTTCGTATTGAATTTGCTCTGTTTGTTCTTTACATGGAAATAATTATGTTTCGTTTTTGTCTCGGTATTTTTCTACAGGAACGTATATTTTATGTCTTGCAGTAACAGGTAAGCTTTAACTCTCCTATTGCATCTACACAAAATTGACCAATATCAATGTTTTCATTTAAAAATAACTTGAATTTTTTTTTTCAAAAAAAATATGAAAGAGCTATCAGATCATATCAGCTTATAATTATGCCCACTTAAAACTCAAAAAAGTATATATCTTTTTAATGATTTTAATTTTAGTGGTGAAAGGGTACTAGAATCAAATATTATTTCTTATATAGGTATGGATAGAGGACAAAAATTAGAAGTAAATAAAAAACGGCTGTTGGCTTGAAAAATATGATCAAATAAACTAACTAATTATTAATTGAACATATGAATGGTAAAAAATTAGTAGTACATTTTCTAGTAATGCATATGGTGATCTTAGAAACTAACAAATTACCACCGAGTAGAATTTGCGTTTCAACCTATGCTGTTTCATTTCCTTTACGATATTCAAACTATACTATTTAATTCATACTGTGACAAACACATCCTACACTTCTAATTATTCGATAATAGATTTTGTGAGAATCCCGCACTTGTTTTTTTTTCTTTTTTCCTTTTTTTGTCCATTTGAGAATAAGCATCCTACGCTTTCATTATGTTATAAAGTTGGTTAGGGCGAAGATAGCGGCACTTGAGTTACCCGATATAAGATATAATGACTTTTCTTTTGAAAATATTGTCATTTAAATATATACTAATGAGTTCCAATGTACTTTTCTTAAAAAGGAGGAGTTATCTTATTAAGATCTTTGCCGGGAATATGTTGCTTGATTGCACTTGTTACATACAAATGGCGAAGAAGACATTTATCTATGGATGACACGATTGAAGAGTTCCTTCAAAGTCAAAATGATTTAATACCGATAAGGTATTCTTATCGTGAAATAAAAAGAATGACTAGAAGTTTTCGAGATAAATTAGGTGAAGGTGGTTATGGTTCAGTATTTAAAGGAAAGCTTCGTAGCGGCCATCTTGTAGCAATAAAATTATTGGGTAAGTCAAAAGCCAATGGGCAAGATTTCATTAACGAAGTTGCTACAATTGGGAGAATTCATCATGTTAATGTGGCGAAACTCATTGGATTTTGTGTGGAGGGATCAAAACAAGCTCTTGTGTATGACTTTATGTCAAATGGATCTCTAGATAGGATCATATTTGCAGAAGAGAATAAAATCACCTTAAATTGGCAAAAAATGTTTGATATTGCTCTTGGGGTGGCTCGAGGAATTGAATATTTACATCAAGGATGTGACATGCAAATTCTACATTTTGATATCAAGCCACACAATATTCTTCTAGATGAGAACTTTGTCCCAAAAGTTTCAGATTTTGGTCTTGCGAAACTTTATTCAGTAGATGATAGCATCGTATCTCTCACTGCAGCACGGGGTACGATAGGATACATTGCTCCTGAATTGGTCTACAAAAACATTGGAGGCATCTCGAATAAGGCTGATGTTTATAGTTTTGGAATGCTATTAATGGAAATGGTGGGAAAAAGGAAGAATTTGAATGCGTTTGCTGATCACTTGAGTCAAATATACTTTCCTTCATGGATTTATGGCCAACTTCATCAAGAAGAAGACATTGAGTTGGGAGAGGTTACAGATGGTGAAAAGATAATTGTTAGGAAGATGATAATAACAGCTTGTTGGTGTATACAACTGCCACCCAACGACCGTCCTTCAATGAGCAAAGTCTTGGAGATGCTTGAAACTGATGTTGAGCTCCTTCAAATGCCCCCCAAACCTTTTCAACTTCCTTTTGAAGTATCAATTGAGGATCATGCTGATGAGAATCCAAGTGAGGATCCAACTTCATCACTTCTTTCTTCCAATGAAATTAGCTTAAATATAGCTTAAGTTATGAAACTTTTCATTTTATTACGTTATCTTGTACTTTGATCATAAGAAAATATCATGTCCCTTTAAAACCTAGAATTTTGTATTGTAATTTCCAAACTTGTTTCTGTACTTTGAGCTCTGTTTCTATGGGTTTTCTTCTTTCGTACCCTTTTTGTATTTTTTTTTCATAATATCTTTCATTTGGCTCGTTTGACCTCTGTTTGTTATTGCCTTTGTTGAGCTTAACCTTCCCCCTCTTTGAAAAGACAGCTTGGAAGAATTAAAAATGGTAATGGAAGCAAGAACTCAATAAGAAACAAAATAGGGGCCCTCAAGAAGGTCATGCGAGAGTTTGGTTTATCTCGATTGAAGTTTAACTGTACGTAGAAATGGAATGTGATAAATTATTCTGCAAGCAAGAATTAATAAAGAATAAAAAGCATCGCTTAATATAAGGCTAAGAAAGTTTGTTAGGAAAATATTACATAGGATAAAGAAGAAAGAGATTAAACATGCAGTTGTAAATTTTCTTCACTGACCCAAGAAGGAATGCTCCCTGAAAAATCATTGTATGGCACATCTCTGACATCGCATTATCAGTCATGTCATAACAAGTCTTAAGTTTATTCGGCAAGAGACTTTAATGGCATAAAGATACTGATATGGGCAAGATCAGCTGTACAATTACAAAAGTTTTCACTGGCAGCCTAATTCCTTTTCAAAACCTAAACAAAAACTAAGGGTTGATCAGTAGCTAATTTCTATTTGAGTGTTCAAAGTTCAGCACTTTCATCAAACTTTCAAATTATTCAAAAAAACAGATTTAACCCTCCTCCATATACGGTTCACAAGAAGAGCAACCAAAAAAACTATTAAACCGGAGCATCAACGCAAAAATAGCTCCCAACCATGATGTAGCCCTGCTGAAAGTCCCACTTCCGGAACATCCAATCCTGCCAAAAGACAGCGAGGCCACTCATAAGAATCTGTCCCTCATTCAGACTGTTATGACATTTATTGCTATGATATGTAATACTATTCACAATTCTTAGCATCAATTCATAGTTCTTAACATCAAATATGGATAAATTTTTTTTTTTAAAAAAAAGTTTGCTGTTTTGGTAAATTTGATCAGCTTTGCTGGAATTGGGTAGTTTAGTTAAATTAATCATAGGATTAGAGTCTATCCACTTTATTAAATCATATTATGAATTATAATTAAAACCAAATAAGTTTAATCCATTATTCCATAAAAAAGAAAAATAAATTAAATAATGCAAATATACACTTTATTATTTGAAAAAATCTAACATTTTATACAATTATAACTGAGATTCTAAATATCCTTGACAACATCATAGGACTGTATTACTTTGATATCTACGAGACGCTGTTAATGGACTTTGAAATGTCATGGCAATTCTATGACATGAGCTGCGCTGTCCTCCACCTATATTCATTTCATAAGATGAAAGAATTTTTCAAGCATTTGATCAATACTATTTTTCAAGCATTTGTTAAAGTTACAATTGGAAAAAGTATAACATTTCACTCAAATTTTTTGTTTAAATTAAAACATTTTGAATCCATTTGTCATTAATGTAATTATTTTGATTCAATCCATATTTTAATTAAAAGTTTTTATACTAATACCAAACATTAAAACCATATTGTAAATAATTAGGATCTTCAATTTACTCCATTTTTTGTTTAAATTAAAACATTTTGAATTTATCTTTCATTGTAATTAATTTTGATTATGGAGGAATTAATATTGGGTGATCATTTTGGACCACCTTATTTTAATTTTGGGTCTATTTGGCTGGCAAGTGGCAAGGAATGAAAATAACTTTTCTGAAAATTGTCTCACTTCTCAGCAAGTGATTTGATTTAAATCAAGTTATAGCCCAAAAAGTCGCTTGCTGTTTTCTCCAACATTAAAGATATTTCTTTGGATCCACTCCCTAAAATTGACAGGATCAATGGTTTTTCTAATCCAATAAATTTGTACTTTTTGTATCTTATTTTATTTTCTTCGAAAAATAGGAAGAAAATTCGTAAAGATATTTTTCAAGAGCTTTACTAATTGGTTAAACTGTTTTCCACATTGACTTAAATTTTTCGATAGTGACTTGCTCTCATTTACTTAATCCAAACAACGAAAAGAAAGAAAAATGTTTTCTTTCTTGACCCACTGCTGGTCCTCGGAAAACAAGAAGAAAATTCCTAAAGATATTTTCCAAGAGCTTGACTAGATTTTTCAAATGATGACTTGCTCTCATTTACTTAATCCAAAAAAATGAAAGATGTTACTGTGGTTCTATATTTCCTTGACTTAAAGCTTGTTTAGCCTCCGTCGCTTCTTCTTCCGCACCCAAATTTGCAGCATGCCAAAACCAAAAGCACAATTTCCATTATTTGCCCTCATTGCCCTTCCTTTTATTCTATTCCCTTGCCCTGTAATATATATTATATCCCTCGTTCAAAATATTTATATTAATGCATTTTAAAGGATTTTTCTTCAAAAAGAAGAGTAATTTTATCAAGAATTGTTGGGGATATCTATCTTGATTATGTTTGTTACATATAAATTGCACAGAGACATTTATCTATAAATAATACAATTGAAGATTTTTTTTAAAACTTGAGCATTTGGTTCATTGGTTGGTATATAATTTCTCTACTTAAAAAGTATGGTTCGAATCTCTCTTTTCTAAATCCAAAAAAAAAAAAAATTATGTCTATTAAGTATTCTTAATATGAAGTAAAAAGATTGATCATCGGTCTCTTATCTTCAAGATGGACGAGAAGACGCAATAGGTGATTGTAGAGAAGCTCGGGTGTTTGGGAACAACTTATGATGATTTCACCAACTCCTTGCCTTATAAGGAATGCTGCTATTCTGTCTTTGATTATTATTTCAATACAGATGAGAATTGTCAAAAAAGCAAGATTTTCTTCTTTGCATGATATATGAAAGCGAAAAAGAAAAACCCAACACCTTGTTTCTCTTTGTTCAATTTTTGAAAGATTGTTGCAATTCAAATGGCTGCAATGTTGTTTGTTGTATAGGTCACCTGACACATCAAGGGTGAGGACTAAGATGCTTTATGCAAGCTCTAAGGACAATTTCAAGAGACAGTTGGATGGCATTCAAGTTGAGTTGCAAGCAACAGATCCGAATGAGATGAGCTTGGACATTGTCAAAGGACGAGCCCTTTAATTCCATATAACTACTTCCATTCAAGGCATTTTCCTTCACAATCTATAGTCTTTATTTGTGAGAGTGATTCCCTTGTTTTTAACTTTCTTTGTATCTCAAGTAATCCTCAGTCTAATTGATAATATATAACCGTAAGAGAACCACCCCTGTTTTTCTAGTTTTCATCATGATTACATCTATATATCTCCTAAATTATCATTATGGATGATTTTGTATTTTATTTTAGAAGTTAAGATTACTCATATTATCTTTTTATTTTTGTTTAAACAAATAAACTTCGTTAATTTTGCAAATAATCTGTAACTTTCAGGGAATCCGCCTTCTATTTAATTAATTCGGACAAAATTTTCATATGATATGCCGAATCGTAGGCAATGGTAATAATTTTATTATTCAGTAACAATGACCATAAAAATGAAACAAAAAAGAGAGGTCTCTATTGCTTCTTATCACTCAGTTTCTTCTAATATTCAGTCTGCCACTCCTCCACTTGCGTAGTTATTTTCTCCATTTGGTCGAGAGAAGCTTGAAGAGCTTGAGGTTCATATGGGGAAGGCAATGTGCATGGAAGCTTATCACTAGGGGACTTCACCATCGACTGCTCCAGATACTCCCTCCATAAACCTTCCCTTGAGCATGCTGCGGTTTCCAAGCAGACCTTTTAGGCTTTTAAAGGTATTGTTGGTTTAAATTTCGAGGGCTTGGCGTATTCGTTCAACAAATGAAACATATAATCATATATGTTTCGTATTGTCAGAAACTCTTCAATTAATTCGCTTCCTGCCTTCCCAATAGCCTATGCCTGAGAGAGTAAAGCGTATCATCTTATGAGATAAAAAGGCTGTGAATGACATATAAAGAAGCAGACAAGTTTCAAACAAAAAAAGAAAAAGTTTGGGACGCAATCCATTCCAATCCATATTCCATTTGCTAAGAATATATGTATATATATACCTTGTCAGGGTGATTATTGTCCCATTCAACTGCAAACTTTAGATCTCTGCATTTGCTTGTGTTGCGGATGGGCCAATAGTACTGCATTGGCACCATGCTTCTCGAGAAGAAATCATAGTATCGAGGCGTTATCATCAAGATCATGCTATCGCATGCTAGTATGTATTTCTCACTTCCAGACCATGTCACTCCTTCTGCATAAATTTTATATCTTTCTACAGATGGTACCATTCCAAAATTCAAAATCCTTATTAGTATCAAAGAAAAAGAGTAATGAGTATTTTAAAATTGAAATTTATGATAAAGGAAACGAAGAAATAACCTTCAATAAGAATGAGATAAGAAAGGTTCCGTATATACCTATGGGTGCACTAATCTTCCAATTTAGAATGCTTGAACCCTTCTTCATTTGCTTTGGTCCAATTCTGAATTTTTTTAAAAAAAAGAAGAAATTGTTAATTATGTATGGATTTTGTAATTTTTTGGGTTGGGCATTAGCTAATTTCCTCATGACTTCAATCAATATATAGAAGCCCATCCAAGACTCAAAGTAGTAAAAGAAACACAATTTTAAGTAGTTACCTGTATATAAAGGCGAACATTCCATTCGTATTTATTTGAGAAGTTACATTTCCGAAGGTCTTTCCTTTCTAAAGAATTATATGGGTTACCCTTCCAATAGGCATAAGGTATCCTATCTTCCCACTTGATCCTCTTGTTGCCATTCTTTATTGCACTCAGCATATGCTCGCATGGCATTATATTAACCTCAGCCCTACCAGAGCAAAACAAAGTAAACAAGACTAGCTGGTTAATTGCAATTAAAATTTAGTAGTTTTCTTTTGACCTTTTTTTCACAACACCAATGAATTGTGGTAATATGTACAAGAATTTACCATCCCCAGAAGGTCCAATCAAGGACACAATGTTGAGTGCTTCCTCCTCACCACAGTAATGAAACAACGGCGGTGGTGATGTAGCATTAGATCCTTGGTAATCCGTTTTCTTGATCCTTGTCTTGTCTCCAGTAAAGAACAAAAGGTCTAACTTTGGTAGCTTTCCAGGGTAAAATCTTAGAAGCTGCAAAATGCCCCATAGCATAAACAAATCCCTAGGCTCATAAGGCTCGCCAAACTTCTCTTTGTGGACCTTACCTTTGACAATTACAAGTCTAAGCTTTGCACTCGATTTCCCTCTTTCAATCATCTCTTCTGTAATTCTTGAACTCTTCTAATGCTGTAAATCATGGTGGATCCACTGGAAGTAGTCCGGACAAGTTTCAGTTGACAATTCATCAAGCTCAAATACTGATGGGTAATTGTCAAGGCATTTCTCTCGCAATCCTGAATTAAGGCAGTTTAAAGCATATTTGAATTCTTGGTTGGAGCTTTGTAGTGCTACTTCGTGAGGAAGAAATCATCAGGCGAAATAGATTGCCTTGTGTTGTTCAATGCTCTACCCACACAAGTATACCTATCGCAAAAAAAATATAGTGATAAGTAGAGTGTCAATCTCACAGAGAATTGAATTACTTCTTACTGTTAACTACTAAAACTAACATCTTAATTTTATCTAAACAATTAAATTTAAAATTATTAAAAAGAAAATTAAACTAATAAACTGAAACTAAAATTAAATAGTAAATTTGTTTTATAAAACTCATTTAACAACCAAATCTAAGATTATGATGTCTCTCAACACTTCATATGATTATTGTTTCTCTCTCTTAACTTAGTTTAATGGATTAAATTGCTAACATAGAGTTCTAAATTATTTACAAATCTCTGTCGAGTTTCTCATAAAAATACATCTCCCAATTAATTTACTATATGTCTATGCCAATTAAATTAAAGAAAAATTCATTAAGTTTGTGCTCTAATTTTGGCTACGTATGGCTTATAGGTGTATGTCTACCTTATATGCAAATCAAATCACCTAATCAATAAAGTGCATTTGATTTTATGCTATTCTATTCAAGGTCTACCTAAATCTC
Organism: Theobroma cacao; assembly: GCF_053813885.1. Classification (NCBI taxonomy): domain Eukaryota; kingdom Viridiplantae; phylum Streptophyta; class Magnoliopsida; order Malvales; family Malvaceae; genus Theobroma; species Theobroma cacao. Next base: position 10,347,684 of record NC_142645.1, read on the forward strand.
TTTTGTTAAGGTTTAACCTAAGTTTTCAATTTAATCTAATTGGTGATCAGGCAATTAGAAGCATTAAGAACAGAATAAAATAAACAACTTAAATCCATCAAACATAAGTAAAAGAGAGATAAATAAATCAAACTACATACTGAGTTCAATCATAATCTTAGATAAAAAGTTTAGTTCCCTATCAAGTCACAAATCATTATCAAATAAAGTTTAAACATTAAAAACAAAATCAAGAGAATAAGAGAATAACAAAAAGATAAAAAAACCAAGAATTGTATTCTTGATCTCTAAATCTTCTTGAATCCTTCAAATTTTTCATGGCTTCAATGACTCTGTGGCTTGACTTCTAACTGTCAATCTGGTGTTTTGTTCTCTTCTGAAAGGTTGTTTTTCCGAGGCTTTGAAGTTAGGCCAAGTTGGGTGAAGAAAGAAGTTAATTTTAGCTGAGATTTCCTCATTAGACTATGTGGGCCGTAGCCTTATCCAATTAATTAACAAAAATCGTAATTGCTCTAGGACTACTGCAGTGCTTCAAATTCGATAAGAATTTTTACCACCTTTCAAGCTAAACTCGGTAAAGTTGTAAACATGAAAGTTGTATCTTTTTCTCTTATCTTTCCAATGGTTTAAGAATCACTTCATTTGGAGCTTTGTCAAGAAAGTTATAGCCGAAATATTGAAACATGTGCAGTGAAAGTCTACACCTTGAAATTGCTCTTCTTTTGCCACTAAAATCTTCTCTCATCAAACACCTACAAAATCATAAATAAATCAATAGCAACCTATCTTAACCACATTAACACCAAATTAAGTATAAAATTAACTAAGATTAGATTGACTGACCTAAAATAACTAACCTAAAATAACTAATTAAAATCTACTAATTTCTATGCATTACAACAAGAACTAAGCTAAATTACTATCAAAATTAAGCCCAAATAACTCTATAACATAGAGTTATCACACCTCTAAACTTAATATTTTGCTAGTCCTCGAGCAAAACATAGAAAGAAACTAACTTATGAAAATCAAATTTAGTTAAAGAAAACTAAAATAAATATAGTTATGACTACTATTACTACTACTACTAGAGATAAAGTGCAGCAACTCAATAATTCTCCATAATTTCCTCAAAAGTATGTCTATCAATCATTAACCTAAAGAAAAATATAGGCCTCATTTGAATTCATGTTTCAATTCTAATGCAAGCACATTCTCGAATGGATTTTCGTGTGTGTGTGTAAAATCTTTTATCAAGAATATTATGATATCCAGATGAGTTTATGCCAACACAAATTTCAAATTAGTACTAGATTTCCATAGGTTTACTTTTCATTTCTCTCTCCACTATTGTAGACTAATATAAAGCTAGGGATCAATAGGACTTTATAAAGCTTGTAATGTACGGCTAGAGTCAAGGTAGGATAGAGGATAATAATATAGCTCAAATCACCCTAAGCACATAATTATTCTAGGACCTATCTATAGAGCTCTATTTTTCTTCTTCTAGTACACCTTTTTTTTTAAACACATTTTTTTTTCATAATTTCACACCCCCAAACTTATTTTCTTTACATTGTAGATAGTGGGGTGATTTTTAATATTTTGAACTCTTTTTTTTTTCACATCAACATCACCTTTCTACCATATGCATTGAGCTCAATCTATATTTCCTAAAAATATATATATATGCTTAGGAGTGAGGGTTGTAAAATTGAAAAATTAATTTTAAGACTAAGCTTAATTATTATGCAGTTAAATAAAGAAAAGGAGAATACTAGGGATAAAAATTTAATAAGGTAGACTTTTTAGGCTCAAACAATCCAAAGATGGCCTAAATCATCTCCTTAACTAAGTATTACCGAGGATTTTGCCTTGAGAGAAAGTCAAGGAAATTCTAGAATTCATGATATAATTTAAAATTTACATCAATATAAACCTTCTCTAGATATTTAGAATAATTCAAAGTAAAACATATAGTGCTCAAAATTGTGAAAATCACATTCTAACAATGATACTTAACAAAAACATTTAGCATGAATCCAAATAAAAACTTTATTCACCAAAAGCTAAGAATTCCAAACAATTAGTTATCATCTTTGGTTAAAGAAATCATCGATGTTAATAGAGTTATTCTTGATTTAAGGAATATTGATGTTAAAATTGAGGATGAAGACCTAGCCCTAATTCTTTTATGTTCTTTGCCTCCATCGTATGAAAACTTCGTCAATATTATGTTATATGGCCCAGACACTCTTACTTTCGAGGATGTAAGGGCATCCTTAAATTCTAAGGAATTGAAGAAGAAAGTTGGTAGTATCCAGAATGAAAATCAAGCAGAAAGTTTAGTTGTGAATAGAGGAAAAGATATTTATTTTGCAATAGATCACTGTAATGTAAGATTGCAATGCAATCACATTACAACCAAGAGATGTAATGTAATTGCAATCCAAAACTAATGCAATTACATTACATTGCACTCTGCAATGTTATTAAAAACATTTTTACCCTTTAACTTTATTACTTTGTTAAAAATTGTAATGTTATAATTAAAATAAAATTATTAAAATAAAATATATAATATAAGAATTAGAAATTAAAATAAAATAAAATATAAGAAATTAAAATTTATATAATATAGGTAAAAAATTAAATTAAAATATATAATATAAGAAATTATATTAAAGAAATGAAAATAAAATATATAAGATTATAATAAGAAATAAAAACTAAAATATATGACATTAAAAATATATTTAAGAGATGATATTATATAAAAATTAACAATAAAAAATACAAGTATATTAAACTTGCATTTTAATAAGTAGGAGTAATTTTGAAAATTAACATTACATTCCCAGCAAAGTACGTACAAACCAAATCTTGCAATGTTATCTTCCTTGCATTTTAATCATTATTTTGCTTGTATACCAAACACTGTAATGTTATTTTCCCTGCAATCATATTTCTTGCAATCATATTGCTTGCAATCACATTACTTGCAATTACATTACTTGTAATCACGTTGCATTGTAAGGTACCAAACACCATCTAAACGTGGTTGGAGATGACTTTGATACTTTTTAGGAAATTGATAATGTTCATGCAATTATCAACAGTAACCTGATGGATACATGGATCTTGGATTCAGCTTGCTGCTTCCATATATGTTCTTGGCATGATTGGTTTCTAACTTATCAATCTGTTGATATGAGCACTATGCAATTAAGAGATGATTTCTCTCTCTCAGTTGTTGGGATTGGCACAATTCGAATCAAGATGTTTGATGATATGGTAAGAACACTTAAGGTGAAACATGTCCCTGACATGTAAAAGAATTTGATATCCTTGAGTTTGTTAGATAAAAAAGGCTACAAATATAGTGGCCAAGATAGTGTCTTGAATGTATCTAAAGGAGCTTTAGCTATCATGAAGGGCAAGTTATCTAGTGACTTTTATTGTCTAGTGGGAAACATGGTCATTGAAACTATTTCCATAGTCTCATCCAATGATCCTAATGTTGATGTAATACGTTTTTGGCATATGAGATTGGGTCATATGAGCGAAAGAGGGATTAGAAAACTAAGCAAGCGTAGTTTGTTGTGTAGTTAAAAACTGGGAAGTTAGATTTTTGTGAGCAACATATAGTGAAATTTAGCACTACAACTCATCGAACCAAGAGTGTAGTAAATTACATCCATTCAAATCTGTGGGGTCTTTCTCTAGTGGCATCAAAAGGTGGATCATTATACATGTGGACCTTTATTGATGATTTTTCAAGACAAGTGTGGACGTATTTTATGAAGGCCATGAGTGAAGTGTTGACCACCTTTTTGTATTGGAAGGCATTGATCAAGAAGCAGACTAAGAAAAGGATTGAGAGCTTTCAAACAAACAAATGTTTGAAATTTTGCAAAGGTGAATTTGGTATGTTCTGCAAGAATGAGGAAATCGTTTAGACACCGCACTATCATCAAAATAGTGTTGCAAAATGCATGAAGAGAACACTTCTGGAGAAAGAAAAATATAAGTTCTCGAATGTTGGCCTAACCAAAGCATTTTGGACAGAGGTTATCAACATGGCTTGCTACTTGGTAAATCGATCTTTACCAACTGCAATTGAATTTAAGACTATCAAAGAAGTTTGGTCTGGTAAGCTTGCTGATTACTCTATATTGAGAGTATTTAGTTATCCAATTCATGCTCATGTGAGTGATTGTAAACTTGAGTTAAGGGCAACGAAGTGCATATTCCTAGGTTATGCATTTGTGGTGAAGGGTTATCGATTATGGTGTACTGATTGTAAGTCCCCAAGTTTTTTGTAAGTCAGGATGTTACCTTTGACAAGTCTGCATTACTTCATCAGATAAAGTTTAGAATTGCAAACACATCAAACCAGGAAGTTGGCAAGCAAGTGGAGCTTGAAATCAATGCTCTTGTGACAGTGCAGGATGATAGTGAAATCCCAAATGAACTACAAGTGGTACAAGAATTGGTATCTCAATGAAGCATTACTTGTATCGATGGTGATTTTGATTCTTATGTTTTATTTGTGGAAGTAGAGATTAATGAGCTTTACTTTTATCATAAGGCAATTACATATATTGAGTCTTCTAAGAAGATTGAGTCTCTACATTGGGATCAAACATGGGAGTTTGTGAAAACACCTAAAGTACTATTGATGTTGGCTCAGTGTGTGAAGAAGGTACAAGCAATAGTTGTAATGTCATTAGCTTTTCGAATTCAGATTTTGCTGGTGATCTAGATAGTAAAAGATCTCGAATGGGGTATGTGTTTACTTTCTCAAAGTCTACAATCAATTGGAAAGTAGTAGTTGCTTTATCTACAACTGAAGCTGAATATATTACTGTGACCTAGGTAGTGAAGGAGGCTTTGTGGTTTCAAGGCTTGGCTAGTGATCTTGGTATTGAACAAGCATATATACTTGTGTTTTGTGATAGTCAAAGTGTCATAAACTTGACTAAAAATCAAATGTTCCATGAGAAAACCAAACACATCTAAATCAAATGTAACTTCATTCAAGAGATTCTTTCTAGATGTGAGTTGTAGTGAAGAAAATAGCTACAGTTGAAAATTTAGCAAATATGTTGACTAAGTCAGTTTCTGGGATAAAGTTCAAGCATTGCTTGGACTTGATCGATGTTCGTAGTGCTTAAGGCCCTTTGGGGCAATGGCGGTGTCAACGAAGATTGGTTTGTAAGGTGGAGCTTGGTGAATTCAAGCCTAAGGTGGAGATTTGTTAGGATAGCCTTGAGTTGTAGTATGATTAGGATTGTTTAATTTTAATTAAACTAGTATACCTTGGTAAGATAGTCTTTAAATCTAGTTAGACTAGAATAACATATCCTAATTATATTAGGATAAGATTATTATACTTGACCCTTATAAAAGGATCCTATGGGGTTCATCACCTAGATTTAGAGAGAGTGATTTGGGGGTACGTGGGATAAGGATTGTGAGTTTGAGATTGTTCTTGTAATCTCCTAATTTTTCTCTTAATGAATTTTTCTTTGTTGCTGTGCCCATGGATATAGGTCATCAAAAGACTGAACCACGTAAATTCTTGTGTTCTTGTGGGTGTGCTTGATTTCTTTCTTTCTTTATTCTATTGATTAGGTAAGATCTTGAGTAACTCTTTAGATATAATTTTGTAATTTTCACAATAGCTATTACACAAAAAAGCAATATATCACAATACTAGGTTTGCTATAGGTACAGCTACAAGTCTTTCATGTCTGTCACTTGCTTTTTACTTTATAAAAATAAGCCAAAAGGACAAAAGGTGCCAGAAGAAAAATCTTCAATTTGATCTTCAAGTTTCAACCTGTTTGTTGGAAGAACTTTGGTCATGATATCTACTAGTTGTTCATGCAAACTACAGTGCTTAACATTGACTTCTCCATTTTTGACAACCTCTTGAATCATATGGAACTTGACTATAATATGTTTTGTTCGCCAATGCTGCACAAGATTCTTGGCCATGGCTACTGCTGATTGTTTGTCAACCCATAGATCAGTAGGTCTTTCTTGAACAAAGCCAAGAACATTTTTCTTAACCAAACTGCATGATTAGTTACCATTGTAGCTGATATGTATTCAGCCTCTACTGATAAATGAGCAACAACTTCTTTTTTCTTTTTTTGGAGTTCCATGAAAAAACTCCATAACAAAAGAGAAAACAAAACCAGAGGTGCTTTTGGAGTCATCAAAACTCTCAGCCCAATCACTATTTGAATATCCATGAAGATAATAGCTGCAAGTTTTGCTATATTTGATTTCATAGATTGCACTTCCTTTCACATATCTTAGAACTCTCTTTGCCGCTGCCAGGTGAGCCATCTATGGATTATGCATGAATCTTGACAGTAAGCTAGTGCTAAACATAATGTCTGGCCTTGAAGATGATAGATACAACAAACTTCCTATCACACTTCTAAAGTGTGATAGATCTGTAGGGTCTTCATTATCTGATGAAGATGGTTTCAAGTTTGTAGCTATTGGATTATTAACAGACTTGTAGTTTTCCATTTTGAATCTCTTTAGTTGCTCAAGAGCATACTTCCTTTGGTGGAGCACAATATAATCATTAGTTTGGATAAATTCCAACCCAAGAATATATGTCATCAAATCGAGATTTGTCATCTCAAACTCCTTCATCATATTTTCCTTAAATTCTGCCATTACGTTGTTAGGTGGACCAGTGACTAGAATGTCATCAATATAAATTGAAACTATGAGTTCTTCATCATCAACTCTTGTTTTTGTATAGAGAGTTGGTTCACTCTCACTCCTATGAAATCCATGGCTGCACAAATATGCATCAATCCTTTTTTACCAAGCTCAAGGAGCCTGCTTAAGCCCATACAGAGCCTTTTTAAGTTTGCACACCTTGTTTTCCATACCTAGCTTCACAATCCCCTAGGTTGTTCAACAAATATCTCCTCCTCCAATAAACCATTGAGAATGGTTGATTTTACATCGAGATGCCAGAGCTTCCAATTTTTCTTAACGACAATTGCTACCAAAAATCTGATTGTATCAAGCTTAGCAACAGGTGCAAAAGTTTCTTAGCAGTCGACACTATATGTTTGTGTATATCCTTTGACTACGAGACGAGCCTTGAGCTTATTAATACTACCATCACTGTTGAGTTTAGTCCTAAACACCCATCTTACTCCCATTACTTTCTGGTTTGTTGGTCTATCTACCAAACCCCATGTGTCATTTTTCTAGATCATATTCATCTCATATTATTAGCTTCAAGCCAATCATTATCCTTGGCAGCTTCATTAAAAGAAGTTGGCTCCATTATAGCAATATGACATCTCTTATAAACATTAACAAGGCCTCTAGTGCCCCTCACTAGAGGATCATCAACAATATCATCTATTTCTTCAACTTCATGTACATCCTTATCTTGGGAAATTTGCAAATTCTCAATGCTTTTAATTTTGAGCCTTGACCAATTCCAATGCTTTATTTCATCAAAGTGAACATCTCTGCTAGCAACCACTTTGTTGGATAGCACATCATACAATTTATATCCCTTGCTAACCTCACTAAACCAAGATGGATAGCCACTCTTGATTTTTCATCCAATTTTCCTCTTTTGCTATCTGAAACTCTAGCATAAGCTATGCAGCCAAAGATTTTCAAATATGCCACTGAAGGCTTTGTGCCATGCCAAACCTCGTATGGGGTTTTGTTGTTTAACGCCCTGGTAGGAGCAACATTTAATAGATTATTGGCTGTGTTAACAGCCTCTGCCCAAAAAAGTTTTCGTAGTTTCTTCTCAAATAACAAACAACGGGCCATCTTCATGAGCGTTTTATTTTTTCTTTATGAAATCCCATTTTGTTAAGGACTAAAAGTAATTGTACGCTGATGCTTTATACCAAAATGAGCAAGATACTTCTCAAACTCAAGAGCTGTATATTCTTTGCCATATCACTTCTAAGCATTTTGATTGTTAAACTTGATTGATTTTCAACTAGTGCTTTAAATTTCAGAAAGCTATTAAAACTTTCTTATTTGTGTTTAAGAAAATAGACCCAACTATATCTAGACAAGTTATAAATAAACAGGAGATAGAACCTATTTCCATTTAATGGCTAAGTTCTCATCGGTCTAGCTATATCTGTATGCACAAGTTGTAGCTTTTGTGCAGCTCTCCACTTAGCTTGCTTGGGAAATAGCTTCCTTGTTTTCTTTCCAAACTTGCAAGTATCACACACATGGTTTACAGTGGCAATTTTAGGTATATCTTCAACTAAATCAGCATCATGCATATGTTTCAAGGATGCAAAGTTCAAATGCTCCATTCTTTTATGCCATGTAATGGTGTCATGTGAAACACAAGAGCAAGCATGGTGATTAAACTTTTGTTGAAAACTCAGAAAAAACAAAGAGAAAATTGAATAAAAAGAATAAGGATCAAGTGGAAACTAACTCATATGCTTTATTTCCAGCTCTGTTAGAGCTTATACACTAGATTACAACTAAAAAAACTGAACCCCATAAAGATCAGTCTTTGCAAAGAAACTTGAAACAAATTTTCTAACAAGATTCACACTTACTAATTACAATAGATTCTTGAAGTAGTATAAGCAGTATTGACAAAACAACATGAGAACTTGAGTTTCAGCTAATACACTTAAATGACTCATGAACAATCATTTAGTTAACACTAATAACATCTAAACGACACAAACGTTTGTGTTTTACTACCAACCAACACAGCTACAATTTAACAAAGTCTTTAACACTTCTGTCAACCCAAGTTTCAAGCACTTTTTAACATACCCCTTTGATTAAACACCTAGTGAACTCCTAACCTCCTTCTCATAAGCTCGAATTTATCTCTTGTCAAGCCTATTTGAAGATGTTTGCAAGCTGCATATCAGTAGGGTAGTAAGCCAATTGAATTTCATCTTCTTTGACAGATTTTCTAAGGGCGTGATACTTGACCCTTATGTGTTTGGTTCTGCCATGTTGTGCTGGATCTCTTGCAATAGCTATGGCAGACTAATTATCTACATTAATCTAAGTTGTTTTTCCTTGCTTGAACCCCAAATCAGTTAACAATTTCCTCAACCATATAGCATGATTAGCTACTACTGCTGTGGCTATAAACTCAGCTTTAGTGGAAGACTGAGCCATAATATCTTACTTCTTGATATTCCAACAAAACATAGCATTTCCAAAGGAGAAACAAAATCGTTGGTGCTTTTTGAGTCATCAATAGACCTTGCCCAATCACTGTCATTATAGCCTATTAACTCACTACTTTCATCCTTCATGTAGTTTAAGCCAAATTCCACAATACCTTTAATGTACCTAAGAACCCTTTTTGTAGTAGTAAAGTGACAAACAGATGGATTTTTCATGAACCTCGAAAGTAGATTTGTAGTAAACATAATATCAGGTCTAGTAGCTGACAAGTACAACAGAGAGCCTACCATGCTTTCATATAATATTCCATCAGCTTTCCCTGATTCATCCTCCTTGCTCAACTTGTTTCTAGTATTAAATGGTAGATCTATAGCTTTGCATGAGTCCATATTGAATTTCTTCAACAGGTTTTTAGCATACTTTGACCGATGTAAGATTATTTGACCAGGCAATTGCAGCACCTTCATGCCTAGAAAATAAGACATAAGTCTCAAGTCTATCATTTCAAAGACACTCATCATTTGTGTCTTGAATCTTCCAAATAAGCTTTGTCTGGCCCTGTTATCAACATATCATCAACATAAAGGGCAACAATCAACACAATCACCTCATTTGACTTTTTGACATATAAAGTATGCTTATTGACACTCCTAACAAAGCCTTGGTTCTTAAAATATTCATCTATCCTCTCATACTAGACTCTAGAAGCTTGTTTCAAACAATAAAGTGCCTTTCTCAGCTTGCAAACTTTGCCTTCATTACCTTTCTTCACATACCTTTCAAGTTGTTCTATGTAAATATCCTCGGATAACACACCATTCAAAAAAGCAGACTTTATATCTAAGTGAAAAATTTTCCAGCCTTCCTTTGCTGGCAATGCAGTAAGTAATCTAATAGTGTCATGCCTAGCTACAGGGGCAAAGGTCTCAAAATAGTCAATCCCATACACTTGTGCATACCCCTTTACAACTAGCTTGGCCTTATATTTATTTACAGACCTATCTAGATTCAATTTTTTTTTAAAAAAAACCCCATTTAACACCAATCACATGTTGATCTACAAGTCTATGAACAATAATCCAAGTGTTATTTTTCTCAATCATATGCATTTCTGCATCCATTGCTGCTCTTCAATGCTCATTTTACTCAGCTTTAAAAAAATTTACAGGCTCACTTAATGCTAAATTTCATATACTGTAAATGTCCTGTAATGCCCTAGTACCCTTAACAGCCAATCTCTCATCTTCAATATGCATAGGTTCATCAACATTATCACATACCAGCTCAGTATTATCACTAGCAAAACCTATGATAACTCCTTTTTCCCAATTCCAAACTATCCTTCATCAAAGACTACATCTCTGCTTATAATTACCTTATTCAGATTAATATCATACAATCTATGTTCATTAGTTACTTCACTATAACCAACAAACACAACTATAGCAGACTTAGAATCAAATTTGGACTTTTTCACATTAGGGATTTTAGCATAGCATATAAAACCAAAAATCTTAAAGTGTGTGACAGTAGGTTGAAACCATACCACATTTCAAATGGATTCTTCTAAGATAATGCCCTTGTGAAGGTCCTGTTCAATATGTAATTGGTAGTATTTACTGCCTCTGGCCAGAACTTCTTTGGAATGTTTTTTTGGAATAGCAAACATCTATTCATCTCAGCCAGGGTCCTATTCTTTCTTTCAGCTATGCCATTCTGTTAGGGGTTGTATGTAACAGTGACCTAATGCTGTATTCCAAACTCCACCAAAAATTTCTCAAACTCAGAGACAGTGTACTCTAAGCCATTATCACTCTCCAAGGTTTTAATGTGTTGACTAGATTGATTCTCCATTAAAGCTTTGAACTTTTGGAAACTCATCAGCGTTTCTGATTTTTTTCTTCAAAAAATACACCCAACACAAACTAGTAATATCATCAATGAATAATACATAATATCTACTACCATTAAGAGAAAAGGTCTTCATTGGACTACTAATGTCAATGTGGATTAATTCCAGTTTTTGTTTGGCTCTCCATTTCCTCTCTTTAGGAGAGGGCATCTTGCTTTGCTTGCCAAATTAGCAAATATCACACACCTTTTCAATCTTGGTGATCATTGGAAATCCTTCAACCATCTCATCTGAAACCATATTGATTAGTGAACCAAAGTTCACATGTCCCATCCTCTTTTGCTAAAGTTTTAAAGTGTCCAGCTCACTGTATAAAGATACATTCTTTGTATCCATCAAATCTAGTGGATAGCAATTGTTCTTCATATCCACAGTAAGTAATTCTTCACCCATAGGATCAAATATTATATAATACTTGTCCTTGAATAATAATGCATAGTGATTTTTAGCCAATTTTCCCACACTTAACAAATTTTGGTCAGCCTCAGGAACAAAATGCACTTTAGATATTTGTTTCAAGCTTGAAGGAGTTTCCATTGCAATAATACTTATGCCTAGGACCTTTAAATATACTCCATTACCAATTTTCACTTGAGCATTAAAACTTCTATCTAACTCAGTGAATAACCTCTCATTTCCAGTGATATGATTTGAGCATCCACTGTCTATGAGCCATACATTCTTGGTTAAAGAACTATCATCTATCCTGGCTATGAACATTATTTCTTTATTCTCAATTACCTGCTCAACTACAGCTGCACTCTCATCAGTAACCATAGACTTCTTTTATTTGCAAACCTTTTGCACATGTCCCATTTAACCACAAGACCTACACTTTACATTAGGTCGACACCAACAATAATTACTTGTGTGATTTTTCTTCTTACAATAGGGACAAGGTGGATATTTATCACCTTTACTTTGCTTATTGGTTTTAGGTTTATTTCCTTTACTATCAAATTTCTTTTGATTCTCACCTTTAACTTTCAAACCCTTAGTCTTGGAAAATAATGCATTTTCTACAAACTCTTCACTCTTGATAGCTCTTCCTTGTTCTTGAGCTATTAAGGCATTTACTAACTCAGTAATACTTATTCTCGACAAGTCTTTAGCATCTTCCAAAGAAGAAATCTTGGCTTCGAATTTCTCTAAAAGACTAGCTAAAATTTTATTAACCACTTTTCTTTCATTTAGATCTTCCCCCAACAACTTCAGCTAGTTTACAATTTTCATAATCTTGTCAGTATACTCTTTAACATTCTCATCATCGTTCATTTTTAACACTTCAAATTCTCTCAACAAATTCAATATTTGAGTCTGCCTAGTCCAATCACTATCCTGAAATTCCTACCTAAGTTTATCCCACACCTCTTTAGGATTATCAAAAGTCATTATTTTTGTAAAGATTGAATCAGAAACAGCAAATTGTAAATAAGAAAGTGCTTTGTACCTCTTTGTTACCTCTTCACTATGTTGCTTAATTTGTGCCAAGGTTAGGTTTGAGTCTTTTTGAATCGGTGGATCTCCCCCAATTTCAATCACTTCCCACAAATCAAATGCTTTGAGAAACGTTGTCATCTTGACTGCCCAAATTGGGTAATTTTCTCCAAAGAAGATCGACGGTGTTGATGCATTGTAACTGGATGAAGTCATGACTCAATCAATATAAACAAAAATAATGAACAACAGAAGAACAAATATAGGGTTTTAAGGTCCCTTAAGAACTAATTTGCTATGATAACATTTTGTTGAAAACTTAGAAAAAACAAAGAGAAAACTATCTAGAAAGAAGAAGAATCAAGTGGAAAACTAACTCACATGCTTTATTTCCAACTCTATTAGAGCTTCTATACTAGATTACAACAAAAAAAAAACTAAACCTTATGAAGATCGATCTTTGTAAAGAAGCTTGAAACATATTTTCTAACAAGATTCACACTTACCAATTACAACAAATTCTAGAAGCAATATAAGCAATATTGACAAAATGACATAAGAACTTGAGTTTCAACTAATACACTTAAATGACTCATGAACAATCGTTTAGTTAACACTAATACCATCTAAACGACACAAACGTTTATGTTTTACTACCAACCAACATAGCTATAATTTAACAAAGTCTTTAATACTTCTGTTAAACTAGGTTTCAAGCACTTTTCAACAACTTTTTCCAATTGAGAGGACAACATTTATTCTTCATCTCAACTATCATGAGTTCTTTACCAAAAGGTTCAAACACTTTGCAAGAATTTTCTTTGAACAACAAGGCATAACCATGTGCAACTAATTGACCAACACTCAAAAGATTTTGATTAATGGAAGAAACATAAAAGATATCACAAATTTATCTCGTACTTAATGTGGTTTCCACTTTTACAATGCCTTTTCCATCAACCCTTAGAAAATCTCCATTTCCAATTTCTACGTTTGACTTGTATCTCTGATCAAGATTAACGAAAAGTGTTTTGTCACATGTCATATGGCTGGAACATGAGCTATCTAGGAGCCAAATATCTCTTTTTCACCTCTCTGGTTTGCAGATGGTCATAAAAAGTACTTCATCTTTCTGCTCAACTTCTTTTGCTACTGTAGCCTTTTGAACACTGAAGTTAGCTTTATTTTTGCACACTTTCTCGATGTGCCCAAGCTGGTTACAAGCTCAACATTTAATGTTGGGTGTAAACCAACAAAACTTCTCCAAGCGATTTCTTTTTTTACAAAACCGACACCGAGGAAATTTAGTTCTTTGTTTCCTACCATCTCCTAGTCTTTTGTCTTTCTCTTTTTTTCTAATTCAACTGTTTTTTGGCAGTTCGAGGCTCTTTCTTTCTACCTTGCTACTAAAGCACTCTCAGTATGATCCTCCACTTGGATTGCTCTCCTTTGTTTTAATGCTTGCAAGGCATTTACCAACTCCACAACAATGAAACTTGAGAGGTCCTTAGAGTCTTCTAAAGATGAGATCTTTGCTTTGAATTTTTCTGGTAAACTAACTAGAATTTTGTTGACTACCCTCTTTTCTGGCACAACTTCTCCCAAGAGCCTAAGCTGATTAACCACTTTCATGACTTTATCAATATAATCCTTTAAGCTTGCTTCCTCCTTCATCCTCAGTGTCTCAAATTCTCTTCAAAGATTTTGTGATACCCCAAATTTTAATATACGCGTAAAAAAGAGTAATAGTGGTGACGTGGACCAAGGGTAGTTTCATTTTCTTCTTGATGAGTCTTAGAAAATATTTTATATCTAGGATTCAATAAATTATTTTTATATAAAGAAAAGAAGAAGAAGAAATAAGAGAGAGATTTCTACCTTAGGGGTAAAATGGTAATTTTACATCTCGAGTCTAAATTTTTAAGTTTTCATAAACTTGAGTACCTCTAATCTATTGTGGACCTTTTCTCAATGTCAAAAGAGTAAAAAGTTTGCACAAAAAAAAGGGAAGACAAAGTCAACTTATTAATGGCATTTTCGTAAATATTTGAAACTTTTGTCAACCCTAGGTATAAATATCTCACTTACTAGCACCTTCTAGCACTTTCTCCTTCTTCCTCCCATTTCAAACTTTCCATCTTCCATGGAGGCCATCCTTGAAACCTCCATAACTTTCTCATATTAACTCCAAATTTCATGTTTTTATACACTTTTTCATAGGATTTTTCACGCTCTTTCACTTTTTCACCTCAAAAACCCTCAAAACGTTTTTCCTCTGCACTTTCTCTCACTAGTTGAACGTTTTTAGAGAGAAAAACTCTTCAAACTAGCTTGAAAACTCTTGAAGGAATTTTTTCCATTTTAATCCTCACCAAAAAAATTCAACTACAAGTCCATCAATGTGAGTAATGGGTTAGGGTTAATTTCTAAGTTTGTTAATGATGGTTAATAATTAGATTTATGGGTTGTTTTATTGTTGATGGATTATATTGTGGTGAAAATGTGAGTATTTATTTCTAGTGTAACTAAAGTGGTGAAAATAAATGACTAGCTAGTGACTAGAATGTTGGCTTTGTTAATTTACAAGTAAATTGATATTTGAAACAGGAATTAGGGGCTGTTTTGATGGGTTGAGATTGTTGGAGGGAGAAATGATTAATAGTTATGGTAATTCATGGTTTAACTAGTGGTGTGGATGACTAAATTAGTTAAGTGCATTGTGTTGGTGTAAGATGTCACTAAGGGAATTAATTAAGTGTGGAGTTGCGAATTATAAGGATGATATAGTGCTGGGAAATGGAAGTAATAAATGGAGTGTTATGAAAATGGTGGAGTTAGTATTAGGTTGAGTGGTCAAATGGTAATTGAAAACTAGTTAGGAAGAACTAGTAAAGTTTAATTATGGAAATAGCATTTGGATTTATATTCATGTGAATTAGGTTGGTTATGATGCTAATTGTGTGTGACAGGTTCCAACGAGACCCCACATTTTCACTTGGAGCACTAGTTGAGGTTTGGAGTTGATAAAAAAAATGGGCGAGTGAACTTGCATTTAAAACGTTTTGAACAAATGTGCATATATTTTAATAAAATATTTAAATATTCTTGGTTGACTCTTTTAAAAATCTTGCACAGGAACAAGCCTTTCACGAGTAATATTTCTATGTTGTTAAGCGTGAAATGTGATGAATCACATGTTTGAAATATTATGATGAATTGTGGCGGGTGATGCATGGGAAATTTTGTGATGTTCTAAACTAGTGGCATAGCAGTTAATATTATTTTCTTTGAATGTCGGACTGTGCAACCATGTGTATGACCAATAAAATATGAACTTTGTGGAATGTATTATTATGCAAAGATTATTGTTATATGTTGTTATGTGTGCTATGCTTTGAAAGGTAATATTGAATGATAATTATAACCGTGCGTGTGCGGTGTGGGAGTGCACATGACGGTGATGGTGGTGTATGGTATTGGAGTTCAGGATGATGATATTTGCCATGTGCGGTGTGGGAGTGCACATGATGATGTTGACATGTGTGGTGTGGGAGTATACATGATGGTATCAGTTATGTGTTGTGTGGGAGTGCACATGAGCTGAGTTGAGGTTGGCGGGTGTATATGAGTAGCCGTGGTGACTAGTGTGGGGATGACCTTGGTGTATGTTTGAATATATATATATACACATAATGTATGCATGAATTCTTATACGCATATGTATATGCTCTATAGAGTATAAAATGTTTGAGAAATGGAATATGATTGCATTGAATGTGGAAAGTTGCAATTTCTAAATGTTTTCAAAATAAGTTGAAAGACAACATAGCATCGGGTTTGGTTTATGAAATACAAATTGCATGGTTTCTAACGTAAGTGCATTGTGTTTCCTAAAACCTTCCGTATCATTTGCTTGTTCCCTTCTTATGTTCACTCACTGGGTTTATACTCATTCTTTTCAACTTCATGTTTTAGTTTTCAGGTTCGGAGGTAGTTGGATCCTAGGTCGAGGTGCTCCCTCATATTCATCTTTTGGTAGGTTTACCATGTCACTCAATGATAGTACCCACGCCCAGAGTCACTCCGCTGGTATTCAAGGGTCTTTGTACGTGTATATGGTAGTTTAAATGTAAATTGTGAGATTTGTTGTAAACACTATACATGTAGTTTGATTAATATTGTCGCCATAGGTTGGCATGCGAAAATACTATTTTGAAAATGATATATGCTTGGATGTCACGATTGATTTCCAAAGGAATTATTATTGAAAATTTTGAACTGTGGATCTTAAAGAAATATGGGTGATAGATGGATTAATGAACAGGTTTTCATAGAAAGGCTTGCTTAGGCCTAGTGGGCTATGCCTATTAGGCCCATGCGCCAATCATGGCCCGTTATTGGGTTATGACATATTTAAAGCTTGGATTTGCCTGGTTCGAACACTACCTTGGAACTCATCCTTTAATTTCTCCCAAGGTTCTTTAGTTGATTTACACGTCATGATACGTGTAAAAATGATATCAAATACTGCTGAACGGATGCAAAATAGGGCCTAAATCTTTTTGCAACATCCTCACTGTGCTACTTCATTTGCACTATAGTAGGATTTTGTCTTTGTTCAGGTGGATCTCCACCAACTTCCACCATTTCCCACAAGTCAAATGCTCACAGGTAAGCTTCCATTTTCACCGACCATATTACATCATTTTCTCCTAAGAAGATAGGAGGAGCTGGTGCATTGTAATTATTTGAGACCATTCAGTTTTTATCTTTGAGAGTTTTTATGAGGTAGGTAGGCTTGTGTTGGTTTTTTATTTTTATAGGCTTTAATTACTAGAAGAAGGTTTGCAGGTCTCTTAAGAACTCTTAAAGTGCTCTGATACCATGTTGAAGTTTTTTTTAAGGTAGTAGAAGAGAAGATAGAATGAAGCAAAAACAATGATAGAGTGAAGGCACAAACATGGAACTTCATTCTCATAAGCACATAATACATAAAACACTGATAATCAGAAATATCTCATGAAGATTTTTCTAGTTTTTCACAAGTCGATCATTTTAATTAAAACTAATATGAAGCCATAAGCCTATTACACAAAAGAAGCAATATATCACAATACTAGTGCAAAGCCCGACCTTATAAAATACTTGTCATGACATACATGTGATAGATAGCATGTTTACATACTAGGAGAGCCCCGAAAAATCGATAAAATTCAGTACTGTACCTAGAGGTACAATAAAGTTTATCTAAGCCTCGAACTAGGTCAAATAGGGATTTTAAGGTGAAATTCAAAATTTTACAGTTCAGGAATGACTTAAAATGATGATTTGGAGTTCGAGGGTTGAATTGGAGTCAATTTGGAATTTTCATGTTCTAGGGGCAATATGGTAATTTTGTCACTCGAGGACCAAATGGGAATTTTTTGGAAAGATTTTGATCACATTTGACTCATTGGAGTATGATTTGATTTTGAGAGGTGAAAAATTTAAATTCTGACATTTTTGGAGTCCCAAGGGTAAAACGGTAATTTTACGAGTTTACGGGGGTAAAGTTGGAATTTTAGAATTTTACACCATCTAACACTTGTCATGCCCATGGATTTCAGCTATTAACATTTTACATTGTGGATAATTGAAACATTTTATGTGGTGGAGAGAGATTGCTTAATGGATAAATATTACACATGGACCAATGAAAACATGCCATGTGTCAATCTTGGATCATTCTAGAATTTTCTTGTAAAATCTATTTAAAACTCTCTTAGTCTCACCCATATGGCCGGCCAAAGCATAAAGTGAAGAGGAAAGGAAAGAACACATACCCTAGGTGGAAAAATTCAAGAGAAAGTGTGAAAATCCAAAGAATTAAGCAAGGTAAAGTGAAAATTTTTTATTTTTACTTGAGATTTACAATACCCATGCTTTATTTTCTTATTTCTATGGTTGAGAAGCATGATTTCATAATGAATAAGTGGTAGGCTGAATGGGTATGGTGAGAGAAATGATGTTAGAATTATTTGATTTTAAGTTATGTTAGTAATTAAGGTTAGTTTAGCATATTTAGAAGCAAAACAACAAGAAAAGAATCCATTTTCCCCATGAATCTTCATTGGCCGAATCTTCCTTGATGCGTGTGGGTGATGGATTGTTATTATTTCAAGAGAAATGGCTTAGAAAATGATGAATAATGGTGAGAAAATTAAGTAGGAAAAATCACGGTGTTAGTGCATTGTAATGGTCGAATTTTTCCATGAAGAAATGGGAGGGTTTTGATGTTGAAATTGGTGTTATTTGAATAATGTTTGGTGAATTGAGGTATTAGAAAAGAAATGGAGTAATTTGGGATTAAATTGGACGCGTTAGTAATTTAATCGGGTGATAGGCCGAATTAGGTCAACATCGCGTTTAAGCGGTTGATCGAGCATTCCATGCATTCATTTAGATTTAGAGGGCGTGAAATAGTTTATGACAAATTGACACAAATTATTTAATTTTGTGTCATGTGTGATGTATAGGTGGTGAGCTATTTGATAAGGATAAAGAGATTACACCAAAGACCGGGACTAGGAGTATTTCTACTCCTGATACTGTGAGTAACCTAACTATCCTCTTAATTATCTAAAGTGATTTTATCCGATTTTGTGATTTTATGAAAAATGAGTTTAAATGGTAAATCTTTATGTTTTACAAGCAAAATGAGATTAAATGGAAATGATTTTATAAATTGTCTTGAAATTGAATGATGGATTTGAAAATAGAGTAATTGGAGATCATTTGATGTATTGCGAATTTATGGTTTTAAATTGAATGGCTTCTGACAATATATGAGCATGAATGGCTGCACTGATTTTTGGTGTTATAATTATTTGTACTGTGTATTCAGTCTTGAGAGGCTAGGTTGCGATAAATTGCCATGTCATGCAGATGAAGATTTTATAAATCAGGTGGTAGATGAAATAATCCATAATCACTGCAGTAGAGGTTCTGTGGACTAGCCTAAGAGAGAGGGCACAGAATTAGATATACCTTACCTCGATCGAAGAGCTGTGTGAAGTGTGTCTCTGGAGGTAAAGATTTGAGTGCACTTCACGTGGACCACCGCGTGAGAGTGAAACTCAGCCAACGCCAAGGCATGGCTAGATTTCAAATTTAAAAATATGTTCATGTGTGTACTACACTGAACAACCTTGGTGGTCTCGGTTAGATGCCTAGGCCAAGGCATCCTCGGGAATGATATTGGCAGGAGCCAAGTTTTGTGAAATACATAAGCTAAGTTGATTATTTGAATAAATTGATTATTGATGTTATGAAAAACATACTGGAATGGAATATCTTACTTGTCTCCATTTACTCGACTTTAGATGGTTTAGATGGTATCTGTTTACTCACTAGGATTTTAAAATCTCACCACCCTCAATTTCTCACATTTCAAGCTTGGGATAACCGGTAGATAGCTGATTGCATCAAGGACTTCAGTTAGCCTTGCATCGATAAAATTGTAGGTTCACAGACTTGCACCTTATTGGTTAGTTGGGGGCCCACGTGTGATTGTAAAAGTAATTTTATACTTTAGTTATCTGCTTTAAAGTACGTATGAATATATTTAGCTTTTACACCACAGAAATTATTTACGGGTTTCGGTATTTTTGAAGAAAAATGACGAAAATGCCCTTATGAGCCAAAAAATAATATTATATTGTCTTGATTTGGAAACGACTTATGATTTCTTGAAATGCGAGATTTAATAACTGTCGCTCACCGGGGAGATGAGGAAGCTAATGCTAAGTCTTGTGGGGTTCTGATCGGCATTTCGGGTAATAAGTGTCTATTGGGACGTCGTGGCGGTTGTCATGGGCCTGATAGGAGTTCCCAGTTGTGACAACTAGGCCTGCTATAGGTACAACTATAAGTCTTTCATGTCTGTCACTTGCTTTTCACTTTACAAAAATAAGCAAAAAGGACAAAAGGTGCCATAAGGAAAATCTTCAATTTGATCTTCAAGTTTCAACATCTGCAACAAATTAAAAATCTACCTAATCAATAAATATGGTCCACATAATTAATGGAGTCCTTAACTTTTAACCATCTAATTGCTTTGAATCATGTAATACCCAAGGCAGCACTAGTTGTTGATAAAGTGGTCCATATGTACCTCGAGCAAGCATGCAACAAGTCCTCTTTCCATCCCAAAATAGATGAATTTTGAGATAGTTTTCTGATACCTTGGTCATGAATTATTTTTGAACTGCTAGGAATAAGGCCCCATTGGCTTCCTTTCAGATGTCAAAATCCTTTACTTGAAGCTCTCCTTGTAGATTAATTGAGAACATGTATAGAAACTTATAACCTTAAAGCTTCACTTGATTAATTAAGTAGTTGAATTGTGCTAGCTTGAGGACGAAAATAAGAACTTGAATATATATGTCAAAAGCACACCTCCCTAGACCAAAACACTTTCTATATACCGTTATGCAGACGAAATTTAGTTTCTATTTCATTTTTAGACACTACTAGTTATGCTTTTGATATTATGGATTCAATTGTAAAGATAATTTTTGATTCAAAGGATATTGGTTTGTGTTCTTTAACTCGAGGATTATATTGATTATGTTTGGCTCCTACTAATAGTTATGCCACCTTATATAATGTCGAAAGAGTTGCCAAAAAGCCTTACACAAAGGAAACATTTTCCCTGCAATGGCATAAAAAGCTTGGGCTCATCTCCAAAAAAAGAGTGGAAATGATGATAAAGGATAGCATCCTACCTACTCTTATTTTTAATGACCTAGAGACGTGTTGATTGTTATAAAGGCAAGATGACCAAAATAAAAAGAAAAAGGTCACATAAAAGGTTCAATTTGTTAGAACTTATTCACATTGACATAAGTGGACCATATTCCCTTACCATTTGCAATCGTAAATTTTTTGTGACCTTCATTGATGATTTTTCTCATTATGGTTACATGTTGTTAATTAAATAAAAATCCAAAGCTCTTGATAAATTTGAAATTTTTAAAGACTGAAGTTGAGAAACAATTGGGAAATATCATTAAGGTTGTAAAATTTAATAAGGGTGCTGAATATTATGATAGACATGACACGACTAGACAGCAAAAGGGTTCGTTTGCCAAATATTTAGAAAGTTGTGGAATAATGCCCAATATACTATGCTCGGTAGTCTTGAATAAAATGATGTGGTCAAAAAATGAAATCGCACTTTAAAGGATATGATAAGGAGTATGACGAGTGGAGCTAATTTACTTGAATTCTTATGGGAAGAAGCAATTAAAACAACATTGTACATCTTAAATAGAGTTTCCACCAAGTCTGTGCATAAAACCCCTTATGAATTATGGACAAGACAAAAACCTAGTCTTAATCATTTACGTGTTTGGGGATGTCCTTCAAAAATGCATCTTTATGATCCTAATGAGATTGAGATACAATATTGATCCACTCATTGTTGTTTTATTGGGTACCTAGATCGGTCCATGGGCTATAGATTTTACTGCTCAAATAGAGGTGGTAAAATTGTTAAGGCAAAAACAGCTAAGTTTATAGAATTGGATCTGGTTGATACTAACTGCTTTAAAGTTAGAGATGTAAAAGAACATACTAAGATACTAAGAATTCCTATATCCATTTAGAAAGATATTGTTGTGGATACACAAGTTGAGGAACAAGAACAAGTACAACCAGTTCTTGATGAGATCCTTCAAAATCAAAATATTGTAGATGAACCACAAAGAAGATCCACTAGGATAAGGAGACCTGCTCTTTCTTTTGACATATATGAATTCTATCTTGGCAAGGGTGATTATGATATTGGTCATGTAGTTGATCTAGTAACTTTTTTCAAAAACTATCTAGTCTTCAATCGGATCTGTGGTGGGATGCAATGAGCGATGAGATACAAGCTATGTCATATAATAATGTATGGGAACTTGTTGAGCTACCAAAAGGTTGCAAACCCATAAGTTGTAAATGGGTATAAAATACCAAAAAAGATTTCAAAGGAAATATTGAAAGGTTTAAAGCTAGATTGGTTGTCAAAGGTTTTACACAGAGATATGGCATTGATTATAATGAAACCTTTTGTTCAGTATCCTTTAAAGATGCTTTTAGGATTATCATGGCATTGGTGGCTCATTATGATTTAAAGCTACACCAGATGGATGTTAGGACTACCTTTCTAAATGGAAATCTTGTTGAAAAGGTCTATATGTTGCAACCTGAGGGATTTAAGAAAGATGGCAAAGATCATTTTGTGTGTAAACTTAAAAAGTCTATTCATAAGCTTAAACAAGCTTCTCGCCAATTGTATCTTAAATTTGATGAAGTCATCACCTCCTTTGGTTTTGTTGAGAGCAAGGTAGATAAATGCATATATCTCAAGATCAGTAAGAGTAAGTTATCTATCTTGTTTTGTATGTTGATGATATCTTACTTGCAAATAGTGATTTAAGGATGCTAAAAGAGACTAAGAAATTATTGTCTAGGCAATTTGACATGAAAGATATTGGGGAAACATCCTACGTTCTTGGAATTGCAATCCATAAGGATAGATCTTGTCACTTATTGAGACTTTCTCATAGTGCATATGCTGATCAAGTGTTAAATAGATTTTCTATGCTTGATTGTAAAAATGGAGATGTGTCAGTTGTTAAAGATGATAAATTAAACATGGCACAATGTCTGAAAAATGATGTTGAGAGAGAGGCAATGAAAGCAATACCATATGCTTGTGCAGTTGGAAGCCTAATGTATGCCCAAGTGTGCACAAGGTCAAACATTGCTTTCGCAGTGGGTCTTTTAGGAGGATACTTGTCTAATTTGAGTAAAGATCATTGCTAAGCTGTAAAGAGAGTGATGAGATACTTGAAGAAAAGCAAGGACTATGTGCTAATTCATCAAAAGGTTGAATACCTTAAGTTGGTGGATTACACGGATTCAGACTTTGCTAGCTGTTCAGATGATAAGAAATCCAAATCAGCATACATCTTTATGTTAGCTAGTGGTGCAATATCTTGGAAAAGTGTAAAACAAACACTTGTGACCTTATCCACTATGCAAGCAAAATTTGTAGCATGTTATGGAGCAGCTATAGAAGCAGTTTGGTTAAGAAATCTTATTAAAGAATTATCTGTGGTTAACTTTATTGCTAGACCCATATAGTTGTACTATGATAATGTTGCAACAGTTATGTTTACTAATAATAATAGGAATATCACAAGGGTTAAGCATACAAAGATAAAGTATTTGACAGTTAAAAAACTTATTAAAAATGGTGACATTGTAGCAGAACATGTTAGAACTAATGATATGATTGTTAATCCTCTGACCCAAGGGCTACACACTATCACCTTAAAGAAATATGTTTTCAACATGGGTGTTTTAGAGTCTTTTGATGTGCTTGGTTAGTGGGAGGATTTGACATTATTCTATTTTAAGCTTTTGGTTTAATTTTATTTAAAACACATCATTGATGATGTATTTAGATTTATTATTATTTAATGATATTCAGTAATAAAGATTTTATGTACGTACATACATATTTGCATAAATGAAGACTTTGGACATGGGTTCATCTTAAGCATAGACTGGGGCATAAATTTACAACCTTAAAGTATGTCTTTGACATATAAAGTATATCTCGAGATATGTAAGGCAGACATATAGGTTTATAGAATAAACCATAAAGTATTTCTCTTGCAAGCATGGACTATATAAAGTAGAGAATAAATGACTGACAAAGGAATACAACATATGAAAATAGATCATTAAGTGTTGTTATTCATTGCTCCACTACCACATTGAGTTCATGTCAATAAGATTGAGTGGTATATGTTATTATAGTTTGTGCTATATCTTTATAGACGTAGATACGGTTATTTTTCTATATCACAAAATTTTATTGGACAAAACAACAGTTGGAGTAGTCTTAAGACCAATTTGTTTTCAAATTGGGCCCATAAAGTTCTTGGTTGTCTTAGCCTATAAGTTGATTTCAAGAAATTTGTTTTCTTTTTATAATTTAAATTAAAATAATGTAGTCCAAGTGAGAGATTGTTAGATTTTCTAGTAAAATCCTTGTGTGGACTTTCATTATTTTTGTATTTTGTCAAAATTAGGTTAAGATGATTTGGTCTTGATAAAAGGACAATATTATAATTCATAATGTGATCTAATAAAGTGGGCTAGACTCCAATGTTATATGTGGGCTTAAAGGTGTAAGCCTATGTAAAAAACTCTAAATCCTATGATGGGTGAGATTAGGGATTCACTATATAAAGGTAAGATTAGGTCCACTCTCTTATCTACAATGACATAAAAATCTCACCCATTAGAAAGTCATAAAAAAAAAAAAAGAGAGAAATCCTAATACACTAAGTACCAGCAATTAATCTGGTGGTCAGTATTATTTTCACTATCAAAGCATCGACAGAAAGTCAGGTAAGCTTTCTATTTTGAAATTCAACTACGGAGACTTTGGATTAAGTATAAATTATTTATACTTAAAATTTTTCTTCATAATGAAATTTCTTGCACTAGGAAAGCGAAAACCGACAAGGAGAAGTGAAAGCAAAGACGAATAGATGACAGAATAGAGGCATATATCACAATGGCTTCCCCAAGGAAAGTAATGTTAGCTTTATATATAAACTTCCAGTATTCTAGACCCTCAAATCATGTGCTCATGTGCACCTAATAACAAAATAAATTAATGTTTAACAAATAGGTAACAGATGATTGTGCCCAATAAAGAAGAACAATGGCAAAACATAAAAATATTATATCCAGTATGGTGGGATTGTTTTAAAGAGAATAAGCAAAGGCCAGTTGTCTAGCAATAATAGAGATTTTCCAGATAGGCAGGATCTAGCATTAGTAACTGTTATGGTCATTATATAGCAAAAAGCAAGTAACAGAAACACCAACCATATGGGACCTCAGGAATGGAGAGAGTATATTTACCTTTAACTACAACTAGTGATGCAAGTATCAAAATAAATAAATAAACAAAATAATGTATGACATTATAGTAAGATTTGGACCATTTGATATTTGACCAGCTTTAAAATTTTATGATCTTTTCTCCAACACTAATGAATCTAGAATATTAGAAGTGAGGCTCGAGTGCATGATGGAACATATATATGTCACATGTTCATGTAGGGTGTTGGGAGGGAATGGTTGAGAGAGAAAAGGAGAGAGACTCAGCTCCTAACACAAATAATTGGCTCGGGGTGGGTGGAGATATCTCATATATTTCTGAACACTCAACCCACAATTTGATGCACATGCGGCAACCACAAAATGTTGAGTAGCTTTTATGTATTATAAAAACCCTTTCATATTTAATTAACCGACATCCATGTAATGTGTCGTGCTCTGCTCACAAATGGTGGTTCTTTTGATAGTAACCATTAGTCTTGATTCAATGGTTAAGAAACAAAGTGAATCATGCACAACAATTAAACATTATTAATGTTAATTGGATTATGATCCAAGACAGTTCATGTCGACAATGTACTTTAATAAGTGAGTATAATATATCATGCATTATAAGATTGATTATTGTTCAAACGAAGTTGAAAGTTCACAAAATTAAAGGAATTCAACAATAGTGAATCGTGCTATCTGAACATTTAGTTCAATAATTTGTACATATATTTCTCTTGCTCAATAATTGAATTAGAATACCTCTTCCCCAAATAAAAAATAATAATAATAAGTCTGTATCTCTATTTGAGATGTGGATCGTATTGGTGGTTTAGCCAATGGTCTCACAGGCTATCGCCTGAGTCAATGAAAGACCACCATCGACGTGGATTACATGGATGTGAGGAGTCTAACTTATTTATAAATGTTTCCAATTTAAAATATAAGGACTAGATTGAAAGTTTTTGCTTAGTACAAGGATTGTAGAGGACTTTTACCTTTTGAAAATGATCTTAACTAGATGTATGTTAGAAAACCTAATTACTCAAGCATTGAAGGGCTAATGACATTAACTTGTTAAAAGTGCAATATGATCCTGTAAGAACTTAATTATTTTACCAGTTGGTAAAAAATAAGCCCAGGAAAATCTTGTTACAACTCTGTTTCTTGAATTAATTAAATGATAGTAATATAATTCATTTCAGAAGAATTTGGACAGCAAAAGCTGCCTGGTTCTTGCTCATGTTGTATGGTTTTGATCAGAGTAAAAATGGAGAGAAAGAAATGTTAAGAAATTTATATCAATGGCTGAAGGCTGTACAGTTAAATTAGAACTGTATGTATACAACTTTCCCAGGTTAGAAACTTAAAAGAAAAAAAAACAAAAAAGAGGAAGAAAAAAATATAATCTAGTTGTAGATAGCTGTGTCATAGGTCTCTTGCCACAGAGAGCTATAGCCATGTTCCAATGGAATTTCATAATAATTATGAGGGAAACCATTTCCGAATTCGACCATGCCATCCATCTCTTCTACATGATCCTCCATATACCAGTTCATGTCATCGCTTGGCGAGGAAGGCACCATTTCCATTTCCGTCCATTCGAAGCAATCGAAGCCATCGTTACTTTTCATGTCTACTTCATAGCATGAATCATGGTTTGCCATTCTAATCTCTGCTTCTAGAGATTCCATTAAGCTATTTACTTGTTCCTCATTGCAGTACTCCTCACAATGTGATTCCTCTAATAAGGACATTAAAAGAGCAGCATCAATTTCGGGGACTTCGATTTCTTCCATGACATTGCTTCTATCGATCAATCTTGGTTTTTCCCTCACCAAGTGAGCCATATTTTCTCTTTCTTTTTGGTGTAGAATAAAAAGAATGAAAGAGGCTAAGATAGGCTTGAAAATGTGTTACAAACTCACAATGACTCCATCAATGGAAGTTCATCTTTTTATAGGCCAAGCAATTGTACTTGAAGGCCCCATGAAACGTGCGGCCATGTGTATACCTTATAATTAAATAGACCATCAATTTGAGAGAAAAATAATTGAATAAGTGAGTGGATATTATCGAAGGGTTGTGCCAGGCAAAGTTGAAACAAAGAAAGAACATAAAATTATGTTTAAAATAGTGACAAATCCAAGCTGTATTATTTAATTTCCACCACATGATTTTAGGTGTATCTCAAGTAAAGGATTTCAAAGTTAAGAAAGGTAAGGAAGAATAGAAAAATCCCCACTTTGTCTAGGAACAAATACTTTCCAGGTAGGCAGCATCCAGCATTGGTTGCATCTGACTCAATGAATTAAGATAAAGCTAGAGAAACAGAGAGCAGACAATATCTACATCAAATAGACATTAAGTACCATTGCCAACATGGGAATGGAATTGGTACGGTATGAGTCATTATTGTTAGGATTGTTATGCCAACTGGACCTATTTTTAATTAATTATTCTTTTAATCTTTACATTAAAAAAAAAGATACTGATGAAATGGTTGGATATGTTTGGGCCATTAATTTGATTTGCATGAGGTTTGCGGTGATCCGGCAGGCTTGATTACTGCATACACTTACATGATAAGCAGGGCAAGAAAATGCTGTGGTTTTCACTCTATTATGAGAAGCTAAATCAGTGGGATTATAATAATTATGTTAACACATTCCTTATCATACTGTATTTATGTTTTACAATAACCCAAGCTTAGTCATATCTAATATTTTGTAGGTCCTATTTTGTTTTCACTTGCACAAATTTAAAGCAATAGTTACAATTTCATTTTTAACCTTTATATAATTTGAAAAAGACAATTTTTTCTAGGAATAGATAAAATTAAAGATATCATGGGAAATTCGACAATATTGGCAAAATCATGATTTATCCATTAAAATTTTTTTTAATGTTCAATTGAGCCATGGACTATTATTTCTCATAATTATTAACACTTATTTCCGACTCAACTTCAAAATCTTCTAAAGAAATATTAAGATTTATTGATCAGAATAGTTGATAAAATAGAAGTTATTGTGTTATTGACTTGGATATTCAATTTGTAAAATTAGATTCTTTGTTGAAATTGTGTGATTCAAGAATTAATCGATCCTTATTGTTCATACAATGTTTTAATGAACAATTAGACCAAACAATGCTCCTAATTAGGTAATTAGTCCAAACGTCCCAAAATTGTTTAAAAGGCCAAGGACTCTTCATCTGACCTTTTGAAGCTTTTGACTCTCGATATTTCAAAGGTGAGTTGTTTCATGTCTTTGTCTCCGCTTTGATTCTGATACTACCAAGGTCCCGGATTGTGTCTAAGCTTTTGACTTTGATTTTGATGCACTTCCCTCTGACCAATTTTAAGAACGAAGAAATTAGATGGTTTAATAGAGCTGAGATATGACTTGCTGAAAATTTGTATCATGATCAATTGCCACAATCTAGCATACAAGACTCTGTATCCATATTTAAATGTACAACATTTGGAAATTCATGGTTCTTACTATTCATTTTTGTACAAAGAAATTGGAGATGGAAATTGAGTAGGAGAAATATAGTTTACATAGCTTTACATTTCTATTGCATCTAATTCAGCCAAAGAAGTTATGTAAATTTGCCCCTCTAGGACATCACCAAAGTATACATCGGAATAATCATCTGCAATCTCAATCAAGGCATCCACTTCCTCTCCCTGAACGTCCATGTGCCAGTTCATGTCATGGCTTGGTGATGGGGAAGGGGTTGGCTCCATATCAGCCCACTCAAAGTCAAGAACAATTGACTCGGGACCATGACTTTCATTTCCATCACTGGGACTTTCTGGTTCCGTCATTAAATCTTGAATATCCATCGAGTTTGGATTGATTTCTGCTGCTAGTGATCTCATCAAGCTATCCAGTTCTTCATGGTTGTAATCTTCACTAGGCGATGATTCTTCGAGGAAGGACATGAGGAGCGCACTGTTGAAGTCATTGTCACGGCTGATGCATAACGAATTTTCTTGTAGTAGAAAAGCCATTGCTGATAAGGGGAAGTGACAAAGAAAAGCAAGTGCGAAATTGCCAATATAAGAATTAGAATTGAGAAAGTATTGAATCACAATTCACAATGGCTCTCTCAAAAGGAAGTAAAACTTTATACATATATAAGAAATTTGCATACATGCAATGACTCTGCAATCATATGCTCATTAGTTTGCATAGATAATTGTGCCAAGTCATGAAGAAACAAGGTGGAAGCATACTATTAACCCAATGGTCATGGCAGAAGAGAATAGACGACAAGACTATTATTTTGTCCAAAAAGAAAGATTTTCTAGATAGGCAAGATCTAGCTTTTGTGGAGTATGACCATAGACAGAGGAACAGCAAGGACGATATCTTAAACAATGGCATTAGACATTGTACACCCTAAGCCACAATTGACAGGATTCATTATTGACAAGTTCCGGTACCCATTGGTTAATTGATGAATGTTTAAATTTATAAAGTGGGGCATGAATAATACATGACATTAGTGAGCTTCTGTCACATGTTGATGCTGGGTGTTGAGGAGGAATGGGCACTTAAACCAAACATAATCAGCTACAATGCATTGGCCCATATTTTTGATTATTCAACCAACACTTTGGTGCACATGCTGCGACCACACAAAAATAAATTAAGTTGAATATCTTTTTGGTCTTCAATGTGCTTTTATCTTTAATGGACAATGAATGAAACCACACCCATGTGCTTTGTCTTCCTGTTAATTGCTTGACATGTTTGTTGAGAAACAAAGTGAACCACTCCATCTGCTCGTAATTAATATGATTTTGGATTACGATCAAAGTTAGTTTGTCACCAAATCCACTTTCGAGGATCGATTTCTTTTTATATCTGCTTAAATTAGACACCTAAACATGATATTGGTAATTGCTGTTTAGGACAGATTCAGGTTGGTATTAAGTCCTTATACCATGAGATGATTCTTCACTGCAGGTTTAATTTTTATAATCTGTCCCTATAAGCCTAACACATTCATGACAAAAACCTTTCCTTATTCCCACAAGTCTTCCTTCTATATACCAAAATAATTAATTTGATGTTAAAGCTTCAAAACACCAAAGCAAAATTTGTATCCAGACAATAGCCATTTAGGTATCTACAGCTAATATCCGACCATAGGCCCCTTCTTAATCTTAATCTTGTTTTAATAAAATAGGCGAATTCATATCAGAAAAAAAAAATGAAGGACTAAAAAAGATTGATGCTGTAGAGTTCTGCAACCTTGTTTTCTTACAAAATGGTAAAGATTTAAAGTGACAACAAATCAATCCATAAGTTTCAAAAATCGTACTTTACCTGCATTACTTACTTTTGATTGTTCAAATAAAAATCTGTCAGTGAAATTGAATTGTTAAGGAAATTAGTCAATCATTAGGGATTAATATTCTTAATTAAACAAGGACTAACCACTCTTCGTTGTAAAAATAAACAAGGGCTAACCACTCTTCGTTGTAGAAAGCGATATATATTCCCATGTTGATTTTGGCAACAGATTGAGCTGATTTGTAAAAAATGAAGAAATTTTTTTCCCATCATAGAAACTGAAATCTACTGTCCATTTTCAAGGTTTATTTTTTCAGTAAAACAATTTAAAAATGAAATCCAGTTGAATAAATTAAGTTTGATAATATTCTGAGATATCATGTTGAAAATGGAAAATTGATTAGAATTCTTGGCCATTACTCTAACCATTCCATTGGCAGAGCTCTTCTTTCTGAAGGGGTTGATATATATCAGTGATTATTAACGTTTAATTTTAACAGGATTAGAGAATCCAAATTTTTGATGAATCGAGTTGAAACTAAGTTGCCTGGTTGTTCATGATGATAATTCCAGAAAGAAAATCAAGAATTTTTATCATTTGCAAAAGCTTGACACTACAAACTAAATATACTACTTTTCACAGAGATTAAAAAGAAGAGGGAAGATAGGAAGAAAGCAATGTAATCTAAGCTAATTTACATTACTGTATCATATGTTTCTTGCCACAAAGAAGTATATCCATGTTCCTCTAAGGGAACATTAACTGCATAGTAATTCTGAGAATAAGATTCACCAATAAATTCCATCATCTCATCCATCGCCTCTATATGATGCTCTATGTACCAATTCATGTCATCACTTGGCGAGGAAGGCACCATCTCCATGTCATTCCATTCAAAGTAACCGAAATTGTACTCCAAATTACCGCAATCTCTATTCACCTCACTGACGAATTCAGGCTGCATTGCACAATGATGGTTTGCCGTTGTAGTTACACTGATCTCTTCTTCTAGAGATTGCATTACACTTTGTAATTGTTCGTCGTTGAACTCCTCACAAGGTGATTCCTCTAACAAGGAAATGAGAAGAGCACCATCAATTTTCGGGGCTTCTGTTTCTTCTATGAATCCATCAAATGCTGATCTTTCTTGCACCATCAACGCCATTTCTTTATTAAGAAGAAAATAAAGGGATGAAGCTATAAGTCAGGCTTGAGAAAATGTTACGAACTCACAATGGCTCCAGCAAAGGAAGTAGTTCTTTATATAGATCGATGGCGATGACTAAACAACTGCCTTTAACTAGGGACCCCATCAAACGTGTGCTCATGTGCTAGTGGAATATTTTAAAACAAACTTCTATGATATATGAATATAATTAATAAGTTAAAGTTTATGTCATGCAAAGATGGAACCAGGAAAGAACATCTGGCCCTAGATTTTAAGTGAATCCGAAGTGAAGATTTGCTTGTCTTCTTCACAAGTACAATGTTTTTCCCTTACGAAATGAAGCTGGGAAATTAATTGTACATGTCTGGCTACAACCACTTTCCAGGTTGGCAAAATCTATCACTGGTTTAATCTATGCATCAGAAGATAAAGACAGAGGCAATCTCGATCCTAATGGACATTAAGCACGTATCAATAGGCTAGGGAAGGAGCTTACAAATATACGGCTCACAATTATTTGGATGGTTATGTGATTTGACAATATTTCAAAAGAAAAACATCCTACACACTGATAGTAAAGCTTTTGAATTCCACTAGCATGTTTAAATAATTGATGTAAGTCCATTGAATTATAAATAAAAACATATTAAAATTGACATGATGAGACTTGTTTCTGATATGTATTGACATCTGTGTACTACAAACTTAAAGGGTTCTTTTTGGGGGGTCTGAAGTTTATTGGTGACAGTAATCAATGGAAACAGGTCGTGCAAACTTCTGTCAGTTGCTCATGTGTTGGGTGTTGATTGAAGGTATATAATTATTTAATTATTACTTAATTAAAGTAAAATGAGATTCAGGTACCAATTTTTCTGAC
The DNA here is from genome assembly GCF_053813885.1 of Theobroma cacao. NCBI lineage: Eukaryota > Viridiplantae > Streptophyta > Magnoliopsida > Malvales > Malvaceae > Theobroma > Theobroma cacao. The sequence goes on from NC_142645.1 coordinate 10,380,525, forward strand.
CACTCAACCGACTTTTGGTGCACACCCTTCAACCATAAGCTTTTAAGTGGATATTATAATTGAGATCTCACAATTCTATATGAGTGGGAGATCATGTATAGATATACCCATTTATAAGTTAAATATTTGCGTGTCAAATCTCACAATTCCTTTATCTTTATGGCACGCAAATGACGATGGCACATACATGCGATCCTTGTGCCTTATGACTCGTGGAATTTCCAAGAGAAAGAAAAAGAAAGTGGAACTCTTTATCATAATCTTGATTTAATTCTTTCTGGTGGCGCAACTCAAGAAGAAATATAATGTTTTTTAAAGAACACCTGGAGCTTATATTATAGGATATTGAAAGAGAAACTTCAAGTTGTAAAAGTATGTTAGCTGTATATTAGCCGGAGCAATTGAGTACTAGAAACATGAAGTGATCAAGTCATCAAATTGGTCTGCACAGAGGAGTTGCTTATTTCCGGAAAACATTATATTTTGACACACACAATCATCTAAACAAATGTCATTAGTTTGTTCTTGAAACAAGGCAATTAATTACTTGAAAAAAAAGCAAATCTAATTTGTTCCAAACGCACTGTTAGAGATATTATAATATAACTACTAAAACCAGTTAATTTTTTTTTTAATGAGGGAAGGGAGATTTGAAACTTATTTTTTAAATAAGAGGTAATATATTAACCAATAAGCCAAATATTCGAGTGCTACTAAACCAGTTAATTTAATTTTTTTAAAAATATAACTAAAAAGTGCATGCTCTAGATATCAAATTTAAATGAAATGGAAACATTTACCTCTTCTTTTGTCCAGTTAAGATAATTACAACTTTGCACTTAGGGAGAATGAACAAATGTGTGTAACAAAATTACATGACTAATCAGTATGTGCAAAACATATTGACATTTTTTTTTTTTTTGAAAAGTTGCTTTCATTGACAAAAGAATGATCTGTACATGGGGTTGAAGTAGGAGAAAAAATGACTTCAAACCCGAAGACAAAATGGGAGGCATAAGCTTCCAGCTAGTCAATGACCAAAATAGAACCTGTACCCTTTATACAAAAGAACTCCTACAGGCTACAAGATGTATTGAGCATAAAGCCTAGCTGTACATGAGATCAAAAAGCAGAAAACAAAGAAACAGATGCCCACTATGATTGCCTTAAGGTTAATCTGGCAGCATGCAATAAACAAGCGTGATTTCATCAGCAAAAACGAACAAGCAACCCAGCATGTAAATAAAGTAGCAGCGTTAATCTTCATTTATGGAATGACATTTTTTTTTCTTTTGAAAGCAAGATTTCATTGCTAAACATATCTGTACACTTGCTGCCCATTTGGTACCAAATTATGGCTGAACACCTGATGTACAAAACATCATGAAACCTGAGCATTGTTTCCGGATTACAAGGTCACCAACAAACAGCCTAAGTCCCAAATGGCAAAGCATTATGCAGTTGCCTTAAACCCTCCCATAGAGACACAATCCAGTCAATTTGGGCAACACAATGGCGTTTACAAAATGAAACAACACAACATACCAGACATTGTTGGTTTTGAAAGAAAAAATGCTTCAGGTAAATGATGAAGATGAACCAAAGAAGAAAAATTTTCTGGAGAAAGGGAACATACATAACTGTTAAAACAGCTGGTTTATATACCAGCACATTTACAAAGGCATTGGGTCCTACACAAGCATCTGGAAAATGACTAAGGAAATAAAAGGAAGCCGTGTGGCTTTTACAATATCAAGGCCAACGGCCTGTTGAGCAACAAACAAAAGAAAATAAGTTGAAGGAAAAACAAGGAAGCATTAAGAAGTACATGCACAGCACGCATATGAAAACCATTAAAAACCATGTGACTATCACGTGATCACCATTTAGCACCAGGATTGCAAATTCAAACTTCCGTTCTAACACCTCCTGGAAGTTAGAGTTTGTAGATTCCCAACTTCGATCTTAACTGCTCAAATTTGTCTTTGTAGAGTCCTTTTGTACAGATATCTGTCAGAAAGCATGTTGAATGAAGGAAAACGGCACTGGCATGGAGAGAATTTCACTGGACATTCTCATTGATTTTCTCTTACTCTAGGTCAGAGCATTACAAGGCAATATATATGTATACCATTGAATTAATTAAAAAAAGTTTTGTTTCTAACTAACTAATAATTACAAGCTAACTAACTTTTAAAAGAGATTAAATGAAGTGCTACGTTTTTTAGTATCTTTGGTCTTTTACTGAAACGGTGAGTTTTTTTTTGGTCCTCTGTTTTATCTTCTTTCTCAGCGGAGGACTTCTTCATTCCTTGCCTGTGTTCATGTTTTCTAGGAAACCTTATTTTCACTGCTAATCCAGTCAATGTTTAATACTCACCCTCAAGATGAACTGTGAATATCATGAACATTCATCTTGCTCATCAAGAAGTGGAATTGTCTTGGTTGGAGTCCCTTAGTGAAGATGTCAGATAGTTGTGACTGTGTTGAGATGTACAGGGGGTTAATTAATCCTGCCATTACCTTTTCCCTGATGAAATGACAGTCCATCTCTATATGCTTCGTTCTTTCATGAAGTACTGGGTTTTTGCTAATGTATATTGTTGATTGGCTATCCGTGTACAAATTCACTGCTTCAGGATGATCTATGTGAAAGTCTGTCATCAAGGATTTTAGCCACATGATTTCACAACAAGCTACAGCCATAGATCGATACTCGGCCTCAACTGAACTTCTGGCCACAACAAATTGCTTCTTCGATTTTCAGCTTATCAGTGAACCACCAACAATGATACAGTACCCTGTGACTGACCTTCTAGTATCTGGACAACCTGCCCAATCACTATCTGAGTATCAAGATATCTTCAAATTATTCCTTGACTTCATTAGAATTCCCTGACCTGGTGCCTTTTTGATGTACCTTAGGACTCTGTGAGCTGCTGCAAGATGTTTAAGTCCTGGTTTGTCCATAAGTTGTGAAAGCACCTGTACAGCATAAGTAATATCAGGTTTGCTAAAAGTCAGGTATAGTAACTTTCCAATTAGCTGTCTATAGCTGGTAGCATCTATAAGCTTATCTTCATCACTACTCTTGACTAATTTGTGGTTGTAGTCAATTGGTGTACTTGCAGGCTTTGTTCCAAGCAACCCGTGTTCTTCCAAGAGATATAGAGCATACTTCCTCTGGCATATTGATATGCCTTCTGGTGATCTAGCTATTTCCAGTCCTAAGAAGTATTTGACTTTCCCAAGGTCTTTAAGCTTGAACTCTGAACTCAGGTAACCTTTGACATCATTTTTTGCTTGAATGGAAGAACTGGCAATTAATATATCATCGACATATACTAAAAGTGCAATGAAATCTCCATTATGTGTCTTCATGGTGAAGAGTGAATAGTCTGAATTCGACTGTTTAAAGCCATACTTCAAAACTGATGTAGTGAGTTTTGAATTCCAAGCTCTTGAAGCTTGCTTGAGTCCATAAAGTGACTTGTGTAGCTTGCAGACTAACCTTGAACTAGTAGGATACTCCCTCTTGAATGTGTACCCTTGTGGCAATTCCATGTAAACCTCTTCTGTCAATTCACCATTCAAGAAGGCATTATTAATGTCCAGTTGTGACAAACGCCAATTCTGTGCTGCTGCTAAGGCAAAAAACATTCTCACTATTGTTTGTCTGGCTACAGGACTAAATGTTTCCTGGTAGTCAAACCCTTCAATCTGGTTATACCCTTTAGCAACCAATCGTGCCTTATATCTTTCCACTTTGCCATCAGCATTTAGTTTCACCTTGTACACCCATTTGCACCCTACTGCATGATAGTTCGAAGGTAGTTGTACAATGCTCCATGTTCCATTATCTTCCAATGCTTTCAATTCAATGTCCATGGCTTCTTTCCAGTGAGAATGAGCTACTGCTTTCTGGTAAGAGTTTGGTTCAAATATAGTTGATAAGGAGATAGTAAAGGATCTGTGTGCTGGTGACAATTGGTGACAGGAAAGATATTTGGTAATTGGATGTGAAGTGTTGGCATTGGTTTGATGTGGTGAGTCAAGTTGATATGCCTCTAGGTACTTAGGAATGTGTTTTGGCCTGGTGCTCTTTCTAATTGGCATCTGTGGTTCAATGACAGGGTCTAGTTCAGTTTCATCAGTGCTGCCAGTTGCAGGATCACTAGCAGTGTCAAAGGTAAGTTGATTCAAATCATATGTATTTGATGTTTCAGGTTCATGGTTTGATTGTACATGCTCAGGTGAGCTTAGCTCAGCTGATTGTAGGTATTGGTGATTGAAATTGGTTGGATTTGAGTCAAAAAGGTCAAGAAATTTGTCATGTCCATCAAGTGTTTGATGAAATGTTTGATGTGTTGAATTATGCTGTAGAGTATGAAAGGAAAAATCTCTTCATGAAAAATCACATTCCTTGAAATGAGGATCTTTTGTGCATTGATGTCATAGACTCTATACCCCTTTATGTTGCTTGGATAACCTAGAAATATGCATCTACTAGCTCTCTCATCCAATTTCTTTCTATTTCGAGTTAGGGTAGAAACATAACACAAGCATCCAAACACTCTAAAATGTGTATAGGATGGTGGTTTTTTTATGAAGCAATTCATATGGGGATTTGTTTTTGAGAACTCTAGTAGGTATTCTGTTTATGACATGCACTGCTGTTAGGACTGCATCCCCCCAAAACTTGATTGGAAGCTTTGAATGGAACATTAGGGCTCTAGCCACCATCAGAATATGCTGATGTTTTCTTTCTACTGTTCCATTCTGCTGATGATCCTCTACGCAGGATAACTGATGTACTATTCCTGTTTTTGCAAAAAAATCAATGAGTTTGAATTCCTGACCTTGGTCAGTTCTTATGCACTTAATTGTAAGATCATATTGTCTTAAAACAAAGGCATTGAACGAATGTATGATGCTTGAAACTTCTGTTTTGTTTTTCATAAGGAAAATCCATGTAAAACGAGAATAGTCATCTACTATTGTGAGGAAATATTTCTGATTTTGCAATGTGGGCTGTTCATAAGGTCCCCAAATGTCAATATGAATCAGTTCAAAAGCCTTTTTTGTGTTCTAAATATGAGTTGGAAAGGGTAACTTCCTTTGCTTTGCCAAAGGGCAGATTTCACAAAATAGCTCATTTGAACATTTAACAGTTGGAAAATGTCAATTTATTACATTGATTCTTTCAATTGGAGCATGTCCAAGTCTGAAATGCCATAAATCAAAAGTCCTATGCACTATATTACAGCTTCTATCTGATGAAACAAAGGGAAATTCTAAAACTTTATCAAAACAGTATCTAAACAAGTCTTGCTGTTATTTCTTATCTTCCATCAAGTATAGTCTTGTAATGGCTCTAGCAACCCCAATCACAGTCCATGAGGGAATGTCCTGGACAATACAATACATGTCAGTGAAGAGAACACATGTTGTCTTTGTACTAGTGAGCTGACCAGTAGACACAAGTTTAAATTTGAAACTTGGCACACAAAGCACATTTTTAAGGGTCAACAATAGGGTGAGCTTAACAGTACCTACATGAGTAACCATGACTTTTCTATTGTTTGGGAGCTGTACAAAGCAATTTGTGACAGGTCTAGAATAGGTAAAGTTCTTTAAAGAATATGTAATATGGTCTGTTGCACCAGAATCCATTATCCAAGAATTGTGATTAATCATGAGAGAATTGACATTTTCAAACTCATGTGGCATATTATTTCTTGTATTGAAACAAAGATGGCCAGAAATTATACCTGCAAAAGCTGAGTTGGCTAGGGAATGTTTTGTCTGTTGTGTGTTTGTGGAGGTGCTCTTACCTTCAAAGCTTGTTAACCCATTCTCACTCAAAATTTCCATTAACTTGTTGACTTGATTTTGCAAGTTAGACATTTGGGACATGGTGCTTGTTCCACTTAGGCCTTCTCCCTGGTCCATGTGTGTTTCTTCAATCAACACTTCACTTACTATTGTCACACTGTTCACAGCTCCTTTCCCTTTCCTCATATTGTTCCTCCCCTTTGTGAACTTGAAGTCCTCTGAAAATCCAATGATTCTATAGCATTTCTCTTTGCTATGCCCCTTTTTACCACAGTGATTGCAAAATAAATCCTTTTTGGAATTCTTCTTCATATCTGTCATAGTGTTCATGGTAGAAGATTCAAGCACTGGTTGAGTTTGAAATAGCATATTCCTCTGACTTTCTTCCCTTAACACTAAGCTGTAGACTTTGTCAAGGGTGGGTATAGGATCCATGAGTATTATTTGGGACCTCACTGCAGAGAAGGAGTCATTTAGTCCATTTAAGAATCTGAAGACCATATCTTTTTGATATTGGTCTGTGTACCTTTTAAAACACTCTGCATTACATTTCCCACATTGACAGTGTGGCAAGGGTCTATAGTTTCTTAATTCTTCCCAGATTCCCTTGAGTTCAATGAAATAGCTATCCACCGACCTAGTCCCCTAACTAACACTGCCAATAGTGTACTGCAAGTTGCAGACTCTTGTGTCGTCTGGCTGAGCATAGCTTTGCTTCAAGGCACTCCAGATTTTCATGGCAAAGTCCATGTAGAAAACAGTTGAAGCTATAGGTGGACTGATGGAATCCAATATCCATGCTACTATGAGGTTGTTGCATCTAATCCATGAAGAATACAGATCATCTGTGACTTGAGGTTTGGGAATGGATCCATTTATGAAGCCTAGCTTGTTTTTAATTGAAAGGGCTAAGAGAAATGATCTGCTCCATGCCACATAGTTGTTTGTGGTGAGCTTTGGATTGATGACAACTGAACCTAGATGGTCAATGTGGTGTAGGTAGTAAGGAAACTGTGGGTCTCCTACTGGTAATAGCTCGGATGAAGTCTGAGATCTCTGGGATCCTGACTGATTCGAGTCTGCTGATCCAGACATGATTCAAGGTAGGGCAAGATTGATTTGAAGAGTAATGATATAAATGGAGAGACAATAACAGATGGAAGGATTCAGAAATGTGAAATGAAAGGATCTGAGGAAAGAAAAAAAAATTACTTCACCAGAAATAGAGAAACAGATAAAGCCATTTCCCAGAAAACGTCTTTCTGCTTTGATACCATGTCAAAAAGCATGTTGAATGAAGGAAAACGGCGCTGGCATGGAGAGAATTTCACTGGACATTCTCATTGATTTTCTCTTACTCTAGGTCAGAGCATTACAAGGCAATATATATGTACAGCATTGAATTAATTAAAAAAAGTTTTGTTTCTAACTAACTAATAATTACAAGCTAACTAACTTTTAAAAGAGATTAAATGAAGTGCTGCGTTTTTTAGTATCTTTGGTCTTTTACTGAAACGGTGAGTTTTTTTTTTGTCCTCTGTTTTATCTTCTTTCCCAGCGGAGGACTTCTTCATTCCTTGCCTGTGTTCATGTTTTCTGAGAAACCTTATTTTCACTACTAATCCAGTCAATGTTTAATAATATCTCCCAACTGGTCATTTGTGCTACAATACTTTACCTAAACTTCTTGATTCTTAATAGCTTCCCTGATGGCATGAAATTTGACTCGTATGTGTTTAGTTCTTCCATGTTCTACAAGATTTTTAGCAATTGCAACTGCAGATTGATTATAAATCCATATAGTAGTTGGAGTAGATTCTTTAAACTTTAGGTCTGTAAGTACCTTCTTTATCCATAAAGGCTTATTGGTTGCAGCAGCAGCTGAAATATACTCTGCCTCTGCTGAAGACTAAGCCACAACATTCTGATTTTTTGAGTTCTAGCAAAACACTACACTTCCAAAAGAGAAACAAAAACCACTGGTACTCTTTGAGTCTTCAAAACTTCCTACCCAGTCACTATCAGAGTATCCTTTAAGCCCTTCACTTTCAACCTTATTGTTTTTAAGACGAAAATCCAAAGTTCCTTTGACATACCTCAGTATTCTCTTTGCTATAATCCAATGTATATTCGAAGGAGCTTGCATAAATCGAGAGAGAAGGCTGGTAGCAAACATAATGTTAGGTCTTGATGCTAAAAGATATAGTAAACACCCAATCAATCTCCTGTATTGTGTAACATCAACCTCAATACCTCCATTATCTTTAGTAATTTACTTCCAGCAACTAAAGGTGTAGACACAACTTTACATTCATCCATTCTGAATTTTTTAAGCAACTCTCTTGTATATTTCTTTTGGTGCAAGAATATGAAATCTAAGTTTTGAATGATTTGAAGTCTTAGGAAGTATGGCATTACTTCTAGATCACTCATATCAAACTCATTCTTCATCTTAGTTTTAAATTCATCTAAGTATTCATTACTTGGCCCTATTATGAGAAAATCATCTACATACAGTGACACAATCAACTAAATATCATCAACAAAACTTTTGACATATAGAGTAGGCTCACTTACACTTCTTGTAAAGATTTGACTCTATAGATAGTTGTCCATTTTTTCATACCAAGCCCTTGGGGCTTGTTTGAGTCCATATAGTGCCTTTGTGAGCTTGCATACCATATCTTCCTTTCCTGGTTCAACAAAGCCTTCTGACTATTCAACATAAATGCTTCACTGATAGTTCCATTTAGGAAAGCTGATTGGATGTCAAAATGCCAGATTAGCCATCCCTCCTTTGCTGCAAGTCCTACCAAGAGTTTGATGGTGTCGTGCCTTGCTACAGGAGCAAAGGTTTTGAGATAATCTACACCATATACTTGAGAGAACCTTTTTACCACAAGTCTAGCCTTATACTTGTTAACAAATCCATCTGAGTTGAGTTTTGTTCTGTACACCCATTTAACCCCTATGACCTTTTGTTTGTCTGGTTTCTTAACTAGAATCCAAGTTTGATTTTTTCTTATCATTGACATTTCTACTTCCATAACCTGTTTCCATTTTTCATCAACAGCTACTTCAGCAAAAGAACTTGGTTCTATAACAAAAACATAGCATCTAGAGTAAATATCTTGCAATGATCTTGTACCTCTCACAGGGGGCTCATCAACATTCTCATCTGAATCTACATTAACTTTAGACTTAGAATAGTGATCTAGAATAATTTTTTTCCTCTCAGTGTTTTCAACAGAGTTTGCATCCTAATTCCATCTCTTATTCTCATCAAAAGCCACATTTCTGCTAACAAAAACCTTCATTGTTTTGACATCCAGTAATCTATAATCTTTAGAAACTTCACTATATCCCAAATGTATAGCAATCAATGAATTTTTATCCAATTTAGTTCTTTTTGCATCAGGTATTTTAGCATAGCCTATGCAAACAAAGACTTTTAAGTGAAAAACAGAAGGTCTAGAGTTGTACAAGGCTTCATAAGGAGTTTTGTTTGCTAAGGCTTTAGTTTTGGCTATATTGAGCAAATAGTTTGCTATGTTAACAGCCTTTGCCCACAAAATTTTTAGTAAACCTATTTCAAACAACAAACATCTGAACATCTCCATTAAAGTTCTATTCTTCCTCTCTGAAATCCCATTCTGCTGTGGACTATAAGCAGGTATCAAATGATGTATAACACGAAACCTTCTCAAATATTCTTCAAATTCCCTAGAAGTATACTCAGTCCCATTGTCTGTTCTTAAATTCTTTATTGTTAAATCCGTCTAATTCTCCACCTACACTTTAAACTTCATGAAAACACCCAAAACATCATATTTAAACTTAAGAAAGAACATCCAATTGAACCTTGTAAAATCATCAATAAGTAGTAGATAATATTTATTCCCATTTAAAGAAGGAGTTTTCACTAGACCTTCAAGATCAGTATGCAACAGTTGCAACTTTTGAGTTGCATTCCAGCTTTTGTTCTTTGGAAATGGCACACATTTTTGCTTTCCAAGCTGACATATTTTACATATTCTATCAGCATTCAAAAACATAGGCAAGCCCTCACTAGTTTCTTAGAAACCATCAACTTAAGTGAACTATAGTTCGCATGGCCATATCTTCTATGCCACAGTTCTTCATCTGACACAGAACATTTACATGCGGAATGCATAACTTTCATCCAATTTAAGGGAAAACACTTGTTTCTCATCCCTACAGTGAAGAGTTTCTTACTTGTAAAATCAATGACAGTGCATGCCTTGTCCTTGAACACCAGCTCAAAGTCATCATCAACCAGCTGACCAACACTCAATAAGTTCTGGCATACTTCAGGTGCATAAAAAACTCTTGATATTGACTTAATTCCACTAGGAGTTTGGACTTTTACTATTCCAATCCCATGAATTAATAGGAAATCACCATTACTTATTTTCGTTTTGGTACTGAAACTCTCATCTAGTGTTATAAACAAGTATTTGCATTTGGTAAAATGATTGGAGCAACCACTATCTAGTAATCAAGTGTCTTTCTTCTCAGTATTATCTGAACTCTTAACCATAAACAGAACCTCATCTTCAGCTTGAAGCTCTTCAACCACAACTGCCTTCTTATCAACACTTTTACCCTTATTTTTGCATACTTTTTTAACATGTCCTTACTGGTTGCATGTCTTGCACTTAACATTCAGTCTAAACCAACAATATTTCTCAGTATGGTTTGTCTTTTTACAATGAGAGCATGGTGGAAAATTTTTCTTTTGATCCCCTTACATATTCTCATCAATTTTCTTACCCTTATTTTTCTTATCTACATCATTACTCCTAGAGTTACTGCTACCAAATTTCAAATTCTTGGACTTGGCAATTAAGGCACTTTCAATAAGGCCTTGTTCCCTAACAGCCTTTTTTTGCTCTAAACCTTCCAAAGCATTTACTAACTCTTTCAAAGTCATCTGCTCAATGTCTCTAGAGTCCTCTAAGGAAGAGATTTTTGACTTATATCTCTCAGGAAGGCTTACTAACATTTTATTAATCAACCTTTCCTCAGACATTTCCTTACCCAATAATCTAAGTTGATTTACGACCCCCATCATCTTTCCAGAAAATTCTCTAATAGTTTCATTCTCATCCATAGTCAACATTTCAAATTGCCTAGTCAAATTAAAAACCTGAATCTTTCTAGTTATTTCACTACCATGAAATTCCTCTTTAAATGATCCCAGACCTCTCTTGGACTGTCTAAATGCATGATTCTAGCAAATATATCTTCAGATAAAGTAGATTGTAAACAGGACAGGGCTTTGTACCTTTTTGCCTTATCTTCTTCAAACTACCTTATTTGTGCCAAAGTTAGGTTAACGTGCCTTTGTACAGCTTATGTACCAGTCTCCACCACCTCCTAGAGAGAAAAAGCTTTGAGGTAAAACTGCATTTTAACAAACCAAAAAACCTAGTTTTCTTTAATAAAAACTAGAGGAGCTGTGGTACTGAACCCAGAGGTTGCCATGAATCACAAATTGGAAATCAAGGAAAAAAAGTAAAATAGCAGAGAAAAAAATAGTCCCTTAAGATCTAATTAATTGCTTTGATAGCATGTTGGTTTTGAAAGAAAAAGTGCTTCAAGTAAACAATAAAGATGAACTAGAGAAAGAAGAAAATTTTTTGGAGAAAGGAATATACAAAACTGTTGAAACAGCTGGTTTATATACCAGCACATTTACAAAGGCATTGGGTCCTACACAAGCATCTAACAAATGATTAAGCAAATAAAAGGAAGCCGTGTGGCTTTTACAATATCAAGGCTAACGGCTTGTTGAGCAACAAACAAAAGAAAATAAGTTGAAGGAAAAACAAGGAAGCATTAAAAAGCACATGCACAGCACGCATATGAAAACCATTAAAAACCATGTGACTATCATGTGTCACCATTTAGCACCTGGATTGCAAATTCAAACTTCCATTCTAACAGACATAACAGCATCTTATATGAGCCAAATCTACCACAAAAGTATTTAAAAAGATGGAGCTAAAAAAAAAAACACATATTGATATTGTAGAAATCTCCTTTACCCTAACTGCTCACCCCACATCCACCACCAGCACCACTTTCGCCGCTGCTGCCACCACCACCATCACTGCCACTGGCACCACTATCACTAAAGCCCCCTTCAATGGCAATTATATTAGTTGTTGTAGCAATTGTTGCAGCTCCAACCAAGATGGCCAACCCACCATCTCTAACTCCATTGTTATCCACATTTTGATCACCTCTTTCAACATTATATTGAGAATGAGACTAGGATTCAAATGTGGTGGTATTTCTTTTATCTCTCTTTCTAAGGCTTTTAATGCAAATGCAAAACATTAAAGCTAGGATTGCAACAACAATGGAACCACAGGCAATAAGTGCAATTACATAGGCTTCATCTCTATAGATATCATTGTCTAAGCTTCTAATATGATATAAGTTATATATTCTAAAGCCAACTATTTGGGAAATTTTAAAATCGCAAGAAATTTAGATGAAGTTATGTAATTAAGTTGACTTTTATTGTGGAAACGAATAAAAGAGTTTACTTTGTTTTTTTTTCTTTGCTTAAAAGTAAATTTTGGAAACAGGTTTTTTTTTTTTTTTTTGAAAATTGGAAATAGCTTAATTCCAATTGACTTTGCTGATACTCTCTAGCTAACAATAATTTTATTTAGGGTAAATTACCCCAACTTTCTAAATTTTAATCATAATTCACATTCAGCCCATTAGTTTTAGAAATAAATACCCTGTCCTAAAACCTTTAACACTTTAACAAATTTAATAAAAAGATTGAAATACCCATCAAATACCTAAACAACCTCATATGAAGCCAAACCCACCACATGCAGGCCATTGGTTTTAGTTTTTTTTGTTCTCTCACTCTAAAATCGTTTCTTCTCTTTGTGGGTTATATTTATCATGTGAACTTGATGTTGTACCATGTGTGCCCAGACCTTTACAATGCGAACTTGAGGGTCGTTGTAAAATGAGGTTGTTGCTAGCTATAGGTGGATAATTGGAGCCAATATCTTCTTAGATTGTCTATTCTAGGACACAAAAAAGATCAAAGATCTCTTCTTTCTCTACCTCTTCTTTTAATTGTGTTTATTTTTGAGGTATTTCTCCTCTTAAAACAACTTGTTCCTCTTTGTCTAAGAATGATATTATTGGTGTTGTTGCTTAAACCAAAACGAAAAAGGTTAGAAAAGGTAAATTTTTCAAATATACCTTATACTCATTAAACATACCTTTTACGCAAACTTTCACTGGTTCTTTCTCATCATGCTAATATTGTAAATCTAGAATCTTTTTTTTTTGAAGTGTTGGATGTATTCTATGAAATCTGCTTTTGATGTTCTCTTTCCAAGTCAACAAAAGTGCCTTTTTCTGGGGCAAAAAAGAACTTCTTCCTAAACATCCGGCACATTGACCCTAAGATTGCACAAAACTAGGAGTGAGATTAGTAAACTATGTATAAACCTTTTCGATTAGGGACCTAGAGAATTCCTTTAACTTCAAATCATTGCCTAATCCCGAGTCTTCACAAACTTCATGACATATTCTCAAGCATCACTAGTCTTGCCATTAAATTGGTAAAACTTAAAACTAGTGCAGTCTTTAGGATACAAGTTAGTAGCTATGCTAGCAAAAGAAGGCAACTTAATTAAAGCTCTTATCAAGCATCACCAATCTTGACATTAAATTGGTGGAACCTAAGAATGGTGTAGTCTTTAGGATATGACTTAGTGTTGAAATTAAGGTTGAAGTTTTTGCATTTCAGATTTTATGTCAAAGTCTGCTTCAAATCTAGTGCAAAGGTTGAAGACAATGGTTCGTCACATGAGGGGCACATTTTCGTCTTCTTATGTTGGCCATTTTACTATTTACCTTTCATGTTTTACTACTTAGTCATTTTCTTTTAATTTCTCTAAGACACTATGTACATAGCCATGCGTCAAAATTTGTTTTGTGAAAATATTCCTAGGACCAAACTGTTGGGTGGTATGTGGATTTGTCGGCCACTACCTTTTTGGTCTCCTTCCATAACTCATTGTATAAATACTCTAAACCACCATTAGTGAAATGAAAAGCTCTCTTTCCGATTTTACAAATCATTTTCTCTTCTTAAATTTTTTGTTTTCATATCGTTTTTTATCATGATATTAGAGGTTATCTAAGGATCCTGAGAAAAATTAAAAACTGGCTACAACCTTGAACTCTTTTCTAAAAATACTTCTTGTTTTTCACAAGAAAACAAAGTCTGCATCTATGGCATCTTCAAGTTTCAACACAGCAACTCCACCTATATTTAGAAATGAGAACTATGCTATTTGGGCTGTTAAAATAGAAGCTTACTTAAGGGCTTTTGATCTTTTGAATGTTGTGAAGGTAGGAGGTAAACCTCCTGTTGTAAGGCATGCTAACCCCACTATAGCACAGCTTAAGTAGCATAGTGCGGATGTTGCAAAGAGATGCAAGGCACTTTCTTTTATCCATTCAACTATTACTGACGTCATTTTCACAAGGATTATGACTTGAACCTTAGCTAAAAAGGCTTGGGATCGTTTAAAGGAAGAGTTGCAAGGTAGTGAACGGACTCAACAGATGTAAGCTTTAAATCTCCATAGACAATTTGAGATGTTAAAGATGAAGGAAAAAGAGACCATCAAGGAATATTTTGATAAGTTAATAAAGGTTATAAATCAGCTTAGATTGATTAGAAAGGAGTTAATCAATCGCAAGATTACGAACAACATACTGATAAGTCTTTTTGAGAAGTTTGAATCTAAAATAGCTTCTCTTAAAGATTCCAAGGATATTACACGATTGATAGTCACTAAGCTTGTAAATACACTTCAAGCTCAATAACAAATTAAGGCCTTAAGACAAAAAGATTATGCAAAAAAGGCTTTTATGGCTAAGGTAAAGGGGAAATCTTATTCTAGTAAGAAGAAAAATGACACTACAAGGAAAAAAAAAAGAGAAGAAACTGAATGACAGAAGAATAGGAAAGTCAGGGACTCAATATCCACCATGCACTCATTGTGAAAAAAAAAAAAACCATACTGAGAAGTTTTGTTGATTTAGACCCAACATGAAATGCAGATCTTGTAACCAAATGGGGCATGTGGAAAAATTTTATAAAGCTAAAGGTGTCGTCATTAAAGAAAAAGCAACTATGATGGAAGAAAATAATGAAGAAGAAGAAGAAATTTTGTTTATGGTTTAGAAAGATGTTGGTGTAATGCAATGGGATATCTAGCCTATTAATAGTGCTTGTTCGAGCCATATGAAAATTAATGACAGTTTGCTTACTACACTGGAAAAAGGTTATAGATCAAAGGTCAAAATTGAGAATGGAAACTACCTATAAATACTTGGCATTGGAGCGGTTGAAGTTTAAACACTATCAAGAATCAAGTATATTTTGTATGTTTTATTTTTTTCCAAAGGTAAATAAAAGCTTGTTAAGTGTTGGACAATTGCTCAAGAGTAATTTTGTGTTAATATTCAAAAATCTTAGCTGCACCATTTATGATTATTTAGGCAAAGAGTTATTTGTTGTTCCAATGAAAAACAAATGCTTTCCACTTGACTGGAATGAAATGGAATATAGCAATTATGCTTCTGTTGCTGGTGATAGTAAACTATAGCTCAAAAGGCTCTACCATATCAACTATAACTACCTTAAACTCATGTCATCTGAAAAGCTTGTGAGTGGCCTTCCACAATTTTCTGAATCTGATCATTTGTGTGACGCTTGCCTTTATGGAAAGCAAAAGTTCATTTCCTACGTAGAGTAGAACGAGAGCTACAGAGTACCTTCAACTAGTTTATTTCTGATGTTAGAGGCCCAATGAAAACACCTTCTTTGAATGGAAGTAAGTTTTACATTACCTTTATTGATGATTTTACTAGATATTACTAGATTTATTTTCTGAAATACAAATCATAAGTATTTGGTTGCTTTATGAAATACAAAGCACTTGTCGAAAATGAGTCAAGTAAGGCCATCAAAATTTTGAGGACTGATAATGGGTCTAAGTATACTTCAGATGCATTTGAAGGGTTCCTATCTTTGAAAGAAATCAAACATCAATCCATAGTTTCATATAATCCCCAACATAATAGGGTTTGTGAAAGAAAGAATCGAACCTTGATGGAAATGACACACTACTTATTGTTTGAATAGAAATTGCTTAAAAGTTTTTGGGCAAAAGCTGCACATGTATCTACAATGTTGTTGAATATTTCTCATACCAGAGCATTAAAATAAAGTCTCCTTATGAAGCTTGCTGCAAAACAAAGCCAACAGTATCTCATATAAAGGTTTTTAGATGTATTAGCTATGCTCAAATACCTCAAGCCAAGAAATCTAAACTTGATGCAAAATCACAGTTGGCAATTCACCTTGGGAACAATGACAAATCAAAAGGTTACAAATTGTGCAATCTGGAAATTGAAAAAAGTGTTTACTACCAAAGATGTGAAATTTGAAGAAGATCTAAGGTGGAATTGGGACAACAAAGAAATTGAGAATTCAAAAATGAAAATATAGTTGGTGATGTTGAACTTGGAAATGAGAATCAAGTTGAAAATGATGATGGCTTTGCAATAAGGGGTACTAGAACATTGCAGGACATACATGAAAGGTGCAATGTAGTTATTCATGAACCAGTGACTTTCACTAAAGCTCAAGAGAGTAAAGAATGGCAGTAAATTATGAAAATAAAGATTGATATGATGAGGAAGAATGACACCTAGACTTTAGTGGATAGACCTAAGAATCGAAAGGTAATTGGGGTTAAGTGCATGTTTAGAACTAAAAACAATGTTAATGGAATTGTGAACAAATATAAAGCTCAACTGGTAGTGGAGGGTACTCACACGTTTATGGAATTGACTACTTGAAGACTTTTGCTCCAATAGCAAGGCATGATACTAAAAGATTGTCGATGGCTTTATCTACTAAAGAGAATTGAAAATTTTGGCATATGGATGTGAAGTCAACATTTCTTAATTGACTGTTGACTAAAGATATCTTTACAAAGCAACTAGAGAGGTTTATTGAGATTGGTAACGAAGACAAGGTTTGTAAGCTAAACAAAGCCTTGTACAAGTTAAAGCAAGCACCAAGAACTTGGTATGAGAAGATTGATTCTCATCTTTGTAACAAAAAGTTCATGAGAAATGAATCTGAACATACTTTTTATGTAAAAAGTTCAAATGGGAAAATTCTGTTAATTCTTTTAGTAAATGTTGAAGAATTGCTCATAACTGGACCTTATAGTGAAATGTTGACAAAGTTCAGAAACCATATGAAGATGGAGTTTGATATGACTGATCTTGGTGAAATGACTTATTTCCTTGGTTTAGAATTCATTCAAGGAACAAATTGCATGTTTATTCACCAAAGTGAATAAACAAAAGATCTTCTGATACATTTCAAAATGGAAGCATGCAAGGAAATTTCAACTCCCTCTATTTTAGGTAACAAGCTATGTAAAGAATAAGGTTCTCCTAGTGTAATTATAAGTATAGAAGCTTGATAGGCTGTTTATTGTATTTAACAGCATTGAGGCCTGATATTATGCACACTATTAATGTACTTTCAAGGTCTATGCAAGCCCTAACATAAATTCACTTTTCTATAGCCAAGAGAGTGTTGAGATATCTTAAAAGAACATTAAACTATGGTTTGAAATTCTACAAGAAAAAGAGCACTGAACTACAAGGATATAGCGACAGTAATTGGGCAAGCTGTCTTGATGATTCATGCAACACAATAGGTTTTTGTGTCTCATTGGAAAATGGTATGTTTGCTTGGAATTATAAGAAGCAAGAGGTGGTGGCACAATCCTCAATTGAGGTTAAGCATATTACCATAGCATCTACACTGAATCACGTTCTCTGGTTAAGGAAATTTCTAAGTGATTTAGGATTCAATCAAACAATTAGAATAGTTTTGAAAGTTGACAATCAATTTGCAATTGCAATTGCAAAGAATCCAATACAACATGATAGAACAAAGCACATTAGAATAAAGTTTCATGTGATAAGGGAAGTTGTAAAAAATCAAGATATCATAATGGAATATTGCGACATTAGAGAACAAATTGATTACTTTCTTACCAAAAACCTGAGTAAAGATAAGTTTATCACTCTGAGAACTAAGCTAGGGGTCACCAAACTTCACCTCAAGCTGGTGTGTTGAAATTGAAGTTGAAGTTTCTAGGTTTCAAATTTCACGCCAAAGTCTGCTTCAAATTTGGTGTAAAAGTTGAAAACGATGGTTTGTCACATAAAGAGTACATGTTTGTCTTCTTCTTATGTTGACCGTTTTACTATATACTATTTACTTTTCATATTTTATTTCTTAGTCACTTTCTTTTGATTCCTTTAAGACACTGGGTACATAGCCATGTGTCAAAATATGTTTTATAAAAATATTCCTCGAACCAAGCAATTGGGTGGTATGTGGATTTGTGTGCCATTACCTTTTCTATCTTCTTTCACAACTCATTATATAAAGACTATGAACCACCATTAATGGAATGATAAGTTTTTTCCCTTCGGTCTTATAAAGCATTTTCTCTCCTTAAATTTTTTTGTTTTCATATCCTTTTTTATCACTTAATAGCTACACTGACAGGATAAGGCAATTTAAGATTAAGCTTTGAAAAGTTAATGCTCTTACTCTTATGGTCAAGTAGCTTCTGAAGTTTTTCTTTTGTGACAAAACTTTGAGTAGTTGTTGAAGCAGTTACTATAGTAAAATTGCCAAAGATAAATGGATTAGTTGTAGTGGCCAATGCGTTTGCTGTGCTTTCTCCAATTTCCCCAATTCCATTCATGTTGTTCACCCCATTAATAGCATTTTCACTATTATGGGGTGGCTTGAGCTAGACTTGATGAGTTGTAGTAAGAGAGGATGCAAATTAGGCAATGGTCTTCATCATCCATTTATTGTTATAATCTAATATTTGCACCTTTTCTTGAGAGGCTTGGAGCATCTTCATAAGTTCCTAGACATAGGTGTGAATGGGTATCTCTTGGTTGTCGAAAGAACTCTCTATATCTTCTACTAGCGTAATTATTCGATAGCTTTTACTCAATGTAGTCACTCTTCCCCAATGATGTTGCCAAAATGTAGAGGGTTCTTCTAATAAGGAAAGAGGAAGTGTTGCAATAAATAAAGCAAGATGCATTAGAGGTGGTAGAAAGGAAGATTGGAACAGTCCTTGAAGCTTAAGTGCTTTATGGCAAGTGATAAAGAATAATAAATGAAGGACTAGGTGAAAGAGGCAACGGAGCACAACAAATGGACGAAGTTGAGTAGAAAGAGTGTTTTGAGAGAGCTTAGAAAGAGTTTCGACTTTCAAGGGTAATTTGATCAATTTTCTTCTCCCTCCTAAATTGATGTCATATTTATACTAAGAGTGTTTTCTTAGGAGTAGTTAGTAGAAAAGCACTTTTAAGAAAACACGTTTTGTGTGGGAAACATGTTCCTTATGAGAAAAGCACGTTCACTATGGAAAGAATAGCTTATTGGGTTCTGAATAGTGAAATAGTAACACTTAACAATATGTCGTGTTTTCTTGAGAAAGAAAGGAAAGGTAAAGCACGCATAATTTAAGAAAAGGTTAAGAAGACATTTTAACTATCTCAATATCTTGCCACCAAGTTAAGCTCTCTAAAATATTCCTAAGATGAAAATAAATTATAATCTTATCACTTATTCTGAATTGCTTTCACTGTCTTGTGTGACGTAGTTGTTCTGTGTGCTTGTTCTCATCCTATAAGACAACACTTAAAGAAATAATACATTGGCCAAAATTGCATGTCTACAATTGCAATCACGGTATACGCTTAACTTACCATCCATCTCTAAAGAAAAGTTTCAAGTCCAATTTATCCTTGGATGGAAAGAAACAAAAGAGGCTTTGTTTAATCTGTGCAGAGAGAAAGTGATTTTTTTTTTTTTTTTTATCATCATTAAGCCTAAGCTCTTAATTCCTTATGACAAAACACGCAGATGATACTACAGGTAAACCAGATGCAATGTATGTTAAGTTTAACCTGTATCCCAGCCATGGAGTAATGAGTAGGACGTGAGATATTTAGTTTCCAAAGGCATCTATTATAAACTTATGCTTCTATCACTATTCTCAAGGAATATATGTAATTTAAATAAATTTTGTATTTTTTTATTTTAAATCAAATTAAATATAACTATTAACCATTAATTAATTATCATTAATGTGTTTTTTTTAATGGCAATTATCATTAATGTATAAACACATCATATAACTATCATTTCGTCGCATTAATACATCACACCACTATTTAATGACACATAAACATATTACATTAACATCACACAATATACAATGACAAATAATATTTTTATTAATAATTATTCATTCATTAATTATTTTAAAATTTATTTAATTGAAAATATAAAATATAAAAATTAAATTAAATATAATAAAAATTAAAAATTAAATTAAATTTTCCTGAAGAGTGTCTCTCCCTCTCTCTCTCTCTCTCTCTTTCTCACAATATGCTCAAGTTTAAACACCCCAAATCTCCCTAATTAAAAAAATCAATTACATACCTTCGATGGTGAAGAAGCATAAGATTAGACAAGCGAGCGATGAGGATAAAAAGTAACAATAATGTCCACATCTCAAAAAAAAAGTTTAGCAATGCTGAGGTCATACATGAAAATGCAACATAATTAATTAAATATCTGAGGCTTAACATTAAACCCAGAAAACTTTAATTTACTGCAAATGAAGCATCTTAAACTTAAAGGCTACAGAACTGTCAGCAAAGTTTCAACAGGTCTCCCAGTAAAAATTGAACAAAAAGAGATTTAAATACAACTGTGATGAACTCATTCATGCCAGTAAACTGTATACCTTTCTTTCTGTCAAAAAGCCAACTAAATATCTTTTGTACAAGATAACGTCTTCATAACTGGATTCTTAATCTGAGATTCAGAGAGTGAGATCCTATTTCCCACCCTTACCATAAGTATCCTTAAGTGTAACTGTACGGTTAAAGACAAGTTTTTCTGCAGTTGAATCCTTGTCCACAGTAAAATAGCCTGAAATTGCATAACAAGTATGACCAATTAACACACTATAATACACCATAAACAAACACACAGTACACAACTTTTTAACCTCCAGTAAAAGACACCAAGATTTATTACTCTCTATCACTCAATAAAATATTTATTACTTCCACCCCTGATAAAATGCTAAAGGCAAAATATAATATAAGAACACAGTACTTGTATCTTATTTGGCTGCATACACCAATATTATATCAATATTATGGTTTTAAGTCATCCAAGAATTCAGAGAGCATAGAACCACACAAGGTTTATGAAACCTACCGAGCCTTTCAAACTGAAACGTATCCCCTACAGCAGCATCCCGAAGTGATGGTACTGCATATGCAGCAGGTACCACCACTTTGGAATCCGGGTTCAGATCAGCTAGCCAATTATCAAGTTCAGCAGGATTCTGAAGAAATAATTGAAGTCAACGGAGTTCATAAACATAGTGGCGGAAGGCAAGCAAAGAATTCAAAATACCAAAGTAAATAAGTGCCAACCTCAGAATTAAAGAGTTTGTCAAACAATCGGACTTCCACCTTCAATGGATCAGCCCCGGGGGAAGGTTCAGCAACCCAGTGAAGAACCCCCTGAGTGAAAATTTTCAAAAGGGTAAAGAATAAATACAGTCCGGAAAAGATAAATTGTACAACTCTCAAAGCATATCATTCACAAAGTTAGAAGTAATCAGTGAATTCCAGTATGACTTCAAATGGATAAACAAATAAAAACCTTTGGCTTGCTTTTTTTAGAAGGATCATATTCAGCTCGAATTTCAAGCACAGTCTCGTTATCATCTGCCAATATTACATCTGTGCACTTTATGGGGAATGCATACCTGCACAAATGGGAACGTGCAGCTATTCAACCCAGATCTGCAATAGGAAATTGACAACATGTGTGTGTGTATGTGTGTGTGTATGTACATAAACATACCTTAGCAGGACTGACTTGCCAAGAGCCAACCCATAGTAATCTTTAGAATCTTTCATCCGGAAATCTGAGCGCTCAATATATACAACATTTGAAAAAGGTACCTAAAGTCAGCAGAAGAAGTGGTTACTGTCACAGACCAATATCAAACAATTGGGAGCAAAATACGTTTCGCACATTAATATTTGCTTTCTGTTACAGGAGTAAAAGTTTCATGAGCAGACAATGCTCAAAACCAGTCCAAACGTGATTCTGATAAAAAACCATGCAGATTATTCAAATTTAAAACAATCTAAAAGCATGTCACTCTTATTTATCCTCACCTTGTAAAAGGCAGATGTATCATCTGCTTGAGCATCAGGCCATTTCTTTGCATCAAGATCCATAACAGAGCCAGATTCGAGGTTGGTTATGACTACCTGAGAACACAAAGAAGATGAGGCAGTCAGCAGAAAAGATGGTTTTTTTAAAGGAAGATTTCAGACTAGATGATGACCTTAAGTGGATGCAGCACAACCAATACACGAGGTGCTGTCTTGTTTAATTCTTCTCTAATGTGATACTCAAGGCGATCCAAGCGAATCATACTACAGTCACTGTAGCACAAAATGTTAAAACATTAATGAAAGAGTCAGCAATATGAAAAGCCAAGTTTGTCTAAAATGCATGTACATATAGTGCACCCCACAATAACTACACATAAAGAGTGCATTAGAATGTGTATTTTCAACCTTCTAGTGATTCCAATTCCTCGAACGAAAGCATTTATTGCAGTTGAAGTCACACCCCTACGCCGTAAACCAGCTAATGTCATGAGACGGGGATCATCCCAACCATCAACATATTTATTTGTCACAATGTAATTTAACTACAACATCACATCATAGTAGATAAATATTAGATTTATAACTTAAACAACTCAACAAAACACACTAAAATTTTCCATACAAAAACATTGATTTTGTTATACCTTCCGCTTAGACATCACAGTGTTTGTAACATTCAGCCGTGAGTATTCCCAAACATACGGCTGATAAAGGTCCAAGGCATGTAGCAGCCAGTAGTATGAAGCACGCCTTGTCTCAAATTCAAGTGTACATAGCTAAAAAACAAAAAAAAAAAAAAAGACGTTCAAGAATGAAATGGAAAAAAAAAAAAAAAAAGATGTTCAAGAATGAAAAGGAACTTTAAAGTTAAAATAATTAAATGAGCACAAAGTGTAAAGAACTCAATAAACTATATGTCATGCATGCCCTAGAAGACTGCATACTTTCAGAATTTTAAGTTTATTCAGTTTGTTGAATAAAAGAAAAACCTGAAAATCTTACATGCGCAACATTCGGTCCAGGAAGCAAAAAACAATCGTACGAGTTGAAAAAAATCATAAGCATAAGCTGCTCAGCTATTGGGACGACCAACATGCTTAGATTTCTCATGATTATTTATGAAGCCCAGAACAAGTTCCAGAATTTTGAGAGGACGGGTAGTATACATTCCTACCAACCAAGCATAAGTCCAAAGGACAGGAAACATTTTCATTGCATGAAAATGTTATTAGTCAGAGGCAACATGAGAAAACATTTTAATGATTATTTAGTAAAAAGTCTGAGAGACTAAAAGTAAGCTTTATCTAACAACTCTGCTTCTCATTCACTAAAAGCAGGACTAAAAACCGCTACTTAATTCCTACTGGAAGCATAAAGTAGAGGTTCAGAAACAATAAGTAATGTACAAGTTATTTTGATTATAAAAGTCCCAGAACCCTTCACCTTTAAAAACACCCTGAAATTTAGGTATGTTGTTAGTCAATAAAATTGAAAAACTTTCTTCTTCAAGTGTTTTTAAGAAATAAGTAACAAAATGGTCTGCATTATAATAACATAAACCATAAACTTCCAAGCATAAGTCCAAAGGACAGGAAACATTCAAATTGCATGAAAATGTTATTAGTCAGAGGCAACATGAGATAAAATTTTCATCATTATTTAGTGAAAAGCTTGAGATACCAATAGTAAGCTTTGATCTAACAACTCTGCTTCTAGTTCACCAAAAAGCAGTACTATAAACTGCCACCTAATCTTCCTACTAGAAGAATAAGGTAGAGCTTCAGAAACAACATGTGCAAGTTATTTTGATTATAAAAATCCCAGAACCCTTCACCCTAAAAAACACCCTGAAGTTCAGGTATATTGTCAGTCAGTAAAAATGAAAAACTTTGTTCTTCGAACATTTTAAAGAAATCAATAACAAAATGGTCAACTAAAATAACATAAGCCATAGCCTTCCAAGCATAAGCCCAAAGGACAGGTAACATTCACATTGCAAGAAAATGTTATTGGTCAGAGGCAACATGAGAAAAAACTTTCTTAATTATTTAGTAAAATGCCTGAGAGACTAATAGTGAGCTTTGATCCAACAACTCTGCTTCTAGTTCACTATAAGGCAGTACTATAAACTGCTACTAAATCTTCCTACCGGAAGAACACGGTACAGCTTCAGAAACAACACATAGTGTGCAAGTTATTTTGATTATAGAAATCCCAGAACCCTTCACCTTATAACACACCCTGAAGTCCAGATATATTGTCAGTCAGTAAAATTGGAAAACTTTCTTCTTCAAGCATTAGAAATCAATAACAAAATGGAAAACATTCAATTCTGCTCCTTCACATTGTCCCAACATTTTTACCTATTTCTCTTGGTTCTTTAGCAGCAATGAAATATAAATCACAGTTAACCCAAAAGCAGAAATGCTTTTCTTATCACCAACCAAGCTCTGTTGAATTTGGAATAGATTGAAGTTCGCAGGTTATGAGTGTTTTCGGTTACAGGAACTTTGGCTAATTTTTTATGCCTAATTTCTAGAAGCTATTGGGGCTTACCAAAAAACAAGTTAAAAATATATTTTTTTAATTTGTAGAAATCTTCCATTTTCTCGTTCCCATTGCTTTAGATTGATGAATCACTGCAAACCTTGAAGCTATTATGGAGTTGTTTGGCTCCTAAGAAACTGAAAGGAAGTATATTTTTCTTCATTTATGAAACAATAAAAAGAAAATTAAAAGCATGGCCGAAGAAAGCCACATGTCATATTTTTCATTATCAATTCATTCATTGGTCAACTAAGGGGTAAAACAGGGTCTGTAGTGGCAAGTTCACAGTTGGCAAAAAATATACCACGTCAGAAGAAAAATATTTATAAAATCCACATCATTAATTTTTCAGTGAAAAATTACATGTCACTTGGTAGTCCCTTGTCATCGCCATGTCACATGATTAAAACTCTTCTTTGACAGTATTATCAATTGTTCTTCATTGTTCATAATTCTAAAATAAAAGAGATCAATAAATTACTCAAAATTGAGATAGAAGGACTAAAATAGTACAGGGATGTACCAGCTACTTCAACCTAATTCTAGCATTCTATCCCCTTAATTCCAGTTTGTGATAAAATGCTAATTGAATCCAACACTGATTGATTTTCACACCTTAACCCTAATTCTGACTGTAGCCATAAACCCTAAAATCCCTAATGTTCGACCCCCACCCAGGACTAGGCAGAATTATCCAAATGGATCCTCTATCAGACACATCTAGCATTTACATGCCTTTTAAAAGTTAAAGATGGACTGGTTAAAACTAAAAGGAAACTTATCCAAAACTGATCTTGAAAGTTGCAAAAATTAATAATAGCTAAAAAAAGAAAGATAACATACTGAATGTGTGATATTCTCAAGAGAGTCCACGATGCAGTGCGCATAATCATAGCTTGGATAAATGCACCACTTATCCCCTGCATGAGGGTGAGGAGTAAACTGGAGAGAGAGAGAGCAAGATAAGAGTATGTCAACAACAATGGCACAAGGAAACTAAGTAATAAAAATTATATAGGATATGACCTACCTTGATACGATAAGCAATGAGGTCATACATATTGAAATTATCACTCTGCATATCTTGCTTCATCCTGAGTGTCGCTTTGCCCTCTTCAATTAGACCTCTCTTCATGTCATCAAAAAGTTTTAATGACTCTGCAATTGGTCTTTCTCTCCAAGGGCTATTCATCTTCTTTTCCCTATACTCCTTTATTTCTTCAGGGGTCTAGCACCAAAAGAACCAGTGCTGGTTAGGCATAGAGCATTGCCATGGATGCAAAAATTAAGTTCCAAACTAGAAGAAGATAGAGGCCTGTGCATTTTTTGCTCCAGGTTATGGATATTATCATGCATTAGAACCTGATGATCAACATATGCATGACCCCTTCGTATCAGCTCCACTGCTAACTCATACAAATCTTGGAAATAATCACTGGTGTAAGTTATCTGCAAAAAACCCAATGCAAATAGACATCAACCAAAAATCTTTAATAAAAAACTTACATTATAATGTTGAGAAATGTCATACCTTGAATGGTTCCCAGCCCATCCACTTGACAATTTCTTCAATGTGATTAATATATTCTTTCTTTTCAGCTTCAGGGTTTGTGTCATCATATCTAAAATTTCCCAAAGATAAAATTAGAAAGAAACACATGCAACTGAAAACATCACTAAGATTGGGATCCCCTCCATTACTCTTTTGTGGAGTACTCTTGAATCACGTGTAAGACCCACCCAAAAATTATGGAAGCCATAACCATGAATGGTAATTAAAGGTGTGTTGGAAAGTAATGGAAGGGAGCCTGATCCCATCACTAACCCATTTAAGTTGACAAAGCACATTCCAGAAATACAAAGGAGGTCCATCAACTATTGAGATACATAAAACAAAGTAACAATTTATTGAAAAACTTTAGGTGTTAGCAGAAAAGAGCAAATCTCACCTCAGGTAGCAGCATCCACCCCTCTCTTTTGCAAGGCCAAAGTCAACAAACATTGCCTGAGTTATAGCATTAAATACAACCATTGCAAAACAAATAGTATTATCAATACAGTGCTTGTCACTTTTCTGAATGAATTATCAATAAAACTTACTTTTGCATGTCCAATGTGTAGATATCCATTTGGTTCAGGAGGGAAGCGAGTAAAAACTCTTCCCCCAGTCAACTTCAAGTGCTTGTCAAGCATTTCCCTTGTATTGCAACATCTTAGCACAGATCCATTGCTGAAAAATACTTCTGTGTGCACCTAGTATCCACAAGAGAGTCACCATTTATTGAACAGTCAAGTGAATATTCAATGAAAAGAGCACTATCAATCATGTAAACCCTTGCTTCAGTTCTCATCTTCTTTTCCCTTCTTTTATTCAATTTTCCAGTTCTAGTTCTTTAGAATCAGGGATGCTAGGAGTCTATACCAACTAACGTACTCTTTCCACTGGAGGATAGAGAATTATTATCAAAAAATTTTGGCAGTGTTCTTGTGATTGATGGATGCAATCAACTTCAGATGTAACTCCTACAGAACCCTGGGTTAAGGCCTGGGGATTTCTCCAATCCACCATACATGTAACTCATGAGAAACCCTAGATGTCAAGCTTAGGAATTTCTTCCCTTTTCTCCATTTAATTTTCCCTGTTGTCCTAAACATTCATGTCAGAAAATTGCCTTAACCCTACCTTCCTTGCTATCCTACATCATCACCAGACAAATAAACATGATGAGTGCAATTATATACACCCTGAACTACTGATAACAAATAGAGGTAATAGCAACAATAAAAATGAGACAAATAGTGTTGTTCCTGAATCTTGAATGAATGTAAGGCAAGAGAAGAAAAGAAACCCTTGAAAGACTAGCTTATTTATATACCTTTACATTGTCTTCTGGGGCAGGAAATATTGAAAATGGATTAAGTTCTTCTTCAGATGGCTGTGCAGGAATATCATCAACAACAGCTTTTTTCTACACAAGTGCAATAAGCACAGAAGAGAGAAAAATTATTATCACAGACATGCACATGTAAATATGAAAAAACATGTACTGATTCTCACCTCAACTTTAGCAGGTTTCTCTTTCTTCTCCTTCTTTTTCGAAGGCTTCTCATCATCTGCTGCAGTCCTCTCACCAAGTAATTCAAACATTTTTACATCAACAAGTTGCTGTTACAGACGAGAGCAGACTCAGAGAAAATGTTTTCTATCAACAAATAGCCAATTCAGACCGTATAGGAAGTTTGGAAAATCACCTTAGCAATCTTTGGATCAGCCCATGGATGCCTCTTCCTAACGCTTCCCAACAACTCACCAACTAGAGACGAATGTAAATGATAAAAAGGAAAATTATAAAAAGAATATACTAAAATACATGTGCACAAGAGAAAAAGAGGTGAGCATTTCACCCAGATAACGACATATATCACAATAGATGGACTAGCATGAATTATAGAGCTGAAAGGGAAATAATGAATGTGTATCAGGCCGGTTACGCTATAAGCTTCTATGTCCACAATGTCAGGGAGTATGCATGTGTAACATCTGCACGTCCTTATACACACACATTCAAGCTGGTTCTATGACTGCATGTTTCTCTAGGTGTGTACATCAGTAAGTGTTTTTTGATACTCTCTATGTAAGCATGTGTATAAGAGCGAGAAAGCAAGAGAGAGAGAGATAACAAACCATTTGTTCGATAACGGCGCTCAATAATTACAGCTTTATTCTCCTCAAAAATTTCATTGACAGTGTGTGCAATTTCCTCCACAGAAACTTCAACTCCTGCTCATGAGTAGAATAAAGTAATCAAGATCAACAACATATGACAATAAAGAAAGCTCAAGCTCAAACAAACTCACAGTTCTGCTGAAAGAAACACTAACAATTAAATTAGAAACAAACCAGAGTATCTAAAATTATCATTCATCAAAAGCATAAACAATCTTATTACGTACCAACGCCACATGCTTCTTCAAATTCACTCCGCTTAAAATCCTCTGATGCAATGTTTGAAAGAAATAAAAATGCTGCTTCTAACTGAGCTGGAGTCTTTATCTGAAGAAATGCAATCGCATTAAATTTCAAAATACTAATAATAACAAAACCGCAGCACCACAAATAATATCTTCCTCTAATTAAGCTAATCACTATTGCCAAACACAGAATAGGTTGCAAACCTTAGAAGAGACAACATATTCAAGTAAATCTGGACGATGTACAAGCGCATTCGCAGGGTACTTCGTGGCAACCTACGATACATATATGGCAAAACTCATCTCGAATTCATTTTTGTGAAGATTTCAAACAAACAAAGAGAAATCAATGAAAAGAAAAATCCGACCGTGTATAAAAGATTTCCAATCGTTCGGTCACATCCTTCAGTCAAAGCAGCCTGAAAAAAAAAAGAAATTGAAATGAAAGAATTGCTATGATCTAACCAGTAAAAATCCAAAAAGAGTGAAATGTCGAAGCGTACCTCGTGAATGACGGCTGTGAGATTAGCAGTGACCTTGTTGTTAGCGATGGTGTTACGAGCAGTTCGTTCGTCCAAACCAATCTTCACGAAGAGCTCTAAGGTTTTATCAGAGTTTTCGTCTTTGACTACCATTTTCTTCGAGATTTTTTTTTTTTTTGTGGTTTGGAAAGGAAGATGAAAGAGATTTTTCTTGGGGTTTGGATTAGATTAGAGTGTGGAAAGGAAGAGTGTAAGAGGCCGGCTGGCTGTGTCAGAAAGGGAATGAGTAAAATTGTAAACCCTAACAAGAAATAAATAGGAAAATGGAATCCAGGGTGCGTTTTTCGCGTGAGGTAAAGGGTGAGATTCTGTGAAAATGGAATCCGTCGAAAATTTTAAGTCAGCGCTCGTAAAGTGAAATTCTTTGATATTTTAATTTAAATAAGGGAAATATCTTCTCTTCGTCAACGAAATCTTGCTTACTGGACACCGATCAATTTGGATCACAGCCCAGGCCTGGTGCGGCCTGCACACTTCAGGCCCGTGGTTTTTGATGGGGCTGTTGGGTCTCTACACAACCCAAGTAACTTGTCCTGGTCAGCCCAACGCACGTATGGGGCTTATGGTTGGCCTTTCTTGTTTATTTTATTTGTTTGTCCGTTATGATATATTATTAGATTAGGGGATGATTTTTTTTTTAACCCATAAAAATAAGTTATTTTTAAAAATAATTATTTTTTAATTTTAACTGATTTTATTCAAGAAAAAAGATTTTTGGACAAAATTTTTTTTAATAAAATCTCATTATATTCAAATTATACGATTTGAAATTTGAGTTGACTCAGAAATAATAACAAAAACAGCTCCACCAAAAGAAAATGCAGCTGCAATTGCAAGCATGAGGAAGAGAAGAACGACAAGAGGTGCGGCCTCTAGAGGGGTTGT
The DNA here is from genome assembly GCF_053813885.1 of Theobroma cacao. Taxonomy (NCBI): domain Eukaryota; kingdom Viridiplantae; phylum Streptophyta; class Magnoliopsida; order Malvales; family Malvaceae; genus Theobroma; species Theobroma cacao. Next base: position 10,410,725 of record NC_142645.1, read on the forward strand.
TGAGACTACGCTTCAATTTTACACAAATGATGGACCAAGGCTGAAGATATCCCCAAATGTCATGCTTGTCATTAGCATTGATTTCATTGCTTTTGTTGCCATTCTCCATGTCATGGGCAAGTTATACTTTGTTTGTAAGGAGGCATGACATGTGTATTAACATTAGCAAAATCGATTTTCAATTTTACTTTGATGGATTCAATTTCTTTCTTGTTTCTTCATAATACTAGTATATTTAAATTTTCTTTTACTATAAAAAGAAATAAAGTAACAAAAAACCTAATTATCCAAAATAGAGGATTTTGGATAATATCTTTTTCTCTAAATCCATTTCATTTCAACAATGTTGAATAATTTTTCAATACATATTCATTTTCATGTCAAATTCCTTTTTGATTTTAAACTTTTTTCTCTATAGTGAAAGTATTTAACTTCAAGAGTTTTATATCCCAGTGAAACACAAAGATAGAGAACCAAGTTACACTCTATATATAAAAAATGTTGTTATTACATGCTATGTTTAAAAAATATATTATTACAATTGAAAAAAATTTGTTACACATTTTAATTCCAAGAGTTTATGTTGCAGTGAAATACAAAGTAATAAGTTATACGTCATATTTAATAACAGAAAAGAAAACCAAAACTATAAGCCTAAGAAGATGTTTCATGTTTTAGCAAAAGATGTTACACACCAAAACTTCAATAGCAAATGTTACATGCCAAAGTCAAAGCTTCAGCACCATATATTATATGCCAAGGCCAAAACTTCATCATTAGATATTACACGCCAAAGTCAAATCAGAAGATGTTACATACTAAAACTTCAACAGCAGATGTTAGATGCTAAGGTCAAAGTTTCAACACTAGATGTTATACGCCTGTAGACACTATAAAATCATAATAAAATTTTATTAAATAAAAAAATCATAAATAAAAAACAAAAATGATAAAAACTGAATTAAAAATGATAAAAATTAAAAAAAAAGGTAAGACTGGCAAAGTGCAGATGCACCATGCCAGCCACCACCCTCACCCTGCCAGACGCGAATTTTTCGCATCTGGCAGAGTAGTGGAGCGTGCCCCCTTCAGCCCAGTATAAAGGGGGCACTGTAGCAATTGAAAAGAGGGGAGCAATCGACAAGCAAAAACCCTTAAAAATCCTAGCAACAAACAGCAACCAAAAAAAGAACCTAGCCGCAAATGCCATCAAATACTCTAGTTTAGCAACAAATAATCAACCGCAATCAATAGTCAAAAATCAATCAAAAAATGAAAAAAAATAGGAGAAAGAGGAATTGATTTTTTAGAGGGTGGGTTTTGATTTTTAGGGGGAGATCTAGATTTTTAGGAGGGATTTTGGGTAACCAATGGAGTGGTTTTAGTTTTGGGTGGTTCAAATCTAGTAAGGGAGAGAGAAAGTTTGGGGTTGGTGTTGCCAGCTAGAAAATAGGGGATGATTTGGGTTTTTGTGGGAGAGCAAGGCTCGGTTATTGCAGACAGGTAGAGAGAGGGAGCCAACGCCAGAAGGAATTTGGCCATAGAGAGGGAGAGACCGACGGTAGCTAATGAGAGTGAAAGCTTCTTTTTTAGGGGGTCTGATCTGGTGACTGTCAGCAAAGGGGAGTAAATAAGAGAGAGAGAAGATCAGGTTCCTTGGCTTGCGCCGTCGGCGTGAAGTCCAATTGCAAATTGGCGCCAAGGAGTGACTGCCGGCGCAAGGGAAATAAGGGCTGAGCGGAGGTAAATAGAGAGAGGAAGATGCGGGCACGGGGGAAAAAAGAATGAGCCTAGTGCCGCGGCACCAGATCCGGTGAAAGGTGGATGGCAAAAGCCTTGGGTCCTATCGCCGGTGGGGAGTGGAGAAAAGAGAGAGAGCTGATGAGAGAACAAAAATGGAGATTATTTTTTAGAAAGAGGGCAACATAAAAGTCAAGAACAAAAAGAACAGAGAGAAAAGGACGAAAATTATACCTTAGTGCAGAAAGAGACTCCAAACGACACCGTTCAAGAGAGGATAAAGTCATTTCTTCAGCTAACCATGGTGCGCATGGCAAAAGGGTTCAGTGGGTCGTGATTCTTCCACCCGGGCTGCCATCTAATTCCAAGTGAGGATAAAAAAAATCATATTTCTTTTATAATTTATTGTGCTTTGAATGGATAGGGTTTATTGTGGTAATTGATGATATATAACAAAATTAAATCATTTTAGTATAATGTTTTAAAATCTTCAAATAACATTTTGTAATTTGGGAAATTAGTGTGAGCAAAAGTGCAAAGATGCAAAGGTTAGCATGACAAGAATTTCATTTTAAAGATGATTAGTTAAATACAAAAACAAAAAAATGAAATAGGTAAGAATAAAAATAGAGTGTTTCATAATATAAAAAATGGGGGTTGATAAGAATATAGGAATATATATATATATATATATATATATATATTTATATGTATAATAAGTAATAATAAAATTAGGAAGAGATAGATATTTGGTTACAAAAGTAGATCAAAAAAATAAATAAAATATATAACTAAACGAATAAATACATTTAATTGCTAAAACTAAATATATATACATGTAAAATGTAATGGAATAAAATCGGTAAATGACAAGCAAATCAAAGGAGATAATTTTACGTAAAATATAGAGTTGATGAAAATGGGATGAGATAATAAATTATTTAATATAGATAAAGAATCATTTAACTCGGTACCAATGATGAGATGATCGGTCGGGATGCGAGAAGTCGCAATCCCGGGTCTATTTTCTCTAGGTTCATGATCCGAATTAAAGCTCCACCAGTACGATGGGAGAGCCTCGATTCTGAGATCCCAAATTTTTTTTATAAATAAAAATTTTTAAACACAAAATCATTCAAAAAATAATAATAAATAATAATAAATAAACAAATAATAGGTAAATATATATATATATAAATAAATAATAAATAAAAGTGATAATAAGGATTCAAATGTATATATATAATAAATGTATGAAAAGGTAAAACCCATGACATTAAATAAATAGACAAGTAGTATAAACTATCAACAAGGAAATTCCAAAACAATAAATAATTTAAAAATTAAACATTAAATATCTAGTAGTATAAACTATAGATTAATAAAATGTTATGTAAAAGAAATAAGATAGAAAGTAAAAAAAATGGAATTAAACATAGATATAAAATTTTAGGCATTAGGTTTGAATAAAAGATTGCTTACAAAAAATGGTAATAACAAAAAATAAAAAAATATCATAATAAAAAATAAAATAAAAAAAATAATTAAATAATAATAAATGACCAAAAAATAGATAATTGTATTAGCATAGCATATATATTGCATCATGCATATCATTGCATATAAATATTTTTGTTTTCGAGTTTAAGCCCCAATGATGGGATTTTCTGAAGATCTTGCGAAGACGGGTATTTCTCAGAAAGTTCCCTAGGTGAAAAGATGTCCTCAGGTCCCACCAGTATGATGGGAGGGCTCGAGAAGCATTTTTAATAAAAGGCTTTTGCCCGAATTAGGTTCATTATGCACGAATATATTATTTTAAAAAAAACGTACGATAACCCCGATGATGAGAATTATTCATTGAATTTGCGAAGGCGAATTTCTTAGATAATTCCCTAAGTGAGAGAATACCCCAAATTCCACCAGTATGATGGGCGGATCTGAGAAAATATCCTCGATAAAAGGTTATTCGTCCGACATTTCTACCTCACGCCATGCATTTCATCTTGCCACATATTTGCATTCCATGTTAAGTTAAATAGGAGATAAAATAAGAGAATAATAACTAAGAAAATATAGTGAACTTAAAAAACTAAAGCCTAATAGGATAATCTAAATATGGTACCATTCATGGAACGAGCGTTCCGAGGGTGCTAATCTTTCCCCGGGCGTAACCGTACTCCCGAACCTAGATCTAGAAAAACGTAGACCAGTTTAAAATTCTATCGACGGGGCTTAAAATTAATTTAAGACTTCGTCGATTAGAATCGAGTCAATAGGTGGCCAATCACACCTAGTAAAAAAAGATTGGTGGCGACTCCTAGTTTTTTTTTAAGTTTTCACTCATGTCTGGCGGTCGAGTTCCCGAACCCGCATATTACGACAGCTGACGACTCAATTAGAGACTGTCGAGAGTCGAACCATTAAATAATAATAGGTTATCTAAGGCTTTAAATAATTCGATTTTTCTTTAGTGTTGATGATTTGTTCTGCATATTTTGTTTAGTGCATTTGTTTATTTCGTATTTGTTACTTTATTGCTTTTAATAATTGTGGGGGTTTAGGATAGAGGGATGTGAGAATGTTACTCCGAACTCGATGTTTTCCTTCACACACACATCACATTTTGCATTCATGCATAAACCCTCCACTCAGGTTATGTCCTTTTTAGGAGGGAGTTTAGTAGCTACGCTCTCGTGAGGTGATAACCTCCGCACGGGCTAGTGAAGACTCCCACTCAAATCGAACCTAGTCCGTTTGAAGCCTGTAATGGGTGAAGACCGAGGTGCCTTACTAGTCAGCGTGGACGATAGTGAGGAACGATTTGGGAACCTTAGCTCTATTTATAAATCCTGCTTAGCATATAGAATACCGAGAGCAATTTAACCCTAGGTAGGGCCATACCCGTGAGAGTATTCCCTATAAATAGGTACACATGAAGGAATTTCTTCCACTCTCTCTATTTTAAATTTTGCCACGAGATAATAAAGCATCGTGGAGTAGACAGTAATACCCATGATTTTGCTTATTATTCTCTCATTATTTTTAACACTCAATTCTTTCTTTTTTACCATACTAACTTAAGTTTATTTTGCTTGTCATGTGCATGTTACATGTTCATTTGCATGCATCGTAATTGCATATTGGAGAAATATTGGCTACACAACATCCAACCTAAGAGATCCCGGTTACATCCATGGCATCGTCATCAGCAGGTCCACTCAACATATACAGAAATGATTATGAGATAGAGTTATAGATGGGGCAGATTCAACAAGAAAAAGGAGACTGTTTGACCCAAGGACATATCCCAACTTTACTCGAGAGAGTTCACTTGGACCTTCAGCAAAATGACTTCACAAAGATGATAGAAATTTGGGAACAATGGAGACGTGTTCACTGAGACAATTTTCAGAGCAAGTATGGACACATTGCATGGCTCCTATATATACTTGTTGATGACCAGATGCTCCGAGCCAGCGTCTAGTTTTGGGATCCTTCATACCGTTGCTTTGTCTTTAACAAGGTGGACATGACTCCTACCATAGAAGAGTACTCTTCTCTACTACGGATAGATCACTTGCAGCTTGACAAAATCTATTAGAGGGCCCAAAAGACGGGACACTGGAGAAAGTTGGCCAAGTTGCTAGGAATGACTACCGTAGAAGTGGATCAGCACCTGAAGAAGAAAGGAGACACATAATGCCTTCCGTGGAGTTTCCTAGCTTTCGCGATGACAATCTATGGTCTAGTGGTCTTCCCGAAGGTTCTAGGTCATGTAGAGGTATCAGTCATAGACTTCTTCGATTAGGTGACAAGGAGCATCAACCTGGCCCCATCCATCTTAGCTGAAACCTTCAGATCCTTGAATTTCTGTCGACACAAAGGCGAATGACGATTCATCGGATGTGCCCAACTCTTAACCATATGGGTCAAAAGCCATTTCTAATGCAAAAAAAGTAAAATTTGGAAGCCTTATCTGTCTGCAAGTTGCCCTATCCTTGAGTTTTGTGAAAGTGTATGGCTCGACTGCAAGAGGAAAGAAGAGTGGGTCGCGAATCTTCGGAGGTTAATGAGTGTTGAAGTAACTTGGAAAGCTCCATGGATGTCGCGAATGCAAGTGATGTATAAATGCAGGGACAAGCCGTGGGTGTCGCTGATGAGACCATGGGGAGCCATTAGCTATGCACTGATAATGGTATGGAGACAGTTTGGATCTGAGCAATTCGTGCCCATGACTCACCAGTTGAACCAATTAGAGTTTACATATGGAGAGCCGAAAACGCTAAAGAAAATTGAGAAAATTGCACAAGACTAAAAGAAAACGTGCCGAGTGGATCAAGGGAGGGTTACCGACGAAGTCACCATAGGATATCATACTTGGCACGACCAAAGGGTGAAAGATGTCGTATGCCCCCCGAAAAATCTATCAAAACATCCCATAAACCCAGAACCTCAAGATGTTCTGCTAGAGAGCGAGTTGACAAGAAATAAACTTGAAAAGGAGATGATGAATATGAAGCGGAGACATGAAGATGAGCTAGAAGAAGTGAAGAAAAAGACGGCAAGAAAGGTACGGATGGCTTTGAAAGAACGGGATGAGTGGCGAAGCAAGTTTGAGGAAGTGAATGTGGCAAATTCTTCTCTGATAGCCAGAATGCAAGAACTCCAAAGTGCCAACAATGCTTTGCAGCACGAAGTACGAAGACAAGAACAAACTATCCAAGAGTTGAGAAATGATTGCGGCTTGTTGGAAACTGCCATGGAAGGCTACAAGGCACAGTATGAAGTAGTAAGGTAAGAGTATTTCCAAATGAGGGAAAAAAATAATTCGTGCACATAGAGCCTTCAAAGGAAAGAAGCTGAAATACGATGGATACTGAGACAGATGAGAGAAGTGGCATTTAAAGCGCGAGTAATGGCAGACAAGATCGAAGAACTCAGGTGAAAGATTCTTCCAAGGGATGAATTGAGTGAGCGGTTGATCGATCACCTCAAGATGGTTAGGGACCAATATGACAAAGTTGGTTTTTCCTTTTAGTAGTTATGTAATGGTTTTAGACAATGATGTAATCGGATATTTCAGTTCTAGGGATGTGGATTTTCTTATGGTAAATGTTGGATGGCCAATATTTTTCCTATTTTTTCTTTTCTTTTCAAACACATTTAACTTTCATCATAGTTGCATGATTCATATTAATAATAACAAATGACAATGCATTCATCAACATAAAATTCTAACTTATCCATTTAACCCAGGAAGAACAAAATTTCAGAAAAACAAACCCTACACAGATACAACACAAGAGCTCGCTCTAAGATCATAGGAAACGAACACTCGGAGAGAATGGACAAGATCGAAAAGAAGCAAGAAGAGATAATGGGTTAGTTGTCAAAGATTTTGGAGTTGATGTTGACAGATAAAGGGAAGAGAGTGGCGGGGAGTTCTGGTGTGTCAGAAGATGTTCAACAGACAGAAGCCAATACAAACCCCGTATATCCACCAGGATTCACACCACCACCAATAAGGAATGCATCTATCCTCATGCCATTGATGGGTCAATATCCGTTTTTTGGGATACCAATGCCTACAGGGCCACAACCGACTTATGCCCAACAAAGGCCAATTAGAGGAGTAAGTCCTTCAGATCCCATCTCTGTACCTGATCTGGACGATCTGAATGAACAAGAGAAGCGCAAGTGTGTATCCATTGAATCAAAGGACAATCCAGATACCCATCAAAAATTTGACCTTTTTGAGGAGAGACTACGCATGATAAAAGGAATGGGAATGTATTGCTCTATGGATGCAATCAAACTCTGTCTTGTTCCAGATGTGGTTATACCCCAAAAATTCAAAGTTCTAGACTTTAAAAAGTATGATGGAACCAAGTGTCCAATCACACACATCACCATGTATTGCAGCAAGATGGCTGCATATGCCCATGATGACAAGCTCTTGATACATTGCTTCCAAGATAGCCTCACTGGTGCTGCAGCAAAGTGGTACATCCAACTGGACCGCAATCGAATCCACACGTGGAAAGACCTTGCTCGGGCGTTTGTAGCTTAGTATAAGCATGTTATAGATATGGCTTCGGATCACCTTTCTTTACAAAACATGGAGAAGAAACCCATTGAAAGCGTCAAAGAATATGCTCAAAGATTGAGGAATGTGGCTTCTTAAGTTCAGCCACCATTGACTGAGAAAGAGACCACCGTAATGTTCGTTAACACCCTGCGAGCCCCTTACTATGAACGATTGGTTGGTAGTGCCACAAAGAACTTTGCTGATATAGTGATTTCAAGAGAGATGATAGAGACTGCCATTAAGCAAGGGAAGATCGAAGGAGGTGATACGACAAACATGAAGAAAGGGGGAACTTTTAAGAAGAAAGAAGGAGAAGCATAAGCCATCACTTCTGGACAACCCCAAGGAGGAATATACAACCCTTACCAACCATATCCACCATACCCCTATTACCCAGCTGTGAACAACACTTCACAAAGCCCATACCTATACCCACCCATGCCAAATGCCTTTCCTAACATGTACCCATATATTCCCATTCAACGGGCACCTTACCCCATAAATATCCACCCACCTACTTCCACACCCGTTACCGCTTCAACCACACAACAAACAACACCTTCAAATAACCATACTATCGGTGAATCAAGAGGATGGCGAAACAAGTAAGAGAAAGTGCAGTTTGACCCAATCCCAATCCCATATGCTGAACTCTTCACTCAGTTAGTTGCAAACCATCTGGTGGCACCTTTATACATAGAGCCATTAAAACCTCCATTCTCGAGATGGTATGACAGTTCTGCCCATTGTGATTATCATTATGGAATCGAAGGTCACTCGATCGAGAATTGTACAACATTCAAACATAAGGTGCAAGAGTTGATCAAGGCAGGAATCCTGAATTTTGAAAAGAAGTCGAAACAGAATGTTAACAATAACCCACTGTCAAATCATGTTGGGGTAGGGGTAAATGTAATCGAAGGGGAGGTGTATGTTAAAAGGAACATTCGGGAAGTGGAAACCCCAATGGAGAAAGTATTTGAAGCCTTGGTAAAGGCCGATATGCTCAAGGTTTAGCTGGAATGTCCTGATGTGAATGACTATCCAAGGACCATATTGCTTGCATCACAAATGATGTGTGGGGCATTTAATCCAGGATTATAGTTCTTTTCGAAAAAAAGTGCAAAGAATGATGGACGAATCAAGGATTGAATTCTATGTGGAAGCCTCAAGGCCAGCAGTAAACATGATGGCTAAAGAGTCCACTCACCCAAGAAAGATAAAACCTTTAACCATTTTCTATGAACCAAGAGGAGAGTTTGTGGAGGACGGAACCCATGCCAAAATGACCATCGAAGTCCCTAAACCTTTCCCCTACAAAGATGACAAAACTGTCTCGTGGAACTATAATTGCAATGTACAAGTTTCAAATACGGGGAAATGGATGGTTGAAACTCAAGATGATGCTGCAAATATAATTGGTGTTGGAGGGATTACCCACAGCGGACGTTGCTATTCACCGGAAGCATTGGAGAATCTCAAGAAGGAGAAAGGAAAAGAAAAAGAGCAAAATTCGAGAGAAAAAATACTGCAATCTCAGGAATTGACAAATGGCTTAAAGGGGTCTGTGATGAATAAAAAAGCTGTTGAGTTCCTCAAGTTCATTAAACATAGTGAGTACAATGTGGTCGAGCAATTGAACAGGTTGCCTGCTCGTATTTCACTACTATTTTTGCTCCTTAGTTGGGACCCACATAGGAACTCTTTGATGAGGATTGTGAACCAAGCATATGTGGATCACGAAATTTCAATTGAAAATTTGGACTACATCATTGGGAACATTTCGGTGGGTAACATAATATCCTTTAATGATGAAGAAATCCTTTCTGGAGGTAGGGAAAACTACAAAGCCTTGCATATCACTACCAAGTGTAAAGGCTCTACCGTCGTAAAAATGTTGCTTGATAACGAATCGTCCTTGAATGTTATGCCCATAAGGACCTTGGCCCGCTTACCCATCGACATGTCTTACATAAGAAAGAGCTAGATGATTATGAGAGCCTTTGATGGGACGAGGAGAGAAGTAGTAGGGGACATTGAGATACCGATAGAAATCGACCCATGTACCTTTACCACTGAATTTCAAGTTATGGATATCACTCCTTCATACAATTATTTGTTGGGAAGACCTTGGATCCACTTGGCTGGGGCCATACCTTCATCGCTTCACCAAAAAGTCAAGTTCATTGTGGATGGGAATATTGTATGTGTTAATAGAGAAGAAGACTTACTCATAAGTAACCCAACGGATACTCCTTACATGGAAGTGGCGAAAGAAGTACTTGAATGTTCCTTTCGATCCTTCAAGTTTGTTAACACCACATATGTTAGAGAAGAAACCACACCACCCATTCCGAGGCTTTCCAAAACCACCAAGATGGCTGTCAGTCAGATAGTAGGGAAAAGATACCGAGTAGGGGCAGAACTGGGAAGAGAATTGCAAGGCATTAAAAGGACAATACGTGCTACCAAAAATGAAGAAAGGTTTGGCTTGGGATATAAGCCAACTAAGAAGGAAAGAGAAGAAATGATAGCCGAAAGAAGAAGGGAAAGGTTGGCTCGCTTTAAGGGGTATGAGTTGGAAAACCATAGAATGATATATCTTCATCTCTACGAGACATTTCGATCTAGAGGCTGCATCTTTCCTGAATCACTCATCGTTGGAAGTCGAGAATCAGTGTCAATATTAGAGGAAGCCTTTTCTGATTTATCAATATGCACAATGGAGGAAAGTGAAGAGCAGCTAGGAAATGTGGATGGGATTCCTACTACATACCTCGGGCCACCGAAGTTGAAGTTGAGCAGTTGGACCACCATGAGTTTACCAGTCACTTGTGATTCAATTTCAAAGTAATGCAAACTAAACATCCGTGCTTATGCCAAAGAGCATTGAAAATTTTATGTATCGGGCTTTTTATCATTTATCATTCTAATAAATTGACATGCGTAGTGCATTTCTCATACCTCCTCTCATGATTCACCATTTCTATTCTTGTCATCTCATCCCTTTATTTTAACTGTTTATCTATATAATAGCTCTACATCTTTCAATTCCCTTTACCGTTCAGGATTCCAAATAATGAATGCAAAGATGATAATGACAGTGGTTTTGAAGTTAATTTTGAAAAAGGTACAAGTGTCAGTGAACTTGACGATACAGAAAACGTGAAGGATTATGGTTTAACTCAGAACTTGTTAAGACTAGTAGAACAGGAGGGGAGACAATTTGTCCCACATCAAGAGACACTTGAAACAATTAATTTGGGAAATGAAGATAATAAGAAAGAAGTTAGAATTGGCACGATGTTGGCGTCGACTGAAAAAGAAAAACTAATAAAGCTACTTCATGAATATGTAGATGTGTTTGCATGGTCCTATCAAGATATGCCAAGACTTCATACAGACATTGTAGCCCATAAACTGCATTTAAAACCCGAATGCAAACTAATTAAGCAAAAGTTGAGAAGAATGAAACCTGAAATGCTATTAAAAATTAAGGAAGAGGTGAAAAAGTAATTCGACGTGGGATTCTTGGAAGTAGCTAATTACCCCGAATGGGTTGTAAATATTGTCCCAATGCCTAAGAAAGATGGGAAAGTGAGAATGTGTGTGGACTATCAAGATTTGAATAGAGCAAGCCCAAAAGATAATTCTCCTCTACCCCACATTGACACCCTTGTTGATAATACTGCCCGTCATTCCATGTTTTCCTTTATGGATGGCTTTTCAGGGTATAACCAAATTAAGATGGCACTAGAGAACAGAGAAAAAACTACCTTCATAACTACGTGGGGGACCTTTTGTTATAAGATAATGCCATTTGGTTTGAAGAATGTCGGGGCAACTTATTAGAGGGCCATGGTGACTCTTTTCCATGATATGATGCATAGAGAGGTCGAGGTGTATGTGGATGATATGATTGTAAAAGCTCGTAAAACAAAGGACCATGCGACCAATCTTGAAAGGTTGTTTAAGAGGTTACGAAAGTTTCAGCTCATGTTAAATCCGGCAAAGTGCACTTTTGGAGTTACTTCAGGAAAGTTACTCGATTTCGTCATCAATGAAAGAGGAATAGAAGTTGACCCGGATAAGGTTCAAGCAATCCGTGATTTGCCTCCTCCCAAAACGCAGAAAGAAGTTAGAGGATTCTTGGAAAGGTTGAATTATATAGCCTGATTTATATCACAACTCACACTCAAATGTGACCCAATCTTCAAGCTCCTTCACAAGCACAATCTTGGGGCATGGAACAAGGAGTGCCAAGTTGCTTTTGACAAGGTTAAAGAATATCTGTTTAGTCCACCAGTGTTGGTACCACTTGTGGCTGGGAGACCCCTCCTTTTGTACCTAATAGTAAATGAAGGATCCATGGGATGTGTGTTGGGACAACATGATGAAATTGGTAAGAAAGAAAGAGCAGTTTACTACTTGAGTAAAAAGTTCACTGAGTACGAGTCCAAGTATTCCTCATTGGAAAAGATGTGTTGTGCTTTAGCATGGACGGCGCATCGACTCAGGCAGTACATGCTATATCATACCACTTGGCTCATTACGAAGTTGGATCCTATTAAATAAATCTTCGAGAAACCATCCTTATCAGAAAGAGTGGCAAGATGGCAAGTGTTGTTGTTTGAATATGATATTGTATATGTGTCCTAAAAAGCTATCAAAGGAAGTACAATCGCAGATTTTCTAGCGAAAAGAGTGGAGGAGGATTATGTACCAATGGAATTTGAGTTTCTAGATGAGGATCTGATGTGGTTTGTCAAACAAATGAGGAGGAATCAAAGGAGAAAAAGAATTAGAAGATGTTTTTCGATGGAGCTTCGAATGCCTTGGGACATGGCATAGGGGTTGTGTTAGTATCGCTAGAAGGAGGTCATTATCCCATCATAGCCAAGCTCAATTTCTATTGCACCAATAATGTGGCCGAATATGAAGCTTGTGTCATGGGTCTTCAGGCAGCAATTGAGAGGAAAATTCACATTTTGGAAGTATATGGGGATTCTGCTTTGGTTATTTATCAGTTGAGAGGACAATGGGAAACACGTGACTCGAAGTTAATCCGATATCATAAGTATGTTTCGAAGCTGATTGAAAATTTTGATAAGATTTGCTTCACCCATTTACCCCGATAGGAGAACCAAATGGCCGATGCATTAGCCACGTTGGCGGCAATGTTCAAAGTTGGTACCGATGTCAAGATTCAACCCATCATGATTAATCTTCTAGAGTGCCCCACACACTGCTCCAGTGTAGAGGAAGAAGTAGACGAGAAACCGTGGTACCATGATATTGTGCATTATCTCAAGTTTCAACAGTATCCGGAGCAAAGCTCAGAAAATGATAAGAAAACCATTAGAAGGTTGGCAATGAATTTCTTCTTGGATGAGGACATCTTATACAAGAGAAGTAGGGATCAAGTGCTTTTAAGATGTGTGGATTCAGCAGAAGCTCGAAGAATAGTTGAGGAAGTTCACGAAAGAAGTTGTGGGGCACATGCAAATGGGCATATATTGGCAAGACAGGTAATGAGAGCAGGGTATTACTAGCTCACGTTGGAAACAGATTGTATAGATTTTGCTCGAAAGTGTCACAAGTGTCAGATATACGCAGACAGAATCCACACTCTTATAAATTCACTGCATGTATTGACATCACCATGGCCATTCTCAATGTGAGGCATGAATGTGATTAGGTTAATAACCCTGAAGGCATCAAATGGGCATCGATTTATTCTGGTGGCAATTGACTACTTAACTAAGTGGGTAGAAGTAGCATCTTATGCTAATGTGACCCAGAAAGTGGTATGTAAGTTCATCCAAAAAGAAATAATATGCCGTTATGGTCTCTCGGAAAGGATCATCACAAATAACGCTAGTAACCTCAATGGTTCAATGATGAAAGAAGTTTGTGCCAAGTTCAAAATCAAGCATCACAATTTAGTGCCTTATCGCCCAAAGATGAATGGAGCGGTAGAAGCAGCCAACAAGAACATTAAAAGGATAATTGAAAAGATGACAGATGTATACAAAGATTAGCATGAGAAGTTACCCTTTGCTTTGCATGCTTATCGCACAACAGTCCGAACTTCCACGGGAGCTACACCGTTCTCTTTGGTATATGAGATGGAAACAGTTTTGCCAATTGAAGTAGAAATCCCTTCCCTAAGGGTCCTTAAAGAAGTACAGTTGGAAGAAGCTGAATAGGATAACGCTCGTTATGAGCAATTGAATCTTATAGAAGAAAAAAGGTTGACGACACTTTGCCATGGGCAATTATATCAAAAGAGAATGGTGAAGGCACATGGAAAAAAGGTACATCCTCATCAGTTTCAAGAGGTAGAGTTAGTATTGAAAACAATTCTTCCGAACCAGTAGGATCCTCGCGGGAAATGGACGTCGAATTGGGAAAGACCATTTATGGTGAGGAAAGCTTTTTCAGGAGGAGCACTAATTTTGGCAGAAATGGACGGAAGGGAGTTTTCCAACCCAGTGAATGCCGATGTTGTCAAGAAATATTTGGAATAAAAAAAAAGAAAAAAAAAGAGAGAAAATTTTTAAGTTGAAAACCTGAAAAGGCGACTTGAGTTTGGGAGATGTGTTTAGGGCGAAAACCCGAAAGGGCGGTCTAGACATGAAGAAGGTCCAAATACTACAAGGGCTTAACAAAGAAAGGGTGAAAATCATGATCCAAGATGTTCAGACAAAAGACAAGGGAGCTGACGATTGTACTTGTTTCGGGATAAAATTTTGAGACTATTGTCAATATCTATCAGAACAGTCATTAAAGAAAGAACTGTATCCCTTTTGTATTAATTGGTTTTCCCCTGTTCCTTGCCATTATGCCTGATTGTAGAAACTTCCCTTTTTCCTAATGAAAAATAACCTTTCTGCTCCCAACATTGTCATTATTTCCATTTTGCCAAGAGAGGAGATATGAGTACATTGCATTGCATTTGTCATAAAATTGGAATGATATTTAATAAAGAGCATGATAAAGTAAGACATGTTTGCAATATTTTTAAAAATGATCGTAATTGACGGGGAATGAAATGGAGTCTAGTAAAAAAAAAAAGACTAAAAAAAGAAAGAAAGAAATGGAAGTAGCAACAGAATGGAGAACAGTAAAAATGTGAAGAATGATTGGACCATACATATGATAGAGGAAGAAAACAGTTGTGAGCAATGAATTAGGGAAAACGAGAGATCGGAAGCATGATCGGTTCATCCCCCAATGATCAAAGAGAAAGCTATAAAAACACTCATTTAAAAAAAAAAAGGCTAATGAAGATGATTAGGATATTTAAATTGCCATGTTCAAAGTTTTAAAACAACTGAAAAAGAAAGAAATTCATCTTTAAAGTCGCAGAACCTCAGATGAGGAATTGATTATTTATCACCATTTCAAAAAAGAAAAAAGGCTCCGTTGCCTTAACTTTGAGAAGTTTATTTTTAAAAGTTTGGTTGCCTCAGCTTTGAAGAGTTTATTTTAAAGGTTTTTTTTGCCTCAGCTTTGAGGAGTTCATTTTTAAAAGTTTCGTTGCCTCAGCTTTGAGGAGTTCATCTTTAAAAGTGTCATTGCCTCAGATTTGAGTAGTTCATTCTTAAAATTTCGTTGCCTCAATTTTGAGGAGTTTATTTTTAAAGTTTCATTGCCTCAATTTTGAGGATTTTATTTTTAAAGTTTCATTGCCTCAATTTTGAGAAGTTCGAAAAAAAAAACAAAAAAAAAAAACAAAAAGAGAGAAAGAAGATAACCTTGGTAACATAATTAAAGAAGGTAGAATACAGTGTCTGCGTCTTTGCACTATTTCAAAATTTTGAAATGCGTAAAGAGGGGCAGCTCTAGACACTATAAAATCATAATAAAATTTTATTAAATAAAAAATCATAAATAAAAAACGAAAATGAAAAAAACTAAATTAAAAATGATAAAAATTAAAAAAAAGGTACGACTGGTAGGGTGCGGATGCACCCTGCTAGCCACCACCCTCACCTTGCCAGATGCGAATTTTTTGCGTTTGGCAGAGTAGTGGAGCGTGCCCCATTCAGCCCAGTATAAAGAGGGCACTGTAGCAATCAAAAATAAGGGAGCAATCGACAAGCAAAAACCTTTAAAAATCCTAGCAACAAACAGCAACCAAAAAAAGAACCTAGCCGCAAATGCCATCAAATACTCTAGTTTAGCAGCAAACAATCAATCACAATCAATAGTAAAAAATCAATCAAAAAAATAAAGAAAAAAGAGAAATAGGAATTGATTTTTTAGAGGGTGGGTTTTGATTTTTAGGGGGATATCTAGATTTTTAGGAGGGATTTTGGGTAACCGGTGGAGTGGTTTTAGTTTTTGGTGGTTTAAATCTAGTAAGGAAGAGAGAGAGTTTGGGGTTGGTGTTGCCGGCTAGAAAAGAGAGGATGATTTGGGTTTTTGTGGGAGAGCAAGGCTCGATTAGTGCAGACAGGTAGAGAAAGGGAGCCGTCGTCGGAAGGAATTTGGCCATAGAAAGGGAGAGACCGACGGTAGCTAGTGAGAGTGAAAGCTTCTTTTTTGGGGGTATGATCTGGTGACTGTATGGAAAGGGGAGTAAGTAAGAGAGATAGAGGATCGGGTTCCTTAGCCTACGCCGCAGACGTGAAGTCTAGCTGTAGATCGGCACCAAGGAGTGGCTGCAGGCGTAAGGGAAAGAAGGGCTGAGCAGAGGTAAATAGAGAGAGGAAGATGCCGACATGGGGGAAAGAAGAATGAGCCTAGTGCCGCGGCACCAGATCCGGTGAAAGGAGGACGGCAAGAACCTTGGGTCCCATCACCGATGGGGAGTGGAAAGAAGAGAGAGAGCTGATGAGAGAACAAAAATGGAGATTATATTTTGGAAAGAGGGCCACATAAAAGTCAAGAACAAGAAGAACAGAGAGAAAATGAGGAAAACTATACCTTAGTGCAGAAGGAGGCTCCAAACGACACTGTTCAAGAGAGGATAAAGTCATTTCTTCAGCTACCCACGGTGTGCATGGCAAAAAGGTTCAGTGGGTCGTGATTCTTCCACTCGGGCTGCCATATAATTCCATGTGAGGTAAAAAAAATCATATTTTTTTTATAATTTATTGTGCTTTGAATGGATTGGGTTTATTGTGGTAATTAATGATATATAACAAAATTAAATCATTTTAAAACTAAATATATATACACGTAAAATATAATGGAATAAAATCGGTAAATGACAAGCAAATCAAAGGAGATAATTTTACATAAAATATAGAGTTGATGAAAATGGGATGAGATAATAAATTATTTAATATAGATAAAGAATCATTTAACTCGGTACTGATGATGGGATGATCGGTCAGGACGCGAGAAGTCGCAATCCCGGGCCTATTTTCTCTAGGTTCGGGATCCGAATTAAGGCTCCACCAGTACAATGGGAGAGCCTTGATTCCGAGATCCCAAATTTTTTTTATAAATAAAAATTTTTAAACACAAAATCATTCAAAAAAGAATAATAAATAATAATAAATAAACAAATAATAGGTAAATATATATATATATGTATAAAAATAAATAAAAAATAAAAGTGATAATAAGGATTCAAATGTATATATATAATAAATGTATGAAAAGGTAAAACCCATGACATTAAAAAAATAGACAAGTAGTATAAACTATCAACAAGGAAATTCCAAAACAATAAATAATTTAAAAATTAAACATTAAATATCTAGTGGTATAAACTATAGATTAATAAAATGTTATGTAAAAGAAATAAGATAGAAAGTAAAAAAAATGGAATTAAACATAGATATAAAATTTTAGGCATTAGGTTTGAATAAAAGATTGCTTACAAAAAATGGTAATAAGAAAAAATAGAAAAATATGATAATAAAAAATAAAATAAAAATAATAATTAAATAATAATAAATGACCAAAAAATAGATAATTGTATTAGCATAGCATATATATTGCATCATGCATGTCATTGCATATAAATATTTCTGTTTTCGAGTTTAAGCCCCGATGATGGGATCTTCTAAGGATCTTGCGAAGGCGGGTATTTCTCAAAGAGCTCCCTAGGTGAAAAGATGTCATCGGGTCCCACCAGTATAATGGGAGGGCTCGAGAAGCATCTTTAATAAAAGGCTTTTGCTCGAATTAGGTTCATCATGCACGAAAATATTATTTTAAAAAAAAACGTACGATAACCCCAATGATGAGAATTATTCATTGAATTTGCGAAGGCGAATTTCTCGAATAATTTCCTAGGTGAGAGAATACCTCGAATCCCACAAGTATGATGGGCGGATCCGAGAAAATATCCTCGATAAAAGGTTATTCGTTCGACATTTCTACCTCATGCCATACATTTCATCTTGCCACACATTTGCATACCATGTTAGGTTAAATAGGAGATAAAATAAGAGAATAATAACTAAGGAAATATAGTGAACTTAAAAAAATAAAGCTTAATAGGATAATCTAAAAATGGTACCGTTCATGAAACGGGTGTTTCGGGGGTGCTAATCCTTCCCCGGGCGTAACTGTACTTCCGAACCTAGATCTAGAAAATTGTAAACCAGTTTAAAATTCTATCGACGGGGCTTAAAATTAATTTAAGACTTCGTCGATTAGAATCAAGTCAATAGGTGGCCAATCACATCTAGTAAAAACAGATTGGTGGCGACTCCTAGTTTTTTTTAGAGTTTTCACTCACGTCTGGCGGTCGAGTTCCCGAACCCGCACGTTACGACAACGCCAAGGCCAAAACTTCAACACCAAATGTTACACATTAAGGTTAGCACCAGATGTTATACACCAAAGCCAAAGCACCAGAGCCAAAGTAAAAGATATTACATGCTAAGGTCAAAGTTTTAATATCAGATGTTACATGCCAAGAACAAAGCTTCAACACCATATGTTACATGCCAAAGCTTTCTTCATTCTACTAACATTACACGCCAAAGTATGAATCACTTTGGTACATGTTAAAGTATGTTTTACCATACTTGAATCACTAAAAAACTCAACCCCAATAAACCTAAAAACCTATTGTCACTCACCATGCAATGCTTTTTGGTTTGTAGATCGACGATAAAGGGTTTTGTGAATGTAACCTAGCAAATCCAAGAATATGTTATAATCTTCCATATTATACTGTTTGATTTGTAGATCGACAACAATTTGATAAGATAATGAGAGATAGAGAGAGATGGTGATGATGGAAAAATTAAAGAGAGCTAGATGAAGAGAGAGAAAAATAGAAAGCACAGCAGAATAGGGAGTACAACAGATGAATGGTGGGAGAGAAAAATTGGGAACATTTAATTTGTTTGAAATAGTTTTAAGGGTATTTTTGTTATCTCATGGTTAACTTAGGCTAAAAGTAATTAAGTTTATTTTGATGGTTATTTCTGAAATTGTCTTATCAAGAGGGTTGTTCCTCACAATTTCCTCTTAGATCAGATTTGTGTATTAGAAAACGTGGGGAAAAAATTTTAGAAGATATACTTATAAAAAAATAATAACAAATAGGTAAAATGGATACGTAATATATTTGCAGGTATTTATGTTTTAAAACTATATATATAATAACAAGATATATATTTAGAAATTTTTTAATAGAATTTTAAAGCAGCAAATGCAAAAAAAATAATAAAATAATAAAGATATAAAACAAAATAATAATAATAAAATATAATTAATTAATTATGAAAATTTTATAATAGAAGTAATTGAACCCAAATGAACATTGGGAAGCCGCCAGAGTGATAGAAGGTTATATCAATATTTATTAACTCAAATAGTTATTTTTCAAGATAAGAAAATATTTAAAAATTAAAATTTTAATTAATTATTTAATATAGGTTAAAAGTTATAAGATTATTGGGAATAACTCATTATGCATTACCAACATTCATCTATAAATTGCTTACTAAGAATTGGGTTTTTTCCTTTCTACCCATCCAAATGTCTAAAAATTATTACTTAGAGATTTGAAACAAAAAACTGAAAAAAAAAAAACCTAATTGCTTTGAATTGATTACCATTGTTTCTTAACTAATTATCATCTTATTAATTAAAGTCATCCTTCCTAATAAAAAAACCTAATCCAACTTTTTCAGTTCAATTGAAGTAATTGTTGCTCAATTAAAAATTGGTGTATAAAAATCAAAGAATAGTCAGATACAATTTTAAGGAGGAAATCAATAATAGATTCTCTCTCCACATTTTTCACAGTTTTTGAAAATTGAAAACTATGTAAAGTACAATTTTTAGAAGAGGAATAGGAATTGCAGGCAGTGAGAGGACATTCCGACTATAAGGTACATTGGTTTAAGGAATGTAGAGAAATCTGAGAATATCCAGATACGATTTTGATAAGAGAAAATCAATAATAGATTCTCTCTCCACATTTTTCATAGTTTTTGAAAATTTAAGACTACCTAAGGAACGATTTTTAGAAGAAAAATAGAAATTGTAGACAAGAAGAGGAAATTCTGACTATATGGACGTTGGGTATAGAAAATATTGAAGAAAGTGAATATTTGCTTATGAGTAACAATGACTTCAATGGAACTCGAAAAGTTGAATTAAGTTTTTTTGTTGGGAAGGATGGCTTCAATTAAAAATATGGTAATTAACTAAGAAACAATGGTAATCAATTTAAAGTAATTAGGTTTTTTTTTTAATTTTTTTCAAATCCTTAATAAAAAGTTTTTAGACATTTGAATTGGTAAAAAGAAAAAGCCCAATTCTTTGTCAATAATTTTTCTGCTACGTCATTTGCCATGTGGCATTAGCATCATCAAGGTGACACATAAACATGCCATGTGGCAAAATGACGTAGCATAAAATTGCTAAGTGTATCGTTGACTAACTTCCGTTAGTCAATGGTTAGTAAAAAGAGCTTATTTGATCCAAAATAAGAGTTTAGGGATTTAATTTAACATAATAAAAAGATGGAGACTAAATTGAATTTCTTATAATTTTTTTAAGACGGAATTTTAATTAATTTCTAACCATTTATGGAAAACACACTCCTAATAAGGCATTGAACAATATATAATTGATTTCCGGAGGTGGTACATCATAAAAACGAAAGCTATTATCAAAATTAAAACCTATGTTGGCTATGCCATTCGCTACCATATTTCGTTCTCGATAAATATAAGAAATCTTTACCTCTCAATCGAGTTACAACAAGCTGCGAATAATGTCTAGTAAATCAAAATTTGCACATGGATGCGATACATTGGCGATAATTGCCTGAACCACGATTTTATTATCCACCTTCAGCCATATCCTACAAAATCCTTTATCCCTTGCTATATAAAGACTATGTAAGACTCCCCATAATTCGACCCTATAAGAAGAACACCTCTTCAACTTTGCAGCAAAGCCACCTAACCAATATTCGTTATAGTCGCGTAAAACACCATCTACCACAGCCAAACTAGAACTATGATGTAATGTGCCATTTGAGTTTACTACCACCCAACCTTGCGAAGCATTCTGCGATCCCACTAGCATTTCTTTTTTATAACCGTTTAGACTACTATGTGTGCAAGGAATTGTGACAACATTGTGAGATACAGCAGCTAAACCTTTTAACATTGATAACGTACTAACCATAGGGACCAATTTGCCTTAAAAAATCTTTACATTCCTCCACTTCCAAATATGCCAGCATGTGAATCCAAATAGAATAGCCTAAGAAACACCATCAACACGAGCATTATAATTTTTTAGATTAGTTATCAGCCAATCTGATAATGATAATTCAAAGAAGTTCCCATGATCCATTTGTGTTCCCAATTTCAACCAAACCTCTTTGAATGTGGGCAATCTCTTAGGATGTGTAGGATTGATTCTTCAGACAATGAGCATAAAACACAAGTAGACGAAGACAACAAAATTCTTCTCCTGTGTTCTAGATTTGTCAACAATTTACCATGAAAACACTGCACTAAGAAGGTACGTATGTTGTGAAAATTGCCCAAGAAATAACAAAGATAAAACCCAAAGAAATCAAGTAAACAGAAAAACACAAGAATTTACCTGGTTCGGCCTTTTGTCTATGTCCAGGGAACAAAACTGTTTTTCTATTATTGAGAAATTAAAGTACAATAAATTGACCTTTATGGTTCCCCAAACCAACCCAAGATCCCTTACACACTCTTTCACAATAACCTCCCAAGAACACTAACCCAAACCACTCTAGCTCCACTTAGAGCAAAGGACAGAGTTTACAAGGTGTTCTCTCTCTAGAGCTCTTAAAGTACTACTTACAATTCTAAAGCCTAGAGATCCACTTTTATAATATAAAAGTCTAAAGTAGAACGTGATTAAGATTCGATGTGGAATAAGAAGTTTAAAACTATACAACTACTCTGGGGGAGGACTCCTTCGAGACCATACAGGTACCATGATTTTTGGATTTTTTGAAAATTTTGGATCGTGTGATTCATTACAGGTAGAGTTAATGGCACTACACAGGGGTTTACATTTGTGTATTGAGTACAATGTTACTAGACTCTAGATAGAAATGGATGCAAAAGTAGTGGTTCACATGATAAATGAGGTTCATCATGGATCCTCTAGGACTTGGTATTTGCTTGCTTCCATTCGCAGATCATTGAGTGGTATTTCATTTCAGATTTCGCAAATCCATCGATAGGGGAACCAGGCAACAGACCATGTCTCAAATCAGGGGCATACACACCAGAACCTGCAGGTATTTTCACAAGTAAAAGGTCAGCTTAGAGGTATTCTTAGATTAGATAAAGTTAGTTTATCTTATGTTCGCTTTAAATGAATGTAAAGGAGTAGCACTCCTAGTTTACTTCTCTTATTTTGCTAGTCACATAGAATTTTGTAATATGGATGTGTTTCAATTTTATGACAATAGTAAAAATTATGGTCATAAAATGAAACACTCCATTCTAGGTGCTTCCTATTAACATTTTCTATTTTAAATTTTATTTTGGTTTATTGACTCAATGTAATAGTAGGGAATATTTGTTTTACTGTAACATTAAAAGTTATGCACGTAAAATGGTTCTCCTTACTCTAGATGCTTATCTGAAACTTTCTCATGATCATGTAACTTGGAGGTACGATTTAGGTCCCCCTCTTTTGTACTTTTTATTTCGTAATTAATAAAATTTAACAGGGTAGCTAAGCCCTACGTGAATTTTCAGCATAAAAAAAAACTATACAACTACTCAATGTTGTATACAAACAAGAATCCTAATAAAATAAGATCTAGAATTCTAGTCAATTTAAAACTCAACAAATCTCCACATTTAACTTGAATTCAAACTCCTTAAACATCTTCCACCAGTTGCATCTAATTGCAACTTCCTAACTCTACCTACTTTCCAACACCTTGAACAACTCTCCAAGCATAAGACTTTCCAAATCATTGGCCTTTATAATTACCATGACTACACATACCGAATCAAGCAAGGTCCAACACTCAATTCCACAAAACGACCAATGCACCTGTGTAGCCGTCAAGTCAATGGAACTAATTGACTTTGAAAAGGGACCTCGACGACCCTTCTAATTCACTACTGACAAGATTTTTCATCCTTTCACCATCGTATACACCATGGGAACCTTTCATCACCTTCTCGGTAAATGAAATCTCACTTTGGTAGCTACCATCTCTTGTGAACTGTTCCCATCCCTTCGAGGCCTCACATTTTAGACGATATAAGCTATTATCCAAATTCCCCCTCATCAGGACCATGTCGCCTTATGTGACTTTTACCACTCTATCACAAGCTAAATATCCATACCCTTTGGAGTCTAATAGGCTCATGATATTAGATTCTTACGCATCTCTGGGACATAGGCCACACCACCCAAAGAGCGCACAACCCCATCAAACATTTTGTTTTTCACCACTCCAAGACCCATGACCTTCACTATTGACTTATTACCCAAAGTCAAATTCCCAGCCACCCCTTCTTAAAGTAAATCAAAACAATCTTTTTGATAACATATGTGAGTAGCAGAAGCAGAATCTAAATACCAATCAAAATTTGCATCCATATTTTTTGAGATTGCAAGGACATCACAATCATCACATTCAGTAACGAAAGCACACTCACCTTTGTTCTGGTTACTTTCATCCTCTTTTGCAGGACAATCCCTTTTAATATGTCCATACCTTTTGCATTGAAAGCACTGAACATTATTGGATCTAGACTTGCCACCCTTAGATCCCTTATCGGTTGACTTCCTCCTACGAACCTCAGTTACCAATGCCAAGCCACTTAGATCTCTATCCCTTTCTTTACTTTTCTTTCGGGCTTCACAAGACATTAACGTTACTTGTGCTTGTTCTAACATTATTGTATCCATCCCACATATCAGAGATTTCACAAATACCTCATAGGAGTCTAGAAGCAAAGCCAAGAACAATAGTGCCTTTTCCTCTTCCTCCACCTTCACATCAACCTTCTTCAATTGATCAATGATCCCATCGAATTTATTCATATGCTTCATGAGATCTCCATTCTCCTCCATCTGTATGCAATATAACTTTCGCCTAAGCTGCAACTTGTTGGAAAGACTTTTCGTTAAGTAAATCTTCTCTAACTTTGCCCACAACCTTGGAGAAGAATCCTCATCAATAACATGGTTAAACACATTATCTCTAATGCAAAGCTGAATAGTGCTCACGCACCTTTGCTCCAACTCTGCCTATTCAACATCCTTTATGTAATCTGGTTGTTTTTCCTCTTTTCCTAGCAAGGGCGCATTAAACATTGCTGCACAAGGAGATCTTTCATCCTTCTTTGCTACTGCGTGAAACTAGTCTTCCCATCAAACTTCTCAATTAAAAAATTCATAAAACTAGTAACTTTTGACATCCATATTGAATCTTGAATTTACCGAACTCGAAGCTTTGATACTAGTTTGTTGTGGAAATTGCTTAAGAAACAACAAAGATAAAACCCAAAGAAATCAAGCAAATAGAAAAACACAAGAATTTACGTGGTTCGGCCTCTTGCCTACATCCACAGAGTGAAACTATTTTTCTATTATTGAGAAATTAAAGTACAATAAATTGACCTTTATGATTCCCCAAACCAATCCAAGATCCCTTGCACACTATTTCTCAATAACCTCCCAAGAACACTCACCCAAACCACTCTAGCTCCACCTAGATCAAAAGATAGAGTTTACAAGGTATTCCCTCTCTAGAGCTCTCAAAGCACTACTTACAATTCTAAAGTCTAGAGGTCCACTTTTATAAAATAAAAGTCCAAAGTAGAATGTGATTAGGATTCGAGGTGGAATAAGAAGTTTAAAATTATACAACTACTCAATGTTGTACACAAAAAAGAATCATAATCAAATAAGATCTAGAATTCTAATCAACCTAAAACTCAACAACGTATCCGTTGGGGACCATCCCACTTCCATGTAATAGCCCATTTTCGACTCAATTGTTTTATATAGTTTGGATAATCCTTTCGCAACAACTTATATGTTTACATTACAATAAAAACCCTTGAAGCTAATGAAGCCCAGTACGGGGCATCCAACTTGAGAGATAACGATGGAGGAAGTACCATTAGGATCTTGTTCACTAATCCACTAAGTAGACAGGCAACTAGCTTCTCTCAATCCCACTTTCTAGTATCTAATAATAAATCTTGAAAGCATCAATTCTCGTTTAAAACAACATTAGGAAGATGACCCTATTCAAGAAAGAGGGTATCCTCCAACCCAATAACATTCCAAAAACGGGTCGAGAAACCATTGCATAGGACCCAGTGTATATTATTATTGAAAACACTTCACAGTTTACTCAATGAATTCCAAGTGTGAGATGCTCCATGACAAAAATTTGAATTAGGCCGTTGATCAATATTGAAATCATACTCCCCATTAAGAATGCTAACCCAAAAGGCTTTGGGTCGAGTCACTAGTTGCCACACTAATTTCATCAGGAAGGCATTATTCATCAAGTGTAACATTTTTACACCAATACCTCCTTCCTCTTTGGGTCTACATATTTGATTCCACATAATTAAATGAATACATTGATAATTAGCATCTCCACCCCAAAGGAAATTATGACAATAATGTTCAATTTGCTTGCAACATTCTAGAGGAACAGAAACCGTTTCTATTACATAATATGGAATCGTAGATAGTACTGATTTTACCAATGTAAGTTTACCAGCAAAGGATAGTGAAGAGGCTTTCCAAGCACTCAATTTACTTCTCACTTTGTCTTCCAAAAACTTAAAGGATGTAATTCCTTTCCTACCTTGAAATAGTGGTACACCTAGTTAGGTGCCTGAATTCCTAGAATAAGAGAAGCCTAAATAGCTTCTAAGATCCTCAATATACTCCCTAGAAACATTTACTGAACAGCAGATGGAAGATTTCTGAACGTTTACCTTTTCCCTTGAGCATGCACAAAAGTTGCCCAACACCTTGCTAATAATCTACATTTGATCAACTTAAGCTTTTGCAAACAAGATAAGGTCATCGGCAAAGAAGAGAGGAGAAATATGAGGATAACATCGACCCAATTTAATTGGTTTCCACAATCCCTATTCCACTACTATATTAATAGTATGTGATAACCTTTCAATACATAAAACCAACAAATATGGGGAAAATGGATAACCTTGTCTCACACCCCTAGATGGCATAAAAGATTCAAAAGGCATTCCATTCCAAATAATCTGAAAACTGGAACATTTCCAACTTTGGATCAACACATCAATAATCTAGCCAGGGATACGTGCATCAAGTAGTTTATCATGGATGAATTCCCAACGGAGTCTATCATAAGCTTTTTTTAAATGAATCTTCAACATCATCCACCCCACTTTACCTTTATTTCTTCTAAAGGAGTGCATAACTTATTGAGTCACTATCACATTATTAATGATTGCTTGCTCCGAAATGAAGCTGGATTGGGTTTTTGCTATTAATGTAGACATATATGGTTTCAATCTATTAGTTATTACCTTCATTAATACTAGAAAATAATAGGTAGTAAGCTGATAGGTTTGTACTGTGAGACATACTCTGAAGACTCTGCTTTTGGAATTAGGACAATGAGAGGCTTTCTTATAGTTAAGGACTTATTTAAGTATTTAACCATATTAGTATTATGTTGTTGGTGGAGCCCTAAACATGCTTTTCTCATCTCAAAAATCTATTTTTGAAAATTGTTTATCATAATCTTTTGTTCAAGATTCCATCCTAAGATAAACAAGAATATACAATTTGAAACGCAAGAAGTTTTATTTACCCAAGCAACCTCTATAGTTTCTTCTTAAACTTCTACGATTTTTTTTATAATTTATTGAAAATATTAATTATTATTAAACAAAATTTTAATTTGATTATTTAATTTTATTTTTATCTATTTTAATATTTTAATATAATAATTTATGATTTATTAAGTATTAATAATTTATAATTAATTTATTAAGAGCTTACTTTCTACAATTTTATAATTTATTATTAAAATATTAAATTTTATAATTTATCTAAAATATTATTAACTTATTAATATATTTTGTATTAATTTAATAAGAATTTATTAATAATTGATGGTCAAAATATTAATAATTTATTTATTTTTCTTTGTGTTCTTTTCTCTTATATTTTTCTTTATATTTTTTTTCATATTTTTTATATAACAAACAAAGTGTTAATAATTTTCTTTTTATCAAACAACAGCCAATTTTGTCGGGCTGTAGGATGGGTATATGGGTTTGTCATTCAATAATGTGGAATGAATAATGCAGAAGTCAAATATCCAGAGAACCATGGTGGTTAACATTGTAACAACAGCAGTACTATATATAATGAGCCTTAAAGAGGTGGTAATTGGACGGATCGGGTCAGTTCAAGTTTGTTATTTTATGTTTGAGTTATTTAGGGTTTGAATTTTTTTGGGTTAGAGTCATTTTAGATTTGAGTTATTTTACAATTGTATTATTCGAGTTTAGATCTTTCGAATTGAAGTTATTATGGATTCATATAAATTCGAGTTTGGATTGTTGATTTTTCTTGATAAAATCGAGTTGAGATTTCTACGAATTTAAATAGATTTTCGGATTGATTGCCAGTATGTTCACGAACGTGGATGGTTCAACATATGGTGGCTTAATTGCTAGTATATGATTGGTTGTTTATCAGTGTCTTCAAGCCTTGAGTGTTCTTAGTTGTATATTTGGACTGATGTGGTGATTTTAATGAATAGATTTTCCAAATTAAAAGAACAACCTGGCGACTTGCTTTGCCAGTAGCAACTTCATATTATGGGTCAAGAATTGAAACCTTACTTAATCCATTGAAGCTAAATTTGTGGCTTACACAAATTATAGTGTCAAATGATAAATGTTTCTCATTATTTAATTTGATCCCAAAAAAAAAATTGCAAAGCGTGTGAAAATTATTAAGAAATGAAATGATTTCAAAACTAACATTTCCTTGAATTTTGACCTAATAATAACCAATTAGTTATCTCGATCTAATTCTTTATTGTCTAATGACTATTTCGATTGGTAAAGAATCTAATTTTTAGCTGCTTTAAATTAACAAACTAATAAAATTCTAACTTAAAGAAAAAATTGTTAATTCAATATAAACTTTACAACAATATTCAAGTCAATCACTAATTGTCATGATGCATGTTCAATTCATCCCGATGTCATGATGTATGTAAACCACCTCTCTCTCTCTCTCTCTCCTGTATTTTGTCCATAATTTGAGTGATTTACCCACCTCTCCTCATGTATTTGTTTGCTGTCTGAGTGGTTTACCCACATCTCTCTCATGTATTTGTTTGGTGTCTGAGTGGTTTACCCACGTCTCTCTCATGTATTATATAATATATATATATACTTTATGAGACTAACGTCACCTGCCTTCTTCTGCTTTAGCTTCCTTTTCAAATATTTTCATTCATTTTCTTCCAAAAAAAACACCTTGTATTAATAAATTAAGTCAGGTTTTTTGTTTTATATACTTTTAAAATATTTTTATATGCAAAAGGCTATTTAGTAGATATCTCGATCCAACTTTTTTCAAATTATAGGACAATTTTTTGAATTTTTTTTTTGTATATTTTGGGTAATTTTTATTAATTTTTTTGTACTTCTGGTTTGATTAGATGTAAAATTATCAATTAAGTTTTGACAATGAAATTTCTGCTGAAAATTTTCAACTCGGATTTAGCAGCAGATTGAGATAGTCCTGGCAGCTAATAGCATACTCCTAATAATGTATGCCCTTCCTTTTTCCTCCTTGAGATGCCCTCCAAGCGTTGTTCATAAAGTCTTCCTTTTGGACTCTTTCATGGCTGTTGCACTATTGCTCATCTTCATTTTGAAATTTCTTCCAAAATTATTTTTATTTGTTTAAGTTCCTGAGAGTGCCTGTCCAGTCTATCTTTCCCTCCAACCTTCCAAATGTCTAGCAAAATTGGATGGTTATTTACTTATTTTTATTGTTTAAAAGAGAAAATATTGAGACACGAAAAGAAGGTGAATAGTATTAACTATTATAGTTCATTAGATCATGAATGAACCATTTCATATAATATTCTGTTATAACATCGAACATGACAGTGAAGATTTTGGTTGTTATCATAGTTTCATTAGTGGACTTTCTCAGTACTCAGGACCATCTATGGATAGTTCAAACCTTACCACAGGATATTGTTCTATATCTAACTGTAAGCAGATAACTAATTCCTCAGCCATATATGACAACTGCTTATAGTTACATATAGCACAGTATCCTCGTGGGAAAGTTTGATCTATCCAAAAATGGTGCTATAGTGATTGGGATCATGACGCTGGTGCCCTGTTGTGATGTTTTTTTCTTTTAAGTAAGGTTTGTTGCAATGGAATGATGGACCGGTTCTCCGATTCTGTGAATTTTTTCGTTTTGTTTCCTTCGCTTGTTGTTGCTCTGGGTTTAGTGGATTCGCGTTTTGTGGAGTTTTGGTTTGAGGCTGTCTTGCCTGTGACACTTTCTTTGATTTTGGGGCTGATGTTGAAAGCCGCTAGTTTTGAAGGCGTTTTCTTTCTGTGTCTGCTGTGGTTGTTTGGTGAAGGGTTGTGAGCTTTTTAATTGGATACAATGTCTTGGGATTTTGCAAAAGGAGCGACCAGTTCTTCCAATCCTACGGATTTTCGTTTTGTTTCCTTCACTTGTTGCTGCTCTGGTTTCAGTGGATTCGCGTGTTGTGGAGTTTTGTTTTGAGGCTGTCTCTCGTCTATGACATTTTCTTTGGTTTTAGGGCTGATGTTTGAAAGCCGCTTGTTTTGAAGGCGTTTCCTCCTGTGTCTGCTTTGGTTTTTTGGTGAAGGGTTGTGAGCTTTTTTGATTGGATTTCAATGTCTTGGGATTTTGCAAGTGGAGCATGTGATTGGCTTCTTATGAGGGTGAATTCTGTTGTGGGAGCAACCTCCATGAACTGCATTTTGGGACCACAGTTAGCTTTCGGTTGTTTTGAGAGACCCTTTGAGCTGATTTTTTATGCCTTGATGTCTGTTGGTGCACTTGTTTTTGGCTCACGGTTTTTTGGTTCTGATGAGTCACCGGGATCTAGGACGATAGTTTCTTTAGGTGTCTTCTTTGTCTTGGTTTTGTGCTGCCATTCTTAAAGTGGGCAGCTCTCACAGATTGTTTTTGCACTGTCTTCTTACGGCCAGGGCAACTATCATGCCATCAAGAGTCTTTAGTCAACGAGGACTTAAGACTAGCGGTGGCAGGTTGATAGCTGGTTTAATAAAAATATCACCTTTCAAAAAAAAAAAAAGATCAAGATCTTTTTGCTAACCAATCGAATCTTCAAAGGACAAATGCTGATTCAAAAGCAAACTTGAATCATTCAAAACCAGCTAAATCTTAAAAAAGAAATTTTTGAAGAGGGATCTTGCTGAGTTTGGAATGGATGCAAATTTTGCCCAACACACCCAGAAGTTCAAAATATCGATTCATGTTAACTTTGACTTGTGGATAATGTTTTGTTAGTACAGCAGAGTATCAGATTTGTTGCGAGAGATATTGTAAATATTCTAGTTCTTTATTTTCCGTAATAAAAGTATTAATTTGGCCGAAAATATCATTCTCTTATAGTTTTCCCTTAAAGTTTTGATAATTTATATTCTCTATAATGGCAATCTGAAATATAGTTAACTATTGATCAAACCTGTGCTTCTCAATTTTTATATATGGAATTCCTCTGCAAAGTAGATACCTCTAGGGAAAAAAAGAAGTAAGACAATTCAATAACTTGTTTTATCTTTGACCATTATGAAATAATGTTTGCATTATAAACGAATGATGGCTTGTTTTAGTATTGAGGTTAAAGGATCTTTATTCTGCAATTTTGTTTATGTGACTTCTATTTAATTCTTGTTTGCCTAAAGCACTATCCGTAATATTTCTGTATCGTTACTACTTAGGAAGTGGCTTCTTCAGCCGAAGATTTTTTCTTTCTTTTGCATGCAAAGCAGTTAACAGATGAAATTTTGTAAAAGAACTGATCAATGAGTTTGAAACCAAAGATGTTTTAGCTTATATTTTACTATTTTGATGTATATCATTACTACTTAGGAAGTCTAGCCCAAAGTATATATATATATATATATATTGTATTTTAATACGAAGGATGTCAGATTATGTCTTGAATTTATTTTATGCTCAATCCTAATTTGTGCAGTCCAAGCCTGTTATGATACTCTTGTATTGTAGTATTTTTTTTTTTTTGAAAAGTGGTTGTTTTTTTTATTGCCCGCCAGCTAGTATGCTCTCTCAAAATCTTAAATTAAGTGAGTTAAAAGACTTTTAGTAACATAAGAATTCTAGCTTTGGCAATTCAGAACACTGTACAGTTACCATAACAAGCTACTCAACAAGCAAAAGACAGCGAGAACAAAAGACTAACCTCCCAAATTAGTTCATGGTTGACTGCACAAACATCAATGTTAACTATCCTAATTCCTTAGCATATACCCAAAAGAACCCCAAATATGAAAAATAAAAAAAATCTAACATACCAAAAAAGTCATGTATTGTACTTTGAAAGGATAATTTAATTCTATTTAAACTAGCATGTCTTGTGGAGCAAGTCTTTAATTCTAGCTAGGTTAGGATAACATATCCTAATTATATAAGGATAAGATTATTGTGTCATATAAAAGAAACATATGGGGTTATAAAATAAAGTAAAGATTTAGAGAAAATACTTCAGGTAAGTTCTGCGATGAGGAAATATTTAAAAAATTGTTTAACAGTGAAAGAATCAGCAGATACTTCAGAAGAAAGTTGTAATTCCAAAACGGAATCAACAACTGATGTGGAGGAAAGTTCTGATTCGGCTCACGACATGGAAGAGGAGTCAAAGAAAATACTGCAAGAGATGGAGACGATATCAAGAGAAGTTCAAGAATCCAAATTTTACTCTGAACTACACAAGCAGATTAAAAGTGAGGAATTTCAAAGCCAATTAACTCGTGTCCTAGCCTCTCATTCACGTGATGTCCCCATGGTGATTTATGCTTTAGGTAGCTTGGAAGAAGGAAATTCTTCGAAATATCAATTGGCAGTTGCACTTCTATTACAGCAAGACTTCTTTAACTGGATAACTTCTATAGAAGTGTTTGATCCAGTGCTATCTCCGACGGATATTATTGTCTTAGAAAAATTAGGATGCACTGTTTTAACAGTGAATGAGGATTGCAAGCGACGGGTGGAGAGGCCAACATTGTTTTTCATGCCTTATGTCTCAACAGATCTCACAGGAAATTTATTGGAAGCAAATTGGTCTCCTCCCAATATTAACCAGGTGATTTTGTTGACAAATAAATTGAGTAAAAGCCTGGAACATTATCAAGTTCCGCTACGAGAAGGAGAACGTTATGCCGATCGGATCAGTTTTGTGGTGAGAATGGAATATCTAGAGGCTATTCAGAAATGTATCCAAGAGATCAAGATCAATGGAAATTTTGTTGACATTTTCCTGGATGACCTTATAGATGTTACTGACAATGCTCTTGTACGTTTCAATTTTGCTAACCTGCCCTTTACGACACAGATGCAGTATCTGGAGGCTATTCAAAAATATACTGAAGAGATTGGGATTAGAAGCCTTGGAGAACCTAAAGACAATTTATTGTATAACTTTGCCTTTCATTTCTTTAATGTGGCACCTGAGATTGATATGCAGACCTTGCTTCAAGGTAATTAGTCCTTTTATTCGTTCTTGTTCTTTATAAAATTTGAACTCTCGCTTTGTTTTTATTCAGTTGTGCCTAGAATTGATCAGATTGGATTTTCTCATGATGTAGGTGATGAAGAGATTCAACTAAAATTTGCAGGCAATTTGACAAGTTGTGGAAGAAAGAACAAGACCAATGGTTGCTATAATCGAGGAATTGATCATTGAGGCATGGAATAACCAGATGGCTACAATCGAAAATGCTTTGTGAAAGTTTGATTTGGGAGATCATCTTTGTCTAATTTGTTAATTAAAAGGTAAAAGTTTAATTGGGATAGCCTCCGGATACTGATAATGGGGATAATTTTGACCAAACTTGTGCTTTTAGCTTTTCTTATGTTTGGAGAAAGCCAAGTTTTATGGCATGAAATCTAAAGCTTCATTCCCTTGTTCTTGTTCAATTATATACCCATAAAGAACAAAGTAGCAGTAATTTTTTTAGCATTACAACCAGTAAGCTAAGCAATTTTCTATGGAACTAGTTGTTTACATAAAACAAAACTAGTCTGTGCATCATCAAAGCTGTACAAGTTACACAACAAACCATCGCTCAATAAGCCATTGGCGGTTTTTTATCCTTATAGTGAGCAAAATATCTATCATAGCTATCTCTCTACCCTTATCCAAAAACGACATGAGCTGTACAAAAACAGAGGCTCAGTTGATATCAACAAAATATTCCTTTTCCTAACACCTGACAGTACATGGCTAGTCACAGCAAAAAACAGAGGAACCTGCCACTTTTCCTACTGATCTTTAGTGCCTATCCGCATAATCGTAACCAAATAGGCACAATACAAAAAAGAACCCTGCTCAAATAACGCTACCTATTACAATGAAGATCAATGAACCCCATCGCACAAACCTACCATCTTCCATCTGTCCTCTTTACATTGCTCGCTGATAATTCCCATCATCACATCCCCATTCCTTTGTTCCCTCGAAAACCTCAGTACTCGGTTCTGCACACAAAACCCAACACACATTGCTTCTCATGGGTTGCTCTCAATGAAAAACAGCACCAGTCACAGACATGCAGCTTAAGGCTCATCCTTTTGCGCCTCATCCAATCATGACCTGCAATCAGCCAAAGCCTAAGTCAAGATCTCTACACCATCAAATTACCCCATCCTTTCAATACAATCCATTCTCCCTCCCTGCCTTAGTTTGTTCATCAATCTATATTCTGTACATATATCACGCTCAGCCCCACGCCTATACAAAATTTCCTTACCCATCCCTTCTACAAAAAACAAGGCCACAGATTACAATCTCAGCAGAACTCAACTCACCATTGTTGAAATTGAGTGGAAGAAGATAACAACAACCATACATCACACAACCCAGCATCTCTGCACTACTCCCCCCGAGAATTCTTATACAGAACCAACACCATGAATTTCACTCAAAGCCGAACTCCCCCCTCCCATCACCAACCCACTCACCCCTTATACCCAGCACAACTGTAAATTTTTATGAAGCAATTACCAAACAAAGAGAGATAGCATATCTAACAAGAAAAAGTTCTGTTGTGGGAGCAACCTCCATGAACTGCATGCTGGGACCACAGGTAGCTTTCGGTTGTTTGAGAGACCCTTTGAGCTGCCTTTTTATGCCTTGATGTATGTTGGTGCTCTTGTTTTTGGCTCAGACTTTTTTTGTTCTGATGAGTCACCAGGATCTAGGTCGATAGTTTCTTTAGGTGTCTTCTTTGTCTTGGTTTTGTGCTGCCATTCTTAAAGTGGGCAGCTCTCACTGGTTGTTTTTGTACTGTCTTCTTACAGCCAGGGCGAGTATCATGCCATCAATGAGTCTTTAGTCAATGAGGACTTAAGCCTTGCGGTGGCAAGTTGATAGCTGGTTTAATAAAAATATCACCTTTCAAAAAAAAAAAAGGATCAAGATCTTTTTACTAACCAATCGAATCTTCAAAAGACAAATGCTGATTCAAAAGCAAAAATAAACCCTGCCATTTACTTCTCTTCCTCCCAACTATTAAAAACTCCAAACCCCGTAACCCTTACCCTCTCTTTGAAGAAGATCTAAGCAATCATTCATGGCTGTTGTGTATTACAAATTCAAGAGCTCCAAAGATTTCCATTCTATTTCCATT
Source organism: Theobroma cacao (assembly GCF_053813885.1). Classification (NCBI taxonomy): domain Eukaryota; kingdom Viridiplantae; phylum Streptophyta; class Magnoliopsida; order Malvales; family Malvaceae; genus Theobroma; species Theobroma cacao. Next base: position 10,445,942 of record NC_142645.1, read on the forward strand.
GATGCTCCTTTTATTTCAGTTTTCGATTTCAAAACCGAAATCGTTGCTTCCAAAAGATATGGCAATGATAAAGATTTTGATTTGTTAATCAGCGATGCCTCGAACCAATGAAGAAAATGCTGATGACTCCTTCTTAATCCCTGCAAACTCATCCGTTTCGATTCGCCGCGTTCCTGGAATGCCTCGATTTCCCATTGTTACTGGGGAGAAAAACCCAGGATCGAAGAGAGCCCATCATCCATCGTCGAAGACCCTCAAGAAGAAGGCGGCTTTGATTGCCATGATTTTGAACCTGACTTTGATTCCATGCAGAAAACCATATCAGTGAATCCAAGCAATATCCATTGCAAAGAACACAAAGATAATGATGGATTCAATTTTTTTTCCTGCTGAAGGCTTTGGAAAGAGCCCAATTCCACCGGAGGGCTATGTTTGCCATGGGTGTCAGGTGGATGGACGTTATATTCAGTATTGCCCTACTAATGATGATCCTAATTTTGATTTTCAAAAGGATTGAGCTTACAACTGGAATTTCAAAGACTTGTGGCTCAACTTCCGGTAGTTCTTTTGGTGGTAATATACCACCTGAAGTCCTGAACTTTGCTGAACATTGTGCAAGAAAGTAATGACAGAGGCTGGTTTAACAAGGTGTTGTTTTAGTAGCTTTTGCGATAACTGTACAAGGGATCACTGTGTTTCCAAGTCTGTTTGTGTTTGCCAAAGGAAAATAGTGGCTGATGATCCTTTGCCTAATAAAACTCTTAGAGATGCTATTAATCGGATCGTATATCACTCTGGAAATCCAAGTTCTGCAAATTCTGGAACCAGTTTTCAAGTTCGGGATGTTGCATCTGCTGCATCCAAAGATGAACCACGGAATCCATTACTTGGTAAGGAAAAATATGAAACTTCCGAAGCGAGGAAGACAAAGATCACTATTCCCTCACAACCGACCTCAGAGAAAGTGAACGAGCAAACATCAAAAGGAAGCACCCTACTTGCGGGAAAACAAGGGCAAAAAAGGGAAAAAAAGGAAGGTCTCTAAGCTGCCAAATCCTTGAACTGGAAAATCTCCCAAGATGTTGGAGTTGATAGCTACATGATGCCTGCATGCTATTCTGCCTATGATCTGTACTGGAGTGGTCTGTGTCCTGGATTTATGCCACAAAATCAAATGTTTCATGTCTTTCCACCAAAGAGGGATCTTGCTGAGTTTGGAATGGATGCAAATTTTGCCCAACCCACCAAGAAGTTCAAAATATAGATTCATGTTAACTTTGACTTGTGGATAATGTTTTGTTAGTACAGCAGAGCACCAGATTTGTTGAGAGAGATATTGTAAATATTATAGTTTTTTATTTTCCGTAATAAAAGTATTAATTTGCCCAAAAATATCATTCTCTTATAGTTTTCCCTTCAAGTTTTGATAATTTATATTCTCTGTAATGGTAATCTGAAATATAGTTAACAATTGATATAGAACTTCTATTTAAGTCTTGTTTGCCCAAAGCACTATCCGTAATATTTCTGTATCGACACTACTTAGGAAGTAGCTTCTTCAGCCGAAGATGTTTTCTTTCTTTTGCATCGAAAGCAGTTAACAGATGAGATTTTGTAAAAGAACTGGTCAATGAGTTTAAAACCAAAGATGTTTCAGATTATATTTTACTATTTATATCATTACTACTTAGGAAGTCTAGCCCAAAGTATATATATATATATATATATATATATCTTGTATTTTAATACGAAGGATGTTAGATTATATCTTGAATTTATTTTATCCTCGATCCTAATTTGTGCAGTCCAAGCCTGTTATGATACTCTTGTATTGTAGTATTTTTTTTTTTTTATGAAAGCTGGTTGTTTTTTTGATTGCCCGCCTGCTAGTATGCTCTCTCAATCTTAAATTGAGTTAAAAGACTTTTAGTAACATAGGAATTCTAGCTTTGGCAATTCAGAACACAGTACAGTTACCATAACAAGCTACTCAACAAGCAAAAGACAGCGAGAACAAAAGACTAACCTCCCAAATTAGTTCATGGTTGACTGTACAAACATCAATGTTAACTATCCTAATTCCTTAACGTATACCCAAAAGAACCCAAACATGAAAAATAAAAAAAATCTAACATACAAAAATGTCTTGTATTGTAGTTTGAAAGGATAATTTAATTTTAGTTAAACCAGCATATCTTGTGGAGCAAGTCTTTAATTCTAGCTAGGTTAGGATAACATATCCTAATTATATAAGGATAAGATTATTGTATCATATAAAAAAATATATGGGGTTATAGAATAAAATAAAGATTTAGAGGGAATGGTTCGGGCAAGTTTTGTAATGAGGAAATATTTGAAAAATTGTTTAATAGTAAAGGAATCAACAGATAATTCGAAAGAATCAACAGATAATTCGAAAGAATCAACAGATAATTCAGAAGAAAGTTGTAATTCAGACACGGAATCAACAACTGATGTGGAGGAAAGTTCTGATTCTGCTCACGACATGGAAGAGAAGTCAAAAAAAATACTGCAAGAGATGGAGACGATCTCAAGAGAAGTTCAAGAATCCGAATTTTACTCTGAACTACACAAGCAGATTAAAAGTGAGGAATTTCAAAGCCAATTAACTCGTGTCCTAGCCTCTCATTCACATGATGTCCCCATGGTGATTTATGCTTTAGGTAGCTTGGAAGAAGGCAAATCTTCAAAATATCAATTGGCAATTGCACTTTTATTACAGCAAGACTTCTTTAACTGGATAACTTCTATAGAAGTGTTTGACCCAGTGCTATCTCCGACAGATATTATTGTCTTAGAAAAATTAGGATGCACTGTTTTAACAGTGAATGAGGACTGCGAGCGACGGGTTGAGAGGCCAACATTGTTTTTCATGCCTTATGTCCCAAAAAATCTCATCGGAAATTTATTGGAAGCAAATTGGTCTCCTTCCAATATTCACCAGGTGATTTTGTTGACAAACAAAATGAGTACAAGCCTGGAACATTATCAAGATCTGCTACAAGAAGGAGAACGTTATAGCGATCGGATTAGTTTTAAGGAGAGAATGGAATATCTAGAGGCTATTCAGAAATGTATCCAGGAGATCAAGATCAATGGAAATTTTGTTGACATTTTCCTGGATGACCTTGAAGATGTTACTGACAATGCTCTTGTACATCTCAATTTTGCTTACCTGCCCATTATGACGCAGATGCAGTATCTGGAGGCTATTCAAAAATATACTGAAGAGATTGGGATTAGAAGCCTTGGAGAATCTAAAGACAATTTATTGTATAACTTTGCCTTTCATTTCTTTAATGTGGCACCTGAGATTGATATGCAGACCTTGCTTCAAGGTAATTACTCCTTTTCTTTGATCTTGTTCTCTATAAAATTTGAACTCTCCCTTTGTTTTTGCTCAGTTGTTGTGCCTAGAATTGATCAGATTGGATTTTCTCATGATGTAGGTGATGAAGAGATTCAATTAAAATTCGACAGGCAATTTGACAAGTTGTGGAAGAAAGAAGAAGAACAAATGGTTGCTATAATCGAGGAATTGATCATTGAGGCATGGAATGACCAGATGGCCGAAATCGAAAATGCTTTGTGAAAGTTTGATTTGGGAGATCATCTTCGTCTAATTTGTTAATTAAAAGGTAAAAGTTTAATTTGGATAGCCTCCGGATACTGATAATGGGGATAATTTTGACCAAACTTGTGCTTTTAGCTTTTCTTATGTTTGGAGAAAGCCAAGTTTTATGGCATGAAATCTGAAGCTTCATTCCCTTGTTCTTGTTCAATTATATACCCATAAAGAACAAAGTAGCAGTAATTTTTTTAGCATTACAACCAGTATGCTAAGCAATTTTCTCTGGAACTAGTTGTTTACATAAAACAAAACTAGTCTGTGCATCATCAAAACTGTACAAGTTACACAACAAACCATTGCTCAATAAGCCATTGGCGGTTTTTAATCCTTATAATGAGCAAAATATCTATCATAGCTCTCTCTCTCTCTACCCTTATCCAAAAACGACATGAGCTGTACAAAAACAGAGGCTCAGTTGATATCAACAAAATATCCCTTTTCCTAACACCTGACAGTATATGGCTAGTGACAGCAGAAAATAGAGGAACCTGCCACTTTTCCTACTCTTTAGTGCCTATCCACATAATCATAACCAAATAGGCACAATACAAAAAAGAACCCTGCTCAAACAGTGCTGCTATGACAATGAAAATCACTGAACCCCATCGCGCAAACCTTCCACCTTCCATCTGTCATCTTTACACTGCTTGCTGATTATTACCGTCATCACATCCCATTCCTTTGTACCCAGGAAAACCTCAGTACTCGGTTCTGCACATACAACCCAACACACATTCCTTCTCATGGGTTGCTCTCAATGAGAAATAGCATCAGTCACAGACATGCAGCTTAAGGCTCATCGTTTTGCGCCTCATCCAATCATGACCTGCAATCAGCCAAAGCCTAAGTCAAGATCTCTACACCATCCCATTACCCCATCCTTTCAATACAATCCATTCTCCCTTCCTGCCTTAGTTTGTCCATCAATCTATATACTGTACATATATCACGCTTAGCCCCAAGCCTATACAAAATTTCCTTACCCCTCCCTTTTACAAAAAACAAGGCCACCCATTACAATCTCAGCAGAACTCAACTCACCATTGTTGAAATTGAGTGGAAGAAGATAACAACAACCATACATAACACAATCCAGCATCTCTGCACTACGCCCCCCGAGAATTCTTATCCAGAACCAACACCATGAATTTCACTCAAAGCCGAACTCCCCCCTCCCATTACCAACCCAGTCACCCTATATACCCAACACAACCGTAAATTTTTATGAAGCAATTACCAAACAAATAGAGATAGAATATCTAACAAGAAAAAGTGGATAAAAATAGTCAGTGAGTATATCAAGTTTAGCTTCATTTTCCCTTCTTGGTAAGTTAAGGTACAAATTGAAACTAATTAATCAAAGCACTCGTAGTTCGTACTATGAAAGATATATTACAAAAGGAAACAAAAAGGAACTAAAAAATGAGACTACCTGAATTGGGTGGACAGAGGCTTACCTCAAATATTAGCAAGGCTTTGTGCATAACTTGCATTAGAGTATTTAATTCAATAAAGCACGATTTCTTTATCAAAACATAAGAATCGAATCCCCTAATTTTAAATATAAAGAAAAGTAACTATAACTTTGTTAGTGTAAGCCTTGCAAGTCAATCGATTTTGTACTTGTAAAACATTACATTAATTAGTCATATTTCATATTAAATACATTATGGATATTTTATATAATATGTGAGAGTTTTCTTTATCCTTGAGTTTATTTACAAAAAGTCATGATGTAGTTAAAATCCTTGGAACATAATAGCCTTGTAAAAAAATTATAAAGGTTATAATTATAAGATTCTTATGCATTAAAGCCATATTCCTAAATATGTTCCTAGTCATTGTATTGTCAAGAATAAAGACATTGACAATACCCAAAAACAAGTACACACTAAGTGTCACGAACTACACTCCTTCACTTAAATATGAAATAGTTTGTGTGGAGCTCGAGTGGACGCTTCCACGCAAGCCAGCCAATAACTTATTTATATCTAATCAAACATCAACATAACAACAAATTAGACTAAGGCAATGCATATCGAAATTATAAGTCATATCGAAATTATAAGTCATACCGAATGTCATGTACGCAACGCAACCACTAACCACATGAAGAAAAATGTTTTATTAATATGAAAATGAGTACAAAGGGACCAAGACATGCCATCGTCGAGTCATAGGGGCAGTTCTAGATAATTCGTTGCAAACATACTTTTATCAGTGAGGCAGCCTAACAATCCATCAACTACTCACCCCTTTAAAGAGTTTACGAGATTTTACAATTATTTTCCCAATAGTCATTATAATGCTTGAGATAAGGACATCCCTTTGCTAAAGGGCCTTTCCCCAAAAAACTTAACAAAAATTTCTACACATGTCACTAAATGCCATTACAATGTTTGAAAGGAAGACATCTCCCTTGGAAGTACAAAAGACCTAAACTCCTAGGGAATTCTACCTTGTCATGGCCCTATACAAGGTTGAAGCATATAAGATATTTGAAGAAAATGTGGGTGCTTGTTAAGAAACAAGTTCACTAAACATGACCCACTATGAGAGTTCCATTTGATATTTCACTTAAGTGTCTATGAAAATACTCTCATACGTTAGTAGTGTAAGTAATCCTTACACTTGTGATACCAAGTCAGTAGTGTATGTATGTGAATTGTCATGCTTTGATTTCATTCCTACGGGCTTATAGAAGACCAAATGCCTAAGCATGGTGCTTTTGGATATAGTATGAAGCATACAAAGATGAATGAGTAATATAGAGAGGATTCATCACCCCAAGTGATTTGAAGGGTACAAATTTCATTTGCTCCTGGCTTATATTGATTGAAAGTCATTAGCCAAAGTTATCTTGATAAGTCAATATGGAAGTTGGAGTGCTAATATGGATAAGTTAGAAAGTAGACACCAAGTTAGGGTTTTTATCTATCTAGGATATATGATAAAAAGATCAAGTTACATTAAGATATTGTACACGGAAAGGTTAGTCAAACCATATTGATTCTCTTGACATTTAAGTGGTCATGATATATTACTAGATGTCACTCATAATCTATAAATATAAATATAAATTTTTAATTGAATTGATTTATATTTATTACCAACAAGTTGGGGACCTAATAGGTCATACACAATAACATGATAATTTGAAATTAAAATGGAATTGGTATTTTTTTGGAAATTAAGAATTTCCAATGTGGACTTAATTAAATTATTTAATTAAGAGGAAAGATTAAAATGTAGTAAACCCAAAGTTGAATCAGTTTAACCTAATTATAAATACGTTCTATATGTGTACCGCATTTTGTAAAAAAAAAAAAGTGAGAAAAGACAATAGAAAAATAAAAGACAAAAACCCAAGCCTCAGGTGCCATTTTCTTAAGAAAAAATTTTCCTTGTTTTCTTTTAAAACCAAAAACAAATAATCTTTGAGATGTGAGATTTTTCAAAAAAATCTTTGCTACGAGTAGAGCATCAAAACACCACATAACCCCAACCTACCCAAACTAGTGTAGGTTTTTCAATTGACATCTATGTGGATCACCATTAGAGGCTAGACACATGGACAGCTTTGGTTTGCGACAATCGGACTTTGGTGTACAATCAAGTGGATGGATTTTGACATTTGATTTTTGGAAATCACTTCCCGAGGTATATGGCTTAATAGATGTTTGTTTACATTTGCTTTTAACCGATCAATAAGGCAACATAAGTGATCCAAGAGTGATTTCGATTTTGTATGTTTATATTCCGTTGTGTTATATGAATGTGATTTCTTCTCTAAGCATGCCTGAAACCCTTCAAACTTATGTAGAGAATATATATATATATATATATATAAAGGGTTTCTTTTGAAAATTAATTTTCAATGTCTTTCGATATTGTTTGGAAAGTCCATAATTCAAGATTTGAAAGATTTTACTAGAAGTCCTAGCAAATTAGTATGTTTATATGATAATAAATACAGATTCAAAAATATAAAAACAATATTCATGAATTATTAGCTTTCTATTTATATTAATTTTCAACTATTTTTTTCTGTTTGGAAAGTCCATAATTCAAGATTTGAAATATTAAGCGTGCTAGCAATTTAATATGTTTATACGATAGTAAATACTAATTACAAGATATGAAAAACCATTCACGATTTATTAGCTTTCTATTTAAATTTTGATTTCTTTTTGTAATAATGAAAATACACATGGTTTTATTTAAACATAACGACTGCAAAAAAGGCTAAATATGCAAATAAGCCCTGAAACTATACTAAGAAAGTTAATTTAGCCCTGATCAATTTATTACGTTCAAATAAGCTCCTAAACTTTTATTTTAGATGAAATAAGTCCCTCACACTAACCATTAACTAACGGAAGTTAGTCAATAGTATAATCAACAATTTTTTATACTATGTCATCTTTTATGTGACATGTTGAAGTGTTATCTTGATGAAGTCAATGTCACATAGTAGATGACAAGGCATCAAAAATTGCTAACTAGGAATTCAGTTTTTTCCTTTTTATCCATCCAAATGTTCAAAAATTATTAGTTAGGGATTTGAAACAAAAAATTAAAAAAAAAACTAATTGCTTCAAATTGATTACCATCTTCTTAATTGAAGCCATCCTTTTTAACAAAAAAAACCCTTCACTTTCTTCAACATTCCTTAAACCCAATGTACCTTATAGTTAGAATGTCCTTTCCTTGTCCGCAATTTCTATTCCTCTTCTAAAAATTGTTTTTTAGGTAATCTTGAATTTTCAAAATTTGTGAAAAATGTGGAAAGAAAATCTATTATTGTTAGTAAATAAAATTCAACAACATAATATTTTCTTTACAAATTCTAGGGAAGAGAAAGTATCAGGTTTCCTTTATAGATTTTAGGGAAGAGAAGAGAAGGATTTGACTTTCTTTTATTATGAATCAACATTGTGTGTCTTTGCTAGTTTTAGTATTATATACATTGTGTGTCCTACCTTTACTCTTTCTCTTCTGAAAACTGTTTTGGGTATTCTTAGATTTCTCTACACTAACTTTCAATCGATATCATCTGCCACATGGCATCGACGTCATAAAAATGATACATCAACATGCCACATGGAAAATGACGTGGAATCAAACATTACTGACTGCACCATTGACTAACGAAAGTTAGTCAACAATTAGTAAGAGAGCCTTATTTGATCCAAAATAAAAGTTCAGGAGCTTATTTGAATGCAATAAGAAGATAAGAGCTAAATTGACTTTCTTAATATAGTTCGGGAGTTTATTTGGGTATTTAGCCATGAAAAAAAGTTTGAATTATTTAAAAAGTTCAAATAATGATTCATTCTTCTACTGCATTCAATCAAGTTTTTATACATTTATTTTGGACACATGACGCTGATGTACAGGGTAAAAAATACAAATACAAATCCTCTCCCCATTTCTTGTTGGAAAATAATATATTTTATAAGGTTCAAACATCCCACATTGCCAAAATACATAAAAGGTGAATGCCTTATATTGGGAAACCAACTATATGCTTGTTGCAAGCAAGGAAAATGGAGTGGGCTCGCGTGCACATAAGATTGGGCCGAACCTTTTAAACTTCAGATTCCCCCCCCCCCCTCTGCGCGCAAATATACACGTGGGTTGTGCCCAAGTGACTTTTTGTACCTTGGCTTTATTTTTTTTCAAGTTTTTCCAGCCTTTGATTAAATCAAACTCAAACTCTACCGTGCTTACCTGGTTCTCCTAATTTTGCTACAACATTTATCTTGGTTTTGCTCCAACGTTTATCTAACTTAGTTGAATGCTGACCAGGTTTTACTCAACTTCCTAGTCTGGTGCAACGTTCACCTTATTTGGTGCAACGTTCACTTCACTCCATGCATATAAATACAACCTCACACCCTCACTCACAAAGCACACCAAAGCTTCTCTTCTCCTTAAGCTTTCACGATTAATTTCCTCTACCTTCTTTCTTCTTTTAAGCTTTCTCTGCCTCTTTTCTTTTTTAGCTAGATTTTTCCTTTCTACTGTTCTTGTCATCCCTTAATAGTTTGTGCAAACTATAAGAAAGGGTCTGTTGAATCCTAGAGGATAATCGCTACAATCCTTTTGCACCGAGTTTTATACTTCAAAGGGGCGAAAATTATCCTTAAGGATAGTAGTACCACACTTCAGACCAATTATTGTTTTTACTTGTTTTATATTCATTTGTTTTCTAATATTTTCTAACATTCTTAAGGATAATGGATTCCCACGTTGATAATGCTGCTGCCACTGCCACTGTTCCTAATGTTGCCTCTGTCCCTACTGCCACCACCATTATCAACGGTTCCCCCATAGCTCCCACTCTGATGACCATTCCTCCTATGCCCTCGGCTTCATATGCCAAACCATTTCCAGATATTTCCAAAGTAGAAGTCTTTGATGGCAGAAACTTCAAAATGTGGTAAGAAAGGATTTTTTCAATCCTTGATGTTCATGGGGTTGCTTTTGCACTAATTGATTCCAAGCCAGATGATGTCAAGATGTTGGAACCATGGATGCATGCAAATAAGGTATGCAGGCATACAATCATTAGTACACTTTCTAATGAGTTGTTTGATGTATACAGCCCTTACAAAGAAGCAAAGCAAATATAAGAGTCAATGATAGCCAAATACACTGCTGAAGATATTGGGAAATAGAAGTTCGTGATTGGTAACTTTTATCGCTGGAAGATGACAGACGACAAGGACATCAAGAGTCAGATCAATGAATACCACAAGCTAGTGGATGATTTGAAGGCTGAAAAAATTAACTTGTAAGAAGAGTTCGTTGCTGGGTTGCAGATTGAGAAGCTACCAAAATCCTGGAATGGATACAAGCAACAACTAAAGCACAAGGAAAAGCAGTTGTCACTTGCAGATTTGATTGTGCACATCATCATTGAAGACATAATTCGCAGGGAGATTAACGCCTCCAAAGCTAAAGAAATTGCAACTAAAGCCAATCTGGTGCAAGACAGAACCCAGCGCCAACAAAGGTACCCTTACAAATCTGATCATAAACCCAAAGCTCTTCATCCCACCTTTAAAAAGAATGGTAATTGTTTTGTCTGTGGAAAGCCAGGGCATCATGCAGCACAATGCAGGAAAAGAGCAAAGGGAAATAACAAACCTGCTAATCCAAGAGTCAACTTGGTCAAAGTAGATAAATCCGATGATGTAATTGCTACGGTCATTTCACAAGCAACTATGGTGGCCAGTGTGAAGGAATGGGTGGTAGACTCAGGTGCTACCAGGCATATTTGTGCAAACAGAAATGCCTTTACCTCCTATACTCCAATAGGGGAAAGAGAAGAGACAATATACCTTGGTGATTCTCAAACTACTCAAGTTCTTAGTAAAGGGAAAGTCCTTCTCAAGCTCACATCTGGCAAGACCCTAGCTCTAAATGATGTTCTTCATGTTCCCAATATAAGGGCAAACCTGGTATCTGTGGCCTTATTAGGCAAAGTTGGGGTGAAAGTGTCATTTGAATCTGACAAGATCATGATGATAAAAAATAATGTGTTTGTGGGTAAGGTTTATTGCAATCAGGGACTCTTTGTACTTAATATTTCCAATGTTTTGAATGAAAATGACAATTCTTCTGCTTACATGATTGACTCTATTAATTTATGGCATGGTAGACTAGGACATGTTAGCATTCCCTATATTAAGAAAATGCAATCACTAGGTTTAATTTCTAGTATTAAAATTGGATGCTTTAATAAATGCGAAATATGTGCTGAAACGAAATCAACTAAGAAAACTTGTATTTCAGTAAATAGAGAATCTGAATTATTAAGTTTAATTCATACAGACTTAGGAGATCTAAAACAAACTGTGACTAAAGGTGGTAAACAATACTATGTTACATTTATTAACGATTATTCTAGATTTACTAAAGTTTATTTGCTTAGGCATAAGGATGAAGCTTTTGATATGTTTATTAAATATAAATCTGAGGTAGAAAATTAACTGAATAAAAGGATAAAAAGAGTTAGATCAGATAGAGGGGGTGAATATATACCGATTAATGATATTTGTGAAAAAGAATGAATAATTCATGAAATTACTCCTCCATATTCTCCTGAAACAAATGGTGTAGCTGAAAGAAAAAATAGAACATTAAAAGAAATGATGAACTCTATGCTTGTCAGTTCCAATGCACATGAAAACTTGTGGGGTGAAGCTTTATTATCTGCATGTCATATTCAAAATAGAATACCTTATAAGAAAACTTGTAAGACACCTTATGAATTATGAAAAGGTTATTCTCCTAATTTAAAATATTTGAAAGTATGGGGGTGTCTAGCTAAGGTAATGCTTCCTAAATTTAAAAAGAGAAAAATTGGTTCTAAGACATCTTATTGCATGTTTATCGGTTATGCTGAACATAGTGCTGCATATAGATTTTTGTATTAAAAAGTGATGTTCTTGATTGTAATACAATTGTTGAAACAAAGAATGCTGAATTTTTTTAGCATATTTTTCCATTAAGAACTGATACAATTTCTCATGCACCCTTTAGTAAAAATGATTTTGAAATACAAATGATGATTTGAGAAGGAGTAAAAGACCAAGGAAGGAAATTTCTTTTGGTAATGATTTTTACACATATCTTATAGATAATGATCTTTTAACTTATGTTGATGCAATTTTTTCTAAAGAAAGTCTATTTTGGAAAAAAGCCATACAAAATGAGATTGATTCGATTTTACAAAATAAAACTTGGGAATTAGTTGATTTACCAGCTGGAGCCAAACCAATTTGTTGCAAATAGATTTTTAAAAGGAAATTTAATCCTGATGGTTCTATTGATAAATATAAAGCTAGATTAGTTGAGAAGGGTTTTACTCAAAAACCAAATATTGACTATTTTGATACTTTTGCTCCAGTAACAAGAATTGCATCAATTCGTGTTTTATTTGCCTTAACTTCAATTTACAAACTTGTTGTTCATCAAATGAATGTAAAAATCATTTTTTTAAATGGTGATTTAGAAGAAGAAATTTATATGGCACAACCCGAGGGATGTATTCTTCTTGGTCAAGAAAACAAAGTTTGTAAATTGATTAAATCATTATGTGGCTTGAAACAAACACCCAAACAATAGCATGAGAAATTTGATCAAGTTCTTATTAGTAATGGATTTTCTACTATTGGAGTTGATAAATGTATGTACACAAAAACTGTTGATAGTGAATGTGTGATTATTAGCTTATATATTGATGATATGCTTATTTTTAGTACATGCATTGATGTGGTTAATAAAACAAAATGTTTTTGAGCTTCTAAATTTGACATAAAAGATTTGGGAGAAGCCAAAGTTATTTTGGGTATTAAAATCATAAGATGTGATAGTGGCTTAATGCTAACACAAGAGCATTATGTTGAGAGGCTACTTAAAAGGTTTGGACATTTTGATGTCACACCTATGAGTACTCATAATGATAGTAATATCCAATTAAAGAAAAATAGAGGTGACAGTGTAGCTCAGTCTGAGTATGCACAGATTATTGGGAGTCAATGCATTTGATGAATTATACTCGACCAGATATACCTTATGTTGTATGTAGACTGAGCAGATATACACAAAGACCTAATAAAGATCATTTGACTGCCTTGAGTAGGGTGATGAAATATTTGAAAGGTACCATAAACTATGGTATTTTATATAATGGATTTCACGTTGTATTAGAAGGATACAATGATGCGAACTAGATCTCAGATTCAGATGAGATGAAATCTACGAGTGGTTATGTATTCACCCTTTGTGGCGGTGCTATAGCTAGGAAATCAACCAAACAAACAATAATTGCTAAATCTACAATGGAATGAGAATTTGTAGCTTTAAAGTTGACTGGTAATGAGGCTGAGCGGTTGAGAAACCTATTAGACGATATTCCATTAGGAATGAAACCAACACCTTCTGTGTCCATACATTGTGATTGCCAAGCGGCAATAGCCATTGCAAAGAATAAAACTTTCAATGGTAAAAATAGACACATTCGTTTGAGATATGATGTAGTAAAGCAGCTGCTTGGAGATGGAATTATATCCATTAATTATGTGAAGTCAGAGCTAAATTTGGTCGATCCTCTAACTAAACCCTTAGGAAGAAAATTAATGAATGCTACATCGAGGGGAATAAAACTTAAGCCAAATGAGGAAATCAACAAATAACAGTAACCCAACCTATGCGATTGGAAATCCCATGAATTAGGTTCATATGGGTAATAACAAGTTATTTGTTGATAAATTAATACACTATTGAAATTATTGTCCCTCATATGGTGTGTAAGTAGTGCAAAACTGTAATGTAAGAGAGGTTGAGTTTAACTCTTAATGCATTCCATATTCCTTATGGGTAGTGTATTATACTGCAGTATACACTTGATGGAATCAACCTATATAAATGTGGAGTAAGGCCGCTCCTATGAGAACTATGGCAAATTCTTTAGAGCACTTATGAATAACCAGGCATGCGCATGGCTTATTCGAGCAAAACCGCGTTGAACAGTAGAAATTGTGGGGGTGTAATGTGATTGATGAAAACTATATTTCACATAAAGAATTTTGGTTCATATAAGTTACGAACTTCACCAAAATTCTATGATTTATATTTCATTTTATTTAGAGGTGGTTCATAGCTTAAAAAGCACCAGTCACGTTGTATTACACTCAAATGAAATTTGACCCAGCAAAAACTTCTTATAAAACCTTATGAAATATGTGGTGGATTGTTGGAAAATAATGTATTTCATAAGGTTCAAACATCCCACATTGTCAAAATACATAAAAGGTGAATGTCTTATATTGAGAAACCAACTATGGGCTTGTTCCAAGCAAGGAAAACGGAGTGGGCTCACGCGCACACAAGATTGGGCCAAACCTTTTAAACTTCATATCCCCCCCCCCCCCCATGCGCAAATATACAGTGGACTGTGCCCAAGTGACTTTTTGTACCTTGGCTTTATTTTTTTCAAGTTTTTCCAGCCTCTGATTAAATCAAACTCAAACTCTACCATGCTTACCTAGTTCTCTTAATCTTGCTCTAACGTTTATCTGACTTAGTTGAATGCTGACCAGGTTTTTCTCAACTTCCTAGTCTGGTGCAACGTTCACTTCACTCCATGCCTATAAATACAACCTCACACCCTCACTCACAAAACACACCAAAGCTTATCTTCTCCTTAAGCTTTCACGATTAATTTCCTCCTCCTTCTTTCTTTTTTTATGCTTTCTCTGCCTCCTTTCTTTTTAAGCTGGGTTTTTCCTTTCTGTTGTTCTTGTCATTTCTTAATAGTTTGTACAAATTATAAGGAAGGGTCTGTTGAATCCTGGAGGATAACTACTACAATCCTTTTGTACCGAGTTTTATACTCCGAAGGGGCGAAAATTATCCTTAAGGACAGTGATACCACGCCTTAAACCAATTACTGCTTTTATTTGTTTTAAATTCATTTGTTTTCTAATATTTTCTAACATTTCTTGCCCCATTTTTAAATCATACCATCTTTCTAATATTTTAAAATCCTCAAACGGCAAAGGCTAATGTTTTTCCTTTTTGTTAACGTTAGTCCTCCCTCTTTACAAAATGACTCCCCTTGGCCTCTGAAAAACTCTACAAATTTATCCATCTGTTTATTGATATATTTTTCTTTTATTTAAGAAACCTTCATGTTCTTACCTTCACCAAGCATGGAAGCACTTCCAATCCAACACAACATCAAAAATCATCGATGAAAGCTTGGATATTGCAAATGTTGAAGAAATAAAGAGAGACATCCAAATTTGTTTGCTCTGTAATCTAGCGAAACTGGGTCTGCGCCCCAACATGACTAAAGTGCTTCAAATGTTAAGACATAAAGACATGGAATTGCCTGCATCAACAAAACCTCCATTTTTGGATGAATGTGTAGATTTATCATCTTCATTTTATTCCACAAAAATCTCAAATACTAAATTCAATTATTTCATGCATGTATTCAGAGAATTGTAGATTTGCTAGTCAACTAAACAAGTCTGGATATTATAATTCTAAAACTTCATTCTTGTGATCTTAAAGTTCTAAAACTTTCAGTAAACATATGATAAAGAATCCATAACATCTCCTATTAGTTTATGTGTTAAATTTAATTGTTTTCTTTTTTGAATAATGATGATTTTATTGGCCAACATTACCATTATGCCATCATCAAGTCTCCAACATGATTTACGGGAGACTTTCCATGACACAAAAGAATGGTAAAGGCTTTGAGAATATGTACAATTACAAAAGATTGCCACCACATAGAAAAAGAGTAACCTCAAGCACAATCACCTAAACCTAACATTACAACGCCATAAAAAAAAACCAAGGTAACCAATGAGTAGCTACCCAAAATAAAATAAAAGTAAAACGAACATCCCCTATTCACAAAGATCATTCCTGGACAACAAGCAAACCCAAAAATCCCTATCCATGACTAAGAGATCAACCATGATGACAAAACGTCAAAGAGCATAAACCTAAAAACACATCTCATCTGTTAGAAAATAGCAAGTTGGGACCACAAAAGAGCAATCACACCAAAAGAATCTCCCTTTCCAACCAAGAAAGACACCCAAAACAATTTAAAATCTTGATCATTATGTCACACAATGATTGGTTAAAAAAGGCTCCCTCCCACGAAGGTGTCCAGGTACTATCTGAAACAGGGAGGCTCCTACTATTCATCCAAACGCAAAAACCACAAAAAATTCATTCGACAAATTTTCAAAATCAATAACCACAGCAACCCAATCACTACAATCAGGAAACATGCCAAACACGTTGCACAATCATCATTAACAAAGCCAAGTCCCCAACAAAAGCAACTCCCAAAAAGCCTTTGACCAATAGTGGGAAAAGCCACAACAAACAACAGTAAACCCTAAAACACTCCATCGAGCTCTCCGTCAGAACAAATCCAAACAACAACTCCTCAAAACCAAACTTGGCCAAACTCACACTAGGAACCTCTATTAAACAAAACCTTAAATTTGGACATAGCCAACGAACCCCAAAAAGCACAAAAATCGGAAGAGTCCTCCCAACAAAAACACCTTTATTCTTGTAAATCAACCCCTTTCCCAAAACACAATCACCACCAAAACTTCAACCTCCCTCTCACAAGCCAGATGTGACCAACAGCAACAAACCCCAAACCCATAACCTCCCTTAACTCAACCCTCTTTCTTGGATGAACCCCACCCCCACCCCTTCCCCGCAAGTAAATCACCTTTGCAACCCCCAAACTTCCCCAAACATTCAACCTAATAGACTTCATCCCCCATAAAAATTTCAAATCAGCACAAGATAGAGGGGATCTCATACCCCCAATCAAAACATAAAGCAAAGAAGAAGAGATAACAATTATCTTTAGTTATCTTATTTTTGCTAAAAAAATTTCGTTCTTTTCTTTTCTTTTTTTTCTTTTTTTTTTCTTTTTTTTTTTGGTTTTTTCCTTATTCTTTTTTTTTAAAATAATTTTTCACAAAAAATATTAAAGAGAAATTCCATTAAAACACTTAAGGCTTGACCTTGCATGAAACATGAGCTACAGAAACAACAAGCAATAAAGGTTCCCAAATTTTCTCAAAGATTAAAAACCTATCAACATTCCTAAGGTCAAAACCCTAACTTAGAAACATCACAATCACCTAAAAGTTTGAAAGAACAACGAGGGTCCAAACCTTGCTCCCCAATCTTTTCAAAATACAGAACTTAGTCAAAAATTCTAAAAGACCTACCTTCTCAATGCACAATTGAAAAAACGCAAGAAAACCCAAAGACAAAAGGTCCCCATCCTTCCCACTCGGGGTCCAAAAACCCAAACCCCCAAAAACATACTCAAACCCATCCAAAGGATGAGAAAAAGCTACACAAAGCCCTTAAAATACGAAAACCACACAAAACAATCCAAACCAAAGGGCCATGGTCAACACACAAGACTGACCTCAAATCCAAAACAAGAATATTCCAAATAAAGCAAAACTCTCCACTGTCTTTTAAAAGCTTTGACCATGAAAAGCTTCAATCACAACTCTCAATCAAAATGGAAATCAAAAAATGCAATAATTTGATGATGATATCCTCTTTTTTTTATATCTTTTTTTTATTTTCCTCTTTTATTTCTTCACTTTTTTTCCATCTTTTTTCTTTTGTTATTTTTTTCATTTCTTTCTCTTATTTTCTCTTTTAATTAACTTCCTCTGAGATCACTCATCCTACAAATGCAAAAGAAACACAATCATCTGATTCCCCTGTAATTTTTTAGATTAACATTATCTCCTACACAAGCACCAAAACATCTAAAAACAAAATCAAAAGAAAATTAATAGAATAAATAGAACCCATACTCCCAATGTCCCACTACTTTACCAACTTCAATTCCTAACTACTCCAACACAATAAAGAGTTCCTCTTCTCTATCAAACCCTTCCTTGGCCATTCTATCAACCACCTCATTACATTCCCTAGGGATTTTTCTAACACTCCACTCTTCACTCGTTTCTTGATCCCCTCAAGGCTAGTAACCAATCTTCTCCAATTGGATCTCCCATTTGACAACATTGCTAAAGTCACTCTTAACCTCCAACTTGTGTGTTTTCACCCATTTAGATGCACTAAAAAGAAGAAACACTTCTCTAATTGCCCTAACATCAGCCTTATTTACACTCCCTACACCCACCACCTTAGAGAACATCATCTTAATGACACCATGCCTATCCCCGAGTGCCCTCTAATGGCTAGTTCTCTTGGGTTCCCCCTAGCGGCTCTGTCAACATTGAATTTGAAGGTTCCCTTCTTGGGCTTATCCCATTTGACTGTTAAAACCTTTCTTATTTTTTCTTTGGTAATCATGCCTATAGTGGGACTTCTCAACATCTCCTCAACCTATCTACTCTCGCTCGGCCATTTAGCCTTAGCCCACTAAGCCATTCTAACCTTTATCAATTCCAAGCATTCCTTGCCATCCCAAAGCTTCCCTTGAAAAATCATCTCATTATGTATAAGCCAAATAATCCAGATAATGACAAACAAGGCCAATCTTCGCAATCTTTTATCCCCAACTCTTAACAAATGATTCCAATCCTAGAGAACGGTTATTGCTCTAGCTTAGGCAACCCGTTACACTCCCCACTGACTACCCATTTTCCTTATACATTGAGGTTATTCCTTGAAACTTAAATCCCAAAATCCAAACCAAAAGAATCAACAATAAAGCAATTAATTAGGAAGTTCTAATATCTACAACCTAGCAATGCAAGAAAAAATAAACATACAAAGGTTTCTATTTTCATTTAACATAGCAAAATTCTCCAAGAAAACTAATGGGTATACTTCAAAATCACCATTTATGGGCTAAGATCACACTTATTACAATCAAGAAATAATGAATAGAGAAAGGGCTTGTGGAAGGAGTTTTACAGTAATCTTCATTATTAGACCTAAAAAGATCTCTATCTTCTTCTTCATACCTGTAATATACCCTTTTCACTATTATTATTGTAATCATAATTATTGGTATTAACATTGGCTACTTTTTCTCCATTTTCTTTTTCTTCTTCATTGTTTGCACTTCCACTTGCACTATTGGTCTCACCGCGATCCTTATTGTTGGATGAAAAAGCTGAAGATGAATGAGAGAATGAATTTATCAGTAAATAAATGGATAAATTTGTTAAGTTTCTCTAAGGCCAAAGAGAGGAGTTTTGTAAAAAATGGAGACTAACATTAACAGAGAAGAGAAACATTAGCCTTTGTCGATTGAAGATTTTGAGAGATTTTAAAATATTAGACAGATAGCACGATTTTAGAGATGAGGGAGGAAAAGGGCATAGAAAGGAGGTAAAGGATTGATATTAAAAAATACCACATAATCATGTAATCATTCCACATCATCATCTATTATGACATATAAGCATGACATGTCAGTATCACGTAACATAAAAAAATAATTGACATTTTGACTAACAATAGTTAGTCAATCATTAGTTATAAATATTTATTTACCTCAAAATAAAAATATAAAAGCTTAACTGAAGGTAATAAAAGAATAAGGGTTTATTTGAATTTTTATGAATAATTCAAGAAATTTTTTAGATATTATGCCTTTCATTTATTTGTTATGTTTTTCTATAAAACAAATCTTGAAAGATTTATTACTATTAGTTTAAGTTTATATTTAATACATAAAATGTTAACCATAAATTTAAACACGTGATAAATCTTTCAAAATCTTTCAAAATCATCTTTAAATGGAAATAACCAAATGTAATTTTTTTGGTTTTTCCATAAAATAAAATTTTGAACTGATTAGTAAAGATATGGAACGCATTATTTAGAATGTAGATATACATGTCAGAAAAATAGTCCATCCATGTAAAGTAATTTCCTTTTATTGTCATTAGTTTCGACTTTTATATGTTTACTTTATATTTATACTAATAAGAAGGACCATATTCTTTGCACTGGTAAGGTGTGGCAAAGAGAGCTCCGATGTCAAGCACCGATCCTGCAACATCAATTTCCCTAGAACTAGGGTTTGGTATCAGAGAATTTTATCATGACGCCGAAGAAAAGTCAAAGATAATAGTGCAAGAAATGGAGAGAATATCAAGAGAAGTGCGAGAATCTGAATTTTACTCTCAACTATGCAAGCAGATTGAAAGTGAGGAATTTCAAAGTAAGTTAAGTCGTACCTTAGGCTCTCATTTCTATGATGTTACCATGGTTATTTATGCCCTAGGGAGCTTGGAAAGAGCCACTCCTCCAAAATATCAATTGGCCTTTGCACTTTTGTTACAACAAGACTTCTTTGGCTGGATTACTAGAATAGAAGTGTTCGATCCCTCGCTATCTCTAGCAGATATCCTTGTCCTAGAAAAATTCGGATGCACCGTTTTATGGATGAACGAGGAGTGTCGGAGACGGGTTGACAGTCCAACCTTGTTTTTTATGCCTTATGCCTCGAAGAGTCTCCAAGGGAATTTATTGGAAGCAAATTGGTGGCCTTCAAATATAAACCAGGTGATTTTGTTGACAAATAGATTGAGTGCTACCGTAGAAGATTATCATGATTTCTTACGTGATGGAACTATATTTAACTTGGACTCTTTCATGGAGAATTGGGAATATCTGGAGGCTATTCATAAATGCATCCAAGAGATCAACATCCATACAAACTCTGAAAATTTTGCTGATAGTTTCCTGGCTCACCTTAAAGATGTTACTAACAATAGGTATTTACATTACCAATTTTATGACCTGCCTTTTATGATAAAGATGCAATATCTGGAGGCTATTCAAAATTATACTGAAGAGATGAGGATTAGCCTTGGACAACCTTCTGACAATTTATTGTATAACTTTGCCTTTCATTTCTTTAATGTGGCACCTGAGATTGATATGCAGACCTTGCTTCAAGGTATTAATTTAGTCCCCCTTTTTTTTCCATGTTGTTTTTACAATTTGATGAACTCCATTTGTTCTGTGACTTCATCGTTGTGTCTAGAATTCATCAGAAATTAATATTTTTGTCATGATGTAGGTGAAGAAGAAGTTCGACTAAATTTCAGAAGGCAATTCGACAAGATTTGGAAGATAGAAGAATATCAAATCGTTGCTTTGATTGAGGCATTGATCATTAACGCATGGTATGAACAGATTGCTGAAACAGAAAATGATTTGTGAAACTAAGTTGGATATTAGAACATCATCTTTGTTAAATTCGTTACTGGAATATTAAAATATTTATAATGCATGTATGTTGTTTTGCTGATGGTGTCCTTTAACTATTTTTCATATACTTGGAAAAACTAGAACTTTGATGAAGGAATCAAGCATTTACCATTAGCTTAAATACTTATTTATTTATTCATTGTTGCTTCTAATTCAGTTTATTAATGATATTTTGTTAGCATGTCAAGAATCACTTAACATAAAGAGTTAAATTAACTATTTCAAAAGTTATTTTTATTCATCATTGGGAAATTAACTTCTTGTAAAAATATATTCCAAGTATTTTATATACCCTTAAGCAAATGCTTATATTTATCAGTTTTGAACTTGATGGTCCCTGCATTGAATGGAGAATTTATATTATGTAATGTTTTATCTTTTTATGTATTAACACTACACTCGTCATTGAGCTTTGGAAGTTCTGAATTTTCAATTTTTTTTCAACATTTACAGTGCTGTAATGGTTAATATATATAGATCCTTTATTAATGATAAACAAAACTTATCCTTAAATAATGACAAAATTATTGAAAAGCACGTAACATTCTTGATTATTCTTCATTTGTTCCATCCGGCTTATCCATTGACTTTTAAAAACAAACAAAAAAAAACACCCTATGATTTTAACAATCTTCTGTTTGCACAGAATCAATAGACCAATCTGAGTCAAGCAACAGCATTGTCTCCATGATTGCCGGAGGATGAACTCTTGTTTCTCTGTCTTGCTTTCTTTCAGGAAGCCAATTTCTTTTGCATTTGTTCTATGGTTTTGCGTTCTTTCTGTTCTTCTTTTTCCCTTCGTCCTTCTATATCCTGATTCACAATTGTTATAAATTGGTTGAAATTGAGTGGCTGAAGATGCCTAAAGGACCAAACCAAAACAAATGTGGCTAGTTAATCATTTAAGGCAACCAAATTTTGCACAGGCCAGTTTGTATGCCACTTGAAGTCTCTTAGCAATCAGCATAGAGACACTGTGTTTGGTATAATGGCTCTAATGCTAATAAAAATGCCTTTCAAAAAAAAATTAAGAGAATTTGGGAGCTTAATTTTTTATATCAACTACAAGAATTCAAGAGAGGAGGGGTCAAAAATAGAGGATTCCTAGATTTGAAATCTATATATAAGGATTGGGTTTAAATCTCCATTCTCTTAAATAATAAAATATTTACTATAAGTTGCCTCAAGTCATGAGATAATGAAATACCAATCAATCATAGACAAAGACAACAACAGATGAAGTACTTATCATCGTCTACATCCACATCAACATCTAAACTGTGGTCGCCACCATCACCAGCACCACCGCCAACAGCTTCTTTGGCAACATCCAAAACATCAGCTGCATCACTAGCAGCCTTAGCGGCAGCTTCAGCTTTCTTTTTGAGCCTATCTAGCTTGATTTGCTGCCGGCGTTTCTTCCTTGCACTTGCAATTACAACCCAAAGCACGATTTTAACAAAGAATATGATGACAATGATGAAGGCAATGTTTCCATCCATCTTTGATTTTCCAAGTTGCCGACTTCACAAAGATTAACTGAAAGTAGATGAATCATTTATATAGCAATTAGCTTTCAGAAGCATTGGAATTGTGGGAAAGATCAAACGGTTCTGTATTTTCCTGTGAACTGGATACTACTGTGTACGATTGGCAAATAAAATAAAATAGAAAGCAAAAGACATGGACTAATATATTTTAGATATGTTTCATATACCATGAATGTATAAATTACTTGTAAATAAATGACAACTTGAGGAGTTAGGGTTACTATAGAATGAAGACGGTCGAATTCTAGATTCCAACAAAAATTTTGGGACAATTTTAGAGCTTCAAAGGAAGCTTCATAGGGAATCGTTATAATATTCTAGAGATGGCCAACAAGGTTAGAACACATTTAATTAATCCAACAATCATTTTAATAGAAATTTCGAGGAAGTTTACCACAGGACTAGACTGCTACAAAGCTCAGGTTGTATTCAAGGTCGACTAGAATCCAAAATTCATTTTAATAGTAATTTTAGGCCAGTTGCTTAAGGTTTCTGCATTGTTTTGATCAAGTGTCAAGGTTGATTTTTATTTTGTTTATCCTGCTCTAACCCTTTGTTGGCTTCTTCTACATATCCTTATGTTAATGTTGAAGTCCAATCATATTATAATTAAGATTATTTACTATTTAATTCACTTATTTAGCTAGTATAAGCTTTTGCAACATCCAATACTACTATATTATAGAAGAATACAGTATACACTCTTTTTTTGGCACCAAACTGTGTACACTCTGGTCATGTTGGACAGATTCTACTCAATGAAAACAAAATCATAAAAATCAAAAGATGGACAAACACCAAAAAGTGAACAGATTGTATCTGTGCCAGTTTATGGAACTGATCAGATGCCTCCTCCTGCTGCAATAGCAATGCTTGTGATGTTTTGGTCAACTCCTGATTAACCAGTGCCAGGTAGAAAATTATCAAAGCAGCATATATAAGTTATCAGGAATCTTATATTTAAAGGAGCAAAACCCATGAAAATCAATTGATCCAGTTTTCCTAGTGCTACTGCTTCAGGAAAAAGAAAATTAACAAATAACATGAAGTATTTGAGACTTTTTGATCTCTTCTCCCTTGTAATTCTTGTATCGGCCCTCAAGTGTGGCTTAGGGAGTCTGCTTTGGGAGCACTCCAAGCTATATGGTAATTGCAAGGAAATTTAATACATTTAATCATTCCATTAATGGAGGAGGACTAGAAATTTCAAGGCCTACATTATTGTAAATTGTTACATTATCAAATAAATAAATAAATAAAGTCACATTGTTGTAACAGAAGCCTACACTTGGCTATCCTGATTACAGCTTGGTTTCAACACTAATTTATGTTACAAACCTGCACTTAACTAAACTCAAATCTTATAAACACAAGAAGTTTAGACATTGCTTAATTAAAAAGTCCAGTGCACAATTACCTCCAGAAATTTCTAATATAATGAATGAAATAGATGTAAAAAATACAGCAAAAGACAATATGCATATGCTCGATGCAGGTAAATCATACTGTCTCTGCATATGTCTGAACCTTTTGGGAACACCAAAATGAAATATGATAGTCAAGGAAGGCTTAAAAGGGCAACCATAATTTGATAAGAACAAGCCTTCCAGCAACTTGAAAAGCAGGGAGCTTCTTTTGTTTGCTGAAATTATTGCCCTACAATAGAACTAGCTGAATGGTTGAAGGAGTTCATGATGTTTCCATTAATTTGCACATGAATGTTGACTGAGTTTAGCCTGTCTTGGTTGCAACACAAGTATTATCATTTAAATTTCCATCACCACAATTTGAGGAATATGCAAAGGCCAGAATGTAAGAAACAAATACACCACGATATGCAGTAAATAAATCTCACCTTTTAGCTCTCTCTTTACAATTTCAAACTTATGACTTCTATAATAATGTTTAATTGTTAAAATTAGACAAAACAAATTAAGCAATTAAATTCAAGTGTTTCGTTTTTTAAGGTTGATGTGGTAAATAATCCTCCATTTATTTTAGTACCCTTCCACTATGTAGAGTAATTCAACTTCTTGGACATAGCCAAGAAACCGTCACAGTCGACCAGCAGGACAGGAATAAAGCCTTCACTGCCCAGACCAGACAGAAACACAGTAAGACCAGATCCACACCTTGACTTACACAAACTATCATAAACTGAAGAAAAAACATCACACCAAACAGAATGCATAAGTAAAACAGAACAAAGAATCCACCACTGACATAGAGTCCGCCTTCCTGTAGAAACCCATCAGCCGGAATAAGCAATCCCTACACAGCCCCACTGGACCCAGGTTCAGCATATCACAGTAAAGTATATATGTATTCATAAACAATTGACAGGAAAATTGCAAAAGAATACTACCTTTTTTGAGTAAATGAATAAATTTAATTAACAAACATAAAGAACAGAAATTTCTAATCTCTGTCGGCAAAATTCCTCTGTTGTCCATATAATTACAACTACCTAGAATTATAAAACTTGGGAAGGAAACTGCGAAGTAATACATATAATTTTGAGAAAACGAGTACTTTTTTATTGCAAAAATAAAGAAACACAAACTGTTCTGTTGCCCCTGTAACTATAACTGCCTATATTTCACAAGTCAAACTTGACATGAATCTATACTTTATATTTCTTCGTGGGTTGCGCAAAATCTGCATCCAATCCAAACTCGGCAGGATTCTTCTCTGGTGGAAAGGCAGTGAACATCTGATTTTGTGGCATAACAGCAGCATAAGGTGACATAAATCCAGGATACATACCGGCCCAGTATTGATTATAGGCAGAGTAGTGTGGAGGCATCATATAGCTGTCAACTCCGACATTTTGGGAGGTTCTCCACTGTGGGTAACGCGGCATCATAGAGACCTTCCTCTTCCTTTTCTTTTGTGTCTTGCCCGAAACTACCTTCTTCTGTTGCTCTTGTTTTTCCGCAAGCAGGACACTTCCTTTCGATGTTGGCTCCTTCACTTTGTCTGAGGTATGTTGTGGGGGAACAATCATCTGTGTCTGTTGATCAGCTTTTGATGCAGCAGATGCACTTTCCTGAATCGAAAAACTGGTTCCACCATTGTAAGAATTTCTATTTCCGGATTGATTCAGAATTCGGTTGATAGTATCTCTAAGAGTCGTATTAGGCAGAATATCACCGGCCACTATTTTCCTTTGGCAAACACAAGCAGACTTGGAAACAATGTGATCCCTTATGCACCTGTCACAAAAGCTTCTGAAACAGCACTTTGTCAGAGCAGCATCTTTCATCACCTTCTTACACAAAAGGCAGCGAAGTTCAAGTGGTATCATATTATCACCAAAAGAACTACCAGAACTTGAAGCAGAAGCCTTTGAATTTGCAGTTGTAGGTTTAACCCTTTTAAAATCATAATTGGGATTACCATTAGTAGGGCAATGTTGAATATAATGTCCAGCCACCTTACATCGATGGCAAACATAGCCCTGTGGTGGAATTCGGCCCTTTCCAAAGACGTACAAAGTTTTAAACCCATCATAAATTTTGTCTTCCTTACAATGGGTATTGCTTGGATTGGCAGTTGAGTTTATGAGAATGGAATGGGAATCAGGTCCAAAATCATGGCAATCAAAGCGTCCTTCTTCATGAGGATCTTTCACAACAGATGATGGGTTCTTTTCAATCTTGGGTTTTTCTTCACCAATAACAATGGGTGACACCGGCACTCCAGGAATGCGGCGAATCAAAAGGGAAGTCTGTGTTGGAATTAAGATGGAATCATCGGCATATTGTTCATCGGTTTTGGCATTGGTGATCAACAAATCAAAATCTTTGCCATTACCGTATCTTTTAGAAGCAAAGATTCTGGATTTGAACTCAGAAACTGAGATAAACGGACCATCAACGGGAATGGAATGGAAATCTTTGGAGCTCTTGAACTTGTAATAAACCACAGCCATAGATGAATCCTCAGGGTCAAGGTTGTATCTTCTTCTTCAAGAAAGGGTTTGGACGATGGGGTTGCAGAAATTTGAAAAATCTTGGGTTGCTTGGGCTTCATGCAGGAGGACTGCAAGAATGAAAAAGTGTACGTTGTACGGAGAGGCCAAGTACCGCGATAAATAGGAATTCTTTGATTGGAGGAAAAATTAATAGAAAATTGTAAAAATGAAAATTCTAAATAGTATAAATAGATATCTTTATTTTCAATATTTATTATAAAAAATAATAAATTTATTGCCACGTCATTATTTACGCAGAGGGAACAGAGTTCTCAAGCACTTTATCATAAATGTGTGGACGACAGACAATGATTCTTCCCGAATAAGAAACCATTGCCCCCAAACTCATCAACTCACTTCCACTTCCAACAGAAACTTCACCAATGGCTGCTTTCAACACATTCAAGCTATCACTTGTCTTGAGTCTGCTCTCGAACATTGGTCTGTTGCCAGAAACCAGCAAGAACACTGTTGGGATATTCCCACCAACATGCAACCGCATAGAGTGCCCGAGTTTTGATTTGATTCAAGTTGGCAATGGCTATGAGATCCGTAGATACAATTCCACCGTCTGGATGTCGACTTCTCCGATTCAGGATATTTCTCTTGTTGATGCCACCAGGACAGGCTTTCTTCAGTAAGATTACTGTGTCTCATCTGCTAAATTAACTTCTTTTCATTGTTTATTTCTTTTTTTCGAAAATTAATTTCATTACCAATCAAAAGCAGGGGAGACCCCTGAATAAACAAGCCACTGTAACCCGACAATGGAGGCATCAGCCTGGGCACAATTGACAGAACCTGGCCTGCAAAAAGTTGCCAGTAATTTACCTTATTTATATATACAAAAATCACACCCATCAACCCCATTTATTTCTGGGGGTTTATCCAGATATTAGTTCATTAATTTTATGTCTTATAGAGTGTTGTCAAAACTCACACAGAAATTTATGAATTAATACTATTATTCTTATCAAATACCATGTTCATGTTTCTTTGAGGATAAGGGTAGATTATCTAATTGATTTCCAATCTTTCAAGAACTGTATTAAGTCATCTTATTTTATCTTATCATTTCATATCCTCTTCATAATCATTAGACTCACCCTAAATTTGGTGTATAATGATTGAAACAAAACCAATTTGTTTGATTTCTGGAGACCAGTAATTTGATTCTTTTGTTACCTCAGATTTTGCTCCTGATAATGGAAGGGAATAGCAGGTGGGAAACAGAACCACCCTGTTCCATAACAGAATCTCTGAAAAATCCTAGAGAACTTGCTATTTCTATGTGCATTGGTCTTAAATTTAGAATATTTTCTCCTAGTTTCATTTGTCTCCACTCTCCAACCTAATCCATTTTCGCAGATATAATCATTCATTGTTCAAATTTTCTTTTTGTTGCTTCCGAACACATTCATGGTTTCTCAAAACTTGCTACTAAAGAATAAATGGAAGTTCTAAAAATTTGGTTCCTACTTCCTCTTGCAGGCTATTTAACTACATTCAAGGAAAGAACAAATATGAGCAACAGGTAGAAATGACAGCTCCAGTGTTAACTGAAGTTCTACCAAGTGATGGACCCTTCTGCGAGTCATCATTCACCGTCAGCTTTTATGTCCCAAAGGTGAACCAGGCAAACCCGCCACCAGCCGAAGGCCTCCATGTCCAAAGATGGAAATCCACGTATGTAGCAGTAAGGCAATTCAGTGGATTTGTAACAGACTATAATGTTGCAGAGGAGGCTGCTGCCTTGCAAGCCAGTCTTGAAGGCACTGCCTGGTCTGCTGCCATTGAGAAGACTCTGAAAGCTAATGCCACTTCAGTCTACACAGTCGCACAGTACAACTCTCCTTTCGAATTTAATGACAGGGTGAATGAGATTTGGATGTTGTTTGACATGGAAGATGAATTCCTGCTGGTTTAAGTTGAAAGTTGGAGGAAAATAACTTGGCTAATCTTAGAACTACAAGTTACAGTGCTCCTGAGAATGGTATGTTTAGAGGAACTGAGTATATATTCTAAGTCTCTGAACTTTGTCTGAGATGAGAAACAGAGGGTCAAGTATCTTGTATGTAACATGTAGCATTGAATAAGAAATGGTTTTAACTGCGAAAGCTTTGATCAATAAAATCTGGCTCTCATCTTATACTGAAGACTTAAGATTTAAAGCTCCATATGAATTTTCAACAATTTGGTCTAACCATGCATGCAAAATGAGGCTACATGACTCCAGCTAGCGCTTCTTCATTTGGATTATCTTTCTTCTGCTTGCTTGAAAGCCAGAACCATGGGTTCCAACCGATATAAATCTTATGATCCTAATTTCACAATATAGAGCAACACATTACTAAGGACTGACAAATATACTCTGGCAAATAACCAAATCCAGTATCTCCGAGGGCCTTATAAATTGAAAAAACTATATATCAGATGCGGAACAATCATGGCTTTCACATTGCTGCTTCTCTTCACAATGGGGAGGAAGAACTCTCAACCATCCCCAGGGTCATGCATGTACCCTCCTTTGAGGGAGGAGACTGTCTGCAGACCGGGATTAGAATCCATTTGTCCTGCAATGGGTATGTTCCCAAAATTGAAAATTGCTTAACTGGAAATAACTTTCTCAAAATTAGCATGGATTCAGCTTCAGTCTGTCCTACAAGCTAAACAAGTGGAACATAATCAGATATAAGACTCAAAAAAGAAGAGGCTGGAGCCCAAGGGAAATGCTGGCACTATACAATCTTCAAAAAATATTTTGGGAAAATAACAAGAATATTCCTTTCCTTGGGTCTCTTAATACGATCCACATGCCTCAATCAACAAAGCATTGATACGAAAATTGAGGCAACACTTCTACCTGGCTAAGTCACTATTTAATCAGTTGGAATTTCCACAAACTATAGTTCACAATGACCATAAGTTCTATCAAGAGTATTTTTTGGGTTACTCCCATATTTTACAAACATGCCATTGTCACTATCCAAAGAAATTTTGGTCAAAGAATTACCGACCTGTTTCAAGTTCTCTTGAACTCTAATCACAGGTTGGGCTGATGAGTATGAATCCAAAACATAACCCTTCTCCTCTAATACATACCCAGTCTGGGGTCTACTAGTTGAAAACATTCTACACGAAACCGTGTTGCAAGAGGAGGATTCTGGAGTATACAAGTTGTTGAAGATTGAGAATGGATCTCCACTGCTTGCATCAGCATAGTCCACGGTACTGAAAGAGTCTCTAGTACTCTCCGTTGTAAAAGAAGCCTCATCTGAGCTAGTGAAAAGGGACCAATCACTTGATGTAGCATCAGAGAACTCCATACTGATAGGTTCAGCATACATCTCCATCACAGGGTGAATGTTACTATTTGCACTCTGCCTAAGAATGCCATTTGAGTTGTTACAGCCTGTAGTAATTTCAGGCCTGAAATCTGAAAAATGCTTGGGGCCAACGGAATGGCTACTGGATTTACTTTGTTCTGGTCGTGACAGCTTCTCAGATTTTGAGGTGGGGTGCCTAGTGGAGGCTGGAGCTTGCTTCTGCCGGCTCTTTTCAGTGAATGCTCTTTGAGGGCGAGGGCAAGACCTTCAAATAGATTACATACTTTCAGAACTTGAAGAAAGGAAGTCAAATGTAACATTCATACAATAAAGGAACATCCACAAAATTATTGTAGCAACAAAACTGACTAGAGTTCCAACATTTAATGCCGCAGCTTAAGTATGTGATGATAATGTAAACAATATGAAACACCATAAAAGCAATTATCAGATAAGATATCTTAATCCTTTCCTTCCCTGGAGAAAGATAGAAGATTGATCTTAATTAAATGGAAGAGATTGCTAAGAAGTACTAGGATTTCAACAAGATCTAATTGATACACAGGGATAGGAAACCCTGAAAAGGAACAAAGGAACAAAGGACAAAAGGAAAGGGAGCAAGCAGGGAAAGGTAGATGGTATTTCTAAAAGTACTCTAGCAATGATAGATGTCTACCTCATGTAAAATAAGATGTATGCCCCCTCAGACATCACTTGACTCATTGACACCGGATGGACCTGTAAGCGAAGGGGGAGCCAAAACCTTATTTCAATCCCATTGCAACAAAAGAGAATCTAAATGAAACAGTTAGAATTAAAACATATTTTAAAAATGCAAACAATCATGTTAGTTGTATAAATCAGCTATTTTAGCTCATGAAATATACAAGCATGAATGATGAGATTCCTTTCAATAATGCTAATAGCAAGAGAAAAGAAAATGCAAAAATAAAAATAATTTGACCAATAATATATGGAAAAAAACAGTTCATTGACATGCACAAGGATGTTCACAGAATTATGGCTTTCACCTATTCTAAATAAATAGAAGAAAAGTAAACAACAGTCCTAAAATATTTTCACTGAGCAGCTGTATTTCTAAGAAACAATCAACACAGGATCATTTTAGTAAGTAAAACCATATATTCTCGTGTGTATAACCAATCATCTTGCACTGAACCTGAGGAGATAATTTTACCTCAGTATCATCTATCCTGAACCAGTTGCCTTGCAAATCTTTTACATATGACACATAATGTCCAGAAAAAGATGCATTCAGCGTATCCAAATGCACCACAACAGCATAGAGCATGTAAAGTGGAGGGATGTCACCCGTTCCAGTCATATACGGAACCATATCCAGCATCTCCGGGAAAGTGATGCATTTGTTTATTTTCCCATATTTTCCCTCCTGATTAAGCAACAGCAACATCAAGAAACAATCAAGTCAAACAATGAACAAACCAAAAACAATATTATGCAATATTTCAAAAGTAGGTTCACAATGCAGGATGGATAGATAGATACATAAACCTATCATCCCCAAATTGTTTCACAAATAAAGAACCTAATGAAAAGGAAACCAATTTTACACTTTGGTGTGTTTAAAACAGTACAGACATATGATGTCTACCTTCAAAATTGATTCTGACTTGTCTGCTATTTGTTGAGGGCTATACAGAAGTGACAATTGCTTAAGTTGAGTAAGTTGCTAACATAGTTATGAAGCAGCTTGTAAACCACCAGACCAAAACTCAAACCTAAATGTCTATAGACCAAAAGAGCAAGTTCTAGGGAATGCTTTTGCATTTATGACATGACATTAACAGAGGAGAGTACAACGTAGAGCAGAGTCATACCTGAAACCTCTTTAAGACAATTGTCAGGATGTTTGGAGCCTCATGTATGCACAACTGCTTCCTAGCCCGAACATAACTAGCACACCTTTTGACAAAAGTATTTGCAAAGCCAGTAAATTAAGCAAGTTAAATCAAGTTACATGATTATTATAATAAAAGATAATACAAAACATACTAAAACAAGGTTTCACACCTTCCACATCTATACATGTTTTCTCCATCCAAATCTTCAGGTGTTGTAAACTGAGTTAGTGCATCTTCCAATGACTCAACCCAACCAAATATCTCTAATGTGAGATCCATAATGTTTTCAAATCTTTCTGATTCGTGAGAACATCTAAGACACTTGACCTAATTACACGGAGATTGCATCATACATAGCCCAAGGAAAAGTCAAAAAAAAAAAAAACGTAAAAATGGAGCAGAACAATATTTCATGAGAGAACATAAGATAAAAGTTAAACAAAGTAAAATAGCTATAGACACCTTCGACCTAAGATGCCCTCCAAAAGTATGTTGTATAAATGTTGTCTCTTGCAACCTGGGATCAACCTTGTGTTCCCCACCTAATCTCTCCAAGCATATCGATTGCATTGAAGCAACCAGGAGCCTGAAACAGACAACAACTGAACTTTCAGAGTGGCAAGGGAATGAATTCCAATCTTACAGTAAAACCGAGGAAGTTTAAAGCAAAACTAACAAATCTAGACACATATACAAAGGAAAAAGAAGGGGGTGCAGGGGGCTATTGGCTAGTGAATATTGTAGACCTCAAGAATTCATGTGCATCTTCCTGACTTCCATCACCCATCTGGCAATTAATACTTCGGATGTGTGTAAGGATACTACTAGGTGACAAGGGACCTCCGCTCTCTCTTAACAACATTACATGTTGCTCAAGCTCACACATAAGACACCAATCTTTCCCATAACCTATAATGTAATGCAAAAGTAAGCTCTGATGCAATTAAACAATGTACAATATTTACGTTATTATTAATGTACAAATAACAAACAAGTAAACCACAAAAAAGCAAGTACAGGCTCTTGAATGTGATCTTCGCAGCAGGTAGATGCTGAGAGGCTTTGTGCAGGTTAAACACTGCAGAACAGCATTGGCATAGCAACTGCAAAACAAAAACAATCATCAGTGCAATAAAACGTAAGCTCTTAGGACTTTCTTTTAGTATACAAATACAAATAAGTCATCCTTCTTTTCAAAATCCAAAATGAATTACACTTTGATAGGTCTTCTGGCAATACACCACTTGGCAATTACCAATCAAATGAAGTATAGTACAACTAAACTAGCTCTTGTGGGTAAAATCAAGAAAATAAAATGCAATAGGGTATTGAGGTTACCATTCATTCTGTTTTATAAAGTCAATCTTCAGTATTTTTCTTTCTTTAGTTCGGAATATATACTACTACAAACATTTCTTAACTTGAAGACCATATTCCTAAGTTTGATGGCATATATAGCAGAAGGTAGAACCATAGAAGTAACAATAGCAATACCTGTTCCCACAATTTAGAAGGCCCCTTGGAGATAAGTCAAAGAATTCACACTGGAAGAAATTTACAAATTCTTCATAAGGAAACAGCATCTGAGACAATAGGATAACAGATCATAGTCAGAGTTTTCTGTTCACGATTCAAGAACCCTATGAGATAATTTAACTCAAAATGGAAGTGATGCAATGGATAACAATCATAGATAGATGTAAAGAAACTGACCTTTATTTTCTTACGTCTTTCACCACAAAGTGCAGAAAAATCCTGCCTGGAAAGTCTTGATGACTTCCTTAAACGCATCATCTCCTTAATTCCCATGCTAGCAGGCCCATCAATTCCTGGTGTCAGTATGGCACCTGTCATTCCAGAAACTTCTGCATGAAAAATGTAGAATATGAAGAGCTACAAAAAGCAACACCTAAATATCAAGAAGAAAAAGTTCAAACTTTACTTAATTCATCAGTAATTTGTCCCTTCCTCTCCATTTCAGGGCATAATTGTTCCCCAGATACTTTCACTGCTAATTTTGGTGATTTAGAGACTTTGGGTCCTAGGGAATGCAATGAACTTCTGGCTTTTGTGCATTCCTTTAGTGCTGTCATCCCAGAACAGTCTAACTCTACTGGTTCATCACTAAAAGAAAATTCCCCATTGACTAAATTCTCTGCACTCAGAACAAAGGCATTTTCAGCTTCATGAGCACTTGTCCCACCTTTTGCAGAATATGGTGGGCCAGAAATTTCATAGTTGCTTTTTGGTTCAGACATGTTGCCATGTTGACTTTGATTTTTATGACTCTCATGCATGGCAGTTCTTGCATTTTGTCCATGAATATGCATGTTAGAACCATCAGCATTATGCTGTTTTGAGATGCCTTCTTCTGATGCAACAAAGCCACTAGTTCTTGACTGCAGCAATAGTTCAATGTAATTATCAGACTACATGATTGAGAAAAAGCTAATGCATTCTACATAAACAAATTCGCAGATAAGAACCTTTTGCCTTATAAAAGCCTCTTTTGAAGAAATATTATTGGTTGTTGAACTAGTAGCTCGATTCCTTGAGATTTCCTCACAAGAATCAAATAAAGCTACATCCTCTCTTCTTAGCATTTCTCTGTTGGATTTACGAGAAATTCTCTTGTCTGTACTTCTTCTCTCTGGTGCACAGACGTGAGAGTTATCAACTGTAGAACAATCCCCATTAGCAAATACACCAGCGGTTTGACAATGACTTATACTGTCAAAAGGTGCTTTTTCCGTGACAACCTGCTTATTAATGTACCCAAAGAACTGTGAATTCATGTTGTCACTGAGTAGAGCAGATTCTTCAATTGAGGCAACACTAGGAGATGAGCAAGTGCTTGCACTCTCCAACTGCAGGCATTCTTGCTTATGAACTTGCCTCCAATGAATAATCTGACACCTCCCAGAACTGCATACAAGTCATCATTTTTAAAGTAAGAAACTTCATGTGGAAAGGGTGGGTCAAGGTGGTATATATGGAAAAAAGAGAGAGATCAGAAATTGATGTGAACTTGTAGAATACAGCAAATAGACCATAAAATGCATTCGACAGTTTCATGGAAGAGACAGACACCCATAACTGAGATGGAAAAGGTGAGGATCCAGGAGAGTAGAGAAGTTTTACATGAAATGAGAAACAAGGAAAATGTAGAGTACATTTGATTCATAAATTTAATCTTTCTATGGGAAACATTACCAATCAATGAATTATAACACAGAGTTGGGTCCCAAAGGAATTTCATCAAAACCAAATAGATGGCCATTCCTAGCACCAATAGATTTCCATTGTTGATCAATTGCATCTCTTAACATTTATTATGACCTGTTTCCTGTCATAATCAATAAATATATTTTACCATAAAAAAATTTCTAATTTTAGTAACTTCAAAAATTATTCAAGATCTTTTAGACAGAAGAAAAGATTTGGTCACAGCCAGTTTGTTTTGAACTGTTCTATTAATAGACTGTTTTAAACAAAAGGTTTGAACTGTTGTATGAATAAAAGGAATGGCTTTTAGTTATTAGTTTATTATATTTCCATATTTATTATTTCAATATACTTCATACCAATTTAAGCTTGGAAATTCATTCACTCTCCTCTTAGAAAGTTCTATGGTAATTTCTCTATATATACGCCTTTCTGTAAGGAGGTTGCACTATAACAATATGATAACTCTCTTATGTGAACTTTTAAACTTACTAATCATGAATGAAGTCTCCTGTATTACTACGTTAAATGTTCTTTATGTTAACACTTCAATGTCACCGTCACCTACTCCTCCCTTTCTTCTTTTCCCCCAATCTCCACCTACCCTTATGGCGGAAGAGGGTGGAGGGAGAGGCACCAAAAAATAGTAAAGTGCATCATCGTCTGCAGGTTGTTTTGGATTTAGACAACTTATTGAGACTAAAAGGTCACCAATTCAAAGAAAAAGACCAACTCAGAACCTCCAAAACTAGCTTTGATATAATAAGGATTAGCTGTTATGCTTACACAAAATGAATGCAGATGAAACTTTCTTAAGTAAACCGAAATGTGAAACACTAACAACACGTCAGGTAATTAAGCCAAAATGAAAAAAAAATGTTAAGGAAGAGTAAGAAACCTAGCAAGTCTCCAAAGAAAGCCTGAATACAAACTCTAGGAAAGTTAGAATGCATGGGAGGATGAAAATAAAAA
The DNA here is from genome assembly GCF_053813885.1 of Theobroma cacao. Lineage (NCBI taxonomy): Eukaryota > Viridiplantae > Streptophyta > Magnoliopsida > Malvales > Malvaceae > Theobroma > Theobroma cacao. The sequence goes on from NC_142645.1 coordinate 10,482,319, forward strand.
AATAAATCAAACCACAGCTAGGATTGCTGCAGCTTCAGACATCAAGCACAAAAAGCTACCTTAGAATATTATAGAATGTACTTCATGCATATAAATGCCTGTAATGAATTATTCAAAGTTCATTTAACCAGGCAACCACAAGGAATATCTATTTTTGCAGAGTGATAATAAAAGACAATATTGCACAAAACTTTTAACTAATTTGCAGAAACACTTTGACCAGATCTAATTTGTCATTTATGAAACTCTAGCCTAACTGTGGACTTTCATTCCAAAACACTGCTATCTAGCATTTAATTCCATATTTTACTTCCTTGAACAAGAAGGGCATTCAACAACAATGAAGCACAGTACTAAAGAAAATACATTGCAGTTGCTAAGGGATAGAATATACCAATATCTGACAGCCTTGCATCTGGAGCAGCGAGTTGTTGCTGGACCAAAGCACCTGGCACACACATGCAGTCCATTCTTTGAAGAAGCAACAAGAGGAATAACACTGGCAGCAGCCATTGTTTCTGCTCTAAGAGCTTCTTCAGCAGCAAGCTGAGCAAGTATACTTATCCTCTCTCGTTTCTTTGAAGTCTCACTCCATTTCCCAAGTAAAAAGTAAGCAACCAGAGGAAGCACCACCAAGACCAGAAACAATGCAGGTATATCAGCTTCCCTTGGCTCAAGCATGTCCCCACAAGCCTTCTCATGTCCAATTTGCCCCCAAATTCACTATCCAGAAGGTATTCTTCAAAAGCTACATAACTCCAATGAAATCAACATCCACACCAGCAACTTAAATTACAATATCAAAATCATGCTGTGCCATTCAAACCTGTCAAAATTTTTCTGACTCGTTAGGTCACAACATAAGATTGCCATATAAAAATCACACTGTCAATCAGAGTTACAATAAATATATGCATTTAAGCATAAAGAAGTTGCTTGACATTCTACTGTTGTATACTCTGCAGCAACAAATTGCATTAAAACAAAAAAGCAGATTACTTCTCTCCAGACTCTAAGTACAATAGAAGAAAAATTGCAACCAAACCTTAGCAAGTTCTTTCAAAATGAAGGAGAAAGAAAGGAGATGCTGGCAGTGGAAAAATTAACCCAAGCCCATGGATAAACTTGAATGAATAACTTTATATGACAAAACTCAGTGACAGAAACTCCCCAAGCTTAGATATCAGTGAAGCAAGTTCAGTTCCAAGTTATCCATCCTATAACAACAAGTTTTCAAGATGGAAAACGAGGCATGTGAATTCCAATCTGCATTGAGCCCCTCCTTGCCACAGCGCAATCAAACTCAGCTATACCGATGGGCGAGGGGGGATTGGGGGAAGAGGGTTGGTCCTTAAAGGAGAACTCAAGTTGAGGCAAAACTACGCTTATTTTATACCTAAACCTACCAAAGCAAAGACAATAAAACTTAAGGAAGGTACAATTATATATCAATTTCAGAATAAAATTAGCAGGAAAGGTGACAAGATTCCGAATTTTAGCTATTAACAAACATAAGGGTACACAACCATGACAATCAGGTTTCTCTTCCATAGGATGACAAAGAAGAACTTTGCTCAACCTTAACATTTCTGCAATAGTCTCTCACTGACAGGTTCAGAAATGTTGCTCCACCAGGTAGTAAATAATAGAAACTAACGCAATGCTTCAGTCAACTCTAGTTTGCTAGTTATAAGCCTATGACCATATGAAGATAAGTCACACTCATCTTCCTACTTTCTAAATTTTATTTTTTCTATTGATTTATAACCTTATACATCCACAGTTGTGATTGTAAAACAATGTGTTAACACATCGGAGCACCAAAAAAACTTAATTTAGTTTACCTCAAACTTCTCCTGAAAAGGTTCAATCATTTATCCATATCTGATTTCTACAGAGGATTTATTGCAACACAAGCAGTTCTGCTAGACTAATGACATAAGCTGCAACTATTTCCATATTTTACTTTTAGAGAAAGCAACAAAATAGAAAGGAAATGGGGCACTGCAGAAAGAGGGGGGAACCATCTTTACAATATCTTGCAAGGGCCTAGATATGAAAGTTTTTGCAACACAAAAGGAACAATTATTTAATTTACCATCATTATTTGACCATTTCCCCCCTGATAAATGCGTCTAGGTGGACAATCTCACTCCCCCAAAGCACCAAACGTTTCAACTATAGTTATCTTTAATCAGGCACAATAAGTTAAATCATTGAAAGAAAACATTTTGCAATCCCCAAAGCACTAACATTTCAGCCAGAGTTACTTGAATAAAGCACAACAAGATAAAATATTATTTAAAAAATACAAAACCAGGAGAATAAAACTAGAAATTTCCCCATTTGAACCTACACATTAGTAAAACAAAATTAACCCATTTCTAAGTAGTTCAGGTTTCAGGTCTGTATCTACACTATACCCAAAATGCCCAACAAAAAAAAAAACCCACTAAATCAAGCATTTTTCCAGCACAAAGCTAGAAACAAGAAGCACAGCCCAAGAAGTAAATCTTCTGGCCAAAATACCCAACTTTTCTTCAACAGAAAGGCAAACTAAAATGAAACCACTCATTTCTACAATCTCAGATTCAAAAAACCCAAATAGATAAATAAACAGTAAAGAAGTACAAACTAAATGAAATCATGGCAAAGTTGAGTAAAGCTTGAATCTTTCATACCTCTCTCTCATGCAAACTGAAGAAGAAATCTAAACCAGAAGCAAAAAAAAAAACAAAAAAAACCCAACAAACAGTAAATTTTTTTTTGCTTTCTTCTTCTAAACTTGTTTTTCTTTCCTTCAAAAAGATTCTTTGATTCCTCAGATGGTAAGAATAAAGACAACAGTTTTTCTATCTTTCTCTCTCTTCCTATGCAACACTTCTTTGCCTTCACACTTCTCTTTCCACTTTTTAAGATTTTGGCAAATTTTTATGTCTGGTCTGCTCAGACCCAAAGCAATGTACTGACAATCACTTTAGACACGTGGCACATGGCAATTTGCTATGAAGTGGACAGAGAGTGGGGCCCACCGTTGTACTGTTTATGGGGAGTGGTGACAAAATTGGAAAGATCTGTTTTCAACCGTTGGATTTGTGGAAGTCGGGAGTTTTGTACTGTACTTGCTAATTGTTTTTTATTTTTTTTAATTTTTAAACGTGAGGTCATTTTGGTCGTGGTAAAACAGTTAAGAGATAAAATTACCAACAATCGGAAAATATTAATTAAAATCAGTTAAATTTTTATTTTAAAAAATTAGCACAATACTTCCACCAAATTAAAATAAAAGTCACCTTAATTACAAAAAATCATTCTTATAAATATCACTTTAATATGTGTTTGTAGTGTTTTTTAATTTTTATAAATATATTTTAATAAAGCACCTCACACATGTAATTTTATAACCCTAATAAAATTTAAAAAATCGAGTATAAGATAATTTTATTAAATAATATTAGTAGAATGTTAAAGAGTGCTTACATACGCTTGTTAATTTGTAATTAATATTGTTTATATTAAATTGAAAATTCTTGAAGGGGTAAAAGAAATTAGTAAAATATAAAAGCGATGACTTTATCTTTTGCCTGGGAAGTGGGGCCTAAGTACAGGATGTTCTTCCCAATGATATTACTGCTGGACACGTGTAGGGATGGGATCAAGAGTGGAGGATAATTGTTGGGAGTAGCATCTGCATGACAGTAATTTTAAAATGATTTTGCTTCTGTTAGCAGAAGATATAAAAATAAAAAATAAAAAAGAATTATTAAATAATCATGGAATATGGGCAGTGACGTACAGAGGGTAAGTTAGGCATGCGGGAATTTTGTGTGTGTTGGGAAGCATTCAATTGCTCCTATGATTTGCCACTCCACCCCACCCTACCTTCTCTGCTGCTTACTTAAGCTAGACTTTTTATCCTATCCTGTAAGAATGAACATTTGAGTAAATCATTGTCAAACCCGAAAGAGCCGAGAATGAAGAATACGGAGGCATTTTAAAAAATAATTTTTAAAAATAAAATAGTTTTAAAAATAACTTTTTTTATAATTTTAATTATTTTTAATTAAATTAAATAAAATTATCTTTAATGAAGTTACACGTTATAATGTACACATCATGTAAAAAAACTCGTGACAAGTCATAATTAACGTGTTACACGTTATGTACAAAAATATGTAACAAGCCAAATATAAAAACCTGTGACAAGTTATAGTTAACTTGTTACACGTCATGTACAAAAACCTGTGACAAACCATGATTAGCATGTTACACGTTATGTACAAAAATATGTGACAAGCCAACTACAAAAACATATGATAAGTTATGGTTAACTTGTTACACGTTATATACAAAAACTTGTGACAAGCCATGATTAGATTGTTACACGTCATATTGAAAAAAAATATTGTTGTTACACGTCATATAAAAAAATATGTTATGTTGAAAAAAAAATATTGTTGTTACATTTTAATGCCTAAAATATTGTTGTTACTTACGAACCAAAACTTCAAATCCTCTCAATTTTTTTTTTAACAATTTGACATAGATTAAAGTGTTTCTAACATGTTTTCATAAATCAAAATACAAATATTTTTTTATCTAAAATACTTATTTTGACTAAAAAAAAAAAATTCTTTGAAAACCTATATTTATAAATTTCAAAAATTTGAGTTTTTTGGTATCTAGGTCCCGAATTTATTAAATTAAAAGTTATTTCATACATTTGTGATTATTTTTACCGTTTTAGTTTTATCCAAAATACCTAAAAATCGAATTTTTCAAACAACCACCCACCCAAGCACGTCAAAACTATTGCTTGGTATTTTGAAAACGTAAAAAAGAGAAATCTGAAAATGAGGGAGAGAGAAATCGGAAGCATAACAGACGCATGCCGAACAGAGAAATCGACAAAATTTGAGAGACTAGGATGGTGAGAGAGAAATTCGAAGTACAAATGGAGAGAAATGAGAAGAAATTATGATGAATGGTTTAATTTATTTGAAATAGTTTAAAAGATATTTTTATCAAATCATAATTAAATATAATTAAAAATAATTAAACTTATTTTAATAATTATTTTTAAAATATCTTTTTAAAAAAAAACATTTCTCACGATTTCTTCAAGAATACGAGCGTCACAAATTCACAGGAATGCATGCAAATCATGGGCCAAACTCCGTAGCCATAAGGCCTGTAAAACCAATTCTCCAGCCATAATTGTGTCTGGACCTGAATTTGTATAGCCTTTGTCTGTGTTATCAGCAGATGTCTTATTGAAAAGATGGGGTTTCCTGACTTGGTGGTACAATTTGTTTATTGGTGGCCTCCATCTTGTCTTCGGGTTGTTTTCTGGTGAGAGGAAAATTTGACAAATTATTTGATCAAATATGTGGACATAACTAGGAGCCATATCAAAACAATCACAAACCCAAAATTTTCTAAGCTTTTTTTTACTTATGCCACCTTCAACATGAATTGAATCATGCCTTATTAGTTCTTGGCTTTTCTTTAGTTGTCACTAGAATTAATTGCAACATAGAGAGATTTGATTGATTTTTCTTGACATAAGTATTATGTTTTTCGAATTTATCTTATTTTTTTTATTAAGTAAACGTCAATAGATTAGTTAGTAATAGTTAAGAAACTTAAATAGTCAAATTTAAACTTGACTTTGATCAAAATTTCAAAAAACAAATAATAGTACTCAAATTTTAATATATTAACACTTAAGTATTTTGTTCCTTAATTAGTATATGATCTTACTACTTAAAATGTTAACTCGATAGTCTTCTTAATTATTACTCAAATTCTTGCTTGACTCGTCCGTGGCTCAATTCATTTGACTTACTTTTACCTTGATATATAATTTCTTATTTGCTACCAAATGAAGCTTGAGTCAACTTTCTCTCGTTAATTTTGCTATTAGTTCTTAAAAAGTCTCAAATTTTCATACCAAAAAAAGAAAGTCTCAAATCTAAATCTCTCGTCCTGGAACTATTAAAATTTAAAAAAAAAAAAAGGAAAATTTGGGTAATGACCAAATATGTTATGATCTAATATAGTAGAAGCAAGAAGTGCAGCAATGATCTGATCAAGAAAAAAACCAGTGCTAATTCCAATCCTGCTAAAATAGCTGTCCATTAGAGTTTCATGGGTTACTTCTCAAGGACATCATTAGCTGGACAAATTAAATGACCTAAAAAGGCAAATTACCTGCAGGAAGAGGCTAGCTTGAAGATAGTCATCAAATTCTTAATTGGTAGAATTTTTTTTTAATTTTTTTATGTCTTTTATGGAATATCTAGCAGGTTTGGCACCTGACCACTGAAACCAGACATTTAGAGGTAATTGACAAAGGAAAGGGCTGAAAGGAGAGATTATACATATGCTTTTCTCAAATGAAGTTTCATCATTTAAGAAGAAGGGCTCACACTACATGCTCCATATCACATCAATCAAATAATACTACTACTATAGAATTCATTGTCCACAGCAGAATTTTAACAGCCTTCATACATGATTGCACAATATATATATATAACTATTACAAAACAAAATAAGTGTATGAACTTTTTTCTTATGGCTAGAATTCAAAGAAGGTTGTTTAGTTTGTAAGATCTTTTCTTTATTGAAATAGGCAGTTAGTAGTACTGTTTTCTCTCAAGAACACAATTCTGGAGATTTCACTTGAAAAGGTTTCAATTTGTGGACTTCTCAAGGGTTTTACAAATTAGTAGCATACCGTAAATAAAACCATCTAATCATACAATTTTATGCATAAAAAGGCATAAAAATGTGGACTCAATATTGTGTTATTTGCTGCTTGATATATGTAAATCATATACAAATATTACTTCAATATTGGTCCTTCCAGGTGTTGTTGCAACATTAATACTTTTCCGGTAGAAAGCAATATGTAGTGTATTTGATCTATAGAGTACTAGAAGAAAGCTGTAGATGTATATGTTCACTAGACAAATACAAGTTAAGGCATCTCAATAACAAGAACACTGCCAAAGCAACTCTAGGAAACTTATTGCATGACCCTAACTTTCAGAAGATAGATATGCACGAACCCTAGCTAGGGTAATATGTCAATGCATATATATATACACACTGTGTCTATGATCAATTCTGGATTCTCGTTTCTATATATAAATAATTTCTTCCAACTTTTTATTCCTTCTACTATATTTAAACACTAAGCACATACACTCAACATATATAAAAGTAGGATTGCGGTAAAATTAATGCCTAAACAAAGCTATGGTCCTTGTTTCACAAAATCTCCTTAGTTATGGATTGGAGGCTTCCTTCTTGCCGGAGTGTAGTCCACAGCTACTAATTCATCAACATTAGATGCTCCATCTTCAGTTGCTGCAGTAAGCACCTGATCGTCGTGGCCCTTCTCCGTTTCCCTGGCCTCCTTTGGCAAACTCTGTGCTGTCAACATAAAAAAAAAAAAAAAAGTTCATTAATTAGGAACTCTCCATATTCAAATTATTGATGGTTCAATTTGATGAGAGGATCAAAGTTTAATTACCTCTAGCAGTTGTAGAGATGAAGCAAAGGAGGAAAAAAGCAACTAGAAGATAATGCTTGCGAGAAACCCTAGCCATCTTAGACTCTTATAAGGTTTTGTTTAAAATCTCTCTTTGTTGCTTATAATAACCTCTATATGTTGCCACTCTTATATAGAAGCAAAGCTAGCACTTGCCATCTACATATATAGACATGTGGTGCAATCAACTATGACATCAAAATTTGTAGTAATTCTACGTGAGTAATGTGGTCTTATAGAGTCAACATCAATGTCTTCTGCTGTCTTCGCATGAAAATGCTAGCATAAGGCTTGGAGTACAACCTCCAATTAACCATTTAAAGATGAATTTGTCATTTGGACTGTTACTCCAGTGAAGTTGGTTTTGTCATAATTGAAAGCCTAAAGGGGGAAAAAGTAACAAATTTCTGATATTGAACCTGTTTTTCAGGTATGGAATTTAGGTTCCTTTCCTCATGATCACCGTGTAAAATTAAGCAACAACACAGTCGATGAATTTTTTGTATGAGCTTATGTAGATTCATCTAAACCATGTTCTATCTTCATATACAGAAAATGGAGTGGAAGGGAAGAAAAGTCTTATGTTTTTGCCTGGGATAATCTAAACCATTGCACACTCATCAATTCATTAGTAATACATCATCTAAATATTCTGAACCCACACACTAAAAGGGAAAGGATCCAAACGTCCAATCCTATAAAAAAAAAACAAAACCATGGCTTAGTGCTTTCTTTCTAATTTGTAGTTAATATTAAGGAAAGAAAATGAGCTGCTGTTAAGTTGACTGAGAATCCCCATTAGGTGGAAATAATTACCCCAAGAGCAAGACCTAGGTGAAAAATTATACTCTCAGGTGAAATTTGTGAGGTTATTCACTAAAATTGATAAAATAAGAACTAAAACTAGAAAAGCTGAATTCTATCAATCTATTAAATTGGATTTGTTAGATTTTTTTTTTTTTTAAATTAAAGAGGATCATTTCATTATATGGAACTATTACTTACAAAAGCAGACAGTTATCAACTGGTAATCCTTCAGTCAATTACTATCCTAGAATGGCTTACCAAAAAACATCCATGATCACAGCCTGTTGGATTTTTGAGATTTAGTTTGTAATCAATCATTACACTAGAGAAGCACAAAGATCAGCTAAGTCTTGCCCTTAGAATATATATTCATGATCAGCAGAAACCAATCTCCATTAGGTATAAATAATTACTATAAGTTATATTCTTTTAACTTCGTTTATATTTCATATTTTTGAGTTTTTGTCACTCAACTTGTATCAAGAAACAGGGACCAGGGAACAGCTTCTAGCATACCATAGATTTGTGGACCTATCTTCTCTGATATGCCCAAGAACAGCATTTATGACCCTGCATCGCTAAGGACTAGCAGCTTTTGTACCAGAAAACAAATTAACATGGCAAATTTTTCCGTGAAATTGTACCAGTTGGCAAAATATTCATGCATTTTTATAGCATGATATGATAAATCCCTGGAGAAAATACATGTGCCATTTTCACTGTGTTTTTGCATTATTTAGGTTGATTAGATTGTGATTTTCTCTAATTAATCATGGGAAGGAACCAATAACCATGCCATTAATTCATGAAGGGAGAAAATCCGACGATGGTAGGGCTACAATCATTTTCAGATAAGATGATCCACGATTTTATGACGAAAAAATCACATGAATAGTACCGAGATTTTTCTATTTGATGGGTCCTCATTTGTCAGATAATGAACATACACTAAACATGATTTATACTGCTAATTAAGGCTTTGAGACAAAGAAATTTTAATGCGGAAATGTAAGATGCGCTATTGCAGGAGGAAAGGAAAATTGCAAGCAATTACCAGGTACTGTTCCTACAATGTAGAAACAGTCCTTTTAATTTCTTTTCATTTTTCCAAACTAACTATAACTTGTATGCATGAATTGTTTCCTTCCTTTGTTAGATATGTTCTTATGTAGGCCACCTCTCCCTCTCCCATCTCAGAATTGGAACCTGAACCCTCTAAATAGGATTCTTAAGTTGGAACCGTTGTGGCATGTTCTTGGAGCCAGAAAAGTATAAGTTCTTTTTAGTCTTTATAATTTGGAGAATTAAAATGCAATGCATCATTAATAGAATCTCTCTTTCTTGGACTTAAGAACTTCAGTAATCAGTAACTTGAGTGATTGGCCATAGAAATGATGGCTCCCGTATGTACTGGTATCGATCCTATCCTTGAACCCACATGTCTAATTGTCCGGTAAGTAACAAGGCTATTGAATCCAGCTCAGGGAGGGTACAGCCACCAACCTGGAGCACCAAGATCTCTAGAGCAGCATTTTCCATGAAACAGCTCTGCATTTTACTCAGAACTTGAGGGCCCTTGAATGCTGCAAGAAACCTACCAATTTTAACCAAGCAAGCTAGCACATGAGAACCTTTTTTTTCTCTTGGGAGGTATGTTATATTGCTTTCCCCTAGTTGACTTAAAATGAAAAAATGGAATAAGAAAAGGAAAAACTTACCCCATCAATATCATCCTCAATGCACCAAAGTCAACACAGTGAGAAGATAAGCCTCTTTTGCTTTTGGTCCAAGCAGTTAAAAGCGCCAAAGTTTCAAATCAAAAAGGTTGGTATGTCAAAGGGGACAATGTAAAAGTCACTGGGGCTTCATTGTGTCCAAAATCATGACAACTTCGAGATAGAGGGGACTGTGACAATGTCCCCAACCAAGTCCCCCTCCCCACTGTAGGGCCGCATCCATTCTCCTGCCGCCATGTGTCAGTCCGGAACGTCATTGCACCGTCGGGCTTGAAAGCCGGCGTGCCGGAGCCGACATGGATTAGACATGAAAATCACAAAAAAAAAATGACCAGAAAGAATCCTTCAGAACAGGTGATTTGTTTCATGTATGTTTGTGGTCTGGCATGAGCCAGGGTGTGGTAGGATCCCAGGGGTCCATCACGTGCACCACCCCGGTGGCTCGCACCTTGTAGGCTCATCCAATTGCAAAACCTATAGAGCCCTTTGGAATTTCTTGTAATATGATTGTTGGGATTGAAGTTTGGTACCAAACATGGTAGCAATCACAACACAATTATATGATGGATTGCCTTTTGGATGCGTGGGATATGGTTTATGGGGGGTCAAGCTTCGGATTCTTGGTTATCAAATTGTAGGTGTAACTTGTTAATCTGGAGGGTGAAATATGGATTATTATTGAGAGACAAATGAAAAGTATAAGGGCACAGGATCACGTGCATGTGTAGGGTATACACAGTGGTTGGGCGGTGGACAAAAGGTCGGTTTGCCCTTGCGAAGTCGCAAATTGCAACCAAGAAGAAATGGGCTCCTGGCTTTTCTCTTGTCTCCAGACATTTGACAATCAGTTTTTTACATTCAATGAACTCGTGTCCATGGCTTAGCCATATCTTGTTGAAAATTGTAGCATGTTTATTTGCCAAATATTGCATGTCAAGCTTTATATGAAATGAAAGGCACCAGAAAATGTCTTTAAAAGGAAACTATAAGGTTATAACTTAAATTTTTTAATTCGAATCTTGGTACGAACGAAATGAAATTCATGAGATGACTCAAAGAATGTTATATTTTATAATATAATTCAAAATTCTCACTTATTTAAGTAAATTATCAATTTTTTTTAAAAAAAGCTAATATGATAATATTCTAAAAAAAGGAAAAATTAAGTTCTAAATTCATAAAATGACAAGTGAAATCAATTATAATATAATAAAAGAAAGTGGACGAAAAACAGCAAAAACAAATGATTGAGGGAAACCAGTAGTGAAAGAAAACAGAGGTCAAAACATTTTTAAAAATTAAGTATGCTTTGTGTTGAGTTGTCCAAACATGAAAATGCATGAAATGGTTTCAAGGACAGCAAAAACATGTTCTTAAGGGTCTCATCGTCGACAAAAAAGAGGCCACAAAACTTAAATTTATAAGAAATGGAAGGAAACAAGATCATAATGGAGTGGTAGGTGTGGAAGGAAGGCTGGAAATGAGAGATTCATTGAGGGAAAGAGAGAATCTAATTGTCATGAAGACATTAGAGAGGACAAATTTATGATTAAAGACAAATGACTATAGGAAAACCTCTTATCATATATTTGTCATTGTCTTAACCCTTTTAAAACAAACATGTAAACAAAGTTTATTAGATTTATCAAAGAATTTGGGATATTGAATTTAACTTGAATTGCACACAGTATGATGCTATTCAATGGCAGAATTTGAGATGTTGAGCAAACTTTAGATATCATCAAGCTTAGGGTTGCTTAGCGGTGCAAAACAAAGTGTCCCGAAGATACCAATCAACTTTAGATCTTCTATGCCCCCCTCATCTAGCGACAGTATCAATAAAAATTAGACAGTAAGATAGTGTTTGGTATCAAGGATGTACACCCATATTTCTTATAATGTACGCAATTAAATTACATTATAACATTTGTTTTAAAATAAACTAAGACAACGTAAAATTACAATGCAATCACATTACAGTCAATAAATGTAATGTGATTACATTGACAAACTAATACAATCTCATATTACAACTTACCCTGCAATGTTACAAAACTTGATTTGACATTTTGACCTTTTTCCAATCATTAAAATTTTAAACCTTAATTTTTATCATTTTAAAAAAATTTTAAAAATAAAAAAAAATTTTAAATTTTTGATAAAAAAATTTAAAAATTTTTAAAACATAAAAATAATTTTTTAATTCTTAAAAATTATAAAAAAATAAAAAATATTTTTTAATTATTAAAAAATTCTAGAAGGATAAAAAATAGAATAATTTTAATTTTTAAGAAATTATAGAAGATTAGAAAATTCATAAAATAAATACTATATTTAGAATTTTTTTTAAAAAATAGAAAATATTCTTTTTTGTGCTCATAATTTTTTAAAGTTATAAAAATTATTTCCTCTCTGTAATTTTTAATAAACTTTTAAAAATAAAAAATATTTCTTTTTTACTTTCAATTTTTTTTAAAAAAATCTCTTTTGATTTTTTCCAAAAAGAATTATTTTCATTTTTAATATTTTAGGAATATTTCAAAATAATCTATAACATACTTAAAAGAAACTCCAAAGGGGCTTCCTCCTCTAACCACATGGAGGGCATAGGAAAAAAAAGAAAATAGAAAGAAAAAAAGAGAAAGAAAAAAACAGATAGAAAGAGGCCCGTGTGCAACGCATAGGCCATAGTCTAGTAATAATAATAACAATATATTTTAAAATTTTCAAAATTGCTAACAAATAAAAAGTTATTTTTCAATTAATATTAACGCGGATTTGCCTGCTACTTGGTTACTTGTTGAAAAATTTGTTTAAGAGATGATATAATATAAAAATTTACAACAAAAAGCATAAAAAGTATATTAAACTTGCATTTTAATACATAATAATAATTTTACTAAAGAGCTTGTAAACCAAATGTTGTGATGTTGTCTTTTCAACATTTTAATCACTTTTCTTAGTATACCAAACGATACAATGTTATCTTACCAGTAATCATATTTTGTGTAATTACATTTCTCGCAATATAATTAGATTATAAAATACCAAACACAATTTAAAAAAATAACTATTGCAGGCCATCGATAATAAGTTCAATATTGAGGGAGCTTCGAAAACTAAATTGAGCTTCTAGATGAGGAGGGTTTGGTTAAAGCAATGTTTTCAAGGACAATTGGTGTGTTTTGGATTCCAACACAGCTGAATTGCTAGATACCCGAAAGATGTTTATTGTCTAATGGGTCCATGCCCGAAAGATGTTTATTGTCTAATGGGTCCATGCCCATAATTTGTTGATAAGGAGCGATTTCACGAATATTGTGAAATGGGTGCAGAAACTTCAGAGTAATCATGGAGAACAAATAAAGGTTATAAGCTCCAAGATCAGTGAATAGAAAATCCAACATATGTTACGAGAGGCAAATGATTTTGGCTGATTGGTTAGTCAAGGATGGTGTGCAACGACAACGAGAACTGTTGCTGGTTTTGTTGACCAAAATGTTGTTAGCAACGGTGAGCAACTATGAATGCAAAATTGCCTTTGTTCTGTATTAGGGCAACTATAGGGGTGTAGCTTTTATATTGAGTTTGATGATCTTTGAGGAATATTGTGAGTATATGTGCAGTTGAATATGGAGTTGCTGGCTTAGGGACATGGCTTAGGGAGGCAGGAGTGGAAAAGAGAAACATGGCAAGAATACCTAGAATGGAATAATGTTTTAATGTTTTAAGTAAAGGGTAACTTGGAAAAGGCTTTTAGCTTGAAATATTTTGGTTTTTGGACTTGGACCTAAGTCCTAAACAATAGAACAAAAAAAAAAATAGTCCCATTGATGCAAGGTAGCTTTGTATGATCCAGTCGTTTTATGAACCAAAGCAATCCACTTTCAAGATAAGTTTGGTCCAAACTCGAAGGAAAATAGATGATCTCCATGGTCAACATACAATCAATAGAGGCCAAGCATTTGTGAAATAGTTTCAAAGAATTATACATAAGAAGGGCTTATTGGTTGATCAAAAGAGAAACAATTTATATCTTCTAATAATAAATTCATGCTCCTCCTAAACCAAATTGTGACATGGCATTTGGTTTAGTTCTGGCTCAAGTGCTTCTGGATTAATAATTCTTGTCGACAATCTTCCCTTGAGCTTAAATTCAGTCTAACTCTTTATTTAAATAACCATCATTTAGCAACTGAGTATTTGATTTATTAATTAATACATAATTCATACTTAAAGAGTATGATTCGAATTTCTTTTTCCTCAATTAAAAAAAATCACCATTTAATGAAAGTAACAAGTTATAATCAAAGGAAAAATATACAAAAAGCCCGAAAATATGCTGGCAATTGAGTTGCATAAATTATATAAAGAGCACTTATTTAAATTCTATAATCATATCCACATTATATATATATATATATATATATATATATATATTAATTCACCAACAACTTCTTTAAGTGTTTTCAGGCTTAAAATCATTTGTTTGTGTCAACATTACACATGACATGACAGCATTAAGTTATTACATAGAAGTTGGAAGTTTACATAATTAGTCAACATAAATTTTAACTCTTAGCACAACCAACAGTTAAAGATACAAGAATGAAGAATCCATTGAGTGTAACGTTTTTTATTTAAGTTTTCTTAGATTGATTTTTCTTTTTTACAAAAAATTTAGAAATTTTAAAGTAAATAATAAAAACATTTAACCAACAAAGCTTTAAAAATTAATAGTAAAAAAGGTGTGATTTTACAAATATATATGTATATTTATTTAAAGTGGAGATTTAAACTTTGAATTTTTCAATTTTATAAAAGAAGAGACCAATCATTATGTTAAGTCTAAATCCTTTACCATATAGAATAATGACAACATGTGAAATTTTAATATTAAAAAAAATGAAAGAGTCATTTTTCATCTAAAGTATAATAAAGAGAAAATTTTATTAAAATTAAATATTTTTAATTAATGCATTGTTATCATTAAATTAAAAGTTCATTATATATTTTAGAAATGAACTTCCTTAAAGAATTTTTTTTTCATAAATACAGTTGAAAATTTCATCATCAAAGTAATACCACAATTTTTTTTTTTTTGGTTAGAGAATGTTTTAAAGGCAATTACAATTCAACATTTTTGTTCAATAATGAATGTACTCAGATATGAATGTCTTTTCTTTTAAAATTGTATGCAATAAAAAATATATATTTATAAAAATCACTAGTATTGCATTTCTTTTAAAAAAAGAGTTTAGTTTTTTTTTTGAAAAGCAAAAAAAAAAAAAAGAATTTAGTTAACAAGTGCCTTAAGGCACTTTTAAAAGGTACTATATTAACTAAAGATTTCTCTTGATGCATTAAAATTTATTATCTTAATTACTTGCATTTAATACAATTCTTTTTATAAATAATACATTAAGTAAGTATTTTTAATAAATGTGATAAAATCTGAAACAAACTTGAAAACTTGCCTAAACCGATTTAAAGTTGAACACGGACTGCATCGAGCATAACATGAAACAATTCGAATCCAAAGTGACTCGAACTTATAGTGACTTAAACTTGCAACAATTTGAATGAGATCGATCATATATAAACTCGTTAAAAAACTCGTAATGCTAAAAAGATCCAATTCATAATTAAATAATTTTTATCAAGAATAAGTAAGTAAATAAATGATTAAACTTTTTTCTTGAATGCAAATTTTAAACTTCGAAAAATAATATTATTTATAATTATATATAAAATAAAATAATAGCCAAGGAATCAAGTCTAAAAATTTAAATCAACCAATAAAACTCCGTTTTTCATGAGTAATGCCAAAATGACCAAAAGTTAATAATGATTTAATATAATATCAATTAATTTTAGTTTCTAAATGTTATTATTTCTTATAATTTATAACAGCAATAAGATCAATTAATTGATCAGTTAAACATTTAGATTTATTAAGTTGTTTCAACCAAAAATAATAGATATCTTAGTTCTTATTTTTTGTATGTTAGTGCCCACATGATCAAACGTTAAAAAAAATATTATGTTAATTAATTTTCAATATCATGATTATTGATTTTCTATTGTTGCAAACTCTAATTAATGTTATACAAATTGATTGATCAATTAAATTTATAGAGTTAATTTTCAAGCCAAGACATCTTTACTCTTCATCAACACCAAAATGCAAAAATGATCAAAAATTAAAATTAGAACAATATTATATCAATTAATTTTAATATAATGTTTTTTTTTATCACGGCAAGGCAAACTAGCAAATATTATACTATTACATTGTGTTCATTTTAAATTAGTATTCATTGGTACTCTTTGTAATAATGTCTCTATATTATTCAACACTACAATTGAATATTTGTCTATATGATCATATATAATGTTAATGTTTATAATTTATGTCCAAACAGAAAAAAGTAAATGTAAGAACAAATTTTTGAAAAGTTAAAATATCATTAAAAAATTATAATGACTAAAAAGATAAAAATAAAAATCACTCAATGAGTGTATAAATAGTTATAGTATCATTTATATTTATACATATATTTAACTTTTTTTTAAAATTTAAAATTTTATTACATTTTTATCTTGAATTGATCATATTAATCAATGACATTGATTTAACATTGATTATAAAAAAAATGAAATTCTTTATAGCATTCGAATTCACAAAAATGTCTATAACTAATAGGAATTCTAAAATTCATTAAAATTTACTTAAAATTGAAACAAATTAAATTTTACAATGATTTAAATTAAAAATAATCTAAACTCAAAATAACATGAATTTATTACAATGTCAAATCAGAATTGCTCAAACACGAACCCAAAAACAATCGTACACAAATTCGTCAAATATTCACCTCAAATCTTTAAGCCATTTTTTAGCAAAATAAAAAAGACATAATATCTTAAAAATTCTAAATTATTTAAAATTTTTTAAATAAACTCTTTTTTTATTGAATTCAAATAAATTTTTATATTTTTATTTTGACTCAAATAAAATTTTACAATTAATGATTAATTAATTATTGTTCATTAAAGTGCCACTTATCATTCTGTGTCATGAGATGTTAATGTAGTCATATGACATTTTCATCATTAATAATGAATCAATTTTTAATTATAAAAATTTATTTAAATTAAAATAAAAATATAAAATTTAGTTAAATATAATAAAAAATAAAAATTTATTTAAATTTTCTTAAATAATTCAAAACTCTTTTCACTTGAAAAAGTAAAATTACACTCTTAGCCCAAACCAACAACTCAAGGAAAAAAAAAAACTTCCTTGGGCCGCTCAACGACGGTCTGACTTCCCGCTCAGCACGCAATTGTCATCCATTGTTGCTGCTTCAGCTGCCACCAAAGCTTCCATAACCCATTTTTGTTTTGGCTTCACTCTTTTCTTCTTTTATTTTTCTTATTCTGAACCTATCTCCTTCCATCCTTCCAAAAACCCAAAACCCCAAAGTCTCCGATTTGCTTATTGGTTCGCCCCTGGTGCAGTTTCTTTTTACCTTCTTCATTTAGTAAGTTCCTCTTTATTAAACTTTCCTTCACCAATAAAAATGTCTTGTAGCTTGCTGGTTTTGACTTAAACTGACTAGTTGTTGAAATTTGAGTAGCCTGATTAGATGGAATCAGTACTTTGGCTTATAATAATTTTTTTATGAGTTCTTGCAGAAGGGTTTCTCTGTTTGCTATTGATTTTATAGAAGGAGTTGATATTTTTTATAAATGTGCAACTTTCATCCCTATTGGTTTGTTGGGTGTGTATCAGAATTCATGGAAATTAGTTTAAGTTTGTCAATCATGCTCAATGTGTTTGAAAAGTTTTCTTAGGCAAACTTGAATTCTATGTTAGTTATGTGGATGTAGGTTTAAATGTCAATACTTGAATTGCTGTACTTGGTTAAACAAATTTGTTTGTTTGTTGTTGAATTTGAGCACTGAGATGGAGCTGTGCAAGATTTTGCATTCTATTAATTATGAGGGACTGATAAGTTTTTAAGATATATGTATACGCATGTATTCTGTTGATGACTTTCATTCATGGTGAATCATTTTATATTCTAACTTCTCTTCTTTTTAGGCCTTAAATTCAAGTTTGCAGGTTCGAATAGGTGTTGATAGAATTTGCAATTAATCCACCATTTTCTTTGAAAGATTGAAGTCAATTAATCCACCATTTGAAGGGTTCTTTTATGTTTATGTTTTTGTATATGAATACAAATTCCTACAATTGTTCTCAAAATGTTTCCTGAATTAGGCCTACCTCATCATCTTATTCTCAGAGTTTATGTTATAGTTTCTATTGAAATTTCAATTTTAGGTTTTCGTCTTTCTATTCTTGAAGTTTATTTTCTGTTTCTTTTTTTTCAGCATTATCTTGTAGGCCTTTGTGTCAGTAATATGATGGAAATGGAACGAGACACAAGTATAAGGGCAATAATCCGCAATTGGAAACATGGTTGTAGAGCTTTGTTGCATATGAGATGGGCTTCTGCTTTTGGGTTTCATATATCAGTGGTTGGTTTAGTGGGAGTTGTTGGTTTTGTATTGGCTATAATAAGAGATGGTAAAGTGGGGGAAAAGAGAAAGAAAGATTTGGAGAAGTTATGCTTGGTTCCTGGGTTGCAAAATCTTGGCAATAACTGTTTCTTGAATGTAATATTGCAGGTATGATTCCTTTTAGCAATGGGTATTTTTTTTGTGTGGTTGCTGAGGAAAATAGAAGAGAAAATAGGAAATAAAATAGTAACGTTTTGACTCTTAGGCTTTACATTTCCTCTTAAAAGAAATTTTCATTATTTTCCTTTATCTGTATTTTTTTTTTCATTTTTGCCATATAGCAAACAGAACCACAGCGGTTTTTTTTATTCTTTTTTCTTTTTTTTTCCTCTGAATATTTTCTGGATGCCTATTTCACTAAAGGAAGAGTTTGGTAAAATGCTGTTCATTTTGGGTTCTTGAATCAATATTTCAGGCTCTGGCTAGCTGCTCATATTTTCAGTCTTTTCTTCAGAAGATACTAGACAAATGTAAATTGTCACCAGTTGAGGGACAGGATGAAAATTTGCCGCTTACAATTACTTTAACTGCTCTCTTAGAAGGTAACATGAGAACTTTGCGAACTGTTTTGCTTTCTTTAGAGTTTCTATATCACATAACATGATATAGAAACTAGAAACTATTCATGTATATTTGAATGCTCTCAACTTTTGCCTTTAGGCATTCACTTGTTATCTTTAATAACCAAGGAATAATAATGGTATCTCTCAGCTGTGTCTTAAAAGGATTAGTTTAGTTGAGGATCAGAAATACACAATTGAAGCTACACAATTGACCTTGTAAACCTCCTTAGAGACTGAATTCAATGTGATCATCACAACATGAGCTATAGATGTTCCATTCTTGCAGAATTAGGTATGGCTGGAGAAAGAAGAGTTGCATTAAGCCCACATAAAGTTATGCGTGCATTGGCGCTTTATATTCAAAATTTTGATTTAACAAGCCAGCAGGTGCGGTTGTGTTTTCAATATTTTAACAACACTGTGTCATACTATCTAGAGTGTAATTTTTCTCATATGTGCTATGTGTAGGATGCAGAAGAAGCATTTCTCCATCTTTTGACTTCCTTAAGAGAAGAATTTTCAGATATCTATCTTCCCAGTCAGAGTACTCTAGCGGATGCTTTTGTGTCTCAAACTAGTAGGATTCTAATTCCACAGAAGGAGGATCAGAGTGAACAGGAAAGATGGCAGCAACACTTTCTTGGACCATTTGATGGCATTATTGGTAGCATTTTAACTTGTCAGAGTTGTTCATCTCAGGTTATTGTTCCCTTGTAGAGCACATCTTAAAAGTTTCTACCTTTGCTTTTGTTTGTGTAAGAAAAACCATTGCTATGCTATGTTTGAACATTTTTAAATTAGTGATTCTAAATTTTCTTGAATTTTTTATGACATAGCCACATTTGAGAATCTGGAATGGAAAGAGTATTAATGAAATTTTTATCTAACCTCTCATATTCTTTTTGGTATTTCCTCTACGTTTTTTATCTTATATGTTTATTTATTTATTTTTTCTTTGCAGATTTGTTTGGACTTTCAATTTTTTCATAGCTTGCCCCTTTTGCCAGTGCTTTATGGTGGTTCTACCATTGTATGTTAACTAAAGGTTTTGCTCTTTAACGGTATTACTAATATTATGTATATCTAAGCCCTTTGCATCATGACAAGTTTCTTATACAGCTCACCCTTAGTAACTCTAGTGCAAATTTCTTCAATAAAACACCAGATGGCTGGATGTACCTTGGAGGATTGCTTGAGGCAGTTTGTCATGGCTGAACAAATTGAAAACTACTACTGCAGCCATTGTTGGCACATCGCCGCGATAAAGTATTTATCTTCTACAGGGGCAAATGAGGTAATGTTCTTTTGGATTTAAATATTAGCTTGTTTTCTATCTGCTTGATAAAAATATTATAATCTTGGTGCCATATTTGTTAAAACTTCTCATTCAAATATTGTAATTTTATGATCCTATGATAGAAAATCAACTCCAATATAGAATCCTTAAATGTAGTATCTTCTGATGATACCCATCTATATTGTAAGATCAGGTGTTATCCTGATACCATCCTCACAATCCTACTGGTCCAGATTTTAACTAGCAATACAGACTTTTGTTTCTCTCTCTCTCTCTCTGGGTTAGTGGATTTCAATCTGCTGAATTTCTTGTTATGCTTGCCTAAGTCTGATTCTTCAGTTTCTTGGTTATCTTGATGCAATTAATTGCTGCATATTCTTCCATGTTTATCTTCCGACATTTGATCTCAGATGGAGATTGAAAGATTGAAGAGATGCAGTGCACAAGACTCCTGTGACTGTCGAAGTTTTCTTTGTCTTCAAAAGCTACCCTGGTCAAATAACTTTTCATGTACTCTAAAGCAGCTAAGCATTGCTCGTTGTCCAAAGGTATGAATGTTGAAGACTTTATTGCTTGAAACAGAATCCAATTGCTTCTAAAGTGTCAACAGTACATTAATTATTCTTGTAACTAATTTAGGGTCAGAAACTATCTGAATGAATTTGTTGTTCGATTTCCAAGTATGCTTATTTTTCAACCATACACTCACAGATTCTATGCATTCATCTACAACGTGCTTCAATAAATGAGTTTGGGGAACTAATCAAGCTTCAGGTAATTTCCCTGCCTGTTAATTCTGATCATTAAGTCTCACTGCTTTCTGTCTCTTCACTGAAGTATATGTTCGTTGTACGTATTCTTTGCTGAAATTGATATGAGAATGGTTTTGTCGTAATAGTGAACGGCTGCCTTAATGATTGCAGGGCCATATTTCTTTCCCATTGATTTTAGACCTGTCCCCATTCATGACTAGCGAGGTGGAAATAAAGAACTGTGGAGGAGTCCAAAAAGGGCAAGTGAAGCTGCAAAATCAAAAGCCAAGTCCTTGTCTCAACCTTATCAATTTGCAATTTGAAACCATTTTCAATCACATCAGTAAACCAATGGGAGAGGTCTCTTCTGAAATATTAGCTGCAAATGACTTTCAATGTACTTCCCATGGAGAATCCTTTCCAGGGAAGTCTAACTTGTCCCAAACTGATGGTTGTTCAAAGGCCTTAAACACAGACATGCATGAGCAACACGGTGACAAGGTTGGTTGAAAAATTACTGATCCGGACATGTGTAGGTGTTATGATATTTTGAGCAACATATTTTAAATAACTTTTTTTGTTGGTTCACTAAATGGATAATTTTTAATGATTTAAAAGCATGCCTTGAAAATTCTGTTAAGGTGAGGATTTTAACAGTTTGGCATTTGTGGGATGATGCTCAAAAGCAGCTTGCCTACATATCTTCCCTGTACTTTAATCAGCAGTGGGGGCTTTTCTTCAAATTTTGAGCTAGAACCATAAGTATCCAAAGCTAGCACTTCATTTGTTGCATTTTTTTAGTAGATTTGCTCTGTTTTCTTACCTTCTTTCAAATGCTGCTTCATTTTAAGATGATTTGATTATTGTGCATGTTTTTGCCAGCAAGAAGTATTATTTCTTTTGCTCTTTTCATCATTGAAAAAAATGTGAAATTGTTATTAAATTTGAGAATTGCTGCATGAATGAAGTGTCAAGGAAACAATTTCTCAAAGTTCTTTGCAGCATTGCATGAATGGTTACTTTAGTTATGTGACAATTGTTTGTCATTTATTGATGTTTACACAATGAGAAAGATTCCAGCTTAGCACGCTAAACATGTTTCTAGAGAAACATGACTCATTACTTGCGTCTAAGCATTTGTGTCTTAATTTGGCTTCAGATAAAAAAAATTTTCTTGATCATGAAATTTCAAAACAAAATGTGTTTTACCAATCTACTTAATATATGCTATACCATAGATTTGGAGATGCATTTGGGCATAACATACAAAGATTTTAAATGGACTGAGAGCTGATGGTGTATTTGATGATTGTCTATATCTGACGTGTATCCTAATTTCTTGATGCAGGTGAGTTTGACTAGCAAGTTACCTCCTTCAGAAACTAAATTATACCAGCTTGTTTCAGTCGTGGAGCACTTTGGGAGAGTTGGAGGTGGGCATTATACTGTTTACAGAATTATGAGAGCCAAATCAGATGAGGCAGATTCTGATGAATACTCTGAGCCCGCTACAATGCAGTGGTTCTGCATTTCAGATTCTCAGGTATGTAGGGTCTCAGAGAAGGATGTTTTAGCTGCAGAAGCAAGCTTACTTTTTTATGAGAGGATCATAGAAGGCTGAAACTACGCCTACTCTTAGTATTTGTTGTTCTGCTACTTCATATCATCGCACTCAAAAGCTGCTTCTAGCGTCAAAACTGCAAATTTGGAAAGATGTGGTGCTTGTGAGAGGCCCTTGATCCACTAATTAGATCAGAACATCTTGGCACTTGGGAGCACTTTAGCTTGTTTAGAGATTATACCTTGAAAACAGATTCTTTCCATATGGAACCTATTACATTCATTTTGTCATTTATTACTTTCACTCTCGAAGATAAGAGTGCTACAAACAATGTATGAATACAGCTCATAGTCATTTGGTTCGACTTGTTATGGAAAAATATTCACCTCAAGTTTATTCATGTGATTATGGAAATAATGAATACAGCTCATACTCATTTGATTTTTTCCATCTTCAAGGTGATTCATGATTTTCTGCAAGATGATTAATCAAGCATTGGTATATAGAACAAACGGTCCGCACTAGTCGTCTCATGACATTTTGTTCCAAGCGAGCCTGTGTTAATAATTGGCCTATTAAGAATACTGTTAATACAGAGTGTTAGACCAAACCAGCAAGCGGCTAGTTGATTTCCCGTTGGAGTTGTCAGTCCAGCTAGTTAATAAAATCTGTGTCGTTGTCAGTCCTGATTCCATTGAATCTCCTGTTCCTACCAAACTCCATCCACGGAAGCAGATCCCAACCCTCGCCACTCTCCCTCTCTCCTTCACGTTGCTTATTGTTAGCTATACGACAAACTCTCATCTACTCTACTTCCACCTCTTCTTCCCAGTCCCAGATCTCCTGGGTCAACTCTAACAAACCAAACTCTCTTTTGTTTCTGTCTATGCTTTTTGGTGCCTGATCTTTGAATCTCCATGGATGAAGCTCAAGCAACTTCTTCGACAGCTACAAGAAGCTACTGGAGATGGAGCAAAAAAGACTTCTTCCCAGAAACCTCATTCCAAACCATGTCATCTTACAAAACAGCACTTTCCCAAACCTGCCCTCGCCTCACTGACCGTCTCTTAGCCCGTTCCTCCTCAACCAACGAGCTTGTAACCCTTCAAAAAGTAAGTGAAAACCCCATGCAGAAGTGTCTAACCTGGTGGGACCTCATTTGGCTAAGCTTTGGCTCAGTTGTTGGTTCGGGCATATTTGTCATCACAGGTCAAGAAGCTCATGTCAACGCTGGTCCAGCTATTGTTTTATCCTATGCGATATCTGGGCTTTCAGCATTGTTATCAGTTTTTTGTTACACTGAGTTTGCAGCTGAGATTCCTGTAGCTGGTGGTTCATTTTCATATCTTCGTATTGAACTAGGTGACTTTATTGCATTTATAGCTGCTGGTAATATTCTTTTGGAAGCTTTAGTCGGAGCTGCAGGTTTAGGAAGATCATGGTCATCTTATTTTGCTAGTATGATTAATAATGATTCTGATTTTTTGAGAATTAAGGTTGATTCTTTGCCTAAAGGGTTTAATCTTTTAGACCCACTTGCAGTTCTGGTACTTTTGGTTGCTAATGGGATAGCAATGAGTGGAACTAAGAGGACATCTTCGTTGAATTGGATTAGTTCTTTGGTTAGTGGTGCGTTGATTGTTTTTGTTATAATTTTTGGGTTTATTCATGCGAAAACTTCAAATCTGGAACCATTTTTTCCATTTGGGGCAGAAGGGGTTATCAAGGCTGCTGCTGTGGTTTATTGGTCTTATACAGGTTTTGATATGGTGGCAAACATGGCTGAGGAAACTAAGAAACCCCGGAGGGACATACCAATTGGGTTGGTTGGTTCAATGTCTGGAATTACTGTGGTTTATTGCTTGATGGCTTTAGCATTGGTCATGATGGTGAAGTATACTGAGATTGATGTAAATGCTGCATATTCTGCTGCTTTTGAACAAATTGGAATGAAATGGGCCAAGTATTTGGTCAGTATATGTGCACTCAAGGGAATGACTACTAGCTTGTTGGTTGGATCTCTTGGACAAGCTCGATATACAACTCAGATTGCAAGAGCTCATATGATTCCTCCTATTTTTGCTTTGGTTCACCCCAAAACTGGAACTCCTGTTAATGCTACCCTGCTGGTGACAATGATTAGTTCTATTGTTGCATTTTTCTCTAGTTTAGATGTTTTGTCGAGTGTTTTATCTTTTAGTACACTCTTCATTTTTATGCTAATAGCTACTGCATTGCTTGTAAGGCGATATTATGTGAAGGATGTTACTCCAAAGAATGAATTGACAAAATTTCTCACATGTCTATTCACTATTATTGGTTCTTCAATTGGAGCTTCAGCACTTTGGAATTCTCATGAGAGAGGATGGATTGGGTACACTGTGGCTGGACTGCTATGGTTCTTGGGGACTTTGGGGATGGTATTTCTTTCCAAGCATCGTGTTCCAAAGGTTTGGGGAGTTCCACTGGTTCCTTGGTTGCCATCTTTGTCAATTGTGATGAACTTGTTTCTCATAGGATCTTTGGGTTTTGTGGCATTTTTGAGGTTTATAATTTGCAGTGCAGTAATGCTAGTATATTACCTGCTTGTTGGTCTTCATGCCACTTATGATGTGGCTCACCAGAATGAAGAAGTGTCAAAAATTGAAGAGGTACATAAAGCTGTAACAATGGAGTAGTAAAGCAAACTGGTACAGCATTTGGTGGTAGTTTATACATTCCTAGTGTTGTTCTTGACAATGCTTTGATATTATTTAAGTTGTGATATGAGTTTTTGGTGGAATCTACCACTTTGAAATGAAATCAAACATTTCTAAACTTTTCTTGTTATGCTTTCTTGTTTTCTTTTAATTATGTTTATCAATCCAGCCGTAAGGCTTACTGACCTGTAAGTGTTAGAAAATTATATATTTTTTTTGTAGAGAATTCATCACTGAATCAGGATTTCTTTTGCTTGCTCATTCAATTGGGGGAATCTCTTACTCTAAGGGGCCATCATAAAGCTGCCTAGATTAATTAAGAGGTTGGAGTATTCCCTAGAAATCTACAACAGTTAGGGTGGAGCTTGAAAATCTCTCTCTCTCTCTCATACACACACTCATTTCCTATTACTCTCTGTTAAGGTTTCTGAGCTTTTGCCTCTGATCCTTCTCATTTTGCCTGTGATATGGGTTTCCCAAGCAAATGCGATGAATTTTCAATCTCAAATGGGCTCTTACATTTATTCAGGTTTAGTGTTATTGTGATCACTCCAGTATAAAGACCATAAGATGTACCTATTCAAACTATAGTATCCCAAGGTGCTGCAAAACTATACTAATCTTGTGCAGGTTGTGACACACCATTATGACCGTGTCTCAGGAAATGGCGTGTTTTAAATAAAATGGAATTAGACATGGTACTTCTATCCTGATCACTATGTTCTAGTGCTAACCATGATGCATTAGTAGAGGGGGAATCAGTGCAATGTCATGTATTCAGCTTCATCTAGGAAAATTGGCTTGAATTCCATCATTATGTTATCTTCGGCATGGCAATAACTGTTTCTCAACTTGCTAGATATGTCAGGAAAAATTCGTAAATGACGGATTGCAAGAGCTCACATGGTTTATCTTGATAGTGCTCTGTTCTCCCTAAATCTAGATCCCTCATAACTGCAATTTCATTAGCTTCCTACTGGTTTTCTTGCTCTGATGTCGCATTGGGTTTTGTAGATTTTGTTTGACTTCAGTAAGTAATTTGCTTAGGACTGTTTTCCACTTGTATGGTAAGCGTTTTATACCAGAGTGTAGTCATGTTTATTGTTTGTTTTTTGTATTGTTAGTTCTTGAAAAGTCATGCATTCTGGGTTCTAACACCAGTAGGTTGGTTATCTGTAGCTGCACACTTTTCTTTTTAGTTTTTGTGTAATTGGGGATTTCATTGTCTGCTTGTTGGTTGGTATTTATGTTATAGCTTGTAGATGCTCAATTTTGGTTACATTAGGGGTGTTTCAAGGGTAGAAGGGTCCAGGGTGTTTCAAGCGCATAAGCTGCCAGGGGTGCTTCAAGCGCAGAAACGCTCAGGGTCGTTACAAGCGCGAAGCTTCAGGGGTGTTCCAAGTACTGAAGCACCCAAAGGTGTTCCAAGTGTAGAAGTGCCTAGGAGTGTTCCAAGTGCAGAAACACCAAAGAATGTTCCAAGCTCAAAAACTCCTAGGATCGTTACAAGCACGAAAGCGCCAGGGGCGTTCCAAGCACGGAACAGCCAAGGGTGTTCCAAGTGCAGAAGTGTCTAAGAGTGTTCTAAGTGCAGAAGCGTCTAGGGGTGTTCCGAGTGCAAAAGCACTCAAGGGCGTTCTCAGCGTGAGAGCACCTAGGAGTGTTCCGAGCGCGGAAACACTCAAGAACAAGCATGGAACAATTGTTTGTACGTGAAAGCGAAAGTAACTCAGAATAAGTGACAGTATTCATGAGTTACCTTCACATTCGAGATGTTTTAAAGAGGTTGGCTTGGTGGCTCAGATATGAATATAGTTAAAAAGATTTCATCTTAATCTTTCCTTGAAGTACATGTGCTTTACCCATTTTTCTTTCTCTAGAATACACGTGGCGCACTATCAAGTGTCACTATTTCATTGCTCAAAACTTATGCCCACTACTCAACTGCATTACCAGTTTTTTGATATCCCATAAACAGTTCTTTTAACTGCTCTTCCATGACAAACACGTTCTCTCATGATTGAACGTGCTCTCCTAACTACTCCTAAGAAAATGCTCTTGTTCAGTAAAAATATGAGGGCCTTGGAGGTTGGGAGGCAAGGAAAAAATCATTAGAAACCCAAAAGAGATTATACTAAAAGCTCTCTTGAGACTCCTCCAAGCATTCTTTCCATTCAGCCTTTCTCATTCGTCGTAATCCGTTGCTTTCTCCATTTTTTCTCATCCCTCACCACCTGCCACCCAAAACACTTACGCTTCAAGAACTGCTCCAATCTTCCTCTCTGCTGCCTCTACTGCATTGCAATTCACTCATTGCAACACGTCCTCTCTCCTTAACCAGAAGAACCCTCTACATAGCTACAATCTTGACTTGATAAATGCATCCTGAAATATTCTTATAGTTTTTGCTTCTATTGTAGTGACTTTGGAATAATTTCTTTTTACTGGTTGCCATAGAACTTATGGAACACTTAATTCTATAAAGGTGGCAAGAAAAATAGGTAAAGGCTTCAGATTTTACAGTTAGTGAGCGATATTAAACCTTCCAAGGGGCATAGTTGATCCAGCATAGATGATTCTGTGTATTCTAAATGTGTCTCCTGGTAATATGTAGAGCTAAAATGCAATTCAGACTCAAATATTTACTTTTTCAGCAGAGCAGTAGAGAATCAGTCTGGAAGAAAATTTATTTTCAACCTTTACATGTATCAATGTCATTGAGTTTTAATGAGAAATGGAACCCTGTCTAGTGGTGTAACATTTGCCTGCTGGTTTACACATCCTGATGCTACAACTGATAACGTTCAGGGTATTGGTTGACATGTTGTGTTACTTTCTGCTATATACTTAACAGATAAACACTTCTTAGAATTGGTTATTTCAAAATAATACCCCTAATGTCTACTGTTCTTATTATCCATTTTTCTTGTCTTGAAATTCATTTTAAGAATTGCTGGGTATTGAAGAATGAACTCTATGATGCTCTCCACTCACAGTTTTGAGGAGCATTAGGAGCTGTCGTGAACTATGAAACAAATAGTCCCATCATCCAAATAATCATCAGTGAATACTGAATTTTAAAACATTCAAGTTTGATCTAAATCCAAATGCGAAGTCTCCTTCGTTTTAAAACCTTGAATTATCTAGCTTAACTATGATCTATATTATAGTCTCCAGAATATGCAGGGTATGGTTTATATATTTGATGTTTGGAAATACAGTCATCTTCCTGGCTTGTTCTTTTTTGACTTGCGAAATACAGTCATCTTCGTGGACATATAATTTGTTAAATTTCATCAGCAAGCTTGGTGGTAGGTGAAATTGTCAAGGTTAATCAGCTACATCAGTCAAGCTTTAATTATATGTGCTCTATTCCAGTCATGAAGCTACGTAATTCTCTCATTGTTTCTTTTCTCCTTCTTCAGCAAGCTCATGCTGCTAATTTGGAACAAGGTAATTCATTTACAAAACATGAAATTCATTCTTTTTTATGCAAATTTTCTGATTTGACTCTTGAAACTCACTTAGGATGACAAAAAGAGGCCCCTTGATGTTATGCATGTTCTCCTGTAAATAGGAATGAAAAGTAGAAGATGGATTTCCCAGGATTAATTTTATTCCATAGCACTTAAAAGGAAATCCTTTTTGATTTGTAGGAGCAGTTGGGATTCACAGAATTTGTCCATGTGTAATGTCTTTCGAAATTCTTGTGATTAAATAGGCTTAGAATTGATTTATTATCATTTAATTGTTAGCCTAATGTGATGATATAAACATGAATCCCCTGTCTTTTGAGCCATGAGAAACAGTACCTATGAATAACTCCTCATCCTACCATGAGAATTCTACTAAGGTGCAAATAATTATATATGGAAAATATTTATTGCAGGACAGAAGAGTTATTTTCATTCTGGATTAAGACTGGAAGATGAGTAAAAGAGTGAAGAAATAGACAGTGTGAACTACTTTTTACTCCACTAAGCATTTTACCTCAAATTAAAGTTCTGTGTTAAAATATTTATCTATGCTATCAGCCAAGACTATCTTAATTCTGAATGCCAGAAACATCCTGACTATTACCTTAGATGGCCATTTGCAAAATTCAGTATTTATAAGTAGTTTCAACTTGAATTTAAGTGCTTTTTACTTAGACTTTACAAGCATTTGGAAAATGACCATTTTGTTGCACCTGAGGTATTTTTGTATACTTTTTGTTAGTACAAAGTTTCAAGATTTTTTTTTTTCCTATTATTTCATGATTGAGCTGTTGTAGAAGGTTGATTGTGCTTTTGTGGACACTAATGTGAGAAAGTTCATGGTATAGGGTGATTTAGATAAAATAGGGTTCTTATAGTTGCCAACAAGAAGAGGGAAGGATGGATATCTGTCTACATAAAAACACTTTTTTCTCTTGAGTAGCTTTATATGAGTTCTAAGGAAAAGAATTTGAGATGTAGGGGATGGAACTTAAACAACTATAAAGCTTCATGTTTTCCATCCTTGCTCCTCCTCTTTCCTCTCTTTTAGCTGGCGGAAAATGGAATAGGCTCTATATTCTGATGCCTAATGTCAAAATTTTATTTCTAGAAACATTAAAACATTTAGTTAATTAGGAAAAAGTATAATTTTGACAAGAAATAAGGAAATGGCTTCCCTAGCAGTTGTGAAAGATACTGATAAATGGTAGCCCTCCATTGTTGATATTGTGCTCTTGACTGGTAGGTTGACTAGGTGTTGGTGGATATCTCTTTGACTGTTGCTGTTCTATCTTTATCACTGTATGTCCTGCTAAGGAATTTGGTTCCTTTCATTTCAGTAGCGATCTGAACGGCTTTCAAAAGCTACTAAAATGATATGCTGTTGTTTCATAGGTTGTTGAATCAGTTCTGTGTTTTGGCCCAAGAAAATAAAAGGAATTGGTTCTGTGTTTACAGCTGCACTTTTGTGATTACTATGATATTGGGTTGGGACTGCCAGATTTGGTTCTTTTCATCTCACAAGGATTCAAGGGCTATTCCAACCTGCTGCAGCTTGGAGTGACATAATTATGACATGGTTGCAAACCATTGCAAAACCGCTCATGAGCTTTCAACATTTGTAATGATTGCGGATTAGCACTAACCCTTCTGCGTTGTAGACAGATGGGATTTGACTCTAAAGCAGTCAGTTCCGTGAGAGTTGGCAATTGGCATGGACTAGAACTATTGTGTACTATTTTTTTATTTTTCCTTCAACAGGAAGTTATGATGATTCTACTGGTCATTTGGCAAGCTTGCACTGTACCTTGTGGCTCAATCTAAAGTGTCCTGCTCACTCAACATTCAGAGCATCTATATTGTATCTCCGTTAGTGACCATAACTAGTGTTTTTCTTGTTAAAATGTCTTGTTCATTCACA
Source organism: Theobroma cacao (assembly GCF_053813885.1). Lineage (NCBI taxonomy): Eukaryota > Viridiplantae > Streptophyta > Magnoliopsida > Malvales > Malvaceae > Theobroma > Theobroma cacao. The sequence continues at coordinate 10,513,281 of NC_142645.1, forward strand.
AATGTTGCATTTGTGTGTTGGCTAATTGATGAGGAACAGAAAGGGGAAAGAGAATGAAAAAGAGATGAGAAGGAAATTAAGAGAAGAGGGAAAGAAACTGAGACTGGGGTGGGGAATAAGAATAAGAAAAAGGGAGAGAAAACCAGAGAGAACCAAGCAAGGGATATATTCAAATTCAATATTCCCAAATCTCAATAAATTCATAATCCAAAACTACCAGAAGCTGAAATAACAAAGGTGCTTAGGAGCTAAACCTAAGACCTAAACCCTAACAGAAATTTCAAATATTCTGCATCAGTACAACAAAACCCATAAATTTTATATCAGAGTTATCAAATAAATTCCTAAATAATTTTACTTCAATCAACTTCTTGTTTTGCATCACTAATATTCTGTAATGTTCTATGTGCTCTACTTACTTTTACTACCGTACTGTATGCTCCGTTATCATTATTTGTCCATTGATGTGATTGAATGAAGGTATGCCAGAGATGTGGTGGCTGCACTGCTTTTCTTTTCAGAAAGTTGGTATATAATTGCTTCTAAAGCCGCAAACTGTAAAGAATTTTCAACTTGTGCTTATTTCATAGCATGCTGTCTCTCTTAATGGTTGGGTTGAAATTTCTATCTGATTTGATAACTGATCCAGAAGGCTTTTTGTCTGCACTGAAGTTATCCTCCTTGATAACTATTACTGTCATCTTGCTGCCATAAATAATGAAACTTTGGAATACAGTTATTATTGAAATAAAAGCCAATATAAGAGCTTATTAATTTGGAATGCTACAGTTGGTTAATGGTTCACAATGCAACGTTTTTCATGCATATAAATAGTGTTAGCATTATACTGAGATGAGATGAATTCACACGTTCAGTTCCTTGTCTTTTTTTCTATCACACACGGACACATAACCAATGTGAAAATTGTGGTAGACTTATCTTGAATCAATCCAGTTGAAAACTGGTGAAAAGTAAAGGCCATTTGAAATGTATTCACATGTCCTTTCACAATAAGATATAACACTTGAATCAATCACTTGATTAATGAAGTTCTTCATATATTGGTTCAATCTCAAAATTGTTGTTGTGCAATGTGAGATGCTGAAGTCTAAGCCCAAAAAAGGCCAAAATTCTGACCAATGGAATTGTTAGCAGATAGTATTCTGCAAACCAGGTCCCCATAATAGTTTTTTTTGGAATATCTGAGACAACAGTAAGCTTTCAAGTTAAGATGATATCTACATATTTGTATCAAGGTCTTGGTGTGGCCTCCCATAGTTCACAAGAAAGTTGGAGAGCATGTTTGCATCTAGCTGTCTTCTTTTTCATCTATGTATCAGAATGAATTGTTTGCTTGTTTGCAAGATGCCTGTTATGCTCCACACTCTTCCTGCAACGCAGGAGACTGGCTGTTTATGGAGCCTCCAAGCGAAACCGAAGCCAGGGAGCTACAGAGACTTTGAAGACTCAGTTGGCTTTCAACTTTCTTAGCTTCGAAAACATAATTTATTGGCTTAATGTAGCAATTATTGATTTATTGCCCATCTTAGTCAGCCAAGCTGGGTGGTGCTTGAAGTTGAAATCTTGTCTTGTCAGCCTGTTTTGTGATGCTTGACCACAGCACTAGGTGAGTGATCAAAGAAGCAAACGCAATCTGAAAATTTTTCTGCAATGTTATATTAATTAATGCCCTTGGTAATTATATCCACCACGCATTCAAAAAAAATCAGTTTGATTATGAATTCAAGCATATGCATGTATCAGTTTCCAGATGCAACAGCATGCCACCACTTTATAATTTGCTTCTTACATAATTCTCATTCATGGATGTTACTATGCAGTGACTGTTTGGTGGGAAGATAGATTCTTCTGCACCGCTGCCTCATCTTCAAGGGATTTGGCAAAAGGCCACAAAGTGCTTAGCTGTCCCTTTTGCACTTCCTTTTTTTTTTCCTCATCTTTCCATAGCAAAACTTGTATTTCTAGAAGTAGACAAAACTGATTGAATTTCTACAACCCCTTTTAAGTCAATCCTGTACTGAAGTTCAATGAAAAATGAACACGTGCTAATAGAGTACCCAAAGGAGATTCCATAAAAGATTTCCTAGTGTGCTTCAAATCTGGCTACACAACCAGTGGCTCTGACAAAGGAAGCAAGGGAAAAGTACTGCTAATGGTAATCGTGGATGGTGTTGTTTCCCATGTTTCTGAGCCTTCAAAAGCTTAGAATTTCATCATATGTATGTAGACCTCTATGAAACCCAGTCACCCTTTTCTTTTACTTTTCAGGTTTCCAGAGGGTGACAAAAAGCTGTGAAAGATAAAGTGGATATCTCAACAATGAAAACATGATATATTCATGTATTGAAAGTAAGGAGCTTAGGGATCATAGGACGGCAAAAGGATACCATTTTATCTTCCTTTTCTGCAGATCAAAATCTAATGGTGTCCCTATTCCTATAACAAAAAGAAAGAAGAAAAGGAAGATAGAACAGTGAGATGAGGCATAGTTGAATATGCTGATTATGATAATAAAGTAGGTCACGACTCACTTTACCAAAGAACAATTGGTCACTTTTTTTATTTTTAATTTTTTTTTTGGGGTTCTTTATCATGTGACGAGAATAAGAAGCAAAGCTTCCCTAAGGCATCATTTAAAATGTGTAGGATAAGACCCCAAATCCATTTGCAGAAAGTTTTATCTCCAAAGAAGATAAATATGGGGAAGATTTGAATCAAGATGTCCCTCAAGGATCTTTTGGATCCCATATTGAAATATCGACTCACGCGAGCATGAAACTTCTTTTGACTAAGAGCTTCCCTCTCGAGCAGTCCCTTTCGAGAATATTTTCTCATTTATAAGAATATTTATATTTTCGGTCAAAAAAAAAAGCTAAAAAGAAAAAAATTAAATCTTGGGGTTCACATTTTGTTTTGGTTTGAGAATCAACGTGTGAGTGATGATACTGTGGCAGCACCTCCATAATCAAAAGTGTTGGAGAAGATCACAAGATATGGATAAAAAGATTGGAAATTGAGTACTACTTTTCATCACATTTCAAAGATTAATTATTAGTGAATTGAATTACCTTTTTTTCTTTGATGCATTTCAACAAAAGAGTCATGTAATTAGATTTTATTTTGTTGTCAAAGTATATGGAAGTTCATTCCATTGAGTCATTTTCATTCACTATCATCAGTTTATAATAATATAGCACGTGCTAAATTTATTTATTTATTTTGATTTGAAAATAGACGTTACAAATTATTATTATTATTTTTTTATAATTAAAAGAGGAAAGATTCGAACATTACTCTTTAGACAGAGAGATTATACACTAATCAATGAGATAAATGCTCGAGTGCCGTTATAAGTTATTTTAATTTAATAGTTTTTTTTATTATTATTATTTTAAAATCTTTTTTCTTCATATGTTAACAAAGGAACTATTAAATCTCGTATATGCTGAGTCACTAATAGGTATATCTGCTTACCTAGTATTCATACTCATCGTGAAGCTAGACTAGCTAGCTTGCTTAATGATGATTAGCATAAGAAATTTACCTTTTTCTTTATTCTTTTAAAAAGTTTAAAAATACACTTTGTAATGTTTTTATTGAATAAAAATGCAATGAATTTTTTTTTTTTAAATAAAGCATCATGTTCAAAAAACTCTTGAACTATTTAAAGAAAATTCAAATAAACCCTAAATTCTTTATTGTGTTCAATTAAATCTCTATACTTCCTTATCATTAATCAAAATACTTTTTTATCATTTTACATCTACGTGGCATTAATGTAGCGTTGATGTGGAAGATAAAATATGCAATATGACCATATTATCATGTCACATCAATATGTCATGTCATTATTTATTATGAAATATCAATATGTTATCATGTCAACGTCACAAGACATATAATGGCAAATAATATTTTGACTAAATCTATCATTAGTCATAAGAGCTTCTTTGAATCAAAATAAAAGTATAATGATTTATTTGGCTCAAAATAAAAGTATAAAAACTTAATTGAATATAATAAAAATATAAGGGCTTTTTAAATTTTCTTAAATAGTTTTGGTTTTTTTAGATATTATGCCAAAAAAATAATGAAAATCTTCAACACTTTTAGTAGTATAGAAAAGCTGAAAAGGTATAATATTTAAAAAAACCCCTAAACTATTAAAAAAATTCAAATAAACCCTTATGCTTTTATTGTGTTCAATCAAGCCTATATATATATATATTTTTTAGCAAAATAAGTCATTACACTTTTATTTTAAGTCAAATAAACCCTTATAATTAATTATTGATATAGTCAAAATGTTATTTATCAGTCTATATAGTGTGATGCTGATGTGATATGTTAATATATCACAATTGATGATAACGCGATATATTAATTTGGTATGATAACATAATCATGTGACATTTTTCACTCTCTAGATCAATACTATGTCAGTGCCATGTGGATGTAAATTACAAATAGAATTTTGATTAATGATAATTAGTCAATCATTAATTATAAAAGATTTATTTGATTCAAAATAAAAATATAAAAAACTTGATTAAATTTTTTTAATAGTTAAGAACTTATTTGATCATAATTTTTTTATATATAATAATAAGAAAAAAAATTCGAATTTTGAATCTCAATCTGTTTAGCTGTTAGGCTAAGCTTGATGTGGCACAATTGGCTCACTCGGTGCGTAATCGCACCAAGCGGTAAGGGGGGTCCAGTGCCTGTAATCGCACTGGACCTCTTTCGTTTTCCAATTTTATCCTTAATTTTGTTTTTTTTTTTTTTTTACCCTTCATGTTATAGTCGAGTGACGAACATTTCCTTGCACACAAGAGCCACACTTTTTTGTTTTCTTTTTGTCTTCTACGCCAATGCTTGAAATGTAAATATATTATTAATTTATTATTATTAATTTTTAATAATAAATATTTTATATAAAGATAATTTATAAATTTTACAAATTGACTTAACTTCGTAAATGTCAAATGTATTTTAAATTACTATACATAGTATTTTTACTAATTATTGTATTAAGAATTATGTTAATATAAAACAATATGTCAATATTTCTAAAAAAATATTTTTTACTAAGTATAATATTAATAATTTATTAACATTTTTTATTCAAAAAATATCTTAGGCTCATAACAATGCCCAATAAAATAAAAAAAATACATTAAAATAATAATAGTCATTTTCTCTTACCTTCCAAAAAAAAAAAAACATAATCATTTCCTCTTCTCACCTCACTTCACTATCACTATTGTTTTTCGACGAACAAATTTTATCTTATTCTTGGTTTCAATCTCGCCATTGCAACTTTCAATCTCATTGTTGACTATCAATGTCACCGGCACCATTATTCTCAATCTTGTCACTGTCAATCGTATCTTTCTGTCGAACAAATCTTAAATCTTGAATTACAAGAAAGTTAACATGCTTATTCCCTTCAAGTCAATTTAACTTTTTTTTTAATTTAAACTTAAAAATTTTTAATTATAATATTTTGAGATATTAATAATTGAAATTTTAGAATCTATCCAACTATTCATAAGAATTTGGAGCATAAATGAATCAAGCTATAAGTAAGTTATAAAGACTGGACTTGATGACTACTTGAACTACTTGAATCCTAAACCTCATGAGAAGCTCATGATCATAATGGGGCATTTCATTTTTCAATTTTATACGAATTTGAGTTCAAGTCTCGAATCAAATTTCATTCTCTTTACTTAAATTTATAATGATTGAGTCAAGTTTGAAAAAATAATAAAATTAAATTAAAAACTTGAATAGCAAAAGAATTTTAAAAAAAAGTTATTTAATTGAGGTGATAAATGTAGAGCCACATTAAGTCAAATAACTGAAACATGCATTAACGACACCCAGATCAGAATCCTGAGTATTATTCATACAATTAAGGTCGAAATTTGATTAAAACTGCAACATAATTCATAAATGTAAAGCCACTTTCAGTCAAATGCAAGGGACACGTGAGAATCTAAAACATTTGGGTGGTGAAATCCAAAAAGCTGGTAGACCAATAGTGAATTAGGGACCCCGCCCGGATGGGATATTGACTTTTCCATGGCCTTCAATCTCTAACCATTTTCTCTGGCAACTACCACACTCAGTATCAGGTACACTAACGTGGCATGAAAATAACTCGTACATTGCCAGTCCACTATGCACCAAGCTTATTCATGAAGTTGACTATTCACAAAACATGTAAAGGGAGGGGGGCGGGGATCTTCCATTCGTTCTGAATCACTTGTTTCCAGAATCTTTTCTTAAATGCATATATTATTTGGTAGGATCTTTTTTTTTTTTTTTTTTTTTTTTGCCCCTAATGTTAATTCAATGCCTACATATGATTTCTTTGGTTTGTGTTTGGACCTAAATTTCTTTACTCCATAAACTTATGCATCCCCAACAAATGCACACCCATTTTTTGTTCTTATTTCTATTCGCAATTTTAACTTGGTACATAACAAAAAGGTTTTCTTGGCTCACATTGCTATTGATTCTTTGTCTTGTCAATATGGAAATCAAATGTAACTCATCTTTGAATCATTAAGAAATCTCTTCAAGAGCTTCTTTTTTTTTATTAATTTTTTAAAAACAATTTACTCGTTTTTCAACTGACATGCCATTGTTAATCTCAAGCTGATTTGTCAAAGATTCCCTATGACATCGTACATAATCTGTACATTTAACAAGTGACCACTGCACGAAAAGCTAGCAGATACTGGTCATGTCGACTTACACAAAAGAGCAAAAGCAATCTACCTATGCCCCTCAACAAAAATTTGGGATTCCTTCAATAAAACTAATAGATCCAACTAATTGTTACTCATCAAGAGGAGAGCCATAATTTTCATCTCAAACCTATAAAAACTAACATATCTTGTCCTAAATAGCCTATCAAGTAATCCAAGACCAAGCTGCACGCCTAATTCCGTTGCAACTCTTCAAAATTCACGTCCCAACCATTAAATCAAGTCTTCATTGCATATTGAATCATTTAATTTAATGATAAGCAATTTCACCAGCCTCTAGATTAGGATACGATCATCATCGATCCCTATCTACCCATTTGCTAAAGGAGGATGATGTTTTATTGTGTAGGGCAACAACTATTGAAAAGATTTGCGTGCAAGATGTGACCATGGGGGGTAGAGAAAACTTTATTGGCATGCACAATTCTTCCTCAGCTAAGCTCCATCATTAATATTTGGTATGTTTAGAGAAAAAGTTCGCTGTGTCGACTCCATACCTATCCTCTTTTCCATTTGGCTAACTTCACCTCATTAGCAACATGGGTCAAAGGGCGCGAAAAATTCTTTCCTTGGTTCACATGTCACATCAAACTTCAAGCCAATCATGCATGCAACACATACCTGTCGATGAGCTGTTTTGGGTGTCCCAAATTATTGTGAGGGTGCCATGCATCTCAAGTCCTTCTTACGTACAACCATTAAGTTATCTGTTGCCTATGCAAAAATTGGTTAGATCAACAAATTTATTGTACTTTGTAATCTTTTATATTTTGTGGGGACATATATATTATTATATACTAAAAAGAGAGTTGACTTGAACAGTTTTTGACTATTTTCTTTTGACGTTTGTTAAGGGCAATTTCATATAAAATGATTGTTCAATCTGAATCATTATTCAATATGCAATATAGATAGATAGATAAATAAATATATACTTGTTTATATATATAACAGTATGTAAATGAGAAACACGCCTACTTTATGCATTGTTATGACCGGATGGTCAGAAACTATGTATCTTTCTTTTCAAGCTAGGCCAGGAAATGATAGATGGTTGTAATGACCAATAATGAAGCAAATACAGCACTCTTTCTGCTCGTGCTTTCAAGTTGGGTCCCTTTTTATCAAGATTTTCATGTTTTTGACAACACTTGATCAATCAATTTGGCTACATTTAGCTTATTTTGATGTATCACCAAAATTTCAAAGCTCGAACAAGGTGAGCAGGATAATTGATTGTGACGATACACAAAGGTACCATTTTTTTAAATATCAAATTGATAATGTAGTCATATAAATCATGAAATTTTTAATAGCTCTATCGAGAAACTACAATTTAAAAGTTTTTAATCCATATCTTAAAACGAAATAGATTAATTATTCTTACAGTAGAATCCAAACTCATATATACTAAAAATAATAATTGAAAATGCACAACCATATATATTATATTAAACAATCACCATAATCTAAGTCTTGTAAAGATAAACAAAGACTCGAGATTGAATAGTCCTTTTCTAGTATGATTATGATTCATTATTAGATGTGGACATAAGATTTTTCTATCATTAAATTTTTGTGAGTTAATTTTTTTTTCTTAGGGGAAGGAGGATTAATTAGAGGCCGGACGGCCCTTGTGAAAGCTATGGATATCCAAATGGGACCGGGAAAGGGATCGAATTCTTTTAATTCCAAGATTGCATGGTTTTACCAACAAATAATTCAACCTTGACATAATCAAAAACTCTGTGAATAAAGTTTTTCCCAATCAAATCATTAAAACCCTTCATATAATTCAAAAAATTGAACCGACCATTTTCATATAATACTATATAGTTTACCAAATGAATCCCACATAAATGTTTTTAAAAAAAATAAAAAGAAAATGTAGAATAGTGACAGCATGTCTAATCATTTCTCTAGGTACAAAATTTGACTTGTACAATGATAATTAATTTCGTAATTGATAAGATAATTGCATAAAGTATTTAATTTAAGGTGCGAATCTTTCCTCCAATGTCGAACTTTCTTGATCTTATTAAATAAAAAAAATTGTCATAAAAGAAAAACTATGTGCCGTTTAGCCTACCTAGAATGAAACTTGATTCCATGACTGCTGCCACGAAGCATCCTCTTGTTTCCTTCTTTGTTTTTTCTTTTTTTTTTAATTTTTTTTCCTTCTTCTTCTTACAATTATTAATTTATTGAAATTGAAAGATAAAAAAAATAAAAAGATGTCGACAATAATGCGACCGACAGCGAAAGCTACGAATGAGAAAAAGGCACGTAATCTGATAAGGAACGAGGCGTTCCTAGACATCCACGCGTTGAACTTTACAAGTGGAGGCTGCCCTTCTAACACGTGTGTCTTTGTCCCAAATTTCAAACTCAACCAAAAATTAAAAAAAAAAGAAAAGGCTGACTCTCTTTGCTTGTAGGGAGTACCAAAGGGATCTTTCATCTTTTGGAACTAGAAGTGTGTCTTTCCTTTTCTTTCTTATCTTCCACCTTGGGATTTTAATTTTAATATATTAATAAATAAAATAATTATAAAAAGAAAAAAAGAAAGAAAGAAAGAAATTCTCATTGAGTGTGACTCAATGGTCAACTATGATTATTGGATTACCTTTCTTTGTTTACCTTTTATATTTCCTCTGCATTTTCTTGTTGTTTTTATATGATGAAAAGGATAATCTATTATTTTGAATTGACTATGCATATAGCACGTAAATGTTGTTGGTGCTTTTTTTTTTTTGAAACTTCCCACTTGCTTACTTCATGTTGTTGCATTGCACATGCCATGTTATTTCACATCTTTTTTAATTCCTTGAGGTGCCTTTGAATGTTTTATTGTCGCCTTGGTCAAAGACCAAGTCAATCCTTCCTTGTTCATGGATCTCCTTGCATCAATTCTCGACCTATATTATAATTGTTAATTTTGTTAATTATTCTTATTGAATGCTCTAGTTAGATTGATCAGAAATACATTCATGTCTATCTTTGATGTTCATGTCAAACGATTGAGAGATATAATTTTTATATGTAAAAATATCACATGATTGTTGTTATATTTAAAAAAAAATCTGAAAATTTCATGCAAAGTAAGGATAATTGTAAATTGATTTTAAAATAGATAATATATTTATGTAACATAAAAAAAATCAATATTAAAGTTAGATTCTAACTTATCTGGTACATGGATAAGTATGAATTCAGTTCATAAGTACAAATTACCTTTAAAAAGATTAGAGTGTCAAGTACATATCCACAACCCCTACATTATTGTTCAAATCACATGGTAGCTGGGTATCTAAAGTTCCTTTTTCCCTTTATGATAAAACCCATAACAATTTTTCTAATGGAAGTGTGTTAGCAATTATCTATAAGAAAAAAAATCCAGGAATTAGGGTTTCCTTACCTTTTTCTTTTTTTTTTTTTTTGAACATTTGAGAAAATACAAAGAAAAATTAGAATTAGAACCAGACTTCATCCTCTCCAAAAAGAATAACAAGAGTTAGGCAGTTTTCCTTTTTCCTCCTCATGGGAAGCATGCATACTCATCTATGTGCCTCCCTCCCGGGAAATATGGTGGCCTTTTCTAGGATAGAGGTTCTACCTAGTAAGAGTAGCTAGGACAGCTTGCATATCCTGATTATTAGACAGAAAAACTTTGCCTAAAATCTCAAATGGCATACCCTATTCAATTAGTAGTTCACTCTCTTTGTTGTTGTCTAATTTGTCAATATCAATCAATCTCCGAGAAGGACTAACACTATACCAAATGGACTGTATTAAAGTACTTGATTAAACATTGGCCAAAACATTGTACTTTGATTGAACGAATTAGAAGCAGAGGGAGATGAATTTGAAAGGTTAAGTCAAGTAGAATAAGTATTCCCCCTTTAAGAAAACATGATGCTACTTGCCGATAAGAAAAAAACTGTAGCCATGTGATATACATTCCATGATACATAGGCACAGATTCCATTGTCAAACAAACACTATTGTCTATTGATCTCTAGCTAGGCTATATTTAAATGAAGCCAAAATGTGCTTTGATCAACCTTGTTTATATATGAGTTTCTTAACATTATCGAGTTTGAGTTGTACATTTTTGACCCTAAACTTACTTATTTAAGACTTCAATTCGTGTAGAGTTGTAGCTAGTTTAGGTAAATATGTGACTTCTGAAAACTCAATTAACTCGTGTTCAATAATTCCTATGAAATGAGCCAAATTCGAGATTAAATTAAGGTACTTAGGATAGTAGAGTTGAGACTAATTAATTACTTTTACTGGTTCGATATGGAAAATCTCGTCTAAAAAGTGATTGGGAGTGGAGATATAAAGATACCCTTGTCATAGTTAATTGGAACTTAATATTCTAAATCGAGGAAATCCAAGTCCCGAGATGTATGCATTATCGTCATTGAACTAAATACTGGACTGCAACAGTATTATTTGCTAATTTAAACAGTGATTAGTATGAATAATTAATAAGAGCAAGATATGTATTCTCCAGAGGTTAAGGGAAGGGGCTTGGTGTTGATTAGACAGAATAACGTGACTCATGTGTATGCTTTTATTTTGCACTGTACAGATCCATGGTGTTAGCATACGAGATGCAGATTGAAGTGAAACATGCTTGATGAATGTTGTCGGAAATACAAAGATGAATAGAAACGAGGAATATCTATTACAAAAGGAGTAGGAATATAGCCAGCTTTTAAAGGGGAGAAAGATGCCATGATATCTATTAAAGGAATCTCACACGCAAGACATCACATTGAAATAGAAAAATCTCGAGAATACCAAACTTGAAAACATTCAAAGCCAATTGAGTCATCAGAAAACCATTTAAGTCAAATTTTAGATAGGTGTTGAAGTATGTTCTTCTCTGCTAGTCAGATTTCCTGGGATATATATAGATATATGTATTGAATTTGCTAATTTACCCCTGAGCCTTCTCCCATTTTACATGGTAAGAAAATGCCATGGAGCAAATCCTTAAGCATTTTCATTTTGTTTTAAGCTTTTGCCACATAGACCATAGACTCTTAGTCTCTCCAACCCCACCCTCTCAATTATATACAGAGGGTAGGTCCTATGGAGAATCAAGCCTGATATTTAATGTACTCCCAACCTTTTCTAATAAATAGAAGAACTCATATCAATGTCCTCTCATGTTTTTCTTTTCTTAAGAAAATTAATTAATGGGAATTAACCTCAGATGACTTGGTAGAATTGTTGGTAAGATATGCCTATGGCTATGAAATGAAGATAAAATAAGTGAGGGAACAATGATGTCACATACGGTGCAATTAACATATCACAAAACAGCATCTTATGACTAGCTTGTCGCAGACCCTTTGGTGCATGGAAAATGCAAATGGAATTTGATTCCTTGTTCTAATAAAGGAAGAATAATTGAATGAAGATAAGATTTGTTTTTCCTTTGGAGAAGACAATTCAAAATGAAAGAGCTTCTTCTTTCTTAGTGAGTCGCTGAGGGAAAGTCTCGAAAGAATTATAACCCCCTAATAAAAAAAAGGGAAATAATAAGGAAAACATTAGTAAGAAGAATTGAATGGATAAGTTTCAAAGGGGTCTATTTGATGTGACCATTTGTTTGAGATGGGTTTCATGTTTCATGAATTGGTGTACTAGGATGAAATCCAAGTTTGTATTAATAATAAGGGCAATGGTGTTGACTAGACTGCTTTTTTTCTGAAAGGTCCTGATGGCCGACCTATGCCTGCTTGGAGTAAAATTAACAGTCAAAAAACAATGTATCTTCTCTTCTCCATTATTTTCTTTTATTTAATTGAAATAAAATATATATATATTCCTCTCTCTCTCCATCTCTTTGATGTTTGTTTTTATTAAAATATTTGTTACTTTTTTCCTTTTTGAAACTCTCTCTCTCTTCCCTTCCTATAAATAGCCAAGCTGAATGCAGAGCCATTTGTTCATGTACCCTTCTTGTGCAATTCTGTATCAAACTCAAAACTCATCCATTCTATCAATTCACTCACAGAAACAGAACCCATAACCAAAGCAAAAGAACAATAAAAAGTTCAATCTTTTCCATCTCTTTTCTCCCCTTTCTTACTTACGTCAAAAAACCCAACAAGGATAACATCAACAACTAATAAAGAAAACAGTAGGCAAAAACAATGGTGATGTTGGCAAAACCAGCAATTGAACAGTTCTCTTATATCAGAAACAGCAGGCCAACTGCATTGTTCCCTCAAATCCCAGTTGTAGACCTCTCAAAACCCGACTCCAAACACCAGATAATCAAAGCCTGTGAAGAATTTGGATTCTTCAGAGTGATCAACCATGGAGTTCCAATGGATTTCATTTCCAGGCTGGAATCTGAAGCCACCAAGTTCTTCTCTTTACCACTTTGTGAGAAAGAGAAAACAGGGCAACCTAAGCCTTATGGCTATGGTAATAAAAGGATTGGACCGAACGGTGATGTTGGTTGGGTTGAATACCTTCTCCTGACAACCAATCAAGACCCCAACCTCCTAAGATTCCTTTCAGGTGAAAACCCGGAAAGCTTCAGGTATCTTATCAACACTTTTTCCAAGCAGGGGATTCTGTTTTTTCTTTCTGTGGTTTTCTAGTCACTTGCAGCATTTCTTTTGTTGGGTTGTTTTTGTTTTTCCAAGTTTGTGGTTCTGTTATTGCAGGTTTGCTTTGAATAATTACATGTCAGCAGTGAAGAAAATGGCCTGTGAGATACTTGAAATGATAGCTGATGGGCTAAAGATTCAACCAAGGAATGTGTTCAGTAAGCTGCTGATGGATGAACAGAGTGACTCTGTTTTCAGGCTTAACCACTATCCTCCATGCCCTGATGTTCAATCTTTGAATGGTAGCAATGTGATTGGATTTGGAGAACACACTGACCCACAAATCATTTCAGTGCTGAGATCCAACAACACTTCTGGCCTTCAAATCTCTCTTAGAGATGGGAGTTGGATTTCAGTGCCACCTGACCAATACTCATTTTTCATCAATGTTGGTGACTCCTTACAGGTACAATGAAAAAAAACCACAGAAACTACGTTTCTTTGTCCTAACTAAACATAGTAGAAAACTCCCTATTTCATTAATATAAACACATGAAAACAGGTAAAATAATCCAAAATTTTTCATTGGACAGAAAATACTGAATCTTTCTAATTGCCAGCAAGTACAATAGCTTTAAAAATGACTTTTCCTTTTTCAAGGGAAATTTTCTGATAGGAAAAATAATATATATTTCGAATATTCTTTTGAATTGTTATCAGTTAACATCTGTCTTATCTCACTTACAGTCCCCACTAATAATTTTTCTGTAGAGTACATACAGCCTAGCTGTATAAGCTTTCAAACTGTCTCATTATTCCCACGTCCTAACACCAAAGGAAACCCACTTTTTGAGATTGAAGTAAAAAATTTGTAAGTTTCACTTCTTCCTCTGACGGGAATTTTTGGCGGGTTGATGGGTTGCAGGTAATGACCAATGGAAGGTTCGAAAGTGTGAAGCATAGGGTAATGGCCAACGGTGTGAAATCCAGGCTTTCAATGATATATTTTGGGGGACCACCTTTGAGTGAGAAGATAGCTCCATTGCCGTCTCTGACGGGAGGAGAGCAAAGCTTGTACAAAGAGTTTACATGGTTTGAGTACAAAAAATCTGTTTACAATTCAAGGTTGGCAGATAACAGGCTCATGCACTTTGCAAGAATAGCAGCCTCATAATGGGTAATTAAGTCACAATCGTTTAATCTTCTCTTCTAGGCCAACAATCATTATGTTTTTTTTTTTTTTTGTTACTATACTGGAAGAAACAAGAAAATAGGATTGGAGAGAGAGAGAGAAAGCTTTGTATCAAATTCTCCCATAGTTGGCAAGAAATTGTGTAATCTTTGCTCTTTTCCTTTTTCGACTTTCTTCCTTGTTTCTCCTCAATGTAACTATCTTCCTCTTTGTTAATAGTACAAATTGTGATTCCCATCATCAACCCACCCCAACCCAACCCACTGTCATAGAATAAAAACACACATTTGACAATTCATAATACCAATAATAAGGGTCTACATCCCAAATTTGGGGTCGACATGCTGCTATACTATTACGGTTTGATGGTTTCCCCCCTGTAAAACCACTGTCAAAGATTCTTGCTCACAAGCTTGAAAAGTACACCGTCAAATTGACCCGAATTTTATCTCAAAAGTATGGCAATCGTAAACAACTCCTCGACTTTCCAAACCATCAGGTTAGGTACGTACATCACATAGAAGAAAATGATTAAGATATTATCTGGTGGGCTCCTTTGCTCTGCTGGGACCACTGCCCACCCTCCCGCTTCTTCCTCCTTAAGGCCCAACTGAAAACCGCGTGTAGCGAGAGAGACTGTGACTTGCTAAGATTGTGACACCTTTTACACTCTTGTTTCCCAACCCTCTAGTGCCTTTTTCAAGCTCATAAAAGGATCTACAGTACTTGGGTTCCCCACTGAAATATCAACCTTTTTTAATTTTTTAAATAAATATTATATTAATCCAGTCAACTATTACGTAATATATACGTATATAATTTAACTGTTATTATATTTAAAAATAAATATATAAATTAATATAGAGTTGGGTGAACTCACACTTGCTGCGGCTTCAAGTTCGAATCTAATTATTTTAAGGTTGTTTTCATAAATATGACTTGTTAAAATAAATTCAAATAATATTGTATTAGAATTCTAACATTATTTTATATGCTTTTGTTATTTATAAATCATATTATAATTTTAAAATGATGATAAAAGAAAAAAAATTATATTCACTTTAAACATAAGTTCGAGTCAATTCGAGTTTAGATTTTTTTTTTCAATTTTCAAGTTCATATTACTTTGAAATTTATAACTTTTAAATTCAAGATTTTGATTTTGTTAAAATCAATTTAATTTGATTAAATTATGCAATTAGTTTCTGTATTCTATTAAAATGATAGATTTAGTCTTATATAATAATTTATAAAAATTAAATCCTTATACTTTCTAAAAGTGACAATATCAATCTAATATGTTAAAAAAAATTTATTATCTCTACTGATATGATATTTGATTGTGTTAATGTGGTATTTTTTTGTTGATGTGATATTGAATATGATGATGTGATAATAATAATGTGACATTTCAATAATGATATTATAATAGTGTCGATATGACATGATTAAGCACTGATATAGATTTTATAAGTATACGAATATGAAATTATTTAATGTGAGCTAATGGTTTAGAAAAGAAATAAATAAAAAATATAAATAAGTTTTTAAGATTTAGGAAAAAAGTGCTATGAGATAGAGAAAAATTGAATTTATGTACTCCATAATTTAAAACAATGAAAAAAATATTGTGAAATAAATAAAAAAAATCACGTCATTATTAACAGACTATCATATTAAATGTCACATCATTAAAAAATATCATGTCATGTACATAATAAAAAAAAAATTTTAATTGAGAGAGTGAGGATTCGAACTTGCTCTTTAGACAGGAGATTATGCACCAACCAATGAGACAAATACTAGGGTGCATACATAATAAAAAAAATTGAATACTATTAATAATTGACTTGATATTATTAATTTTATAAAATATAAAAACTCAATTTTTACAAATTATTATATAAGGACTAAATCTATCATTTTACTAGAATATAAGAATTAATTACATAATTTAGCCATTTAACTTATGAATATGTTAAAGTTTGAGATAAATCATATCTATGTAGCTTTTAAAACCTCTTGTAGTTTTATTTTAATTTTTTTCATTTTTTATATAATTAAATGATTATATTACTATTTTGTTTGCTTAGTTATGTGATTACTTACAAATAGACGTGGTGAGTTTTGTGCTTTGTATTGGACCATCAAAAGGACATCATCAATAGTGATTGGTATTAAGGAATTGTGATGGATTGGTTGCTCAATGTGCAGCATAGGGCTACACCAGATTTCACCCAAAGAAGAAATGAAGTAAAAATGGGGCAAAGGCAGTAATCCAAGCAGCCAGCCAGCCAGCCAGCGCGGTCGGCCCGCTTCAGGGTGTTTTGCCTTTGCGAATGAGTGTACTGTTGTTGGCTGCAACCATCATTTTTATACATCACGTGCATGTCTCTATTCATTTGTCCTCTCAATCCCCACGTGTTTTTGCCAATCATTCATTGACAGATACGTATCAAGCCTACACATTTTTCTTTTTTATAAGATTTTGGATACAAGTGCCTTTGATTTTTCTTTTTCTTTATGAAAATAATTAAAATATTGAAAGAGAGGGAGAGAAATGTTAAAGGATTCTTGGACAATCCCTTACTATTTGTAAGCAACCCAATTATTATTATATAATGTTACACAAACTATCATTACTTGTTGAGAGGTGGGAGAAGGGTTTGCTTTCGTTTGAAGCCAACCTTACATGCCTCACAATTTATTTGATTGCCAATTGTTATTTTTGAATAATCTGATGTGGTGTTTGGTACTTTACAATGTAATATGATTGTAAGTAATGTAATTATAAGTAATATAATTACAAATAATGTGATTGTAGAAAAAATAACATTATAATGTTTGATATATAAATAAAATAATGATTAAAATGTAAATAAAAAAATATTACAGCGTTTGGTTTATAAATACTTTATTGAGAATGTAATATTATTTTTCAAAATTACCCATATTTATTAAAATACAAGTTCAATATACTTGTATTTTTTATTGTTAATTTTTATATAATATCATCTCTTAAATATATTTTTACTATCATATATTTTATTTTTATTTTTTATTATAATATTTTATTTTTTATTTTTATTTTTTACTATAATTTTTATATTATATATTTATTTTAATTTCTTTTACCTATATTATATAAATTTTAATTTCTTATATTTTATTTTATTTTAATTTCTAATTCTTATATTATATATTTTATTTTAATAATTTTTATTTTAATTATAACATTATAAAATATTTTTAACAAAATAATAAAATTAAAAAGTAAAAATGTCTTTAACAACATTATAGAGTGCAATATAATGTAATTGTATTGATTTTAAACTGCAATCACATTACATCCCTTGATTGTAATGTGATTACATTGCAATCTTACATTGCAGTTGTCTGTTACAAAATAAACACTATAATATAATTTAATTAGACACATTACAAGAAACATGCTCTCACTTCTCTCATACCAAACATTACCTAAACGTCTTAAATATTCAACAAAATAACATAACTTGATTGAAATACAAGCGAAAGGGTTGCCTGAATTGAAATTTATGATAACATATTTTACAAATAAATAATCATAAGTATGTCTCTTCAAGTAATGAAAAGTCAATTATTCTCTCATTGTTAAATTATTATTTATTTATATAATAAATATAGTAATTGATAATTAATTTAATATTTTTTAAAAGTAAGAAATGAAGATATTATTTTTAGTTGTAACTTAAAAGTGTTGGGTAAGCAACACCCTTGTTTTTCAAAGGAGAGAGAAAGCAACATATTATAAGATGGTAGGCACTGAAGGCGGCATTTGGTAAAGCATAGAACTGGGACTGCTGGTGGTTGCATGTATAGGACCAACACAGGACACAATTCTTGTGGTCACAAAATGCTTTGACATGTCTATATTTATTATTATCAGTATTAGTATTAGTTAATCCAGCAATGTTTCCACCAACTAAATTAAAGCTTAATAATTTAATTTACTAATGTAATGGTTGTTATGTCTCAAATATAAAATACAAGTTCATGATTCCATCATTTTTGTATCTTTTCAATTAGAGAAAATATCAGGTACTGCCCAATGAGCCCAAAACTTGGTTGGTTTGAGACATACTTTCTTTATCTTCTTTAAGTTCGGTTGAAATACACTTACTTTTTGGAAAAATTAATGGTGTTAATTACCAAATTAATATTAAACGAAAATCCACAATAACCCTTTTACTAAATTGATCTGAAATGGAAAGTAC
This sequence comes from Theobroma cacao, assembly GCF_053813885.1. NCBI lineage: Eukaryota > Viridiplantae > Streptophyta > Magnoliopsida > Malvales > Malvaceae > Theobroma > Theobroma cacao. The sequence continues at coordinate 10,532,113 of NC_142645.1, forward strand.
ATTATAATTTTGGAAAATCCACAAAACATTTTTTTATCAGTTTGGGTTCATGCTTCGTTGCATTTGGGCATGATGTTTTTGGTTAATTTTGGCATCCACATAATTCCTTTGTTCACTTGAACTTGTCTGCTTTGGTTGAACTCATGCATGAAGAATGTATCAGCTATGCTTTTACAGCCACTACCCTTGGTGATCAGCAGCTGAATGACTCGAGTTTATATGTGTGTAGTGGCACTCAAAACTTGTAGTCTAGGCTAGTTTTGACTACTTGTTGCCTGGAACTTGTTACAGGTGACCTCATTCATTAATAATATAGCTATGCAAATAAATGTAATGAATGTGTATGTTGGTTGTTGCATTGCATTTGCTCTAGTTCCAACTTCATTTTTGTAGTATTTTGTTTACTTACTATTTATATTACCATGACCTCTTACAGAAGCAACTACTCTTCTCATTCTAGCTACATACGTATATTTCTTTGTATGTATCAAGTAATAGGTAGAAAAAGCCTGCTTCAAGAAAAATAGTATCTTTCCTTTCCTTTGATAAGGAATCTGCGAACTTTTTACTGCTTCAAACAAGATCCTTCTGCAAACTGCTTTAAACCATTTTGCTATGCCCTGATCAGTTTTCATTTGACAGTAATGTCTTTGTGCTTGTTGGCATCAATGTGTTCAACATTAGTTGAGACTCATGTCTTGGCTGTCTCCCTGTGATACTCCTTCTAAGCAATTACATTCAGTTTGAGGCTTTTGAATGTGTACACAAGTTTTCTGTGGCTGCTTGTTTCCAATGGACAATATTATGTTGCGAGGGAAGCAACTTCAGTTGGTCTTTAAGGATGATGATTTTTGGAAACATTACTGCTTAAATTAATGGTTTTTGCCAGTGTAATTGTTTGTGCACTTGAATTATGGGAACTAATCCTTCAACATGTACACAGTGCAGAGGAGAAAGGTGTCTGAAGAAGTTCCAAGTAACACTGCGGACGCTTTGAAAAGAGCTAGTATCCTAGACAACTCCAGCACTAGCAGCTACTAAGGAAGATTAAAGGTAAGAGGCTTTCTCTAACAGTTAGACAAAGGTATCAAAAACCAGATAGTAATATTCGAGAAATATCAGAAGACAAGAAGCAAGAGAAAATTGGGACTCCAACCTCCCTGACAAAACTGTGAAACTGATGATGATTAGGAATGAGGTAAGTGTATAGTTTCTGTTCTTTTTTCTCTCATCTATAGTCCATCGATGAAATTTGAATTAGGTAATGTCTTGTGGAAAATCTGATAAAAAAACATTCTATTAAACATCATAGCATGGGCCTAAAAATGCCAAATTGTAACCTATGTTTGAATGTATACGTTCATATATACGAGTGGAAGTCAATTGCTAGCAGATAAAGAACTTTGGTGCTTTTTTTGAGAAGTGGGCATGGCTTGGTCTTTAACCCATTGGATTAGTCATAGTTATTCGTAGGCGACAAAGTTTAAATAAAGTTGCCTGACTCTGTGTGTGTGTGTGTGTGTATCTGATTTGGAGAAAGGGCTCAGGTGCTTGACTGGCTATATTGGTTAAATCTCTGGTTTTCAGGATAGTTGCCAAGGCCTAGAATCACAATTGGCCTAGCCAATTTTCAACTTTCTGACAAGGTTTGGATGTTCTGGGATGGCCTGTGATAGAAAAGCTACAGTTTGTTTTTGCCTTTAGAAAAACTTGCAGGTGCTGCTGCCGAGCTTGGGCTGCCTGCGCAGGCTGATGGTTTAGATATTATGCCAATATTGGTAGACCTAATTAATTTTGTTCTCAGCTATTTTTATAGATATTGTCAACACAATCAAACATTCTTAACAAATAGCGAAATACAAACAAACCTAAATGTTACCTTCAGTTGCTAGTGGCCTACAGATAATAGATGAGATCAGTATAATATCTGATGATGCCTTTGCTGAGCTCAAAACAAATTCTGCAATAAGAACACAGCCACATTTTAAAAGGAATAACACATAGATGATGGAACCTCGGTTTTACACAGGGCTTCAAGAAATGCCCCTTCTATCACAGATTTCTCCAGACCTAACCCATAAATAACACTACACCATATTAAGATCATCCTTAATGGTTTACATTAAATAGCAGAAGCCTACTTCCTACTGAGGATGAGATGGCCAAACTGCTGCAACGATTGAAACACTTGACCATCAAAAGGTGAAATGTCGAGCAGCCATTTCACAACCATTGTACAAGAATAGGTATAACACACTTTGGCATACTTCAGAGACTAAAGTTTTACTTCTGGCTTTTCTTTTTCCACAAGTCTCCAAACATTTTAATTCCAGAGCCTTTACGCTTTCCACTTCCAAAACCATCATCCATGTCATCACACAAACCAGGTGAACCAACATAAGCTGCATATCCACCAGCTGGAGGCTCAAACACACCACCAAAATGCTTATCCATTGAGCTACACCTATTTGAAATCCTCCCATTCATTTCCACACCTCCAGAAAGAATAGCTGCTGCAGCATCTGCTGCCTTTCTCCACTGTTCCGTCTGCACCCTTAGCTTCTTCATCTCTGCTTCCAATGCTTCCTTTTGTCCTTCCATAGCTTGGAGCTTTTCCTTCAGTTGAGCTGCATTTGTTTTCCTTGCTTCCAGCTCCTCTCCTACTTGTCTCAACCTCGAGGCCATTTCCTCTTCTCTGGTTTTAGCTGCTGAAACATTTGAGGTCACTTCATTCAGCTGCTTTTTCAGGCCCTCATTTTCTTGAGCAAACACCCCAAGCTCTTTTTCTTTCTCATCGAGCTTGGATTTTAGCATATTTATCTCATCATCTTTCAAAGCCAAGTCATGGAAAGATGGTTTCTCTGGCTCCAATACTGCTGGTGGTTCAGTTGATATTTCCATTGCTTTGGTTTCTTTTTCAACTTGATCAACTTGGTCAACTTCCACCTTAGGTTCAATTGTTACTTTTTCCACCGGGACTTCAAAAACATCAGTTTCTTGTTCATTATCTTCAGGAACTTCATCTCTGAGGCTGCTGTCCATTTTCTTAGAATCTAGAGTTTTTGATGGAGAACTCTTTTCACGGATTTCAACAGGTTCTGGAGCTTTTGGCTTCTTAGTCTTCTTTTCCAGTTCTTCTTGAGCTTCTTTCTTTGCAGCTTCTGCTGAAGCCAACTGGTCTTTCAAATTCTTTAGCTCTTCTTGTGCTTGCCCCAGTTGAGATTCTAAATCTGCAATGCGAGTGCCAAGCTTCTTCTGATTCAGTGGATCTGACTGGGGAGCACCTCTTGGAGAACGACGATCTCCTAGCCTGGGACTACTACGGTCAGTAATTGGTCGATGATGCAGAGGATCTGAATCAGAGCTTGATGACCTAAGCTGATGTGGACCTCGAGGAGATTGTCTTTGTGGGATTTCTGAACTCCTACACCTCATATAAAGAAAAACAAGAAGATTACATAACAAATCATGTAGAAGTTAATGAAGTCTTAACTAAGAAGAGAAACATAACATCCGGTAAACATGTAACACAAGCCTGTTTCTTTTTTGGATAATTCACAAGCTGATTTCCTCTTTTGCTTGAATGCCAATCATTGTTTAGAAATGCATGAATGCCAAGATGGTTATACTCACATGCATAGTTCTATTTGGAAAAAAAAGGTATTTGAAACCAAAAGCATGCTAGTTTTAACTGTTGGAAAGGTATAGAATAAAGAAAAATAGTTGAAGGGATCTAACGTAAGATTAATCTCCAAGTACTAAAAGATGAAGAAGGAATATATTCATTGATCCATAGCAGGTTAGATTCTCACCTTGATCTAGGCATTTTGGCACTTAAATGTTGAAAGTTGTATCAGAAAGGAACTAGTTACTCAGAAACTTGTGACCTGCAGAGTTTAAGGTGCACCAAAGAAAAAAAAATAGACAATAAATACAATTATAAAGTTCAGGGGATAAAAACAAGGTAATATGAATATACTTTCAGCACTCTTGAATATGCACACCCTTTAGCTTATATGCAATTATATTAGTAACCAAATTCAATACTTTTAATGCCAGATAACAGAAAATCCATCTCCTGGCAACTAAAACTTTTGCTTCCTGGCAAACAAACTAAGAAGTGAGAACCTTACAAGAAAGCTAGAAGCTAAGAAAGTGCATTGGTAACATTATGCTGAAAATCTTCATAGACAGAAAGAAACCGACTTCTGCATCTTGCATGCTTTCAGAAATGCCCTCTTTGGTTACATGATGACTTTAAGCTTAAAGCCTGGAAGATTTAAGCAAGAACTTGAATGCAATATGACAATGACTTGGCGCAAAGTGTACGTCTTCAGAATTCACCATATGCATAAACTCTAAAGGAATAGTAAGAGGGATACCACCTTTGAATTCCTCCCATCAAATGGCCTATCAATATAATATATGAAACTCAATATTGCATGTCAAATGCCTGACTAACACAGATCAATGCATATTCACTCCTAGCAACCAAGGACTGAGATGCATTTTTGAAAGATCTTCTTAAGTTCATGAAAAGCAGGTAATTTAATCACTTAACAAACCTGCAGCTTTAGAGTGGCTACTTTTTTTACAGAAGTCCTCACTTGGCCCACCATATCTACGAAGAGGGCACTGGCAGCTCATTATAGTGTCAGACCATAAAATGGGGGCAGGTTTGGCATTACCTTTTTCAGTAATTGAAGGCAAGTGTGAGGCTTTTGACTTTGAAAATCTGGGGTAAAAATTTTTTAGCAAAGTTTTCTACCCTTCAGATAGAATATTGATTTAAATGAGGCACATGGCACTGGAATAATGCCAATTTAAAATTCTTGGACTGTCAAATACACTTGTCCCAAGATTCCCTATTTTTTGTTTAGAGGAGTTTAATCCTGAACCTTGTCTAGTTGTTCCTCCCATCAGGAGATAAAAACCACTGTCAAGACAAGTTTCTTCTCAAGATCCCACTTTGGGCTGCACAATGACCCTTTTTTGCTTATTACTAGTAGCTGCACTGGGGAGAATACAGGCCAAAAAACAATGCTTAGGCCATTTCAAATATCATTGTTATCATTACCATCATCTAGTTTTCTTTTCTTAAGAATGAGCATACCACTCTAACTAACTAGATTGAAACTCACCAATTATTCATGTTTCTTAGATTTTTAGCTGCCAATTCTAATGTTTACTATTTCCCCCAAAGTGGTTAATTTCAACACTGGTAAACACTTTAACTGCTTTGGAATTTTAGTCATGACTACAAGTTTCAAATGGCCACAGATTAAAAGTAGGTCGTCCAACAGTCAAACCAAACCACAGGCACTATCAAACAAAAAGCATACACTCTAAATGCAAAAATCCAAAAATAGTTTGCACTTTTCCAATCCCCTATGTCCTGACTGCCTAGATTTCTTTGCTGTTTCCCTTGCTTTCTAGGGCAGTGCAAAAGCATTTTTTTTCCCCTTTTTCACTATATAAGCACATCAACACCTGGACAGTAAACCATGAAGAAGAAAATTACATGGAGACTTAAATATCGACAAGGGCATTTTTGCACTTTGACAAACTAAATTCTGGTGTACGATTAAAGGATGAGAAAGAAAAGGAAGCCAGGCATGCTTGACAAAGAACTCAGGATGTAGGAATCAAAATCAAAATCAAAATCACGCGCCACCACGCGCGTGATGATAATGTTGAAATTAATGCTAATAAAATATTCCAAAAGTTATGTTTGAAAAAATTTTGGCCTATAGTGCAGACATTCAGACAAAGTTCCTAGTTATTTTCTGCATATTAGAAGAGTTGCAAATCAGATCAGAAGTCAAGAATTTACTCAACAATATCAAAAAAGGGTCAGTTTGAGAAACTGCATTTTTCAATAAATAATCATAATCTCAACAAGAAAAACCATTAAATAAAAATAAAACTTCTAAGAATTTCACAGGAGAGGCCAGCAATGCTTAGCTAGTAGAACATCATGGCGGATCAGATCTTTAAAAAAAAAAACCTAAATAAAGGTGCATCTTCAACCCTGTTTTAACAAGTTGTTGCATGTTTGCAAAGCTAGGAAAACAAACAAAAAGGAAAGAAATTCAGAGTCTACCCTTCTGGGACAGTGAATCACTCTTTGCTTTCTGATATTTGACATGCAAATGGTTCAAATGTTACATGATTGCTAAACTATGCATGCTTCATCACTGGATCAAAACATCAAACTCTTTGATGGAAAAAAGAAAAAGAAAGAGCGAAGGATGTTAATATCTTACCTTGCCAAAGATAAAAACAGCAAGAGTTTAGCTTCTACTGTTAGGTGGGAATAAGGGAACCTTAGCCATGAGAAATCCTTTCAGTCAAACTCAAATATGCAAGGCAATGAAGAGCTAGAAAAGAAAAACACTTCAACTAGAGAGAAAACAGAGAAAAAGAAAATGACCCAGAGAGTTATCTTGAGCAATGAAGCAAAAGAGAGAAAGAAAATATAGAGAGAGAGAGAGAGAGAGAGAGAGTTCAAAAGTTTGAATTAAAGCTGCAAAATGGCATAGTGGCAATACTCCATTAATAAAATGTGGGAAGGAAAAGGACAAGAGTGTAATTTTGAGTAAAAGATTGACAGTAGTATAGTATATATATATAAACATAAATTAGTACTGTCTTGGAAATCTAACCTGTATCTTATTTTCTTTAAACTCTTGTCTTTTTGTCTGCTTTCAAATCTTTAAAGCTTTTTTTTTTCTTTCTATTATTTTCCTATGCATGCATGCTTTCATTTTTTTTTCTTATTAATTAAACACAAAAAATAGTAATTAAAAATTATAAATATCTAATTTTTATTAATTATTATTTTTTAAAATATCATACTACAAAATAAAAATAAACATGAAATAATTTTTTATATATAAAAAAAAAAACTCAAAACGAATAATAAAGTTCATGAGTTATCTTTACATTTAAGATGATTCGAATATAGAGATAATTAAGAAAATTTCTTCTTAATTTTTCCTTTTAAGTACATGTGTTTTCTTTTCTCTTTCTTCCAATAGAGTGCACATGACATAATATCAAATGTCATTATTCCATCATCCAAAATTTACATCCACTATCTAACTGTGTGATCATTCTCTTAATATCTCATAAGTCGTTTTTTAACATGCTTGTCCATGATAAGCACGTTTTTCTATAATTGACTTGTTCTCCCAATTATTCTTAAGAAAATTATTAAAACTTTAGAAGTTGGGGGCAATGAGAAATGATCATATACTTAACAAAGATTATTCTCAAAACTTTCATTATTCTCTCTATTCAGTCGTTCCCATCCACCATAGTTGGTCCCTTTCTCCACCATTTCTTATTCCTCACCACCCATCACCAAAATATTTGAGATTATTTCAATTTTTCTCTCTATCACCTCTAACGCATTTCGTTTTACTTATTACAGCACGTCTCCTTTCTTTACTAGAAGAACCTTCTTCTACAAAAATAAAAAAATACTAATTTTATAAAAAAATACTAATTTTATAAAAAAATTAAAATTTTAACATAAAATATAAAAAATAAAAAAATTATCATAAAAATCAAATAAAAATTAAAAAATGAAGACAAAAAGATTAACAGTAGGAACATATTTGGAATAAATAATTCAACATATATGGGTCATGTTGAAGAAAAGTGCAAAACAGTACTGATATTGTTTTGTCTTTGGGCAATTATTTTCCAAATAATCCAATTCTCTCACACGTTGCTCATGGAAGCATGACTATGAAGCATTACGTCCATGCAATTCAATTTTGTTTATTTCTTCTTTTACGTTTTCTTAGTTTTTTTTTTTTGTTCGACTTACCTACACTAACATATACTATATGGTTTTCTTTGGAATTGAAGTCCATTTATATATTTTAATATATAATTAAAATATAGTAGCTATTTACATACGATGAAATTGTAATTAAAATCATAATCTTTTTTTTCATCGTCTAAAGCCATATTTTTAATTTTAAAAGTTTTCTTTTTTGTGTTTTATGCATTCAAAAATTACTTTTCAAATTTTTATTTTGAAGAATAAAAAGTAGGGAAAAAATGGGGGCAAAGAAGAAAAGTAAGCATTTATTATGAGTAATGTAGCATCCGGAAGTGCATGCAGCTATACTCACTTCATAAATACCACAACATGTGATATTCCATAATTATTATGAAACACATCCTAAATGGTGCTATATGTTAGGTGAAATTTTAAATATAGCCAGAATTGCCGCATTTAATTTTAATTTTTTAATTTTATTGTATCTAGACACTTTTTATTATATGAAACTATGAAAAGAATTGAATTAAGTACAAAGTAAAATTGATGAGTAAATTGTCTTTAATTACTCTATCAATTACATACCATAATGTATACTTTCATTTGTTTAGGTCAAGATTATTTTTGGGTTTGTTTTTTTTTTTATTATTATTATCAAGAGTGGATGGATACTTATCATTAGTACTTACTTTATTGGTAGAAAGTGCTTGAGGTGCATGAAATTAATTGTATCAATTCAGTAACATTAATTAATTAATTTACATGGTAAAGTTAATCAGGTCTTGTTTCATTGTAGATTTAGTTTAAATTTATATAAATTCCCTTAATTTGTTGATTTACTTATTAACTTCTTCTATAAATGTAATATGAGATACATAAAAAAGTTACTTAATTATAATTAGAGTTTCTCTACTTGTAATCATAATCTCATCAAAATTTTACATAATAAAATATCCAAGAGCACTTTCTTAATTTGTTCTATTTGCCCACCTTTGGTTCCCTTTTAAAGAAGGTCATGTGTAGCCGATGGTGTTGCTGTGAATAGTCCATATCAACAAGAGATTGCTTTAGACATTTATTGCTTTAATCACAATTGTCTTGATAAAGTAATTTGTATTATACATATATATTTTTGTCATTGTGGGCATAAAACAAAAAAAAAAGTGCTACAATTTAATTTTTGACAATTATTATTGAGTTAAATGCTCAAGTGCTCGATTTTTTAATTCTTTGATTTAGTTAGAAATTGGAAGTAAAAAAAACTCCCCAACAAACAAGTTAATTTTTTTTCCTATTTTATTCCTTATATTCCATTTAGTTTCTGTTTTTTACTATTTACTATTTCCTACTTGTTTTTTTATTATTGTTTTATTTATTATGCTATTATTATTTTTTAAAAATAAAAATATCAACCAAACGAAATCTTAACTGACAGTTTTTTTTTCTTTTTATTTAACTTAAAAAATTAGAAAATTTGGAATTGATGATTAACAAAAAGCAGATGTGGTCCAGAGATGAGGAAAGGAGAAAAGAAGAAAGGGGAGGGGAATGAGAAAAGGAAAGGAGAAAAAAGGCAAGTAAAAGAAGGGGAAAAAACAGAATAGAAAATTAATCTTTTTTGCATGTTAGTGGCACATGTAAACACCCACATAGAAGATAGATAAATGGAAACAAAAGAATTCAATGCCATTAACTCATCCAAATACAAAAAAAAAAAAAAAATTTACAACCTGCCGTTCGTGTTAGTGTCATGAATCTTATATCGATAAAGGTAAAATAATATTTTAATTTATAAACAATTTCTTTTTACTTAATAAACATATTTTTTTTTATAAATTTTATTCATACAAAAGCAATACAAATAGGAATACATAAAAGGGGTCTTACCTATGTTTCCAATATCTCATTTGGTTAATTACACAAAATCTTTTACCAAATAATTAACCTGAAAAAAGTAAAACAAGTTGACACTATTATCGATATGGTACACTTAACCTAAAAGTTATAATCATTTCATAAAAAAGATTAAATTTCGAGATTCGAATCTTTTGTCTTTAAACTTGTTTCAAATGTATGAGCAAAAGAGAAAAAAACATGCTTACCATCTTTCACTTATCACCAATAGCCTAGTCCAAGCTCATGACAACTATCTCTTTTCACTAATAAAATGATTGAAAAAACCAACTTTTGGCCCTAATACATTCATTGTTAAAAATGGAAATTAAGATAGTGATTAGTAGGGTCAAAATCATGATAATCAAGTCCAAAGAAGCCACTAAACAACATCTAATTAGGGCTATCAATTTTTCTTGTCTCATTTAATTTAGAATCTCATAATCATGATTATTGTAATCATGTTCAATTATAGAAGGAATGTAGGTCGATGTGGTCCTTCATATATTCTCTTCATTTAATGGAAAATGAAGGCCAAGCTGTTCATAATAACAGGCATAGCCCATGACAAAGCATGTGAAAAACCAATGCAAGTAGATGAGCTTTCCTTGTATTAGGAAGAGACATTGCACGTGAAATTTAATTGTTTTTTATAATTTTTTCAACGACTCTAAAGACCACCCCCCCACAGCTCATACAATTTTAATGTCAAAGGCCCACACAGTTGACGAGTGTGATTGAACAGAAGGATCCAGATCCAGTGGTGACCATCTGAGATCAAATCATAAATAGTGGACTTAGAACTGGAAGGATATTGCAAGCTAGTTCTTGTTCTTTTGAGAGAGTTTTGCCAGCAATGACGGCCTAATGGTATTATTTAAAGTTACTCTATTAAGAAGGAAGGATTTTCGCCCACCAATGCTTTATAAATATTATTTAAAATTATTATATAAACAAGAGTTTGTTTTGTCATCAAATGCTTTAAAGAGTATTGAATTGAGAAGGGTTTTGCAATTGAATGCTTTACTGGCTAATCTTGTTTAAACTTTAAAGTAAAACTGCCTATATTTGAGAGTATATAAGAATAATTATACAAGATAAATGTTTTGCATGGTGATATATATATATATATATATATATGGGGTATTTAATTAATAATTGGCCAAGAAATTAAATGAGTTCAAGAACTTGATTGATGATGAACCAAAATAAAGATGAAGGGTTGGATAAACATTGTAGAGTGTTTGAGGGTAAAATCTGACCTTTTGTTTGGAGGTGGCAACAATTAAATTTGTGTATGGAGATGGTTCACCAACCACATAACGTGCGTGGAAGGCATGGCTTTTGGCCCCTTTCCTAAACCATCTTCATGTAGCTCTATGCCCCAATTAAATGTATCAATGTACTTTGAATATACAATTATAGTCTTTCAACCAAAGAAGCAAAGTATTTATTTCCCTTGACTGGTTTAAATTCTTATATGGTAAAGGTTGTAGTTGACAATTTTTATGATCTAGTGTACTTTTAAATATGTGACATTAATATTTGAAAATTTGATTCAATAATCGATAGTTTTATAATATTTTCTATTTAGAAAACTGAATTCAAATACCTGATCTTTTTCCCAATTGCAAAAACAAAAACTTGATGCTAAATGAGAGACCTAATTCATCCTTAAGTGTTAGTAAATAGGGATTAAGCAGGAGGACTCTCCCATGTTATAACCCAATTAATTATAGGAGGAAAAAACAAAGAAACAAAGAAAAAGGTAAAGGTTATGATTGGCAAATTTAAAGTGCCATTTGGGAAAGTAGATGTTGATGTTTTGTTTCATATTGGGAGAGAAGCATAATTTAACATCCATGATGTGCAATTGCATGTTTGGATTAGACAAAAAGAAAATGAAAAATGGTTTTGAGATTTCCTCCCTTCGGCAATCGGCAAATGAAAATGAGCTGATTCCAACATGTACCAAAGGATCCTTATGCATCCAAATCGGGAAATAGTTCAGGTTGGCATTCAATTCTACAATTTGATCATGAGTTGGAAGACACAAGGTAGATTGTTCTTGGCAAGAATGATGGAAAAAGAAAAAGAATGGACTACTTAATCAGTTGATTCTCAGAGGAGCTTGAGTAACCTAAGCATTAGAATGAAAAATCAATTACCAGCTTTTCATTCTTCTGACCTTACCAAGCATAACCTTAAACAACAATTTTGCATGTAACTAAAACTTTAAACAAGCTGGCTACTGGTGCAAGAGAAGGTTTGGGGATCAAGGGACCTCAAAGCTTGGAATACAGCAAGCATTTTCAGAAAATTCTGGGCACTGCTCACTCACTCAGGCTTTATCTGGATAGCTTGGATACTGACCTTTGTTCTCAAGGGTAGGCCCTTGTAGCAACCACAACCCTCTCACATCACAGCTGGGGTATGGAAGATATTGCTTAAATTAAGGATCACTGGCCTTTCCTTTGTCAAGCAGCCTAGAATGGGGAGACCATTTTGGTTAATTCTGCTTACAAGAACTGTGCAGCCAGAACTTGGGATGAAATCAAGCATAAGCTGGAGAAAGTGGGATGGCACAGCGTTATATAGATTTAAGTATCATATTCCTAGGCATGCATTACTGCTTGGATGGTTAATCTTGACTGGCTTCCTACCAAGCAGAGAATCAGCTCATGGGGTATTCCCTCTATTAACACAGTGTGCCATCTGTGATGAGGAAATGGAAACCTGTGATCAGTCACTTATCCATCACTCGTAATTACACTTGGTTGGGGTGCAAATCCTTCAGTTGTGTGGTATCGATACACATGTTGGAGATTAGTCAAGTGAATTAAGGTGGGTGCAGCAAAGACTTAAACGAAAAACTTTAACAACAGTTGTGCTAAGGTTAGCCTGGAGTGCCTATATTTACTTTGTCGGGTTGGAGAGAAAATTAGACTTCATGCTGCAAGGCCAGTAGCAATTCAGCAATTCTCAACGTGTTAAGGAGGGTGTGAGGATGCGGACTTCAAGGTTTAAACAAGATTGTAGGGGACAGCATCAAGAGGATGCTCGTCAAAAATTGGGGATTGGTGGATTATGTGCTTGTATAGCCTTTGGTTTAAATTTTGATACTAAAACTGGACATGAACAACACCCTGAAAATGCAAGTTGTCTTCCAAAATCCAGCTCCAAAGGAGATAACTTATGAGACTTGAATACATTCAGCAACTCCTAAATTTGGCTTCCGCAGTCTTCTTGTACTTAAAACAGTTCTGGCAACCAATTGCGAGAATGATGGTTTACAAAGGTACTGTAGACGAGTCTTTCAACAATTTCTTTCTATCACCCATAGTCGCCAATAACTTGGTCTTTACAAAGGCTTGTTTTCATTTAAAACATGCAAGCAAGCTAAATAATAATAATAAAGAAAGCATCATAATATGATTTTGTTTTTGGGATATGAACAAGCTGAAAAATGAAATCAAACTAGCATTGGGGATCCAAAATATTATGAATAGGATAAACAAACAACCTTTCATTTGCTAGAAATCTGCTTAACTTTTTAACATCTATATATGGAGTGATAATAGTGTGAGGAAGAGAAAGGATCATCACTACCTTGAGCTTTAAACTGGTTGCATGGAGCTACTGTGCACTTTGCCCCAGCTCGAGACTCAGCTAGCTAACAGCCATGACCAGCATCATCTGTTCGAGAAAGACCATCACTGGTAGCTTGGCCATAAAACTATTGCCATGAAACTCCAGGGCCACTTGTCATAGCTCTAGCTTCAGCCAGAGATACAGCCATAGCCAGCATCATCTGCTCCTCGTAACTTTCTGGAACAATGGGTCCAGGGACATTATGAAAGCTGCCCCTAATATCATCTTGTTGCGATATTGTGCAGATCCCACCAGCATCCTCCGTCACATCAGAGCTTGCATAGCTAGTCCCTGCCTCAGCTACCTCTGATCCATGATCTACACCCCATTCCCCTTCATCTCTTGCTGGTGTCATCCCACCATCAGCTGGCATGTCAACCGGGCTCTCTGCAGGAGGATAGTTCTCAACAACTCGGTCCACCCTGTTATATAACCTGCTGCCACTGCAAAGCATATTGAATGATGGTATATCTCCATTATGGTTGAGAGAAGATTCTCCACTCATCTGCTGACGCTCAGCAAGTGCAGCAATTGCACAAGCAAGACCACCAGAAGGAGATGTTGATGAACCAGCCACTGTGGTCATGGCTGGTGAGATATAGCGATCTCCTGAAACATATTGTACTGATGATGCAGCAGCATCTCCATAGTTAGAATTTCTCTGTCTATTGTTCTCCTGTATCAGTTCAATTCAAAGTCAATGAAAGTCAGTATGTAATATAGCAGGTAAAATAGAGATTCTATACAAATAACTCAAGTTGAAAAAATACAATACATTACAAGTTCTCCACATTTCGTCTTTTCCTGTTAAACTCAATTCCCATGAAATTCTTGCCATTCAAGGCATGCCAGTGCAATAGACACTTAGGTGCTATAAGAATAACAGTTTTCTGGCCATCATCTCAAACTGAAATCAGGGTCGAACCTAATAACTAGAGGCAATACAATATGGATGAAAGAGATAAGCAACTTATTTCAGTCTGCAAACAGAACACAACAGAACAAACATAGCTATACAGAACTGAACTCACAAAGAAGGAAGCCACACAAAATCAAAGAACAATACCAGAAGGGAAATCTTCAAGCATATTGTAGCAGATGGTCCTTCAAATTAATAATTCAAAAGATGGACCACCCCAGAAACAAAACAAACATATTACAAAGAATTGGAAACTTAGCCAGACTCCAAATCAAGATATCAAAAAGAGCAACAGCCAGGATTTCCTCACACACTTGAGTAATCCTCTACAGCATCATCCACAATCTCCATATCTGAGAAAAGTTCATTTATCCACCCAGATAATACTTTCAACTTTGTGTTAAATAGTTTCCATTGGCAAAATAGAAATTTGAATTTGAAAACATACCACAAAAAAGATTCTGACACTAATTGATATCTTAAAAAACAAATGCTTAGAATGTCCTTGATCCTTACATAGCAAATAAAACTTCTTTAAACCAACAATTGGCTAACATTAATTATACTCTACTTTAATACCTCTCATGTGACAGGGATAAACAATCAAGATCTTTTTCTTTTTCGGGCATTTTTTGACAGTATGCATCAGAGTCAACCACAAAGTAGTTTGTCCATAGGGGCACACTCATGACCAACTCATACCAAATGCCAAAGATGCCTTGTCAACATGTTTGCAACATTTAACTTTACCAAATTACATTTCAAATTATCTTCTCTATATGCCTAATGTAACTCCTTGATCAAAGAACACGGAAAAGTAAAATGATAAGAGCCAAAATAAGCCAAGATAATTAGTTGCTGAAAAGCCTTTGGATGACAAATTGGTGAGTGATTTATTCTCAGCAAACTCATATTTGATAAGTAACACCAATCGTAGACACTTTGATAAGGCAAAACCACAAAAACTAGTCAACCACTCAGTGAAAACTAATAAGGAAAGATCAGCAAGGGTATACCTCAAAGCCAGTCAAGATAAGAGTCTTCAAAGAAAATAAAATAAGAGTAAGGATAGAATATTGTCGGTTACTTATTCACATGCTACTTACAACAATATTGCAGCATTTCTAGGTCAATGAGATTAATCCTAAAACATAATATTGTACAGGTGTTCCAACTATATTGTGCAAAAAGATTCATAAGTATAAATTCCAACCAAATGGCCTACTAGTTATGACACCTGCAACAGACATGCACAACAAAAGGAATGCTAGAAGAGTTCTAAAATTTTTTTCCCCTCAACTGCCATTATGAAATAGAATGCTCATAACTGAAGCTGTCTGCATTCTCATGGAAAATTGTTACGATAAACTTTAATAAATGCAACCCCAACTGCCTGTCAAAGTACATACATACATACATATTCCTTCTAAGTACTAAGAATTGTTACTTTGCTTTTCCATGTAGCACATATTCCTTAGTCCACTAATGATAACATTGTAAATCATAAGAAAAACAAAACAAAAATTGAATGATAATAATTTACCAGTTAACATTAATTGATAATCAAGCAAACTTAAACAGATAGACTAGTTTGCTAAGCCCAGGTCCACTAACAACCGAAGAAACTCCTCCTAACCTGCTATCCAGCAACTGAAAATTTAGCATAGAGCTTAGACCAACTAAGATCAACTAATAAGAATCCTTACCACGGGATGTATTAAAATACACAGAATAATAGCTCATACAAGGGTTTTATGAGTCAATAAAAGTGGTGTCTCCTGCAGTATTTCAACTTCGACTAGACCCACAAATAAGATGGTCTTCAAGAGTTACTTTAACCTTTCAAGGGAAACAATCTTATAAGATTTCAAACTTGAATAGAGCTTAATCTCAATAAGCTCATGTTCTTACTGGGATTCCCAAAATACAGAAACAAATTTCAAAAAACTTCCATTAAGACCTTTCTTTCACACATCTATTAAAAGGCAATCCACATTAGATGCTCTAACACTAGGTTATTTCTGACATCATTGAATAATCCACTCAGGAATATAATATATGAACACATCTATGTGATGCTCATTTGCTTAGCCAGATAACTTAGGTTCAATCTAGTTTATCCTCAAAAATGTACATGAATATATTGAAGTTCCAATCAAGTACAATGCATCTGAAGGCTTCTGTCAACATGGAAGCATTTAGATTATTCACCACTACAACAAAAAAAAAAATCAATGAAATTATAGCAATATTAAAAAGCACGCTTTGTTTGCAATGACAAGAATGACTTTTCTTACAGCAGCAAAATACTTAAATTCTGCAATTAGTTTCACACACAAATCTCATCAATTTTTTTTAAAAAAATTTACCTGAATTGACTGCCAAATGGCTTCCATGACCATTATTTCCTCAAGATCTATGTCAAACTCCTCATTCCTGCAATTTAAGTATTTGATACAAGTTATAGACAGAAGATTAAACCAGATTCTTTCAAGAACATAAAATCAACAATGTATAAACCTGTTTAGGCCACAGAGAGAGTAGTAATTGTGCAGTGAAAAATAAAATATTGCTCATCTTTTTCATTAAAAGGCAAATAAGAGAGATGTTGACATGTGCCCAACATGATATATCTTTCTGTGTTAATTTTTTTCTTTTTCCCATAATTCTTTCATAGAAAACAGGATCCTGATTAACAAACCACAAATGGTTGGCATCATTCATTTACACCAACAGACATGATATAAAAGTTAACCAACAGAAAGACATCATTCTTTTATGCCAACAGAAATAGAGGTTCACAGCAATATAAAAGTTAACCAGACATGATATCCTCTTTATCCTATAAAATTTGTATAGATAACAGGTCTTTCAATAACCAACTAAGAAGGATTTACATCATTCTTCGCACCAAGTCAAGAAAGTTCAGTGCATCCACTGACCACTTTGTGCCATCTAAGATTGATGAGCTGCTTTCCTCCCCCTCCCCGCAAAAGAAAAACGTACAACAATGAAAAAAAAACAAATAAGTAGCTCCCAGTACATAAGAGTCAAATATACTGAAAATATTGTGCCACTGTACTCTAATTAAGGCAAGATCCTCATTGATCTCAGTAAAATAAAGTCTTCTTCTATAGCTTTTGTCCATATCTTTTTGAACTTCCTCTTATGACATGAGTAACTTCCATTAAATCACATGTTCACATGACAGAATCTGTAGGTATCCTCTTTACATGTTGAAACCACATTTAATCGGTTTCCCTCACTCTGTCCCCAATAAGTGTAACCCTCATTCCTTTACACACTCATTCATAATCTCATCTTTCCTTGTATGCCACACATCTAGTGTAATAATTTGATCTCAAAAACACTTGTAAATGGTGAAATATTAGTCATTTGTCCTCAACCAAGCATTAAACAAGAGATGGCTTTGGTGCTGAACTGGTAACTATGAACAATCATTGCAACATAGCTTTCAACTATAAATTCACCTTCATATCTGCTTCCACATTACCTCCTTCAGTGCACTTTTACCATGTCATTTCAATTCCAGAATGAATATCATAATCACAGATGTGGATGGAGTATGCACAAAAGTCTCCTTAACAAATCTAGCATAAGCATACTTTTTACTCTGACCTCACACACAACTTGAAATGGAAACAACAAGACCAATCTTATGACAAGAGTTCTGAGATTTAAGTAAAAAATAGAAAAATCACACTGATGAGAACTAGAAATTGTGCTCTAAGCACTTTTTTTCTCTTAACATATGAACCGTCAATTCTATCCGAGGAAGTAAAGCTACCTAAAACTCTGCCTACCTGTTTGCCCTAGGATGTGAAGGTTGTCTAATCATCGAGGCAGCCTGCGAATCTTGAGAAGAAACTATTTCCTCCTCACCAGAGGATCGAGCTGCAGACAACAGGCAAAATTAAGGGGGAAAAATTTCAAGATAGAACAATGTCAAAGGAAATAAGAAATCAATAGACAGGAAAAAAAAAACAGAATTGCAATAAATTGATACCTGCAACTGAACTGTATTGAACTTCCCCTGGTGCAACAGCAGTGCTTGAAGAACTCAATTCTTGTCTTTTCTGCATTCTCTCTTCTTCATCCTGAAGTTCCTGTTGCCTCATTCTAATTTGTGCTTCTATGACACGTTGTTCTTCCTGCAAAAATTAAATAGCGAAAAAGACTATTAATTTCATTTTCTATCTGAAGAAAACCATTTACACAATTTTTTTTTTTTTTGTTTGGGAGAGAGAGGGTGGTCTTACAATTTGCTCTATCCCTTTTTCCTCCTTTGTTTTCACACCTCGATACTCCACAGCATAGTTTGAGGTTTTGCAGAAAGGACACCTCAAAATGTCAAGGAATGCAAACATTGCAATACAAGTACATAGCAACTGATCAGAATACAAGTTCTACAGTCAATTTCATAAATGTGAAGGATACTGGGTAGGACGGGTTGAATTAGGATTCTTCATCTGCAGAAAACACTCTGGTGCAAATAAAATGTGTCAAAATTCATGCAAATGGCAATACCACCAAGTATCAATCAGAAAATTCATTGTTAGTTTACCTGTGCAGATCCTTTTCGTACAACATCTTGATCTGTTGAGACTCGGATAATACTAAAATACAATGGACAAAAAATCATATTGAGATAATCAGAAGGTATTACATTTGACGACAACTAATTTTAAAAAATAATTACAGATGAAGTAACATTCAACAAAAAGCCTGTAAAGAAGTGCACAAAGTAGGCTCCCAAATATGCAGTTATTGATAAAGCAAAAGGACGAAAGAGTTTATAATTTACATTTGTACTGGAAAACATAGCAAGAAAGCAAATGAAATAAATACAAACCAAGAAGCAAATTGGGCATTCTTCAAGATCACAACAGCACTCTTCATCCCCGGGATAACATGGTGCAAGCTTTGATTCAAGTATCAGCTTTCTTAGCTTCTTAATGTCCACATCATTATGAGTGTACAACCCTTGTGGGCGTGTATACCTCTCGTCCACCACTTGCTTCCTCCTTACCAACTTATTACCCATAAAAAATATCTCGAACTTGTGTTCCGAAAATCGTTTTTCTTCTTCTTCTTACAATTTGATTATTATTCTTCAAATTCTCCAAAACCAACCAAAATAATTACACATTTGGTTTTGACTATTTAGTTTAATAAAAATAACAAACACATCATCAAGAAAGAATCATGGAACGCATAAAACCCTAAGTCATCGTTTTACAACATAACTAAACACAAACCGGCAAAAGCGAATTCTAATCCAAATTGACAAAAATTCACTATATAACTCTATGCCCCGAGAGTCCTGCAAATGCCAAAAGAACAAAAAAAAAAGAAAAAAAAGAGGAAGCTAAGAATCAAACATAGAAATCTAAATTGATCGCTTAAAAAGGATTCCAAAATGCAAATTTAGCTACCGAAATTCCATAAAAGAAACCCTAACTTTTGCATTCCTGAAAGAAATGAACTCACCAAGTCCAATTTTTTCATACTGAATTGGCCACAGTATTCCATTCAGAAACATTCCCATACCTATAATTGAGCCCCAAACCCAAAAAACATTAACAATTGAAAAGACAAAGTAAAATCATTTCGAAAAACAGATTCTTTCCATGAGAAAAAAAAAAACACACAAAGCTAACCAAAAAAACGTAAGCCTTTGAACATTAAAAAGAGAATCGAAGCAAACAAAAAAATAAATTGAACTAAATTTGAGAGATGGGAAGAACTGACCTTGATGTCCTGAAAGGAAATTGACAAGTGAAATTGGAACCTTAAAAAAGAGAAAAAGAAAGAGAGAGAAAATAAGGAGAAAGGAGGGATTTTGCTAACGAGAAAAGAAACATAATCAGAACTTTCTCTCAGAAAGAGAGAGAGAGAGAGAGAGATTTTTCTTTTTTTTTATTTATATTACATCATTTTCTTTTTCATATATCTTAATATCCACGTACACGTATTTGCTTCTTCTTTTTTTAATTTATTTTCGGTTTCTTTCGGCCTTTGGACGGAAACTTTTACACACAAAGACAGAAAAATTTGTCACATATCAATTAAATTGAAATTAAAAAAAATTAATTAAATTAATACAAAAAATGAGATTACTATTAGACTGTCCAACTACTAAACAAGCTATTACGTATTGAGATAATTTAATATTTCTCTTAATAATAACGTGTATTTGTGACATAACAAGTAGTATTAATTGGTGTTTAAATATTGGGATACACATTAGAATGGTATAATAAGGAAAGATGATGCGGGGAAGAAAGGGATTATGAGGGAAAAAGGGTGGAGTAGTGGACGAGAAAAGAATCAATCATCACCGCCCAAACCATCAGGATTACTTCCTTCAACAAGCATTCTTTGTTTTTTCCACGCGCTTCCCATGGCGCGTCATTTTCAAACGCCGTGGACAAAAGTGGGTAACTATTATTGTCACAAAAGAAAGCAAGGGATGGCCCATTAAAATGGATGATTGTGTCGACGACTGCAGCAGCAGGGAGGGTGGACCATGATAAGGTATCAGTCCGTTCGATTGGTTGACCCAAATGCACACTCTCTGACTCAGGTCTTTGGTTAAGCTTCTTCCCCATCCCTAAAATTTATTTATTTATTCCTCCACATGAAGGCTTTATGATCCATCCATCTAGGCAATGCAGCACTGTTGAGGAGTTTAAAGTTGTCCTTACTTAAAATATTATTATTGTTATTATCGAGTATGGTTTTTTTATGAAGAAACTGTTGATTGGAAGCTGGAATTTGGTTCACCCAATTGGTTATGGATGGTGAAGTGTTGGGCTCCCATGGGTTATCTCTTTGCCTAATGTAACCTAACCTCGTTAACCTTTTGTCCTTGGAGGTGTTCTCATGGAGAATAAGAGGGAATGAGTGAGATTTTATTGGTTGCTTACTCCCATAACTTAGACAAAGTTTTGTCCTATTTGGAGATATGTAGTTGTATATTCAAAATTAGGGTATTGACATCAAAGAAGAGTTATGGTGGTTTTGAATTTCAACCTACTTACTGTGTGGAGTCAAATATTATTTATTAATGTAAGTTTTGATTATGTTAATAATAGATTGTTGATCATTCTAAACTTACTTGTGATACATCTATGGATGAATCACGAATGGAGTTCCAAAGTGCCTTTCAACTTATAGAAGTTAAACTTGTCTATCTTTCTTGGTTACATAGTTCAATTTGTCTATGTCACAAATGCATGTTAAATTCAAACACAAGAAAGATAGTTGAATAGAGATGATGGTGATGTGTAACAAGATCTTTGTAAATATATTTAGGTATCATTAAATTTAAAATAACACGTGAAAATATCAAAATTCGATACGTCTCAACATTTCTTATTCATATTTCTTATAAAACGAAAATGCCATTAACTCTGTCAAAAGAAAAGATCCATCCAATCAAATGAAAATTTTGGGTCTAAGAAAATGTAATATATATTTGTTAAATAATTAATTTAATACACTCATTTTTCAAAGAAAAGCTTTACCACTTAAACAAGTTGGTGTCACTACTGTGAGCGAGAGCCCGTCATGCCAAGAGGGGTACATGTAAGGATTCCGATACGAACCCAATGGGACCGATGGTATGAAATTGGGCCTCCCAATTATTAAGGGCTCTACCTGCAATTATGGAATCAATTGAAAATGTATTTACATATATACCACGGTAATGCTAAATAGTTCAATCTTTATTCCTTAATAGCAAATATTAATTCAAGTACGATATGAAAATCAAACACCCGACATTTAAAAAGAACTAAGACATAATATCTAACAACAAAATTTTGAATTATTATAATAAATTCAAATAAAGTTTTATTATTTTATTACATTTAATAAAATTTTTATATTTTTATTTTGAATCAAATAAATTCTTATAATTAATGATTGACGAACTGTTGTTAATTAAATTGTCACTTGTCATTTTATATCATAGATCACGTTGATATGTCATCATAGATGATAGTATGATATAATAACATGATCATACACTATTTTCACTCTCCGTGTCAACATCATGTTAGTATAATGTCAAGGTCACATGAATATAAAATGACAAGGGACAAGAGCAAAGCCTCCTTATAAGATGGGGGGCCATGATTAATTTTTTTTTACATATTATATAAAATTTTTTATAAATTTTTTTAATGGCTCCCAAAATAATTTTTTATTTAATAATTAATGCAAATAAAGAATAACAAAATAATTTTATATGCTTGACTCAGTTTTAAAGTTTTTTTAAATTTTTTTTCTTTCAATGTATAGTATTATTATTTATTTCTATTCTATTTATTCATATGTTCTAAATCTCTATAAATTTTTTTCACAAATTTATGTGAACCATCAATCATATTCTTTTTTTTATTTTTTATTATATCATATGTAAATTTTATTTTCTATTTATCATGTTTTTTTTTGTTATGTGGATTTTATTTTTTATGATTTTAATATTTAAAAATAAATAAATTATTATGTAATTCTTAAAAATAAGTTACAATGTTGCATTGTTGCTTAAAATTTTATTAATCTATTATTTTTTATTTAGAATAACCAATGCATTCTATCGTGTATGTTATAAACTTTAAATAATAAGGATATACATACAAATTGATAAAATGAAATAATTGTTTTTCTTTCAATACAATTTTATTTATTGCATATATTTTTAATGGCTCTCAAAATAAATTTTTATTAATAATTAGTTTTATTCTTAAAACTATTTGATAAAATTAGAATCATTATGGTTAACATATTGCTAGTTAAGCCCAACAAATAAATTCTAAATTAATATGTTAAACCTATAAAATTTAAAAAATAAAAATAAAAGTGAGTCTACTAATCCAAATCCATTAAGTTTTAATATAAATATAAACCTATCATAACTTATTATATCATAACAATCCAACCAAATAACCTATTATAACATATTATATCTCAATAATTCAATCCAATAACCTAATATGTTAATTAACAATTTAAAAAGTAAATAAAAAAAAGAAGAGAGTTATAACACACTAAGTAAAAAGGTAATTCATTTGAATTTAAAAAATTGTTTTCTCTTCTACTCTTGTATCCAAAGAGTGAGAAAGACTCATTTTATAACTCCATTCAGTCATATATATAAAACACCATTATTATTGTTAATGTGTATTTTTTTTATATGTCAAATGTCTTTTAAATTTTATTTAATTTTTTAGATGAATGATAATTGAATTATATATACAATTCTCTTTAACTATTTAATGTGTTTTTTTGTTCGCCCCCCTTGAAAATGCTCTAATTCCGTCCTGATAAGGGATATTTTAATTAATAATAATTAGTTAATCATTAATTATAATTAAAATTTATTTAATTCAAAATAATAATATAAAAATTTCATTATATACAAAAAAAAATACTTATTTGAGATTTTTTTGAAATGGTTTAAGTGCTTGTCAAGTATTATGTCAGGAATTAACTCTCGTGTTTCTATTCTAGTTGTTTTGTCTTCGATCTTCAAAACCAAACCTGAATCTCTCTCTCTCTCTCTCTCTCTCTCTATATATATATAAATAGTCTTTGGGTGCCGTATATATATAAATCTTTGAAAAAAAATCCAAGGAGATAAACGACTAATTTAGCGTACAGGGATGTGGTTTATATAGGATAAGCCATATTGAAGATATCGGTGGTATCACGTGGGTGATGCAAATGCAATTAAACATTTCAAAACTTTCTTCCTTTCTGGTCCACAAAGGAAGCCTCAGGAAACAACATCTAATAGTGTCTTAGGCTCTACTTCTAGATAGAGCCATCTATGTTTCAAACATTTTATGTCTTACTAATTATGAGCACTGCTTTAACAAGCAACCATGAAGCAACAACGAAAAGCTTTCCTCACCTTTCTTTTTCCTGCAAGGAGGTTTCTGGCTATAATCTTCATGACTTTTGCCACAGTGGGACATAAGCTTCGCTTTCTATCAACTTTCCACGTACGACAGAAGGAAACCCAATGCAAATTAAAACTATTGTATGTATATTTGGCAAATGATAAGCTCTGCCCAATGCTGTCGTTGTCTGCCTTAATTTGCTAAGACTCTTTCAGCTCTTTAAGCTAGTTTACAGCTTCATCTTTTACTGTTTAATCATTCATTTATCAGGACTTCAGACAACCGCCCCAGTTGAGCTGATGAACAACTGTCGTTTATCAGATTGGGAAAGATCTCAAAGAAATCACAATCAAAATGGCTTGCAACTTAACCATGATGAAGAAATAGTAAGATTAACACAAGTGTTCTTGATCAATGATTCATAGCGAACAATGGAGAGCTGAAGCCTCATATCTATCAGATGAAAAAGGGCAGAATAGAAAGAAAGAGAGAACAAGATATACAGCATGCTAATCAAATAATTCTATACTATACATATGCTAGAAACAAAAACAATGAATGAATAATAAAAGGAGTAGCTAAAATCCATGATTAGAACGGTTGCATCCCTGCATATAATATAGCAGCCATTCCAACTAATTTAGGCCCCCATGAAATTGAACTTTATTCAGTCCATATTCCATAACAGATCATCCACCGGAGGCATCTCCTTTAGCAACCTATCAAACTCCTTGAACGACAAATTCTTCATCAAAATCGAACCGCCTCTAGAATTTCCAACCCCAGCTGCTGGAATCCCTTTTTCTTCTTCCCTCTTATTGATCTGCTCTTTATAAAACCGGCTTTTTGGCTTTGGTGGATTGCTCATAACTCTTGAATCTTTACCTGTCAGCTCTTGTACCACGGACTTAAAGCTTGTAGCATCCGTCTCTACATACTTGGTGTTGATGATCACAACCTTCATTGGCTCTCTTCCACTTGCCATTTGAGATTAGCTTAGCTAACAAGTGTAACGTCGAATTGTTATATAGCTCGAATCAAACAGTTCGGGCACTCCAAATATAAGAAAAGAAATCCAACTGCTATAAAGGGTTTTCGCTGTGTGATTTGGGTGGTTTTAAGGGGATTCACTTATATAGAGGAAAATAAGATACCAACGGAAGGAAGTAAGAGAGGAACTTTGAGGAGCAACTTGCAGAAACTCGTACAGAGTAGGTTGGAAGTTTAATGGCTCAAAAGCTTTGAAAAGATGAAAGATGAGATTGTTTGACCGTTATATGTTCTAAGTTCTGAGCAGTCTACAAGGACCAAAAATTAATTGAAAATTGTAAAATAAAAACTTGATTGGGTCAAAAGTAAGCTTATTTGATTCGCACGTGACAGGAAATTTCATGCTGAAATACATGTATATATGCAGTCAGTCAAGCCCACATGTAAACATTTGTTGGCACCTAGCATGCTTGACATGATTCGAATCTAGATCCCTAAGGGGCCTTCAATTCTGTGGTTGATGAAGACGTTGGAGTAGCAATGACTATCACGTTACGGAAGTCATTAAACATTGCTAAAAAGATTGATTATGGACTTTTTTTTTTTAGTTGTAAATGTTTGTCTTCATTAAGCTTAGTTTCAAATTGATATTATGATTACCATCCAAGATAAGTTTAAAAATATTTAAAATATTTGAAGAGGGAGACATAAAATATAATACGACGTCATTTTGAATAAATGAGAGAGAAAAAACAAGAACAGTTTTTTCTAAAATGACTCGTTTCGATAAAAAAAAAGAAAAAAATTATATAAAAGGGTTTCAATTGAAGAAAATTGAAACAATACTCAAGTCGTCCTACTTTTATATATAATATATATTTTTTATAATTGAGAATAAGGTTATCGTGTACAAAATCAATATTTTTTTATGATAAATTTTTTTTATTTGATATTTTAAAATCAATCATTAAACTTAAATAGTGATTGTAGATGAATTATTGAGTAGATAATTAATAATGATAAGATTTGTCTACTAATTAAAATAATTCTTTTGTGACTATTTTAGTAAAATTGGTGCATTATTTGACTTCAACCCATTTGAATTTTCATATTTTATAGTTCTATTTTTATGTTTTCTTGATCATCTTGTCTCGGTGCTTTGTCAATCTTTTAAGTTGTGATATATTTGTATTTTATATAATTTTAAAAATAGGTAATGCAGTTATTCATTCATTGGATGGTGCATGTATTTTCTTAATTTAAAAAATCAGATTTGATTTTTTTTAAAAAAAATTGAGTGATAAAAATGATCACAAATTTATTTTTTATGGTCATTAATTATTACAAAATTGAAAAGAAGAAAACAATTTTTTCTACTGAAATTAAATTATCCCTTCTCAATTCATTAGTATTTGATTGCTATTTTTTTTCAAGGAAATATCCTAATGGATTTAAAATTTCAATATAAAAATGTCAAACTCAAATATTGAGACTGTAAACCCGATTCATAAGAAGAGAAAAAGTTACTTCTATTTATGTAGCCAACTGTCCAATGAATTTGAACATGTACCAAAATAAAAACAATTAATTGCTATTGTAATTAATTTAATTGACTGGACACACATAATTAATTATGATTGGTACATAAGCAGTACATGTTTATTGGGAAGATAGAGTCCAATTCTTTTACTTTTTTTTTCTTAATTCTAAATTATGGAAAAGTTATGGCCGTGATTCTTAATTAAATATTTGAGTGTCATAATTAAGCAGCCCATAAGGATTCCTTGAAAATTAAATTATCTATATAAAAAAAGGTCAACTTCGTCATACAAACTAGTATGGGTGCTGCCAACATATGACCACAAATCTTGACTGGTCATTCGAGACTTGGGTTAGGAAAAGGTCACTTTTGGCTACAAGTTCTATCTGTTTTCATTTTCATTTGTCAATATGAAAAATATATGACTAATACAAATTTGTAATTACTTTATTTTTGGAAAGATGGGGAAAGGAAAGGAAAAAAGGCAGAAACTGATGAATGGAGGGTGGAAAAGGAAGGAGCAAGGAGAACATTAATGATTGAAAAGGCATACAAATTTGGAAAAAAAATCAAAGATATTTTGTTTAAAAAACTATTAATTGATTAACTTTTCTAGTTCTTTTATTCCTAAAATCTTACTAAAGAAATAATGAAATTGGTTCATTACAATTAAAAGTGACATTTAAGATTTTTACCCAAATCTCACTCTAGCATTATCATTGAGGTTAAATATTTTAAAAAATTCAGCATTATTGTAAAGAGAAAAACTTAGATGGAGTAAAATTAAGATAAAGATAGTAAACTTTTCTAAATAGAAATGATTAAATAAAAATGAAATCTAAAAACCCAAACCCATATATAGAGTAATAGAGTAAAAAAGAGTAGATCAGCTACACATAAGGAATTAACAAATTAAGGGTAAATTAAGGGTCGTAGTATATACAAACTAGAATTTGACTTGGCAAGTTTCATAAATTACGGCCTCTCACCCATATAGGTCACTGATAATGCGATCCATTCAAGGTCAAATCCCATAATAATCTGTCCACAATAACTTACCTTAGCCCATGCGATCTATCAAAAACAAATCTTATAAGAGCCTTTTTATGCATCCACGTATCTAATGATCAAGCCGACACATAGGAGCCTTTTTGGGGCTTGGTTTTATATTAGTTTATAGATCATGATTTTAATCAAATCCTTACTCTTTCAAGCTTGAATCAGAAAAATAATACATATGAATAAATATAAATGTATTAATTTAATTTGAACAACACAGTAAAATCCTTTGACACTATTTTTCAAAGTCATATTGGTAATTTAGACATGGTTGGTAAGTACTTGGTCCCCCGTGTCGAGTGCATATTCAATGAATGTCCCAATATTTCAGCTCAAAAGGATGGAATGATTATAACACGCGTTTTTTTAGGGCTTACTTAAAATTATTAATAGCATGTTTGGTTGGGAGAATGGTCTCTTTATTTTTAAGAAATTTTTGTTCCTTTGTTTGGTTGAAAAATGATCCAAAAAATAGCCATTCCTATGGAATGACTATTTTTCAAAATCCTTCAAAACCAAGGAATAGCTAATACCATCCTCCCCCATGGTATTAGTTATTCCATGGTTGAGGAATAAATTTAAAAATTAATAAAGACAAAAATACCCTTTACAAGTTTGAAAATTTACAACTTTATTAGTATGAAATTTTATTTTTCTCTCTCTCCTCTTTCTCTCACTTGATTCCAACTTTTAATAAAATATTAATATTTAAATTATCAATTATTAATAAAATAAATTATAAATTATTCCTATTTAAAAACAAAATAAATTAAAAATAAATAAACATAATATCATTTAAATTAGATAAACAATATTAATAATTAAATCATCAATTATTAATATTCAAATAAATTACCAATTATTAATATTTAAAAAATAAAATAAAAAATTAATCATAATAAAATTTAAATTAAATAAAATATTAATATTTAAATTATCTATTATTAATATTTTAAATAAATAATCAATTATTAATTTTCAAAAATAAAATAAAATAAAATAATTGATCATCATAATATTTAAATTAAATAAAATATTAATATTTTAAAATATAAATAAATATTAATATTGAAATTATCAATTATTAATATTTTAAATAAATTATCAATTATTAATATTTTAAAAATAAAATAAAATAAAAATTAATCATAATAATATTTAAATTAAATAAATGTTAATATTTAAATGATTAATTATTAATATTTTAATTAAATTTTAGATTATTAATATTTAAAAAATCTAATAAAAATAAAATGTCACATAAATAATAAAGAGTGTTTTTGTCTTTTTATTTTCTATTCCTTTCTTATTCTAAAATTATTGTTACCAACCAAACACTACAATAAGTCATAATAATTATTCCTATCATATTTCCTTTGTCATACCAAACTAATTAATAACTATTATATTCTATTCCCACTTCATTTTATTCCCACATAATAACTATTCTATTCCATTCTTGTTTATTCCGCCAACCAAACGTACCATAAAAGTATCATTAACTAAGTCAAGGTCTTGCAAACAAACAAATTGTCTTAATTTGGACTGAAAGGAATAGTGGATTGGAAAAATAATTAATAAGAAGGATTGATAATTTTCTAATGAATATTGGGACTTGATAGCAATGCTAAGAGACCAATTTTTCTTTGGAAAGTTGTGCTTCTAAAGGAAACCATAAAGTTTTCTTCTATCGTGTTTTGAAAATGTAAGGGGAAATGTACAGAGGACGAGAAAAGGGTGAGAGAACTGCAAATGTAGACCGCTATTGGGACAGCGACAACAGGAAACTTCTGGTTGACGAATTTAGAAAGGGTCATTGTTAGTACGAGCACCGTACTTGCCAACCTGTCCAAAGACTTCCTTGGAATCACCTATGGCGGTTCTATCAGGATCGTTCTTGAGAGGATATCCGGTGATTAAGAACTTAAGACTCAAATCATTTGAAAGTCTGGGTTTAAAATTTTAAAAAGAAAGAGACCAGATTCATTTATGAGATTTTTCCACTATATACCATACGCTTCAAATGCTTCCTCCATATCTTTCTGCTGAGATTGCCGCTGTAGGCTGTGCGGAGAGTGGATCGCCACTCGACAACGGTTGCTTAACCGGTGGGTTAGGGATGATGGTTCGTATACCAGAGCGTTTGGCCGCAGTGTTGGTGTGGCTTCTTTGATTTCTCACGGTTTCTCGTTCCCAAGTTATGGTTCTAATTAAAAAAGGGGAAGTGTGTTTCATGTTAGTCTTGTTGGTAATTACTATTCCGGAAGGGAAAAAATAAGCTAAAAATATTAATGGACGAAAATATCTTTCATCAATTTTTAAAATTACCATAATGCCATTTATTTCATTTTTCACATTTTCTCTCTCTCTTTCTACTCATTTGTCTCTCTCCTTCTCTCACTAAATTCCATCACCACCAAAAGGCGGCAAGATGATACCTCCACGGTTAGATTTCAAAATTGATGAACGATCAATTGGCATTCCTCAATCAAATTTGGTCGCGGAAGCAGTGAATTCGATGTCCCACAATTGGAATAAGCACTTCACAATTAGATCCAAGAAGCATCAATTTGATGCTCCTCAACTTAATCCAATTGCAAGGAGCTCTAAATCAACACTTCCTTACGCAGGCCACATCTCGAGTCAACAAGAAAAAAGAAAAAAAAAGACAAAAATGAATTTAAAATAAAAGTTTTAAGTTTTAATAATAAATTATAAAAAATTAAAATTTTAACATAAATTATAAAAATTAATTTTTTGAATTTAAAAATTAAATTATAAATTTTTAATATCTTATTATTTTCAATACAAAGAATAAAATAAAATAATATTAATGTTTTAATTATAAATTATTAATATTTTAAATGAAATGTAATTCTAAAAATTAAATTAAATTAAAATTTTAAATAACAATTTATTAATATTTTTAATAAATTATTAGAAAATCAATTATTTTCAATTAAAATCAAATATTATAATAAAAGATATTTTTATCTTTTTATCAACTATTCATTTACTAGTAAAAAGATATATTTACCCGCCAAACATTGAAATAATTTATAATAATAATTTTTACCATATTTCATTACATAAACCAAATTACATAATAAATATTCCTACCTTATTCTGTTCTTATAGAATAATCATATAATAAATATTCATATCTTATTCTGTTTTTATAAAATAATTATTCTATTCTTCTCTCAATTTTATTCTGTGAATCAAATGTTCTTTTACTATAGTCTACTATGATTATCAAAGCTTTGATTAGTCCTTAATAATCTTATAAAATATGGTTGGCTTGAAATAGGATTAAGATTGCACATTTAACATTTAATACCGTATAGTTGATCTAGACTAAATTTCTGCGTGTTTTAACTTTTGAAGTTGGTGCAAACTTTATCAACACAAAAGAAAAAAAAAGAAAAATGGTTTTATTTTTGTAAATAATTAATAATTCGTGGACCCAATTTTGGGAATGATATCTCATCCTTCTTTGGATGAATGAAAATTCACTTATTCCAAAAAAAAAATCTTATCAAATAATAATAATTAATTAATAACAATATCACATTTTGTCCTTAAAATTTAAAATATATATAGTAACTTTGGGTTTGTGTGACATATATAAGGTGTTTAGAGAATCAAGAAAAGCATTCCTATGAAGGAATACATAAATTTTGAACTCATTAAAAAAAAACAAAATTATGTTTTTAGGTTATTAAATAGCATTTTATACGAAGGTCCAAAATATTTCAAATCTTACCTATTTCAGATTTACATTTTAGCCTTCGTAAATTCATATTTGACCTTTATATATTGAAACTTTCTCAACATGCATTTAGCTGCATATGCTGCGGTTCATTCCCCTCAGTTGGGCTAGAGAAACCACTCATATGAAAAAGAATTAAAATTCACTCACATAATTAAAGCCAATTGACATGCATTCGAACCCAAAGAATTATATTTGAATCCCTATTTTTTTCTGAATCCATATGATCATCAGCCATTTCTGAATCATTTTTTAATTCCTTTTCTGACCTCTTATTTGGGTTCATGCATGGTTTGCCACTTACCCAAAATCTTGAAAATTTCTAAGTCAAAATCAAGCATAATTGATTACTTAATTATGACTCAGGATACCAATATATATATATAGTTTTTGGTAAGTATGTGGTGACTAATAATTTAATGCAATTTTGTAATTGTTCAGGAAATATATATTTGTATTTATTAATAACAAAATGCAAGCTACTACATATGGAAGAGAGAGATTTATGTCATAACCATTGATTAAGGGCATTAATTTCGAAAATCAAGAAAATTAAGAAGTAACTGTAAAAGAACCTTTTAGAAAATCATGTTGAATTCAGATTTTTTGAAACTTTTTTTATGTAAACAACATGGAAAGAAATCAACTGAGATCATGCAAACAGGGAAAATAAATTAAAACATACTCCAAAAGGCAAAAGCCATTGACTGCTTGGATGGGAAAAAAAATTAAAAGACTTTTTAGGATTCCTTTATCAAACCCATTTAAAATAATTACATTTAAATTGGACTCAAATTTTTTTGTTAGAACACCAAAAACAAACTTAGGAATACTGGTAAACATGGCTCTGCAGCTTGGTTTTGCCAAGGTTTTCTTTGCAATATTCTTTTTGGCATCCCTCGCCACAGCTCACAATGCAAAGACTTTCAATGTAAGAAATTATGGTGCCGTTGCCGATGGACGAAAAGACAACAGAAAGGTACCACTGTTGGATGCTTTGTATCTCCTTTGATTTTTTTTTTTTTGAGTAATTTTTTATGTGTATGTGCATGTATTCGTGTTTGTATAGGCTTTTTTGAAGGCATGGAGGGACGCTTGCAATCAAAAAGGAATTTCTCGGGTTTATATCCCTGGAGGAGTTTACGTGTTGGGAACAGTGGAATTCCTGGGTCCATGCAAAGGGCCAATAACGTTTTTGATGACAGGAACTGTAAGAGCTCCAGCCGGTCCTTTGAGTACTGATGAATGGATAACATTTCGATATGTAAACAAGTTGATAGTGAAGGGAGGTGGAACATTGGATGGTCAAGGAGCCTCTGCGTGGCCTTACAATGAATGTGACAAGAACTCTAATTGCCGGTCTCTTCCTATTGTGAGTATATTTTTAGTTTTCTTTATTATCAATGGTGTTGAGATTTCTCATTATTGATGACTTAATTATTGTTCTGGTTTTCAATTTTGACGCAAACATTTTGAAGAAAATTTTCCTTTCAGTTTATTATATCAAGTTTCTGATTCTATTTTTTTATAAATATTATTGGAAAAATCAATTAATTTTAGTTTTGTTGTTAGAAAAATGGATATCTAACTTTCTGATGGCCTGATTCAGTCAATGAGATTCGAGTTCGTGACGAATTCCAGGATTAAGTACATAAGATCAATCAATAGCAAAAATGGGCATCTCTCATTCTTCGCCTGCAAGAACGTAAATGTGACAAACATCGAGTTATCAGCGCCAGGTGATAGCCCTAATACAGATGGAATCAAGATT
The DNA here is from genome assembly GCF_053813885.1 of Theobroma cacao. Lineage (NCBI taxonomy): Eukaryota > Viridiplantae > Streptophyta > Magnoliopsida > Malvales > Malvaceae > Theobroma > Theobroma cacao. Next base: position 10,565,435 of record NC_142645.1, read on the forward strand.
GGAAGCTCAAGAGACATCCGAATTTCGAGCTCCAGAATAAGCACTGGAGATGATTGCATAGCCATCCTCTCTGGAAGCACAAACATCGACATTTCCTATGTTTACTGTGGCCCTGGACATGGAATCAGCGTAGGAAGCCTTGGCAAGTTCCCCAATGAAGACGATGTGAAGGGATTGGTTGTGAGGCATTCTACTTTCAATGGAACAGACAATGGTCTTAGAATAAAAACCTGGGAATCTCCCTGGAGAAGCACTGCTTCCAATTTCACATTTGAAGACATTTTCATGGAAAAAGTTCGCAATCCCATTATTGTTGATCAGGCATATTGCCCCCACCCTCCATGCAATCAACAGGTAAAATTACTTTCTAATGGAAAATGTTTCTTGAATTATGCTCGTTCATTTCCAATATTGTACATATGGGGAACTAATCCTCTTAGAAAGAGTTTAACTGTTGATGAAATGTTTGTTCTTGGTATATATGCAGACAGCCTCTCATGTACAAATCAAAGATGTTACGTACAGAAACATATGGGGCACATCCAGTTCACAGATTGCAGTTTCTATTGATTGCAGCAAACAATTTCCATGCAAAAACATAGTGATGAAGGACATCAATTTGGCTCATCTTGGACGTGAAGGACCTTTAAAATCACATTGCTCCTATGTCGATGGCCACTTCTATGGCCGACAGAATCCTCCCTCCTGTTTTTAGTACTCTAACTTGAAGCATTTTCATTCCGAAATTCAGCTTCAGGTTTAGGATCTTTTACTCACTCTACATGTAATTCTGGGCTCATACAGCTGTCTGCAAATTTTCCGTATATGTAGCTTCTAGCTTTCTTTCTTTCCCTTTTTGTTTTTAATAAATGAAAATTTGTACTTGTGACTGTAATTCAGAATTGGGTTTAGGGTTATACATTGAACAATTGCTTGTTATTACACAAGATCCTTCGGATTTGAGTCTTATTTCCCTAAAACATTATGATTGTTATATATATGAATATGATTTTGTCTTGAAAAAAAAAAAGGAAACATTCCATAAATTTCATGGCTCATTTGTTTTGATTTGAACTTGCAATAATTAGATTCTAAAGTGTCAAGCTTTTAATCCTTGGTCTCTTCGAAGACAATTGAATCTAGAAGTTCATAATTCAAGAAAAATTAAAAAAAAAAGTTATAGAAATTCTTAAGTTTTTGTATAGATATTAAAATGCAGAAAATATAATTTTGTTAATGTAAAATTGGAAAAAAAATGATTAAATAGAAGTAAATAAACAATTGTTGATTTATTATAATTTTTTGTGTAATAATAAAAAACAGAGTATTGATCGGTTTAATCGATTTAGTATAAAAATAAAAAATCAAACAAATCAAGAATTTATAAAAAAAAAAAGTAATTAAATCAACCAAACTACCTCGTAAAACAAGACAGAATTAATCGAAACCAAATCAAATCGATTCGGTTAGATTCAATTGGTATTTAAATAAAAAAAAAAACCTTAACCGGTTAAGTTCAATTGGTTTTTCATTTTTTTTGTTTACTGTTATGCTGTAGAAAGAATAAAATGAGCAAGTGAAACAAGCCATAGCTTGTGGCTTGTGGGTATCACGACTCACAGTTGTTGATAGTTCTTTTATGTCTTTGGAGCTTTGATTGTTGTCAGAATTGTGGGTTAGTGGTGCTAGTTGTTGATATTGGGGACAGATTGTCAATTTGGGGTTTGGTGGGATAGACATCTAGAGAAAAAGAGAATTAGGAAATTAAAAAACAAAAAATCGGAATTAAGAACAAAATGAGATTTAACATAGTTGTAAATAAATTATTAGTTCGATTATTTAGTCTAATCGGTTGAAATATTTAATTAAATAAGTTAATTAAATAAAAAAATACTAAAATTGAAAAAATTGAACCTAGATAGCCAAACAAGGTTAATTTCGGTTGATTTTTTAATTTTTAACTGACTCTTGCAAATAGTTACAGCTATAATAATCTTAAATATTAATTAACTGTAAATCATATACTTTTATATTTATACTATAGTTATCAATATTATATAAAATACGATGCATATTATGTGACATATTACCATATTAATAAAAAACGATATAAATCAATATATCACATCATTTTGATTAAGTATAAAATATGTATCGCACGATATGTATACGATATTATATACTTTTTAAGTTTTATTTTAGTCTTATCTTTATTTATTTGTTATTTTCTTTTTTGTACTCACTACTATTAAAAGAAAAATTAATTAAAAAAATATTAAATATTACTTTATTCTCTCTGGATTACTCTCTTTTCTCATTACTATTTGAATACTAATTTTCTCTCTAGTTTTTCCTTTTAAAAAAACCTTATCTTTAGTATATTTCACATCTATCAAGTGCTTCGAATAACCACAGTCAATAAGCCAAATAATTTTTCGAATGTAAAATGCTTTATTTATAATTTTTTTTTAAAAAAGCTTTATTTATAATTAACATATATCAATTTAAAACATTTTAATTTTCGTAAGTTGGATCTACATAGTCTAACATTTTTTTGGCATGTAAAATAATACTATATGTTACAATATTAATGAAAAACAATACAAATTAATATGTTGCATCAATTTGATCAAATATCAAATTGCACGATATGCGTATAATATCATTTTTTAAAGTTTTATTTTACTTTTATTTTTATTTACTTGTTTTTTCTCTATTGTACTCACTAATATTAAAAGAAAAATGAATGAAAAGAACGTTGAGTTTTACTTTAATTATTCTTAGTTTTTTTTATCAAAGTATCGAACATATATCGCACGATATGCGTACGATATTGTCTTTTTTTAAGCTTTATTCTACCTTTGTCTTTATTTACTTGATATTTTCTCTCTCTTGCACTCACTATTATTAAAAATTATTTTTTAATATATAATTTAATGTCCAATCGATCTTTATATGTACAAAAAAAATCATAAAATTATAAATATAATACTTTTAAATACATTTATGCATATCAAACATGCACCAATTGACATAGTATTTGCTAGACTTTGGATAGAGATGGATGCAAAAGTAGCAATACAAATGATTTAAGAGGGCCATCAGGGATCTTCTAGGACTCGATATTTGCTGGCTTCCATTCGTAGATGCTTGAGTAGTATCTTGTTCCGGATTTCACACATCGATAGAGAAGGGAACCAAGCAGCAAACCTCCTATTAAATCAAGGGTATACGCATCAGAACTTGTAAGTATTTTCACAAGCAGACGGACGGCTCAGAGGTATCCTTAGATTAGACAAAGTTAGCTTACTATATGTTCGCTTTAAATGAATGTAAGGGAGTAGTACTCTTAGTTTATTATTCCTTTTTATTAATTCACATAGATTTTTGTAATATGGATGTGTTTCAATTTTATGACTGTAGCAAAAAATATGATCATAAAATGAAACACTCCATTCTAAGTGTTTATCATATTTACATTTTCTGTTTTAAACTTTATTTTAACTTATTGTCTCAATGTAATAGTGAGGAAAATCCGTTTTACGGTAGCATCAAAAGTTATGCACGTAAAATGGTTTTCCTTACTCTAGGTGCTTCTCCGAAACTCTTTCATGATCATGTAATTTGGAGATACGGTTCATGTCCCCCTCCTTTGTACTTTTTATTCGTAATTAATAAAATTTAACAAGGTTGCTGGGCCCTGCGTGAATTTCCAGCATAAAAAAAAAATATGCACCAATTGACATGCATCTGGACCCAAAGAATCATATTCGAATTCCTATTTTTTTATGAATTCATTTGATCATCAGCCATTTCTGAATCATCTTTTAATTCCTTTTTTGCCCTCTTATTTGGGTTCATGCATGGTTTGCCACTTGCCCAAAATCTTGAAAATTTCTAAGTTAAAATCAAGAATAATTGATTACTTAATTATAACTCAGGATACCAAAATATCTATATATGTAGTTTTTGGTAAGTATGTGGCGCCTAATAATTTAATGCAATTTTGTAATTCTTCAAGAAATATATATTTGTATTTATCAATAACAAAATGAAAGCTACTACATATGGAAGAGAGAGATTTATGTCATAACCATTGATTAAGGGCATTAATTTCGAAAATCAAGAAAATTAAGAAGTAACTGTAAAAGAACTTTTTAGAAAATCATGTTAAATATTTAAAAGCATGCAATCTTGGTAAGTGTTTTTTGCCGGATTGAAAAGAGACTGACCATAACCATATATGCATACCTATTATATCTGTTAAAGGTTTAAGTGCTGCTAGTCCCAATTTACACCAGTTTAAATGTTGTTTTTCCTCCTCTACAAAAGCTCTCGGAAATGATATACAACTTTAATATAGAAATGAAAAAAAAATTACTCTAAATAAAAAGATATTAGAGGTTTATTTTTATGATTTAGTAACTTAATTTTTTTTATAGGTTACCTGCTATGTTACAATAATAACAAAAAAACTTATGAATTGATATGTTGTATTTTTTTTATTAAGTATGGAACATGCATAGTACGATACATTTTCCTTTTAAGAAAAATGATACATCTTTTAAGCTTTATCTTATCCAATTAGCAAAAGCTCATTTATTTATTTATTTTTTTGGTTGAAACATAATAAACTATATTTTTATGGATTTTAATATTTAAAATTTAGATAATAGAGAAAAAATAATAAAAAATCAAATTACTCTTTTAACTCCAACATGTTAAATGTTTTTTAATTTTTAATTAAGAAATTAAAATGAAAAATATATATCGTTTAAGAAATTAAAATGAAAAATGTATATTGTATTTAAAAATAATTATTATTAAGGAATATGTGTAGAGTTTAAATTAAAGATAATTCAATTTATGCCATATAATTGTTAATTTTATTAATAAAGAATTTTTTTAAAAAATTTCTTTATTTTATATGTTTATATGTTATTTATAATTAATTTAAAAATTTATTACTTAATCTTATAATTCAATAGTCGATATTAAAAAAATAAAATTTTAATACATCATAAATATCTCAATTTAACAATTAAAATCTAAACTATATAAATTGAGACTCGTTAATTATTTTTTTTTAAGAAAAAAGAAAACCCATTAGCAGTATAGGGCTTCTCAGTTCTTGGGTTGTTCTTTCAAACTTGTAAACCAAATACAATGCTTTTGGGTCTTTTCGAGTGTACAATAATAATGGCATTCAATGCATATTACTTTATTTAAAGAAAGTAGATTTATTTAAACCAATAAAATAGTTACGGTTAAACAGGAAAATTGAAAACATTGTTTATGAGATAATTGGAGGAAAAACACTTGATGAGACAAGATAGAACTCCATCAATCCACCACATTTTAAGACAAACATAATAATAATAATTAAAAAACAAAACAAGTTCCCTTGCTTTATTCTATGGTTTTGTATTACTTAGGTTTCTTACTGTTATATTGTGGACACAGTGTTCCTTTTTTGGACCTCCCTTCTGTTAAACAAAATTGTAATTTATAAGTTAGAACTAAGAAGAATAAAGGCAGAGCTTGATAGGGTTTCAATTGCTGGCTCTGATTAGATTGCAGCATACTCTATCAAGCTATCAAGCAAAGGATGCAGGTTTAGAGCTCATTTCCAAAACTATTGAAGGAGTGCGATCTGGTGTATAATGACACCAGATCCTCACTCAGTATGAGCATGCTTAAAACCATCATTAGGAATACATGGAGACTTGGCACCAAAGAAACTCTAAAGATGACATTGTCAAAACAGAAGGGATGGAATAAGGTAAAAAATTCTCAAAGGTCAGGCTTCAATCCGAAGCATGGTCACGATATATCTTCAGTCAAAGATAAAAGTAACTGTTGCGACAGAAAAGATGGAAACAATGAAACAAAAGAAAGTTTCACCATCCCTTCAACACAACAAAGTTTCTCTCCACTGGGAAGTCACCCAATTCCATCCATGGACCTTAAAAGCCTTCTTTGATCAGTTAATGCAATGTTGGACGGGTAACCCGAGGCCTCACAGGTGTCTTTGAAGGACTTACCCTGAAAGTTAGGAAATTGAAACATAGCAGCATTAGCTTAATAGATGGTTTTTGACAAGAATTGAATTTAGAGAAGCAATTCAGAAACACACCTTATAGGCTGGGTTCCTAACACCATCCCACTACAATTCAGTGCAATTATTGCACTTTCCGCCTGTCATTAAAGGGGAAAATAATCAGACTAAGCCAAGGCACAAAACTTCATGCAGGCAAAATTATTGCTTAGCAAAAGTGTTAGGCTATAGGTTTCATTAACTCATTAACTGCCATCAAATCTTTTTGGATAAAATGTATGCACAAAGACATCATGCTTTCTGCTAATGATGATTGGTTCAGGTGTGCACACATGCATGCACAACTGATTTATGGCAAAAGTGGAAGGACAGATACATATCATAGCACAAACAAGCTGTAATGTGGCAAAAGAATTCAGTGGACGACAACCAATCAGAAAGAGAGTTTGATCATGCAACCTGTTCATGTAGCATCTATGAAAATGCTCTGCAATATCTTAATGAACTATGAAATAAGTCATTCAACTCACATGCACATACATCCTCTACAAGCAAAAAGGAAATAAGTGATTATATATACAGGATTATTATCCTATAAATCGACGGTGGAGTTTTTATATACCAAAAGCAGGGTTAGAGGGTTGCCATATCCCCGGTTAGGATATGTTTTAAAAAATTAATAAATTAATGGGATAAATAAAGGAACAAGTGGCAATGTTCTAACCCTGCTTGTGGAGTTCAAAAACTTCACCGGCGGAGTATAGAATAATAGACCTATATATATATATATATTTCCAAAGCGTATAGTGTTGTGCATAACAGCTCAGTAACCAAAGTCAACAGTGTCTCAAATGTGTTGCTGAAAAGAATTGAAAGAGAGTATATGTGGTTATAGGATTAATCAACCCAAAAATACCAAGTGTGCTATTCTAAATGTAAATTGCTCAAAATAAATTTTCAGGAACATAAAGAAGCACCTGGTAATGTATTTAGCTAGAGGAAAACTGAACATTCTCAAACAATTATGGTAGCATGCACTCAACAAACAACGATTATTTAATGTATTTTTGATTCCCTACTACACTATTTAAAACAGCTTCTCCTCCAATTTCTTTTGCTGCTTTGAACATGACTAAAGAGACGCCAAAACCATAAGTGCACCAAAAATTTAATGTATCTTATATCTTACACCATTCTAGTAAGTCACTAGTGGTTCATCCCATGACATCAGTTGCCAAAATCTACAAAAATTCTATCTCTACGATAAAAGAAAGATCCCTGAAACACTTTTACATAAGAAGCTAGAAGACATATTTGCCAGTTTATACATTATGAACCTAAATTTAGAGTACAATCATTACAAAAGCTCAAGAGGTGTGGGTTGTCCAAAACAGTGACATGACCCTATCCAACCAAGCAAAATATAAAGGTAATACGACTACTACTATTATAATAATTTTAGTACTACCTTATCATTTAATCTTCTTGATATCATTACTAATGCTCAATGCCTACCGCCATCAGATAAAAGGATTATCTCCGGTCAGATTTACCAAAAACAAGTGAATAGATCATAAATTGATAGACTGCTAGGTCCTTCTTATGTTACACACCACAGGCTACGAAGGAAGGTTAACAGTGAGGACATGTCAACAAATAACAAGATTTGAAGCAAAGGTTACTGCATAAATGGAGTGAACCAGCCAACTAGTGTTCTCAATCACAGGATTTTGTAGAATAAAGTAATAAACTCTTGTTTGTTTATTAGTACATTAAAGATAACAGTTCCCAGATGTCTGCAACCAATTTCAGAGAACATGAATTTTTTCTCTTTTTGTGCAGAACAGAGAATATGAAAGTTGAAGTCAATTTTTGTTTCTCAAAGCCACTGTCCACATACTATCATCACATAGGTGAATTCATGGACTAAAATTTGAACTAAACCCTATCTTTCTGCATGGAAAAGGTTGCCATCTCTTTCCCCCAACTAAACATATTACAGTCAAATATATAAGACCACAAAAGAATTAACTTGAAAAAGAAGCTGATCTTGCCTAATGAGAGAACATAAAATCGCTTGAAAAGACCATGTAAGGTCATATGGTCAAGCAAGCCTTAACGCCTTTTAGTGGCATAAATTTCTGTAACTTCTTAGTACTATTACTAATATAAGGTCAATGGTTGCAGCAAATCTGGATGTAGATAAGAAGACTGGTTCCAAAAAGAAGTCATGTTTTACATAGACTTCATTTGGAATCCACTAATCATCTCTAGTTTAATGTAAATTTCTAGAGGATATGAGGTGAAGTTTTCACCCAAAGAAGCTCACTAGTAGCAGGTACATTGAGCATAATCAGACCCAGAAACATAGTTTTCAACGCATCATAAACATAATCTCAACATGATTTTGAACCAAAATCTTTGTCAACATTAGTTCTGTAAACATGATCTTACCATGGCAAATTCAACAAAAGCAATACGGGTTGAATGCACATGATCCCCTAAAAGCCTCAAGCGAGTGACCTGAGAATTAAAAGAAAATGATATCAACCTTCAACAGACCTCTACCTTTAATCTCCATGTCAAAAACAGTTAGAGATAGGCACACATCATTTTGATACTGCACTAACCTCACCACAGGCCGATTCGAAGAAATTCTTCACTTCAGCTTGAGAAACCTACAGTCAAAGTGAAAATGCTTGTGAAGATTAGATCAACTAAATGAAAAAGTTGAAATGAATAACGTACAATCTAATGGAAGAGATGATAACTAATTACTGCTATTATATAAGTGCAGAAAAAACCTCAAACATTCATGTGAGTAAACCAAGGGTTACCTTCTTGTCAATATTTGTACAATAAACTGTCCTGGTACACATTTCCCTTTCATCTTCTGACTGCATTTAGTTAATATAATCATCAACAGTGAAGGCTAGAAAGAAATGTATACAGTGAAACTCCAAGAGCTATATAGTAATGGTGAAACAGCATAGCACAAAGTGAAGCATTCTTCAAAAATGAGACAACAAAGAGCCAGAAAGTTATTCATCCATACCCTAGGGAGAAATGTAGGGTTCACAGGAAGGATGGCAGTTTTTGAAGGCAAAACCTTAACAGGATAGAAGCCAAGCATGGTCCCACCAAGGTTCAAAGCAGCTCTTGCACCTTCTGTGAAAACAAATTTCAATAAAATGTAACATGGGAATAAATACACATTGATCTATACAAGAAAACTTTAATTTCAGTTTACAGCAGCTGCTTACCTTCATCTGCAAATTCAACAAATGCAAAGCGAAGAACTGAATGTGGATCACCACAAACTCGGCAATCAACAACCTACAAAATAATAATTCCCAATCCACTTCAGAATTGTCATATATATAGTATCTATCACATAAGCTATCAAGTGGAAAGCAATCCTATCAAGTGGTACCAACCAAAGACTCAACATCCTTTTTTCTCTCAAGAAGAGAGGAGAATACAAAAACTTCAAAATCAAACTTAAAAGTTCTATTGGCATTTAAGAATGTTCTAATAGAAGAACCAAAATATGAAATAAAGACCCATGCTTCAATAAGATACAAAAATGGAAAACTCAGAGGCTTTTGCACGTATCAGAGAGTGAGAGAGACTCTATATATGGAAATGATAAAGCTAGAATGCTGTTATAAATAATTCTGCTTTTCTTACGAAAGAAGGATAAAGTTGTGCAATATACAGCTTTGGCCAGGAGCAAGAGATATAACAACAAAAGATTTCAAGTGAGTATTGTAACTTACTTGTCCACAATTACTAAATAAGCCAGCAAGCCGCTCTTCAGTAATCTAAAACAAAGAAAGAAGTGATTTTTTATAAGTGACTTCTCCTAATCAGAATGAAACAACATAAAAATTACAAGAATGGTGATGTTGGCCTTTGTTTGAACTTACAGTCTGATCAATATCAGAAACATATACTGTTCGCCTAATACTATCTTCTCTTTGAGCTCGAAAAGCTCTACCGTTAAGCCTTCTTCTACCCTGGTTGTAGTTATTTCTTCTCTGAAAAATACAACTATAACCATTTACCAAATTTAACCAACGTAAAAAATTAACAAATTCAAGATCATCACGTGTCCATATTCAGCATAACATCATCCCACATATGACAGAGGAAGAAAAGCTAGCTCCAATCCAATCAAAGTTCCAACAAGTCAATCAACGTAATAATTAGACAACAATTAGGCAGACTAAAGCCCTTGAAAGTATAAATGCCAGCAAAACACAACAATTTGTTAATCCAAAGAAAAAAGAAATAGAAACCAGTTCAAAATGCAGAAATGAATAGGCAAAGACACAGGAAGCAAATTGCCAAATTAAACCCATTAGGATTGCAAAACAAAGTAAACCCTTAAACCCCAATTCAACTATGCAATCAAAACCATATCCAACCCCAAAACCCTCATCATCAGCAAAATTACAAGGAAATAACATTTTGCAACAACAGAAAGACAACCCCAAAAAAAAAAAACTAAAATTAGAAATTAACAAATACCTAGCATTCAAAACATAAATGTAAACAAAAATGCAATTACAAAAAATGTAAATGATCCGTGAAAAAAAATTACCCTTCTGTTGGAGAAATTCTCATTCCCAACTGATTGCTTATTGATAGGCACCTGATTAAAATTATTATTAGTATTATTATTATTGGTCTGATTGTGATGGTAAGATGATGGGAAAAATTCTTTGGCCAAAGGATTCAACTTTGTGAACATATCAACCAACTTCTGCACATTAAATTCCTTTGATTCTGATTTGGCTTTCTCCACAACCAAATTGTTGTTGTTATTGGCAGCTGCTGCTGCTGCTGCCGCCTCACCTGACTTGTCAGCAACTGCAGCCATGGAATCAAAACCCCCCAAGAAGAAAAGGACAAAAAACAAAAAACCGAATGACCAGAAGAAATGAGAATTTGCTTTTGTAAATTTATTCTCTTTATTTCTTCTTCCTTACTACAGAGCAAGAAAGTTGAGAGCTTTAGAGAATTTTTTCCCCTTTTCTTGATTGTTGATGCCTAATAATAGATACCCATTTAAAATAAAATTGTCTAGAAATGGAAATAAAGAGAAAATGCAGATTGGGTTTCCTTTTTTTTTCAATTTGGGTGTGTTTAAATTAAATGGATAAATATCTCAAGATTATTAAAGGCAAAAAAAAAAGAGAAAGTAAAAGAATTAGGGTTTTTGGAGGAACTGATATGAATGATCAAAGAAAAGAAAAAAAAGGGAGAGAGAGGAGTGGAGGAACGAACAACAGTTGATACTTGTGGGGTTTCTTTTCCTTTATTTTCTTCCCAAAAAATAAAAAGGGAAAAGAATTTGGTGGAGACTGGAGAGAAAGAGAGAGAGAGAGAGAGAGAGAGAGTAATAACTAATAAAGTGAGGGAGGTACGTTAAAAATAGGAGTGGGAAGGACAGCTATAACGTAAAGATGACTTAAGACTTTTGTTGGTTTCTATTTTTCTCAAAGTTTTTTCTTTTTTCTCTTTTATAGTTTCAATGTGAGGATTGGATATGTCATCATCATCCATACTCACTGCTATTTTCTGGGGTTTGTTGGGATTACAATCCCCTATTCATCTTTTCTTTTTTTTTTTCCTCCTAATTCCCATAATTCTTATCTTTTATTTTTATCATAATAATTCAACCTTCTTAATTTTTTTTAAATTATTTTATATTTCTACGAAATTATTAATACTTGTATTCAAGGTCGTAGGAGTCTATATTATATAACACGATGATGAATTTTCAATGTGGTTACCATTGTTTACGATAATAAGCTTAATGTCTAGTTCGACTACATTTTTTAAAATGGTTTATCCACTTTAAGTAAAATTGAAAATAGAGGTTTTGTGGGTAAAATTTAGAAGTTTGAATTATTTGTCAAAATGAAGATGTTTTTAATCAGTTCACATAGTTGCAATTTGGCAATGCTTTGTAAAAAGTTCTATACCAAATATATTTTGCCTAGTTAGGCCAAACATTGGTTATGTTTTATCAATAACTACCTTGCCAAAATACTTAATTTAATTCCGAATCAATTATTGTAAGATTTTAACTTTTTTTAAGAGTGTATATTATCGATTTTGAGAGAAATTATATACGAGAATAATTTAATACTTAATTCTCCATCAGTCACTTTGATTAATTTTATTATTATAGTATTTTTAAAAAGCGAGTTTAGGGCGTTAATTATAATTTATTTGTGATGTTATGGTTTAATAATTTAATTCTTGTATTTTAGTGCTTGGCGGCATGTGAAAACAAGAAATCAACGTGATTTTGGTGTGTTTGACAATTTGGTTTATGTTAATGCAACGCTGATGTTTTGTCTTGTAACGTGGTAAATAATTTCAGTTGCTCAACTAAAGTCAATTTGTTTTGCCATGACCATTTCGTTGGCAAGTTATTTGACAATATTGAACTCTCTTTGATTCTTGAAATAAAGTTTAAAAAAGAAGAATAATTTTTTTTTGCTAGAAAAAGAAGAATAATTAAAATATTATAAAAAAAAAAAACCGAAAAGGTCGATGCATTATCTTAATGGAATATTTAAATTTCTAAAAAAAATGGAGCACTAAGATTATAATAAACCATTATTAGTTTCAGAAAAAGGCTTAATATATTTAATAATTCAAGCCTTTCCCCTTATTTTAATATTAAAAATTTCTTTCCTGGAGTCAAAATTTCTTTGTGTGAAGTTCATAGAATCACATACTTGATGAATTATAGTGGAGGAGAAAATAGTTGTATATGTTAAAAGTTTAAAATGAATCAATATTATTTTAAAAAATAAATATTATGAGAAGAAATACGAATGTATCATTGCTAATTTGGCTATAAAATTAAATATTTAGAGAGAAATAGTGTTTAAAATATAACATCTCAAGGGCTACAAATTTGAGAGTCGAATTCAGGTCATGGTACGAACAAAATAAGATTTATAAAAAGAAAAAAAAATAACTTTTATGGTATAATTTTAAAATTTTTATGTAAAAAAACAACTATATATATTTAAACATTTGATTCATTAATTGATGCATAATCTCTTATTTAAAAAAAATTCAAATCCTCTTCCCCTAATTAATATATATATATATATATATATATAATGGTGAAACTAATTTGGAAAAGCAAACCTAGAAATATAGGCATTGAATAAATGTGTCCTAATTTATCAATAAACTTATTTCCTTTTTAACACATTTCATTTTCCATCCTTCTTTCTCTAGATTTCTTCCTTGCTACCATCACCCATGTTGAATACTAAGTTGTCCCTACTCTTTAATTTCCTTTCCTTTTTTTCTTTGACTAAATATTCGTTTTAAGATTTAAAGTTTGTCAAAAAAAATTCATTTTTTTAAATTAAAATGTACCATTTTAGATTTTACCCATTTAAAAAAGCCAATGACAAAATATAGTAAATACAATCAATAAGTCTAATGCTTTTCTTGAAGGTAATCCTTAACAAATATAGATTTCAATCTTTCAATCTTTTAATCTTTTAATCTTTTAATAGTAATTTATTCATTTTTATCTTTAATTTTTTTTAAATGGATAAAATTGAAAAGACTGTATTCTAATTTGAACAAAATAATAAATTAAATTTGAGCATATTACCTTTTTCTTTTTTATCTAGAGCTCAAATTTGTCACTTTTAAGTAAACTGAGGACTATCAACATCTCCCATCAAATGCCTCTTAATCAAACTCCACTAGCAGCTTGAACATCACCTTCTAAAGTCGATGTGGATCATAATTGCACTATTAAATGGGGTTGGTGATTATAATTATTCCAAATCTAGCATCTTTTGGGAGCAAAGGTTCTTAATGATTTGATTTTTTGTTGTCTTTGGCTGAAATTTCACACCAGCTACTTATGTCTAACCAGTTTGGATATGTTCAAATGATATTGATTGCTCAATGACATGTTAGGGAAATGTCTATATTAATAATAATACTATTAATCATTACAATAACAATGTTAATATTGATAAAAATTGATAATATTATGATATTTTTTTATGAAAATTACTATATTCCGTTGCATATGAATTTTTATTTCGTGCGACAATAATTTATTGATCCAATTTTAAAAAAATGATTAATTAATTGATAGATCTTCTCATCAATCATAGATCTCGTCTTGAATTTATTCAATAAATTATTATCATGTTAGGTATAAATATGATTCACACTCTAAATTTTCATATCATATAAAGTAAAATATTTTTTTATTTTAGAATCGAGAATTAATTTAAATTTAATTTTTTAAATAGAAAAATATAATATTAATTATTAAATTAAATATTCGGATACATCGATATTTTTAGATTTATTTTATTTGTCGAATTTTACAGTCATTTAAGGAGCAAATTTAGAATTTGAAAATTTTTAGAAGTAAATTCTTAGATTGAGAAAAATATTAATATGAATTTAGAGCATATGAAACAAGCTCTAATATAATAACATTAAATTCTCAAAAATTATAATAATAAAAAAAGTTTGGGTAGTTGGAGGGCTAGAATTGGTATCGGGGGAGCTGCCAAAGATAATGAAAGAATTTCTGACATTGAGAATCATATGTCTTTTTCCTCAAGGCTTGCTTTCCATTCTTTATCTTTTATTACTAATTGATTATTTTTGCTATACATATTATATTATGGTTTGCGTAGCCCAAGGCTGTTAGTTAGAAATTAATATTATATATATTTTTGCATATGATTCTTATTTATTTGCCTAGAATTGTGGGTTGAGGAGTGTGTTATTAGATGGGTGGGTTCACAAAGTGACAAGCATCATTCACTTGCAATCTTTATTAAATGCTATGCAAGTTGCAACGTAATGGTGAAATTATTAGAATCATTTTTCTCATTTCTATTTTTTTTCTTCACTTTTGCACTTGTTGCTTGTCCAAAATAAAACACACCCCAATAACACTATCTTTTGTACAACCTAGAGATTCTATACTCAGCTTACTGTTTTATTTTTTTTATAACATGTTTGGTTTGTAAAATAGAATATTATTTTATAAGAATACAATAAAATAAAAATAGTAAAAATAATTATGATATAATTTGATTTATAAAATAAAAAATTATTTTATAATTATTTTAATATTTAGTTGACAAAAGTAATTTTAGAATAATAAAAGGATAAGAGATAAAACATATCTTTTACTAACATTTATATTTTTTAATTTGAAATATAAATTTTTTATAATTTATTAAAGATATTAATAACTTATATGATTATTTACTTTGAAGTGTGAATGTTTTTGATAATTTATTGATAATTAAAATTTTAATTTGAAATATTAATTTTTTAATTTTTATAATAAAATATAAATAATTTATAATTTATTTAAAATATAACTTTTACTTTCATTTTTTTTTCTCTATTTTTATTTTTGTTACTTTCTCTTTTTTTTTCTTTTCTTTCCTCTTTCGCCTCTCGATCACACGAGATGTAGCTAGTGCAATGGAGCGTTGTGTTGCCACAACAGTTGGAGGACAACAACAATGGAGGAAATTTAGAGAGAGGATTGAGGTTGATGTGGGAGAGAGAAAGAAAAGGAAAGACATTTACATGTTAGAGTTGGATTTTGTTATATATAAGGAAATAATTTTACAAAATGATTAAGGGTACTTTTATCTAAGAAATATTTTGGTTTGTTCCCATGGTGCGGAATAACTATTGTTATTGACTTCTCTCGAAATGGTTTTTTCTTAGAGTGGTCATTTCTCATATCAAACTCAAGCATAGGGAAAAAAATTGATACCCCTAACCAAATATGTTGACTGCTTTTTTTACATGTTTGGCTGAAAATAAAAGAAAAACTCTAGCTCTATGTATCAATATTAGTCTCTTTTTAGTAGAATTGATACAAGAATCAATAAGAGAGTAACTCAATTGATAAGTTTGTTTGCCTTGATATAAATTATTTTATAATGTTCGAATTTATTTTTGATCCTCTATTGGTGTTAATTTTGAATGCATGATCTTTGTAGGTACAACATATCTTACCTTAAAATAAGAGATTGACCAATCTATTTAATATAATGTTTCTTTGAAAAGAAATTGATACAAATAAAGATCAATTTGTTTTAACGTAAAATATTTTTCAAAAAATATTTTCAGAACTTATACTTGTTTGGAAAATAAAAAATTTATTATATATGTAAAACATTTTATACTAAGTTTAAGAGTATAGGTTTGATGAATATTAATATTTAACTTAAAATATTAAAAAATTTAAAATAATAATATTTAACTTAACAAAATTTTAAGTTTTTTTATTTGAAAATTTAACTTAAAATATAAATATTTAAATTATTCAATACTATTAAAATTAAAAAAATTTAATAAAATTATTCAATACAGTTAAAATTTTTTATTTATAAATTGAATAAATCTTATTAATAAGCATAATAAAAAATATTTAAATGATCGTCACTCATTTATAAGTATAAGTTTTAGATGTCTTACACAATTGATAAATATAGATATTTTTATTATGTTATGGTAAAAAAGTGATGAGATGAATTTTTTTTTTTTTAAATTAGAGCTTACTTTCATAACAATATGTGGCTAAATGTTTTGAGAAATAATATTATTGATTTTATCTATTTTCATTTTCATTCCGAATTCTGATCTAAAAACCAAATGCTATTATTGTTTTGTAATCAACTCTTATTTATCATCTTAACATCTAAATAATTCCATCAATGACTGTACAAAATATTTTTCATAGAATACGCCAAACAATTGAAAATATTTTCAACAGGTTATTTAAATAATAAAAATTATTAAATTTTCTTGTAAATTATTTTTTATTAGCAAATGGACCGTAAATTTGAAATTTATTTACTTGAAGTTCAAAATAAAATATTTTTATCTTTGTTTTTCTAATCAAGTTCACTAGCATAAAATATTGTAATTTTGTCAAATGTTTGGTCCTACGACTGATATGATGTACCTTTGCTTTTTCAAATGTACTTACTCCTTTTTCAAATTAACTTCAGACTATACAAAGCAGAATCTATGAATAAAAGTGCTATATTCACTCACCATTTTTACTGAACAATTATGGTAAAGTTATTATATCATAATCATATGTTAAATTAGGTAGAGACATGTGATGCACATTCTGAATTAAATAGGAGAGTATAATTGAATAGAATGTCCCCTTTTTACTCAACTTTTTCAAGGAAAATTTTCATATGCTTGTGACTGCATGATTCCTTCATCCACCCATCTTTGTTCATAAGAAACAAAAGGTATTTAAAATGACATGGAAACAAGACCAACTTTTATTCTTTTAGCATTAACTTTCTTTTGGCAATTTCCATTTCTTTTTCTTTTTCATTTTCCCCTTTTAACGCCATGATTGTGTCTGGAAGCATTTGAGACATTGAAGGTCGAAAGGACAAGCACCTCATGGAAGTACAACTATGAGTGGTTGAAATTTGGAATTTGATAAAGGGCCATTTTTGGAGGATTTTGAAACTGTATGCCTTTGTTTATTCAATGATGGTGATTTTATTGCATGTGCCCTAAAAGTAATAGTAAACTTCCATCACAAACCCTTAATTTCTTTTTTAAGGTTTAAGGCCATTAAACAAGTTTAACTTCATTAATTTTCATTCAATGTTTTTTCGATCAATAAAGGGAGAAATTAAAAGAAAAAAAAAAGAAAATATAATATTGGGTGAAAGGGGTATAGATTTCACCTCAAAAATATATTACTTAAATTTTGTATATATTTTCTTGTAAAGAGTTGTGCATTTTACAATTTATTGCCATTAATTAGATTTCGAAGAAAGAAGTAATAGTGTAATAGGTTCAATAGAATAGATTACTTGCTGAAAAGAATTCCTAATTCATTTTACTTAATAATGATGGAGTAAATGCTTCATTACAGCATGTAAACTTTAATTTGATTCAATTAAGAATTTATACTGTTGAAATAGTTTCATAAACTTTAAGTTTGAGCGGGTAGCAAAAGAAATGATGGGTGGCAAATGATTTGTTTATTGGGTTTAGCCGCTTATAATGTACAGTTTAGTTCCAAACTCAATTGGTTTGTGGTGTGGGGTCTGGGTTGTTTGCATGTTGGAAATGTAGGATGGGCTGGCTTTTGTTTTTGGGCTGAGTTGGGAAGCTGTTGGCTTGGGGGTGACAATTGGACAGTTTCCAAGCTTGGTTTTAATTGGGGTGGGTTTGGATTTTGTAGGCTTTTGTTACATTGTTGGGTTCTGGCCTTGTGGGGAATGGGTGGGGTGACATCCTCCTCCAAAATGTCCACACTATAAAAGTCAAGAATCTCTTAATAGCAACAACTAAAAACTTTGAAATGCAAAAAGAATAACAAATCAATCAAAGAAGAGACATCAATAAGACCAAATGCTATTAAAGATACAATCACTAAAAACTTTGAAGTAACACAGCTTTTTACTTTAGGGATACATTTCAAATTTGACCTTAATAGCTAATCTCTTGGCACTTGGCAAAAGTAAGAATGATTATACCACTTATAAAATGAGAAAAAGGTAAAAGAAAGAAAAGACAAATTACAAACTTGAAACAGAGTATTTATCTCGGATGACAACACTTTCAGCTAGCACACATCTTACCATACCATTAATCTGCAACTAATTGCTTCTTCTATGGCGTTGATGACCATTTTTCAACCTTTTCACCTTTCGAATTTGATCTCCTCCAACCAACCTCAGAAGCCATTGAGATTTCTCAGTTGAAAAAAACTAGATTCTCTATAATCAATCCAAATATCACTCCGCAACCATACCCCTATTAAGGATAAACACGATCACCAAATAGATGCAACTTGAAGATTTCATTACTAACTAATTGATCGTTATGTTATCAAGATTAAATTCAAGTGTAGATAAGATTTATTCTCTTATCATGATTAAATTTAAGTGTTGATAAATTTTATCATCTACTAGTAAACTTTATCATCCTGTCATTAGCATGCTATAAATATATGTACAAGATGTAGTTCATTTATAAGTTGAATACAAAAAAATCCTTTGCCTATTTTATCTAAGCTTTTTCGTGTTTTATATGGTATTAGAGTCTTTCGTAGCTTAACAGCAGCTAAATTCTGATGGTGGCCTCCACTGAATCTACAACTACCCCTACCCCTACCTCCTCCCTTACACAACAAAACAGCCCAACTGCCCTCATCTCCATCAATGCTGTAGCCTAACTTCCACTCAAACTCAACTCCATAATTTTCCCTCCTGGCAGCTACAATTTAATTCCCTCATTGCAGGTTATGATCTTGTAGGATATTTGACTAGAGCCACACCATGTCCAGCCCCAGTGATCACCACCAATAGCATTTTAACACTAAATCCTGCATACCAACTATGGTATAGACAAGATCAATTCATTCTCAATGCTATAGTAGCATCCTGTTCAGAATCATTTGTTCCACTGATAACCATTGCCAAAACATCCCAAGATGTATGGCAGAAACTCTCACAAATGTTACAAGCAAAACAAGGTCTAGGATCATGTCGCTCAAGAAGAAACTTACTGTTTTTGCACTCAAGATAACAAATCAGCGACAAAATATATGCAGCACATGAAAAGCATAGCCGATGATCTTGCTATGGCACAAGCACTAATGGTGGAAAATGATTTGGTAATTTTCATCTTATATGGTCTTGGGGTAGAATATAAAGAGATTTCAACAGCCATTTGAGCTAGAGAATCGATAATCACATTTGAAAAGCTACATGACAAGCTCACTGACTTCGAAAACATAATCAAGCTGGATGATGTAATTACCATCCCAGCTGTCACTGCTAATTACATTAAGAAAGTCAGGCATCCTTCCATTATGAGAGGAGGTCACACCAAAGGCCATTACTCCAACAAATGTAATGTTCAATACTAACGGAGGAAATCTAATTCATTTGAATTTTCAAATGCCAAACCAATATGCCAGTATTGTGATAGAATAGGACACACAGCAAAAGCATGTCGCAATAGCAGAAGATCGACCAAAGAACCAATCGCCAACTTCACTTCCATTAAACCAGCAATCGATCAAAGCTGGATTGCAAACTTAGGAGCCTCCCATCATGTCACTTCTAACTTGCACAACTTGTCTCCATATGCTGATTATGGTGGCCTACATGAACTCATTGTGGGAAATGGCACGGGTTTGCATATTAAACACACCGGCTCTACCCTTATTCCAGTACACAACAAATCACTTCATCTATCCAATGTCTTACATGTTCCTAACATGAATACTAACTTGATGTCAGTATCTAAAGCTTGCAAGACTAACCATGTCTCTATTGAATTCTTTTCTTAGCATTTTCTGATAACTGATTTAAGCACGGGGCACCTCTACTGAAAGGTTTGAATAAAGATGACATTTACCATCTTCCAATGAGCATGCCACATTCTTTGTTATTTGCAACAGCACTGGTAAGTTCCAAAACCTCTTTTGACACCTGGCATAACAGATTGGGACATCCTTCTTGTAGGATATTAAATTACATGTTAAAGTCATTAGGACTATCTCTTAATTCCTCCAAACAATTGTCAATCTGTAATTCCTGTCATTGTAATAAAAGTCACAAACACCCTTTTCATATCTCTAGCCTTAAAAGCTCAAAACCACTTAAACTCATGTACACTGATGTTTGGGGGTCCTGCACTTATCGAATCTATTGAAGGATTTTCTTATTATATATTGTTCGTTGATCACTTCACTAAGTTCATATGGTTATTTCCAATGAAGCTTAAATATGATGTTTACACTCTTTTTCCTCTCTTTAAAAGGCTCATTGAAAGTAGTTTAGAACTGAAATAAAGACTATCTACTCTGACAATTGAGGTGAATACGAGAAAATGTCTCAATTGTTAAAAACAACATGGAACCTACATTTAACCACCCCACCACATACACCTCAACATAGTGGAACAGATGAAAGAAGGCATTGACATATTGTAGAGACGAGATTAACCTTGTTACATTCTACCTCAATGCCCTTAAATTTTGGTCACATGCATTTGAGACAGCAATTTATCTGATTAACAGGCTTCCTACTCTTGTCCTTTATCTTAGATGTCCCTTTGAAGCACTTTTTAACTCCTTTCATAATTATCACAAGTTAAAAGTGTTTGGATGTCTATGTTACCTTGGTCAAAGCCCTATAATCAGAATAAACTCTAATTGAAATCTAAACCATGTGTCTTCTTAGGCTATTCACCAACCCAGAGTGCATTCAAGTGTTATAATTTAGAAACTCATAAAATTTTTATTTCTCGACATGTTTTCCATGAATCTTCATTTCCATTTGCTTCCATCAGCAAACCAACTTCCAAGATTGTTGAACACAGAACCAAACCAATAGTTGTAAAATTACAACCAGCATTCTTCTCACTTATGGCACTTTCCACATTGCCTAGTAGCACAGAGAATCTGGCATGCTTAGAATCAATTTAACAAAATGACTCCCTCACAACTGTTCATATTTTTTATCAGGTAATGCCTCTAACCTTCCTACACATACTTCACCATTTATCTCTCTTCCCTCTAGACTTGCTCATAGAATACATCCCATGGTCATAAGGTTCCAAAACAATATCTTCAAACCAAAAAAGGCCTATCTTTCCACCAAACATCTGTTGCCATTACCCACTGAACCCACCAGTGTGAAACAAGCTTTGAGTGACCCACATTGGAGGGCTGCCATGAAAGACGAATTCAATGCTCTAGAGAAAAATAAATCTTGGAATCTTGTACCTTTTTCATTAAACAAGAACATTGTAGGGTGCAAATGGATTTTTCAGATTAAATGAAAGTCTGATGGTTCCATGGACAAATACAAAGCAAGGCTAGTTGCAAAAAGATTCCATCAAAAGCCTGGTATTGACTACAAAGACACATTCAATCCTGTCATTAAGTGAACCACAAGCAGAACTATCTTATGCATTGCACTAACAAAAGGTTGGTTTATCAAACAATTAGATGCTAACAATGCTTTCCTTCAACGGACACTCACTTAGGAAGTATCCATGGCTCAACTTCCTGGCTTTGTTCATAATGATAAGCCTCTCCGTGTGTGCAAGCTCCAGAAAGCTATCTATGGCCTAAAATAGGCACAAGAGCTTGGTATAAAGAACTCAGTTCATTCTTAATATCTTATGGCTTTCAAAATTCTATCTTGGATGCTTTTTTGTTTATTTTCCAAAAAGATTCCATTCTAATCTACTTTCTAGTTTATGTGGATGATCTTTAGTCATAGGGAATAATCCCACAACTCTGCTACAATTCCTTCAACAGCTAGCAGAACGGTTCTCTTTAAAAGACCTTAACAATTTGAATTTTTTTCTTGGTGTTGAGGTAATTTTCACATCCAACGGCATTTTTCTTTCTCACCAAAAATATATTAGAGAAGTTCTGGGCAAGTTTACCATGATTGATGCTAAAATAGTCTCCACACCAATGGTAACAAACAACACGCTTCAGCTTGATGATTACTCCGGAGTTGCTGACTCCACAGCATACAAGAAACTAAGTAGATCTCTCCAATATTTGTCCATAACCAAGCCAGATATTGCTTTTTCTCTCAATAAATTGTCTCAATTCATGCATGTCTAAGTCAACTTCATTGGACCAGTTTGAAGAGAATTTTGAGATATTTAAAAGGAACTTTACATGATGGCTTATTTCTAAAAAAATCTTCCACATTACAACTTTTTACATTTAGTGATGTTGATTGGGCAAGAGATTTGAATGATAGAAGTTCTGTATCTTCCTACATCATTTATCTTGGAGGCAATCCCATTTCGTGGAAATCGTTTAAACAAAGAACTGTTGCACGCTCCTTAACTGAAGCAGAATAGCGAACTATAGCTAACACAATAGCAGAATTGATATGGTTGCGAAATCTTTTGTCAGAACTCAAGATATCCTCACTACAAGCTCCCACACTTCACTATGACAATATAGGTGCTACCTATCTTAGTGCCAATCCAGTCTTTCATTCTAGAATGAAGCATCTTGCACTAAATTATCACTTTGTTAGACAACATGTCAATGCCGGAACTCTCAAAGTCTTTTACATTCCAACACATGACCAATTAGCAGATGCTTTAACAAAGCCACTTCCAAAGCAAAAATTTCTTTTGCTAAGAACCATGATGTGTGTTACTGATGGCTCCACCATCTTGTGGGGGCATATTAAGTATAAACACCATCAATAGATAGATGCAACTTGAATATTTCATCACTAGCTATCTGATCACTGTGTTATCAAGATTAAATTCAAGTGTAGATAAGATTTATTCTCTTATCATGATTAAATGTAAGTGTTGATAAATTTTATCATCTACTGATAAACTTGATCATCCTATCATTAGCATGATATAAATACATGTATAAGATGTAGTTCATTTGTAAGTTGAATACAAAAAAATCCTTTACCTACTTTATCTACGCTTTCTCGTGTTTTATAACCCTAATAATACGACTTTCCACCCGAATCTAATTTTTGAACCTGAAACATTTAGTTCCGCGCAAATGTGCTTGGTTCTTTTGTTTCATTTTTATTGTAGTTTTTTGATAATGGAAATTTGCACAATCCCAAGTTTCCTACATAAGAATCATTTGGAAATGTTTTGAATTGTCTGCCCTTTAGTATTTGTCCTACAAGTTTGTTATACGAAAGGTCTAAGACTTCAAGTGATGTCAGATCCAATAATTTCTCAAGAATTTTCCTAGTAAGTTCATTGAAACCATTCAAGGTTTCTCAAAGATCCCATTGATGGCAGGATACTTTCCACAAGGTTATTATGGGAAAAGTTGAGACATCTAAGTGACTTGAGCTATCCAATGGCTATGGGAATTTTTCCACTAAAATTATTTTTTGAAAAATTAATGGAGGTGAAGGTTGCAAGGATTTTCACTAGTTCCATATTTCTCCCTTTCATCGTAACCATCATGTTATCTTGATAGTATGGGTTGTTTCCTATGTAATCCAATCGGCTTTCAATCTTATCTGCACTCGTCATGGCTTTGAAATTCTTGAAAAATCTCACAGGCAATGAGCCTGTTTTATTTTGAGAGATGTCCATGATTCATAACATAGGAAATGGAAAATTGGTTTGGGAATTGACAATGAGACTTTAGAACTTGTTAGATCGTAAAACAAGAACTTTCAGCTTTGGAAGAGTTCCTAACTAGTGGGGAAACACACCAATAATTTTGTTGTTTTCAAGATCAAGAATTTCCAACTCTTTACAATGGAGTAGAGAATTCAGCAATGATCCTCCTAATTGGTTCTTGTTTAAGCCAAGAATCATTAAGTTTCTACATTTAGAAAACTTTCCAGGGATTGTTCCATGAAAGTTGTTTATTCTCAGATCTAAAACAGTCAGTAAATTATTCAAGTTTGCTAAACACTTTGGAATTGTGCCATTCAAGTTGTTGTTAGACAAGTCAAGAATTTCAATAGATCTCATATGGCAAATTGAAGGAGGAAGCTCTCCTTTCAACTTTTGTGGAATGTAAGAAAGTTGGAATTGATCCTTGATGGAATGGAGGTCAAATATAACCAACATGTGCCATGGATATTGTTTGAAACTTTCCAAAAGTGGCTTGATAAGTTCATATATTGTCAGAAAATGGAGAAAAACGGTGTAGAGAATTAAGAGAATGTTAAATCATTCTTATTAACCAATTAAGAGTATAAGAAAAAGGTTTAGCATGTATAGCTAATTCTAACTAATCAAAGGAAAAGTAAAGCTAAAGCTAATTAATCGCATATCAATTAACTTAACTAACATTTAAAATAAGATATAAAAAATGGTTGCTTGAAACGACTATTATTTGGTGTTTCTTCTTTTAAATGAAACGTTGCGTTTCTACCTTATCTCTTTTTTGACTGAAGTGATGCGTTTTATTCCTTTGCACTTTACTTTCTTTCTTCACGAATCTGCATATTTTGCTTTGTCTAATCTTCTGGACTTATTTTTCATCATGTATGCTAACACTCCCCTTTAAGAGGATGTGTCAATGTCATGAACACTTATCTTGGATAGGAAAAAGAACTAATTCAAAAAGAGTTTTTAAACTTTGAACATGAATATGAAAAGGAAGTTTCTTTTGTTTTGCCAAAGGGTAAACCTCACATAATAAATTATTTGTGCATTTAACATCTGGAAAAGTTTGATGTATTACATTAATTCTTTCCAAAGGTGTATGCCCTAGTGTAAAATGCCAAAGATCAAAATCCTTGTTTCTTGGCTTAGAAGAATTAACAAAAAAAATGACAAGAATCTTTACATATTTTCAAAACAGAATTGTGAAAGGTGTTGATCATCTTTTCTATCCTGCATTAGATACAAGCCATAAGATACCCTAGTAACCCCAATCACTGTCCAAGTGGGAATGTCTTGAATAACACAATGTGTGTTAGTGAAGAGAACATATGTTTTCCTTGACTTAGTTAACTCACCTACTAAGACAAGATTAAATTTAAACTTAGGAACACACAAGGCACTTTCAAGAGTTAAGTGAGGAGTCAATCTAACTATTCTTATATGAGAAACAGTAGCCCTTCCATCATTTGGCAATTATACAAAACAATCTTTAATTGATTTAGCTGAAATGAATTTACTCAAAGAATAAGAGAAGATATCTGTTGCACAAGAGTCCATAATCTAGCTATCTTATTTTATTATGAGACTACTAACATGCTTGAACTTACAAGACATATTATTTTATGTATTAAAACAAGGATGGTTAGATATGATACTTGCAAAAGCTAAGTTAACTAGAAAATGCTTTGTTTGTTGATTATTGGAAAAAGTATTCTTACCATCATTGTAGTTAATGCCATTCTCATTTAAATGTTCGATCAACTTGTTCACTTGCTGCTTGATGATGGGTATCTGAGACATGTTGCCAGTACCTATCAACTCATCATCCTAGTCTGATAGTGTTTCCTTTAGTTGAACATCATTCACAGTAGAAACATTATTAACCATAGCCTTGCCTTTTTTGTAATTTTGTTTCCTTTTTGTAAACTTGAAGTCATCAAGAAAACCAATTGACCTATAGCTTTTATGCTTTGTGTGACCTTTCTTTCCATAATGATTGCATACTAAATCTCTTTTCATTTTTTTCCTTTAATTACTAATGCCATGGCTGATGACTTAAGCACAGTTTAAGATTAAGTCATGAGATTCCTTTGGGACTCTTCTTTCAATACAAGACTGTATACTTTATCTAAGGTAGGAATAGGGTTAATCAGAATAATTTGTGACCTTACTGCTGAGAATGATTCATTTAGCCTGTTTAAAACTCTAAACACCATATCTTTGTAATACTACTCAATATATCTCTTAAAGCATTCTACATTGCAGTTTCCACATATGCAATCTAGTAGTAGTCAAAAGCTTTTTAGCTCTTCCCAGATACCTTTTAGTTCTATGAAATAAGAGTCAATAGATCTATTTCTTTGTATAACACTGTCTAGTGTGTACTGAAGATTGCATACCCTTGTATTGTCTGGTTGGGCAAAAGTTTGTTTTAGGGCATTCTAAATCTCAACACCTGAATCGATATAAAATATGGTGGAAACTATAGGTTGTGAAATAGAATCCAATAACCAAGCAATTATCAAATTGTTGATTTAAGCCCAAGAGGGATATAAGGGATCTGTCATTGGTGGTTTTGGTATACTTCCATATATAAAACCTAACTTGTTCTTGATAAATAAGGCCAACAAAAATGACTTACTTCAAGCTATATAATTATTTGTAGTTAACTTGGGATTGATTATCACAGAACTTGTGTTATCTATATGATGCAGATAATATGGTGATTGTGGATCTGCTATTGGGGTAGCTGCTGTCTTGACTTAAATACAGCTTGAGACATTTATTGTCTCGAAGTAATTGATTTAGGAGACTCAATCATTAGTTTAGACTTAGTACAACAAATGATGAAAGAAATCTGAGGGCAAGAAAACAACTTACAAGTAAAACTTAAAGAAAATGAGATAAGGAAATATCAATGATGTAATTAGGAAGAACAATGAAGAAATGCAGTCATTGAAAACTTCCCAAAACGGATCCTAGCGGCAATCGTACCTGTTTTGATACCATGTCAAAAAATGGAGAAAAGTGGCGTAAAGAATTGAAGGAATGTCAGAACATTCTCATTAACTAATTGAAGGTACAAGAAAAAGGGTTTTATATGTACAACTAATTCTAACTAATCAAAGGAAAAGTAAAGCTAAAGCTAATTAATTATAGATCAACTAACTTAACTAACATTTAAAATAAGCTATAAAGAAAGGTTTCTTGAAACGATTGTGCTTTGGTGTTTCTTCTTCTATATGAAATGCTACGTTTTTGCCTTATCTTTTCCTTGACCGAAGTGATGTGTTGTATTCCTTCTTTAATGTTCAACTTCTGCACTTTATTTTCTTTCTTCATGAATTTGCATATTTTGCTTTGTTTAATGTTCTGGACTTATTCTTCATCATGTCCGTTAACAGATATGTCAATGAATACTTTCCTATGCCCTAAAACCATTCTTGAATATGGGCTTCTGTTTTGTTATTGTAAAGATTTAATTTTTCTATCTATGTTGAGTCTTTTAAAAAAATTAAAAATTCCCTAATGTTGAAGAAAGATAACTCTAAGGGTGCAAACAAAGGAAGGTATAACTCAAATCATGGCCTCTTGGACTCAATGTCAAACTATTTTGTGATAGATCGGTATCGAAAAGATACTTGAGTTTGAAAGCATTTGGTGATGAGTTGTGATGAACTATTAAATATAAAATATATTATTTGATAAAAGACTAAGACAACTTAAGTTTTGAAGTTGAAAAAATGAGCTTGGGAATGACCCATAAAGCTTGTTGTTACTTAGATTAATATCAGCCAATTGTGATGTGTTGAATTGAAATTCATCAATATGAGCATTGAGCTAGTTGTCACCGAGGTCTAAGGATTGTAACAAGGACAACATAAAAAGTGAAGATGGCACTTTACTGTTGATTAAATTATAAGATATTCTAGTGTAATCAAACTTAAATGACTATTTATATTGGATGGAGTAAGACCTTTAAGTTGATTATATGACAAGTCTAGATAAACAAGGTTTTGTTAAGTTGAATAAGGAAAATGACAACTGACCGTTGAAATTATTATGCTGAAGTTGTATGCTACTTAGCTTGGTGAGATTAGCAAATGCATTTGAAATTTGATCAGTAAAGTTGTTACATTCAAGATCTAAATTTATGAAATGTTCAAGTTTTCCAAGTGAAAATGAGAGCTCACCTTTGAAATTGTTGTAAGAAAGGTCCATCTGAGTGATCTATATAAAGTTTCAAATTAGCTCTAGAATAGATCCTATGAAATAACCTGCGAGAGTTAACCATTTTAAGGACACCATATTGCCAATTGAGTTAGGTAATTCTCCTGTGAAATTTCCTTGAAGATCCAAATGTTCTAAAGACTCCAAACCTTCAATTGAGTTTGGTAATTCTCCTAAGAATCTTGTTTTTATAATTCCTAAGAACTTGAGAGGACTAGTCCAATTAGACTTTAAAATTGACATGTTTTAAGATTGAGAGACACCAAAGTAGAAGAGAAATTCGACAGAGAATGAAGTGCAACATTAGACATGCTTACTCCATTGAGAAATGCTTCCCTCGAGCTGGTTAAGTTTCGAACCAACCTTTCCATAGGAGTTGCATTGAAGTACACACCATAATTGAAAGTGAGATCAAGTAAAACAAGTTTGGACAAATGAGATATTTCATGTGGGAAGGATCCAGAGAAGCTATAAGATGGGTTAAACTAGCTAATCGTGAGAATGCTGAAGGAATTGGAGACATTTGAAAGGAATTGTATGCTAAATTAAGCCTTTGAATGTGAAAAAGACGAAAAAAATTGCTGTCGGAATTGATTGTGCCACAAAGCTCGAAAATGCTAAGATCTAGGCCAATCACATTAACTGTTACATTTTTTTAAAAGATGGTATTTTATTAATCCAACCATTAAACTTGCCATTTGAAGTATGAAGTCCTTTATTGACTAAAGACTCTTAATGGCATATGAGTTACCTTGTCTAGTTGGAAACTATGCAATTGCATCTTGTAAGTTGGCCACAAAAAGAATGGCAACAACATAACTCTTTGGAGAATTAAAAACCTAAACAAAAGTTGTCTTAGTATCAACTTACAATAGTAGAATTTCATTGACTCGATAAAACATGAAGATGAGTGATACTCAAAAGTTATCAGCTAATTATAGGACACAATGCAAAAGAGGTTGATGAGTTCCTCCAAATTGCCAATCCCAATCGACAAACACCCGTATGCAAATGGCAAAAAATCACTATAGCTAAAAATCTCTCTTGAAAGCAACACCCTCTATCCAACTTTACCAAATGAGGAAAAGGCCTAGGAGCGCCATACCACTAAGAGAGATCTTTCATCCTTGATCATCTGCACCATCCTACATTTGTTCTCACACCATACATCCTTAATGAAAGTGTTAACCCTTTGCAAATGGAACCTTCCTTGTAAAATAAACGACAAGGCAAAAAGAAGTATCACCTATGGAAATAAAAAACCAAAACCACTTAAAGAACACAACACAAACATGGGGAATGAAATCCAAAAAGATAAACTCAAAAGTGGCAAAGGGTCCCCTAGCTGTCATATCATTATCCTTAGTTCCAGCACACTAACAGAAGGGGTGATGGGGACTTGGTTGACCTAACACTGAAACAGACAATGATCATTTGGAGGAGAGGTGACAAAGAATGTCCTTGCAAGACTAGTGATGAGTCAAGAAGGGAGACCTCTTGAAAGCACCAATAACACTTTTAAGGGGACATAGACCATTGAAAATGGCCTAAACAGACTCCAAAAGTCATGAACGATCCATCAATCTCAAAGAAGGACAAAAGCACAAACTATCAAAATTCGCAAGGGCATGCAAACCTTCTTAAGGAAAACTTTTTCGATAAAGGGAAGGCTCCTACCTCTAAAATCCTTAATTAATAGATCTCCTTAACAACCGTTAAGACCTTTTAAATTTCAGCTTTAAAAAAGAGTACATAAGAGACCCCTACAGTCGTAGTAAAAAAGTGGAAGTATGTGCAATATTGAATGCTCTTTTTTTTTCTTACTTTTTTTTTTTTTACTTTTTTACATTTACAATGACAAAAACTCTTAAGTCCTGCCCCATAGTGAGTGTCTTTCGAGAAGAGACAAAAAAGCAAAAAAAACACGTCAAACACAAACTTGAGACTCTGCAGATAGAGCATAAGCAGTTCTTCTTGAGACATGAGAAACCTTTCCTTGTTCATTCTCATCAAAAGCCCTACTCCTGAAAGGGAGCTAAGTTGAGAATAGTCAAGATCACCATTGAAGAAAAACAAAACAAGAAAAAGAGAAACCTTACTGTCCGGCAACCAAACAGCCTAATCAGATAGGTGATAAAGGAAAGAAAAAAAACTCTAGCATCTCTCCCAAAGGGTAGAAACAAGACTCAAGACCTATTCATATATTAACTTTCCCTATCAGAAACAATATGAATAAGACAAGACAAAATTCTACTGATGCTCCAATAGAACAAAAACACTTGAAACATACAAATTTAACTCAAAACGCTTTTTCCTTTTTTTTTTATATTTTTTTTCTTCTTTTATTGTTATTACATATATATTCTTTTAGGAGAAAATTGTGAGAAATGGCCATCTTGATAACTTGATTTAAAAAATAACACCCAAAATAAAATTAACTGTTTTTAGCCATATTTATCCATGACTAGACAAAAAAACCCTTGAAACCATTTCAAATAAATTAAATCATTTATCAAAATTTCCTCATATCCATCTATGTTTACGATTTTTCTCTCTCACCATCCAGCTTTTTTTAATTTTATCTATTTTTCTCTTTAGCATCCGTCTGCTGTGATATTAATTTCTCTCTTTTGAGCTTTCACAACGTCAAGCGATGCTTTTCATGTGCTTGAGGTGGGTGGTCATTTGGAGAATTTGATTTTTAGGTGTTTTAAATGAAACTAAAATGGTAGAAATGATCACAAATGTTTGAAATGGCTTTTATTAGATCAATTCGAGGCATAGACACCAATAAATTTAAGAATTTAAAATTTATAAACCTAAGGTTTCAAAGAGAATTCTTTTCAATTTTTAACTGAAACAAGTGTTTTAAATAAGAAAAATTGTGTTTTGATTTATGAAAACATGTTAGAAACACTTTAATTGGTGCCAAATTGTCAAAAAAACAAAAGAAATGAAGAGGGTTGAGAGGTTTTTAAGTTTTGATTTGCAAGTAACAATAACATTTTAGGCATTAAAGTGTAACAAAAATTTTTTGAACATGGCGTGTAACAAGAATATGTTTTCAACATAGTATGTAACAACAACATTTTTTTTTCAACATAGTTTGTAACATGTTTTTGTGCATGACATGTAAAAATAATATTTTTTTTAAACATGGCATGTAACAATCTTTTTTAATAATGGCGTGTAATGTGTTTTTATACATGATGTATAACAATATTTTTTCGACATGGCGTGTAACATCATCTGTACTTGAATATGAAGAGGTTTCATTAAGAGTAATTTTGTCCTACTTGGCTAAAAGCAGTTAAAATTATAAAGTGAGCTATTTTTGAAAACATTTTATTTTTTAGGGTTATTTTTTAAAATGTTTATTCTTTTATTATTATTTTTTCTCTTTTTTTTCTTTTCCTTTATCTTTTTTCTCTTTTTTCCCAAATGGAGATGAAATTCTCAAAATTTACCAATCAATAGTACCTCGTACACCTATCATAATAGACAACAAACTCCCTTAAGACGTAGTCTCTAACATGGCCTCTTATACTCCAACACCTAAAGAAAGGCAAGACAAAATCTCCATAACCCATCCCACGAGGCTATCCTTTTAACTCGCAACCTATCCCAAAACTTAAGTTGAGAAACATAAGAAAGGGATAGAATAAAATAGATCCCTTATTTCCTTTTACCTCTTTCGCTAAACCAAAAAAGCACAATTCAACATACATTCACACCTTAGAGTGAAAGGACAAATCCCTGTTGAATGAGAAAAGATTAGCAACACTTGTTGACCTTCCTTTCCACCCTCTCTTTTTTTTTTCCACTATTTCTTTGCTCTTTTTTTTTTCTTTTTCTTACCTTTTTTTCTACCATTTCTTATGGCGTCATTTGTCTCACTTCTTTTCTCTCACGCTTTCTTTTTTTTTCTCTCTTTATTTATTTATTTACTCTTTCCATTCTTTTTCTTACTTTTCAAGAAAAAGCAATGACCAGTAAGAACAAAGATACGTTACCACTACTTGGTGGTTCATTTTTTAAAACATGCGTTGTGGAGAGATACTTATAAAAATCAAAGAAAAGAAGTAAGAAAAAGCAAGATCCCTATCCCTATTAGATTTTGGTCTAGGTTAAGCCCACCAACGCAATCCCCTTCCTAATAAAAAACCACTAGATACTTTGTGTGTCTGTGCAGTCCTGACTTAGCTAGTTCATCTGCCGTTCTATTGTCTTCTCTAAAAATCTTAGAAATACTCCACACCCCTACTACTCTTTTGAAACTCTCTAAGCTACGTGATTCTCTCTTAAGCTTTCGTGGTGCTTTTTTAGGTTCCGAAGTCCAAAGAATAGCATTGTTAAAATCACTCTCGATCATGAGTGCTCGGGAGCCAACCCACTTAGAAGCACCGAAAAGCTTAAAGGCCTTTTTAATGGCAAATAGCTCCGCCTTATTGGCATCACCATCGCTCACCGCATTGGAG
This sequence comes from Theobroma cacao, assembly GCF_053813885.1. Classification (NCBI taxonomy): domain Eukaryota; kingdom Viridiplantae; phylum Streptophyta; class Magnoliopsida; order Malvales; family Malvaceae; genus Theobroma; species Theobroma cacao. The sequence continues at coordinate 10,598,393 of NC_142645.1, forward strand.
AACATCATCTTGATAGCTCTTAATTCATCTTTAAGCACCCCCCATTGCTGCCAAGTGTAAGTTAGCTTTAGCAGCTCCATCAACATTAACCTTAAGAGCCTTTTTTAAGGGGGCCTCTAAACACTCTGTTGGACAGCTTTATCTCTACTACTCGAGGATTTAGTCTCCAATGGGCATCTAAAAACCTTTTCTAGATAGCTATAGTTTTGTGGCCACATTAGCTATTACATTATCGCACACAACTTCATCCTATAAACAGCAATTGGTACCTTTCTCTCAAGACAGAATATTCATAGGACCCTGAAAAGAATAATTGTTTAAGGAAATCATGTTATTAAATTGGAGCAAGGCAAGGTCCTGATCAAATGGGCACAAATGTAGAGAAGAAAAGAAAGACACTGATGAAAAGGTAACTTGGGAGAGCAAAATTAAAAACTAAAAGCTGATGAAAAACTAAAAAAACATTACCAGGATATTCATCTTTCCTTCAAGAATAACAAGAAAAGAAAAATTTTACTAGTAAATGAGTTTAGTGAGGGAGTATAATAAAAGAATGTAGATTTATATAATAAAAAGTCATCCAAAGTTTTCTGTTAGCTGTTTATCATAAGAAAAAAAGTCGAAGTTATGACTTTTGAATACACGGTATGATTTACATTGGCACAATTGATGGATGGATAAATTTCAATTACTTGACTATACTCTGTATTAGTCTTCGCCATAAACATAGGCAATAGGCATCACATTTTTGCTTTTAAGTGCCGAGTGCTGAATCGTAGAGAATAGAATTTTGCTCAAAGTTGATGGAAGAGTGTTCACAGTATGATAACTAGAGAAAGCTTAGGGAAAATATTAATTTCCAATACTCAGGGCTTAATAAAATGGCACCATACAACTAATCTTCCTACGTACCTTTAATAAAAATGACATTATTTCCTTTACCAGAATTACATTCACAAATTGAAATCACAATACAATCCCAATTTTATGACAACTAAGTAAGAAATCAAAATTACTGACCACATTTGGAGGATTTTTGGTTTTAATCTGCCATTCTAATCTTACAAGAATTAAGTCACCAATTGAGGTTGAGGTCAAGGATATTTCCACTCAAGTTTCTCTTTCTTCCTTTCTAACTAATGAACCAGTAGATAATAACCAAATATCATGTTGACTTCTAGGACTATTAGTATATTCAAGGAGCTTCAAGGCTAACTTTTAAAACGAAAAAATATAGAGCTCTAAGACTAGAATAAAGGATCCAAATTGCCAGAGATAAACCCATTTGGTATGCAAACAACCAAGCCATAGAGTCCAAATTCCAAGAAATAAAAAGATGAATAAATAGTATATAACTTATAGAAGAAGAATTCAACTATTGGTGGGGCATATATATCTATGCCATAAACCATATCTTCAACGACATATGGAAGATTTTGAGATTTTTCCACTTGTTCTGGAAATGGTCCTATAGACGTATTGCCATTGAAATTATTGACCTTAACCAGCTTATCCATCACTGATAGAAAGATAGAAATAGTGACAATATACAACTGAAATTAGAAGATGCACAAAAATTTTCTAAACCTCAAGTTTCCAATCAATTATTGCCTCCGAAAACACCAAGTTATGTTCTACTAAGAACCAAATTCACAAACAAAACTAGTTTTGCTAGGTAGCCAAGTATATAAGGCATTTCCATTAAGTTTTTATCCCCTCCAAACTCAAGTTAACCTTTAGACTAAACTTCCACCACTACCATTTTAACCAAAAAAACTTGATTGAGCAATCTTGTTACTTCTTCGCTATTATCATCATGACCCTTCCTTTAAACACAGGAAAACTAAGGGAATGAGGCATTTAAAATATATATAGCAAATTCATAAGCAGAAAAGTTTTTTCACTAAAAAAAAAAATTCTAATTACACTTTAAATTGTTGGAAAGTTTATGAATGTTGGTGGGTTCTCAAATTATTGATTAATTTGGAAGGAAAAACAACTTTTCATGTGTATATAAAAGATTACTCAACTTAATGCATAATTGGTTTTACTTTCTCTTAGTGGTCTTAGTGATTGGATTTGAAGTCGCCATTTAGGTTAATAATTTTATGTAATTTCTTTTTTAAAAATTAAATCATATTAAATTTAAATCTAAAAAGACATATAAACCGTAAACTGATTCAATTAAGCTAATTGGACAACAAATGCCAAAAACATCCATTAAAATGAGTGATTTAACATCTAAAGTGGTATTTAGAATAAAGAAAAATAATTTAACTAAAATCTTTTTAAACGTTTTTTTATTGAACTAGCTCTTGGGTTACATATGAATTAGGGAATTGAGAAAGAACTATGTAAGATATATAGAGATCTTGGTATTGGGAAGTCAAGTGTGAAGTTTTTCTTCAAAGGGGACAAGCACATGAGAGTTTTCCATATTGTGGCTTTAGTTTGGTGTAGAAGGAACTCTTTTAGCAAAATTAAAATTTTAGATCAGACTGTTGAGGACCTAAAGCAAATAAAAAACAAAGTGGCAAATTTAGAGATACGTTTTTCAAAGAAGGAAATTTATGAGGCAATTGATTCATGTGATTGGAAAAAAACCCCAAAATCAAATGATTTTAATCTTAATTTCTCCAAAAAGCAATAAGGGACACTAAAATGGAAATATTGCACTTTATGTAGGAGTTTTATAGGACTGGGCATTTTGATGAGAGAGCCAATGCCACCTTTGTTATTTTGATCCTAAAATGTCAAAGCCTAGAAAGCATTAGGGAATTTCATCCTATTAGCTTAGTGGGTAGGTAGCATTTACAAGATTGTGGCCAATGTGCTAACTAATAGGCTAAAAAAGAAAGTGGGGGAGGTTATGGGGAACCAACAATTTGCTTTCATTAAAGGAAGACAATTGATAAATTATGCTTTTGGTAGCTAATGAGGTTATTAATCTAATGGGCAAGAACAAGGATGGGGATTTGTTCTTAAAGGTTGACTTTGAAAAAGCTTATGATACTATTGATTGGGGTTTTCTAGACTTTATTCTCAACAAGATAAGGTTTGGTGAGAGATGGACAAGCTGGGTTAAGAGTTGTGTGACCACAGTAGAGGTGTCGATCTTGGTCAATGGCTCCCCAACTAAACAATTTTTAGCTATGTGGCAGAGGTTTTCAGTGTGTTAATAAGTAAGGTAGTATAGTTAGAGGAGTGCAGAGGTATAGAGGTAGGGTTTAGAGGGTTAGTGGTCTCCCATTTGCATTTTGCTGATGATACCATAGTGTTCTGTAAACCAAAGCTCCGGTACCTTCAGTGTGTCAAGAGGGTCTTAAGATGTTTCTAAGAAATCTCTAAGCTAAAAATTAACTTCCAAAAAAGCAATTTGTTTAGGGCAGGAATTGAAATGCCCATACTTAAGTGATGGGCCAACAGAATACAATGCAAAGTAGGGGAATTTCCTACCACCTATTTGGATCTTTTTTTCAGGGTAAAAGCTAACTCATTAAGCATATGGATCGAGGCTGGTGGTAGGAAGATTTTAAGCCAAGTTGACAAGGTGGAAAAGAAAGTTTCTCTTAATAGAGGGTAAGGTTACACTTACCTAGTCAGTTTTCTCTAGCCTAACTATTTTTCATATGTCAAGCCCAACTTTATAAATATTAGCCATGTCATTCATGTGATTGACAGAATGCTTGCATACTTGGAAAGTCCCGAAAAATCGTCAAAAGTTGGTAGTGTATCTAGTGATGCAATTAAGTTGAATTAAGCCTCGAACTAGTCCAAATAGAGATTTTAAGATGAAATTGAAAATTTTAAAACTCCAGAATGACTTAAAATGGTGATTCGGAGTCCGAGGACCGATTTGGAGTCAAATTAAAATTTTCATGACTTAGGGTAAAATGGTCATTTTGCCACTTGAGGTTAAGATATGAGTGTTGGATGAAATTTTTGACTAAGATTGATCATTTGGAGTATAATTTGAGTTTAAGAATTGAAGAATTTTAATTCTGACATTTTTTCGAGCATAAGGGTAAAATAGTCATTTTGCCACCCCAGGGGCAAAATTGTAATTTTACATCACCTAACACTTGTCCAGCACATGAATTTTACCCAATATTATTATGGATAATTGAAGGATTTTATGTGGTGGAGAAAAAAAGCTTAATAGTTAAGAATTTAAAAATAGACCAATGGTAAGGTGACAAGTGTCAAGCTTTTATTTCTTTATTATTTTCCTTATAGTTAGCACAAAATCTGCCCATTTCTCTTCATATGGCTGGCCAAACCAAGAACAAAGGAAAAAAAAGAAAGAACAAAAACCCTAGAGCAAAAATTCAAGAGAAAATTGATGGATTTTAAGTAATCAAGCAATCAAAGGTAAAATTTCTTGATTTTGACTTGTGATCTACCTTTCCCATACATTCTTTTGCATTTTCCATGGTTGAATCACATGATTGCATGATGAATCCCTTGCTGGCTGAACACTTAGAGGGAGGTTTTGATGATTGATTTGGTTAGATTTCAATGTATTTTAGTGTTTTAAGTTGATTGGTGATGTGTAGCATGAAAATCAAGCAAGAAAAATTCATGTTCTCCCATCACCCATCACCCATCACCCATCATTGGCCTAATTTTCCATGTAAAGTGTGGATGGTGGATTTGATTTTATTTCAAGTGAATTGGTTAAGAAATGATGAATTATGGTGAGAAAATCAAGTAGGAAAAATCATAGTGTTGATGCACCCACCATGGCCGAAATTTCCAAGAGAAAATGTGAAGATGATTTTGCTAAATTTTATGCTATTTGACTTGTGTTTGATGGTTTGGAGAATTGGAAGAAACATGGAGTTAATTGGAGTTAAATTGGACATATTGGCCAATTAATCGAGTGATAGATCAAATTAGGCCAATACCGTTTTATTTAGGTACACAATTGAATTTGTGTAGAACATCGTGTTTAGACGATAATCTGAACAATTTGCATTCCATTTCATGCATCCATATAGTTTTATAATGGTTTAGCACCAATATGGTAAATTACTTGATTGTGCATTATGTCTAGGTAGTGAATCCTCCGATATAGGCAAAAAAATCGTACCTGAGGATCGATAGTCGAAGTACTCTAAAAATTCGACTCCTGAAATAGTGAGTAACCTTATCATCATTTTAATTATCTAAAGTGGTCTTTTTATTCGATTTTGTGAATTTTATGAAAAATGAGTTTAAATGGTTAATTTTTCAGGTTTTATAAACAAAATGTGTTTAAATGAAATGATTTTATAAATTGTTTTGAAATTGAATGATGGCTTTGAAAATAAAGTAATTGGAGACCATTTGATGTATTGTGAAATTATGGTTCTAATTAATTGGCTTATGGCAATATTGGCATGAATGACTGAATTGGTAAATGTGCTGAAAATGTATGAACTGTTGATTTGCCTTGAGAGGCTGTAAAATAAAATAATTACCATGTCATGCTATTGCAAATTTTATTGTATGATGGGTTTAGCTTGCTGCAGTGGGCGAGTTCTGTGGACCAGCCTATTAGAGGGGCACGAAATCCGGTCATATACGTACCTCGGTCAGAGAGGCGCGTAGGGTATCTCCTGAGGTATGGTTAGATTTCACGTCACGTCGAACCACCTCGTGATGATGAACTCTGCTAACGCCAACGAACGACTGTGTTTTTCAAACTAAAAATATGTTTACGTGTATACGAAATTTTTAACAGCCTTGGCGGACTCGGTTAGATGCCTCGACCAAGGTATTCTCGAGAATAATTTTGGCAAGAGCCAAGCTTTTAAGATACTCATAAGCCATGTTGATTATTTAAATGAAATGAATATTTATGTTATGAAATAAATATTGAGATGGAATATTTTAATCGTCTCCATTTACTCGACTTTAGATATTTTGGATGATGTTTATTTACTCACTGGGATTATATAATCTCACCACCCTCATTTCCACCCATTTCAGGCTCAGAATAGGCTGTAAATAGCTGATTTCATCGAGGCTACCATTGGATTTGCATCCTCCAAACTGTAGGTTCACAGTCTTCCTTACTTTTGGTTATTCGGGGGCCTACTAGTTATTGTAAATTAAATTAAATACTATGGCTTACTGTATTATAGTATGTATGAATTTATTTTGCTTTTACGTTGCAAAAATTATTTACGTATAACTCTAAAAATATTGTTTTATAAGAAAATAGAATATTTTATTAAATATTTTTTTATTTTTGTTATTATATCCAAATAATCATAATTTCATTTTAAATGAAGGTTTTAGACCTTTAAACTTATTTTTGATTATAAATTATGTGTATTGTACTCGCATACTACATTTTTAGCTAGTTTCAAAATTTTTAACGAAAAATGACCAAAATGCCCTTGTGAGAAAAAAAATTATTTTTTTATTGTTTTAAGTTGGAAATAGCTTAAATCCTTTTAGAACATGATATTTGGCAACAGTTACTCACAAGGAAAATGAGAAACTGATATTAAAGCCTTACGGGGTTTCGGTTGGCATTCCGGGTAATGAGTGTCTATCGAGACAACGCGACGGTTGTCACGGGCTTGAGGGGAGTACCGGATCGTGACATCATATGTCTCTATTCCAAATTCCCGTTGGCATTAAAAAATTGTTAGATAAAACTCAGAGGTGATTCTTATGGAGTAGTTTTCTAGAGAGAAAAGGGATCTAATTCATTAATTGAGGGTTAGGTTACCAATACAAATATAATGGGGGTTTATTTTTGGTAGATCTTTAGGTTAAGAATGAAGTCCTATTAACTAAATGGATTTGGAGATATGTAAATGAAATGGATACCTTGTGGAGAAGGATCATTGCAAAAAAAAAAAAGTGGGAACTTGTTAAACTTGATGCTAATGACAGAAAATAATAGAGAGCGTTCTTTGCCCTGGAATAATATAATGAAACCCCTTAACCCAAACAATCAATTCAAAAAGGTGATGACCAAAGATTTTGGAGTCTTAGTTGGGGAGAAAACTAGGGTATCCCTGTGAGAGGATGAACAAGTTAATGGGATAGTGCTTAAGAGGGATTTCCTTAAGATATTCACCTTAGCTAGTTATAAAAATGGGGTGGTCAAAGAGTTTGGCTCATGAGATAATAGTTTTGGAAGTGGAAGATTGAGTTGAGGAGCGAGTTGCTTAATTAAGAAAGGAAGGAAAAAGAAGATGTTGTCACGAGCCAAATCTTGGGCCATGACCAACACAAAGGCCAATGTAGGTAAGGCCCATTAGACCCAATCAAACCTCGTGAACTTGACAATATTAACACAACTGATATCACATATAGTCATATAATGAGAATACATTTCAAACACACACACACACACACACAAACTTATACATGTATAACATTCACATGTCTCACATTGACATTTCAATATGCATATTTTATGCTTAATCCATTTCAAGACATGTATAGCCATATCACATGTACATATATCATACGCCAAACCCATGGATTTAACATAATATATACCAACACAACATACACAAAAGAATATAAGTTGACACGGACAATGCTGTGTGACTTGAGGATATCTAGAAGCATCCAAATAAGCCTTTAGCCCTTCCAAGAACAATAATCCAAGCTATTCTTTATCTCAAAACACAACAAGAATTTAAAAAGGTGAGTATAAAACTAAGTGAGTAGATATAAGAAGGGGAACAAGCTAACGCGTGAGTGTTTGATGTAAAACACCTTTACATTGTTAAACATGCAAGACTAAATACACATTAAGCCATTAAGATGAAATTACGTGGGTAAAAAATTGTTTGGATAATTAACATTGAAGTCTAAGCATAGGCATGTGAAAAGCATTTAAAAACCAAGTATTTTTCAAAAACAGGTTATAAGGATTGAAATTTGCTATTTAGAGAGCTTTTGCTCTCATTATGTCTTCAAAGGATTGATCGTTTTTGTCTAGAATGCTTTTGAACTTTTTTGGCTTCCAACGATTAATCTTTTCCCTTGAGGGATTGACCTTCCTTCAAATTTCTAGGTTTTTGGGTCAAATAAAAAAGAATGGACACCCATCATCCAAGTTACTCAAACCTTGATGCAATTGAAGTAATATATACATTTCCACACTTAAATTTCCAAATCATTTCACAAATCAAACAACACAATCATTTCAAATCTTTCCATTATCATTAAACATAGCCATTTCAAGTCTTTTTATAATCAAACAACATAACCTTTTTCTAGTTTCAAAACCAAACTTTAAAACATTATTTCTCATAGACCATGTTCAAGAAATGCATCATAATAAACAATGGTAGGCATGTGACTTTATCTTTCACACATGGCTACCCATAATCCATAACATCACCAACAGGACCAACATGTGTCCTCCTCTTTACAAACATGGACATGGTTGCTTACCACCAATTAGTTCGTTGCATATAATCACCGACAATATCATGATAGACATGCGCCCTTTCACTCACACATGGCTACCTTCCATCATCAATACTGTGATAGACATGTGCCCTTTTACTCACACATGGTTGTTTGCAATCAATACTATGACAAACATGTGCCCTTCTACCTACACATGGCTATCCATAATCATCGTTATCAATCAAACATCATTTCAAACATGCAACATTTATACAACATCAATAATGAGCATTCTTTTTCCACATTTCTATCATGAGCAACACATTCCCTAAAATTACCAACACATTCTCACAATCATTATTTTCATAAATCAAGCCTTCACGCAAACAACATGTTTAATTCAACCTTTCCATAATTCACCAAATTACTTAACCAAGATTTCAATTGAACAAAAAACATAAAGACGCTGATTCCCATGCAATTTGAAATACTAGATAGTATATTTATATTGAATGGCAAAGATTAAATTAATAATGGAGATACAAATCAAGTAAATTCCACAACTTTAGTGTATATCATAATAGCATTAGAAAAACAATGTTTAAAGCATAGGATTGAAATTTCATAAAGTCTCATAAATCACATACTTAGACAAAACTTTTCATTTAATGATTGGTATTTAAACATACAGGCTTATAATATCAAAATACATTTAAAAACACATATCTACTCACAACTTAAGAGTCTCTCTTCTTTTACCACTTTCAATTTGCCAAGACTTCATTTTATATCGAGTCTTAAAGCTTTAGTGCTTGTTTGGCCTGGCTTTTTTTCAGCTTATCTACCTTTTAAAAGCAAAAGCCAGGCCAAACATAAATTTTGAAAAGCTCTAAAAAAAAAGTAGCATATTTTTAAAGAATTAAATTTTTAAAAAAAGAGCTTCAGGAAAAGCTCCTGTGAAGAGCTTTTTCTTCTCTTCTTTTAAAAATACAAGATAATTTTTATTTTTGTTCCAAAAATATCCTCATATATTAAAAATAATTATAATATTATCTTCTAAAAAAAAGAAATATCTTTTATGATAATTTTAATTAAAATTATAACTTATAAAAAGAAATTTACCAGACAATTTTAACTTAATTTTAAAAGCTATTATTTTTCATAAGAGCTTCATAATAGCTTTTAAGTTAGAAAAAAACTAAGCCAAACAGGCTCTTAATAGATACTATAATGGCCAATAGTCATCATTAAACTAATTTCAGCCATAAAATAAGCCCTAACTAATTCCCATCCTAATCCTAGATTTAGTTTATAAATCCATTCCAAAATGTAAACCCATACATTTAATGACCCAAATTTCATATTTCTGTAGCTTGGTGAGCTTCGAGATGGAAAATCAAATTGAAACCCTAACAGTTAAAAGAACAAAAAGTTGGAAATTATAGAAACCACTTTAAAATTGAAACCCGTGATTGGGGAACCAAAAGTTTGAAATTTCTTACCTTAATGAAGCTTAAAGTTTGAAGGATTGAAGCTTTAGATTTTGTGTTAGCTGAAGGAGAAGAAGATACAAGAAAACCCCTTGGAAGTTCAGTCAAAATGTAAGAAGGAAATGGTAGAAACTTTCAGCCACAATCTTGTAGAAAGAAAAGAGAAAAATGAAAAAGGAAGAGAGATAAAGGAGATTCGACCATGAGAGGAGAAAGGATGAAATTAGATTCTAGAGAAAACCTTGGGTGGCCAACCATAAAGAAAGAAAGAAGAAACAATAAAGTTTCCCTTGGAAGCTTGGACTACAAATTCTATTAAAACTTGAAGGGGCCACAATTGTTGATAACTTTCAACATATGGTTATTTAATGAAGGTCTCAAAAAGGGGATTATTCTGTTAAATCATTTTGCAAAGAGATGGTCAGAGTTAAAGGGTTTCAAAATAAAAGCCAAAAATTGCTTTGGGTAAGATATGCTCCTATAAAGGTTGAGGTATTTTATTGGAAATGGATGAGGAGGGAAGTGCTAGTGAAGGAAGAACTTGTGAAGAGGGGATTATTGAGCGCAAAGTTGGCGATATGTGGAATTGGCGGATCACTTGTTTTTAAAATGTAGTGAGATGTTAAGATAGGTTGAATCATGGGTAATGGTATGCCTCTCTTAATGGCAAGGTGAAGAAATTCTTTTTAATGTGGAATGACTTTATCCAAGTACGAGAAAATGAGATTTGGAGAATTACTTTTTATGCCATATTATAATCAATATGGTATTTTAGGAATGATATGGTGTTTAATAATAAGATATGCGATAAAAGCACAATTGGTGGACACCATTAAATGGAGATTGGCGCAATGGGCACAAGCAAGACGGGTCTAGGGATTGTAAAGATATAGATGATATACTAAGGTTCCCTACATTGATTAGGTTTTTGGAAAAAAAAAATAGGGAGTAATGGAGAAGATAAATTGAGTTCCATCAGAAAGAGGTGAGTTGAAAATTAACATTGACAAAGTAGTAATAGGGAATTCAAGAGAAGCATAGATAGAAGGAGTGTTGAGAGACAAGTTCTAAGAGGAATTGATTATGTTCTCTAAAGGTATTGGGATGGCTGATGCCAATATAGAAAAAATGATGGTAGTCAGGGAGGTTTCCTTTTGTTTGGGGCCTCAAGGTGTGTAAATTCACACAAGTTGGTGGTGGAAAGCTACTCAGCCAACGCGGTTCAATGGATGATGGATCTTAAAAGCTCATCATGGAGATTGTGAGGAACTATATCCTAGATAAAGGAGTTTAAGAAAACAGTGAAGGAATGGAGCATCATCTAAACGTTAGGGGAAGCTAATGGAAGAATAGATGAGTTGGCAAAAGTAAGAGTTAGAAGAGAAAAAAGCCTTCTTTTGATCAATGGCTAATAAAGTTGATGGCCTTTTAGGGATAGATCTGGTTTTTCTATTTTAAGATAGTTAGGTTTGATCGGCTTGCTTTGTTGGGATTTTCTGATATACCTCTTTACTAAGTTGTGGTTGAGTTTTGATTTGTATAGGTTTATAGAGGTAAAAGTACGTGGGGTAAGGAGGCGTGGAGCATTTGTAAATTTCTTAAGGGCGTAAAGGTTTAAAATTTTAATTTGGTTAGGCAAGTGAAAAAGGGAAAAAGGAGAGAGAGTGGAAAAAATTAAAAAAAAAAAGAGAAAAAGAAAGAAAAAATGAGGAAATAGGAAAAAGGAAAAGCAATAGTTTAGGGGCTATACTTCAGTTAAATTAGGAAAATGTGATGTTAGGTGAGAAACAAAGAGCTAGTCGTAACATTAAAAAATTAAAAAGAAGGAATAAAGAAAATGAAAGACTAAGAAGGGAGAAAAATGAGAGATACGTGAGAGGTATGAAGAGTTAATAGAGAGCCTAGGGTGCAAGAAAGATGATGTAAGAAGCAAGAACATGTAAAAATAAAAAGATGAGGGAGGAAAAGGAATAGTAAGGGAAGGAAAAGAGCAATAGAGGCAGTCTTTATAGGGGTGGGGAGTGGAAACGGGGACTAAGTGTTTGATCAAGGGTGGGGAGGGGATGAAGGGGCTAAATGTATGATTAAGGGAGACAGATAAAGGTAGTGACTACCATAAAGGGGTTTGGTGATAAAGAAAGGATTTATCTCCAAGTGGAATTTAGAAAGGGAGTTCGTAAGGGGCATTAGGGGTAGGATGGTTATAAAGTTATGTGAGTGGGCTAAGGTCTTGGTTTCTTCCAAGAGTAGGACATTGGAAGGATTGCTAATAAGGTATGTGGTGGAGCATTCGGGTTTTTTAATGGAAATGAAGGAGTTGAGAGGGAAGGTAATGTGATTACCACATGAAGGTAATGGGAGAGAGCTTTAAAAATGAATAAGGACATGTCTTTGACACATAAGGTATATCTCAAGATGTGTAAGGTGAACATATAGGTTTATTTAATAAACCATAAAGTGTTTCTCTTGCAAACTTGGGTTGTATAAAGTAAAGAACAAAATGACTAACAATTGAAAACAACAACATGAGATAGATCATTAAGTAAGTGTTGTTATTCATTACTACACTACCAAATTAACTTCATGTCAATAAGATTGGGAGGTATATGTTATTATAGTTTGTGTCATATCTTGATAGATGTAGTTGTTGTTAGTTTCCAATATCATATATTTTATTGAAGAAAAGGATCTTTTGGACTGTCTCAACACTAGTTTGTTTTAAATTGAGCTTATAGAGTTTTAAGTTGTCTTAGCTTATGAGTTATTTTTAAAAAAAATGTGTTTTAAAAATCTGAATTTAAATAATTAAGTCCAAGTGGGAGCTTGTTAGATTGGTTGAAATAATAAGGTGTGGATTTATATTATTTAAATTTATTTTGCCATTTTATCAAAAACCGGCTAAACTTGTTTGATTTTGATAAAGCATCAATATTATATATAGTCCATAATATGATCTAAAAAAGTGAGCTAGGCATCAATATTAAATGTGGACTTAAGAGTATACACGTGTAGGAAACCTTAAATCCTCTGATGGATAAGACTAGAGATTAATTATTTAAAAGTATAACTAGGTCTCCTCTCTTTTTATATAGAACATTAAGAATCTCACCTATTAAAGATTTATTAGAAAAAGAGGACGAAGTTCTAAGTGCACTGAATCTCAGTTATTAATATAATTAGTATTGTTTTCGCTATCAAATCATGTATTAAGAATCAAGTACATTTTTGTGTTATAAATTCTCACTATTGTAGATCCTGAATTAATATAAATTAATTATACAAAAAATTTATTAATCTATTCACACTAAAAAAACCTTTTGATACTTCAATCCACATTTTCTCATTTTCTCTTCTCTAATCTTTTCAAATTTGAAGAATCAAGTTTATTAGTATGGTTTGAAAAATTACTCATTTTTTATCCCATTATCTTTGCTATTCCAAACGTGATAATTTTATCTTTTCTTTTTCACTTACCTCTTTCGCATCATCCCAATCATCCCATTATTGTATTGTATGTACCAAGCAAATCCAAATAAATTTCCAAGTTTGTAATATATCAGCACAATAAAAGCACTTGCCTATATCCCAAAAAGATAATACTTCTTCTATTCAAAATTAAGTGTCCACCTTCTTCTTTTTAGTCCGTACCAAAACTTTAATCCATTTTCTTTTCTCGAATACTTACATTTCTTACTATTACTATGTTTCATGTTAATTTTTAATAATTTTTTTCACTTTTTGACATTAAAAACTATAGTTTATCAAGGTTATAATTTTTTAGAAAAATATTAAAAACACTAGAATCAAACATTTTTCTTATTTTTTGTATTTAGTCAAAATTGGAAATTTAATTTGGAACAAAAAGAATAATGAAAGCACTAGCAATAGTACAATCAAAGGAATTGAAGCAGCAAGGCTAAACAAGCATATGATTAAAGTATAGAAGCATTTCTAGGTCCTATACAAGGAATAAAAGGTTTGGCCAGATCCTATAAAAGTGAAAAGCAATTGTCCTATTAGCTTACATTACTTGGAATTTTTTTTTAAACAAAAGAAAGAAACAAACACACAAAACTTCTTTAAATTCTATATTCTACCTTTCTGTTTTTTATTATATATATAATTTTTTTCTCAGAATAGTAGAATAAAGAAATGTTGCAGAGGTCAAAGGCCAATGCAAAGAAATATGGTGTTCTCACTTCAAAATTAACAACCATCCATATCCACAAAAATCCAAAATTATGACCATAGATAGATACAAAGTATAATCTTAACACATCATAATGAAATCATATAAATAGTCTAGGATTAATAGATCTCCAATTATTAGACTAACAAGTTACATAGGAATATTCTCCACTATATATATAACCCTTTACCTCTTAAAGGCATGAAAAATCTCCTTTCTTATTCAAGATTCTGTTTTCCCATCAACTTTCCGGAGACCAAATCTGGCAACATTTATTAATACTTTGTCAGAGAAAATCTTCAGTTTGAGGTTTTACTCCTCCCCTCTTGTACAAAAAAAAAAAGGGTATGGTAATAAAATAGTATTAGTTATTTGTAGAGAATTATTATAACTCACCTGAGAGCATTTGTATGGTTTCTTCGTCCACTTCTTCGGGCTTTCCCTCTAACATATTCTTGTTGACCTCTATCGATCATCCTAATGATCCACCATGGTTTTCCAGTTTTGAGTACAATATATCCCATACTCAATCCAAACACCAATCCACATCCATAACCCATCAGCATAGCAAGTTTCCAATTAAATGCTCTTGTGAAACGGTCTTCTTCATACATTTGTGTTGGAGGTGGCCTCAACCCCTCATCATTACTGCAGCTCTTTGACAACGGGAATCCACATAAACCCAAGTTCCCATTGTAAGAATCATTTGTGAAAGTATGAAATTGATTGTCTTGAGGAATAGGTCCCACAAGATAATTATGAGAAAGGTTCAGTACCGCTAAGAATAAAAGGTTTTGTAATTGAGTTGGAATTATTCCTTCGAGTTTGTTTGATGAGAGATCTAATGATTCAAGTTGTGACAAATTACTTAAAATTGAAGGAATATGACCCATTAAACTATTGTGAGAGAGGTTGAGGAATATAAGGGAATGAAGTTCTCCAAGTATTTCGGGAATTTCTCCGATGAATTGATTGTTGGAAAAGTCAACAGCCATCAAACTTGTTAAGATTTGAAACTCTAACTCCAACCCTTTTGTCGTGAAGAATACACGTTCAGCAAAACCAAACCATCCATCAGCCGATGCATCATACATGTACTCTGGCTTCTTTTCATGCTCTTCCCTCATGGCATGCAAATTTTCAAAAAATTTCGTTGGTAAGTAGCCAATGAAGTTATTGTGAGAAAGATCAATGATGTGCAAGCGATTGAAGGAAGAATTAACTTTAAAATTATTTATGTGACCATAAAATCTATTAGATCTCAAGATAAGAACTTGTAGCTGAGTCAAATTTCCTAACCAATTTGGAAAAGTGTCATTCAAGAAGTTGTTCCCTACATCTAGAAGTCTCAAGTCGTGGCAATTACCTAAAGATCGTGGTAGTGACCCATCTAGTTGGTTGTTGTTGATGTGGAAATTTCTCAACAAACAACCTTTAGCAAAATTTTGTGGGATTTTACCACGAAAATTATTCTTCTGTAGGTTCAGGATTGAAAGAGAGGAGCTTAAGTTTCCTATGCATTCCGGAATAATTCCACCCAAATTATTTGCAAACAAATTGAGACCTCCAAGTGAACTCAAATTGCAAAACGAGGAAGGGATTTCTCCAACAAAGTGATTCTCTGCACCACAGAATCCATGCAAGGAAGGTGGCAGGTTTGGAAGTCGTCCTTGAAGAAAATTTGGAACAGAGGTTAGGCGTTTGAAGATAATTTGAAAAAATTGCTCTTTAAAAATGCAAATAAAACTATATTTGTGATGTATCACATGCACGATGTCAACCAAGAAAAATGATAGGTTCATTTACTCCACAACATGAGGAAAAAAAATTTTAATTTAGTGAATTTTATATTAAAAATTTAATATTGTGTGTGTGTGCATCTAAGTATTTAGTTTATTGGTTAGTGCATAATTTCTCTGTCCAAAAAATAGGATTCATCAAGCTTTCAACAGTTGATGGGATTTCACCTATAAAATTCAGTCTCTCCAATTAAGTTTAAAATTTTGCCTAACCCTTTCTTTGTTTAGCACTAGGCGTCTATTTTGTTTATCTTTATTTTTCAACAAAACAGTTGCACTCATTTTCTTGTTTTTATCTACTTTGGATCGTACATATGTATAGTGTTTTACAAAAATCCTTATTCAATAGCACAAATTGGTTATTATAATGATGAATCTCAAATTTATTATTTATAGTTCAAATAAAGCCTAATTGGACAGTAGTTTATAAGTGAAAATGTTAAAGTTTTTGTCACAAATTCTTAATAAAAAAAATTGAAATTTAAAAGAAAACAAAATCTAAAATTATGAATGGATATAAATTTTCAACTAATCTTATATGCCATCTCAATTGCTACGTCATTTTCTTTTAAGCACACCAAAGGCTAATCTTTTAGCTTACCTACAAATTTGTTACCGCCAATATCCAAATAGTGGAGAGAAGTCAAATTCCCAATTTCTAAAGGTACAGTCCCCTCCAATTGATTCCGATGCAAATCAAGATATTGTAAATTAGGAAGATAATCAAACATATCCGATGAGAGATGACAAGCGAACTTGTTGAATCCGAGTGAAATGAATTGCAATGAAGAGAGGTTGAAGAGTGAGGAAGGAACGGAACCTGAAAGTTTAGCATAATTATCAAATCATAGTTTTGTAAGGTAGAAAGATTTCTAGCTCAGTGAAATAAATGAGGTCAATTTCTTAATATGTCCACTCCAACATTCAAGGATCATAAAGAAATTCAAATAGTGCATAAGTGAACAACCAAAGGGACTATGGATTTTGACGTTTTGCTAAATATCTCAATAAGATAATGACGTTTCCACATTTATAGCATTGAGTTTGTGAAAAGATTTAGGATAAAATACCCAAACACTTCAAAATTTTGATCAAAATTATAAAGAGTTCTATTGGTTTGAGAAATAGATATTCCGCCTCAAAAACCTTAACATCCTTAACAAAAAAAGTAAAAAAATCAAAATACCCTTTCTTTTTCATTTTAAATTTTTTCTTATAAAAAATTACCTTCCAAGTCAGATCTGACCGCATCTGACATTCTCCGACTAGATCTAGGTAGATCTGACCATGCTCCCTTGAGGGAGTGTGGATCTGGTCGAAGAACGCCCAGCTGGATTTGGCTTGGAAGGTTTTATTTAAAAAAATAAAAATGAAAAATGAAGGTTTATATAGTATTATAATTTTTGACATGTTCAAGAGTAAAATTATCTACAAAATATTGTTACGTCAGTAAATTTACGAAAACCTTAATAATTGATTAACGGTTAGACTTATGAGTCCAACGACATATATTTTTTTGAGATAGAGTATCTATTTTTTAAATCAATAGATTTTTTTATAATTTTGATCAAAACTTAAAGGTATTTGAGTATTTTACTCAAAAATTTAACAATAGACTTCTAAATGTCCCTTCTCCTACAAAAAGCAAAACTAATTTTCGTTTCCTTTTTTAAACAAAGATATAATTTTTTTTTTCATTTTAACAAGTAAATGTAATTACTCATCAATTTCAAATTGAATGCTCATGACAAATTGGCATGAAAGTGAAGAAAAGATCTTTGATTTTACTGTTTTTAATTTTTCTAAAAAATGTTATAACATTGATCATATATAATTTTTAATATCAAAAAGTAAAAACAAAAATTATTAAAAATTAATATGAAACATATAAAAAGTAAGATTTGAGAGTGTAAAAGAAAAAGGAAAGAGGACATAGTGTTAGAATGCAAAAGTGAATATTCAATCTGGAATAATGAAAATATCTTTTAAATTTAACGGGTAAAAAAATTCCAATCAAAATGACCAACACGTAAAATATTTGAAAGATAAAGCTTAATTATACAATTGTTTTTAAATGAAAATTTTGTAGTTTTTTAAAATTATAAATAGAAAATTGAAATTAAGACAAAAAATATAAAGATAAAATTAATGAATATAAATTTTCTATTAATTATGTGTGTCATCTTCTGTGATGTCTATACACAAATACTTCAGCCAAGTCAAATTCCCGATTTTTGAAGGCAAACCACCTTCCAATTGATTAAAAGACAATAATAGATATTCTAACTCTATGAACTTGAATAAAAAATTATTTGGGATTTTACCAGAAATCTGATTCCAGGTCAAATTTAGTGCTTGTAATTTTGAAAGGTGATCAAATATTTCCAATGGGAGATGACCTGCAGTGCAGTGAGATTATAATTAGTTCAGAAATATACATTCTACAATGAAGATATATTGAAGTTGAAGATTGAGGAAGGCATGCTACCTGAAAGCTGATTATCATTTAAAAATAGCACCTCCAAGTTTGAAAGATTTCCAACTGTGATTGGGATCTTCCCTTTCAAATTATTGCTAGACAAGCTCAATTTCTCTAGTTTTGACAAATTGCCCAGAGAAGATGGGATAACACCGGAGAAGTTGTTACCATCCAAACGCAAGAGTTCAAGTTGAGAGAAGGAACCAAACCATGATGGAATTTCCCCACTAAAACTGTTGTTATGAAAGAACATATATTTCAGCCGGCGCAAGTTACATAGCTCAAAGGGTATTGGGCCATGAAACTTATTATAGCCAATGTCGAGCAAAGCAAGGAAAGATAGATTTCCCAAGTGAGGTGGGATGGTGGCTGCAAGATCCATGTTAGAGAATTTAATTAGACAGTAATTTTTAAGTGAAAAATTTGAAGTGTTATAAAATTATAAAATGACAATTGAAATTAAGACAAAATCACTTGCATGAACTATTTGGAATTCTACCGAAACTCTGGTTCTCAATTCAAAGTTAGTTCTACTAATTTTGGAAGGTGTTCAAATATTTCCAATGGCAGATGACTTAAAGTGAAGTAAGATTATATTTAGTTCTAAAATCAACATTCTACATGCAATGAAGATATATTGAAGATTGAGTAAGGCATGCTACCTGAAAGCTGATTATGATTTAAAAATAACCACTCCAAGTTTGAAAGATTTCCAACTGTGATTGGGATCTTCCCTTTCAAATTATTGCCATACAAGCTCAATGCCTCTAGTTTTGACAAATTGCCCAGAGAAGATGGGATAACACCGGAGAAGTTGTTACCATCCAAACGCAAGAATTCAAGTTGAGAGAATGAACCAAACCATGATGGAATTTCCCCACTAAAACTGTTGTTAAGAAAATACAAATATTTCAGCCGGTGCAAGTTACATAGCTCAAAGGGTATTGAGCCATGAAACTTATTATAGGCAATGTCGAGCAAAGCAAGGGAAGATAGATTTCCCAAGTGAGGTGGGATGGTGGCTGCAAGATCCAAGTTAGAGAATTTAATCAGACAGTAATTTATTAGTGAAATTTTTGAAGTGAAAGTCGAAATATAACCATTACCATAGAAGTTGTTAATGCCCAAACGCAAGCTTTCAAGTTGAGGGAAGGAACCAAGCCATGATGGGATTTCCCCACTGAAGCTATTGTTACAGAAGTTCAAATATTTCAGCCGGCGCAAGTTACATAGCTCAAAGGGTATTGAGCCATGAAACTTATTATGGGCAATGTCGAGCAAAGCTAGGAAAGACAGATTTCCCAAGTGAGGTGGGATGGTTGCAGCGAGATGCATTCCAGATAAATTCAGAGCAGTGACTCTGCGATGTCTGGATCCGCAGGTGACACCAATCCAATTGCAAACAGAAGTAGCCATGGTCCAGTTGGTTTCCAAAAGGTTTTGAGGGTCACGAGTAAGATGGGTTTTCAAGGCAAACAGAGCCGATTGGTCAGTGGTGATGTTGGGCGCTGATTCCGCAAACAAAGTAGCCATGAAACTACTTGACAGCACCGAAAGCATAAAAGCGAGGATGAAGGGAATTTTTCCCATAAGTTTATGTGTGGGCATAAGGCAAATGATTCAGAGAGGAACAACCGAGTTTAGCAGTACAGTTGTCTAATGTTGTTGTTCATTCTTCAGACACTTTCTTTTCATAGATTTAAATACATTAATTTTAATATTTTTTATATTTACAGCTTGCTTCGTTCAAGGGAATGGCCCTTTCTATTCCTGTTATCAATCAAATCAGTCATTTGGTTTATGGGAATGGTCCCCTCGATAATGTCTATTCAATTCAATGAGAATAAGAAAAAAATGATTTGACGAAACTACCCTCTTACAATGTAAAAATTACCTTCTTATATAATATCAATTTATTCTTTCTTTCTCTCTTCCTCACTCCTCTCTAAGCAGCTCCATTTTTTGTTTTTCCTATCTCTTCCTCACTCCTCTCTCTAAAGCACACTAAGCAGTCCCATTTATGGTTCTTTTTTCTCTCTCTTCCTCACCCGTTGTTTCTCTAAAGCAACCCCATTGTGTATCTCAATTTCTTTTGGATTTGGTGAAGTAAAGAAAAAAGATGAAATTGAGTGAATGATTTATTGTGTATTGTTAAGAAAAAATTGAAAATGATTTGCAAATAGAAGAGTACATGAATCTTAAAATGAGATTCAGGTTCTGTTAGCAGTGCATATAAAGTTTTATGATTATTTATAATAGAAATTGGTGTTGAACGTTTGAACATAGAGAGACGAAGAGATAGAAATATCCTAAGGAGAGAAAAAAAATTTTGAATGCCATCACATATATTCAACCTAGAAAAGCCATGACAAGAATTTTAACTTTCCATTTGCCAAGGGACAGAAAAGCAAAGGATGATATAATGAAGTTAATCGACATATTATAAAATGAGGAAATTGGAAAAATGGGTAATTTAAAGATATAGATTTGTTTTACTACTGTTTTGATCATCATAAAAACGGAAATTGTTATTGCTTTAGTTGAGTAGGATTTTTTTAATTGTTTTATTTTATATTATTTAATATTATTATTTAAATATTTAAAGGGTATTTTGATCATTTACTTATTATTTTTTGATTATTCGTGAAACTATTTGTACCAATCAAATATTAAAATATTAAAATAAATTATAATAGTAATTCTTCTATCATTCTATTCTTATGAATCAAATTATAAAATAATTATTTTTTGTTTATTTTATTCTTACCAAATAATTATTTTATTCTCTTTGTTTTTTTTTTTTTTTCATTCTGTGAACCAAACATAACTTTAATTGACAACTAAGTTAAGTGATGATGGGATAATATACTACACTCGATCTTAGCTAAAAGTCTAGAAAGATATTATCTAAAGAAAAAAGAAATAATTTATATCAAAATCAAGAAAGAGTATTAGACCCAGTCAATGCATCCTCGAAATATCTTTCAATTAAAAAGTTCAATTGGGCCAAACCACAATAAACTTCATAAAAAATCGCAAGATTCAATTTCGTTTTTTTTTTTCGTTTGATAAAAACAATCCAGTAATTCACTTTTTATAAAAAAAAAATCAATTAAATAAATCGAATAAACAAACAAAATAACAACTTTATAGTATATAATTAGACAAATCAATATAAAACTGAATTAAACCTATAAATAATGAGATTTGAATCTGGATCTACTTGGAATAAGGCCTCAATAACCAATCTCAAGAATTTTTTTTTTTACAAAAAGGGAAATCCTCAAGCTAACGATTATATCTTAAAGAAAATTTGTCAAATAGTAGTAATTATTAAAATCCTTTAATACATATTGATTTAGATTTAGTTATGAAAACAAATCTATTGAAGCGAAAATTAAGTTTGATAATTTTGAGGATAGTGAGATTTAGAAACATGAGAGCTGGTGATAGAAGTAACTATACATACTCATTAACTGCCCTAACCCTACTCATGTGGTTGCAAGCCTGCAGTCGTATCCATCGCGTGAAAAGCTCTGATTTGTCTAAAGAATTTACAGCAATAAGAGCCGATTGGCCAGTGGTGATGTTGGGTGTTTCCGCTGACAAATACCACCACAAATATCAAATCATTAAGCTCCCGTTTGAATTGGGTAAGTTAAAAGACTTTCCAAGAATTTCATTTGATGCAATGACATTACACGTTCCCACGTGAAGATGACTTTCCCTTGGTAATAACATTACCTGCCCGAGAGGAAACTCACTACAAAAAATCATTGTATTTGCAACGGATTTGCAACGGATTTCTAACAAAGTTTAATTAAAATTGTTAAATGCTTGTTCCGACGAAGTTCTAACGGATTTTCAACAGATTTTTATTGAAAATTTTTCAACGGAATTTTTCGTTGAAAATTTGACTTGTACAACACACACATATTACTGTTTAATATTTTCAACGAATTTCCAACGAAATTTTCCGTTGAAACTTTAAACTAAAGAAAAAAACATGTGTAATCTTTACAGTTTTCAACGGAAATTTTCGTTAGAAATCCGTTGAAAATTTCATCTTTAGAACACACGTGTTACTGTGTATTATTTCCAACGGATTTTCAACGAAAATTTCCATTGGAACCCTAAACTTTGCCTATGTTATCTTTATCTTTTTCAACGAAATTTTTAACGAAAAATTTCGTTGAAAATCCATTGAAACATTAAACTTTAAAAAAAAGTATTCAATCTTTTACAGTTTTCAACGGAATTTCCAACGGAAAATTTCGTTGGAACATATAAAGAGTCAACGATATATTGAAAAATGTAACTTTCCAACCGAATTTTTCGTTGGAAAGTAACTTTTTAGTGTAGCAAAATGTTTATGACTTTTTAATCTTTTCAATGGAATTTTTCGTTGGAAATAATCATAATTTTTTCAATTATAAAATTTAAATTTTTTAAAAATTTTATTAATTATTTTTAAAGAATTAGATATTACTAAAAGCAAATACATAGTTATTGAAGTAAAATTTTGGGCTCTGCTTAAATATGTTTTCCTTTGAGTAATTTTGTATAATTTTTTTAACTTTAATGAATCATACAATATTGATTAATAATACCAAATTAGGGTAATGTTATATTATTCCAAAATTGAAAAAAATAACTATGTAAAATTTTATATTTTATAAAAAACCATGATAAGATATAAAAATCATATTAAAAAATATATATTACTTTATTTACATTTTAATTGTAATTAGCTAATATATGTAAATTAAGATTGAAGTTTTATAGTAAACTTATTAATATTTGTGCTTAAAAAATATCATTTTATTATATTTATGTATTCATGCAAATCTGACTGAGAGCTATAGAAAATATATATAAATTATATATATATATATATATATATATAGATAAACAAGTATGATTTAAGAAAAAAATTGATTAATAATTGTATTAAAATTAAAGTACAAGTTATATTTTTTAATTGAAATATCTTTATAACTGAATATATATATATATGAGATATATTAAATAAAGGTCTACATATATATATTAATATATAATTTATGTAAGATTATAGTAAATTTCATTTAGATGATTATAATTATTAATGTAATAGGATCCAAATCATACATACATATATATATATATATACACACACACTTTATAGTTACTATAACTTGTAATTACTATTATATAAATGAATTACTAAATAATATATATACCTTTGTTTATGTAAATTTACAATATATGAAGTTAATTATCTAAAAAATAGTTGTGAGATTAGAATAGTTTTGAAACTGAACTATTTTTTTTTAAATTTCATGTAACTAAGGGCAAATTCATATAATTAATAAAACTATAATTATTAATTAAATTGTAATATCTTTTAATATCTATACTTTATATACATTGGGTTAATTTAAAAAGAATATAATTACGGCTTTCGTATATACACTATAATACTTTTAATATATATACTTTATAATATAAAACTTGTAATGTCTTTTAACACATACACTTTATATTATATATTATGTTTATTTATAAAAAATATAATTACTATTGTATTATAAAGTAATTACTAAATAATATATATACTTTAGTTTACATAAATTTATAATATATAAACTTAATAATTTAAAAAGAAGTTGTGAGATTAGAATAGTTTTTTTACTTAGCAATTTTTTTAAATTTCATGTAAATAAGGACAAATTCATATAATCAACAAATTTATGATTATTAATTAAATTATAAGGTCTTTTGATAACTATGTTTTATATAAATTCGATTTATTTAAAAAAGCACAATTACTATTTTGTATATACACTATAATACTTTTAATATATATTTATTTTATATTTTATATTAATATTATGAAAATGATAATTTTAATACTTATAAAATTTATATAGCAAAATGTGTTTTTTGCACATTAATCCAAATGTTAAATGTTTATGTAATAGTAATTGATGTTAAAAAAATTAAAAAATGAATAAAAAATAAAAACCCTACCCACCCCCCGACCCCTCTTTTTCCTTTCTTTCTTCTATTCTAATCGGTAGCCGCTCCTTGCCTCCTTCAGTCGAGTCCTTCATCTGGTGTTCTTCCCAGACCCCAGCTGCCGGCCTACCACGCCAAGCTAGTCAGCTGCCGACCTACCACGCCAAGCTCGGGTCCTTCATCGGTTGATCTATCTTTTCTCTCCAACCGGGCAGCCCCAACGATGCCATGCCGGTTGATTGGGTGTCGCCCCAAGCCCAACGCTGTTGTTCTTCCCTAGTTGCCAGCCTACCACGCCAACCTCGTCAGCTGCCAACCTACCACTCCAAGCTCAGGTCCTTCATCGGTTGATCTGCCTTTTCTCTCCAACAGCCTAGCCACAGTCAGGGTCTGCCAACTGCGTGGGTGTCTCCCCAAGCTCCACGCCCTTGTTCTTCCCTAGCTGCCGGCCTACCACGCCACGCTCGGCTCCTTCACCGATTCATCTTTCTTTTCTCCCCAACCGCCCAGCCACAGCCACTCCCTACTGGATGCCTCTGTGTCGCCCCAAGCCCCATACCATTGTTATTCCCCAGTTGAGATTTTGGTATAAGATTTTGTTAAACTAGGTTCATTCTTAATAATTGTTATACAAACAAGATTTGATGCTTCAATTAGTGCTGTCCGTTACTGCAAAATGATACTAGTTTATTGACTGTTTCAGACAGTTTTTTGGAGTTGATGTGTTGCTATTGTTGTCTATTAATATCTTAATGATATAGTATTGTATGTTACTGAAAAATGATACCCTAAGAATTAATGGAACATGCCAATGTCGATGTTGTCATTAGTTTACGAGAGAGTTTTCCATTACCCCAAATTGTAATTAGTACTTTCAGACTTGATTTTTGGTGATAATGTTGTTGTATGGTTCCCCAGATATTTGTTTTTAGTTATTTAATTTTAAGTTTAAGATTTTTGTTTTTGATTATTTAAATTTAAATTTTAATATTTTTGGGGAAGAAAATTTAATTAGTAGTTAATTTTATTAAATACGTAGAGAAATATTATTGTATATGTATACAGATTCGGGTATACATTGAGAAATTGTATGAAGAAGATTTTAATAATTTCCGTTGGAAATGCCAAATGTTTTTCCGTTGGAAATAATTTTTCCAACGGAAAAAAATTCAACTGATTTTTCCGTTGGAAATAGAATTTCCAACGGAAATCTTGTTGAAAATTTCCAACGGATTTTTCGTTGGAATTGCCTTTTTCAACAGAAATTTCGTTGAAAATTTCTAACGGAATTTTTTTTCAACGGATTTCTAACGGAATTTTTCGTTGAAAATTTTCAACGAATGTCCAACGGATTTCCAACGAAAAGTATTACCCATAAGGTTTGTACCGACGAAATTTTTAACGAATTTTTTCATTGAAAATCCGTTGAAAATAAATATTTTCAACAAAAAAAAGGTCTATTTCCAACAAAAATTTTAGTTGAAAATAGCCAAATTTTTTGTAATGACTCTTGGATTGGAGTGAAAGTCAAGGTAAAGGGTTGCGCAAATAACGCTCTCAAACTCTTCGATAGCAGCCAACTAAGAAAGAGTTAGCAACCACAAGCGATTTTTTTCTTGAAAAAAAAAAAAGAAATCAAAGATTTAAACTTTATAGGGACAAAAGGTCTACTTATGAACAGATTGAAGCATTCTTTACCGTCTTTTGCGGTTGAGTCCACGAAGACAATATATTTTATAGATTTTGGCGCTGTAGAAAGTTTCTACAAATCAAGAAAAGCATAAATTTAAAAGCAGAAAAACAAAAGAAACAAAATTGATTCTACTTGAACAAAATTGACGGCATATCAAAAAAAGTAAAAACAAAAACAAAAGGCAAAATGGACAGACGACCGTATCAGAAACGTGAAGCATGCCCTCTAATTCACGTTTCTGATGTTAATTAGGTTCCATTTGGTTGATATTTTTGCTTTTTATTTTTTACTTCTTTTGTAAAAAGTGAATAGAAGAAAAAAAGAAAAATAGAAAAAATAAATATATAGAAAATCAAACACAAGTAATAAAATGTAAAATGTAAAAGTATCAATCAAATAGAACCTTTAAAACATGAATCACTTCTCATTTTTATGTAATGAAAGATTAATTTAATTTTTAAAGTGTACTAGTATTAATGATTTTCTTTATCTAATGAAAGATTAATTTAATTTTTATGTAATGAAAAATCTTCTGTGCTCCGACCACCCGGGGGACAGAGATCTGACCACCTGGATTTGGAGCTCCAATCGTAGGAAGAAGTAGAGGGAGATTTTTTTGAAATAATAAAAAAATTAAAAATGAAAAATTATAGTTTATATTGTATGGTAAGTTTTAAAATTAATAATAGGTAAAATTATGCTTTCATTATTATCACGTCATCAAACTAACGAAATTATTAACAGTTGACTAACAGCTGAAGTTATGTATGTAGCAGAAGATTTTTTTTGGAGCGGACTGAATATTTTGAAAACTAATGGTATAATGCTGAATATATCTATAATTAAGTTAAATTCAAATCAGGTTTTTCCATTGAACTCATGTAATTTCTGTCTATTTTTTGAAATCAATAATCACGTTTCAACCTGGTTCATACTCTTATTTAACATTTGAAATTGTCGAAGGGGACTAATAAAGGTGAAAGTACTTCGATTTAACTTTTGAAAGATTCAAAATCTTACATTCTTTTCCTCCTCCTAACCAATTTCCAAGATTGACAAATAACCACATTCTCTCTTTTTTGGTACGAGAGTGGACAATGGGCTGAAGAGAGAGTAATTGCCAATATTTGAAAAGATCCTAACGTATTTTACAAGGTAAAAGTTAGTGTACAACTGAATGATAAAATATAAACAGGATAAATTGATAAAAATATTGTAGATGTTTAGTTCTTTTTAATATTTTTGACATCGGTCTTGTGCGGATACATATGACTCGTGAGGATCTGTGCTTTAGCATATTGATTACATGCGCTTCGGACATCATGCTGTCCTAATTTGGACGTCGAGATAGAGATGATAGAGTTTTCGAGTGTTCACGTTGAAATATCGAGACATCCCCAAAGTCTAGAATTTATTATTGCTATGGGGTTCATTTTCTTTGTTCCGTTTGTAATCAATAAGCCATATAGTTATGACTAGCTTCTGGCCCTTATCAACGATATAAGATTCCTTTTCAAATATATATATATATATATGTTTTGTTGGAATTCGACCTCATACTTAAACATGAAAATAATCAATAATTAAAATAGTAATGTAGTGAAAAAAATAAAATAATACTTAATCAGAGAAACAGTCGAATCCTATAAGATCAATGTTTGTGTTTTTTATGTAACTTTTAAATTAATAATGAACACTCATAAGTTAAAGAGTTACATATCTTGCTCTGAATATCGTAATTAAGAGTCAATTAAATCCACATCTTTGCTTCTTCACCTTTAGGATTTGTCAAATTTTTAGTCACCCAAGTGTTTGGCCTCTAACAGTAATCCACATAATAACTGAATAAGACGTTCTCAAAAGTAAGATTTTTACTTGTACTAACAAGTACTGTTTCTAAAACAAAATGATCAAAAATTCTTGCTGAATCTTATTTTTGTTAGACAAAGAAAAATATTTTCTTTTCTTATTTTATAAAATAGCTGAGAAGTGGTTTTGAGGCTACTAGATCTAGTTTGCTAATATAATATATTTATATAGCCAAACTAATTTCTAACCCTAAATACAACAGTTGTATTTTAATTTAATTAAGTCTTTGAGAACTCAATTAATTTCTCACTTTATTTTGATCTCTTTTAATTAAGTCCAACTTAATTAATTATCCTTATTTAATCTCAATCATGTCACTTAATGTGTGTGACCCATTAGGCTTTTAACATATTGGCAATAAATATAAATCATAATCAAATATCAATTTGATAATTAATTTATATTTATAGATCATGAGCGGCATCTAGCAATACATCATGACCACCCAAATGTTAGAGAGTCAATTAAAGAATTTGACAAAACCCTTCAGTGATAAGCCTCTCAGTGCAATACGGTCTTTTCATCAAATATTCTAAATATGTCATTAAGCATGGCTCAGTGTCTACTTATGACATTCCATATTATTTCTTATTATTCATGACTAACCTTATGAATTTAGGAAACTAACTTTTCTCAAATTCATCATGCTTTGGCCAAAGACTTTATACAAGTTAATCAAGAATTGAGAACAAGTGAGATACATCCCCTCATATCACTTGGGGTGATGAATCCTTTGGGGTGTTATATCCATAACTTTTATGTATACTTATATGTCATTGGTTATGCGATGAAATCCTCTCAAAGGTTAGTTTATGTGATTAATTAGGTTTGGAATGCTTTGTAATTCATCTCTTATGAATTCAATATGATCATCAATTGCTATTCAGTTCTAAGCAATCTTAATTTAGATCCAAGATTTCATTAAGAATGCTCCTTAACTAAATATGTTCATAATCCTATTATGAATTCATTGAGTTATGACTCAATTTTATCTAAGTCAACTCATTAACTTTCTTTTGATTCATAATCAAAAGAAAAATAATATCACAATAATCTTATCATTATGACTTCGTATTGATTATCATAAATGCAAGGTTATCCTTTAAGGATAAATAATTTAGAACAATTCCAAAATAAAATGAGATGTAATGTAAATATATAAATATATATATAAGCTAAGCATCTCATGCTAGCAAAATATAAATCTATGTTTCCTAAACATAAAATAAATATTTAGCCATAGGTCCAAAACCCAAAAACATCTCATCTTGACAATCATGTCATGAAAACATTCAGTGTTCTAAAATTATTTATTGTTCCACAATCTAATCTAGGTTGACAAGCTTGATCACCATCAACTAAGGTTGTCCCCGTCATGATCCTATTCTTCACTGCTTCTTGTCATTAGTTCCTTCAATACATCATACATATTAAAACCATTAATAAAGAGTAAGGTATCATATACCAAGTAGTGAAAAAAATCATCATATGGTTCATACCTGATGTGGAAGCTTCCTTTTGTTTCTTCCCTTTGATGGATTCAAGATAATCCTTGCAATTGCGCCTCCAATGCCCTAGTTTGCCACAGAAATGGTATTTGTCATTATCCTTGTCCTTCTTTACTCCACCAGTAGGCTTTATACCTTTTGAAGTTGATGTTTTTTCATCCTTGGCTTTCTTAGAAAATTTTCTTTTCTTATTTTTATTTTTCTTATAAGAGACAAGATGAACTAAAGGCTTCTGCTTCGCAATGGTGTTCTCAGCCTGTGTGAGCATATTCAATAAGCCTGAAAGGTTTACCTCAATCTTATTCATGTTGAAGTTCAACACAAACTGTGAATAGCTTTTTGGTAGCGAAGAAAGTATAAGGTCTATACTCAAATCATGATCCATCACCCAACCTAACTGCTCAAGTCGAGTTATATATCCTATCATCTTAAGCACATGAGACCTTACTAGGCTTCCTTCAGACATCTTACATCGAAACAATTCCCTTTGAAATGTCAAATCTCTCTGTGCGACTTTCCTTATCAAACATTTCTCTAAAATTTAGGATAATATCCTAAGCATTCATGGCTTCATGTTGTTTTTGAAGATCTGAAGCCATACTAGCCAACATCACACATGTGGCTTGATCGAGATCATCCATATAAACTCTATTGGCCTCATTTTCCTCATTTGTAGCATCATCGCTAGGTACCTCGGGAACAGGACCATCTAGGACATAAGCCTTTTTCTCTTGTTTCAAGACAATCTTGATATTGCAAAACCAGTCAATGAAATTTGGGTCTGTCAACTTGTTTACAGCAAGTATGCTTCTAAGTGACAAACTATTCGCCATGATAGATTTATATACTATATAAATCAACATATATGATTATTAGTCATTAACACAAATTATATAATCATAAAGACAAGGTTTTAAAATCTTATATGATTATTATCAATATTTTATCAAAATAATAGCCCTCCTCTACTATTTCGAGAAATTTAACCTTTAAACTTCTTATTGAGCTAGGACCCTTTTCATCCCACCATGACCTTGAGTGACTCAACAAGCCATAATGAAACTAATTAGGTAGATAACTTAGCTTATCAATTGTATCTTATACAACTCGTAGATCAGTTAGGTGACAACTCTTTGTCTAAATATATCATATATATTTTGCCTAACTATGCCTCTAATACTATGTGGTCAAGTGTGACACATCTAAACAACATGGTACTAGTTAAGTTTGGCCTTAAGTGACTCAACAAGCCTCCAATTAAAAGAGCAGCCTGGTTAACTTGTTAAATAGTGGAAGGCAACTTTTGACTTAATATTTTAATGAGGGATTTTATTTATTAATTCATTAATTAAGGTCTCATTAATTTGGCATTGTTGACATACATAGCATTTATTGCATTTCATATATATATATATATATATATATATATACTGAAAATAAATCTATCTCATGCCAACTACTAGGATGATTATGGACTTTACTAATTCTAATTTTCTCGAGCCCTTAAGGAAATTAGTTGGTCAAATTCCGAGGGGATTTACACAAACATCATCTTCAACCTTTGCTTGTAATCTCTTTGAATCTCCATGGCGCCTTTGGATCTCCATCTTCAAATTACAAAAATTGTTCTATCTAATCGTAGTTTTACACTTTGATGTAACTAATTACATTTTATAATCGAGAAACCTCGAGTTACATTTAAAGGGAGTTAGGTGAGAAAAGAATTTTACAATCCAGAGAAAATAGAGATAAGGCAGGGTGCGTAGACCCTATTTTCAAATAAATACCAAAAGAAATAAATTTAACCATCCATTACCTAATCTTCTAAGGTCTAAGTCCATAATCATCCTCATGCTTTATAATCACAATCAAAAGCATAGAAATAAATGCAAGCTCAATATCACTTGGTGATCTTGTGTGTTATTTGAGAAAAGCATCAATTAATTCACTTAAAGTGCAAAACTCAAATTATTTAGTATTGTTTTATTTCAATTTAGTGTTTAAGAAATTCCCAATTCAAAACACTTAAAGAAAACATTTTACTCCTTATTTCTTATTAGATATTCATTGAAATAAAACTTTCCTTTTAAGACTTTCCATTTTAATTCTTTCCATAATTAAAACTCCTTTTAATTTTGGAAACAATTTTATATTAGGTAAACTTCCTAAAATATATCTAAGACAATATTTTAATTTCTAACCTTTAGAACATGGATTAGTTTCCTAAATTGTATGTTGTTTAAGTTACCTAAATGGTGACTTAACAAATTTTGAAAACTTCTAGTCAAACCAAAATTTTAAGGAAAGTTCAATGCTATCACATAACTTTAGGAATTTCTTTTAAAGTAGGAAACTATGTCCTATGAATTTCTTAAATTAAAATACTATCCTTAATTTTAGAGATTTCTTTTAAAGTAGGAAACAATTTCCTATGTTTTATGAATCACCTAAAATTAAAATTGTATCCTTAATTTTAGGAATTGCTTTTAAAGTAGGAAATAATTTTCTATTTTTTTATGTATTACCCAAAATTAAAATAGATGGTATTTAAGTGCTCTTAAAACTCTGTAAATCATGAGTCAAACTCATGAAAAAGCTGTTGGAAATTTCAAGCAAGTGTGTTTAACAATTAAACACAAAATTCATGAAGAATTAAGCCACCAAAATCGATCATAGCTGTCCAAAATTTTTTGCATTGAATCTTTGTTGTTTTGGGACTCGAAAACATGATTTTTATGAACCTTTTTCATACTAAATCAAGTCTAACTGAAACGTGCAGCAATTTAATTTGATAAAACTAATTTTTAACAATTAAAAACTGCTCAAAACACTTACACAATGTTAGTAAAAATAATTGGTACATTAGTTCCCAAAACACCTCAAAACTATTTAGTTTTAACTTGGCTTCGCAAGCTTTTTAATCCATTTATTAATTTTTCAACTAAACATGATCTTAAACCTTTTAATACATGTTTTAATGAATTAATTACATGCTGTCCATATTTGAATTAAAATAGCAAAACAAATTTTTAAGAAAGCCTTTAAAATTGTTATATACCAAATCAACACACAAATCAATCCTATTAATTATCACCAAGAATCAAGTATACTTATTACATGAAAAACATCAAACAAAGGCTCTGATACCACTGTTGGGATTCGACCTCATGCTTAAACATGAAAATAATCAATAATTAAAATAGTAACATAGCGAAAAAAATAAAATAATATTTAATCAGAGAAACAGTCGAATCCTGCAGGATCAACGTTTGTGTTTTTCATGTAACTTTTAAATTAATAATGAACACTCACAAGTTTAAGAGTTACATACCTTGCTCTGGATATCGTAATCAATAGCTAATTAAATCCAAATCTTTGCTTTTTCACCTTTAGGATTTGTCAAATCTTTAGTCACTCAAGTGTTTGACCTCTAACAGTAATCCACATAGTGACTAAATAAGACCTTCTCAAAGGTAAGATTTTTATTTGTGCTAGCATGTCATGACTCGGAACTCCCATCGAGCCCGTAACAACCGCCGTGACGTCTCGATTGACATTCATTACCCGAAATGTCAACCGGAACCCCGCAAGGCTTTAATATTAGCTTCTTATTTCCCCTATGGGTAACTGTTTCCAAATACCACATTCTAAAAGATTTTAAACTGTTTCCAACTTCAACAAATAAAATAATAATTTTCGTCTCACAGGGGTATTTTGGTCATTTATCTCAAAAATCTCAAAATCATCTAAAAATATAGTATGTAAGTGGAAAACACATATTTCATAATCAAAAATAATTTTGGATGTTTAAAACATTCGTTTAAAATGAAATTATAACTGTTATAATAAAATAAAAATATTAAATAAAATATTCAATTTTCACATAAAACGATATTTTGATAACACTGCATAAATAATTTTTTATAGCGTAAAAGCAAAATAAATTCTTACATACCGTAATACAGATAACCAAAGTATAGAATTTAATTTACAATGACACATGGGCCCACGAATGACCAAAAGTATCAAAAGATATGAACCTACAGTTTTTTTTGGATGTGGCAAGTTCAACTGTAATCCTCACCGATATCAGTTATCTACAATCTATTCTGAGCCTGAAATGGGTGAAAAGGAGGGTGGTGAGATTATAAAATCCCAGTAAGTAAACAAACATCACTCAAAATATCTAAAGTCGAGTAAAATGAGACTATTAAAACATTTCATCAAACTGTAATTTATCATCTTTCAACTTATTTCAACCAAATGAAATCAATTTATTTAAAGCAAGTAATCAATATGGCTTATGAATTTCTTAAAAAACTTGGCTCATGCCAAAAATTATTATCATACTCAGTTATCTAGGATACCTTGGCCGAGGGCTATCCCAACTGAGTCCGCCAAGGCTATTAGAAAGTTATGTTTTTATTTTGAAAACATAGCCGTTCCTTGGTATTGACCGAGTTCCCCTTCACGTGGTGGTTTGGCGTGAAGTGAACTTTAAAGTTATACCTCGGGAGTTACCCTACTCGCCTCTCCAACCGAGGTAAAAATATAACAGGATTTTGTGCCCCTCTAATAGGCTAGTCCACAGAACCCAACCCACTGCAGCAGGTCAAACCCACCATATAATAAAATTTTGACAGCATGACAGGGCTAATATATTACTACCCAGCCTACAAGGGTAAAATAAAGCAATTCATACAATTCATAAAAAAAATACAGCCCAGCCAGTCATGCCAATACAATAACATAAGCCATTAATTCAATTTTAAATTTACAACATATTAGTGGTCTCCAATTACTCTATTTTCAAAATCGTGATTTCGTTTTAAGACAATTTATAAAATATTTTCATTTAAACTCATTTTATTTACAAAACATAAAAATTTACCATTTGAACTCATTTTCATAAAATTCACCAAAACCGAATAAAAACATACTTTAGATAATTAAAATGATGGTAAGGTTACTCACCATGTCTAGAGTGGGGATTTTCGAAATACTCAGACTACTGGTCCTCGGGTGCAATTCCTTTGCCTTTATCGAAGGACTCACCACCTTGACACAATACAAAATCGAGAAATTCACCACATTGGTACTAAATTGAAATTAAACTAATTTAGACTACTAATGCTTGATATGGAATGCAAAAATGTATAAATTTTTGCCTAAATGTAGTGTTAGCCTATTTCGATCTTTTACCCAATAAATCGATATACGCGTCCGTTTAAACTCCAAATTAATTTTTTTCAATTTCTATACCTCAATTGCACCCAAATTGACTTAATGTCCCTCAGTGTGGTGCAAATTATCAGTCCCGATAGCAAATTACGAAAATACCCCTAATGGGTTAAAATTTATATTTTTGCTCCGAAAATTCCCATTATTTTTCTAGGCTCATAATTCATCATTATTCATCATAATTCCTCAAATAAACATCAAGATCAGCAGCCAATATTCCCCTAGAAAATTTGGCATAATGGGTTTCAATGGGAGAAAATTATATCTCTAGCTTATTTTTGCTATATTTCAATATAACTTAACTAAAATCACTTAATTCAATTAAAATCAACCAAAAATCAAGCTCAAAACTCATCCATGGAGGTTTGGCCAGCATGGGTGTCCATACCCACTTTCTAATTTTGCATGGCAATGAGAAAAAAATGCATGGGTAGTGAAAATCACAAGGAAAATCAATGAAATTTACCTTTTTAATGTTTGATTTCTGGATTTCTCTTGATTTTCCCCAAATTTTCAGGTAAGGTTCTTATTTGTTTTTTTCCCCCTTTTCTCCCCTGGTTTGGACGGCTGAAGAAGATGAGAATTCTGGAATTTTGACCTTTTTAATGGCTAAAATAATATAATATTATTTTATTTATTTTTTTAATGTTTTATTAATTCCTTAAATTCTAGCCATCCAATTGTTTCCAAATTTTTACCATACACTTGTCCCACATATCCATAGCTTAGATAAAATTCTCAGACTTATCCAAAATCTTGGTGGAGTAATTTTTGAAATTTACACTTTTGCCCCTGTAAAAGTCAAAAATTACATTTTTACCCCAAAAACTGAAAAATTGCCCATAGACATATTTTTCATCCCTTATACTCATACCATTCTCCAATTTGTCAAATTTGATCTAAATTCTCTCAAAATCTCAAATTTTGTCCGCGAGTGGTAAAATTACGATTTCGCCCCTACACTCTAAAAATCACCGAAATTAAACTTTTTCACTGCCAAACCCTCAAATTATACTCCAATACTCAAATCATACTCCAATAAGTCAAATGGGGCCAAAAAATTCTTTTCTAAAAATTCTCATTGTGTCCCTAGGTGGCAAATGACCATTTTACCCTTGGACAGTAAAAATTTCGGTTTGACTCCAAATTGATCCTCGAACTCCAAATCATCATATTAAACCATTCTGGGACTTTAATATTCTTAATTTCATTTTAAATTCTCTATTTGATCTAGTTCGAGGCTTAAATTAACTTAATTGTACTATTTGGTACATTATCGTCTTTTAATGATTTTTCTTTCGGGGCTTTCCAAGTATGCAAGCATATTGTCAATCATATGAATGACATGACAAGTATTTTATAAGGTCGGGCTTGACATGGCAAGTATTGTTTCTAAAACAAAAGGACCAAAAAATTCTTGTTGAATCTTATTTTTGTCAGACAAAGAAAACTATTTTCTTTTCTTATTTTATGAAACAGCTAAGAAGTGGCTTTGAGGCTACTAGATCTAGTTTGCTAATATAATATATTTATATAGCCAAACTAATTTGTAACCCTAAATACAACAATTGTATTTTAATTTAATTAATTCTCTAAGAACTCAATTAATTTTTCACTTTATTTTGGTCTCTTTTAATTAAGTCCAACTTAATTAATTGTCCTTATTTAATCCCAATCATGTCACTTAATGTGTGTGACCCATTAGGCTTCTAACATGTTGGCAATAAATATAAATCATAATTAAATATCAATTTGATAATTAATTTATATTTATAGATCATGAGCGACATCTAGCAATACATCATGACCACCCAAATGTTAGAGAGTTAATTAAAGAATTTGACAAAGCCTTTCAGTGATAAGCCTCTCAGTGCAATACAGTTCTTTCATCAAATATCCCGGATATGTCATTAAGTATGGCTCAGTGTCTACTTATGACATTCTATATTATTTCTTATTATTCATGACTAACCTTATGAATTTAGAAAACCAACTTTCCTCAAATTCATCATGCTTTGGCCAAAGACTTTATACAAGTTAATCAAAAATTGAGAATAAATGAGACACATCCCCTCATATCACTTGGGGTGATGAATCCTCTATTGACCACTCATTCACCTTCGCATGGTTCATGGCATATCCAAAAACACCCTATTTAGGCATTTGGTCACCTCCAAATCTGTAGGGGTGAAATCAAAATATATCATTCCCCATACAAGATGACCTGGTGTCTCAAATCTAAGGACTAGTTGCATGACTATCACATGAGAACATTTTTCATAGACACTTGAGTGAAATACAAAATGGAGTTCTCATAGCGGGTCATGTTCAGTGAACTTGTTCTTTAACAAGCACCTACACGTTATCCCCAAGTATCCCATATACTTCAATCTATGAGATCCATTGCTTACTTCTCAAGTAAGGAGGCTTAACATGTACCAATCTTTGAGCATTGTCAATGCCCTGTCTTGACAATACAATAATCAGGAACAATTTTAGGAATATAGCTTTGATGCATAGTGATCTCATAATTGTAACAATTTTACAATTCCCTTGCAAGGCCTTTATATTCCATGCGTTTCATCCAATTAGTACTTAATAACTCCTTATTATTGCACTAATATGAAGAAAAACCTCTATCACATATAATTATGCGATTAAATATGCATTAAATGACAATATATATATATATATATATATTTCTTGACCAATCCAATTGGCTCAAGGGCGTATACCAACATGTTTGACATTGGTTTCTTTACAGGAAGAATGATATTAGTGTTTCTATGGGGACTCTTCAATGATTAGAATATGAGACTTCAATTTATAGATTTTAACGTTGAATCTTTAAGTATTGAATATAGAAATTAATATGCTGAGAGCGGTATATCCTTTTCTGCATAGTTAATATTCCTTATCCATTATTAAGTGTATCAATTTAAATATTGATTGATATATCACTCAATATTTAATATTGTACAAATTCCATTCATTAGGAAGACACTCCTTTCATCTTCATCACCATTATTTTTTCATTTCATTTTGAGCATCATCATTGCATTTCCTCAAGAAAATGCTCAAAAATTACAACAACATAAATCATGGAGAATCAAAAGATTAGGGTGCTAGAAAGAAATTAAGGTGATGGCTGCTGTAGACACTGTTGAAGTATTCTTCATTGAGTAAAATTATCTGTTTAGATGGTTTATAGCTATTTCTCTATATAAGATAATAGATGTTTATTTTTGCAAAGTTGGCACGTATAGCTAAAAGACTGTTTGTTTCAATGAAAATAATTCAATGTTTGAGAAAAAAATGATGCGACTAATAGAAAAGACAAATCAAGCTTAGGTTAAAATGCCTTTGGTGGTTTTGAAATTTATCAAATTTCTCGTCAAAATTAATCAATTATATAAATAAGTATTAAAATAATTGTTTTACATACATACATACATATATATATATATATATATATATGTATATATTATTTATTTAATCAATGATGACATAACAAACAATCAATTATGGTATTTAGGTGCAAAATTTATCCAACAACTAATAAACAATGACCTAAAAAGTCATTATCGCAGAGGGAGCGGTGGCTAGTAGGAGTCGTCCCCCCCTCAAAAGTTTTAAAATTTTATAATTTTTTGTAATTTTTTAAAAAACTTTATATTTTGTTCCTATTTTTTAAAAAAAATTATAATTTTGTCTTTATAAATATTGAAGACATTGTTTTTGCCCCTCTAAATATGAAATCCTAACTTTACCACTGATCATTATTATAGATTGAAAAAACAATACGAATAAATTATGGTAAAACTACTTGTAGTTTTGTAGACAATTAGACATGATCAAATGAAAAGATCAAATTACAAATTTATTTTTTTATGTAATGGTTTTTTAAAGAGCTTTATAAACTTTACTTTAATGATAGAAAAAAAAACAAGGACAAAAAAAACGATTGGTGATTTTGCTAAGAGGAGGATTGATTTGTAAGAATATAACTTACATATTATAAGAATGATGCTAATTAAAAAGTACGTTTTAAAAAAATTACATTATTGTTCCCCTTTTTCCCATGGTATGATTTATAATTTTTAGATAATTAATAAAAATTAACAATCTAATTGTGTTGGTATAAATTAATTTGTTACGAGACTGACATTAGATAAACCTTAATTATTTACAGCCCTTTGGCCCCAACTGCCACTGTTGCTTTTAGGAGAGCAGGAACACGAATTTGGCTTGATAATGAGGAAAGCAACATGTCCCCCTTCAACATTTACCATAACTGATAATAAGTCCAATTACTAGGACTGTAAAAAATTAAACACAATATAATCAGTTGAAAGGTCACATAAATTTATTGTGATTAGAATTTACAGTACTTAGTTTTAAATCATATTTATAAAATAAAATTTGCTTAATAATTAATGAAAAATGATGAAATAATAATAAACGACAATAAAAAAACATATTTATTTAATTTCATTGAATTATTATTTTCTATAAGTTTAAATATAATGAAATGCACCTATGCATATGGTTTATTAATAAATTGATTTCAAATTTCAAATGTAATATTGCAATAGCTATGATTTATTAATAACTATATGAGGGGACTGAAATGCTTACAGGAGATTGAAGACGTGTTGGAAAATAAAGCCTGAAAAGAATAATCAAAGAAACTGTGGAAAGAGCTAGCGAGGAAAAGGACAACAACAACAACTTGTTACATTGTAGTAGGGTGGTGAATGTATCAATATTTGATTGTGACTTCATTAATAGAAATAGTGAGAAACCGAGTAGTAGGTAGATCAACTTTTATATTAAGAACATTTCTCCTAAGATCGACAAGACAATGAAGGGTGACCAGTGGTGGCTTGATAGTTTACATTCGGTAGTTGTCGATAACATCAATAAGAGGGTTAGTTGGGTTGCAACTAAGGGTGCGTGTGAAGAATACGGTGAGGTTGTGGATGTCTTCATCCCCAGGAAGATTGATTTGAACAAGGAGAGGGAAACAGATTTTGCGTTTATACGTTGTAGGGAGCATCATGAGATGGAGAAAGCAATGCTTTGGGGCAACCATTAGTGGATTGATGGCAGACGGCTTGTGGTCAAAAGGGCTGAACCGGTGCGAAAGGAGTTCACTAGAAGGAGCAATGCTAAGGACGATGCACTAAGAGTGGTTCCAAAAGTTGAGAATCGGAATATGGTTGGAAGATCATATAAAGAAGTTGTGGTTAGTAAGAATGGTGAAGTAGGAATTGGGGACAAGAGCATCAACATTCAGGCACATATGCAAAATCAGAAGGTGCTAAACAAAGAACCACAAACTGTAACGTTGGGTGAGAAGATAACAAAAAATTCAAAAACAATGCTAGACAAACTAGAAGTGGTGTCCATTAGCACCGGTACTCCGGATGACGAGATGTTGTGGGTCAAGTGTAGTGTTGTAGGTAGACTAAGGAAATGTATCTCTTGCGAAGCCATTCGAAGAGAATTAACATTAAAGGGAATCGAGGTTTAGGTGAGAACTCTTGGTGGATTTAATTTGCTCCTGGCATTTGACAAATAGGAATTCAGGAAAGCCATATTGAAGAATTATACAGAACTTTTGATGGCATGGTTTGAGAGTGTAGTTCCACTTGTTGAGGCTAGCTATAAGAAGGAAACAGGGATTTGGGTTATGCTACAAGAGTTTCCATTTTAAGCATGGCACATCAATGCTTTTAAGGCTCTAGCTGAATGTTGGGGTGTTTTTATTGGGGTATATAAGAGCACTTAAAATAGATAAAGGTTTGATAGGGCTTTATCTCTTGTAAAGGTTAAGAACAGAGCCCTGATTTCCATGTTTGGTTGGTTGGAAGTGAATGGAAAGAAGCATAGTGTAGAAGTTTGCATTGTCGATACAAAGGGAAGTGGTAAGATGGAATGGTATGATAAAGGCAAACAAATTGTCACTTACATGGTGGGTAACGACCAGCGACGATCATCTTGTGAAAGAGGTGACTTTGAGGAAATGGCTGGACAGGGAGGACCAGCGAGTAAAGAAGGGAATTGGTGGGTGAAGGAAGATAACAAAACCAAGGTGTGTTAGAGAAAATCAAATGAAAGTTGGAGGAAAAAGTGGATGTGTCTATAACACCCTCGATTTTTCTCGATATAACCTTGTGGATGAAGTAAGTAAATTATGGTGTATGAATTTGAATTTATAATATATTTGGGGACTTTTGATGATATGTTAAATATGTTGAGTATATGGAACTATGCCTATAAATACAATATGACTTGATGTTGAGGTCAGTGGCCGAGTGCACTAGACCATATGTACGTTTTGGATTAGTTACCCAATTATTGCCCATGATAGCGAGGGAAAACTATCACTATCTTGTGGACTGGTAGCCCATTGGTATGAATCATAGTGCTTCTGAAGTATGCTCCACTATGTGTGCAGTAATTCAAGTGTAAACTCGAGGAATTTTATGAGTTTTGGTATTGGCACAATGATTTGAGTTGTGGATTTGAACTTCTTAAGTTGGGTAAAGTCAAAATGAGTTTTAAGGATTGAAATGTGTCCATAGACTTTACTTTTCAAAGGAATGTTTTTGAATAGGTTTGAAGTTGAAAATTATTGCAAGAAAGCTGTAGATTTTAAATGAAGTATAGATACTTTTTAAATAAAATGGTGTTCCAAGGCATTCTATACCAAAAATATTTATACATATTCATAACGTATCGATATGTATGGTCTATTTACACCGTAAACACTTTATTTTAATTTGCTTTCAAACAGGAGTGCCTTAACCACTTGATTTGAACTAGTGAATGGTTCCAATACTTGATTTAACTCCAATATAACATGTGCTTAAGTGGATTCAACTTATATGCATCATCGTTTTGGTTTTTGAAGTAAAAATGCATGGTTTCAAAGGAAAACGACAGTTTATTAAATCCTCTACCATATATTGCTTGTTCCTTTTCTGATGTCCTTCATTGAGTTAATGCTCACCATCTTCAAATTGAATGCTTTGATTTTCAAATTAGAGGGTAGCTAGATCGTAGCATTTTGATAAGGACCCTCACTCACCCTTTTGGTAGTAAGTGACCATGGCATTCAATAGACCTCTCCCACCGTTGAGTCATTCCAATAGCTAGTCAGGTGTCCTTTTGTGTTTGACAGATGTTTGTTGTATATATGTATATGTGTATATGGGTATATGGTTAGGCAACCACGAGCTGGCCAACACACTATGACTTTGAGGATGGTTATGTATATGTTGTGCATATGTTGAATGACTAAGGCCCATGGATGTGCACTATGTTGATACGTTGGATATAGAGATGTACAAATGTTGGATAGTTTTATGTTTACGGGTTGAGAACCCTCATACAAATTTGTACAAATTACGTGAGCTTACAAGACTTACATGGACTTGATGGGCTTTGCCCATGGGATCCTCATGTCGATCATGGTTCGAGATTAGATTGTGACAATAATAATCAAATTTAGATACTCGGTATTCAAGGAGTGATACCCATATCCTATCCGAATACGAAATGGATACTAAATTTACTTCCCGAACCCAATCCAAACCCGAATATAAAATATTCGTCTTATGTAATTGGATTGAATACCTAAAAATATCCTATTAAAAGGTACTAATCGTCATCCCTATAAATACGATGTAGCAAAAGATACCACACTCTATGGCCTCGGGCCTCGAGGTCAAGAGCGAATGCAGGCTTTGGAGATGGACAGCATGAGACAAGCCTTGATAGAAGAATAAACTTTTTGTAAAACATATTTTAAAATTATGTTACTAGCTTTTATCTTAAGGGAAAGCTTACGACACATGTGAATTTCTAAACTCGAGTCTTACTCTCACAATTTTAAACCAAAATCTATCTACAAAAATAACAAAAGGAGATGTGTGGAACATTAAATTGCATGACTTTGATAAAATCAAATATATTGTTTCAATGTAACTGACTACAACAAGCTTTGTTCCTTACTACCTATTGGCAGAACTTTTCATAAGTCCGTTGTTTCATTCACTAATGTGTTTGTTGCACAAGAGAACACACAAAAACGCTTTTGGCACGCCCTGTTATTTGCACCAACTTGCTTCAATTTTTTTCTTATACGGCTTTGGTTTTGGCGCGGTATGTACACAGACTACACCATCCAGAGAATTTCCGTCATTGCCTTGCTCGTCTTAATCTTTTTCCCCATCACATGGTCAATCACCGATATTCTTCATCTCTATATGGCCTCAAAAAGAACTCGGTGCTCCAGAAGATCCGATAAAACACTTCTCATTTTATCAAGTGAAACAGGTTTCAATATAACACCATCCATACCAGCCCTCATGCAGTTCTCTTTTGTTACTTTGTCTGTATTTCCAGTGAGCGCCACTATTAAGGGCCTTTCATGGCTTTTTGTGAATTTCTCATGTATTTGGACAGCAATTTCATAACCATCCATGCCAGGTACACATACATCCATGAGAACAACCTTGTGCTCGTGAGAAACCACATGCAAACACTCGTCACTGGAGCTTACCATTGTAACCTCGAACCCTAGATGCACGAGAAGCCCCTTAGTCACCATCCTGCTAACCCTGCATTACCCCCATAAAAATTCAATATTCATTCACATGCCTTGCAAGGAAAAAAGTAGCTGTAAACAGGACAAAAGAAAATCCAGAAAAGGTTTTACTTACTGAGTAGCAAACTACATTATGTAAGTATTCACAAAATTGGATTTAAAACTAACACAAAAAATCTTAAATCTTTTCCAATTTTAATTGAAATGTACTCTCAGACTTAAACTGACTCTAACTATTAATTGAATAAATAGAACTCCAGTTAGGAAGCTCACCCTATTTCTCAATCATTTGTATAAGCCTATCATCTGCTAAGTTCTATTAAAAATTGGTCTCGTGAAAATGTTAATAATCTCTATGGCTGTGCAACCAAACAGTTTTACCATAATGTGCTGAGCACAAAAATGACCTTGTGGGCTCAACCTCAACTCTTGACAGAAGCTTTATGACATGGAATTGCATACAAATGCTGCATGTTGCTCTATATAAGGCATATAGTCATGTAGCCTAGGACATGTTCCGTATTGAGGAGTGTATAAACCTTGCATTTTAAGTGGAGAGCAAAAGGGATCCCTCACTCATGAGATTCAATATTCTTAGAACTATTGTCCCTCAATTTTTCATGTTTGTTCTACCACGAAGACTATGCAATCATAACAAGACAACTCAGAACCACAGATTTTCAATATTGCAAAGACCATAGCATAGATGAAAAAAATTTGCAGGTAATAAGTAAGAAGCAGGAGTACCAGACAGATCTTACCATCTGCAACTAGAAATATGGGTTGAAAACATACTATTAAATGAATAAGGATTAACATGAACACAATGGAACTGACCCGTTCTCATCCATAACCAGAACTTTAAGCCCAGAAAAAGATGTCTGCCCATGATTTGATGACACTTTAGGCATAAGGGGAAGTTTAGATTCATTCAAGCGTTCTGGGATCCCGAGTTTTACAGTGAAGATAGCAGTACATCCCTTACCAAGGCCTTCACTCTCAATCCAAATATGTCCCTCCATTAGATTTACAAACCTGATCACATAATAAGAAGGGTTAAACATCATGAGGACAGCTAAATATTCAAAGTACCAGTACAGAGGTTGATCCAAAGCCGCCTCTGTAGTCAACTGACTATAACCATGGCTGAGATGGCAAGTCCACAGAAAAAACGAGTACCTCTTACAAATTGCAAGACCTAGTCCACTGCCACCAGAATTTCGTGTTGCTGTTGATTGAGTTTGTGCAAATTTGGTAAATAACTTGGGAATATCTTGAGTGCTAATCCCTGAACCTGAATCTTTCACCTACACCAACAGCAAAGAAGCATACAAATTATCAACCTTTAACATAAGGTGATAGCAGCCTAAGGCAGAAGAATAAACTGGCAGCAACGGACAAACCTGTACACGCAAATAAAAGTGATTATCACTTGGCACAGGGAAAAATTCAGGGGCTCGAGAATCTCTGAGTGATTCTGATTTAGCAACAAAAGCAGTGATTGAAATGCTGCCCTCCTTCGTAAATTTCACAGCATTACCAACAACGTTTA
This sequence comes from Theobroma cacao, assembly GCF_053813885.1. Classification (NCBI taxonomy): domain Eukaryota; kingdom Viridiplantae; phylum Streptophyta; class Magnoliopsida; order Malvales; family Malvaceae; genus Theobroma; species Theobroma cacao. The sequence continues at coordinate 10,643,200 of NC_142645.1, forward strand.
AAATTGTTTGCATCAGGCGCTTCTCATCGCCAATGGCATATTCTGGCAAGTCTGGAGCCAAATTTAATGAAACATGAAGCTTTTTGACAGAAGCAATCGGCTTGATCAAGTTAAGGACCTACAACACACAAAATGCACATTACTAGAATGACAAACAACCACTTTAAAAATTTCCAAAAGCCACAAATCTAACAACATCGAAGCCATGGGAAAATGAAACTTGTACCTCTCTGAATACAGCACAAAGGTTAAAAATTCCAAGGTCTAGTTGAAGGCTGCCATCTTCGAGCCTCGAAACATCCAATACATCATTTATTAGAGTAGCAAGAAGATTACTACTTTTAAGAATTGTTTCAACCATCAGACGCTGTTCAGGTGTCAACTCAGTTTCCTGCAGCAAAGAAGATAGAGCAATAATCGCATGCATTGGGGTTCTCATCTCATGATTCATAACAGCCAAGAAATCATTTCGAGCACGAATTGCTGTCTCTGCTTCTCTTCTGGCTAGATCAAGTGCAACATTCTGCTCCATGAGAAGATCCCTAGCCCTCATTGACTCTTCTAAGATTGCGGCATGCGAAAGAGCAACTGCCACCTGAGTTCATTAGACAAATATACAAATAAGTAGCAATCCTAGAGGAAGAAACGTATCTACGGCAAGTAACTGAAAAGCAACAGAATGCAGCAACAAGAGAAAGGATAGAATGGAAATAGATGAAAACTAGAGAAAGTAGAAAGAATCTCAAAATTAAATCTAATGTCTGATGATCACAATAACAACTGTTTATTGTCGCCAAACTACAAAACCTCAAAATATCTACACCTAGGACAAGTGCAGATAAAATCCTTTCAACAGAGGTTCTTCAATGCTGCATTTTCTTATGTGATATTCTTGTTCTTCCCATTTGAGACTCTGTGCAAATAACTGAAACCTAAAAAATAATTTAGGAAAACACATTTCAATTTTAAGTCAGGTTTGGAAGTAAACCCCAAAATCCACCTAGCTCCCAAATTCCATAAATGACTAATGCAACAGCAGTGTCAAAGGGCATTCACAATTAACAACAATATCCCCCTATAGGTGCATTCTCTGAAAGTAGAGAACCTAGGCTTCTGACCAAGCGGAAATAGAAGCATAGAAGAAAAGGGAAAGCTTCGGAAAGTACAACAAAATATCAAAGCAGCTCCATACAGTTATCATTATCTCAAGTGAATTACAACAGGTCTAGATCAGAACTATTATAGTTGACCTGGGGATACCTAGTAATGGATGTTCACAAACGTGCACAGATGTGAAAGATAGATGATTCTAAAGAAATGACTATGTATGCACAAAAACCAAAAGTCAGTCACCTCTGGAAACTATCATAGACCTGACATTTTGCATCAAATGCGAATGGAAACCAAGTGAAGAAACTTCAATTTAACATTCACCAGATAAAACAAAATTCAAAAGCTGGAAGAAGAAAAGGATAGGAGGATGGCAAGAAAATATTAGCACATGGTTAAGAAGCAAACAGGGCAATTTTTACCTGATCAGCAACCACTTCAACAAGCTCCAACTGGTGACCATGCCATTGCCTTGCACTATCTGAAGGGAGCATCAAAACCATCAAAGCATAGCGTTTTGTTGAAAGTTCTGGCCAATCATTAATTTGGAAATTAGAGAGATGCAGGAGTGGGACACGGACAGCAACCACCTCCCCAGGCACATACTTCCCTGAAACAGGCCGTAGTCTTGCCACCGGACAATTTGGGGATATTTTTACCGCACGACTGCTACTAAATACTTGATTGATCACAGGTAGATGAATGGGTACAGTATACCCAACTGGATTCTGTTGGCGAAGAGTGTATGAAAGTTGGAGCTCTAACCCAGTACGTGTTGGCATCCACAAGGCACATTCTTCTAGACCCAAAGTTCGACCCAATTCAACAAGAGTGGTTTTTAGTATTGTATGTCTATCCAAAGTGCTTCTTATCTCATGAGTAAGCATCCTAACATGTCGACCTGTTTCCTCTTGCGTACGAATCAGACCCATTTCTCTATCAAGCTCTGCAGCCTTATTTTTCAAAAATAGTTCTCTAGTTTTAACGCTCAACAGATCAGGAATAATATGTACAAGCATCAAGGCAGTTGCACATGATACCACAGCAGTCAAAACCTTTGCAGTGGTCATTACTACTGCCACAGTTCTTGAATGCATTGTAAAAGTCCACAAGTTAATAAGATGTGTTGCCCCACAAAGTACTATAAAGGCTCCAAACTGCACAAGGACCCATCTATATGGAAACACAGCAGATTTCTTGACAAAGTATATAAGCTCTAAAGGGATTGAGAAATAAGCAAGTGCAATGAAGAAATCAGAAATATATTGATATTTCATCAACAGTTCATCCGCTGGCCACTGTGGCTCAATGCAGTTGCAAGACTCCATTCTGACTGAATGACCTAAGCCCTCACTTCCTCTTCATATACCTGAAAGGTAAAAGTACATCAACTACCAACCATTCATGAGCATATAATCATTTCACAAACTCATTTGGTTCATGAGATAATGGAGAGGGTAGAATTATAATAATCACATTTGGTATTTACGTGGAGATAATAGAGGATGTGAAATTGGATGAGTGATCCTCCTAGTATAGAATAAATCAGTCCTATTGAAAAGGAAAGAAGTATTTCATCCCATGAGAATGGAAAATGCATTTTACTAAAAAAAAATATTTTTACTTTACCCTAAAAAGTTGCATTAATTTTGACTAATGAAAAAAAAAATCCTATCTTAGATTTAATTACACTTAATGAAACATGCAATAGAAAAAATTACTATATCCTATTTTTCATCTTGGTTAGACCGAATATAAGATGGGATAAGATGCTCCCCAGTGTCTTGCTTACTAAAAACACCCTTTTTTATGAAGTTAAATGTGGAAGTAGCAATTATAATCATATTCAAGTATTAAGTATCACATCTCATATAAGAAATGACTAAACAGACAAACCAACCAACAAACCAGCACATAGATGGACAAATCTGACATAAAGTTGGACCAAACCCACACTAGGTGGGACTTGAACTGGGACCTCAAGGTTCCAGGGCCTCCCCCTTGCCACTGGAACAAGGCCTCATTGACACTAAACACAACCTTAAGCATACACAACAAAGAAATCAAAAGTAAGCAACACAGTTAAGTAAAGCTTCTGCTGAGCAACAAAAGCACAACAAAGACACTTGACTACATGGATTCTGCGAGACTAACAAAATATACACTAAATTATCAGGTTAAACAAAGGAAACCCTTTTCCCATGACTAAATTTTATAATAACAAGTACCAAACAAACAAAAAGGTTGCAAAAATCCAACAAGCAAATTGAGAGATAAACGCAAGCAGAAGCCAATATAATAATGTAATTCACATAAATCCCTAATCTCAGTTGATCCTAAAAAGACATATCCAAGTTCCAGAACCTGTGAAAACAAAGTTACATGCAGAACTATATCAAGAAAAGGATAAAGCAATCTCTAGTCAAGTTACATAAATATCTTCTATGGAAAATCAACAATCAAAACAACTTACACTCATAAGACTAATTCCACAGCTCATATTTTCCTACCCCAAATCATTAGTAAAGCAATAAAAAATAATATATCTTATTGAATATTGGAAGAAAAAGGCTTGACCTGAGAAATCAGAGAGAGAGGGAGAGGAAATGCTGGATTCGGAGAGAAGGGTACTTGTTGGTTCTGAAAACAGTACAATTTAAATAAATAAAAAAAAAAAAAAGAAGCGAATTTCCATAAACACAACCTTACCCAAAAACCAATTAAAATAGTAAATTTCCAGCAGGGACATCAAATTAATTTCCTAAACAAGCTGCCACAGCACAAATACAGATGTCCTAATCCAAAAGATACCCAAAAACAGTTAGAAAAATCAAGTAAAATGGACATTAACAAATTAAAAAGGAAAGCAAGAGCAAATTACCTTGTTGGGTTTTTTGTTATTGGCAGCTCAATTGCAAGTTGTTTCCATTTAGACCCAAACCTTTGACGATCTGCCCCTTGGAGGTCTTCGTTTCTTTTCTTTTATTTTTTCCTTCCCTTGCCTTCGAGAGAGGGAGTAGAAAGTGGACACCAGAAACGGCTTGTGATTGTTACCACTCGGTGAGGTTTGATTAAGTCACAGACGGTCCAATCAGGTCGGTTTCGAGTCGTTCGTGAATGAGGTGGGCCCCCACCTGAGGTCATGATGGATGGCGGAGATAAAGCTGACCGTGAAAGACGGGTAACTCTGTCAGCCTAAGCATACGGTAGTCTCTCCCAAAAACTAAAAGCTAACTCAACAGGATGACAACTGATATTCCTTTCTCCTGTAAAACATCAAGACATTTCGGTTATTATGTTATATTATATTAAAATTTTAAAATATTTTATACAATTAATTTCCTATCTGTCAAAAAAATATATTAAGTCGAAAAAGAAAAATAAATAAAATTTTGAGACATCTAAACAAAAATAAATGAGACAATGAAATAATAATTTATGAATACTTACTTTTTTTATGTAAGTTGGATTGTTGGATGCCTTCACTTTGTTCTCGTATCAATAAAAGAATAAAGCAAACAGAAGTAAGCATTGTTGAAGGAGAAAAAGCAGTCTTTTTTCATTGCATTTATCATAAGAGAATGAGATGCCTGATGATAGACATACATGGAAAAGGATTGTTATCAACTCCTATCTCTTTGAAATAAAGCGAAGGTAAACAATTAGAAAATGGATATATCTTTAAATATTAATATTCAATTTTAGGTATTAAAAAATAAAAAATATTAGTATTTAAATTAAAAAATTAATTGAAAATATTATTATTTAATATTATTAAAATTAAAAATATATTTTTTAATAAAATCATTCAATACAATTAAAAATTTTATTTATAAATTGACTGTCATTTAGTGAATACACATTTACAAGTATAAGTTTTGGATATCATATATAAGTGATGAATATTGATATTTTTATAATTTTATGCTACAAAAAAATATGAGATGAAAAAATTTTTAAGAATTAGAACTTACTTTTTATTACATATATGTGGTCAAATACTTTTAAAAATATCAGTATTGAATTTGTTTATTTTTTTTTTCATTTTTAATTTTGATTGCAAATTAATGAAAACTCATTATTTTGTAATTAAATTCTATTTACCATTAACTCCACTAGTAATGATGAAAAATATTTTCAAGAGAATGATTTAAATAATCAAAGGCGGAAAGAGGGGCTAGTAAGGCCTCGCCCCCCAAAGTTTTAAAATCTTACCATTTTTCTTTTTTTTAATTTTATAGTTTTGCTTTTATATTTTTTTTTAAATTTTATAGCTTCACCCTACAAATATTGAACTTTTTTTTTCTTCTCCAAATATAAAATCTTGACTCAGCTACCCAAACAAAAAAAATATGTTTGATAATTTATTCAAACAAAAAAATATTCAACTTTTTTATAAAATATTTTATATAAAAAAATTTTGCTTTCAATAAATTATTTTTCGATTATTGTTACCAGACGGATGGTTAGATTCTTTCCTATTTACATGAGAAAGCAAATCAAAAAAAGTGAAATTGTTGGGCCTTTTGGTTTGATTCATAGTATCAGATAGGCCGACCACAGGCGCATCCACCCAACGAAACTAAAACCCACATAGGCCCAGCAAACCCTAGAATGATTTAAATCCAAAATTTTAGTGTTGAATGAATTGAAATGATACCCAACCCTACCTACTAATATCATTTGCCACATACTTGCAATTAGATAAAGTCATAAACCATAAATTAAAATGAAAAAAGACTAATGGGTTAATTAGGCCCAAAAATGTTACTGACAATGGCCTGTTGGACTGGGATGTAGCCAACTCAATAAATTATCCATACAAGGCCTAAAATAAAAGGAATGAAAACAAGAGAAGCCCAAAACACTACATACAGGCTTTTTCATTTTCTTTTTGGTGTTTAAACTTTAAGGTTTCATTTCTAAATCAGAAAAAAAAAAAACTTTAACAAAGTATTTTTTTTTTTAGCCATTGAATTATTAAATAATTTTTTTCTCTCTTATTCAAACTGAAAATGAAAAGAAAAAAATATTTTAAAGATAAAATTATTAAGTAATTGTTTTCTTCCAATTTCTCACCATTTCCTTCATTTCTCTTTCTTTTAGTAAAACATTTATGCCTGATTTTTGTGTTTTGTTGCAGAAGAAGATTTAAGCATAACAACAACAATAATAATAATGATAATGATTTTAGTCAATGAATTTTTTTAAAACTTGGCTCAATCAATATCTCAAAATATTTTAGCATTTATTATGAACAAAGGAAAAAAAAAAAGAAACTCATTTTTCCAAGTCAAATAATTTGAATCATCAACCACATAATTATTTTGCATGTGCTAATTTCATGCATCTGATCTCTAAACCGACCTATTTGTAATTGGGTCCCCAGTATTCATTCAACATGTAGGAAAAAGAAAATCTAAAAGAATGGATAAGAACACTTAAATATGTGAAAAAATATTATACTTTATAATAAATGCCTTACCTAAACATTGTCCAAAACCTAGATATTCCACCGAGAAAAAGAAATATAAATTTGAATTTTCCCTAATTTTTACAATACTCAATTAAAAATCCGACCATTTCTAAGATTCAATCTCAAATGTTTAATGCGGTATTGCAATTAAGTTAGCAAAGAAGAATTAGAGTAGAGATGGAAAATAAAATTAAATGATCATTAGGCTTGAATTATTCAATTAGAGGTACTCTTTTCTTAAGATTTGAACTTAATACAACCACTAATCCAGTTAACACTCCAAATAAAAATATTAAAAAATAATTAATTCAATTAACGAGAGTATATTAAAAATTGGATAAACATCTTAAATTTCAAAGATAATGGAATTTTCACAAATAAGCATGCATAATTAACCCATCATAATTAACTTGTACTTGAATATTTGACTTATTGATTAATACAATATCTCTCTCCTTAAAGAATAAAATTGAAATCACCCTTTCTCTAATTTTAAGTAAAAATATTTTTCTTTCTGCTTCCAAATCGAATATCTTTTTGATTAAATAAGTAAACTGTTAATGATTTCAAATAAAACATTAGGTGAATCAGAAACAAGCATTTGATTGGGTGGCAAAAGCAAGAGGATTTGGAGTTGACAAAATGACAAAAAGTAAAAGCAAAGTGGAAAGAAGACTGTCGGTCCATGTTAATTTCCAAAACGTATGCAATACGAAATGGACCAAAGTTTCCAAAACCATAATTCCATAAGCAAAAAAGTTGGAATAAAATTTGGCATCTGCTTATATAAATGATGTTTCTTAGAAATTTCCATAAGAAAAATATCAAAGAAAAAGATGATAAATTGACAAGTCTCGAGTTAGGTAAAGCCATAGAGGGTTCTTTCGAAGACTCGTTCTTACATCTCCATGATACACGTTTTTTTTTTTGTCATAATCAAAACTTTCCTCGGCACAAAACGTATAGTGCGGTTGGTTTAGCAGAACGGGCAGCTCTCGCTTTTGACTGTTCAGATCAGTCGGTTACTGAGTCAAAAACACGGCGACAGACACGCGTCGAACCGTGCCTGGTAGATCATCGAAGAACGGACACGTATCAGGTGTAAGGTCTTGTCGGTAACTCAAGACGTGGGTTACGTGGCATCCGATTAACGGCCTAGTACTCTTGGCGGCAGTTTCTGGGGAACTGCTATGTTTGAGCCAAAAATCTAAGATTGTCTTTTTCTCTTTTTTTTGTTTAAAATTTTTGCATTAAAATGTGACGATCAAAGGAATAATGTCGATTTTGATAGGCATGATGGGACGTTTGGACTAGGCCAAGAATTAAAATGACCAATCTTCGTTGGCCTCATCTTCCAAATGTTAAAAGGATCGACTAAAGAGAATGACCAAAGAACAGAAAAAAAAAAAGGGAACAGCTTAAAGGGTGGATAAAGCAATTTTGATGGGACTACTTGTGTTGTTAAAGTTGATTTATCATCTCTTTCTTTCGGTTGAAAGAAAACAAGTAACTTTTCTTTGTTGGGATTCTTCTTCTTCTTCTTCTTCTTCTTCTTCTTATCAACAATTTACAGTGCCCTATTAAGCTTTTTGAGTAAAGCAGGATTCTTTCTTGCTCAATAACATCCCTATGAACTGTACAATACCATCTCTTTCTTAGCATACAATGAACCTCATCATTATGGTGAGAAATATATTGACCCACCAATTAAGGTTATGTTATATTTTCATATTAAGATTAGTATAGCAATAAAGCATTCCCCATTAATTAGTTTCTTCTTCTGGGCTGTTGAGGTTCTCTTGGGCTGTCAAAAGAAAGGAAAATTAACAATGCATCCATATGCTTTGGCTTCTCAGATATATTAAAATATCGGATTAAATCTCTTTTACTAGTATTTCAAACTGATGGGAAAGTTAATAGGAATAATATGGGGGCCTATTTTAATGGTGATTATGTCAAAAAGCTTGAAGTTTAAATAAAGTTTTTCAAATCTTAACCACCTGTGGTCATTGATTACGTTGGAAATCTTTAACTTGGACGGCTCTATCAACTTTAGTTGAGTCTCTATCTTCAATATTATTATATCTTCTAATCCAATTAAAGTACTATCCATTAGTTAACTATAACTCGTACAATGTGTTTTTAATTCATTCAAAAGGGCAAAGGATTCTTACGTAGGCTTTTCTTGTTATGTACAAAAAAGAGAAAAACTAAGCTCAAAGAATTCAAACAATCACGATTAACAAGATAAGGCTCATACCATTTTAAGTAATGTGCGAATATTGTATATCAAGATTAGGTCATTAAGGTTAGGTATATGAACTTGGGTTTTAATTTTTATGCTTAAACCGCGTCTTTAATCAATCTAATTAAAATAATAATAATAAATAATTTGTACGAGCAATATAAAATTTATTAGGTTCTTAAAGTCTACATGGAGTTTCCAACTTCATATGTGAATGGGAAATGATCACATGTACGGACCTAAAATTCCATCCACACATTTTCTAATGGAAACTAAAAGGTTTGCCGGTTTGGAGGGGTGGTAGGTACAAAATGTTTATATTGTGCATATTATAAGCATTTGCTCTTAAAGTGGTATGGCATGGAAGTAATTAACATTTTTTTTTCTTTTTTGATTTCTCTTTTACGAATTTTTGTTCTTTAGATAAGGTTTAACCAACACTTGACGCGTTTTGCCACGTGCAATTTTTTTTTTGGTACGTACAATGAATGATGATCTTATATGTGCAAAATTTTGGTACAATGAATGATGATCTTATTTGATGTTTAGGACGTGAGGAATAGGAATAGATGTGAAATTTTTTTTTATTTACATAAAAATGGCTAAAATAAAGTTCCAAACTTGTGATCATTCAATCATGAATCTATAGTTGTAAGATCTGTTTGAACACAAGATCCTGTTTACAAAATAAATATCATTAAATCCTACACTAAAAAAAAGAGTCACTCACATATTTTCAAGAGTATTAAGATATTTATAGTTCAACATCTTAATTAAATTACATGCATGCTACTAGCTCGATTCTAAATATTAGATATTGTATGTCAAATCAAAATCATTAGCAATGAAACATTATAATGATTAAATTTGAAATTAATTTATGTATGTTGAACTTAAATTTTGTATTGCATTTTTTCAATTGTCTAATAAGATATACACTATTTACATTTATATTTGATGGTTAAACCTTTTTCTAATTCTTTCATAATTTAAACACAAAATTTAAATCTTTTTCACTAAAAATTAAAATACATTATTTTTATTATCATTGCTATCTCCACACCATGGAATTCAAAATTATATAATACTATATCCAGTGCTATCAAGAACAAAGAGGTTGGATAAATCTAGGAAGTAGTAATTGAAACAAGGAAGAGCCAAAAAAGGAGGCATTGACCGCTGTGCATTAAGGTTGTCCCACAGGAACAAGATAAAAAGTAGGTCTGTTGAGTTTGTCTGGACGAAGGCTACAAGTGTTCCAAACAGATATTGCCATGCGTCCTCATGTTTTCTGATTAGATTGGCATCGACAGGATATTCTTGGAGGCACAGTTGGCGCACAAATGTTTTTTTGCCTGCGGTGGTTAATGCCTAAAATTATATTTGATTTCATTTAATTCCTTGATTTCAGCCTAAATAAAACCTTGATTGAAGGAAACAATACACAATTGTTTTCCTACACATCAAAAGCTATCCTTTGATACAAAAATTGTCCCACCTTGTCCACTTGTTATGTAATCACATTAATTTGTTGTCTATACCCTTTATTCTATACAAATATATTCTCCTAGAGATGGGCATACAATAAATTGTCTGAAACATCATAATCTATGTGAATATCATAAGGATAAGCTAAAGAAATTTATTTTGGGATAGAAGAGAAAATGACACCAAACCCATTTTATGAGAGTTGAATGGCATTACATCTTATGTCATCATGATTTTTTAAATTAGAACTTCATAATACAATTAACCAATTACAATTATAAATTACATAAATTTAACGAAACGTGATATAAAGTTTATATTTAAATAGAGTAATATTAGTATTCGAATATTTAAATTATTGGTTAGTGATGATCTTTTTATGTAAAAAGTATAATTCAAATTATTTTTTTGTCAATTAAAAAAATAAAATAATATTAATTTTAAAAATAAATTTTGAATCTTTTTTCAATTAAAAAAAATAGAGTAGCATTAGTCTTGGTGATAGTCAAGGTTAAAGATGCTTTGTTTATGCTATGTCCAAGTCAACTTTTTTACTTTTGATTTTTTATAGAAATACGGTGTGATTTAAAGTTGTGTTTGCTTTGATGTAACATTTAAAAGGTTGGTTGTTTTGTGAAAATGAATTTGTCGAAAGTAATTTTATTGACATTTTTTGTTGTTTAGATAATTTTATGAAAAATTATTTTTTTTGAAAAATTTGCACTCCTGTTAAATATAATTAAAATATTACAATAGTAATATTTATTATAAAAATATTAAAAGGTATTTACAATTAATATTTTATATTAAAATAAATAGTAATATTTATTATAAAAATATTTTAAATATTTTTATCTTAATTATTAAATAATTTTCTATTAATTATCTTAATTTTACTAGCCAAATACCAAAAAAAATGTAAAAATGCATTTCTAGAAGCTTATTTGTCGTGGAACAAACAGAGCCTAAACGCAAATATCCCTCCACCAGGAACAGAAGGGGTTTCGAGGAAATTAGTTCATGAAATCGTTTTTTACACGTGGCGTTATCTGATGAAAAAGTTTGTATAATCTCAAATAATTGGTCCTTGGGAGTGGTATTACAAAAGCAGTAGGACCCATGTTGTGTTCAGACACCTGTACATAACGGCCTGTTTGGAAAAGGAGAAAGTGGACTTGTGATCGAGTCTGCTTTCTATCCATACAGGGCCTGCCTGGCTTGCCGCAGAGTCGACTGATTTGACACTCCCAAACATGTCCCGTAGACTTGAACCTGACTACTTGTATTCGGCTAATTCTTTCTCCATAACAATTGGCAGGACGGCTTGCCATCCAAACAGTGTGGGGCAACCATTTGTGGTGGGCCCTCAGAAAGAAATTTGACTTGAAAATGGACCCACTTTTCTACAGCCCATTTGGCTTTCTACTAATAGTCATTTTTGTCATATGCTTCTTCTTCTTTTCTATTGTCATCCTTCCTTCTGCCCCCCACCCTAAGGCCCCAGTTATATGGGAATAGCATCATTCTGGTTTAGACCAACAGAAACAAACAAAACCCAATGTGACAATAAATGGAAACAAAAGAAAGATGAGAAGCAAAGGGGAAGGGTCGTCTCCGTTTGGAAAATTTTCTTTCTTTCCTCAAATTCTAGAGCTACAAACATCATATTGCTTGGGACACTTTACACCAAAGGGGGAAAAAGAAGGGAGGTGCCATGCATGTAGGACTTAGACACAAATGCATTTCTACAAGTGGGATATAAGTGGGGGGGGGGGGGGGGGGGGGGAAAGTTCAGTGCAATCCAAGTGGACTTTGGTGACTTGTGACAACTCGTCGCCTCATCCACGTCAGCTCGTCTATGTTTTCGACACTTTGCACAGTGGCCCTGACTTGGTACATTCCAGATGCTCCACCTCATGCATTGACAAGTTGGCATTATATGTGTTTATTTTTTTGTACCACACCAATTATGTGCATCTTTCCAAAGCTTGGCATGCGTTTTCCAATTTTCATGCACAAAAAAATTGAATCCCTTACAGGTGGAGCTCGGATATAGGGCATTCCTGGTTCCATGCACCCAATGGAATCAAGAAGGTAGTAAGTCAGTCAGCGTAGGCAAATGCCTTTTTTCTTCGTGGAGTATAATTGATATAGAAAGCAAATGACAAGGAAACACTTGTGGAAAAAGAACAAAGTGTCTTTAGAATTTTTCTCATCTGATGCATTAATAAGATTGCTCATACGTGTACCGCATATGCAATGAATCCAATATGAAAGATAAAAACCTTGTGTTTTTATGCAAATATATATAGGTTTCTTTCTTTTCTTATGCACAAACTTTTTACATGGATAAGTCCACAAGTTCTTTCTTAATTAAAATTAGTTATTGAAGGTTCAAATTTGAATGATAACATATATAATTGAAATTTGTTTGTGCTTTATATTGATATATTTCATGCATGAAAATATGCATAAGAAGTAAATACAAAACAAAACCTAACCTATTTTGTTTAGTTCTCAAATAATTTGTGGAAGGTGGAAGCCAATAAATCATGACTTATCACTATCATGATGTTAATTATTTTTTGAGTCGACCGGTCCCACAATTCAAGAGCAAAATTTGCATATGCAAAAATATAACCAAAATGAATGGTTTTTCCTAGCTCATTAAAATTGTCTCTTCTTCAATGCAATTAATGCTAAAAAATTTAGCACAAAGGAGTCCCACCCATTTTGTTTCAGATACCCAACCAGCTCTGGTTTGCTCCATGGAATGTGCCCTCCATGTGTCTGAATTCAACACACCCTTTTCATATGGGCCATATAAAGGAAACCAATTGTCAAATTAAGCAAGCGCATGGGAGACATGCCCCTTCTCTTAATTATCATTGTTAATCTTATATTAAAGTGCGTTTAAGAAAATGGTATAGCAGTCCAAATAGTTGACTAAGATATGTAATGTTTATCGTTAAAGCTTGATTAAATTTGGCACAACATAGAGGTTAGTTAAACATTGGGTTAATCAACTTTTGTTAAAGTGCATGCACTTTAATTTCTGGTAAGAAGAATCCAAGAAAGATTTCTCTCAATGTTTTTCTCGAAGCTTGTAGCCGTTCCATTGGTGGGTGGGTACATAAAACAAAAATTAATTATGCGATAGATTAAAGTTAACCCTAAAGAAAGAGGGTGGAAAAGGTTGGTTGGTTGGTTGGTTTTGGCAGTTGGCAGTTTTTTCAGGTAAAGTCGGTTGGTCGAATAGTTGTAAATTGAATTATTTTCGAGAGGATATGCTTCGGCGACCAATGGAGACATCAAAAGGCCATGCTGTTTGATCAGCTCATCAAATTCAGATATTTTACCTATCCGAAATGCAAGTTGCAGAGTAAAATGGTTGCAAATGTCAGTATTGGCAAGTATCCATCACTATTGCCCTTTCTCATGTATTTAATGCTCTCGAAATTAATGTGGGAAGTTGTCGATTTGCTTTGGCTTTGCCTGTCAAACAAGCACATGATCCTCTGTCACCATTGCAAATATTGAAGATAAATTACTCTGCACATTTTAATTAGTAATAATTACACAAACTCAAGCATTTCATTAATACTACTTATATTTTCTATACTCAGATCAAGTAAAAAAGGAAATTTTTATCTTTTTTTATATGGTCTTGCACTAGGATAATTTTTTTTTATGTTTTTTCTTTTAATGAAAATTTCATCTGCCTTTGAAAAAAAAAAAGAGCAAACTAGTAATTTTTTTATTAAAAATGTTTCATTTGATTTCGGTTTTTGATCTTTACCCATGCTTATATAAGCTTTATTAATTTCCACTTGACAATAATGAAAGACTAATTATGTTGATAGCAATTAATTAGCACGTGTCATCATGTGCACATGTGATCCAATGGTAGCTTCTAACTAAGAACTGCCTTAATTAGTCGCCTTACATGTGCTACACTAATTGCTATATCCACAAAATTGATTATAACTAACTTTTTGTTTTAATTGAAGGAAGAACAATTCAAATCTGATTCTTTCAATAAATAAATAAATAAATATATATATATACACAGACACACACTCATCATTAAAAAAAATAATTTCTTATTTTCATTTAGAATATCCTCTTTAGCTCAATATATTTGCTTTTGATTTTCTCATCATAATCATGCTAATAACAACAAAAGTATATATCTATATATATAGGGTGAAAACAGTTTTATTAAATAGAAAAACATAAATAAAATTTCCTAAACTAAGTTTGTAAAGCTTTTTTTTTTTAAAAAAAAAAATAAATTTCACATGAAAGATTGTAAGCTAAGCGAGAAAGTCGAGATCATGTTTCTTTTTAGGTTGTTTTGCATTTAAATTGTGTTATTTTCATGTATTTTCGAGTTATAATAATGGTCGGGTTTGATTTTCAGTCAATCAATACATATTATACATTAATTATGATAAAAATAAAAATTTGACACCTCCATTCAATTATATTTCTTTTAAACATAAAAATTACTCCTTTAGTGAAAATTCTGTTTATTATTTTCTAGTTAGAAAATACTCACTTTCAGTCATTTCTTGGTTCCTCAAAAAATGGTTAAGTGAGAGCTAAATTTGTTTAATCATTGCTTATTTTTCAATTTTGATCCCATGTCTCAATAGAAGTGAAACTCATGTGCCTCGTCCGGGCAAAGATAACTAAAATCTCGATTATCTCATTATCTAATGTCAATCATATAATTAATTAATTAATTCCTCGCAGCATTGCAAAGGTCCATGGTAAACTATCATACACAGACAACATTAATAATATTAATCATGTGAAATTCCCACTTCTCGTGGATCTCATGGACCTCCATAATTTATAACAACTTTCCCCCCTATGAATATGGCTAAATCAACACAAACATATCACAAGATTTCAGACATGAATACATTCCATAATGCAAATATTTGATTGCTTAATTGCTTATATATTGTTATCATTATTATTTGATCAATTTGATCACTATACAAACCGATCGAAGGCAACTTCTCTTGTATGCTTAAATTTTGATTTACGACCATAGACAAATTTCTAAAGGATGGTTACATGCAATACATGAATTTTAATTAATAAATAGAACCTGTTATTTTTCTCTAACTTTTAAAGATTCTTTTGATACAATATATGCATAGATAATTAAGTTTTAAGAAAATATTTCATCAAATCTAATATGCGTATGTGTTTATGGACAAACAACATGTGCACGTATCTACATATATACATATATAAAATATTATATTATATTATGTGCTAATTAATTTGAATTAGTGCGAAAGCTAGATATGGTAGGTTGAATAACATGGTTTTAGGTGGAAATTAACATTATTGATCTCATTCTTTTTAATTAATTAAGTAAGTAGATGATTGGTTTGCCAAACCTAGTGTTCACATTGCATTAAGTTAATCAAAATGTAGAATTGGAGAAAAGCCAATGTTTGAATACTATAGAAACAAAGTTGGCAAGTACAGGGAAGAAAGGTGCCCTAGGTAGTTAAACTCGATTCTCTTTTTTTTTTTTTTTCCTTATTTTCCATATGATAATAAAAATAAAAAAAATATATTTTTTCATGATTAATAAAAAAGTTTCAAGATCCAATGATCGTCAACACGCGCTGCCACCCGTAAATCGACACGTAGATAGGGTTTGAGAATGTTGTTTTTTGTTCTTAAAGATGAGATCTGATCATGGCGGATAATGAAAGATTGGTCATCTTCAACAAATCAAACCGTTAGCTTGAATAATTTTATATTATTAGTGAAAGAATATAAATTATATAATACTAACCTTCGTAGTGGTTTAGGGTCATCCATGACATTAGAGCGGGGGAAGAGAGTCCAATCTTCCACTCAAAAAAATAAAATAAAATAAAATGCTTTATAATTATAAATGTAGAACGTGAATGGAGATGTGGTTGTCAGCCCATGATTGGAAGTTGAATGCTAAACAATTGTTTACCCTCTGTTTACGGTGGAAAAAATTGGAGAAAGGAATCTTTACCTATAACTCTAAACATTTAACGAATTAAACAATTTTTTAATCGAAATTAATAATTAAGCAAAAAAGAAAAAAATAAAAAGATTATGCTTGTGAGGAAGAAAATCTTAATTTGGAAACAAGAACAATGCCGTCAAATAGGGTACCTACTAATCACCTGTCTGCTGTCTCCCCATTTTGGATTAAGTGATTAGTTTAAACAATAAGTCTAGTAGTTTTCATAGGGAATGATACACATCACACAATTATAGGGTAAAAAATATTTTTATTTATTTATAAGGAATTGACCCCTCTGCTAATGTTGTCTTACGTATAAGGGCTAATATATAATCTATGTGTTTTTTGTCCAGGTGTATCATGCTTTGCACAATTCAGCTATTAGAATTTAAGAAATTCAATTAGAAATCTTGACTTCAAAATCTTAAAAATAGATTTATGAGACGAGATAAATGTTATTTTTTTATCATTTAATTTTATTATATATATAAACATAGGCTTAAAACTTTTGGTAAATCATTGTGGAAATTTATATTCATTTTAAGATTTAAAACGCATGAAGAATTTATTGTTTTTGCATGCAGAATTTAATTTTTGAAGTATTTAAAAATTCTTTAATAAAAAATAAATAAAAATATTATCAAATTCTTTTAACATCTTCCAACACTTTTACATGCCAAACATTATTTTAACTTATTTTTACAATTCTTTTAAAACAACTCTACTCAAGCAACATTGTTATCAGCCAGGCCAGCCCAAAACAAAGATTTATTGAAGCAGAGGTCTTGAACTATCTATTGCTATCAAATTACAATTATTTAAAACAAAAACTACGTTTCTAATTTGTTTATTTACAAATTTGTATTAAAATATTTAATAACTTTGTATTACAAAAACTCTAATTTGGAGTTCAACTTTAATTAGCCCTTAAAATCCCATTTTGGACCAACCTCTGCATTGTGGAATAGGGAGCTGCTTCAGAGGTTGTGGATTAAACAGACATTAACTGTTTTACTATTAATTGGGGACTAAAACAACACAAACAATTTCAGCACTCAAATAGTTTATGGTGCAATTGTTTTAACAGTAATCATTAATTATTGAATGGCAAGTTTTAATTAATAGTATGCAGATGCAAAACAAGACAGGCTGCTCGTAAACAATTCAATTTGAATACTCACTAATGTTTTATGGACTTTGATATTTTCTACAATCAAGCAGTACAATCATTGGGTACCAAAAGCATATGCATATGGATCAAGATAAAGATAAATACAAATATAGAATCTTTAAAAGGAAGATGACTTTTTTATTAGATTGGAATATTGATCATTATGTTTCACCAAAGAGAAAGAAAGGAGAGGGAATAGTTTTTTTTTTTTTAACTTTATCTTTATTTTTTGAATTATCATTTTATATAATAATAAAATTTTACGTTTAATTATTGTCATATGCATTGACGAAGTCAAACTAGTAATCGTCACCACTCAATTTTTAATTTTTTATTATTATAAATAAAACTTGATATATAATATTATTATTTTTATAATTACTCTTTAATTATTTTTATGTAAAATTATGAATTTGTTATTGATAATATGCATATTTAATAATAAAATAATTTATTATTTTTTATAAATATGTTTTAATGAGAAGATATGAATTGTTTAAGTTGATGCTGAATATAGGTTTATTTGTAATTTAGAAATGTTTTAGGTTGAAAAGCGAAATATGATACGTTGTTGGGATGGGAAGGCAAGCGTGTGGGTCAGGTGATGTGACCTAGATTTCGGAGTTAGAAGGCAGCAAACACAGAGCGAAGGCCACGTGTAGGGAGACAGGACACTGGTAAGAGGAAAGAACGCGGGGTTCGACGTGTCCAAGAATCACCAATAACATCCTGAGTCTCATTCTCTTCATAATGCTCCGATGCCCTATTCCTTCATCCTCCCTACCCTACTCTTCTTTTTCCCTCGAAATATTTATTATTATAACTACTATTTAACTTATTTTTATTTTCACAAAAATAAAAAAAAATCAATAAATTTCTCTAACTCTTTTATCAAAATATTTAAGTTTCTTTTTTTAAAAAAATTAAGAATTCATAAATTGCTCAACTCATTGATTATAAGGTAGATGTATATTTTTTATTTTTTTATTATATTTTCAATAATATTAACTAAGGATTACTAGTATTTAAAATATGTTTCTCAATAAGATGTAAATAATATAAACACATTATATTATGAAATTATATATCCATCAAAAAAATCTAAATTATAATAAGAGTAGGAGTATAGAAAAGAGAGAAAGGGGGAAGGGGGGGCGGGTGGGGGGAGAAGCTGTCCCTTTCCCCCACACCTCGTTGAAATCACATTAAAAAATGGTCACTCCTTTGAGAGCTGAGACCCCCTCGTTTAGACGGAAATGCAACACGTGGTGTTCTCTTAGATGTCTTGAGTGGACCTGCTGGCTTTTTTTCTCTTTCTATAAATACCCTCTTTTCTCTCCCTTTCTCCTCCCTCTTCAAACCACACTTGTGACTTCACTCCCGTTCCCTTTCTCTCTTTCCTACTCCAAACTCAATTTCCATTGTATTACAAAAGCAGACATCAATACAAGTCTCTCTCATCCCCCAACAAGTATAACGGAATTTCCACGTTCAGAATTTTTACTCTTTCCGAGCCAATCACCGTTCACCATTCACTCCCAACAAACCACAACCACTATTTATACAAGCACGAGTAGTGCTTTAGCCAAAATTGAGCACCCATGGCTTCATCTGCATCAGCATCAGCAGCGGTAGCAGCAGCTACTGGCAATTGTCTTAAGCCTAAATTCCCACCCTCGACCTCTTCTTCGGCTCCTGACTTGGGCTCTATTTCTTCCTCCATACCTTTCAAAAGGCCTACTATAAAGCCCAACATTTCCTGCTCTCTCCAAACTCCTTCCATTCTTCATTTCCCTAAGCAGTCACCAACATATCCTCCATCACCTACTCCAGCTTCTAGTCCCACCACAAAACACCCGAAAAATACTTCTTCTGCTGAGAAACCTCAATCCCAACAATGGAATCCCTTTCAAAGAGCGGCAGCTATGGCTTTAGATGTGGTAGAGAATGCTTTAGTCTCTCATGAGCGCAATCATCCTCTGCCCAAAACAGCTGACCCCAGAGTCCAAATCTCTGGCAACTTTGCTCCAGTGCCAGAGCAACCGATCAAGCATAGGCTTCCTGTCACTGGCACAATCCCAGAATGCATACAAGGAGTCTACGTTCGCAACGGAGCCAACCCACTCCACGAACCGGTCGCCGGACACCATTTCTTTGACGGCGATGGGATGGTTCATGCTGTTCAGTTCAAAAATGGTTCAGCTAGCTATGGTTGTAGGTTCACGGAAACAAGCCGGCTGGTTCAAGAAAGAGCTTTTGGGCGTCCAGTTTTCCCCAAGGCCATAGGCGAACTCCATGGCCACTCTGGCATAGCTAGGCTGTTACTTTTCTATGCTCGTGGCCTATTTGGGCTTGTTGATCCAAGTCATGGTACTGGAGTTGCAAACGCTGGGCTTGTTTACTTCAACGGTCATCTCCTTGCTATGTCTGAAGATGATTTGCCCTACCATGTTCGCATCACTCCATCTGGGGACTTGAAAACCGTTGGCAGATATGATTTTGATGGTCAGTTAAAGTCTACAATGATCGCTCACCCCAAGGTTGATCCTGTAACGGGTGAATTTTTTGCTCTTAGCTATGATGTCATCCAAAAGCCATATCTTAAGTACTTCCATTTTTCAGCCGATGGTAAGAAATCACCAGATGTTGAAATTCCAGTTGAAAGTCCGACAATGATGCACGACTTTGCAATCACAGAAAATTTTGTGGTCATTCCTGACCAGCAAGTCGTGTTTAAATTGCCTGAAATGATTCATGGTGGTTCACCAGTTGTTTATGACAAGAACAAGATGTCAAGGTTTGGCATATTGGACAAGAATGCCACCGATGATTCTGGAATTAGCTGGGTGGAAGCACCTGATTGCTTCTGTTTCCATCTTTGGAATGCTTGGGAAGAGCCACAGACTGATGAAGTTGTGGTCATTGGCTCCTGCATGACACCCCCAGATTCCATTTTCAATGAATGTGATGAGAGTCTCAAGAGTGTTCTGTCTGAAATAAGATTGAATTTGAAGACTGGCAAGTCGACACGCCGCCCCATCATTTCAGAATCTGAACAAGTGAACTTGGAGGCGGGGATGGTGAACCGCAACTTGCTGGGAAGAAAAACCCGGTTCGCATATTTAGCTTTAGCTGAGCCTTGGCCTAAAGTGTCCGGTTTTGCCAAAGTTGACCTCTCAACAGGAGAGGTTAAGAAATATATCTATGGAGACCAAAGGTATGGTGGTGAACCTTTGTTCTTTCCTCGAAATCCCAATTCTGAGAACGAAGATGACGGTTATATTTTGGCCTTCGTTCATGATGAGAAGACCTGGCAATCAGAGCTGCAGATCGTAAACGCTATGAATTTACAGCTAGAAGCCACAGTTAAGCTTCCATCTCGAGTTCCATATGGCTTTCATGGGACATTCATAAGCTCCAAGGACTTGGAGAAGCAGGCCTAATTCAGCTTAAATACCCTCGTTGAGTTATCATCTTGTTTTTTAGATGGTTTTCCGGGTTTGAGAGGGAGTTTTACCAGAGGGATGCTTGCATATATGTCCCCGGAGTCTCTTCCTCTGTTTCCATAGTTAGACAACCCTGTTTTTGGGTTAGTCCTAGACTCTTACCTTTTTGGTTATTTTAAAGTGGAAGCTTTTGAGAGACTAGCTTGCAGCTTTTGGGTGTAGGTAGTAATTGAAGCTCAGCTAGTTTCTGCTTATTCTCTCACTTGTGTGCATGATTCTGTACATAATTACAAGAAAATATGTAGTGTGTATTTCTCTGTTGTCTCTGTAATTCTCTGTTTTGTTGTAAATATTAAAATTTACAGCCTTCATATATACCAGTAGCTTTGCTCCAATTACTCAGTCCTTCATCTTTCTTATATAAACCTTTGTTTATTTCTATTGAAAGTCCACTTTGAGCAATCATATCGGCAATATAATCCAGTGAGGTATGTTTTGCAAAAGAGATTTAATCAGGAGCGAACAATTAAAAAGAAGAGAAATAAAAATCTAACATTGAGAAGAAAAATGGCCAGATTGTTTTTGCACAGAGCCGACAAGATGTCAATTTGTTTAGATATTTTAAAAAGAACTTAAGTATAGATTTTAGAACAATGAACAAATGAGAATGAAGCAGGGTTAAATGTTAAATCATTCAACGATTGGTTAAAAAAGACAGATTGGACCTCCTTTTTTAAGTCATCAAATCTGTTAACAGATAAGCCTTTGCCAGTTTTAAGTTTTAAGTCTACCGCAATTCCTGAAGTTGATAGTGGCAACATACCATTGGCATTATAATCGTGTAAGGCTCATTTGCTAAACCAATCACAGCTAGAAACATCATGGTGGGAGCTACTGGAAGCAAGGGAACACTCAACACCTTAGATATTGAACAATGATTGAGATATTTAAACAAAAGGGCGTGGGGGGGGCGCAGAAAGGGTGATTTGACTTAATCTGTCCAATCTCAAAGTTGGAGAAAGGATAAATTTATGTCAACTTTGATAGCCATTTTGATTTTGAGAAGAACTTGAAACGTGCATCATGCAGATTCCCTTAGAGAAAGTAGGTTGCCACAGATTGTTTGAGATGTATAAATCATAATTACACAGTCAAAGATGGGAGAATGATATTTCCAAAAGAAATGGACAATGTCTTAAAATATTGGTGACATTAAGAAATATCAACGATATTTTATTTATGCACATTGTAGCTGAGATAAACTGATGCAACCATACATAGCACCTTTTAGTCTTGCCATTTGCTGATGAATTTAACTTTTCTGGCACTTGGAGGGAAACGAAACTCGACCCTTGCTGAGGGTATGCATTGTCTGGCGATCCAATTTCGGTCATAGATGGTGGTTTATCCATGAAACTCAATTGGTGGGAGGACTGGGGAGAGCATTACTAATGCTTGGAGGGTCCATCGAACACAAAATTTCAATCTGAAATGAGTTCTTGCCATCATTTTTCTGGCCACTACAAACCTAGCTATAAAGAGGCACCCTAGCATTTGGCTTATTGATTAGTGCATGAACTCCTGCTTAAATAGCAAAATTCGAATCTTCCTTCCTCCAATTATTAAAAAAAAAAAAACCTAGCTATAAAGAGAGGACGTGCCATGAAGGATGGGCTGCTCTATCTGTTGAGTTTGGATGGTGCTTCAGCATGTAGATAAGTGTCTTTTCCACTGTTCACTGCTTCGTTGGTCTTTCAGGTTTCTTACATTCTTTCATAGTGCAGGCTTAAAGCCATGGCCTTGTTTTGTTTTTATATCCCAGGAGCATGCGCAACATGCAATACGCAGCTTCATATCAAACATATGATCAGGTTCTGTCCCATTTCGCTACTTGCATACATAACAATAATAGCTATCTTTTCTTGCTATTTATCCTGGCGGAGCTGTCTATCTCTCAATTGGCCTGTTAAATTTACCAGGAGATTTTGCAATGCTAAATCTTAATTAGGGAGAGTCTTCTGCTTTTTACTTATGTTTTTGCTTCCTCATTGGAGTTTTCATGCAATAAAGCTTTACATATCTTCTCATAAGTCTAGCAGACTGCCCATTCAGAATAATTTGTGCTCAGTTACTATCAGCAAGCCCAAACAAATGAATTGATGTTTCATCATAAAATCACATTTTTACTCTTCTTTTCCACTAATACATGTGAGAAACTTACTTTGATGGGGAATGATGTTTCCAAAAGTAATGGACTATTGTTTTACTACATATGAGAAACATAAGAAACTGTACACTTTTTCTTTTTTTGAAAATAAAAAAACTCTACACTTACATTTTAAATAGGTCTGAACCTTACTTTTCTCTTAAATTTCTCATATGCTTTAAAAAAGAAAAGTAAAAAGGAAATTTGGTAATTAATTTAAAGTTACATTATGCAATTAGTCCTTGTACTCTACAACGAGAATGGATTTAGTCTCTGTACAATAATTTGTATAAATTGAATCTTTATACTTTGTGAATTTGTTAATTATAGTCTCTAACTCTAATACAGTCAAATTTAACCATTAAATATATTGACATGGTGTTGATTATATATTGATGTGACAAAGTCATGTTGATCTGGAACAAATGTTGACAAAGCACAATACTAAAGTGTTGTAAACATATAGTCAACACCATGTCAATATATTTAAGATTTAAATTTAACAGTGTTAGAGTTAGGCGTTGTAATTAACAAATTCACAAAGTATAAGGATTTAATTTACGCAAATCATTATACATAAATTAAACCCATTCTTATTGTAGAGTACAAAGACTAATTACATAATTTAATCTTAATTTAACATAGAAAGGTACAGGTAATTGTGTAGATTGGAAGTTTAGGGACTAAAATAATGCTTTCAAAAGTATATATAGGACAAAAAATTATATCTATTTCAAATTTGAAGGACAGCATGTTCAATTATTCTAATTTTAAAATATATGATTTCTGTGGCACTTATAGTTTTGACGAACGAGGGCATAAATTGAAACAAGTTGGGAATCTCAGGGCCTAAATTGATACTTCCAAAATTTGGGAGAAGACCAAAAAGATATACTGGTCAAATCTTCTTTAAGGCACCCTAAGTAGGTGGTTTTTATATATCAAGGTCTGAAAATTTGATGTTTTGGTATTGTTACTTCCATTTTGATCGAATTTGTAAATTTGATGACAGAATGTGGAGTTTTAAAACTCTATTGATTGTGTGGTTTGTACATGTTGATAATAATCCATAATAATCATTAGTTGTGAGGCACTTTTATACATAAACATTCATGGCAAGTTAAAATATAAAGCTTGATGTCATCTTGTTTGATCAAATTAAATAGTGTTTGAAATAAATGCTTCAAAACTTTCTTTCTTTCTTTCTTTTTTGCAATCAAAATATTTGATTTTTATTTGAATTTTGTACTTCAAAACAGTAAGACTATAATTACTATATGTTATAGCTGCAGGCATACATACAGGTGCTCCTATCCTATCTTAATTAGAGTTGCTCCATAAGCTTCAGCAAAAGAGGCCGCTGTCAATATGTTTAATTAGAAACAAAACAAGAAGGAAAAGCATCAAATGGTAAGCACAAACTCTTGCATTGAACCCATATTTTCTGTGATGGAAACAAGCACCTCTCCTTAAATGCTTGTATGGGTGGGTGCATGTAAGGGTCAAACAGCCAAAAGCCTATAGATGTCAACCAATCAAAGGAAATACAGAGGGCTGCCAGTGCCACCAGGGAGGCAACAAAGACATATAAAATTGTAAAAAGGGCTCCAAGTGAATCGACTCCTGCTTTGTTCTTCACATGACGGCCATGTGCCCCCAACAGCTTTTTTGGGGAGAAGTCATATTCTTTCATTAAGCCATGCCTGACTACTTGCCAGGGGAAAACATGAATCCTTGTAGCTAACCAGTTTCAATTAATTTGTATGAATTTTTTTTTACTCATTTCAATATGCACGTGTCCCTTTCAGCAATGGCAACTAAAGGGTGCAATCTAATCTTGGTTTTCTAAAGATCTGTTGCTTAATTTATATACGTACAATATGGATCCAACAGTGGAGGATTGGCTGCCGAAGGGGTGCTGTCAATGTTTCGGGCTGTCCTGTCATCGTCGTCAACGTAGTGGCTGCATGCAAAACATAGGGCTAAACTATTGCTTTTAATTTTCACCATCGTAGTCGTCCCTGCTCGTGGTCTCCACTCCCCACTAGTAAAGGCAAAAGGAGATGCTAACAAGGGGAAAAGGAAATTTGTTTGAATAGATACTAGCACTATGACAGCTTTTAAGGACAAATTTTTGCTGTGGCTTTTCAATCCTAAAGTGGTCAGGCCAAAACATAAATTCTAGATGAAACAAACCATGAGATGTGGTGCTTTCTTTTCCATTATATATATCTTGTCGATGGAGAACATAAAGTAATGCTAGTATATTGTTTCATGACATTCATTTCCTATTATTACTCTATGATTTTCTCAGCTAATCAGATGTTTGGCTGGGAGGAAAATTATACATGACATGGTTTCCTAAGGAGAATTAATAGAAAAGAGGAGAAGGAAGAAAAAAAAGTTATAATCTCAAGGTTTAGTTTGATTCAAAAGAAATGAAACGAAAGTAAGCATCCGAATTAATTATATTTATGCATACAGACAGGAAATTAAGGAGTCCTCCCAAAACTAACTCACCATTATTCAGCCCTTTTGTAATTTAAACAATCTTCTGTTGGAATTGGACCACACAAGGATGGCAACAGTACTCAACCTCAAAGCTGACCGTTTATAAATGATTAGATTCAAAATTTTGAACAAGTTGATTGACAATACAAAATTTTGGCATCTTTATTTGACTTGCATGATGTTGAAATCCACCCAAAAAGAAGAACCGCAATTCAATTTGAAATTATTTTGATGATAAATAGAGAAATTTTTGTTATTTTTAAACATGCAGGATGATAAATGCACCAACAAAGTTCCAATACCTCATTTTCTAAATAAATTAATATGAATTTACTTTGATTAAATGTTCTTGTTTTTGTTGTAGTCCGTGGAATTATTGAGGATTGTCGTCCGGTCATGTTTAGGGCCAATGTACAAGGTTCTTTCGTCCCCCCCACTTGACAGAACGCTCTTACTACTCTGTCTAGTGGCTGATTGACTGCAGGTGTTTTGGCCGATTGTACAGGGACTTCCTCTTCTATTATTGAATATAAGCACTCCTCTTTAACTTGTCAAAAAAAAAAAACTGAAATTTAGATTATATTCATTTAGAGAAAATTGATGAAAAAAATTTATTATAAAAATTACCTAAAAAACAACAAAAATAAAACTCAAAGAAATTAAATAAATAAAAAAATATAAGAATTTATGTGATTTGATCTCTTATTCACATTCACAAAGTGAAATCATTTTTTTATTATTAAAAAATTAAAATATAATAAATTGATATTTATCGTTTTTCAAATCAATTTAAGATTTCTTGCATACCCTTTGTCATTAACTTTTAAAGAATAATCACTCAAATCACTCTAATTCTACCTAAAACAAAAAATAGAATTACAAAGTATTCTTTTTGTAGAGTTCTCAAAATATTACTCATTATTCTATTCAGTTCTAAACTCGATGTGAAACAAGAAATTTAAAATATACAATTACTCAATGTTGTATACAAATAAAAATTCTAATCAAATAAAATTTAGAATTTTAATTAACCTATAACTGAACAAAATTAAAGATTAGGATTAAAGGCTGCAAAAGTGAGTTTAACTCTTAACGAATTAGTGTTGCATCTTTTAGTTAATCATTAACTTGTTACAAATTAATTTCCGTTAAATGAATTAATCTTAATAAACTTTAAAGCTTAAAATGAGCATTTATTTATTTATTTTTCTTACCAGTTTAACAACCTCCAATTTGGAAAACCCCAGAACAATCTGAAGTACGATATCGACTTTGAATACAAATGGAAAACGTGGAAACCTTGCATAGCTGTTGGTGCACCGAAAGAAATTCTGGGGCTTTACCCCAAAGCAAATCAATTGATTAGGTATCCCCATGATACACTGGAAATACGACCGTACCAACCATTGGAAAAACGTGTAAAACAAAAAAATCAATTGCAAATATATCTGTTCAAGTTATAAAATGGAAATTAAGCCAAATCCCATTCCAGGAATTAGGGAATCTCTGAGAAGATGTAACGATTACACAGAAATACGACAAAACAACTCTGTCCAGGGTGTCTCTCTCGTTCCATTATAGCCAATTTTTTTTTTCCTTCCAATATTATATTTTTGTGGTTAATGATTAGACACGTGTTAAATTAATATTATTAAGTGGACAAAAAAGCATGGAATTCAAGAGTATTAATTATTGTACTTTTAGAGAAAAAGGAAAAGCAAAAGGAGAAAAAGAGAGAATATAATATACTGTCGGATATGTTTGAAAGTCAATGGTTTTTTAATATCACCATGAGCAAAAATGGCCTTACGC
The DNA here is from genome assembly GCF_053813885.1 of Theobroma cacao. NCBI lineage: Eukaryota > Viridiplantae > Streptophyta > Magnoliopsida > Malvales > Malvaceae > Theobroma > Theobroma cacao. Next base: position 10,670,699 of record NC_142645.1, read on the forward strand.
CTGTTCAGCGGTCAACGTTCCCCATCGTCTATTGTCAAAACAGATGAATTGTCATGAGTTGAGAGACGATCTCTTTGTCGATCGGTAATAGTTTACTGAACTCCAAAAACTTATACATTAGGATATGGACAATAAAATGCTTTATCTTCAGCTATACTAGTCAAGGAAAGGATACAGACGATTGCTGTTGCTAGTGCCATAAGGCTCAATCCTTATCCGGAAGTTTCTAGAGGTAGAGATGGGTGACCGGAATTTCTTCATTTGTTGATTTTTTTGGATGAGTGGAAACCCTCACAGTCACAGCCTTGGAATCAGAGACACTGTTGAGTGGCCTAAATCTTTGCGGGCCTTGGAATTCAGACAAAGTGACATCACTTGCTAAACATGTTGGTAAAAACATGTGCTAAAATTAAATGTCTTTGCTCAGAAGTGTTGAACAGCGAAACATTGCATCACCATATATGTGCTGCTGCACTGCAGGATTCAACTGACAAACATGGAAAATACGGTGAAGAAATATATATGCGTGACGTTGAGCATCAGCTCTGGTTACGTAATTTACTGGTGTCAGCAAGAGATAAGGTAATTTCAACCACATATTTAGATCTTGGGTTCTTGCATACGATTTGGTTAGCTTGTCATGCTGCCATGGTAGAGATTCTCACAGTACATGCGAAAGATTTGAATGCAACCCATGTCGACAAGTTCACGTTTGAGTTGTTTCAATCACCTGTTTGAGGCTGCTGGCGCAAAGTGACAACTAAGGAACGGAAGGTTGTGAAATAGAAAACGTGCATCCGACCCTCAAGGTTCAAAGCATGCAGCCCATGTACCTTTGGCTAAGGGCTTATCTTAGCAGAGAATCAAACCAAGATAATAAATTAGTAGTTTACAGCCATAGAAATAATTAAGGCACTGTACATACATTCACGTGGGGGTATCTGAAAGGTTCTAACAATCATATCTTTCCTGCCTGATTTTTTGCTGACAATATATATAATTATTACTTTCCCCCATTGGATTTGGATTAAGCAATTAGTTAACAACTCAGAGCTGTGGGTTTTACTTTTCATGACAAAATCTGTTGCCACTTAAGTTCATTAGAATGAAGTAAAATAAATCAACCTTGTTATTCAAGCTAGCTAAAGCATAAAAACAAAGGCATCAATTTATTCATGAAGGACCAAGGACAGAAGGGAACAAGAAATGGATAACTCTGGCAAAAGAAAAGGATTGAATAAGGCAATAACGACTGCCTTTTCAGGGAGGGTACTATAAATAAGAGATAATAAAATGCTTCACCACATTATTTCACAATTCACCACCACAAGCATAGAATAAGGAAATGGCCCACAACAAAACTAAACACCCCTTTTCTCTCCCCATACAGATTTCCAAACCCTCTGAAATCACACTCCCAGTGATGGACTCATTTCTCCTATAAAAGAATCCAGAAGAAAGAATAATACAAGAGACAAACTTTTGCATTAATTACTTGTCGAAAGGAGATAAACCGGTCCCCTCCCCCCCCTTTGATCAATGTTGACATGGACTTCAGCACGATATGAAAGAAAGTTTTGGGTCTTTTTCAGACAATTTGCAATGTGGCGTCTCCCGATTGATCGATTCCATCCAGCTCACTGGTGTAGTTTTGTTTTTGGGATCCAACACTCGCAATCTTGCTTGCATCATGCCATGCCTCACCCACATGGTTGCCAGCATTGATATATATATATATATATATATATATATATGTACATAATCTTTTTTGTATCATATATCCAACCATACATGTATACAAGAAAATGTTTAATGATTGAAAATAGATTTCTAATTGCATATAGATGATTCAACGTGGCGGCTCTGAGGCCAGGAAGAACATTAACGTATGGAATTGCTAGCAAATGGAAACAACATGGACATTTCAATAATATAATTCAGCAATGGTGATAGAAACGAAAACCCACAGCCGACCCCAAATGCAAAGCAAGCCCAGAGAAAATGAAGAAAGATCGAGAGACATAAATGCAAACTTGAATGGTGATCAAGACAAGCAAAAGTAAGTAAAAAGGCAAGTCGACCAAATCGAAAATGTGATCTTTCCCACCAAGTGGGTGGCACAGATGATAACCATAGACGGCTACGATGAGAGAGATGAGTGACCCGAAATTGACGGTGAGCTTTTCCTGCATATCGTTGTCTTGACAAAAAGTGCCAAAATCATGTCTTTCGTTCCTCTCTTGTTGGGTGAATGTGTGATGAGTCATGACATTGACACCATTACATGTGAAATGATCGAATGTGATATACGTGAAATCCATGGATGACTCAAAAATCCGTTACTTTAATTAGCTATATTGAATAATATTCCTTCCATGAGTTCACATTGTCCAACTTAATTTCCAAACAAATTGAAATTGTAACAGATTGGAATGTTAAAAGATGGTGCACTAAGATAACATAAACTCAACAGGGAAATACATGGTGGCTATGTGTTGACCTAAGGGTGCATAACAGTTGAGAGAAATAACATGGTTTCCTCGGATGAGGAAGTTGATCTCACAACTCACAAATTGACATAGAAATACATGGAGCCGGTCTTACGTATGAGAAATTCTTTTGGATTCATCAAAAAAGTTATTTTGGGCCAAAGAATATCTCTAAAGAAAACTTGTTGCGGTTCACATTGAGCCACATGACTCGGCCCCGGAGAATATTGGGCCCTTCGAATTACGATGTTTACAATTTTAGATGCTGCTATTCTTCATCAAATCAAATTTCCACTTTCCGAACAATTGAAAAGATGGGGAAAAGAGAATGATTCTAAGCATCTTCATCTCATACATATATATACATATATATACATATATATACATGTATATGCTACATAAATTGAACATGAACGAGGTCCTAAAACTTAAAAATGATCTCCGATCATTTGATTCAATTGATACGATCATTGATTTTAAAAATATATTGTACACACCTCATTTTGTTTGAAATCATTTAGTGTGAATTTTCAAAATAATTTAAGTTAAGCCATCATTGATAATTAGTCTGACTTCCATTGTTAAATCTTCTAGGTTTTTCTTATTTGGATTTGTTTTAATTTGGGTCTAAGACTTAATTTATTAAATGAGCTTTTGGTTCAATTTATTAATTGGGTTGAGGCCTAATTTATTGATTGGGTTTAAAGTCTCTACTGCTAATTGGATCTAATGGATCATTTGGGCCTTGCGTTGGTAAGTCTAGAGGGCAAAAAAAAAAAAAAAAAACCCAACAAAGCCATGTATTGACGTCTTGGGTTACACTGGCTTATTTGATATGTCAGCTGTTACATGTTCTTGTAATATTATTTGTAAGTCAATTATTTGTGATGTGTTCCTTCATGTAATCTATTACATAATCTGTTCATGACGTGTTTTGTTATATCATTTGTCTGCACTGTGTTCTGTCATGTAATTTATTTTGTAATGTACTTTGTCATATCATCTATTTTATCATATGTTCCACTTCATTATCGGTCATGTGCTTCGTTGTATCATTTATCTACTATGTCATGTAGCCACTATTTAGTTTCAAGACTAGATGATGTGGAGGAATATATCGCAAACAGTTGATGTGACGGAATGACGTGATGAAACACAAAAAAAAAAAAAAACTTACATAACTAAACATGTTGTAGACAGATGACGTGACAGAACACATCGTAAATATGACGTCACAGAATATGTCACAAACATATAACATAACAGAACACGTTGTAGACAAAAAAAACATGACAAAACACGTTGCAAATAATTGACTTACAAATGATATTACAAAAACATGTGACAACTGACATATCTTAAATTATCGTAATCGAAGACATCAATACATGAGTAACCGATGAGTGAGACAGGAATTGTCAACAGTTAGACATGTGAAATAGGAATTTCTAACATTAAGAGTGATTTTGATACCATGTCTTGTATTATGAAATTGTGTATTTATAAAAAAATCTAAATGGTATATGTTATAAAGGTCAATGATATATATATAGCTAGATAATTTATAATCTTTAGCCATAATTGATTGACACGTTTTAAAGTCGAATTCATGCGTAATGTTTCTCCTTAGTAATTTTTGGTCGGCAAGTTGTCCTATAAAAAGTTCCTTTATCAACACAAAAAAAAAAAAAAAAACAATCCATGACTCCACGTCCAACGTTTTGACACAATTGCCTGTAATCTGATCTTGTTCATGGCAAATCATTGATGTTTCATTTTAGGTCTTAAAATCTTGATGATCTGCCATGAACAGCGGTCAGTTTGTAGGAAATTTCTGCACAATAAGATAGCTAGCTTTTATGATTGCAGAGGGCAGAGGAGGATGTCATAATAAAGTATTGAAAGTGGACAACACTGCAATCTGATCGTGTTCATGGCTTATCATATATTCAAGTTAATGACTCAGATGACTGACGATATGCCACGAACAACGACCAGTCTGTAGGAAGTTTTGGTACCTTGGAATTATATATAAGTCTGAAATATTCAGTTCTCTTGTATTTGGTTCATATTAGTGTGTTTCTAAGGGAAACAGTCATTTGGGTGGGCTGAAAATGAAAGAGCTGCAGCCTGTTTCCATGCTCTATCTGCCGTATCACCACATCAGTTCTCTTCTTCTAATTTTTGGAAATGCTGACCTGCTTCCAGAACTTTTTTCAATAAAGTTAGAAGCCCTGACTATGGTGTGCGATGCAGACCTATGAAAAGTTTTCATGCCAGTCTGCTTAATTGAATCCAAAGCTTGTATGCATGCTCACCAAAACTACCAATATTCTTTGAAAACATTTTTTCTGGCTGAAAATTGGCAGTATGACCAGAGCAAATCATCAATCCAGATATAACAAAATTGTTAGAATTCTTCCCAGAATCCCTGCCAAGCCTTCATTCATACTTCTTGGTAAGCCACCACTGCTGTGATTCCCGTTAACCAAATGTTCTCAAGCACAAAACTATATATTAATTGTTTGACGAAAGAATATACAGTGAAGGCAGCAGTAGCCATGATCATCATTACAAAAGTTTTAACTCATTGAAACAGAAATGTGTTTCAAAGAAAAGGAACCAATCTATAATATCATTAATTTTTTGCCACAATGCAATGCAGATGCTAGTACTCTGAGCCATGAATCTATAACCTGGGAAGCGGACGAGGGTGAGGCCTGTCCCATTCTGTCACAATGTGCTCACGGGTGATTTCTTTGAGTGAACGACAACCACTCAGCGCCATGGTTAGTTCGAACTCCTCACGCAGCATTGAAAGTACTTTCCTCACACCAGCTTCTCCTTCAGCAGCCAATGAGAACACCACAGGTCGTCCAATCTGAGATTAAGACCATTACAACATTTAAGTCTTGACTCTCAGCTTGTGCCACTTGATATGGCAAGATGATTATTTTTAGAGGAAAATAGAAAAGATCATTTCAGAGGTGAACATCAGAAACTGTCTGCAACAGCAAAAACTAGTTTGTGGTGATAAGTGCCACACTAAGCAGTACTTTCAACCATTTTAACAGAAATACTTCCATTTTCCGAATGAGGATAGGTACAAAAAAGTTTAAAAGAGAGCATAGTGCAAATACTTCTTATCTTTGTGTCCAAATGTAATGTGTAATGCCTTTCCATGAGGCAGTCTTATACTTACAAATATACCAGAGGCTCCCAGTGCTAAAGCTTTGAAAACATCAGTTCCACGCCTAACACCACCATCCAAGAAGACAGGCACCCGCCCTTGTGCAGCTTTGACAACCTGGAAATGAAGAATTTGTTAGACTTATTGTCCTCGTATTAGCTTTGACTACCTGGAAGTATGAAGAAATTCTTTCACCTCTTCAAGGGCCATGATAGTGGCAGGAACATAATCAAGCTGGCGAGCACCATGGTTGGAGACAATGATACCAGCTGCTCCAGACTGTATTGCTATCCTTGCTGCAGAAGAAGCATGGATAGTTCAAGCATCATCACTATATGTTATCAAAATGGCCCAAGATGCAGAGGAGTTTATTTTTTCTTACTGTCTTCAGCAGTGAGCACACCCTTCACAAGAATTGGCAATTTGGTAATTGTCTGAAGCCATTTCACATCCTAAACATAGCCAATAGAGTTCATTTAATGCACTGTTAATTAAAAGAATCTTCAGGCATAGCCACACTATATAATAAGCTCATGGTTTCCAATTCAAACATTTGCAGCAGAATAGAGCTTAGATTCCTAAAACTGCCATACATTTTGAAGAAAACTTTTGATTGCCCAAGCTTTTAGACAAATTTTGAACATAAAAAGCTTCATCCCCTCCATGAGTTTTTAGCAGTATCAAGAAAACAAATGAATATATATTTTTTTTTGTCTACATTCCCCTAAACTAGAACATTGCAAATGACATCAAATATGGTTGCCATTCACAAAATAGCAATAGACTATAAATCAACCAAAAGATCTCCCAAGTCATGCATTTACATACCTTCCAGCTAAGGGTACGATCAATTTGTCCGGCAACATATGAAGCAAGTCCTGAGTCATCAGCCTGCATGGCTCGCAAGAACAAATTAAATATTAAAGGAGACAAAAACTCATTATTTGAATTGAAAGACATGGTTCTTTACTAGGTCAATAATTGTAGAGTTAGAAGGACTACTCACTTTATCCATCTTCCCAAGGTCCAAACCTTCAAAGTTCTTCAATGTCAAAAATGGTGGTAAAGTAAATCTGTAAGAGAATGAAACAGAAGAATTCTTGAGTGTAACTTGACTTTCACATATACAGATCAAACATCTAAAGCTAAGTGAACTAACTGTGACACAAGACATTTCTAAAAGAATGCTTTAAGGGGCACTGCAACTCTAAGACCCAATTCCACCTGTTCTTGATGTCAGCTTCTCTGCGACCGAGCCTTGGAGTATCAACTGTAAGAGCAATTGCCTTGAAACCAGCCCTTTCAGCTCTTCTCACCAGCTGGGCAACTACATGCCTGTCCTTGTATACCTGAAGATTAGACATTAGAGACCAGTTATCACATAAGCCTTATCCTCATGAATCAGCAGGTAGAAAGATCGACTATTTCAAAAGATTGGAGACCACAACATCATTTGAAGCTTACATAGAGTTGGAAAAACCTAATGCCAGGTCCTGTTGAAGCAACCTCCTCAACACTAGAAGTGGCCCATGAGGATAACGTCTGAAATGGCCATCAAGAAATTTATAAATGAAGTAGATTATATAGTCTGGTTGGATGATGAAAAGCAACTGAAGCACAAAAATATCATATAATGAAAATAAATGAGTTTCAATATTTTTTCAAAGGCTGGCAATTATATATGATAAGTCTGACTAAAAGCTGTATTAAAGGCACTAAGAAATAGATGGTTGTTTTTTTTTTTCATTTAGAAAAGCATGATGAGCAAAATGAGACTGATATTCTTACATCATGCCTATTTAATATGCATCGAAAAAGGGTGAACTATAGGTCCAGAATTAGCCATGGCAAGTAAGATGCAGTAGACACTATACATATTAGACTTCAATTAACATTATAACACTGTTGAGGATTCTGGAAACATCACTTAAGATTTGCAGGTGATATCATTCATATCTCAATTAAACTGGCTCAGATGGGTCATTTGGCTGTATGGAGATCCATTATGAAACTATGAAAAAGAAACTGTCCAAATTGGTGTCAAATATATCCTTTTAACAGCCTGATTTGGACTTTTGAAAAAAAAAAAAAAACAAACAGGGAACGGTAAGAACATAATCAGAAAGGCTAATACATGTATTTTTCTTCTTTTTGCATCAACTTCTTCTGAAATTGATTGTATAAAAACATTTGACAATATGGAAATTCATGCTGTCAGTTAAACAAGTGTCCTTATTGGATTAGCTAAGGATAAATATTTAAATGGAAAGTTTGAGCTGGAAGCCAAACCATAATTGTTCCAGCTGCTGATGCTGCCCTGGCTGTTGCATACTCCCCTGTCACAAATTCGAAGATCTCACCATTAGACTGTCAAAAATTGCTTTCCATGAAACTATGAAGGTTCATACTGAATTATGTTTGAAAATCAGCTTCATCACTAATGAGAAATAGAAAGTAGATTAAATATGCACATGATGTAAAGATTCAATTACGTCTCTTCCTGTAAATGCTATAAGATCCATCATGAAAGAAGCTATAAAAGTGAGGTTGATAACATAGAAATGCACTGGGAGGAATGTGCTTACGTATAAGAAAAACCAATCAGGTCAACAATGGCTAATCTACCACTGAAGATACCTGGCTTTCTGGTTTGTCTACTTAAGCATACATATGCAAAGGAACAGAACCTAGCTTCTGCTTGAATTGATATGATATCATAATTACTTGATTCTAATAAAACTGTTGAACATAAAAGGGCATAATCCTTTGAGAAAACAGTGCCATACCTTCAGGATGAGCCATTTTCTGCATGGCTGTTGGGGCAATCATGATGGGCATTGATATCTTGAAACCCAAAACAGTGGTAGTCATGTCTATCTTGCTTACATCAATAAGAATGCGAGGACGAAACCTATGCATTGTAGAAATTAAGATCTAAGAATTTAGACAGAATGCAATTATATAGTGTTTTGCAATAACAGATAAAAGCTCACAGGATCCTTGAGAATGCATTCCGGTTCTCCTGCAAAGTCCACTGGTCCTCTGCACCAGATGCATAGTAGTCATACACCATCTTTGGCAACTTTTGCTTTGCAATTGCGTCATACTCTGTGACATTGGTTATCTCCATTGTCGCTGTGAAGTTATTCTTCTGCCTGAAAATTTTGTACTTGTTAGCATTTCAGGTACCAAAAAAAATGTAATAAGATTGATGATTTAATGATGAGGACAGCAATCCAATCAAAATGGTGGTCTTAAAATTAGACCTATATTCTTCTAGACTACATCAAAGAAATATTACAACAGAGTTCCAAATGCATGCATTAAACTACTGAGAGGAGAAAAAAGAGCTGATTACAACACCAGAATTGACAAAATACAATACATGAGATACAATTCCAGCTAAGAAAATGAAGTTTTCACTTTTGAAATTGAGACTTAACAGCTGTTAGAGTTGACAGCATCCCATAACCTAATGTCCAAAACATATATACAAGCGAGGATTCGACTATTTCGGGACATTAACTACACTTATAACTAACCATTTTCAGCAATCAGCATTAGTACTTATCTCCCCCTTGAGTTGGTGTATATACAACAAGCTGTGCTCTGCTAGTAGGCCTTTAATAAGGTAATTAAGTCTAGTTTCTGTTGTGGGAAACTAAAGACTTAAGGTCAGTCTGGTTTTTTTAAGGGAGAAAACAAATTGAACCCAAAGACATAAACATAAACAGATTGAAAACACATAATCTTAAAGAATTTTTTTGATAAGCAAAGGTATAGACTTAAACAGTAATATGAGGTAAGCTGTGAGCCAAGACTAACATGGCAAACTGTCATCTAAAGAGAACTGTAGCAGAATCATAGTAACAAGTATTTTAGCCTACTGTGTTAACCAACATGGTAAAAAAGAAAGTAATGAGAATGAAAGGAAACCTTTTGAACTAGAAATAAAGCAGAGAACAGCATACCCTTCGGTTCCAAGACTATGCACCAGAGTGCATGCAGAGAAACCAATTAGAGGAAAAGCTCTCTATATCTTAACGTAAGAGAAAGAAAAAGAATGTAATGAAGAAACGATAAAACAAAAAAAGGGTTACATATATGAGTTTGGAAGGTGCCAAAAAAAAAAAAGACAGGGTACATGTAGCATATACAAACCATAGAAAAAGGGAAAGGAAAAAAGAGAGGGAAATTACAAGTTAAGTGGATGAGCATTTGGAGGTGAGGATTTGAGACCAAATCCTGTTAGAGCTATTGGGTGACTCTCATCCACATACCCTGTGTGTGTTTCACAGTTTTTCTTCTCTATTATCATTCCCATCCAAAAACAAATAGATAAATTAGTGCAATAAAGGGATATAAATCAGGAAAATATGACAAGTGATAGTGACCAGGTTCAAATTAAAAGTGGAATGCAAGTCATAGGCAGCTTCTTTTAAGACTTTTGTGATTAAGGGTTGATTAATTGGTATTAATTAAAATGTCACTTATTATATTACGTTCACATAGTGTTGATGTGGGGGTGAAAAATATTTCATGATCATATTACGTTATTATCTATTATGATATGTCAGCATACCATATCAATGTCAAGTAACAAAAAGTGACAACTTGCATTTTTTACTAACAAGTAGGTAATTCATTATTAATCATAATGATTTATTTTGATCTAAAATAACCCCCACTTGTTAATTTGCATTTACCTGTTTCAATGTGTACACTTTTTGTGTTAAGTTTATCCTTTTGATTTTATTTAAAAAACGACAATTTAAAATTATTTTTTTAAAAAAATTCAATTTCAAAATATAATGAAATTGAATAAAGATAAATATTGTATAAATTAAATTATTTTTATTGAATTCTTGTAATATAAATCTTGCTGGCAAGAGACTTAACTTTTTTTTATTATAATTACAATGTAAAAGTAACTATATTTAACTCAATGTGTTGACAAACAGAAGATGGATAATCACTTCACTTTTTCAGTAAATAATTTATCATCATTTTGTTAAATACGAGAATATCCTAAAAATAACTCTATAATGAGTTCCCTTATTTGCTAGCATTCTATCTTCATTTATTTCATACGTATTCTAATTGTGCACATGGTTGAATAATTATATAAAAACGTTATTCTATAGATTTTAGGTCATACAAAAATTACACTAAGGAGAAAATAAAAAATAATAATTATCTAATATTAGAGATAACACATTGTAAAATTTTCTTTTGGCAACTACAAAAAACTCCAAAATTTGAGAGATGTAACAAATGCTCTACTATTAGACTAAAGCAACATTATGGGCCTAACCACCTAAAATCCCCAAAAAACCAAAGGATAAGTCAGGACTCAATTTCTTTATTTGTATTTCTTTTTCTTTTCTATGCTTGAAAAAAAAAAGTAAAGGCGTTTACTTTTATTTGTTGGAATGTTTTCAATTTGACTCCTTTTTATTAATTAAAAAATTAAATAAGAAAATAATTAAAAAAAAGTCATGATTTTGTAGAAAAAATTAATATTGAAGTATATATAACACAATCCATATTATTAAGAGAGAAAATACGTTTTAGATTTATAAATAAGGATTTTTTTTTTCACTTGGTACACGTCATTGAGTAAAAAATATGAGTGTGATGTAAAACCTACTCAATTCTTTATTGATGTGGATCCATGAGAGATATTAAGATTAAAGTAGGTTCGAATCAAAATGAGTCTTTTTTTTTTTATGATGAAAGAGGCAATATAATGAGTTTATAAATGAAAACTTTTTCTCCACTTGATAGATATGTTTTTTGGATTGAAAATATGATTTTGTGATATAGAGATGCAATTTAAAAAGCTTTTTGACCAAAAATCAGTAAAATAGTTTTAAAGGCCCAATTCAATTGTTTAGAGTTTCGAATAAAAAAAATAACCTAACATTCATAAATTTTAATCATAATTTTACGTGAATCTATTAATTTTTAAAATAAACAATCAATTCAATACATTTAAATGATGTTAATAGATAAACGTGAAATATTTAAAATATTTTTTTTCATTCTTTTTTCAAAAAATCTCTATACCCTACTTCTCGCAAACCAACCATCCCCGATCGGATCTCATCAGAGAACGCTAGATTGCACTCCTTTAATGTTCCCAATGCAATGCAATTTGGTTGGTATTTCTTGACCAGATTTGATTGTGAGGTGGCTGATTGCGGTGTGATTGATGGATGATGAGAGGTAAGATAGAGATTTTTTTGAACGAGAGTGAACAAATTTAAAAAAATAAAAAATTATAATTTATATAATTTGATATTTTTTAAATTTAATGAAAGATAAAATTATTTAAAAAATATTATCATAAAAATATTAACAATTGACTGATCGTTAAATTTACATGTTTAATAAAATATATTTTTTTGGAGTGAATTTTATATTTCAAAAATTAATAAAACCGTATAGAATTATTGTGAGCCGTCTAAATTTATGATTATATCGGGGTGTTACGGTATTTTAGTTTTAAAAAAAAAAAAGCATAGAAATTAAGAAGCAACCTGTTTTTGAGTTCCAACTTGCATAGAATATCCTAGTCTCCTTTTCCTTTTCAACTTTTATTATTAACAGAGTGAAAGAACAGCAAAGGAAAAAGCACAGCAATGGCGGATCCAGTTAAGAATAAAATGTTGAAAGAAGAAATCATTACCTACGCTTACCTTATCCTCTACATCGCTCTCTCGAGCGGTCAAATCTTCTTCAACAAGGTCAGTTTTCGTCTTCACTTCTGGATCTCTCGTTTTTTATTAACTTCATAGAGATTGAAAAGCTTAATTTTTAAGCCTCACATTGTTGAGATGTTTATATGTTCAATAAATTGGAAATAAATTGCATTTAATTTGTTATGTTTAGCTTAATTGTGAATGTCAGTTTCTCTTTTCTTAGAAATTAAGCTCGTATTTTGATGTAAAAATTAGCCTTTTTGAGGTTATGTTTCATATATAATGAGAGATATGGATATTGAATGCGTGTAGGTGATTTTATAAAATTGCGTCCGAAACAAATCATGTCTTACTTCTATTTAATTCACATGCCTTCCACAAATTGAAATGCATATTCTGAAGGCATTCTAGCATAGAAATCATATGTTTTAAGGCTATCGTGTAATACTTCATTTTGATGATTTTGTGGCAAGGGGATTCCTAATAGTCTTCTTGACTGCAGTCTTTTATACTTCATTGAATGTAGTTGTGGCATAACTCTATGCACACGGTTTGCAGTATGCTGACAACTAATTAGAACCTCATGCAAGAAAATTCTGTTATCCTTTGTTACATGTGCCTGAAAAATGGTGCCATTTCAGTTCAATGAGCTTAAATTGTGGTTATAACTATGTTTACTGCTTCTGCATACTCTTTTGCCACAAAGTTTTGCAACGTCAGAGTTTAGATCATGTTGTTAATGTCAAATACAATGTTTTCTCTATAAGTTCAAACATTTTGTATATTGTTAACTTGAACAAATACTTAATAAATTTTCATTGTTACTTGTTATTTTTCTGCCATAGAATGGCTGTTTGATATGGTAAAGTATGAGAAACTCTTATAAGTTTTTGATTCATAAGGCTGAAGGTTTTTTGTTTTGTTCCCTTTCTATGGAAACTGCAGTGGGTTTTGTCATCTAAGGAAATTAACTTTCCTTACCCCCTTGGATTGACTCTGCTTCACATGGCCTTCTCCTCTGTACTATGTTTTTTACTCACTAAAGTCTTTAAGGTATCCACAGCACTATATATTTATGGTAGGCTGGCATTTAAGCAATGAATTTTTTCATTTATTTATTATGAAAATTTTGTTTGTCCTTTCTCTATTTTTTTCCTTCTCAGATTATGAAAGTTGAGGAGGGAATGACCATGGAAATGTAAGTTCTGAACAAACCCCTTATATATGATGTTTGAATTTGTAGATTTGTTCTTTATATTATTTGTGGCTTATTCTTTTACTGGCTGATTCATTACTATCTTTAATGGTGACTGAATATGAACAACCTTTGTGATCTTAGCTGAAATTTGATATGTCAACGAGGTGATCCCAACAGGTTTTATTGTTAAGAGGAAAAAAGAAAGTTTTTTGATGATACAAATATCCAAAACTTTGCCTTGTGTTAGTTTAAACTTTATCATTTTAAATTTAAAAATTTTTCCAACTTGATCTTGATTGAAAATGGATTATATTTTGAATTGTTTGGTTCAGATGTGCTTTTTTTTGTTTGAAATCCTTTGACTAACAAAAGATTCCATAGTTGCTTGCTATTACTTATATGAAGCCTCGTAAGTTGTTAGTTGGACGTCAGGGGTGTGTTGAAGGCATCATCCTGGCATAACAATGTATCCAAATTCTTAGTTTTTGATATTAACAATGCATTTTAAAGTATAATGCATAAGATTCTTGAGGCATGGGAAAGGAAAAACAAAGCTAATAGAGAGTGAAACAGGGGAAAAGGAAAGAAAGTGAAATAGGCGAATAGGAAAGAAAGTGAAATAGGGAAAAAGAACCTTTTAAAAAAAGAAAAAGATATAGGGCGCAAGGAAAAAACTAAAGAGAGAAAGAGAGAAATTAGAGGAAATGGGAAGAAACAGATTAGATAGAGAGGGAAAAAGAGGTGATGTGGAATAAGAATAATAAAAAGAGATGGGCTGAATGTTTTTTTTTTTTGGTATGTAGATAGACTGAATGTAAACTGAAAAAATATAGGCATTTATAGATGACTTCCTAAAAGCAATCGATTTATGGTAACTTAGATAACCAAAAATATAATAAAACTGGAAATTGCAATAAAAACTGTAATTATACCATGTTATCATAATGAACTCCTAAATCATTCAATCTCTTTTGGTCATCCTCTCTCGCATCAAAGATTCTTAACAAGTTGTTGATAGTGGTCTTGCTAGCCATTCCTTTTTGGAGTAGCGAAGAATATCTATATTATGGTGCTCAAATAAGAACTTGCAAAGGGATAGTTCTTTTGCTGTTGGTGATTAGGATAGGAGAAGCCCTCCCACGTGACAAACCTTCCCCTTTCCCCAATTTGTCTTGTGCTTCCACTCTTTATAATAATTGCATACTGTTGCTGGTCCTTTGCTTCTTGGCTGTGTAGTGATTGGTGGTGACTCTTTAAACACTTTAGTTGATAGGACTTGTATTTTAGAAAAAAAAAAAAGTTTTTTTTTAATGTAGTTTGGTCCCTTCTTGTTCCAGTAGCATCAACTCTAGAAAATAGACCAACACTTACGATAAGTTTTAAAATTTACAGAAAGATGACATAAAGAAAATGCTTGACTTAATTGATTTTTATGTTTGCTGATTCATTGAGTTCATGTTTCCTGCTCTGGTACTCCCCCAAATCTAAATTTTTAGTACTCATCCTATTTGGTTCATGCCAATATCTTTTTTCTCTGTAAAAATTTACTAACACAAAACACTTGTTACGATTTGATTTTACAGTTAATGGGGATAATTAAGCTCAAAATATTAGTATGATATTCTAGTAAAGTTTAAATTAGAAACTTAAGGTTCAAATACAAGCATAGAACCCAATTCAAGTAGGATTCATTTAGAACAACTATTATATGAAATTGAGCAAGATGGAAGCAGATTTGTGTAGTCGAGAAAGATGAAAATTTTCTCATGATAAACTGAAAATGCAGCTCATGTCATCTCTTTGGTCATAACATGTCTCCCTAAGCTGTCTGATATAAATCCTTTGTTGTACATCTTGTCTTTAATTGAGATTTTTTCATAATAGCAATACGTCCTTGCTGCTATTTAATTATTTCTTGCTTATTCTTATTTTTATTTTATATTTATTTACCCTTAATTTGATGGAGTTATACATGCTCAGATACACGACATCTGTTATCCCAATTGGTGCCATGTTTGCAATGACTCTTTGGCTGGGAAACACTGCCTACCTTTATATATCTGTCGCATTTGCACAAATGCTGAAGGCAATTAGTAAGTTCTCAAAATTCATTGGGCAAATTACACGTAAACCCATTTGCTTTTTGTGATTCATTTTAATTGCATGTGCTTTAAAAACTTATACTTAACCCCATGCTTTTTTCTGTTTGACTAATGGGGTTATGCTGTTAAAAGATGTCATGTATTGTGACATTTTCATCTGATATATCTTTTGAAGCAAAAGAGCAATCCTTGCTTCAGTTTGTTATGCCTTTTTCTTGATTTCTGAAGATTCTAATAATCACAATATGGAACCTTTGAAAACCAAAACATGGAAGGAGCAAAATGCTAAAGTAGATAACCCAATCCCTTGATTGGCATCAATTTATAATAACAGTGAGCCCCTCCCTCACTTTTTCCAGGAGGCAAACGGACTGAAAATAGAATTATAAAAGGTATGGAAGAGAATTAGAAAATAAAGATAGCTTATCGATTAAAACCCTTCTTTTGTGTACCAACTAAACTGAAGAAAACAATAAACCAAAGGGCTTGAAAGCTCATTTTCTCTCAAACCAATTGAGAAAACAGCAAGAGAAAAAAATGTCTGCAAAGTACCTAGCAAGCAATGACAATTTGCTGTATCCTCCCTGATCACGTCGATCAGTAGAACAGTCAGCCCTCTTTCCTCCTCATCATGCCCCTTGGTGCCCATATTGATACCCTCTCAACAGAAAAGAAAAATTCCACCATGGAAGCTGTCAGAAAGATTAAGAAAAAGGCAATGAAAGAAAATATCAACTGAACAAATTAATTTCAAGGTTGACTTGCACATAATTCATAACTCACATTTCTCATGACCCACAATAAGGAGTCAAAACTTGTATGTGACTTAAATGTCACACCACCCACATCATTGAAGGAGCATTTTGGCCAAATGTGAAGCCATTGAGTTGGTGGACAAGTTGGTGGAGCAGCCATGAAACTTGATCAAAACGACCAAATCCATGTCCAAGTGCATGTTTACAGATGTGCCTAATGCTGATTCATGGGGTTTTGCACATCAGAACTTGTCCATGTTTCCCAATCTGTGATGATATCTGCTTTGTTCTCCATTGATCCCAGCTTCTCTGTACTTACCAAATGAGTGGTTGAAATGCTAGATCAAACATGTATATGGCTGTGCACTCATGACACATACATATCATTGATAAGGTTGTTTTTGCAACTTTATTCAAGAAGGTAATGGTGTGACTTGTTGATAAGTCAAATAGTGAGAACCGCATGGGGCTAAGTAAAACTTTATAGCATGTTAGATGAAGTTAATTCTGCCCAAACCATAAGGGATTAACTATAATTGACTCCTTGTTGGGTTTTTCTACCCTTTTCAGGTGGATAAGTAATGCCTGTAGAAAATTAGTTTGGTCTCTCCAGCTGTAAAATGGTTTTTGATTTTGCTCAGATGTTAGGTTGGTGATTAAATCCTAGGTAATTCAAACACAGTTAATTAGGGTCAAGAATATGCCAATAAAAACTTTTTTTTCTTATATTACTCATTATTTAGATGGTGAATGGTTATATCACTACTTTCCTTGAATGAGTTTTGCAGTGCCAGTGGCTGTATTCATACTTGGAGTAGCAGCAGGGCTGGAGGTAATGAGCTGCAGAATGCTTTTGATAATGTCAGTGATAAGTTTTGGTGTTCTAGTTGCTTCTTATGGAGAAATAAATATTAGCTGGATTGGAGTTGTTTACCAAATGGGTGGTGTTGTTGGAGAAGCTTTAAGACTTATATTCATGGAGATCTTGGTCAAGCGAAAGGGTCTTAAATTAAACCCCATATCTCTCATGTATTATGTTAGCCCTTGCAGGTATGTATTACATCATTCTTCTGATATAGCCAGTATCTTCGAGACAACATTTCACTGTCCTCCCTGTACATAAAATTGATGCCAGTTGGGATTGAATGTTTGTGTTCTCTGCAGTGCTCTTTGTCTGTTTATTCCTTGGATCTTCCTGGAGAAACCAAAGATGGAAGCCCATGGGACATGGAACTTTCAGCCTGTTGTGCTAACACTCAACTCTCTCTGCACATTTGCACTCAACTTATCAGTTTTCCTAGTGATCTCACACACTAGTGCTCTAACCATTCGTGTTGCTGGAGTTGTCAAGGATTGGGTGGTTGTTTTAGTATCTGCACTTCTTTTCGCAGATACAAAGTTGACAGGCATAAATTTATTTGGTTATGGGATTGGTAAGCATCTAAACATACATTCTCTTTTATATCTCCATCTCTTTTAATGTGCATTTATCTATTATCTCATTTTGAGGACATAGCCAAGGGCTGACAATCCATGTACATTCTGGAGGGCAAGGATGTAGCACAATCATTCAGGTTATTCTCAAAAATTGACCTTAGCAGCTGATAGTTTAGGTAGAAATGAATTATAGAAATCTGAATTGTTTGATAGGAACAATTGTTCCTTCAGGCATGATGGAGCGTATCCATGGTTTTGCTGGACTGGCCATGAGTATTTATGCTTTAGAGATGCCAAAACACTGCATCACTTGTCTTGTTCTTCAGTAGTTTATGCCAAAGTATTGCTGGACTTGTTTGGGAGTATTTACGCCTTACATTATGCCAAAGCCCTGCGCCAGCAGTTTACCTTGTTTTTAGGGGTATTAGATGCTATTTGCTATTTAGTGTCAGTTCGTTCTTAAAATTTATTGTAAAGGTTAGAATGGCTTAGAATGAGCGGCCTTGGATTGGTCCTAGGCTTCGGTAAATTTGCATGTAGTGGTGGTTCTTCTGCTTTATTATCATGAGAAATGTGGAGTAGTTTCTAGAGGTCATTGTGGCATTGCGAAGGAGCCATCTAAACTGGACATCAATTCTTCTCTATTTCTCTTTGACGAATTTACTTTAATTTTTCTTTTTTGTAGCCATTGCTGGGGTGGCTGCATATAATAATTACAAGTTGAAGAGAGAAGCTTCTCGCCGTATCTCTGATGAGTCCCAAGATGCCCAGGCCATACCGATGTCTGCATCATCAACTCCAAATAGATAGTGATGCGTACAAGACTAATCTGCCAAGATGATCTTGAAGTATGTAATTGCATTCGACAGAGCTATTCGGAGCTGCCAGTTAATCTCGTTGGTCTTCTCTTTATTTCGGGCTGTTCATAACACAGTGCAGGAAAACGTCATGTCCAGACCTTTTGATGACAGATTTGCTGTAGCCTTAACTTGTGCTATTGATTCTGCAGCAGAATATTGGGGGTAATTTTTTTGTGCCGCTATCGAGCTGCACCCATTGTTAAATCGGAGAAAGTGACCTGTTGAGATCTAAGGTAAAGAAGAAAAACTGTAAAGAAATTCTTGGAACTCTTTAAGGTATAGTGATATAATTATTTTTTTTTTTGCTTTTGCTATGTCTTAAATGTTATACAAGTTGACAGTTGAAATGCACAAGGCTTTCTTGTTACAGATTCTGCAGGGTTAAACTCTCAGCTTATTTTGGGATATGTTTTCAGTCGGGAACTTTAAGTTCTTGAATCCTTATCAGCAAATTTTTCTGGCAGGCCTGGTAGGAATTGTAGATCTTTGGGATGCAGCGAATTTGCATGTAATGGACATCTTAGGTTAAACGTATGACCATTTGACCCATTGATTATTCAAAGAGTTAGATTCGATTTCTTCATCTTTTAAAATGGTGCTTTTTTTTTTATTGAAAACTATAAGACAAAATCTTTATCATTAATATTAACATTATTATTTGATAAAAAAATTTACATTATCCATACACATTATTTTTATTTTCATTACTCATTTTCGAACTTGGAATTATTTAATACAATCTTTAAAAGGATGTGCAGAAGTGAGAAAAGGTAAAAAAAATTTGGATTGTCTTCGTCTCATTATACAAAACATATTAGGATAAAGACATAATGCTTATAAAATTTTTTAAATTATTTTTTTATTATATTTAATTAAATTTTTATAATTTTATTTTAAATCAAATAAATCATTATAATTAATAGTTGATAAACTGTTGTTAGTAAAAATAATATTTATCATTTTATATCATATGATGTTGATATAATATATTAATATGTTATAATGAATCATGATGTGAAATGATAATTGTGCGATATTTTTATTTTAAGTTTATATTTGATGTATTGACAAGTATGTAAAAGTTATATACTATAAGAGGCCATTAAAATATAATATCTTATTAATAAGGTAAAACTAAAATTTATTAAGGACTTAAAATTAAATATTAAAAAAGTTTTTAACTTGTGAAAATTAAAAATTTTTTTACTCTCTTTCTAAGCCCTCTTCCACATTTTTGTCTAACTCTTCTCTAAAAAATTTTTTGGAGATTTTTCATGCTTCTTTCAAAAATTTGCTTTTCTTCTTATTGGTGAAGTTGTTTTTCTTCTTTCGGGTTTATGGTGCAAAGGAAAGAGTCACTTTCTCTCTAAACTCTAATCCACTCTTTCTAGGGACCACAAAGGGTACCTTGTTATAAGGTATTTGCAGATATTTTGCTCGATTATATAGAATTAGGGTATCTTATAATCAGATTTGGATAGTAATTTCACTATCTGTATCGAGTTCGGGTAGGATTTGGACATCATCCCTTGGGTACCCGATACCCGAACTTTATTATATTTTTTATAATTTTATGTAATTAAAGATAAATTTATATTACTAATTAAATTAATTCATGAAACTATAATTATTAATCAATTTGTAATATCTTTTAATATATATACTTTATATATTGTGTTAATTTATAAAAAAAAATATAATTACTATTATATATATACTTTTAGTATATATATTTTAAATATATAAATATTTTTACTTTCTATTTTGTATTAACGTTACAAAAATTATAACTTATAAAATTATTAATTATAATATGTATACATTTGTTTATATAAACTTATAAAATATATACTTAAAAAGAAATTGTGAGATTATAATAGTTTTGGAATCTAACTATTTTTTTGAATTTCATGTAATTAATAACAAATTCATATAGTTAATTAAACTTGTAATGTTATTTAAGTTGTTGTTTAGAGATTTGTTTTTAGTTATTTAAGTTTATATTTGAGATATTTGTTTTTGATTATTTAAATTTAAATTTTATTGTTTATGTGTTTTTATAAATTTAATTATTAGTAAATTATATGAAATATGGATGGAAGCATTGTTGTATATAAATACAGGTACAGATTCGAGATTGGATAATTAGGTATCCATGAATAGTATTTTAATAATTTTTTTATATAAACGTATTTTTAAATGGATTTGAGTAATTATTGGATAGTGTGTATGTATTAGAGTTTAGATTAGGATAATAAATTTAAAAAAAATTCAAGTAATGATAGGATTCGAGTATCCTATTTATCAATTAGGTTTGAGTATCTCAAAATTAACAAGTATCTTATCTTTTGACATCCTTACCTTTTCCTTTAACCCTTATCTTGTTGTCTTTAAAGTATCCAAAATTCATTCTAGTTTAAGTTTACTTCACATGTGATTGATTGATATTTGAGATCGAAGTAATGAAATTTTCAATTTAGAGTGTGAGATTTGAGATTAAGAGTCTTCATGTTATATTTTTGTTATTGATTCAATTATAAGCTTACCTTAGACCATAATGGGTATTGCCTTTTTATATGTTCTATAATTAAAAAAATTAATTTATCAATCTCGATTTGTTTGAACATGAGACATACTTTGTTTTGATTAGTTCCCCTGTCCATTTGAAATTCCACATGCTCACTTGAGTACTAGACATTAACATGCTGCATTTGCAGTTCTTGATCCATATCTTCAAAAACAACTACCCAAATCCAGATCTTTATGAACAGGTAAGACAATGCTGTTGTATGTGTGAGGATTGGTTTCATGATTAGCATATCAGTCTCAACTCTCTTGGATAAAAAATAAATAAAAAATATTTATACAAAGAAAAGTAAAAAATATTTATATAAAGAAATCAAATCTAACCTAAATGGAAGAAGAAGTAAGGGAGAAGAAAACATAGGGTTGGAGAGAGCAAAACAAAAATGGTTGAGATGAAATTGGGGAGAATTTTTTTTTAATCTTTTAGGTATTTTTTAAAAATTATTAATATTTAGTTTTGTTATGAATATTTTTGTGAATATCCATTTATTCTATCTATATCTAGATTTGATGTAAATTAGATTGAATTAGAATTTAATCCATCTAATCTCTAAGTGTTATCTTCATCTCGTAAATTCTATCAAGATAAGGGAATTATTTGCCTATAAATAGGCCCCCTCAGTTCATTTGTAAACACACTTCAATAAGATCTCTTTTCTCCCCCTAAATACTTTCTTTCTTCTTTTTATTGTTCTTTAAGTTATCTTTATTTATTCTTTTAAGTTATTTTTCATAATACGTTATCAGTACGATTCTCTAATCTTTCACACTTAAGCTTCACAAAGTCGAAGTTCAATTTTTCTTCAGCTATCACAATGTCAAATCTTACAAAACTTGAATTTGTGGCTCTTGATATTACTGGCAAGAACTATTTATCTTGGATTCTAGATGTTGAAATTCATTTAGATGCTATGGGTCTTGGAGACACAATCAAAAAAGAAAATAAAACATCTAATCAAGATAAGGCAAAAGTAATGATTTTCCTTCGCCACCATCTTCATGAAAGATTAAAAATTGAGTATCTTACAATAAAAAATTCAGTCGATTTTTGGAAAAGTCTAAAGGAGAGATATGACCACCAGAAAATAGTAATTCTACCAAAAGCTCGTTATAATTGGATGCATCTGTGATTGTAAGATTTTAAAACTGTAAGTGAGTATAACTCAGCATTATACAGAATTAGTTCTAAACTAAAATTGTGTGAAGAAAATGTGACTGATGATGATTTGTTAGAAAAAATATTCTCAAATTTTCACGCCTTAAACATGCTCCTGCAGCAGCAATATCGTGAAAAAGGCTTTAAGAAATACTCTGAACTGATTTCATGTCTCCTTGTGGCTGAGGAAAATAACGAGCTATTGATGAAAAATCATGAATCTCTACCAACTGGTTCTGTTCCATTCCCTGAAGTGAATGCGACATCATTTAGAAATTCTGACCGTGGTTGTGGTCGTAATCATGGACGCGAAAAAGTTGTCATAATTATCACAGTCGTGGTGGTTATACAAATTATTATTCTGATAATAAGAATACCCACCAGAAGTGGATGAATATTGAAGAGATACATGAAAAAGATAAAGGTGGACAAAGTAAAAGAAATATGGAAAATGTTTGTTATAGATGTAGCATGAAAGGCCATTGGTTACGTACTTGTCGTACACCAAAAACATCTTGTTAAACTTTATCAAGTATCACTAAAAAATATCGAAACAAATTTTGTTGAAGATGATAGCCAAGTTGATATAACACACTTGGATGTTGCTGATTTTTTTACTCACCCTGAAGGATGGATTGATCATTTGATTAGTGATGGAAATCCCAATAATGAAATTCCTTAAATTATTTGTTGATGCATTTTAGTACTGTAGACACCTAAAAAATAAATAAAAAATTAAAATTATAATAAAATAAAATATAATATAAAAAATAAATAAAGAAAATAATAAAAAATTAAAAAAAGAAAAAAAAAAGAAGAGAGGTATGGTTGGGCGTACGCCCAGCCATCCCTTCCCCAACCACCATGCGTGATGGGGCTCTGACCACCAACTCCTTGGTGCCAGAACCCCATTGTCGGGTTGTCCAAATTTTTGGACAACCTAGCTGTTAAAAAAAAACCTGTAAAACCAAAAAAGGGAAGAACCACAGATCAAAAAAATCTACCAGCAACAATCTACCTTAGCCATAATAGAAAAAGATCCATCCACCAAAAAAACAAAAAACACTCAAACAACAAAAACACAACGATTAACCCAAAAAAAAAAGCCACAATCAAATATAAAAAAAAACAGAGCAAAAAGAAAAAAAAAAGAAGAGGGAGAGAGAAGAGGAGAAGAGTGCGACGCCGGCAGGAAGAAAGAAGAGAAAGAGAAGGAGGAAGAAAGAAAGAGGAAAAAGAAAGGAGAGGCCAGCGAAGGAAAGAAAGGAGAAGAAAGAGAAAAAAAGAAGAAAGAGAAAAGAAAAAGAAAGAGAGAAGAAGGGGGAAGCGGCTAGGAGAGAAAGAAAGAAAGAAAGTGAAAGAAAGAAGAAAGAGAAAGGAAAGGAAAGAAAGAAAGAAAAAAGAAAAAAGAAAAAGGAGAAAGGAGGTGGGGGGCTCTTCACGGTATTGTTTGGAGAAATTTTTGTATGTTGTTGTACCTTTGGTGGCTTGCCTTGGCCCACATGGTTTTGTCCGTTTTGAGCTAATCTAAACCTACACAAGGTAAGATCTAACTTGCATGTTTTTTTACTTTAATATTTTTTATTTTTATTCGTTGTGGTGGCTTAATTATTTATGTTAAAGACATATTATTAGGAGCATAAGGATAATTTAATTAAGATAAAAAATATATTATGTAGAGATTATGTGATATTTTAAAGTAGAAAAATAACAACAAAATATAAAGTGATAAATGAAAATATGTGTAAATATTTGATAAAAAATAGATATAAACAAATATTCAAAAAAAATATAAAAAAAAATACTAAAAAGATGACAATGGTTGTAATAGTAAATATATATATATATATATATAATTGGGATCAATATTCATATTTAGATATTTGTAAATATAATATAATATAGTATATATATATATAAACAAAAAATAAAAATAAAAAACAACGACATGATACAAATATAAAAAACTATAAGAAAAATGAGATGATTGTTTGAGAAATTCCATCTAAGAAAGGCAAAGAGTTGCCTCTTTTAAGTAGATTTTTTTTGGGTGCGAAGTTTGAGACGGATTTTCACCGAAGCGTCGGGATAAATCCGAACTCTAAACTCCAATACCCATTAAGTCAAATAGTCATTGTTAAAAAAAATAAATTTACATAATGTTGCATCTAAACTTAAATTAGTTAATTAGCTTAAATAAATATTACTAAATAAAGTTAATTTAATCATTTGAAAAACTTAATTAATTGTTTATTTGATAAGTTATATAATCAAGTTAAACGCTAATCAACAATGTTAATTAAAAGATATGGATCTAAATAAAAAATAAAAAAAATAAAAAATAAATAAATAAATAATTCATGAAAAAAAATGACAAAATAAATATATAAATAATGTGATAAATTTAAATACATAGTTGGGTGAATTATGAACCACCTAATTCAATAAACACGTGTATGTAGACATCAGCATTTTATCCTGTCATAACACGTCACATTTATCTTGCAAATGGTGCGGAAATCTCGATGATGGGATGCCACGACCCGGTACTCCCCTCGAGCCCGTGACAACCGCCGTGGTGTCCCGGTAGACACATTGCTTGAAATGTCAACCCAAAACCCCGCAAGGCTTTACTATCAGTTTCTCTGTTCCCTTGTGAGCAACCATTGTCAAATATCTTGTTCTAAAAGATTTTAAGCTGTTTCCAACTTTAAACAAATAAAATATTAATTTTTCGTCTCACAAGGGTATTTTGGTCATTTTTCTCAAAAATTTTGAAATTGGCTAAAACGTAATATACAAGTACAAAACACATAATTCATATTCAAAATAGGTTTAAAAGTTTAAAATCTTCATTTAAAATGAAATTACGGTTATTTGAATATAATAAGAAAATAAAAGAAATATTAAGGGAAATATTCTATTTTCTTATAAAACAATATTTATAGAGTTATACGTGAATAATTTTTATAGCGTAAAAGCTAAATAAATTTATACATACTGAAATACAGTAAGCCAAAATATTTAATTTAATTTACAATAACAAGAGGGCCCCCGAATAAACAAAAGTAAAGAGGACTGTGAACCTACGGTTTGAAAAAATACAGGTCCAACGGTAGTCCTCGATGAGATCAACTATCTACAGTCTATACTGAACCTGAAATGGGTGGAAAGGAGGGTGGTGAGATTATAAAATCCCAATGAGTAAACAGACATCATCATAAACATTTAGAGTTGAGTACATGGAGATAATAAAGTAAATCATCATAAACTAGGTTATAGCATTAGAACACATTTTGTTTAAAACACGTAAAGAGGCTTATGAATCTCATAAAAATCTAAGCTTGTGCCATAAATCCATTCTCGGGGACACCTTGGCAGAGGCATCCTACCGAGACCGCCAAGGCTATTAAAATTCACATTTCACATAAATCATGTTTTGTTTTGAAAACATAGCCGTTCCTTGACGTTGGCTGAGTTCCCCCTCACGTGGTGGTTTAGCGTGAAGTGAACCCTAAACTTTACCCCAGGAGATACCCTACGCCCCTCTCCGTTCGAGGTAAGAATATAATGGGGTTTACCGTGCCCTTCTAAAAGGCTGATTCACAGAAACCCCTACTGCAGTGATTAATTAATATATAATCCACCATATAATAAAACTCAATAACATGATATGGCAATTTTGTAATTCGCAGTTTTTCAAGGCAACCAAACAATTCGCATTTCAATACAATTGCCAACTAGCTAATCATGCTCGATTTATCATAAGCCAGTAAATTTAAACAATCAAATTGCCACAATTAACAGTATCCGTGTAATCTATTTTTCAAAATCATTATTAATTTCAAAACAATTTATAAATTAATTTCATTGAAACTCATTTATTCATAAAACATGAAAATTTACCTTTTTAAATTCCTTTTTCCATAGAATTCATGAAAGCATCTAAAAACTACCCTAGATAATTAAAATGACAGTAAGTTTACTCACAATGTCTAGAATGCAGACTTTCGAAGCACACTGTCTACTGGTCCTCGGATGCAATTTTCTTGCCTTTATCGGAGGACTCACCACCTTGACACAATACAAAATCGAGAATTTCACCAAGTTGGTACTAAATCAAAATGAAACTAATTTCGACTACCAATGCATGATATGGAATGCAAAAATGCACTGGTAACTATCTAAACTCAGTATTGGCCTAATTCATCTTATCACCCGATTAAATTTCTAACGCGTCCGTTTAAACTCCAATTTAATTCTTTTCAGTTTCTATACCTCAATTGCACCCAAATTAACTTAATGTCCCTTAGTGTGGTGCAAATTATCAGTCTCGATAGTAAATTACGAAAATAGCCCTAGTGGGTAAAAATTCGTATTTTTGCTCCGAAAATTCTCATTATTTTTCTAAGCTCATAATTCATCATTTCTTAACCAATTCTACTAGAATAAAAATCAAACTCATCCTCACTCAATACATGATAAATTCAGCCATTAATGGTTGTGGGAGAAAATAAATTCTTTTCTTGTTGTTTTGTTTCTAAATATGCTAAACTAACTAAAAACACTAACATAAATTAAAATCAAATAAATCCAACAATTTTCTCTCTCCTAACCCATTTTAATCAGCCAACAATTCATCATAAAAACATGCAATTTGAGCATGGAAAATGAAGAGAAATGCTTAAGGAAAATAGATTTCAAGCTTAAGTTGAAAAATCCTACCTTTTTCACTTGTTTTCCTTGATTTTCCACACTTTTTCTCTTGAAATTCCTCACCTAGGTTTTGTTTTTCCTTTCTTTCCCTCTCTTCGTTGCTTGGCCGAATATTTGGGGAATAATGGGCTGATTTGTGCTGATTTTTAAGTTAAATAATAAAATATCCTAAGCTTGACACATGGCATTTTCTAATTGGTCCATTTTTAAAATTTTAAAAATTTAAACATTTTATCTCCACCACATGTTTAGTCAAGGGTCAAAGATGAAGATAAAGGAAGACCATGTGCTGGAAAAATATCCTGATGGTGGAAAATTACAATTTTGCCCCTGAGGTGGCACAATTACCATTTTACCCCTATACTCCAAATTATACCGAAATTAAAAATTTTCACTTCTAAACCTCAAATCATACTCCAATAAGTCAAATTATACTCCAATAAGTCAAATGAGACCAAAAAATTCTTTTCTGAAATTTCCATTTTGTCCCCAAGTGGCAAATGACCATTTTGCCCCTAGTTAGTGAAAATTTCGATTTGACTCCAAATTGATCATCAAACTCCAAATTACCATTTTAAGTCATCCATGAACTGTGAAACTCTTAATCTCACCTTAAAATTCCTATTTGATCTAGTTCGAGGATTAAATAAACTTTATTGTACCTCTAGGTACAATACCGACTTTTGTAAATTTTGCGGGACTCTCCTAGCATGCAATCATGTTATCATCACATGTATGTCATGAATAGTATTATAAGGTTGGGCTTTACATGGGATTTTCCCGAGGAGATTGTAGAGATGAGTTTTTCCTGGGATATCTCTAGGTGAGGAAAATTTCGAGACTTCACCAAAGCGTTGGGATGGTCTTCGAATGATTTTCTAATAAAAGATTATCCACTCCATTATTTAAAATAAACAAGTCATGACATCATTGTACGCTTGCATCATGTGCATACGTAAAACCAAATAAAAACTCTCAGTCAGTCAATTTAATAAAAATTTAATTAATAAGTAGGGATTAAATTAAAAGTATGTTATATTAAGATAATTTAAGATTAAATGGTACCGTTCGTGGAACGGGCACCACGGAGGTGCTAACCCTTCTCCGTGCGTAACCGCACTCCCGAACCCATCTTTAAAAATGTGGACCAGTTCTCGTTCTTTCGATGAACCTAAAATTAATTTAGGACTTCATCGATTAGAATCAGATTAATAGGTGACCAATCATACCTTAGATAAAAAAGATTGGTGGCGACTCCTAAACGATTTAATTTTTGCCCGCGTATGGCGGTCGGGTTCCTGGACTCGCACGTTACGACAGATGGCGACTCCGCTGGAGACATCGAGAGTCAAGCCATTAATTAATCATAAGTTATCTTAAGCCTTAAATAATTTGTTGTTTCCCCCAACATCAATTTTGCATATTTTTGTTTAATGTTTTCATTTATTTTGTTATTATTACTTCATTATTTTTAATAATTGCAGGAAGTTTAGGATAAGGGGAGTGTGAAATTATTGGTCCAAGGTCAATATATTCCTTCTCACACACTACACATCTTGCATTCATGTATAATCCTTCCACCAGGGCTTTGTCCTTAATTAGGAGGGAGTTAAGTAGCTACGCTTTCGTGAGGTGGTAACCTCCGCATGGGCTAGTGAAGACTCCCACTCAGATCGAACCTAGTCTGTTTGAAGCCTGTAATAGGTGAGGACCGGGGTGCCTTACTAGTCCGTGTGGGCAACAGTGAGGAGCGATTTGGGAACATTTAGCTCCATTTTCAACCCAAACTCAGCATGTAGAATATCGAGAGTCGTCTTTGCTTAGGTAGAGCTTCACTCGTGAGAATATACCTTTTGATTAGGTACACATGAAGGAATTTTCATAATCCCCTTGTTCTAAATTCTTTTCCGCTAGTAATAAAGGTATCAGGTTATTAATTACTTTCATTCATCTTTTAGAATTCTTGTTTATAGTGCTAACTTGAATTTTTTGTCATATGCATATTTGCATCATAATAGGAAAAGTATTTGTCACCTGACAACCATTAACAGAGTAGATCCAGTTGCATACATGGAGTCGTCATGGCCATCCTCAAGTTACGATGGAATTTATGAAGTGACTCAACATATGGCGAGTGCCCAACAAAGTGAAGGGGATTGCTTGTCAAAGGATCACTTCTCATCACTACCTGATAGGGTCCACCTTGATGTTAAACAGAACGACTTCACCAATTTGCTCAACATATGGGATAAGTGGGGGGCTACCACTCGGGCAAATTTCGATAGGAAATATGGCCACATAGCTCGACTCCTTAAGGTCCAGATAGATGAACAGTTGTTGAAGGCCATTGTGCAATTTTGGGATCCGTCGTATAGATGCTTCGTGTTCAATAAGGTGGATATGGTCCCCACAATCGAAGAGTACTCGGCTTTCCTACAAATCGATCTTGATAATCCGGACAAGATATATTGGAGAGGACAAAAGACCGGACACAAGCAAAAGTTAGCCAAGATAATGGGTATTACCCCAGCGGAAGTTGATCAGAACCTAAGGAAAAAAGGGGACAATGAGTGTATCCCATGGAGTTTTCTACGTAGCTATATCATGAAGCATCGGGACACCGAGCAAGGACAATTTGTGATGGCCTTGGGAATTTACGGGCTAATGATCTTTCCCAAAGTCTTGGGACATATAGAGGTCGGAATTATAAACTTTTTCGAGCAAGTCATCAACAAGGCCAATCCTTCACCCTCTATTCTAGCGGAAACTTTCAGATCATTGAATTACTGTCGAAGAAAAGGGGAAGGACGATTTGTGGGATGTGCACAGCTTCTTTCCATCTGGATAGTAAGTCACTTTGAATGCAAGGTCGATAAGTTCAAAAAGCCATTTCATCCGCAAACCGCCCCTATCAGAGAATTTTGTGAGAGTGAATGGCCAGAAAATAGGACTAAGGAGCAATGGATCTTTAGACTTCGGGAACTCATGAGTGTGGAAGTAACATGGAGAGCTCTGTGGATGCCGCATCACCCGGTCTTGTACAAATGTGGAAATGAACCTTTGGTACCGTTAATGGGGCCATGGGGAGCAATCAGTTACGCCCCAATTATGGTGAGAAGACAATTTGGGTCAGAGCAGTTTGTGCCGATGACACACCGACTTAATACTTTGGAGTTTGCTTATGGAGAGCCGGGTTTTTTGAAAAGGATTGAGGAGATTGAGCAAGCTTGGAAGAAAACCAGCCGAGTTGATCAAGGGAGGTACACCGATGAAGTGACTACCGAATATCAGATATGGCATGACCAACGAGTTAAGGATGTGGTATATCCGAAAGAAGATGCACTACGTGGCCCAGTTGATCCAGAACCACGAGAGGCTTTGCTCGAGAGTGTGTTGGCTTGAAAAAAGTTCGAAGTTGAAAATGCCAGTTGGAAGCAACGGTATGAAGACCTCTAAAAAGAGTGTGAGAAAATGAAAAGAGAAGTAATTGAACAAAGAAAGAAGGTCCGAAAAATAGAAGGGAAGTATGAGAGCCTGAATGGTAAGTTTTCTGCCACAACCAGTGAACTTCAAAGGGAAATACAAGTGAGAGAAAATCGAGGCAATGAACTTTAAGCACACAATGATGGACTAAGAAGTCAAGTGCGATTCCAACAAGAGTCCATCCAATTATTAAGACAGGAGTATGAAGAGCTCGAAGGGGTCATGACGACTTATCAACAGGAATATGAACGCATCAAGCAACAGGGCACCAGAATTCAAGAGTAGGGTGAATTTTACAAACAAGTTTATACAGAGAAACATGACCAGATGGATTACTTGGTTTGGCAAATGAGGGAGGTGGCTTACAAGGCGGGAAGCATGGCTTGGAAAACGGACATATTGAGGAGCTAGGTCTTTCCAGTTGGAAAATAAGAGCAACAATTGATTAAGTATTTAGATGAGGTGTATAGCCATTATAATAAGATTGGTGAATATTTCTAGATGACTCATGAGTTGTAATCAAAGACAAATATCTTATGCAATGGATGACTTTGTTGTTGGGTGTCATGTGACGAATACTTTTAGTACATAATCATTCATACATGCATAAATCATGATTTCATGACAATAAGTATTGTCATATAAAAATAAAGATAATGGGTTCATTCATGCATCGAATATGCATCTAATTCATGTTTATGATTACAATAAGGTTCCAAAATAGCTCGACCACCTAAGCCAAGTGATCAACGTGTTCATAATACGCGTCAGCGAGCAAGGGTCATGGAAGAAGAACAAAGAGAGCGAATGGACAGAATGGAAAGAGCTCAAGAAGAAATGAGAGAACAGTTAGCAAAGATGATGGAATTGATGATAAGTTTCAGTAAAGGAAAAAGAATGATTGAAGAGCCAACTCTGTCAGAAAACCCACCAGCTCAAGACAGTGGAAACCAAAGGGATGATCCACCCTATCCCCTAGGGTTCACTCCACCACATGCCCAAACCGCTCTAAGGGTCCACCCTCAAGTGATGCCATCCATTTATTACAATGCACCACCCCCGATGGGCCATCAACTGACTCATGGGCAATTTGGGCCATATTCTGGGATAAATCCTGCTGAACCAATACACGTCCCAGATTTAGACGATCCAAAAGAGCAAGAGAAACTAAGAAAAGACTCGTTACAAATAGGAGAAAATGAAAAAGACCAAAAAAAGTACGATTTGTTGGAAGAGCGTCTTCGTGCTATCGAAGGAGTCGATAGGTTTGGTACCATGGACGCAACCGAGCTATGCTTAGTGCCGGATGTATTGATCCCTGCCAAGTTCAAGGTTCCGAAATTTGAAAAATATGATGGAACAAAGTGTCCTATGGCACATATTACCATGTATTGTTGGAAGATGGCTGCACAGTCTCACGATGATAAGTTACTGATCCATTTTTTCCAAGACAGCTTGACTGGGTCAACTGCTTGGTGGTACGTACAGCTAGATCAAAATCGTATTAAGACTTGGAAAGACTTAGCAAGAGCCTTCATAGCCCAATACAAGCATGTGGCTGAATTAGCTCCTGATCGGTTGTCATTGTAGACTATGAAAAAGAAGCAAAGCGAGAACTTCAAGGAATATGCCCAAAGGTGGAGAGATACAGCAGCGCAAGTTCAGCCACGTCTCACTGATAAAGAGATGACTGTGTTGTTCATAAACACACTCCGAGCTCCATTCTATGAGCGCTAGATCGGCAATGCCACGAAAAACTTTACAGATTTGGTCTTATCAGGAGAAATAATAGAAGGAGCTATCAAAAGTAGAAAATTTGAAGGGCATGAAGTTGTCAGCTCAAAGAAAGGGAATGCGCCCAAGAAAAAAGAAGGGGATGTGCAAGCAGTCGATCACGACAGCCAACAAGCCCACAACTTTAACCCATATTACCCGTACCCCCCATACCAACCCTTCTATCCGAACATAGGCAACATCACACAAAACCCATATGTGTACCAACCTGCCCCGCAACCAACGTTTCAGACCAATGTTCTTCCACAAACTCCACCAGCAAGACTGGTAGCTTCAACCAATAATTCTGGTCATAGTCAAAGAGGACCTAAAACTATCCTAGAAAAATCAAAGTTTGATCTTATTCCAGTCCCTTACACTACATTGCTGCCATAACTCATAGAAAATTGACTCTTTGCTCGAACCCCTTTAGAACCACTCCAACCACCTTTCCCGAAATGGTATGACCGGAATGCACATTGTGATTACCATTTTAGAATTCAAGGGCACTCCATTGAGAATTGTACTGCTTTAAAACATAAAGTCCAAGTGCTCATTAAAGCAGGACTTTTAAATTTTGTCAAAAAAGACAGTTCAAGTGTTTATGGGAATCCTTTACCTAATCATGGAAGACCGACAGTGAATGCCATACATGAAGAGATGATGCGAAGGGTGAAAAAAAGTATTGATGAGATTCAAACGCGAATGGATAAAGTGTTTGAGGTGTTGTCCAAGATAAATACCATCACTCCAGAATCAATTGACACAAAGGAATTGAGGCATGATCTCGCTTATTCTTGCAAATTTCATACAGGGGTAATTGGGCATTCCATTCAAAATTGTGATAGCTTTCGTTGTAAGTTGCAAGAATTGATGGATTCATCGGTAATTGAGTTTTATGAAGAAGCCAAAGAGAATTTGGTCAGAACCATAAATGGAGACACCCCACCTGAAGTGGCATCAAGTTCATTCGGGGTGAACAAACCTAAACCTCTCACCATCTTCTATGAAGAAAACAAGAGCCCTATGAATGATACATCCCCTACCATGATCAAAAGTGGTATTACCATCGAAGTTCCCAGCCCGTTCCCTTACAAGAGAGATAAGGCTGTCCCATGGAATTATGAGTGTAATATTTTGGGCACAGCTTCATTCGCCCCCCAAACATCTTTTGAAGATCTAACTGGTGTGGGGGGTATAACGCGAAGTGGGCGATGTTATTCCCCTGAGATAGCGGAAAGAGTTAGAAAAGGGAAACCTGCACAGGGAGAGGGAGGCCTGAAGAAAGCAGATACCTTTTTCAAGGATCAAGTTGTCGAATCTGTAGTTGCTCCGAACAATGAGGTCAAAAATCCTATTACCGAGAAAGAAGCGGGTGAATTTCTTAAGTTTATCAAACACAGTGAATACAGTGTGGTAGAACAATTAACCAAAATGCATGCTCGCATCTCACTGTTGTCCTTGCTTTTGAATTTGGAAGCACACAGGAACGCACTGCTTAAAGTCTTAAACCAAGCTTATGTGTCACAAGATATATTAGTGGAAAAGTTAGATCACATTGTGGGGAACATTATAGTGGGGAACTTCATTGCCTTTAATGATGAAGAAATCCCATCGGGTGGTCGAGGAAGTAACAAAGCTCTGCATATTACCATCAAATGCAAGGACCATGCCGTACCTAGGGTCTTGGTCGACAATGGTTCAGCATTAAATGTCATGCCTCGCTCTACTTTAACCAAGTTGCCAGTAGATGTGTCTTATATGAGAACCAGTCGCATGGTTGTAAGGGCCTTCGACGGGACCACAAGGGAGGTGGTAGGGGACATTGAACTACCGATAAAAATTGGCCTTGCATTTTTTAGGTCCAATTTCAAGTCATGGACATTGCCCCGTCATACAATTGCTTGTTAGGGCGTCCATGGATTCATATGGCGGGAGCCATACCATATTCCCTTCATCAAAAAGTTAAATTCATAGCTGAGGGCCAACTGATAAGTGTATCTGCGGAGGAAGACATACTGGCTATTCAACCATCATCTGCTCCCTATGTAGAGGCAACAGAAGAAGTCCCAGAATGCTCTTTCAGATCTTTTGAATTTGTTAATGCTACTTATGTGGGGGAAAGAGAAGTGATACCGACTCCTCGTTTGTCAATAGCAACTAAAATGAGGGTTAAACAGACAGTGGGTAAAGGATGCCGTGCCGGTTTGGGGTTAGGAAAAAATTTACAAGGAATTAACCGTCTTCTGACTTCAATAAAGAATGAAGAAAGGTTTGGTTTTGGGTACAAGCCTACCAAAGAAGAGAGAAGGAAACTGGCAACTCGAAAGAAGATTAAAAGGATGGCTCAACTTGAGGGAAATGAAGAAGAATTTGGGGAACAGATAATCCCACACTTATATGAGACTTTTCGCTCTGCAGGTTTCATTCATCCCGAAGCACCAACAAAGGTCAATCAGGTTCTACGGATGTTTGATGAGCTATTAATCCATATGATCAAAGATGAAGAACCTAACGAGAAGGTCCCTATGGTGTATCCAGTACTGCTAAGAGAGGAGCTAAGCAATTGGATAGCCACGGAATTGCCCATCATCTTTAAGTTTTCAAAAATGTAATGAACAATTTTATCTAAATGCCTATCCCAAGGGTGTTAAGAGTAATTTCTTGTTTAAGTAGGGCTTTCTGTTACCTTTATCATTCAAATAAATGACAGTGCATAATGTGTTTCATAATTCATCAATTTTTTTGCATATTTCCTTTCACCTATTCTTTTAGCCAATAATTACTTACCCATACACGCGTCCAACTTTACCTGTTTGCAGGTCTTTAAATAATGAACACGAAGACAATCTAGACAACGATTTGAATATCGATTTTGAGATGATTCTGAACGTTGATGAATTGAAAAATGAAGAGGAGGTGGATGATTATGGCTTACCCCCTGATTTGTCGAGAATATTGGAACAGGAGGAAAAGGAGATTTTACCTCATCAGGAACTCACAGAAATGATTAACCTCGAAAATGGGGAAGAGAAGAAAGAGGTTAAGATTGGCACCTCGCTGTCATCTGATGAACGGCAGAAGCTAGAAAAACTGCTCTGTGAATATGTGGACGTGTTTGCTTGGTCATATCAGGACATGTCAAGTCTTAATATTGACATTGTTGTCCACAAGTTGCCTTTGAGATCAGACTGCAAGCCTATTAAACAAAAGTTGAGAATGATGAAGCCAGAAATGTTGCTGAAGATTAAAGAAGAAGTAAAAAAGCAATTTGATGCTAGATTCTTAGAGGTGGCTAAGTATCCTGAATGGGTGGCTAATATAGTTCCAGTTCCTAAGAAGGATGGAACAGTTCAAATGTGCGTCGATTATAGGGATTTGAACAGAGCGAGTTCGAAGGATAGCTTCCCTTTACCACATATTGATACTCTTGTGGACAACAGAGCAAAACATGCTTTGTTCTCATTCATGGATGGCTTTTCTGGTTACAATCAGATTAAGATGGCACCTGAAGATATGGAAAAAACAACGTTCGTAACCATGTGGGGAACGTTTTGTTACAAAGTAATGCCATTTGGATTGAAGAATGCAGGCACCACCTACCAAAGGGCAATGGTAGTTTTGTTCCACGATATGATGCATAAAGAGATAGAGGTATATGTGGATGACATGATTGCAAAATCTCATACAGAAAGGGATCATATTGTCAATCTCAAGAAACTCTTCGAGAGATTGCGAAAGTTTCAACTCAAGTTGAATCCTGCAAAATGCACTTTTTGTGTAACTTCTGGGAAATTGTTGAGGTTCATAGTAAGTGAAAAAGGAATTGAAGTGGACTCGGATAAAATACGAGCTATTCAAGAGCTACCACCTCCCAAAACCTAAAAAGAAGTGAGAGGATTTTTTGGGAGGTTGAATTACATTGCTCGATTTATATCCCAGCTCACCTGCAAATGCGATCCAATCTTCAAGCTGCTTCGAAAATGAGACCCAGGAGAGTGGAATGAAGAATGTCAAATAGCCTTTGATAAAATCAAAAAATATCTCACAAATCCACCGATGTCGGTGCCACTGACGGTTGGAAAACCTCTTATTTTGTATTTGACTGTGAACAGGAATTCTATGGGATGTGTATTAGGACAACATGATGAAACTGGAAAAAAAGAACAGGTTGTATATTACTTGAGCAAGAAATTCACGGAGTATGAGTCCAAATATTCTGCGCTCGAAAAGATGTGTTGTGCGCTAGCATGGACCGCCTAGAGGCTCCAACAATACATGTTGTATCACACAACATGGTTGGTGGCAAAATTAGATCCCATCAAGTATATTTTTGAAAAACCTTGCCTGTCTGGAAGAATAGCTCGATGGCAAGTGCTATTGTCTGAGTATGATATTGTGTATGTGTTCCAAAAATCAATCCAAGGGAGTGCCATCGTTGATTTCCTTGCAGATTGAGCTAATGAGGATTATGAATCTGTAAGTTTCGATTTTCCAGATGAAGATTTGATGGTCGTCTTGCACATAGAAAATGATGGTCCCAATGAACTTAATCCATGGAAGATGTATTTTGATGGAGCATCCAATGCTTTGGGGCATGTAATTGGGGCAGTGTTGATTTCTCCAAATGGAAAGTATTATCCAGCCACAACGAGATTGAATTTCAATTGTGCTAATAATATGGCAGAGTATGAAGCGTTGGTAATGGGATTACAAGCAGCAATCGAGATGAAAGCTGACATGATAGATGTGTACGGAGATTCGGCTTTGGTGATATGTCAAATGAGAGGTGAATGGGAAACTAGAGATTCTAAACTAGTTCCATATAAAAAGCTGGTTACAGAATTAAGCAAACAGTTCAAAGAAATCAGCTTCAACCATTTGCCTCGAGAAGAGAATCAGATTGCTGATGCTTTGGCCACCCTCGCAGCAATGTTCAAAATAAAAGAAGCGGCTGATGTACGCCCTTTTGATTTAGAAGTCCGTGAAGTCTCTACACACTGCTTGAATGTTGAGGAAGAGGTTGATGGTAAGCCGTGGTATCATGAAATCATGCAATACATCAAGCACTAAGCATATCCTGAGAATGCCACAGACAATGACAATCGAACTCTTAGAAGATTAGCAATGAGTTTCTTCCTTAGTGGAGAAGTGCTCTACAAAAGGAGTCGAGATCAAGTACTCTTGAGATGTGTGGATGTTACGGAAGCCAACAAAATAATGAAAGAAGTCCACGAAGGAACTTGTGGAGCTCATGCTAATGGCCATATGTTGGCTAGACAAATTATGAGAGCTAGTTATTATTGGTTGACATTGGAAACAGACTGCATAAACTTTGTTCGAAAATGCCACAAGTGTCAAGTTTACGCTGATAGAATCCATGCTCCACCAGCCCCGTTGCACGTTTTCAATGCACTTTGGCCATTTTCAATGTGGGGAATGGATGTGATTGGGTTTATTACGCCGAAAGCCTTTAATGGACATCGATTCATATTGGTGGCCATTGATTATTTCACAAAATGGGTAGAAGCAGCTTCTTATGCCAACGTGACACAAAAAGTGGTGTGCAAGTTCATCCAAAAGGAGATCATATGTCGATATGGGCTTCTAGAAAGGATCATTACTGATAATGCAAGCAATTTGAATAGTGTGATAGTGAAGGATGTTTGCACTAAATTCAAGATCAAGCATCATAACTCGACAACTTACCGTCCGAAGATGAACGAGCGGTAGAGGTAGCCAACAAAAACATCAAAAAGATTGTCGAAAAGATGACTGAAGTTTATAAAGACTGGCATGAGAAACTTCCTTTTGCCTTGCATGCATATCGAACTTCTGTGCGTACCTCCACCTAGGTAACTTCGTACTCATTAGTGTACGATACAGAAGCAGTTCTACCTGTTGAAGTAGAAATCCCATCATTGAGGGTGTTGATGGAAACAAAATTGGAAGATGCTGAGTGGGTCCACTCCCGCTACGAACAGTTAAATCTGATTGAGGAGAAAAGGCTTACGGCTCTTTGTCATGGCCAGATGTACCAACGAAGGATGATGCGAGCATACGAGAAAAAAGTTCGTCCTAAGCAATTTCGAGAATGAGAGTTAGTTCTAAAGAGAATACTCCCTAATCAAACTGATTTTCGGGGAAAGTGGATGCCGAATTGGGAAGGGCCATATGTGGTAAAAAAGGCTTTTTCAGGAAGAGCTTTAATTTTGGCTGACATGGATGGGGGAGATCTGCCTAATCAGATAAATGCGGATGCGATGAAGAAATACTATGCTTAAAAAAAATTGGAAGGGGTTCGTGCTAAAAACCCGAAAAGGGTAGCTCGTACCTAAAGGAGGAGGCTCATGCTGAAAACCCGAAAAGGGCGGCTTGAGGTCGAAAAGCAGGAAGTTAGAATGGAATTTGAAGATGTCAGCCTAAAGAGAACACAAGATTGAGGTAGAAATACACCATGAATGGAGCTCCACAATTTCACAAAATAGGGGAAGCTAGGGAGTCTGCAACCTACAGATTTGCTCAAAGCATCAAACAAGGACAATTCTTGAAGTCGAATATTAGATTGTTTTCTCTTAGTGGTCTGAGTGTTCATTACTTAAAGATATAATGTTTGCCCTGTAAATTCTTTTTGCCTTGAATTATTTGATTTCTCATATATGAAATTCTCTTTCGCCTCTTTATTTTAACCCTTTCGTTATTTACCATCCCATGATTCACATAGTGATTGTCATAGAAATGAATGATGATTGGTAAAAGAAATAAACTAATTAAGCAAGAAATTACACTCATTGTTTAGCAAAAGACTTAATGATGAAAAAAGAGAATGGTAGAGCCTTGAACCTAAGGCAAAGTCAGATGTCAAAAGAGATGGTACTTAGGGAAAATCTGGAGTTACCTGAATTCTCCAGGAGGAAAGAAAATAGGCAAAGAAGATCGAAAGTTGCAGTGAAAAATCGGATGAAACAAGAGAAGTGTCTTGGAACCTTAATGAATCACAAACATGAAAATCATTCTATCATGTCAATCATGCATACATGCCTAGCCATGCATTCGACAAGAATCAAAATTAATTCATGTCCCAAACGTCGAAGGTATAAAGTCACTCGACCTAAAGTGTTGAGATTGTAAAACTTTGATGGAAGGATTTGAGTTTTTCATTTCATGTTAATCCAATTAAGTTAGCATTAAAGAATTAAATCGAACCTGTTGTGAGATAGGTCGAGCCTAGATTAAGTTTAGAAATTTTAATATTGTTTAAATCGAACCTGTTGTGAGATAGGTCGAGCCTAGATCAAGTCTAGAAATTTTAATTTTGTTTAAATCAAACCTGTTATGAGATAGGTCGAGCTTAAATTTAGTTTAAGAATTTCAATTTTGTTTTAAATCGAACCTGTTGTGAGATAGGTCGAGCCTAGATTAAGTCTAAAAATTTCAATTGTTTAAATCGAACCTGTTGTGAGATAAGTCGAACTTAGATTAAGTCTAGGAATTTTAATTTTGTTTAAATCGAACCTGTTGTGAGATAGGTCGAGCCTAGATTAAGTCTAGAAATTTCAATTGTTTAAATCGAACCTGTTGTGAGATAGGTCGAGCCTAGATTAAGTCTAGGAATTTTAATTTTGTTTAAATCAAACCTGTTGTGAGATAGGTCGAGCCAAGATTAAGTCTAAGAATTTTAATTTTGTTTAAATCAAACCTGTTAGGTCGAGCCTAAATTTAGTTTAAGAATTTCAATTTTGTTTAAATCGAACCTGTTGTGAGATAAGTCAAGCCTAGATTAAGTCTAGAAATTTTAATTGTTTAAATCGAACCTGTTCTGAGATAGGTTGAGCCTAAATTAAGTTTAGGAATTTCAATTTTGTTTAAATCGAACCTGTTTTGAGATAGGCCGAGCCTAGATTAAGTCTAGAAATTTCAATTTTAAATCAAACCTGTTGTGAGATAAGTTGAGCCTAGATTAAATCTAGGAATTTTAATTTTGTTTAAATCGAACCTGTTGTGAGATAGGTCGAGCTTAGATTAAGTCTAGGAATTTTAATTGAATTTGTTCTAATATGGGTCAAACTTAGATCAAGTCTAGAAATTTCAATCGAACTTATTTTGAGATAAGTCGAGCCTAGATCAAATTGATTAAATCAACAGGCTTCGAGATAAGTCAAATGCGGTATTTACGTCTTTGCACTATTCTTGATTCTCAAGAATGTACAAAGAGGGGCAACTGTAGACACCTAAAAAATAAATAAAAAATTAAAATTAAAATAAAATAAAATAAAATATAAAAAAATATAAATAAAGAAAATAATAAAAAAGAAAAAAAAGAAGAGAGGTATGGCTAGGTGTACGCCCAGCCATCCCTTCCCCAACCACCATGCGTGATGGGGCTTTGGCCACTAACTCATTGGTGCCAGAACCCCATTGCCGGGTTGTCCAAATTTTTGGACAACCCAGCTGTTAAAAAGAAACCTGCAAAACCAAAAAAGGGAAGAACCACAGATCAAAAAAATCTACCAGCAACAAGCTACCTTAGCCACAATAGAAAAAGATCCATCCACCAAAAAAACAAAAAACACTCAAACAACAAAAACACAACGATTAACCCAAAACAAAAACCACAATCAAACATAAAAAAAAAAAAACAGAGCAAAAAGAAAAAAAAAAAGAAGATGGAGAGAGAAGAGGAGAAGAGTGCGACGCCGGCAGGGAGAAAGAAGAGAAAGAGAAGGAGGAAGAAAGAAAGAGGAAAAAGAAAGGAGAGGGCAGCGGGGGAAAGAAATGAGAAGAAAGAGAAAAGAAAAAGAAAGAGAGAAAAATGGGGGGAGTGGCTAGGAGAGAAAGAAAGAAAGAAAGAAGAAAGAGAAAGGAAAGGAAAGAAAGAAAGAAAAAAGAAAAAAGAAAAAGGAGAAAGGAGGTGGGGGGCTCCTCACAGTATTGTTTGGAGAAATTTTTGTATATTGTTGTACCTTTGGTGGCTTGCCTTGGCCCACATAGTTTTGTCCTTTTTGAGCTAATCTAAACCTACACAAGGTAAGATCTAACTTGCATGCCTTTTTACTTTAATATTTTTTATTTTTATTCATTGTGGTGGCTTAATTATTTATGTTAAAGACATATTATTAGGAGCATAATGATAATTTAATTAAGATAAAAAATATATTATGTAGAGATTATGTGATATTTCAAAGTAGAAAAATAACAACAAAATATAAAGTGGTAAATGTAAATATGTGTAAAT
The DNA here is from genome assembly GCF_053813885.1 of Theobroma cacao. Taxonomy (NCBI): domain Eukaryota; kingdom Viridiplantae; phylum Streptophyta; class Magnoliopsida; order Malvales; family Malvaceae; genus Theobroma; species Theobroma cacao. The sequence continues at coordinate 10,712,383 of NC_142645.1, forward strand.
ATTTGATAAAAAATAGATATAAACAAATATTCGAAAAAATATAAAAAAAAATACTAAAAAGATGACAATGGTTGTAATAGTATATATATATATATAATTGGGATCAATATTCATATTTAGATACTTGTAAATATAATATATATATATATAAACAAAAAATAAAAATAAAAAACAACGACATGATACAAATATAAAAAACTATAAAAAAAATGAGATGATTGTTTGAGAAATTCCATTTAAGAAAGGCAAAAAGTTGCCTCTTTTAAGTGGATTTTTTTTGGGTGCGAAGTTTGAGACGGATTTTCACCGAAACGTCGGGATAAATCCGAACTCTAAACTCCAATACCCATTAAGTCAAATAGTCATTGTTAAAAAAAATAAATTTACATAATGTTGCATCCAAACTTAAATTAGTTAATTAGCTTAAATAAATATTACTAAATAAAGTTAATTTAATCATTTGAAAAAATTAATTAATTGTTTATTTTATAAGTTATATAATCAAGTTAAACGCTAATCAACAATGTTAATTAAAAGATATGGATCTAAATAAAAAAAAACAAAAAATAATAATAATAAAAAAATAAATAAATAATTCATGAAAAAAATGACAAAATAAATATATAAATAAGGTGATAAATTTAAATACATAGTTGGGTGAATTATGAACCACCTAATTCAATAAACGCGTGCATGTAGACAACATTTTATCCTGTCATAGCACGTCACATTTATCTTATAAATGGTGCGGGAATCCCGATGATGGAATTTTCCCGAGGAGTTTGTAGAGACTAGTTCTTCCGGAGATATCTCTAGGTGAGAAAAATTTCTAGACTTCACCAAAGTGTTGGGATGGTCTTCGAATGATTTTCCAATAAAAGATTACCGACTCCATTATTTAAAATAAACAAGTCATGACATCATTTTACGCTTGCATCATGTGCATACGTAAAATCAAATAAAAACTCTCAGTCAGTCAATTTAATAAAAATTTAATTAATAAGTAGGGATTAAATTAAAAGTAGGCTATATTAAGATAACTTAATATTAAATGGTACCATTCGTGGAACGGGCGCCACGGAGGTGCTAACCCTTCTCCGTGCATAACCGCACTCCCGAACCCATCTCTAAAAATGTGGACCAGTTCTCGTTCTTTCGACGAACCTAAAATTAATTTAGAACTTCGTCGATTAGAATCAGATTAATAGGTGACCAATCACACCTTAGATAAAAAAGATTGGTGGCGACTCTTAAACGATTTAATTTTCGCCCGCGTCTGGCGGTCGAGTTCCCGGACTCGCACGTTACGACAAGTACAACTCTATTAGAAACTTGGTATGTTTAGTATAATTCTATTAAGAAGTTAATGTGTTTTAATATATCTATTAGGAAGATTTTTTTTTGTATTTTAATAACACAGTTTATATTTAATGTTCTATTATATAAGTTTCTTACTATATATATTTTATTTTCTTGAAGAAAATATGGATATTCATCTGGTTAGATTCACGATCAATGATGAAGATATTTGTCTAATAGATAGTGCTACAACGCACACTATATTTAAAGACAAGAAATATTTTTTCCCACTTGACAATGGAATAAGCTAATGTCAATACAATATCTGGTAGTACAAGATTAATTGAAGGCTTTGGAAGAGTCAATATTTCACTACTTGGAGGAACAAAGTTCATAATAAAAGATGCATTATTTTCTACACGGTCTCAAAGAAACTTATTAAGTTTTAAAGATATTCGTTTGAGTGGATATCATATTGAGACAACAAATGAAAAAAAACACTGAATATCTTTATATTACATCTATTATATTGGGTAAAAAATGTGTATTGAAAAAATTAATAGCTTTGTCCTTTGAAATGTACTACACAAAAATTAAAATGATTGAAACTTATGTAAACCAGAAGTTTACTGGTAATTTTAATGTTTGGCATGATCGGTTAGGCCATTCTGGATCAATAATGATGCGAAAAATTATTGAAAATTTATATGGTCATCCATTGAAAAACCAAAAGATTTTTCAATCTAATGAATTCTCATGTGCTGTATGCTCTCAAGATAAATTAATTATAAGACCATCACCAACAAAAGTTGGGATTGAATCCCCTATGTTTTTGGAACGTATTTAGGGTGATATATGTGGACCCATACATCCATCATGTGGACCATTAAGATATTTTATGGTTTTAATTGATGCATCAACAAGATGGTCACATGTGTGCTTGTTATCAACTCGCAATTTGGCATTTGCAAGATTACTTGCACAAATAATTCGTTTGCGAGCACATTTTTCTAATTATGCAATCAAGACAATTCGCCTTGACAATGCTGGTGAATTTACGTCTCAAGCTTTTAATGGATATTGCATGTCTATTGGAATGAATGTTGAACAATCTGTTAGCCATGTTCATACACAAAATGGTCTAGCAGAATCGTTTATCAAACGCCTTAAACTAATTGTAAGGCCATTACTTATGAAATCCAAACTCCCAATTTCTGCTTAGGGACATGCCATTTTGCATGCAGCAGCACTTGTACACATCAGGCCAATAAGTTATCATAAATTCTCTCCTATACAATTAGTTTATGGTCAGGAACCAAATATTTCCCATCTAAGAATTTTTGGATGTGCGGTATATGTTCTAATTGCTCCACCACAACGCATAAAGATGGGTCCTCAAAGGAGGTTAGGAATATATGTTGGATATGAATATCCATCTATAATTAAATATCTAGAACCCTCAACAAGAAATTTATTCACTGCAAGGTTTGTTGATTGTCATTTTGATGAAACAATTTTTCCAATATTAGAGGGAGAAAATAAGCAGCTGAAAAAGAAAATATCTTGTAATACATTATCATTATCTAGTTTTGATCTTCGCACAAATCAATGTGAACAAGAAATTTAAAAGATAATTAATTTACAAAATATAGTAAATCAGTTACCAGACGCATTTACTAACCTACAAAGAGTAACTAAATCTCATATACCAGCTACAAATGCTCTAATCAGAATTGATGTAGGACAATCTGTTGTTGCTAATGAGTCTAAGACACGCCATAAAGTGTGGAAGACCAAGCAGTTCCAAAGATAAAAATCCTCGAAAAAGAAAAGGAGCAAATATTCAAGATGGTCAAGAAGAAGAAACAAAAACTCCAGAAGAGACCCTTGACATAATTTCAAAAGAAATTCAGGTACTTGAAATAAGTGAAAATAAAGATATCTCAATAAATTATGTCATGACGAGAAAAAGATGGAACCAAAATGAAATAAATGTCGATGATATTTTTGCATATAATGTAGCGCTCAATATTATGAAAGAAAATGAGGATCTTGAGCCTTTATCTATTGAAGAATGTAGATATAGAAATGATTGGCCAATGTGGAAAGACACAATCAAAGTAGAATTAAATTCACTTGCAAAACGTAAAGTTTTTGGACCTGTAATCCGTATGTCAAATGGTGTAAAACCAATGAGATATAAATGGGTATTTGTGTGGAATCGAAATGAGAAAGATGAGATTGTGAGATATAAAGCACAACTTTTCGCACAAGGTTTTACCTAAAAGCTTGATATTGATTATGAAAAGACATATTCTCCTGTGATGGATGCAATTACATTTCTATATTTAATTAGTCTGGCAATACATGAAAAGCTTGAAATGCGTTTGATGGATGTAGTTACAGCCTATTTATACGGCTCACTTGATAATGATATCTATATGAAAATCCCTAAAGGATTTAAGGTTCCTGAAGCACAAAATTTAAAATCTTGGAAGATTTATTCGATTAAATTAAATAAATATTTATACGGATTAAAACAATTCGGACGCATGTGGTATAATCGCCTTAGTGAATATTTGTCAAAAGAAGGCTATAAAAATGATTTAATGTGCCCATGTGTTTTTATAAAAAGATTCAGATATGAATTTGTGATAATTGCTGTTTATGTTGATGATCTAAACATTATTGAAACTCCTGAAGAGTTATCAAAAGCCGTGGATTATTTAAAAAAATAATTTGAGATGAAAGACCTTGGAAAAACAAAGTTTTGTTTTGGTCTTTAGATTGAACACTTAACAAATGGAATTTTTGTCCATCAATCTAATTATGAAGTGAAAGTGCTAAAACAATTTTATATAGACAAAGCACATCCATTGAGTTCACCAATAGTTGTAAGATCATTAGATGTGAAAAAAGACCATTTCCGATCTCGTGAGGATAATGAAAAACTTCTTGGTCCTAAAGTACTGTGTCTTAGTGCAATTGGAGCATTAATATATCTTGCTAGCAATACACGACCTGATATTTCATTTGCTGTGAATTTATTAGCAAGATATAGTTATTCTCCAACTCGAAGACATTGGAATGGAATTAAACATATACTTCAATATCTTCGAGGAACAATGGATATGGGCTTATATTATTCAAATGCATTAAAATCAGATTTAATTGGTTATGCAGATGCAGGATATTTATCAGATCCACATAAAACTCGATCTCAAACAAGTTATTTATTCACATATAGAGGTACGACTATTTCATGGCGTTCTGTAAAGCAAACTATAGTTGCTACTTCTTCTAACCATGCAGAAATTTTAGCAATTCATGAGGCAAGTCATGAATGTGTCTGATTAAAATTTGTAACTCAATATATTCGAGAAATGTGTGATTTATCAACCAAAAAAGAAATTCTAACAACATTATACGATGATAATACTACTTGCATAGTACAGTTAAAGGAAGGATACATTAAAGGCAATCGAACAAAACATATTTCACCAAAATTCTTCTTCACTCATGACCTTCAAGAAAAAGGTGATATTAGTGTTCAACAAATTCGTTCAAGTGACAATCTAGCAGATTTGTTTACTAAAGCCCTTCCTACTACAATATTCGAAAAGTTGGTACAAAAGATTGGGATGCGCCGTTTTAAAAATCTTAAATAATGCAGTTGTCAAGGGGAGGAACATACGCACTGTACTCTTTTCCTTCATCAAGGTTTTTCTCATTAGGTTTTTCTTGATAAGATTTTTAATAGGGTAATATTTCATAAGCGTATTCTTAAAAAGAATTATGTATTCTTTTTCCTTCACTCAGATTTTTTTCCCATGAGGTTTTTTTTTTTTCCTTATAAGGATTTAACGAGGCATATTTTTAATATAATGGATATTTAAGGGAGAGTGTTATGGATATTTTTGTAAATAACCATTTATTCTATCTATATCTAGATTTGATGTAAATTAAATTGGATTAGGATTTAATCCATCTAATCTCTAAGTGTTATCTTCATCTTGTAAATTCTATCAAGATAAGGGGGTTATTTGCCTATAAATAGGCCTTTTCAGTTTATTTGTAAACACACTTCAATAAGATCTCTTTTATTCCCCTAAATACTTTCTTTCTTCTCTTTATTGTTCTTTCAGTTATCTTTATTTATTCTTTTAAGTTATTTTTCATAACAAGTTTTAAATTTTTAATGAATTTAATTTTACCTTATTAATGAAGTGTCACATTTTGATGGCCTAACAATGCATCAAATATAAATCTTTTTATTTTTTATGTCAACATTATTTTAACGTTGTGTGAATATAAAATCATAAATAATATTTTTAATTAATATAAATTAGTTAATTGTTAGTAATAATAACTTGTTTAACTTAAAACAAAAAAAAGAAATTGAATGCAATAAGAAAAGAAGAACTTGTTTGAATTTTCTATATATAGTTCATAAAGTTTTTAAAATATTATGTTTAGAATAAACTTATATAGTATCAGAAATACAAAACAAAAATGTATCAACTGAAAAATTCAAATTAAAAAACTATTATGTTCAATTTTTGTATAATTGAGAGAAAAACAAAAGAAAGATATTCAAGGAACCAAAATTAACCATTTTGTGTATAATTTTACCTTTAAATATTTTTTCTAACTTTCATTTTCTCTCCCTTACCCTTCAAATTTATATGATATTATTCTTAATATGTATACATATGAATATCTATTATACCACAGTCTAAAATTTTACATCAAGTTAGGCAACCAGATAAATTAAATAACCTAAATATAAAAATATAATATAATTTAAATTTTTATATTTAATTATATATATCTAAATTTAAATATAAATTAAATTGGATCAAGATTATTATTTAATCCATCGAAATTAAATTTCTTAACATTATATTTATCTTATATTTATTCTTTTCTGTAATTTATTTTTTTACCAAAAGCCCATTCAAATTTCTTTAGAAAAACAAAACAGCGGGCCCTTACAAAAAAAAGAGAAGCCCGTTGCGTCGTAGACCAAGACTTGTCAGAGTTCAGACGATCAAATAATTGAGGAAAAACATTTAAAAAATAATTTTAAAAAATGAAGCAACGAACCCTGGCTAGATTTTTCTCACTCTGAAAGGCTCTCGCAAAGGGGGAAGGGAAAATTTTATTTTGAGGGCAAATTTTCCTCAAAAATTAGAAAGGAGATGCGATTGCGGCGGTGCGTGTGGCCGTCCGATGAGAGATCGGCGAAGGAGGACCACCACTGTTGATGGGATTTGTCGAGTTGCAAATGACTTGGCAGCCGAGTCTACTCAGTGAAAAACGCAAGAAAGGCCCTCCCTTAGGCTTAAGAAACCTCGGCAACTCTTGTTACCTTAACAGCGTTCTCCAGTGCCTCACCTATACTCCACCGCTCGCCAATTTCTGCCTCCGCTCCCAACACTCATCCTTCTGCGACGCCTCCGCCTCCAAGAAACCCCGCGACTGCCCCTTCTGTATCCTCGAAGACTGGATTACACGCTCCTTAACCCTCGATCTCACCCTTGACGCGCCCTCCAAGATCCAAAGCTGCATTAAAATCTTCGCCGAGAACTTCCGGTGCGGCCGACAAGAAGACGCGCACGAGTTCTTGCGGTACGTAATCGATGCTTGCCATAACACTTGTCTGCGCTTAAAGAAGTTACGGCGAAAGGGAAGGGATGACGAAGGAGGAGGAGAAGCGATGAATGGCAATACCGTAGTTAAGCAGATCTTTGGGGGTGCTTTGCAAAGTCAGGTGAAGTGTTTGGGGTGTGGTGGGGAGTCAAATAAAATTGATGAGATTATGGATATTAGCCTTGATGTTTTGAACAGTGCTTCACTTAAAGAAGCCATGCATAAGTTTTTTCAGCCTGAGATTTTGGATGGAAATAATAAGTACAAGTGTGACAAGTAAGTTCACATTTCAACGTAATTAAATTATAATCTGTTAAGTTATCGTGTTGTTTGCTTTTGCGACTTGTTTTTGCTTTTAAGATTGAATAAAAACAAATAATATTTTTGAAGAATATTTAGAATTGGCATTTTTTTCAATTATAATTGAAGTTCCTATTTTTTGTTTTTACCCTTTAAACACCCCCGCGAAAAAAAAGGAAAAAAAAAAAAGAAAAAGCAAGAAGCAAGTAGCAAAAGGATTAATCAACGGAGCCTGATTTTGTTTAGTTACTGGGATTTGATGTTGCTTTTCTTACATGCTTTTACTTTTAAGAAGAGAAAATGCAAAGGAAGAATTTAAAAAATAGTAATGTAGTTTTCTAGGGAACAAAATGTATGGTTTTAACTTTTTTCTATGACATAATTATGTTAGAGTTGGTGTTATATGGTAGTCATTGGTTCACTTTTAATCTATTATGATTTCGTATTTTATTATTGTTTCCCCTTTATATCGATTTTTTAGGAAGAGAAAAACAAATGGCATAAAGCAAGAGACAAAAAGCAACAACCTACTTGAGTCTGATTAAACACTTTGGTTTTTGTTTTGTTTTGTTTTTTTTTTTTTTTTTTTTGTTGTTTGTGAATGAGAAACTTACGGTTGTTTAGTTGTAAGAAATTGGTGGCAGCGAGGAAGCAATTGTCTATACGTCAAGCACCAAATATCCTTGTTATTCAATTGAAGGTAGGTTATGGGTCTTTCTTTAAATTGTTAATCTTGGTTTCCAATTCCACATTCTAGTTGCTTAGTTAGTTGTTTTATTGGTTTTGGGGTAAAGGAGTGATTGTTGGATCGTTGTGGCAGAGATTTGAGGGAATACTTGGTGGGAAGATTGATAGGCTCATTTCATTTGAAGAAGTTCTGGTTCTTTCAAGCTTCATGTGCAAAGCAAGCCAGGTGTGTTAAGTTGCTAACTCAACAAATACGTTTGTTTGTTGGTACGAGTTATAGTTGTAACATTTTATGAATTCTAGAATTGTAGTTTAACTTGGCGAATGGTAATGATATTATAGGAGTTACAAGTTAGCTAATAATATCACTGCATATGATGATATAAATGAATTCCTAAGAAATAATGTACAAAGCTGGGACAATGAGGTCTAATCTTCCAATACATAAATTTGTGTCATTTTCTTTATTTAAATAGTTTTATTATCATGATGGGGTTGTGTAAAAGTAATTCTTGTTACACTACAGCTCTTTAACTCCATGATTTTTTTTCCCTTTGAACGATTTGCGGTGGAATTAGCAGTAAAGTTGAAAACTAAAAGTGTCATTGCTAACTTTTAATGGACTAAACTATTATCAAGCTCTTGCTGTTCTTCTTGCCAGTTTTGGTCATCTAGGGACCAGATGTCAAGTCTGCTTCTTGATAGGATCACTTTTGATATAGAAAAAAAAGGTGGATTATAGAGTTTAATTTAATCGGGATGGCCTATAATACAATGTGAAGGGAGAGAATCTTCAAAATCCTTTTGGATCAAGGAGGCATTTCACTGCTTGCCTCAGGAAGCTTGGGTTTATAGAAGTGCAACAAATACCATTTTAAAGTTTGCTAATTACAATTGCGCTGTTCGTAGAACTCACCAAGGGCTAGAAAGAATGATGAAGGATTCTCTCTAGTTAAGACGAAACTTTAATGGGTGTTGTGCCGTTAGTCTATAATGAGAATATGCCGTTTATTTTATGGGAAAAGATTCTTAAATATAGTGTTAGAGACTAATGCTCTCTTTCAATAAATAGTAAGGCTTGTAAAGAGTGCCTCAGTGGGGCACGATGTGTAAAGGGGGTGTACTAGATAAGACCCTACAGAAATAGAAAAAGAGGAGGTTGAAGAAATAATAAAACGAACTGACACTGAAAAATCATACTTTAACGAGTTTCAAAAATGATCTAGAGAAACTAAAGCTCACATGGAGGAAAACTAGGAAAATGAATGATAATTGATGTAAGATTTTATCTCCATAGTCCAAATAGAAGTGCAAACATCAAAGCCAGCATAGTGGCTCGATTCTTCTATCGGCAATGCATGGGCCTTTACCTCAAAAGCCTCACTAACTCTAGCAATTCTATCACTGTTTTATGCATCTCTCATTTAACACTGACATGTGCCAAAAGAACAATAGTACTGTGCTTTTTTCTAGTAATTGAGCACTGATTTATTTAGTTAGTGAACAACGTAGTAAGAGGTGATCAGCCTTTACTCTCGACAAAAGCAGCATCTAATAAGATTTTCTGTTTATATAAGCTGGTTTCGAAAGTAACAATATGAGATAATGCTGCTGGCAAAACGGGAAGAAGAGTTTGCTAGGAACCACTGCTTTCCAAATGCTCCTCAATGGAGATTTTGTGTAGTATCATTGCCAAAAACTTTCTAAAAGATTTGTTTGTAGTATGTTATTGGCAATATTCCTGTTTAGCTTCCTATAATAATAAACATTTTTCCACTGCAAGTTGTTTCATGCAATATACCTGAACAGTTGTCTAATGATTCAAACTTTTATTCTTAGAATTAAAAGCATCAGATGTAAGTAGAACTTTGGACATCGCACTTTGTTGTTTGTTGTTGTTGTCTTTATTCATACCATAACATTTTAACTCTCTTGGCCATTCTAGCTTGCTTTGTCAACTTCTACCCTAATCTATGCAATCAAAAGCAAAGCAGGCATATACTTGTTTGTGCAATTAAAAGTAAAACAGACATGTACCTGTTTTTTGCCCATGCATTACTCTGTCATTACATCACCCTTTGTTGTCGTCTTTCTACTTTCACTAGGATTGAAGCTGTAAATATTTGCACGGATGTTTAGATGACTAGTGATAGTTATGGTGACAATGGAGGGAAAGTGAGGATGGGATGATATGGAATTCAAAGTTTTGGAGGATGGGGGTGGGTTTCTGCTGACTGAAAGAAGATAACCAATTAGAAAGCTTAGATGAGCATAACAGTAAAGGAAGATGGAGCAGCAGACTAGCACAAGCTGAATAATCTTATCAAGCTGAATCAAGTTACTGGCTTGCTGCTGTGAGAGTGCTGTAGATGTCATATTAGCATTAATTTCTTATGACCTTCATATTTGCTTATGTAGACTAGCTATGTGACCTAATAATTGGGAAATATTATAGCATCTTAATGTGCTTGCTAGCAGTATTTATAGTTTGGCATTTCTAGGATCATTATGAGTGCTTGAATGTCTCAAATATCTGTGTATACTTGGTGAATGGAAAAAATAGCCTTGGACTTTGCTATAGATAACAGGCATGTTTTAGTGGTTAGTGCTTCTTCTAATAAATATTCTATATACTTCACTCATTTCCTTGGTTGGTTAGCAATGTCGTGTAAGTTTATTGCCCTTACGTTAGATGAAGGAAAGTGAATGGTAGTGATTGACAAGGAGGCATGATTTGTTTGAGTTATATCTGCATGTTTCTACCCAATAGAATGTGATACAGTCAGAAACTTTTTCTTTGTTATCCTGTACCAAGTAATGGCTTCTACTTGTTCTATGCAATATATCCCTATATTCTGATTTTTATAATTTTCTTGTTACTTTTAATGCAGGATGCACAACCAGAGTATAACCTATTTGGTACTATTGTCCACTCAGGATACTCACCAGAATCTGGGCACTATTATGCATATATTAAGGTGCTTATGCTATCCTGTTTCTTCAACTTTATATGTATGCTGTAATGCAGCAATATTGAATAGTTGCTGACATTAGTTCACTGTTTGTAAAGGATGCAATGGGCAAGTGGTATTGCTGCAATGATGCCTTTGTCTCACTTTCAACCCTGCAGAACGTTTTGTCAGAGAAGGTTTATATTCTGTTCTTTTCTCGTGCTAACCAAAGGCCAGGGTCTTTCAGTACCACGTTTTCTTCCAATGGAGTTAAACCAAGGGATTCTTATGGAAGCGAGGCATCCAAAATCGTAAAAGCTATTCCTTTGAAACCGGTCCAAGCAAAACTTGGTGTTGAACAATCTTCACCGAAGGATAAGGTTGTAAAGCTGTCTTCAAGCCCACGTGTGAAATTCAATATTTCTGAAAAACCTGGTTCGAAAAAGCTACCTGTTACAAATAATGGAAAAGTTGACTCTTATAAGACTCAGAACATAACTGTGAATGGAGTTTCAAAGGATTCAATTCATATGGAGAAGAATGAGAAAGATATGTTTTCATTGATGAACAGAAACAGTATAGACAAGAGCAGAAAAGTTGATGCTGTTGGTGGTGAAAAAAGCCAACCCCTTGCATTGGCAAATGGAAATTCTATAAAACCAGATCCTTTTGTAGCTAATGGTACTAGGAGCATGGCAATCAGAGGGCAGGTTAATACTGCTCTTGTTGATGCCTGTGATAACTCAGGGCGAAGGAAAAAGTCAGAAAACTCTTGTGATATTTCAGGGCCAAAGAGAAAATCAGAAGATTCTTGTGATACCACAGGGCCAAAGCAAAAATCAGAAGATTCCTGTGTTATCTCAGCGCTAAAGAGAAAATCAGACGATTCATGTAATTTCTCAGGGCCAAAGAGAAAATCAGAACCCTCTTGTGATATTTCAGGACCAAATAGAAAATCAGAAGACTCTTTCTATAAGTCAGGTCCAATGACAAAACCAACAGACACCGGTGTTAACTCAGGGTCAAAGAGAAAATCAAAAGACTCCTCTGATTTCTCCCAGCTGATGGGAAATTCCTGCATTTTGCTGTCCCAAGATGCTCAATCTCGTGCAGAAGTTGAAAATATGAAAGAAATGTATGCTACATTCTATCCCTATTTCTTTAGAGATGCCTTTTGTGGTATAATATATGCTGATTACTCTCTAGGTGCTTCATGTTAGTTGATTGTAATTATGAGGTTGTCTTTCTTTTAATATCATTGTTTTTTTATATTTATTCATGGCTGAAATCTTTCTAAATTGTGAGATTAATTAGTTAGAACTAGGGTATGGCTTGCTGGTTTAAGTGTTATGGATTTAATCACGCCATATTTTTTACAATCTGTATTACAAGTCGCTTGTCAAGTAGGTGTCCTCTGCTCCCCCTTCCCTGCTGTCGTTAACTTGCATAGATGAGCATGTCACTTTTGTGAACTAGTTTCTCAATTAGTTGGATTATCATCAAATGCTTGTTAGTCTGATTAAATGCTTTATTGATACATATATCAAAATAGTTATCTTTGCTTGTTTATGTTGTACCGCATCTGACAATATCCAAGTTTTAGAAAATTGATTCCCCCAGTGGCTCAATACTTTCTAGTTACATAGGATTTCTTTACAGTTAAGCTATTCATGGTCGTGTTTAACTTGTCAAAAGTTGCTTTTTTATTCACTTAACAACTCTATTATTTTGGCACATTTTCAATTTGATGCAATATTTACCAGGTTGGAAAAAGAAGCTTCTTCAGTTTTGCGATCGTGTGGCTGGTATGATAATGTTTACAGTTTCATGTATTCGAGGAAGAAGTTGTGCGCACTGGAGATTGGAAGCACCCTGAGTGGCAAGGATTTAGAGTAAGCCTTTCTTAAACTGTTATGTAACATGCCTATGTATGCATAATTTTATTCTATGTTCGCTTCAAATATGCATGATTTTCTTTAGGAATTTAGGCACTTTGATGGAGCTTGCATTTGATTCTCTATAGATTTTTATCGAAATTGCTCTAAATTGTTGGTAGGTTTGACAAACTTCGCTGCAGAAACATACTTACAGAGAAAGGCAAGGGGTTTTTTCATTTTAACAACCTTGGGCTGATTTGGCTTTGGATTTAGGTTCCCAAATCCTGGTTTGGACCACAAATACAATGCTGATTGGATTCAGAGTTTTCTGCCCATACTAGCTTTTCAGTCAAAAAGTGCTTTCGGCCGCTGTTTTTGAAACCCCAATATATCCAATTCAAGCAAAATGCCTAATTAGACCTTTTTCGAATTAGCAATTACATTGAATTTAAAGGTTTTTTTTTTCACCTATATTTATTAACTATTGATCGGAATTAAAACTAAACAGATTGTTAATATGTGCATTCCCTTTTTTTCTTTTAATATTTAGTTCGGGTGAGTTCCAGTTTTGCAAGAATGATGTGTGATAGAATGGCAGAGGGTTTGAGAAGTAAAAACTCTTTAAGGAGGAGTATTCAATTCTTAAGGAGCTCAGGTGTAGTGGCTGGAAAGGGAATCGGATAATTGGAAACACAATGCATGATGAGCATGGCAGGGAGGTGAATTGTGCGAAGTATGCAATTGGTGATGTGGGACAGAAGTTGTTGTCTTATGTGAGCATTTAGTTTTGGTTTCAAGATAATTAAATGCAGAGTGAGGACGGGGAAAGCGGGAGACAGTAGAGATCAAGAAAAAAACAGAGGGAAGGGGAGGAAGCCATAAGAAACTTAGAAAGAAAGGCAGAAAGGAATAGGGAGGAGGAGATGCCCAAAAAGTAACCTGTCAGAGTATCTATGGGTACAAGCCATAAATCCCTGACACACACATGTGCAGGCCCAGACACATAGAAAGAGAGAGAGAGAAGTGCTGCTGTGTGGAACTAGCTATGCTCGGACCTCATATTTATAGGCTTTTATGCTTTTGGGGTTAATATTGGGTCTTAACAACCAACTGGCATGTCATTGGCATCCTTTTTCCAGTGAGCTTTAATATTTAACTTTACTTGTCTGCAAATAGGATGCAGGCATTCTTCAGAATGTGTTTGTTTAGGGTGATTGGGCAATTTCAGATGTAATGTTGGTTTTGACAAAGGATGCTATGTGTGTGCATTTGCATTCATTCCCTTTAATTGAGGAGTTCCATTTGTGTGTCCCTTATAATCAGGGGCGGAGCTAGAGCATTTTTAAAGGGGAGGTCAAACAGAAAGAGACACCTATCAGTAAAAGAGAATTTTATATATAATTCAATTCGTTATCATTTAAAAGATTAGATAAAATTGAAAAGACATTGAACATACAAAAAAATGCATATTAATAGTAATGACGGTGTCATATATATATAATCGAATGAAATTATAGAAGAAGTCTTTCTTACTCTTTATGTGCAAGAGTGAAAGAGAAAATAATTTTTTAAACTCAAATGTATTTTTTTTATTTTGTACATTCTATATGAAATATGTAGCGTTTTGAGAAAGCTCTCTTTTTATTTTTTATTGTTTCTTGAATTGCTAATTAATATATTGGGCTATTTGGTTGAATTGTTGAGATATAATATGTTCTGATAGGCTATTAAGCTGGACTGTTAAGATATAATATGTTCTGATAAGCTTAGATTTATATTAAGACTTAGTGGGTTTAGGTTAGTAGACTTGTTTTTGTTTTTTTAAATTTGATAGGCATAGCATAGTAGGTTAGAATTTATATGATAACTGGAAATATACTGACTGACGGTTGGAGGAATATACTTAGCGAATAAAATATTTTAAAATTTTTAGAAGATCATAACCCGATGATAAGGTCATTTTATTATTTTTTATTTGTATTAATTATGTAATAAAAAATTATTTTAAGAAAGTCATTAAAAATATATAACATATAAAAAATTTTAAAAATTTCTCATAACTGTGGGACCCTCCCCCCCCCCCCCCCCCCCCCCCCCCCCCCCCCCCCCCCCCCCCCCCCCCCCCCCCCCTGCTTATATTTACAGTAAGTTTGTGTTATTTTTCCTTTTGAGTACTCTCCTGAGGGCATCTGCATTTATTTTGTTAAATCATTAAAAGAAGGCCTTTTATTTCCTTTGCTAGATGCAGTATCGAAAACTCATATATTTTTTGAATTTGATATTCTACTTTGCTACCCAACAATTCCCCTCCTCTTATTACTGTATCAGTGTTGTTACATTTTGAAAATGGGAAATTTTGATTCATGTCTTCACTACTACTACTACTACTTGTATGCAGGAAGAAGTTGATTGCAGATGCAAAGCCAACTTTTATTCCACAAATACCAGAGTCACTGAAGGAGGAGTTTATCAGACGTCTCCAATCTTTTACCCAAACAAAACGAGAGACTCTGGGTCCTTGAGAAACTTGGCCAGTATTGAAGCAAATAACTTTTCAATCCTCCTCAAGATTCAGTTATTCTAGGTTCTGGTCGATCATGGACGAGACGTCTTGGCTAATAAGGTCCATTCTTGGCAATGCTTTTTGCAGTCTTGTTGCTGGGAATATCGTGGTGTATAATCTGTAATACTAATTGGTGTTTTAGTGAAAGCATATCTTTGGGTGGATGTTCCCGTCTCATTGAGCAACTTCCGGCAATGGTGGAAGACTGCAACATGGTGATGGTAAATGCCCTATTGAATGATTTTAAGATGAAAGGGCTGAGTTGATCTATATTTATATATATAGCCTTAAGTTTTGATCTTGGAGGCCTTGAAGTTGGTTTTTCTGGCAGAGAAGTGAGGAATCTTATTCATTTTGTACGATATCTTCTTTGGAAAAAAACAAAATTCTTGATTTTATGGAAGCATTACAATTTAGCCATCAAAATGTGGTCAGATGATATAGTTAATGCCCTGTGTACGTATTTCTATGAAACGAGTTAAATACCCCGTGCAGGATGGTTGTAAGTATTATGGAGTTTTCCATTTTCTTATCAGTCTTCACTTTAAATGCTATGATTCTGTTATTGCGTTTGCCTATTTGTTTGGAACAAGAGTGAAAACTGACCTTTGCACTCATTGATTTTCATTCTAGTTAGAGCTCAATAATTAAGGGATAGATTAGCGTTCAATTATATGGATTAAGACTTAAGGCCAAAACAAATTGAGGTGGTTTGGTCAATGTTTATAGTCACGTTTGAATTATATTTTTGGTCTATTAGTGATGGAAAAAATTATCTTCAATTTTTAAACCTTCTTATTTAATATTAAAATTTCTAGATAATTTTTAGGAAATACCAAAACAATTACATAATAGAATTAATCCCACTGTCCCCCTGTTCATTCATCCTACTGTTAGATGATAAGCAATGCTTACATGTTGACAAACTGCTAAGTCTTAGCCAATAAAATTGGATTCCTCAAACTTTGTTTACAATATTGATTATCTTTCTAGACATTGACTGTAGGAATCAGAACATGCGGCATTTGGCCAACCAAATGTCGTTTCTGAAAACTAAAACAAAAAAAGAAATCTTGGCTTTTATTAAAACCGTACGTCGGTTGCCTCCATCCTAGATCTTGACGAACGAAGGCTTCCATGAGAATTAGCTATAGATAGGACGCATTTCCCTTTGCCTTGACATTGCACCAAAAAAGGAACTCTACAAATACCATCACAAAGAAAGAAGAAGCTTAATTAGGTTGCTTAGCAATGGCAGACCAAGTTGTTCTCCTGAATTTTCAGCCTAGCCCTTATGCCACAAGAGTGAGGATATATAGCTCTGGCAGAGAAGGGAGTAGAATATGAGACAAAGGACGAGGATTTGTTCAACAGCAAGAGCCAGCCGCTTCTCAAGGTGAACCCCATTCATAAGAAAGTCCCGGTTTTGATTCACAAGGAAAGACCCATATGTGAATCACTCATCTTACTTGAATACATTGATTAGGTTTGGAATCACGATTCCCCGTTGCTGCCTTCTGATCATTACCAGAGAGCTCATGCCAGGTTTTGGGCTAATTATATCGACCAAAAGTTAAACTATACATCCTTTCTTTATTAAGCAAACTATAAAAACAGATCCTACGACTTCAGATGAGTAATAAATTCATCTCTTGAGAAAAATGACATTTAATTATCTTGGGGTTAAATTTGTTAAATTATCGTTTGAGAATACTAGGCTTTTTTTTTTTTTAAGTCTCGTTAGTATTATTTTTGGATGATTTTATGATTAAGATGGGATTGTGTACGCAGATTTTCGCAATTGGAAGCAAGTTATGGACATCAGCAAGTGATGAAGCCAAGAAGGCAGCAAAGGAACTGGTAGAAAACTTGAAAACATTGGAAGAAGAGCTTGGAGAGAAGCCATATTTCGGGGGTGACACCTTTAGCTTTGTAGACTTTGCTCTGATTGCATTCTCCAGCTTTTTCCATTCATTTGAGACCCTTGGAAACTTCAGCATGGAAGCTGAGTGCCCTAGGCTTGTGGCATGGGCAAACAGATGCATGGAAAGGGAGAGTGTCTCTAAGTCTTTGTTTGACAAATTCAAGACCCATGAAGCAGTTCTAGGGCTCAAAAAGATGTCGGGTTCTGATTGAGAGAATTGATTTCATGAAGCTATAGTTCAATAATAACAAGGGTTATGCCATGCGTGAAGCATGTGTAAAACTTTTTATTTGATTTTATAATTTGTTTTCTTATGTTTGTTCTCCCTTTGAGATTGCAAGCTATTCATTTCGTTGTTATTACTTGAGAAATAAAATTTTACTTGCTATCGGATATTCTCGAGAAAAAAAGAAACGATCAAGGAAAGCTGAATGCCGGTTGTGCTTGTTTTTTGTATGATTAGATTCATTCATTCATGTTGTGAATAGCCACAACTTATATAAAGGTCTAAGGAATCTCACCTAAGTTCTGCCCTTGTCAAATAAAGCCCAACCAAATCAAACTTCTAACAAAGAGCCTGCAACTCTACATACTCTATTCTACATTTTGATCCACCAACTAGTAAAATTTTACATCACCCCTGTCCCCTATAACTCGACGACCCCAAGATAATAAAAATTTTACTTCACAGCATGTAGTTGCCATTTATCTGTATTCAGCTTCTGTAGAACTTCTAACAATTACATTTTGTTTATTGAATTTTCAACTAATTAGCGATTGATCGAGATAAACTCTAAAGTCAATGACAAACCTTCTTAAATCATAACACCTTACCTAGTCATTATCACTATAGGCTTGTACTTGTAAACTAGATTTTGAGGACATGAGGATTCCTTATCCTGGTGCTCCCTTTAGGTATCTCAGTACACTAGGAGCAACTTGTAAGTGAAGGTTGCTTAGTTTATCCATGAATTTGGAAAGTGGCTGAATTGCATATGAGATATCAGGTCCTCTGAAAGTCAAATAAAGCAACTTTCCTGCCAATTGTCAGTAGACAATAGCATCCTTTAATGGATAAGGTTGCTTACTTTTGTCCATGAACTATATCTTTTGTTAATTTCTAGTAGTAATCAATGGGATATTCAATAAAAATTTTTGTCTATTGTGAGAAAACGTTGATACAAAACACAAGGAACCAAATACTTCAAGGTGTGTGTAGGTTGGGAGTTTGTGAAAAAAACAGTTCATATGGAATCTTGTTTTCTAGTGTTGGAGTAGAAATTTTGTTGATAATGCGTGTGAAGATTGAACAGAAGCTCCCTAAAGCCTTAGAGATAATGAAGATTGAAATAGAATGGATCTAGCTATTATCAATAAGTGTGCATCATTTCTTTTAAAGAATAAAATTCTATTATATTGAACTCAAGTCCATTATTCGACTTTTTGATCTTCATTGATTCATTGAACTGATTACAAATCATATTATAGAAAGAAAGGATTATAGCGAAAACATCAGATTTGGACCTCATTAAGAAATTAAGTCTTTGTAAATTTGGTAGAGTCATTCACAACAATAAAAAAAATAATGATGATCAGCAATGGAAAGGGTGAAATATGATCTCAAATATATATGTGAATTAATTCAAAAGCCTTTACAGTTATTTGAATGTGAACAAACTAAAGTTTTAATTATGGGTATAGATTACGTCATAGCAATTTGAGTTAGCATTGATGGGATTAATGATTGAATTAATTTAATATATGTAATTTCAATAATTTTTTTAAAAATCTTGAATAAATGTTCATTAATTAATACACGTTTTGAGCTTATAATTATAATTATTATATAGCTATCAATTTGTTACCCAAAGTATATAGGCATTTTGAACGTAAAAAAAGTACATGAAAATCAATTCTTTACATTATGTGGGTTAAGGCTTAAGACGAAAACAAATTGATCACATAATTGAGGTGGTTTAGTCTATGTTTATAGTCAAGTTTATATTATTTTTTTGGTCTATTAGTGATGTTTGATAATAAATTCAATTTAAACATATTTATTTATTAAGATTTCTAGACTTTTAGGTAATACCAAAACAATAATAGAAGTCCCATCTTCAGATGATAAGCAATGATTCCAAGTTGACGGCATTGCTGAGTCTCCACAATAGAATTGAATTCCTCTAACTTTTGTTTAGTTCAACTGGCCATACAAAAGTACAAAGCACGATCCCCGTTGAATTCGCAAAGTTTTCTTCTTCTTTTTCTTGTTGCGCGATATTGTGTTTTGATTTGTTTTCAAGACACTGGATGCATGAATAGGAACAGAACATTTGACCAACCAAATGTCCCTTCTGAAAACGATATAAAAAGAAAATCTCAAGCTGTATGGCGGCTGCCTCAATCCTAGACCTTGACAACCAAAAGCTGCCATTGGAATTAGCTATAAATAAGACGCATTTCCCTTTGCCTTAACGTTGCAACAAAAAGATCTCCAAATACCATCACAAATAGCTAAGAGGCTTAATTTTGGTTGCTTAGAAATGGCAGATCAAGTTGTTCTCCTGAACTTTCAGCCTGGCCCTTATGCCACAAGAGTAAGAGGATAGCCTTGGCAGAGAAGGGAGTGGAATTTGAGACAGAGGAAGAGGATGTATTCAACAGCAAGAGCGGACTGCTTCTAAAGATGAACCCCATTCATAAGAAAGTCCCAGTTTTGATTCACAAGGAAAGACCCATATGTGAATCACTCATCATAGTTGAATACATTGATAAGGTTTGGAATCACGATGCCCCATTGCTGCCTTCTGATCATTACCAGAGAGCTCATGCCAGGTTTTGGGCTAATTATATTGACCAAAAGGTAAACTATATATCCTTCATTTATTGATTAAACTATAAAAAGAAATCCTACGATTTGAAATGAGTTAAATTTATCTCTTCAGAAAAATGACATTTAATTATCTTGGGGTTAAATTTCTTAAATTATGGTTTTAAAATACTGGTCTTTTTCTTTTTAGGTCTCATTAGCATTATTTTTGGATGATTTTATGACTAAGAAGGGATTATGAACACAGATTTTCCCTATTGGAAGCAAGTTATGGACATCAACAAGTGATGAAGCCAAGAAGGCAGCGAAGGAATTGGTAGAAAGCTTCAAAACATTGGAAAAAGAGCTTGGAGAGAAGCCGTCTTTCGGGGGCGACACCTTTAGCTTTGTAGACTTAGATCTGATTGCATTCTCCAGCCTTTTCCATTCATTCGAGGCCCTCGGAAACTTCAGAATGGAAGCTGAGTGCCCTAGGCTTGTGGCATGGGCAAACAGATGCATGGAAAAAGAGTCTTTATTTGACAAATTCAAGACCTACGAAGCAGCTCTAGGGCTCAAAAAGATGTTGGGTTTGATTGAGAGACATTGATTTCATGAAGCTATAAGGTTAGCAAATTTACCACGTCAACATTGATGTCATCATCTCTAAATTGATTTAATATTTAAAATCGAGAGATTAAATTGATCAAATTTTAAATATAAAAATTAAATTAATGAAAATACACAAGTACAGAGACTATTTAACCTGCTTTCATGTCTTTGATGATTCAGCAGTAGGAAAGAGTCTAGGCTCCCACACATCCTCTGTTTCATAAGTTTGAACAAAGAAAAAGGTTTTGCTTACTAGGATGGAAATGTTGAAGAATGGAATTGAGATTGGTGAAAGGAGAAAAGAAAATGCTTTTATTAATACTTTTTATTCACAAGTTTCTTGTAACTTTTTTGTTGATATTGAACGTTAATATTGTTTGATTTTCCCAATTTAGTAATTTCAGGCTCGAATCATAAGGATAGTGAAAATTTTTGAGTTAGGAAATAGTAGAAATTATCTTCTTTTATGTATGTTATACGTAAAGATCAATTGCATGTGGTCTTGCCGACAGAAGAAAGGACAAGGAAATTTGTATGCCTCCCCCTTTTAAACGAAACAATCCAAGAGTTTATGTTGAAAGGTAAGTCACAATTTGGTAATGAAGGTGTTCGAAGAGCAGGCGGGAAGCTTCAACTTTGAAAGTGAAGAAAGGCACTTGGAGCGAAACAAAACAATGGTGTTTCTTGACTGGATAGGCTAAGCTTTCAAAACGTGTCGTTTTATTCTTTTAATTTTTTAAGTCTGTTGTATCCAAAACAATGTTGCTCATGTCGTTTGGCTTAGTTTACTTTAGTCTTATGCGCATCTTATGGTGTCATTTTAATCTACTTTCCATTTTCTGTTTCAAAGCTTAATAGCCATGGTTTGTTTGTTTGTTTCATTTTACCGCTGAGCTATTCATTAGTTAGTGTGAAATTTGTTATTCGATCCGGTTCATTAGGAAACGTTTGAATTGTCAGAATATAAATACTAGAATGAGAAATGAAAACTTTGCTTTTTGGCCAAATATCTTATTCTACTGCTTCGAATTTCATTTTGCTTCATCTTCTTCTCTGTTTTATTAAGCTACTGCTTCCATTAATTTACCTGGAAAACTCAGTTTCTATTTTCTTCAATTAGTATCAAAGCACTATATGTGATCTTAAGGGACTGTAGTTCAACTTCATCATGACTTCAGGCTTTAACTCATCTGCTCTTCCAAGATTTACTAGAGAAAATTACTCTTTTTGGTGTGTGAAAATAGAGTTGTACCTCAGGGCTTTCACTCTTTGGGAAGTTGTGGAATCTGATGAAGAGCCTGTTCAGATAAGACCTAATCTGACCATTGCTCGATTAGGCAATTTGAGGAGGACAAATCCAAAAGGTACAAAACTTTGTCATGCCTTCATTCAGCTTTATCTGATGAAATATTTACTAGAGTTATGCATTTAAGAACTCCTAAGCAAGTTTGGGATTACTTGAGTGATGAGTATTTTAGAAGTGAAAGAATTAGGCAGATTTAGGTATTTAATTTTATTCAGAAATTTGAAATGCTTAGAATGGAGGACAATGAAAACAAAAAAGAATTTTCTGAAAAAATGATGGGACTAGTGAACCAATTGAGGTTACTAGGGAGGGAGATAATAGAAGAAAGATTAGTGAGCAAAATGTTGGTTAGTTTGCCTGAAAAATATGATTCTAAGGTTTCTCCATTAGAGGATTCTATAGATCTTGCTCAGGTAACACCAAATGAACTAGTTAATACACTATAGGGTCTTAAACAGAGGAGAGAATTTAGGTAGAGAAGTCCAGCAGATTTTGCCTTTGTAGCTAAAACTAAGAATGTGAAGATGAGTGGTAATAGCTTCAAGGGTAGTTCAGCTGATAAGAAAAACAAAGGTAGAAAGAATAGAGATACTCGACAGAGAGATCAGAAGAAAGAATTTCCACCATGTCAATATCGTAAGAAAACCAATCACATGGAGAAATACTATTTGTTTAGGCCTAATGTACGATGTAAGGCTTGTAATCAACAAGGTCATGTTGAAAAGGTCTATAAAAATCGTTCTAAAATATCTAAAAAAGCTGCTGTTGTTGAACAAGTAGAAGGAGACACTAATGAGGTTTTGTTTATGGCAACAATTGGTAAGAATTCTAGCAAAACCAATGTTTGGTTACTGGACAATTCTTGTTCACATCATTTGATAGGTAACAAATCTCTTTTCACTACTCTTGACACAAGCTTTAAGACAAAAGTAAAGATAGGAGATGGGAATTATCTGGACATTTTAGGAGTATGTACTATTAATATTAAGATAGCTTCAAGTAATACAAGTATTACAAGTGTGCATCATGTTCCTGATGCTGATCATAATCTGTTGAGTGTGGGACAATTGGCTAGGGAACATTATACTATTCTATTTAAAGATGATGGTTGCAAAGTGTTTGATTCTCAAGATAATGAGCTGTTTATAGTTGCTATGAAGAACAATTGCTATCCTTTGAATTTGGCCAATGCTGCTCACTTGGCTTTATACAATGAGTTGGATATGTTTAAAGTATGGCATAAAAGAATTGGCCATGTTAACTACAATACATTGACACTTATTATCACAACCCGAAACTCTCCTCGAGCCCGTGACAACCGTTGCGGTGCCTCGATGGGCACTCATTTCTCGGAATGCCAACCAAAACCCCACAAGGCTTAATATCAGTTTCTCATTTCCCCCAGTGAGTAACCGTTGCTAAATATTATGTTTCAAAAGATTTTGAGCTATTTCCAACTTAAAACAGATAAAATAAAAGTTTTCATCTCCAAGGGCATTTTGATCATTTTTCACTGAAAAATTTTGAAACCAATTAAAAATTTAGTAAGCAAGTACTAATCACATAATTCACAATAAAAAATAAGTTTAAGCATCTAAAATCTTTATTTAAAATGAAATTATAATTATTTGAATATATTAAGAAGATAAAACAAAATTTCAATAAAATATTTATTTTTTTATAAACAGTAATTTTAGAGTTATACGTAAATACTTTTTGAAACGTAAAAATAAAATAAATTCATTCATACTGTAACGTAATACACTAGAGTATTTAAATTAATTTAAATTTACAATATCAAGTGGTCCCACAAATAACTAGAATAAAGAAAACTGTGAACCTACAGTGTGGAGGACGTTAATCCAATAGAAGCCCTCAATGGAATCAGCTATCTATAGCCTACTCGGAGCCTGAAATGGGTGGAAAGGAGGGTGGTGAGATTATAAAATCTCAATAAGTAAACAAACATCATTTAAATCAGCTAAAGCCGAGTAAAAGGAGACAATTAAAATATCTCATCATTTTTAAGTATTTCACAATTTGAAAATTTATCCCAACCCATGCAAACGGTTGTATTTCATTTAATTTCTCATTAAGGCTTATGACTTTCATAAACATTTGGCTCATGCCATCAAATAGTACTCGATGACACCTTGATCAGAGGCGTACACTTGAGCCCGCCAAGGCTGTTAAAAATTCACATTTCACATAAAACACATTTTTCGTTGGATATCATAGCCGTTCCTTGGCGTTGGCTGAGTTCACCATCACGTGGTGGTTCGGCGTGAAGTGAACTCAAATATCACCTCAGGAGCTACCCTACGCGGCTCTACAACCGAGGTGAGCACATATAAACGGGGTTATCGTGCCCTTCTTATAGGCTGGTCCACGGAACTCGCCTACTGTAGTAAGCTAATAATTATCCCACAAATCAATAAAATTCAATAACATGATATGACAATTATTGTAATTCACAGCCTTTCAAGGCTAAATACATATTTCATATATTTCAACACAAATATTTATTCAACAATTCATGCAAATATTGTCATAAGCCATTTGATTCAAATCATAAATTTTACAACACAATAAATGGTTTCCAATTACTCTGTTTTTCAAAATCATTATTCAATTTCAAGACAATTTATAAAATCTTTTCATGTAAACACATTTTGTTTGTAAAACACAAAGATTTACCATTTAAACTTATTTTTCATAAAATTTCACCAAAACTGATTAAAAACATACTTTAAATATTAAAATGATGGTAAGGTTACTCACCTCATAATAGCGAGATTTCTACGTCGCTATTGATTCGTATACGCATGCAATTATTCCTAATTGCCCGTCACCTACTTCGTTCAACATGCTTTCCTAGCAACCATTTAAATTCAATACATTTAGTGTATCAATTCTACTTTTCTTTCTCTCATTCTATCATAATTTCACTCACCTAATTCACATCTTAATACATTTTTACTATAATTGATTTCATCCTTCGTTCACATAATTCTTTAGATTATTAACACCGGTAACTTATTTATGGTATTAAGTGTCTATTTCAACCTTCTAAGCAACTTAAATTTACTTCATATCACTAACTAATTAATGCATAATTAAATAAAATAAGCTAGCCTCTATATAGTCCAATTTCAAAATAAGTCATGGTGAAGAGTAAAGAAATTTTACCCAATTAAGCTAGGTTGGCCCAAATCTCCACCTTCCTTTTCTTTTGAATTTTTCTTCCTTTGTTGTTTTTGGACTCTTATTCATGGACTTCTCCCATTTCTTTTTAATTGGACCATGCCCATTCTTCCTTTATTGGACCATGTCCATTTTTCTTGCTTGTTGGGCCATGCCCATTTTCCTTTCTTGTTATTTTCTTTTCTTTTCTTTTCTTTCCTCCACCGTCCAGCAGCCCTTGTTATCTTTCTTTTTTTTCTTTTCACATGCTCAACCCGTCCCACTATCTTCCTCTCTCTCCCTCTCACCACCGGCCACACTTTCTTCCCTTTTGTCCTTCAGTTTTTCAGCAGCTATGCTGCTTTATTTTTCCTTAAAATTTTAGCAGCTAAGCTGAACCTTTCCCTCTAAAAATTTACAACTAAAACGACAACAATTAATCACCAAAACAGCATCTTAAAATCTTCAAATTTTGCTGTAAAAATCTGCACTTTTTGGCCTCCAAAATCAGCAGCAAAGCTGCACTTTTCAGCCTCCAAAATCAGCCCTTAAATGACTCTCTTTTCCTTCTTGAATGGTAGCAAAAACAGCCCCTCAACTCAGCTCTCTTTTCCTTTTATTTTTCTTTCTCACGCACGGTTTTCTTTTTGTTTTTCTTTCTCTCCGTTTCTTTTTTTATTCTCTTTTACTCTCCCTCAACCGACCTCTCTTCTTCTTTGTCTTCTTTACTTAGCTTACTCAATTACATATATATATATATATTATTTTTTCTTGAATGTTCCACAAACTTCCACATTGTTCCAACATGGTCGGCCACATCACAAATTTTTTTTCTTCCTTCACTTTTTGCTCCACATGGCCTATCTCCCTTTTATTTTACCAAGTAAAGAGTCTTTGACTCTTTTATTGACCACATAGGCGGCTGCCCATGTTGGTCTTCTAATATTTTTTTTATATACTATTATTACTTTAGTATATGTTCATTTTATTTCTCTCATTAATTCCACTACATATCCTTTAATCTTTATATTTCAATTTTGATCCTTTTTTATGTGTCTAAACATTTCAATTTTCATCTAACTTTCTTTCTCGGTGCGTGCACCATCGAAATATAAAAATTACACCTCAACGCGGTATTACCATAATATTTAAATATTTACTTATCCGTGTTAGTTTGACTTAACAAAACACGTGTATTTCACTTTTGTCACTCATTTCTTCAAAAATTCACTTGTATTTCTTCTCCCCCACTTGGATCAACCATATGATCATTCTTCATGACTAATTTCGACATCCGGTTAAATATTAATATTTTAATAATATTTATAAAATATTATTTTATTCTAAAAATTTTATCTTGTCTCCTTAGTACCTAAAATACCTTATTATGCCTCAATTAGCATCTGATAAGCTTTATTTATCACCATATCAAAGTATGGGGTATTTCACTTATGTCCTTAAGAAACCTAGTGGATGGCTTGCCTAGTATTTCAAAACCAGATAAGCTATGTCAAGCTTGTCAATTTAGAAAGCAGACAAGGAAACCATTTCCTAAAAAAAGAAGATGGAAGGCTACCAAGAAGCTTGAATTGGTGGATACAGACCTTAGTGGTCTAATGAAGATTGCTTCACTCAGTGGAAGCAGGTATTATATCATCTTATTGATGATTATACAAAGTATTACTGGATATTTTTCTTGAAGTAGAAATCTGAAGCATTGAGCTACTTTAGGAAGTTTAAGGTAGCTGCTGAGAATTTCTCAGGTCAGAGTGTAAGAACTTTGAGAACTAACAATGGCAAGGAGTATACATCTGCTGAGTTTGAGTAGTACCTTGAGTCTTTGGGAATCCAGCATCAGCTAACTATATCATATAAGCCTAAGCAGAATGGAAAAGCTGAGAGAATGAATAGAACTTTAGTTGAGATGATAAGATGCTTATTGTACTAGATGAAGATGCCAAGGGTATTTTGGGTAAAAGTTGTAAATACAGCTAATTATTTTCTAAATAAAGCTTATACTAGAGTTCTGGACAACAAAAACCCCTTATGAACTGTGGTTTGATCATAAACCAAGTGTTTCACATCTGAAAACCTTTGGCTGTACCTGTTATGCTAAAGTATCAGATGTTTAGAAGACTAAGTTTGATCTTAAATTTGTGGCAGTAGTCTTGGTTGGTTATAATGAAGTCTCAAAAGGCTACAGGTTATATGATCTTGAGTTAAAAAAGGTGTTCGTGAGTAGGGATGTGATGTTTGATGAAGGTCAAAGTTGGAATTGGCCTAATACCTTGCGGATTAGTTTGATTTCACTACTGTATATGATAATGTGGTAAAGCATAATGATTTGGATGATGACTCTGACTTGGAGGATGAAAGTAAAGTTGTCAAAGGCATTAGGAGTTTAGTAGATATACATAGTTGATGCAATGTAACCTTAATTGAACTTGCAAATTTCAAAGAAGCTCATTTAGAAGGTCATTGGAAGTCAGCTATGGATAATGAAATGAAGATAATCAGCAAGAATAAGACTTGGATCTTGTTGCAAGCCTGTTGACAAGAATATTATTAGAGTTAAGTGGATTTACAGAACCAAACTCAATCTTGATGGCTCTGTAAATAAGTATAAAGCTCGATTGATGGTTAAAGGTTATGCTCAACTCTATGGGGTTGATTATGTGGAGACTTTTACTCCAGTTGCCAAACATGACACAATAAGAATGCTTATTGCTTTGTCATTAAGGGAGGGATGGAGAATTTATCATCTTGATGTCAAGTTAGCTTTTCTTAATTGCATTCTAATTGAAGATATATACATTGAGTAGCTTGAGGGATATGTTCAGAAGGGTTCAGACAAGAAAGTGTGCAAACTTGTCAAGGCTATGTATGGCCTAAAACAGGCTCCAAGAGCCTAATATACCTGAATTGATGACTATTTCAAGAACCAAGGGTTCTAGAGGAGCATAAATGAAGCCACCTTGTATGTGAAGTATGAAAATTGTACTGTGGTACTTATAGCAGCATTATATGTGGATGATTTATTGATTACTAGTCTATAAGGTAAATATTGTTGGTGCAAATGGGGTTTAGATGGAATTTAAGAATAGGCAAAAGTGGCTTCAAGGTGAGCCTTTCAATAGACGTTATATTTAAGATTTATTTTGCCCTAACTATTCGGTATGCAAATGAAAATAATGCGAATAGCCTTAGATACAATGAAGCCAACGTCTAACTTCATATTGCACTTTACGAGAGTAAACTGCTAGATACACCCGAGGATTTGCAAAGTTGTTCGGTCTTAGAGCTTGCTTCTGCAGCAAGTAGATTATAAGGAATTTAGACGCTTTTGTAGTTGATGAAACTTAAGTGTTTATGTTAATAGAACACAACACTTTTCTTGCTCTTAATTTTTCTACTCTTGTTTTGTTTTTGATTTGATATATCAAAATGGTTAGCAACAAGCCTTTTATATAGGCTTGCAAATGTCTCTTCTTCAAGGACACAACCCTTTCATTAAGGCATCATTTTGTCTAAAAGATATATTTACATTTTGCCAAACACAACTTTTGGATAAAAGTATTATTTCAATAATCATTTTATGAAAGGATAACTATTCATTCCATAAAATATAAACTTTAAGTTATAATTTGAAACAATAACTTTTTATATTTAAACTTTTGAGCTATGATATTTTTTCAATTTGTCTCATAAATTTTGGATGTCATTTTACCAAGATACATAACCATTCACATGAAAACCTACCTATAATCCAATAGTCACTCTATGTCACTTTATGTGACATAACCTTTGAACTAAGATAGTTTTTCATTATGTGACATAACCTTTAATTTTGAAAATACACCAACAAATATTTGTCTGAGTTTAAATCTTAGATGAAGAAAGAGTTTGAAATGACTGATTAAGGAGTGATTACCTATTTTCTTGGCATGGAAGTGGTGCCAGCAACTGATAAAGTCATTATGCATCAAGGTAAATATGCCAAGGATCTGCTAAGAAGGTTCAATATGAGTATGTGCATGGTAGTGAATACCCCATTGTGCATTGGTGCCCAGTTCAGTACAGATGATGGTGCTGGTAAGGCAACTGGGCAATTATGTAAAAGCATCCTTGGTTTTTTACTATACTTAGCAACCACAAGGGTTGATGTAATGTTTGCAACATGTTTGCTGTCAAGGTTCATGCAAAATCCTTCAGAAACACTTTGTAGCAGCTAAAACGGTCCTAAGGTATGTTAAAGGAACTGTGGATTATGGACTGGTGTACATGAAGCAGGAGAGCAGTTAGCTGATAGGTTTTTTAGATAGTGATTGGGCTAGTTGTTTGGATGATTCTAAAAGCACAAGAGGTTTTTGTTTTTTCTTTTGAAAGTGCTGTTGCCTGGAGTTCCAAAATCTAGCAAGTTGTAGCTTAGTCAATAGCTAAGGTAGACTACATTTCTTGTGCAGCTGCTACCAACCATGCTCTATGGTTGAGGAAGCTACTGGATGAGCTGGGTTTCAAGTAAGACAAGAAAACTCTGATTAATGTTGACAACTTATCAGTAATTACAATAGCTAAGAACCCTGTTCAACATGGTAAAACAAAACATATCAGAGTTAAGTACCATGTTCTTCGAAATGCTGTAAAGGAAGGTGAGATTAAACTGGTTTATTGTTCAACCAGTGATCAGCTTGCTGATATATTTACTAAGAGTTTGGGAAAGGAGAGATTTGAATATTTGAGATCGTGTCTTGGTGTTCACCAGATTGAGAATTATGGGGTTGTGTTGAAAGGTAATTTACAATATGGTAATAAAGGTGTTTGAAGAAGTAGCGACAAGCTTTAGCTTTGAAGGTGAAGAAAGGCACTTGGAGCGAAATGATGGCGTTTCTTGACTGGATAGGTTGAGCTTCAAAACGTGTCGTTTTATTCTTTTGTTCTTTTAAGTTTGTTGTATCCAAACGATGTTACTAATGTTGTTTGGCTTAGTTTACTTGAGTCTTATACGCATCTTATGGTGTTGTTTTAGTCTACTTTTCATTTTCTATTTCAAGGCTTAATAGTCATGGTTTGTCTGTTTCATTTTACTGTTGAGCTATTTATTGGTCAGTATGAAATTTATTATTTGATCAGGTTCGTTAGGAAACGTTTGAATTGTCATAATATAAATATGAGAAATGAAAACTTTGTTTTTTGGCCAAATATCTTATTCTACTGCTTCGAATGTCTCTTTGCTTCATCTTCTTCTCTGTTTTATTAAGCTACTGCTTCCATTAATTTACCTGGAAAACTCAGCTTCTATATTCTTCAGTTTAAAAGCGGTAACCAGCCCCTTGACTTGGTCAAATAACGTATGCCAGGCTTATGCGACAAACTCTTTACCATCAAGCAACTCGCCAGAGAATCAGCTAACTGCTATCATTATACTCTATTGAAAAAACAGCTGAAAATTGTTAAAATTATATATGGCAAACGACGTGGTTCTATTGGAAGCGAAAGCAGTCGAGTTTGAGTCAAGGGAAGAAGATTTGAGAAACAAAAGCCCATTGCTTCTGAAGATAAACCCTGTTCATAAGGAAATCCTTGTTTTGATCCTAAGGGTAGACCCATTTGCCAATCATTCCTCATTATTTACTACATTGATGAAGTTTAGAATATAATGACAAATCTCATTTGCTGCCTTGGGATCAGTATGAGAGAGCGTTCCGGGATGATTATATGGAAAAAAAGGTCACTTAAACTTATTTCATGTTTTGTATATAGATAGATAGTTAAGATTTTTATTTTTTTGTTCAAAAAAACATTAACCAAACCTGACTTAGTTTAGTCTTTCTTTCATCCTTAATGACAAAACAAGGGGTGTTAATTGCAGATTTACGCTGTTGGGGATGTTGTGGGCGCCAAAAGGTGAAACCAATTAGGAGGCAGCAAAGAAAAATATCTCATTGAGAGGAGAGCTTCAAGACATTGGAAGTAGAGCTTGGAGGCAAAACCTTGAACCCTGTGCATATAGTTCTTATTCCTTTCTACAGCATTTTTTCCATGCATTCGAGACACCTGGGAATCTTAACATTATGGAATGGAAGAGTGCCCAAAGGCGGTGGACTGGGGAAAGACATTTATGCAGAAAGATCGAGAGCGTGTGTCTAAGTCTCTTAAAGTGACCCAATCACGGTTTCTGAAGCAGTTGTATAAATCAAAAGGAGATTTGCATCGGGACACCTTGGATTTTGGTTCTTGTTATCGATAAATAGTTGACCTACTCCGCCTGAGTGACAACCTCGAGAGGTGGACGGTAGCCGACTAGCCATAATGTTGTAGTCATGCAGAACTAGCTAGTGCATTTTAATGCATGCTAAACAAGCTTGGGAAATTGTCAAATCCATTTATATGGGCCGCTTTGCTTCGTGGATTACATGACATTTTACAGGCAAAGACAATTTCTTAATATTACTTATTTATGGCTAGAGAAATCAAGCCTTTGCACATGAAAGAAACAATGCATGCATGTATGTGTATGTAAATAATTATCTTTATCCTTTAGGGGGAAGAAGTACATTAATTAAAAACATACAATAAAAAAATAAAGAAATATATATATATATATCAGTTGACAATCATGTTTCTGCGTCAAATTGCGACCTAGGACATAAGCAAACCAAATTTTCTACCTACAGCAACGGCTGGCAGCTGGCTTATTTGTCTGCAGTTATGCTATTGGAGGCAGCAAAGTAGCTGTGTTCAGTCTTCATAGTGTGTCAGTGGCTGGCCAAGCTTTCCTGCCATGATGCAGCCTTGGGCTAGCATGTTGCTACATGCTATGCCTCCACATGCATGTCAACTTGTCATATATTTAGGCGGATTATAAATCTAGGTTAAAATAATGAAAAGTTTTTATATTTTTTCTAAATTTTCTGCCAACTCCTTATCCTTTCTATGGTATGAATCAATTAAATTTTAATGTATTAGTTTATTTAATTGAACTCTTATTTATATGAAAACTACTTAAATCCCTTAATTAAACAAAAGAGTACTTCAAGAGTTTAGGGTACAATAGAAGAGTAGAGACTTAGTTAGTCATAAATTATAATACAAACTCAGTCCAAGATCCATCATATGTATTCCTTTTTCTCTCTAATGAATTACATGTGGGTAGAGAAATTAACCCATTGCACTTTGATAATATTTTTTCTGTTTTGGGATACGTATAGAAAGATACAAGAGAGAGTTAGAGATTCAACTTTAGACCTCTAAGGTAACAACCACTTCACACTTGATAAAAATGAATATGTGATACTTTAAAATTAAAATATTGTATGATGCATTTATTAATATTATTGCTTATTTAATCATTTACATAACATCTATCCATTCTTCAATTTAAATTTATAACGAAATAAAATATATTAAATATTAGTAACCTTAAGTGAAAAAAGAAATGAACAATTAATATTTGAAATAGACAAAGGGGATTAGATTAATAAACTTAACTTCTTAAATATTACTACTATCTTCTTAAATTTCATCTTTTCAACATTATGATTAATGAAAAATTTTGAATTAAAGGATTATTTTTTTATAAAATTAAATTTCATTGAACCATTTCAATTAAAGATTCTTTATAAGTTAATAGGACTATTAATTTTCTTATTTTACTTACATAAAAAAATCTTATTTAACTTAGTATTAAAATTATTAGCTAGAGTACTTAATGGGCTAAAACTTGGTTGGTGTCCCAAGATCCAGCTCCATGAAGCCCACTCATAAGGTTTTGTTTTTACTCTTTTAAAAATTTAGGGTTGGACGAGTCGGGTGGATGGATTCCTTTCCTTTTATACGTTTAAATATCAGTGAAAGGTGAAGTCACAGGCTTCGGAATTTCCAGCTTGACAGCTCTTCTCTATAAAAACATCAAACCCACCAAAACCCTAACACTTTTTTAATCTCTTCTCTGTTTGAATATCGATGGCACGAAAGCGTTCAAACCCCATTGAAGATCCACCCACTGCTTCTTCATCTGAAGAAGAAAAAGAGGAGACTTCCTCTGAGGAAGAAGAAGGGTCTTCATCTGAAGAAGAGGAGGAAGAGCCAAAAACCCAAACTACCTCACAAAACCAGAAAACTCAACCTCCTAAAAAGCCTGATATTGCCACCGCTGCAACCCCTGGTGATGAATCTGATGACTCTGACACGGATTCCGAGTCTGAATCCGACACCGACAGCCAAACTCCCAAGCCTATTGCAACAAAACCTATGGAAGAAGCTTCAAACACCAAAAAACCTAGATCCAAACCATTGGCTTCACCGATTAAAGCTTCTTCAACTAAGCGGCCCAGCGACTCAGAGCAAGAACCCAAGGATGTGAAACGGGCCAAGAAAAAAGCTGGGGAAGAAGTAACCGAGGTCGCTGTTGTTGAGGAGGTGAAGAAGACTGGAGAAGATGCAAAGAAACAGCTCTTCCAGCGGCTGTTTAGTGAAGATGATGAAATTGCTGTGTTAAAAGGTATGTTGGATTATTATGCTAAAAAAGGGGCTGATCCTTGTGCTGATATGAACGCATTTTATGATTTTGTGAAGAAATCAATTCATATTGATGTTACCAAAGCTCAGTTGATGGATAAAATTAGGAGGTTAAGAAAAAAATTTGAAAACAATGCTGTTAAAGGAAAGAAAGGCGAGGATAAGACTTTTTCTAAAGTCCATGAGCAGAAGGCCTTTGACTTGTCGAAGAAAATATGGGGTAAAGAAGGGATCAGTGGAAAAACTGAGTCTTCTGCTGTGAAGTCAAACGGGAAAACTAAGGGAAACACTAAAGCTTTGCCTGTAGTGAAACCAGAAATTTTTTCACCGGAGAAGAACGTGGAGCCAATGGATCTTGATAAGAAGTCTAAGAGTGTAGCTAGTTTCTTTGATAAGAGCATTGGTCTTGCTGGTATGGAAGAAAAAATTTTAAAGAACGGATTGGAGATAATTGGGGCAGAAAAGAGAGCAGCTTTGGAAGAGAAGTGGAGGAAATTGCAAATTGCAGAGTTGGAGCTGTTTTTACAACGTTCTGAGTTGATCAAGGAGGAGGCTAAGATGTTGTTGGAATTTTACAAGTCTGAAGACAAATAGGGTGCTGGTATAAGTAGTTAATTTTTTGAGCATTTTAAAGAAATGTTATATCTGTGGTTATTGGGAGTTTGTTTTTGTTTTTGTTCAATTGAGACTTATGTGTAGCATTTAATTTTGGTTAACTTGGATTATATTAATCTCTTGCATAGAGAGTAACTGCTTATTATATCTGCGTAATAGCATGCTGTTAATTGCAATTTGCTATGTTTGGATTTGCTTAATGTTTGAATTATAGATCATCTTGGAGATTTTTCCCTCCGTATGAATTGCCTGGATGCCTTCTGTTTTGCTAATTTTTTATGTTGCTACCTTGTTCACAAGTTGTTAGTGTGAAAGGCAATTGGAGGAAATATCAGTGTTAATTAACTAGTCAGTATTTAGCAAATGCAGAAATTTTGATTCACGATTGAATTGGAAGACCAAAGGAGCTTATCATCAAAAGCCTAGGTTCATTGTTTAAAACTTTCATTGAGCTCCTTAGTGTATAAAAATCTTTCCTCTCCTTAGGCTTATTGCACCCATATTTGGTTGAGGGATAGTTTAGTGCTCTACTTGCGTTTGGACTCAATTAAAAGTAAAACTTGGAAAGTTTTGACTTTTGTGCCCTGCACTTTTTATTTTATTTTCTTTTCTGTGGTGTGCATGTCTCATTCTGGTTTTATCTGATGTTATAGAGTTGGATTAAGGGATTAGAAATAATAGTGATTTTTCTGTTATACCGGTGATCCAGTGGGTGTCTGATGGTAAGTAATCTGCAGAAACTGTTTTTGTTGGCTATTTATCCATTTACTTCAGATGAAATTTGCGTTGTAGTTTTCCATAATCTATTTTCTTGGAAAGATCTACATTAGTTTGGAGTTCTCGTGTTTTGTCGTGGCTGTATTGCTTTTTAGCATGGTGGTTTCTGAAGCTTGACTATACATTACTATCTTTCTTGTTGGGGACAATGGTTTGTGCCAGTTTTTTCATTTTTTTACCTCTGACGACTGTTTACCTACACTTGTTTCAGCTGATCCTTTCATGAAAGTGCCATTTTTTCTTTTTACTCCACTAGCTCTGTTCTGATTGAACGCTTGTGTTATCAATGTATAATGCCATGCTTTTATAGCCACTACTCAGTCTGCACCCATAAGATTGAGCCTTTAGGTTTATACGAGTGATGGCAGTTAGTCAAAACATGGTCTAGTCTAGTCTAGTCTTTGCATTCCTACAAGAAACCTTTGTTACAGTTGGCCTCATTGATCATCAATAGAGTTTAAAAAATGAATGTAACAATATAAATTTTGCCTAGTTACATGAATGACTGATGATTGGTGCATTTGTTCTGGTTCCAAGTTTATTTCTATAGCAGTTTATACTTGTATCTGTGTACTGTCATGTACTCCAACATGACTATATAATCATGACATTCTAGTTATATACGTAAAATATTTCTTTCATTCATATATATTTGTGTGTGTGTGGATATCTATTAATAGGTGTAGAAAGGCAGCTCCAGAAGGATATTACATTCCTTTGATTTTAAAGAACAAATTACTGAAATTCTTGGTGCTTGAAGCCGAGATTCTTTTCATGTACTGTTGAGCATGTTGACATTTAAAAGATTTAGCTATGCCTTGCCTTTGTGCTCATATTTGAGATGTCTTGGCTGCCTCCCTGCGATACTTTAACTTTATATTTCAAGTTGATGCTTTTGAATGTCTGCACAATAGTAGATTCCTCTGACCAATCCCGGCCGTGGTGGCACCCCCGCTGCTGCCACCGTCCCTTCACCGTCCCTTTGGTGGTGAAGAAAAAAAATTTAGCGAGCAGAGGTAGATGGGTAGAGATGAAAAAAATGTGAAATCATAAGATAGTAATTTTTAAAATTGATTAAAGATATTTTTGTTTAATAACTTTTTTTAGTTTATTGTTACACACACCTTGATTAGTCATTGCAAAGGGAGGGGTTTGGCAATGGTTATTCTGCTCTCTTTCATTCCGAAGAATGATCATTAGGATAATTTCCCCCCAATTATTAGTAACATTTTCCATTAAAATCATTAAATAAAAAACTAAAATAAAATCAATAAAACTTAATTCAAGATTTCATATTATAAACAAAAACTAATCACCAAATTGAATAAAAACATATGGTAGTGTAATATTTTTATGGACCTGTTTGAAGGAAATAAATTATTACAATAGATGTCGAAACGCCAAACGGCAAAGAGGAATTGGCTTGGAAAGGATGAGGCAAGAACGGCCCATGTCCCATATGGCTGCAATACAAAGAAAACAAAAATGAAATGAAATTGCACCTTGGGCCTCTCTTCCTGTCCTCCATATTCTGAAAATAGACTGATTAACTAAGAAAAAAAATTGTGAAAAATGGCGTGTGCTTTTGCTTGTGGGGGCTCAAGTTTGTTGTTACTGAGAAGCCACGCCACGCCCAAACAGTCATCCTTGCGTTATCCTTTGGCCGCCAAGGTAAGAGCAGAAAGCATGAATATTGAGGTACTGGGAATCAAGGTGGAAAAGAACCCTCCAGAATCCAAACTTTCTCAGCTTGGCGTTCGCCAGTGGCCCAAGTATGTAAAACCTCAGTATATTTTTTTCTACTACTATTTTTTACTTATGGGTCTTTTTTTTTTGGGTGATTCAAGCTCTCTCATCCGACGTTAAGTTAGATTGATACCTAGGCATGATGACCTGAAATCTAAAGATTGTAAACTTCATGACCCAAGCTCTCTGAGATTGAGAGAATATCTTAATTGTGTTTGGATTTTACAGGTGGGGTTGTCCTCCTAGTAAATTTCCTTGGACATATGATGCCAAAGAGACATGTTATCTGTTAGACGGTAAAGTGAAGGTGTACCCTGATGGAGGCAAGGAGTTTGTGGAGATTGGTGCTGGTGACTTGGTTGAGTTCCCTAAAGGAATGAGTTGCACTTGGGAAGTTTCTGTGGCTGTTGACAAGCATTATAAATTTGAATGAGTATTTTAATCTAAGGTCTTTTACCTTCTTTTTTTCATTATTATTATTAAATAAATATAAAGGCCTGGACTATTGTAGACTACCTATCCTGTTAAGCTTGATTATGATCCGTAGTTCAGTACCTTGAGCTAGTTTATTTGGCTGAATTAATAATATTCTACTCTGTATCTGTGTATGTGCTCTTTGTAGTTCTGTCCTATAAACAAAATTTGAGATGTTTGGTTTTGGACTGTGTCTGAATTTGCACAACTGCTATGAAATTGCAGCTGTTTTACTTGGTCTGAGGTCTGAGGTCTGAATAGATAAATGAATTTGTTGCCAATGCACCCAAAGAGAATACATTCAGTGATTTATATGTTCTCTTCAACTTCTTTTAAGTATTAGAGTGAATGGTGTGAAAATTCAATTAAAATCTTGAGCATAATGTTATTACTCTTTAGTCTTAAGACATCTTGGCTTATTCACTAATTTTATGTAAAAATTAGAGATGTCTATCATGGTCACAAGTTGAGCTATTGCTGGTATTTAATTTCAACTGTCATTTGTATTTGTAGATTAGTTTTTGGCAATATGAAATATAAGGTTATCTAAATTTTTCTTCCTTTCTATCAGTTTTCTCGCTTTTTTATCAAACTTCTACCTTGTTCATTTAGTTCTTTAGGGAAAAGTGATGGTATCATGTCAAAGGCATTCCAAGCTATGTCAATGAGATACAATGCACTACCTATGGCCTTTCTTTTCTCTGTGAGAAAAGGAATTTGTGCCAGCTTGCCCCTTTGCGAGCATGACAGCAGGATCAAAAATCTCTATGACACTGAATTATCCATTTTTGACTTCTGTAGTGTCTAATTAATTAGCTTTCCAAGGAAAATAGCTGCACATGAATCATGCTTGTTTGTATCTCAGAAAATGTGAAATCTGTTTCTTGATTGTTAGGCTTAGTTGAGCCGAGGAGATTGCCAATTCTCTGTATTTTAGATACCCTGGAGCTTGAGCTAATGATTCCACAATGGTAGTATTATGGATTGTAAGTAAGGTGCAAATAGAGGGTTTTATCATTTTGCAATTGTATAAGGAGATTTGTATTCAACTATTTTGACATTATGACTACTGTAGTAGCTTTGAGCATTTTTAAATTTTTTTTTTTTAATTTTCTTATATTGTCTATGGCCAAACTGAAGAAGAATCATGACTTTAGAGTGAATAGAACTCTATTATATCGTCCTTGTCATTTGATTGGGATTTGGTAATTTCATTATGATAGAATGATGATAAAGCTGTAATATTGGATCACATTTGCTGTTAATCCCCCAGTTTTGCTAAGGGTTGCCATGGGGTGTGATAAAGGATGTGGATGATTAAAGAAACTTCGTTATGTAAATATGAAAATAAGATTATGACACAGGCGTTCGGTAATTTGAACCTTTCTTTGTTGAACTAGCTTTCCAGGGAATTACTCAGTTGGGGAAGAAGATTATTCCATCTTGTAACTATGATTTTCATTCCAGGTTTCAAAGTGGGAGACCTGCCCTAGCCCAAATGTTCAGGTCCAACCATTTTAATCGGGTCAATCTTCTTGGAAAGAATGGGCAGCCAAGTGTTAACCTTATTTTGAAAGGTTCAGAAGAAGGAAAAAAAGAACAACTTGTCCAACGATACTGTCTAATAGAACAGAAAATAGAAAGCCGTGAATATAAAAAAAATGAAAATTGAAGTGTATCAGATTGAGGCGTGGACCCTTGGTGACAACATGGACTGATATGTGGCTTGACTAGCAAAGTCTTGATGTAAATCAAAGTCCCAAAACTCATATCTTCAAAACTTGTTAGAGGATAAGGATGAACACAGTTAAGCGAGAGTTTGTGTGATCCGACGCAAGTTCTGCTAACACTAACAGAAGCCCAAGAAAGCCCCGGAAATGTACCGAAGGAGAATTCTACAACATTCACTCATTGTCTCGTTTGCTTTATATAAGATAAGTAACATTCACTTATTTTGCCACAACACAGAAAACACAGCAAACAAAAAACAGTGGAAGATGATATAATACTATTGGATTTTTGGTCAAGCCCTTTTGCAATGAGGGTGAGAATTGCATTGGCAGAGAAGGGAATTGATTATGAATCAAGAGCAGAGGATCTAAGCAACAAAAGTTCTCTACTTTTGAAGATGAATCCTGTTCACAAGCAAATCCCTGTGTTGATCCACAAGGGGAGACCTGTTTGTGAATCCCTCATCATAGTTCAATACATCGATGAGGTTTGGAGAGACAGGTCTCCTCTGCTCCCTTCTCATCCTTATGACAGAGCCAATGCCAGTTTCTGGGCTGACTTTGTTGACAAAAAGGTTACAAGCTTAACTGCTGCTCCAACTATTAGTTTTTAGGTCTTCTATCTAATTTAAGTTCAAGCTTTGTTAGTTGAGCAATCCCATCTCATCCTTACCACTTGATCAGCTTTACCGAACTGACTAGAAGTTTATATTTTAATATGATAGTAGACCTTTCTTAACTATCTTATCATTAATAACTTATTAGGACAAAAACTTTTTTTCTTTTATTTCTTGTAACTAGTTTAGTTTAGAAGTTTTAACATTGAATATGCAATATATGCAGATATATCCGACGGGGAAGTTAGTTTGGGGAGCAACAGGCGAGGTCCAAGAAGCTGCAAAGAAAGGGCTAATTGGTTGCTTCCAGCTGCTGGAAGGAGAGCTTGGAGACAAGCCTTATTTCGGAGGTGAGAAGTTTGGGTTTACGGATGTATCACTGATTCCCTTCTACAGTTGGTTCTATGCACTGGAGACCTGTGGGAACTTGAGCATCATAACAGAGTGCCCAAAGCTGGTTGCATGGGCTAAAAGATGCATGGAAAGGGAGAGTGTGTCCAAATCTCTGCCTGACCAATGCAAAATGTATTGCTTCCTTATGGAGCTTAAGAAGAAATGTGAGGGCAAATGAGGTGGTTTACCCTTTTTCCTTTACAAGACCTTCAGGCCTTTATATGGCGGTCTATTGTTTTGTTGCATTTCAATAAACACTTGTTAAAATATATGAGAAAGGCTTATGTATTATACCAAAATATTCAAATAAACCAGCTCCTTCTTGTATTAAAGGTGTCCAATCACATTAAGTGGTGATTGCAAGGGTGATAAATGGAGAAGCAAAAGGATCTTTCTTTTTTATTTTACAAAGGGCAGTGCTAAAATGTGGGAAACTTTAAACCTTAAACTGTAAATGCAGAAATAAATCCACAAAAACAAGAAGGAAGGAAAGCTTTATTGATGGTACACCAGTACTTCGTACTTGAGTTGAGACAAACTAGACACTGACTCATCTGCGGGGCAAAAAAGTTGGAGAGAAAAAAATCTAAACAAGGCCAAAACAACACAATGCTGTACATGGCAACATAGTTGTTTCTCCTAATCTACAATTATTCAGGTTAATTAGCCTCTAGCCCGGGCCATTATTTACTTAAAACAACCATTACTAAAAAAAGGAGGCTGTTTGGTTTGGCCATTAAATTGGCTTGGTGATGAGGAATAAAATTGACCTCTCGAATTTCCTTGACAGCCGAATTGTAGGTCTGCCTGCTGGTC
Organism: Theobroma cacao; assembly: GCF_053813885.1. Classification (NCBI taxonomy): domain Eukaryota; kingdom Viridiplantae; phylum Streptophyta; class Magnoliopsida; order Malvales; family Malvaceae; genus Theobroma; species Theobroma cacao. Next base: position 10,753,231 of record NC_142645.1, read on the forward strand.
CTGTAACTTCATCATCCCTGAATTCTTTTTCTTCCTCAGCTATTGTAGCCAGCATTTTTCTCAATGGAGGCTTGGCAACTGAGATAAGCTGAGGTGGGGCAACTTCGGTGGTGAACCTTCCAAGGTTCTGGAACTTAGCCATTGTTTCTTCCATCGAACAGGCAAAAATACCAACAAGTTAATTGGCTGAAGATTGATAAGATTGGAAGAGCAAGATAGAGAAAAAAAGCATGAAGAGGAAGCCTCGTAAAGGGTCATAAAAGATGAAGAGAAAGGATGGGAAAAGGAGATTGGTTCACTGCTCCATATGCAATAGAGCCATTGAATTTATAGTAGGAGGGGTTGGGGTAAAGTTAAGAGAGTTGAGATAAGGGAAACGAAGCTTTCATTAGGTCGGTTGGCATGTGGTCGCATATGCCATTTTATAAAAACATTGACGCTCAATCACAATGGGATTTCTGTTTCAAGGGGCAGCCATTCTTTGAAGAGTTCATATGTCTCACTGTGTATAACATCTCGATTTCTTCTGCATAGCCTAGCTAGTAATAAAATGATGAAATAAGCCTACATAAGCACGTAAATTGAGTTCATTTGACACTAAATTAAGTTATTCTCTCATGGTTCATTTTTTTTTACCTCAAATTTATGCTCTGTTTGCTGCCAGCCTCCTCCTAAACAAATTCCTTACAGGGAATGTCAATTGTCAATCAAAAATTGAACATTCAAACTACTTGTAGCATTAATTGCAAAAGATTGTAAGAGATTGGTTTGCCCGTGTGAAAGGGACCGGACCGGACCTGTCCATACCTTCGAGGAAAGAGCTGAGGAACCCAGGCCAGCCACACCACACCACAAAACATGACTTTTGGCGCAGGGGACCATAAACTTGGGAACAATTCTTAATAAAATATCTTTACGTCCAATTGCATGCATGGCTTAGCAATGAAACTCTGTACTTGATTTTGATAGCATTTAAAAGCTTAGAAGAAATATAACTTAGTACTTTTGAAATGGATGTTCCCTAATTATATAAAAACAATAGGTTCCAACCTTATTGTAGTAATTTTTTAGTTCTCGTTTGATAAATTGACAACTCTAAGTCCGTTTGTGAATTATTTAAAAATTCTACTGCAGGGGATGTACTGATAAGTACAAATTAACAAGTGCTGGATATGGTCACACATCACTGCCGGGGACTCTGCGGTTTTGATTCTAGACATCTAGGTACCGCTGAGCGTTGAAGGGACCAGAATACTGTGGCTGAAACTCTTAACCTCATCAACACGTCGTACGGAAAAATAGGGACCAATGCCAGTTGTGGTCTCTACTCTCTTGTAATTGTCCATCAAAAGCTTGATTTGTAATCCTTTTCTTGTCAGTTGTTTTCACCAGTGCCGGCCTTTGAATGCAAAGCTTGTATCTTATCCTCGTGCATATACTAGAAAATAGAGCTATCTAAAGGTCAAGTCTGGTATAAAATTGCCATTTAAGTTTATTTTTATTACAACTCCTGTCATTTATTTTTATTCGGATCATAACATTTCCACAGGGGAAACAAGGCTCTCTCTGTCTGTTCTCTAAGGCTTGGTGAAAAAGATGTGTAGAAGTCAATCAAAGAAGCTAACATTGCACAAACCTCAGGCTGTCTATTCAGTTCCATCCGATAATCCAGATTATATTTGAACCAGTTTCCATCTTCAGGTAAGAGGCTTTACTTGGAAGTTAGGAAGCAGAAGCTTGAAAATGAAACTACCAACAACATAGTGTGCAACATAATCATTTCTCCTTATTTTGACTCTGGCACAGCCTTTTTTCTTACAGATTTCATACTTTTCTCTGACATCTAATTTGTAAAACTCTGATATCCAGTAAACCAAAATGAAATCTGATGCTTTATTTATATGCATAGAGGAACATAGCACCCAACCATCATGGAAACAAGAATAAATTCATACAGACTGAAGAAGCTTCAAAACAGATTTCCTGTCAGGCATACTAGGAATGGCTCCCTTCACTTGAACACAAAGAGAGGCTGCTGCTGCTGCGAAATTGTTAAAAATCAAAATATATGTGAGGATATATGTTGCATTAAAAATAAATAATTAAATATACACAATATATTTATATTATGCCATTGTACCATGTTTAGGACCAAATCCTCATAAAGTTAATAAAAGCAAGGTCATGTTTTAGAAATCAATGACTAAATGAGTATAAGAAACTGAGAGAGAGAGAGAGAGAAGACTGCTAGGAATACCAGCAAATCTCAAGCATTGCTCTTTGGACTTCCCCTCTACCAGGGCCACTGCGAAAGATGCAGTAAAAGTATCACCAGCTCCTGTTGTATCTAGAACTTTTGCAGCTGGAATGATAGGCTGTCTGATTGGCTCCTCACCTTCTACAAGTAAAGCAGATCCCATGGCCCCAAGTTTCACAAGAACTTGCTTAACACCCTGAAAGGTATTCAATTTAACTTTCAGAAAATTCTTGGCATCTGCCTACAGAGTCATATAACTGCCAAAAAAAGCTTGTTGCCACAGAAGGCCAATTATTATAGTTAATAAAAGATATGGTCAAAGAAGAAAAAAAACAGGCCCCTATATATCTTGCTACATGAAAAGATTTCACTACTGATGGAGAGCTTCAAATGTGCATCCTGTCAATGAGACATTATAAGATCCCAATTCAAAGAACCTAGTCCAATGTCTATTTCTTTAGCATGTGTGTGGGAGTTCAGCATGCTAGAGCACATGTTTCAAGTACTACTAGTCTACGAGAAGGATTGCTCCTCTGAACTATATAGAGCATTACACATAAAGACAGAATTTGCCATGGAAGAGCAGAGATATAACTACACATGCAATAATGAAACACAGTAACATGATATACTTATTGCTTTATTATTTGGATAGTTTACAGACACAGAATGGCACACTGCTCTCTCAGGAAATAAATCCTTCAATTAAATAAGCCCATAATAATTTTACCCTATTATCACAATTGTTGTCACTTCTGAATGGTTGTAACAATTATTTATAAGTTATATTTCTAAAAGATGTCTAACACCCTATTTAAGAACTTCAGGTCACAACATATATTCTGGGTTAAACAAATGCCATACTGAGGGCTTTTTTAGGTGTGCCAAACTCACCATTTTGTGACATTTTGCAGCTGCTTGACTAATCTGCTCAAAACTTTCAGTAGGCAATCCGGTCAATCGACCAAGTTCAGATTCATTTGGGCTCAAGATATCAACAAAATTCAACAGTTCTTGGGGCAATGGTGCATCCATTCCACCAGCATCCATAATTACGGTAACACCTGCACTCCTTGCGGCCTGAAAAATTATGGAAAAAAATTATAAAAAGATAAAAAATATAAAAGATAAACTAGCAAGAGAGAGAGGGAGAGTAAACACTGGCAGAATAAAGTCCTTTCAGCAAAGCAAGAATAGTAGAGTACCCTTGGATAAAATTGAACTGAGAAATTATTAAACTAATCACCTATCAACTACCAAGGTCACCTTCCACTAGACCAAAAGGACTTCACTGTCCATGGAAAACCCATGACTTAGCTTTTGGCTTCTGCAGAGGATAAACTTCATCTAACCACGCTATTAATGCACCAGTCACAATACAAGAATTATCTGTTTTACTTTGAATTGAGAATACTCCGCACAAGTAGCATGGAGGTCAACTTCTTTTTGCAACCAGATCACTTTGCTCTTCTAACGAGAGAACCCTAGTCCACAAATACTCAACTATGTCCTAATAACCACAACAATCCCCAATGTCTTTTCTCTAAAAATAAAGACTACTATTGAAGTTGCTGTCTCAGAATTCCAGCAACTAGATATTTAATACAGGCCACCATTTTGCCATTAAGAACCTAAAAATGCATCCTTAATACCATACTAAAATAAAAAAGCACCCATACAACTTAAAACATAAGATACTAACATCCCTGATTTTCCAAAGGGATCTCAAACTTGTCTTATGTGGTTTGCATAATCCATTGTTTCCTCTCCATCTCAGTACTTATTGTTTAAATTACAGTTTGTATTTTGACTCGTATTTAAACTTGAACTGATGAGACATACAAGTTCTGAGAAAGTAATATTGTTTCCAATGCCACATTGAATATCAGTTTCCTTGTTAGTTTGTCTGTTTTTCCCTTCACTATGTATTAGTTTCTCTTAAACCCTCTTCTTCTAGTTCTGAGCAGCTAAAAGATGATACAGAAGTGTTCAAAGAACACCTCTAGAAGCAACATTTCCTTACTTCTCTACAACCTTGTGGTTGAGGCCTTAAAAGATCACGTTGCCCATATTCGTCATATGGAAGACTTCACCATAAGGAAACAGTCTACGATGTCAAAAGGAATGCTATTAGCACAAGTAATCAATCTACTGTAAACTCAGCACCTTTAGGTTTCAGGGAAGCCTTTCTCCATTATTATTTTAGAGTACCCGAGTCATCTTCAAGGATTGAATAAGTCAATCATAAATAGATGGATGTTAACTTATGAAAAGCTTGAATTAGTTCAAAAGCATCCCTCAAGGGAATTTTTTTTTTTTTCATTAATGAACATTTTGATGAAGATGTTCACACATGTGCACACCTACACAAGCCAATACAATTTGTCAAAATGTAGCCCAGGAGGCAGAATCAAGTTCATCAAGCAGACAACAATCTTATAACATTTTGATGGCTGCCAAAAGTTCAAATATAGGAGAAATTTCATGAGTAGCAATTTATTTGAGATCTGGCTATTTATGCAGGTAAACCTAACTGTTGCTTGTATTGCAAAAAGACAAAAGAATTCATCCTAGGTCTATCCGAAACAATCTACTTTCAAAGTAAGCTGCAAAGAAACCCATATAAACTAGAACAGATATGTTGAGGTGGAGTAAGCTCTATGCTATATAGTAGTTGAAGCCTAGCAGCCAACAAGGGAGCCTTCATTGCTCGGTTGAAAATAAGGCTTCCTAGGTCTACCAAGAAAACAATCTACCTTCTAAGCCTGAAGACACTCAGACAGGCTAGAATAGATATGTCAAGGTGGAGCCATACTTATGCTATCTAACTTTAGATTTCAATATGCAAAGTAAACATTTTAAGTGCAATTTGGATCTATAAATCTATTCACAGTTACTTCTATTGCATTATTACATGCAACCACGTGGACGGGCATATCAAAATTATATGCCTCAAAACATTTTCAATATGACTGAGACATTCAAGCATCAAAGCTTAGCTAGAGCACTCTCTAAGGCATAGGGAAAGACAAGAACTCCAAGCTCTGAGAGAACAATGTAGAAGATCCTCATTGCACAAATTCATCATGCAGATTCTAAGAAAATGATTTTAAGAGCCTGTTTGGCCTGGCTTTTTTCTAGTTTAAAAGCTATTATGAAGCTCTTATGAAAAATAATAGTTTTTAAAATTAAGCTAAAGTTGTTTAGTAAATTTCTTTTTATAAGTTATAATTTTGGTTAAAATTAACGTAAAGGGTATTTCTTTTTTCGAGAGGGTAATATCGTAATTATTTTAACAGATAAGGATATTTTTGAAACAAAAATAAAAATTCTCTTGCATTTTTAAAAGAAGAGAAGAAAAAGCTCCTCACAAGAGCTTTTCTTGAAGCTCTTTTTTTCAAAATTTTATTCTTTAAAATAAAAACTTAAGAGCTTTTCAAAATATATGTTTGGCCTGACTTTTGCTTTTAAGACGTAGATAAGCTGAAAAAAAGCCAAGCCAAACAAGCACTAAGTACGAAAAAAAATAAATAGTACACAGCTTACAAGTATTGTATTTAACAAGCTTAAAACTGCAAGACAAATTAGGTCCTACTTCTAAACTCTTGTTTTATATCTAGTTAATAAGATCCACTCCCAGAGGCTTGCTAACAGAAAGTCTTTAGTGATTTCTATGTCCTTCTGATACATTAGAAATGTCCTGGGTAGCAAATAGAGACCATTTAATGCGGAGTAATCAATTTGCAACCTGAAGTTAAGAATCATTAAATGACTTCTACATTCTTCAAAGTGTTGCACTTAACCTAAGGCATAAAGCTAAATGAAAACGGGCACAAAGGTTACTGTAAATTTTAATTTAGCAAAACTGGCACCACCGTGGTATATGATTACCTCAATTTGAATACTGCTTTTGACCAGATATAAACACATCTTTAACATCAGAAAACAGTAACCTTGGCCTAATATTTGAAAGAACATATTACCACTTTACCATAACAATGTAGGATGTTAAGTGGTAAAAATAGATACTGCAATAAACTAGTACATGATGTAAAACTAAACATCAAGATGCTAACAAGATGAAACTTTGTATAGTTTTATAATTGCAGAAACTTGCTATAGTTCCTTAGAAATTATAAAAATCTCATAATGGTAAATTGCACACACACACACACACACAGTGTATCTCTCTAGGCCTTATAAACGTCTTTCTTTTTCCAAATTCTCATATCATTCATAGGGGTTCTAATTTAGTTAACAAAGTTCACATTCTATAAGTCCATTAACTTATGAATTCTGTTTGGCATCCATAAATAATATCATTTTACTATAAAAAAGTTCATAGTAAAAGAAAAGACACATAAGCACATCAGATATGAGGAAAAGGCTCCTAACCATAGCAACTTGAATATTGACAGAATCAGGAATTTCCCTCTGAAGCAAAACAATGCCAGCCTTCTTAACCACATCCAAATCCTGGTCAGACAATTTGTCAGGCCAACAACTCATATTAGCACCACCAACAATGATAATAGAATTCTGCCCATCAGACTGCAACATCACCACAGCATGACCGGTAGGCACACCACCACCCAAACTCTTCAAATACTCCAAATGGACCCCACCATTTCCCAATGCCTCAGTTATCAATTTCCCATGTGCATCATCGCCTACTTGTCCTACAAAATATGTCGGGTAAGAAAGTTTGGCTCCACACGTCGCCTGGTTGGCTCCTTTGCCCCCTGCAAGAGTTTGGCCATTTTTGGCTGATATTGTCTCTCCTTCTATGGGTAATCTGTCGATTTCCACATAGATATCTGCATTGGCTGAGCCAACTACGACTAAGGGTGGCGGTTGGGTTATTGGGGTCTGGGTGTTTTTGATTGAGTTTACGGAAAATGAGAGAAGTGGTTGGTTTTTGCTTGATTGGTTTTGGTTTTTGTTGTTGAATAATGGGAATTGAAATTGGGTTAAGCTTTTGATGGGTCGGGGTGTTTGATCGGTTTGGATTTTGGAGTAGCAACTGTAGTTGTTTGAAGGTGAAAATGTGACTCCTTTCATCTTTCAGTGTTTGCTATAAAAGTTGAAAGACTTTCTCTTTTTCCTTTGGTGCTCTCAATGTGAAAGCGGGATTGAAGTCCATTCCATCACAGAGACACACAAGGACTTTGGCTCTGCTTGGACGACAGCTTGTACCACGTGCGACTCGCAAAGATTAGGAAGGGACTCCACAGTTCATACAAGTGTCCAAATCGATGTTAGTGATGCTGGTTGGATCAAAAAATTAAGAAATTTTTTTTTTCAGGTTAGTTTCTTTGTGTCGTATTATAGGAATCAAATTATATAAAATATAAGAATTAAAATAAATAAAATTTTATAATATAAGAATTAAATTAAATAAAATTTTATAATATAAGAATTAAATTAAATAAATTTCTATGATATAAAAACTAAATTGAATACTTTTACATTTTTTTTTTGTTTAGCATTACATATGAGAATGTTGGTCGTTCTATAAGCTAAAACGAGAGTAAGAAGTGTATGAAAATGTTAAAACATTATAATTAAATGTAATTTTTACTTAAATATAAAGTGTATGAAAATCTTTTATTTGATTGATCTATTTATGCAATTCAAGAAAAAGTATATACTAAAATGACATTATTATATTAACTTTCCATTTTTATAAAAGTGTACGAACTAATTACACTACTTAATTACAAAAAAAAAAATCAAGTATAGTTACAAAAGGAATTTATTAATAGAAAGAACCAATGATCCACCTCTAGATCAATATAAAAAAATATTGAGCCATAATTTTCATGTATATGCTTATGATCAAAACATACATATACCCCAAAATTACTTGGATGAATTGAGCTGAGTCAAAATTTTTGCAGCATCTTTACTGTATTCACACTACTACCATTGCCTATTCTCTAGATCAGTTACAAAATAAGAAGAGAACAATTGATCACTTGACATTTTGATGTCAAAATAATAACATTTCATTAGCTAGTTACAAAAACAAGTGTAAGACCAAATTGTAGCAACAATTCAAACCACACAGCAAAACAACAACAGATTAACAACCTACAATATCCTGATATAACCACACAATGGATCATCGGGCATTTTTTATGCTTCCTTGTGTTGGCAAATCAGCAATTGATGAATTCGATCTACTGGTTTGCTTCTGTTATGCAATTTCCTGTGACAAAAGCAACAAAATAAGTGTTTTAATGGTAAAAGTAAGGCAATAATATTGTGAACACAATGCAAATAGTGTTCTTCTCACCAATAACTTCCTACTAGATATGAATGATGAATGATGTAAAATTGTAAAAGTAATCAATTTACTCTTGATATTATAGAGTTTTGTTAAATTTAGTCCATGTATTATAAAGTTTTGTTTAATATAATCCATGTATTATAGAGTTTTGTTCAATTTAATTTATTCATTTTGCAATTTTGTATAATTTAATTCCTATGATGTGGCATAGAGAAACTGATGCGGTAAAAAAAAATTTTGCCCAACAGATTAGCACCATATCAACATCACTAACGGTGAATTTAGATAGAGTTAGGTAAAAGGACTTAATTGTATATAATGTGGGTGCATGAACTGCATTAACTAATTCTAAGTAGAGAAATTAAATTGAAAAAAAAAGTACTATAATGCAGGGATTTGTGAGTTACTTTGACTTGAAAACAACAATCATTTAAGTCACGTAACGTTGATAGTAGTGTGTGTATATATTTATAATTTTGAGATATTTAATCTATAATCTATAATTTATAGTATAATATATATAATCATGTGAAAAAAGTTGAAATCATAAAGAGTGTAAGTGAAATTTATCTTAACAAATAAATTCGATCCTTATGGTCCATCCATATATCTTTTACTATTAAAATTATAAGACAACGATTTTAATTTTAAAATAAACTTAAATAAAAATATTAATTATTAATAGAATAATCTAATTGGGTCGGACCATATTTAAATAAAAAAATCATATAAATGCCGATCGAAATTGAGCCAAGCCTGCTGGCCCAATGGATAACCCGGCCCGTGTACACTTTTAAGTTGGACGAGTTATGAACGTGGAGAGTCCAGAACCTCTTCTTGCAACTCTTCCATCACAGGCAGCCACGTGTCCTGATTATGACTAAAACTTTCGACCATTCGGTGCAATCTCATTTCCCATTCAAAATCAAGCCACAAAAATCCATCATCTTCCTTTGTTGAAAGGTTCAGATTCCAAATATAATTTGTTTATGTCATCATTATTTAATATAAAAATGGGGAACGTCAACAATTTGACTGTTTGAGAATTTGTGTTATGAGTTGTTCAGCAGTATGGCCATAAACAGTTTAAGCATAGGAACATATATTCCTTGGCAAACCCAATTCAGTTTCAGGGTCAAATACGAGGCTTTTGGTGTCCTTAAGAAACTCAGACAAGTTTCCTTCTCAGTTCGATCAATGGGTTCTTTTGCTTCTTCTCAGAGACCCGACAACGTTAGAGGTATTTTCTTTTATTTGGATATGATCGTAAATTTTTTGAATTGATTCTTGTGAGATAGTAAGTTAGATTAAGTTCATTCCTCTATGAGTTCTATAACGATATGCTTCTTTTGGTCGAGTCTGCCTTCCATCTATAGGTGAAAAATTATGTATCACTGATAATTTTTAATTCGAAGTATCCCTGGCTGATGTCAAGGATTTCTATCACCTTTGCTTGGTGTGCATGTTCCATAAATGAGCATTAGGTGTGGCTGCATCTGTTGATCATCTTTGGTTCCGGCTGTGCAGTGTATTGCTTTTAGTACTAAGGGGAGTGTGGGGGTTGATGCCTCGGGAGGTCTTGGGAATCGGGAATGTTTTTTTGTTGTTTAGCTGGAAAGATATAGTAGTGAGAAAGCAGAACAGTGAAGTTCAAAGTGTGTGCTTCTTTTCCTTGAAACAATCTTCGCCGTGACAGGAAGAGGCTGGATTATTATTACCAGGAATGTGATACGTATCAGGTAATGGTACAGATGTGGGAGTGTGTTACACCTCTTTGCTAGTCTTTTGATACAATGGGGTTAAGCAAGAACAGTGGAGTGCGTCCACTTAGCTAATTATGACATGTGTAGAAAGGAACAGAAATGAAGAAGATTTTGCTAATGTCATCTAGCCATATTTGGTAAACAGCAGGGCAAACATGGTCCTCTGAGATCCTGATACTAGCATTGCTTTTGCATTGAGAACATAATCAGTCAACTTTGTGTTGCCAAGTCAAAACATACCTCTTAAAACTTCCTATTTAAAGACATTCTTTCCACAATATTGTATCAAACACTGTTAAAAAAGAAATATTCTGTGGTTTTACAGCTTTTGAGAGAAGACAGGTTGAGCTCGGCAAAATTTGGATCAATCTGTATAGGATTTGTAATTTGTGTTGAAGTGCTAACCACAGAGCAGATGTATGCTGGTTCAATATCAACTTGAACTGAACAATTTTATGCCTGGGCACAATGTTTTATTTGTCTCGGAGCCTCCCATAAGAAGTGATATTGATCTCATCTTCGGTTACAGTGCTGTAGATAAACACATTTCAGTATTTTGGTTGATGTGATCTTGGTCATGCCCTCCAGTACGCACTTGTTGGGTTGGAATATAAAGAACCTGGTATTGTCAAAGCTGTTCAGGAATGAAAAGAATTCTTAATGTACTGTCTTCTTGCAATGTAATTTTTGTTTACTGGAAGATTGATTTAGATTGGTTAGATTTATTGAATGAAGAAAACTTAAGCTCGAAAAGATTAGGATTGCCTGTTTTGGGCATACTCATCCTAGGTTTTAAGCTAAAATAAACTTTTTCTGCCATATGAGCTGACCTTCTTTCGTAGGACTAAATTCAAGAGATCAAAAGAAGAAACTAAATAGACATATGCTGAGGGACATGGAATTTCAATGGACTTCATGATAAAAAGGAGCGGTTTTAACACATTGAGAAATTTTTCTATAGGAAAAGCTATAAGAACTGGTCTTGCTTATTGTGGTCTATATCATATTCAGTTGTTATTGTTTTTATACTACTTTTGTTATTTGATAATACTTTTGAATTTGTGAACTGTATGAATAACTGTAATGCATAATAGTAATTGAATTTCATAATTTCTTACAAGGAAAAATTTAACAAAGCATCTTCTTTTCCTTGGTTTAAGTTGAACTTTAGGCCTCGGCCTGCTCCAATAGACCTATTACGGTTCATCCTGAAACCGAGGTGGTAGAGCTGTTGTTTTTTTTTTTTTTCTAATAGTACTAAAATTTTGAGGTTTATCAAAGCATCATTTTTTCCTTCTTGGATTTTGTGGAACTTGAGGCCTAGGCCCACCTATCTGACTTATTATGATACACAGTAAAGCAGAGATTGTTAGAGCATAAGTTAGTTTTTCAAACTCCACCATTTTTCAAGACACAGTATTTGGTAAAGTTTATATATGTTGTCATCAGCTTTGTACATAAAATCCTACTTGCTGTCTTATCTCTCTTCTGTTTCTACTTTGAACAACTGATATAATTTTAAATCACCTTTTCTGGGACTTATTTGGATGAATGGATGTTCTTATTTGTTTCTTGTCAACCCTGCATTGTAATTTTTCTTTTATTACTAAAAATCTGAATTGGGTTAGGGCTATTAGATGTTGATTGTCTGTCCTGTGCAGAGCCCAGTGCAGTTGACTATGTTTCTGTAAGTGATGAAGAATGGAAGAAGATGCTTACACCGGAACAATTTTACATTACTCGACAAAAAGGGACAGAGAGAGCTTTCACTGGGTATGTTCTATGGATAGAATCAGCACTGCTTTTCCAGGTTCAACTTCTGAAAAAGCTTTTTTCTTTGTAACATAATGGTCTGAACAATTTCTAAAAAATTTTTGCTAATCTGACAGATTATGGTCTTTGCATATTTTCTTTTCTGAGCTTCTGAGGTTTCCTCTTAGTACTAATCTATTGACAGCTGTTTCTTGGTCTTCTAAACATTTTATTTAGTTGTCCCACCTATGCAGGTGTCCTATATAATTTTTTGATGAATGACTTAAATCTTTTAATGATGTTCTTCTCTCCCTACAAAGTGGGTGGTGAACACTAGTAAATTGTGGAAAGACACGCACATGAGCATTTTTCCTACTTGTGGTGCAAATTAATTGGTGCCTAGAGAGTTTGTTTCCAAATTTCACTTCTTCTCAATGTGAAGTTTAAATTGTATGTAGTTGAGCTGACTTGGTTATTAAGCTGTTTCTGTGTCAATAATGCTTCATACTTTTGGAAAGCAATTGAGGAAGTTTGACTACATATAAATAGAACATATAGTATAGATGGTAGTGAAGATCTACAAGGGGGTTTGTTATAAATAGAGATGTAAATGACCTTGAACATATGGTCATTGTATGTGGCATCTGAACTCAATATTGTTCAATTTGGCATCTAAACTTTAAAACCCTTGTGCAGTTTGGTTGAATAACTGATGTATTAATCGATTTGCTAAACAGATAGGCTGGTTTGTTAGCTACAGAACAGTGCAGAGCACCATCTTACTAAACACTACATATAAGCATTTGGATGGCATGTGAAACCCATTTGGACTGGTAACCCGCCTGGATTGGAACACTTATTTCATGTGATTGATCAATTCAGGCAGTAAAATATCTGCTTGAGCTCCGAATCTATTGCATGCTGCAGACATACCACCCAACATCATTTGTGTATTTTTGTAGCTAACAAGGATGACTAGCTCTTATGTAGTCAACAGAAAGGCTTGTTAGTGCTTTTGGCAATTCTCTTATTCCATTTGTGCATCTAGCCACGTCTTTCTTTTTTCAGTTTTAAAGATCATGTTGCTAATTGATTATTGGTGTATGGGTCATTATATCTTATCTCTTTTGTTATCGCTCAAAAAGCTGCTGGGATGGTAGATGCAATGTCTGGATGGCCTTAAATCCTGCCAAGTCACATTCTAATGAGCCTGCATTATACACACTTAGTACCAGACATGGGAATCATTTAGACTGAAGGTGCTAAAATACTTGGCGGGCATCACATGATTGTTTTTTGTCCTTATCTGTACCGAACTGACAGCTATTGATATAATCATCCCCCCTTCTACTCCTAATTTGTTCTGTTTTCGTTTTTTCTATGGGCAGGGAATACTGGAACACAAAAACCCCTGGAACTTATCATTGCATATGTTGTGACACGCCTCTTTTTGAGTAAGTCCTCTGGTTTTGTTAGGAGTTTGTGAGGATCAAAATCAATTCAATTTTACAATATTTGAAACCCTTAGCAACCATGATCCTGTCCTCCAGATCATCGACTAAATTTGATAGTGGAACTGGCTGGCCATCATATTATCAGCCTATAGGAAACAATGTGAAGTCTAAATTAGATCTGTCAATGATTTTTATGCCTCGTCAAGAAGTTCTTTGTGCTACTTGCGATGCTCATCTTGGCCATGTCTTTGATGATGGACCTCGACCTACAGGAAAGCGTTACTGTATCAATAGGTAAGCTTTTTCTTATAATACCAGGTTGCATCTAATGTTATATACAATTATTTTCACGGACTTCATCTTAACTATGGTTATTTTGCAGTGCTTCCCTGAAACTGAAACCCAAGTAGGAAACAGTACTAAGCTTGCAGTTGCAAAGCAGAGATGAGACACTTGGGATTGAGAAAACTGAAATAATATTAGCTTTAGTGGCTTTGGTGTATCATGTGCAATATTAATAACGAGTAATAGCAAATCACTGTATAAAATCGGAGGATCTGAGCCTTTTTATGAAGTATATAATTTTTAAATAATGAATTATCTTTGTAAAAACTATTTCTTATGTTATTGAACTAAAATGCTAAGTAGGATTAAACTATTCAAAGTTGAAACCTAACTATTTGAGAATGGAGAGTTCCAGCTTGGGTATTTGAGGAATGAAATGTAAGAGCAAATGAGATCAAATGATGGATGCAAGAAGTGTAAGAAGTAAAGGTAAGCAGGTAAGGGTTCACAGTAGTTTTAATTTGTGAGACGCTTTTCTTTGGGATAAAATCGTGTGTCCAACGGATCAAAGGCGGATAATATCTCATAAGGATAGCAGAGAGCACCGGTCGGTTGCAATAGTGCAATCATTTGGAACCGATGTCGGTGGTCACAGTCGGCTCGGTTATTTGGTGTTGGTTTCGAAGGTCGGTTTTAATCGTCAGTTTTGAGTGCTTCACGGTTCGGTTGCCCATCACACTTCCTCCCCACCCGAGCCAATAGAAAAACTGAGGGGGAGGGGTGAAATTTCATTTTTAACCTATTTAAGCTCTTTTTGTCTTCTTTTAACTTTTTTTCCCTTCCTCGATTTTTGTATTCACTCATCAAATCAGTCCTTTTTTTTTTTTTTCCCTTTTAAAACCCTAAAAACCTTTTTGGCTTCTTCCTTGGTCCTCATCAATTGCTGTCGCCGACCCCTTGCTATCGTTGCCATCCTCCTCACCAATCGCCGATCGTCTCTTGCAGTTGCTGACTTGCTGTCATCTTCCTTTTGTTCAAGCCTCAAGATATATTCAATGTTGAAGAATTGAGTAGTTGACAGCTTCAAATTTTTGTATTTTCATGGGTTTTGTGATTTGTGGGGCTCTTGTTGTGATTTTCGTTTTTGTGTATGTGAATTGTGAACACTAATGACTGAACAATGAAAGATGGTCTTCCCTGTCCCGATCTCTCGGTTGTGCTCCAGCCTCCAACAGTCTAGCTTATTTAGAGAAAATTGATTCTTGTCTCATGTCTATTATTACAACATGAATTAGAGAATATTGAACTTGATTTTTAGTTATTTAGTTTATTTTCTTTATTAAATATTTTTTACATTAATACTTACAACATGAATTAGAGAAAATTGAACCTGAATTTTAGTTATTCAATTAATTTTCTTTATTAAATATTTTTTACATTAATACTTACAACATGAATTAGAGAAAATTGAACCTGATTTTTGGATAATGAAATATACATTTTTTTAATATCTTTATGTAAAGAAATATAAAGTTAAAATTTAGAAATAAATTTGGATTTTATATTATTATTCCTTTTTAAACTCTTAAGTAACTATTATTTTTGTATTTTATTAATTAAGATCATAAAAATAAAAATTTTTATTCATGTTTAAGTTTTTATATAATTCATAACATACTATCATTGACCAAATTTAATTCATAACATACTATCAATGACTAAATTGATGCTTGCATTGATTTTTTTTTTCCCAAGAAAATTTGTTTTATTTGCAAGTTCCAAAAAAAAACTTAATCAATAAATCATAGAAATGTTTAGGTTTTGACAAATAATTTCATGTTACATCCTCATTAAGTTAAGTTCTATGTATCCAAAAATTAACATGTGTATAAGAGTCAATTTTTTTGTTAAATTAATACGACCCAAAAATCACATGTTCAACCTCTTATAATAGAAATGAGACATGAGTCATATGAAGGGCACATCAATCAAAGAACAAATTGAAGATATTAATCCAAAAACAAAAATGGGATATCAACCATTATATTAAATTTTTTGTTTTCCATATTCATAAATCAAAATTAATTTAGAAAATGTTTAAGGATTTAAATCATTCATATTATGCTCCATTAAAGTATGACAAATTAGAAATGACATGGTTTAGGTTAGAACATAGAAAGGCATTTTTAATCTTCATGATTAATACTTACAATATTAATATTAATAATGAAATATACATTTTTTCAATATATTTTTTACTTTTTTTTTGTTTATGCATAATACTATTATTCTTCTTCACTTTAGCATACCAAATTTACTTATATGATGATTTTTTTTTTGTAGATGTCAAATGAAATTAAGGACAATATAAATTTGGCAACCAATGATTCAACATCTACACCTCAAGTTGATGCAAGTGCAATCAAAGGCAATGCAAGAAGTGAAGCAATAAGCTCTAAACCGCAGAAGCAAAAGGAACCATCAAAGACGTCATCGCTTGTGTGGGATCACTTCACAAAATTTGTTGTTGAAAAAGGTAAACATAAGGCTAGATGTAATCATTGTGATAAGATTTTATATGCTGATACAAAAAAAATGGAACATCTTCTTTAAATAATTATATTAAGGTTTATCCAAAGTTGAAAATACTCTGTGCTAGTGAGGAGAGTAATCAAATGAAATTAGTTTTTTCATCAAGAAGAGATGGGTCATTGGGTAGTTGAAAGTTTGATCAGGATGCAATTAGGAGGAGTTTAGTTGAGATGATCATTATAGATGAGTTGCTTTTTAAATTTGTTGAAGCGAAAAGGTATAGGAAACACAAGAATGAAGCATGTCTTAGATTTCATATATCATCATGATGGATTGTTGCTAGGGATTGTTATAAGGTTTATGCTGATGAAAAAACTCATATGAAAAAATTTTTGAGATCATGTTTTAGTAAAATATGTCTCACCACAGACACATGGACTTTAGTACAAAAAATTAATTATTTGTATCTGACAACTCATTTTATTGATAAAGATTGGAAGTTGCAAAAAAAGATTTTGAACTTTTTATCCCATTACTAGTCACAAAGGTCAGGCTATTAGGAAGGCAACTGATAGATGTTTGGTACATTGGGGGATTCAAAAGATTTTTTCTATTACTATTGATAATGCTAGTTCCAATGATGTTACAATAGGACATTTAAAGAAAAAAATTAATGTTGCTAGAACTAGTATTTTAAGAGGTAAATTTTTTAATATGAGATGCATTGCACATATTGTTAATCTTATTGTGATTGAGGGGTTAAAGGATATCAATGATTCAATTGCTTGTGTTAGATCAGCAGTGAGATATATTAAACAATCTCTTTCTAAATTAACCACGTTTAAGGAGTGTGCTTCTAGTACAAGAGTAGATAGTAAGTGTTTATTGAGTTTGGATGTGTGTACCAGATGGAATTCTACTTTTTTGATGTTAGATATAGCTGTGAAATTTGAAAAGGCTTTTGCATTATTTGAATATTGTGTTAACAGTTACAGAAGTGAACTATTGAGGAATGGAGGTAGGGTGGCTAATGATAACGATTAGGCAACTGTTAAAAGGATTTCTCTTTTTTGAAAGAGTTTTATGATATGACTATGAATGTTTCAGGTACATCTTATGTCACTGTTAATTTTTTTTCTTGATTTTATTTTTTATATATATGGCACTTTGATTGACTGGCAAGTAAGTGATGATGTCAATTTGAAGTCTATGGCAATGAGAATGAAAGCTAAATTTGACAAGTATTAGGAGAATGTGGAAAAAATGAATTTGATGTTGTACATTGCCTCGATTCTTGATCAGAGAAAAAAGCTTGCTTATGTTGAATTTACTTTGCATGATATGTATTCTCTCGAGCAAGCTTTGTTGATGTTTTCTTTGGTGAGAAAAACAATGGATGAGGTGTTTCAATGTTATAAGAATATGTTGCAACCCCAACCTCAATGTCATGTTAGTGAAAGTGGTCAAGAGTCTCAAATGTCAATGAGACAAGTCACTGGTGGTGAAGGTGGACATGGTTGCTATTATTTCAAGTGGCAAGGCCTTAATAACTACTAAGGAGAGATTGGGCACTTTTAAAAGGCATTGGTTAAACAGTGGCTTAGAGGAGCAGCAATTGGAATTGGAAAAAAATTTATCTGAGCCGTTGGATGATGATGCTAGTGAAGATATTGACTTTGATGTTTTCATGTGGTGGAAACTCAATCAGTATAGGTTTCCTATATTTGCTGTTATTGCTCGTGATGTATTGGTGGTTCCCATATCAACAATTGCTTCAAAATATGCTTTTAGTACCAGTGGACGTGTGCTTGATGCATATAGGAGTTCTTTGACTCCTAAGATCGTGCAAGCACTTATTTGTGCTCAAGATTGGTTATATGGCAAAGCACGTGGTGATCCGGAGCAGCTTGAGGATGATTTGGACGAGCTCGATAAACTTTATTTTGGTAATTATTTCTTTGTTTTTTAGTTCTTTGTTTAATTTACCATAATATAGTATCTTTTTTTCTCAATTCATTTCTTTGTCTCTTTAGTTCTTTGTTTAAAAATTTTACCATATTTGTTATTTTATTTTTTAGATTTAACAAAGATTACATTAGAAGCCATACGTGTGATTGAGGCTGGATCTAACTTTGACTCTGACTTTGTGTAACATGTTATTCCTATAGACTATTTTCACTTTTCAGGTAATATTATTCATAAGTGTTATGCAGATTTACATTAATAATTTATTTAGATTATCTTAACATAATCTTTTATACTAATTATTTTATATTTTAATATTTTTAGGAACATGTTTTGAAAAATTGCTGCATTGGAGTTAGAGGTTCGAGCCTCCGAGGTCCATCAAATCTATGTTTTGAATTTTAGTAATTTATGTTGTCTCACTTTTGGTTGTGTAACTTCTAACTTTTATGAATTTGCAGTGTGTACAATTTATTAATTTATATTCTATTTTTCAGATTTAAAGTAATTGTATTGCATAAATTACTAAATTGCATTGCATATTATGTATAATTTATGAAAATCTTTTTCCCTAATCTTTTCCATTTTATTTAATATTCTTGTTAGCCAATTTAATATATGATATTAATTGCTTCTTTTTAAAAAATAAGTTATTGATTGGACATTCTTATAAATAAATAATATCGTGTTTATTGATTTTTATTAAAAAAATTATATAGTGTTTAATTATATAATTAAAAATAAATCATATGGGTTGGATTACTTATTTAAACAATATGAGTTTGATTTCAATTATAGAAATGGACTTGACACAAATTTAAGCCCAAACCTAATACAAATTTTTTCATGATTTTAACATTTTTGGGCCATTTAAGCCCAAGCTCAAGTTAAGTCCAATCCACCTTCCAATCGACGAAAACCGAGGTTTGTTTCGGTTGGCCAATCTTTCCTTATGACTGGTCGGTCTTGGTCGGTCATAAGGAAAATCAGTTTTGGTGGTTTTGGTTTCTCTTGAAACTGACCGAAACTGACTGATGCTCACCTCTGATAGGGGATAGTGTGAACCATGACACTTGGTATCAGAGCTAACTTTGATTACTAGTGATGTGTCATTGAAGACAGTGGGTCCTTGTTAAGTGAGAGAATACATCACAGTCTTAGTGTGGAACCATGTAAATCGCACATCAAAGGGATATGCTCTTAACTGGTAAAGTCATAAATCTTCCATCGAAAAAAAGCTCTTAAAGGGTAGCTAATGGAAGATGTCATAATCTTATAAAGAAATCAAGAATTTTATATCAATTGTGTACTAAAGTGATTTTTGGCATTTAAGAGTTTACACCGATTCAAAAGTTTTTCTTTTTATGAGACAAAACGTTAAGACTAATAATTCAAAACATAGAATACTTCATATGGTGGGGTGGATACTATGAAATTTCAAAAGTGATATCTCTAAATTGTTATGATTGTCTGCATCACCGCAAATTACTCCTGTCAAAAGTATCTTCTTCCTTTATTTTTCAAAAGAACTTTGCAGCAAACTTTGAATTGCCTTTAAGGTCAAGGCAAATAATTGTAACGTGAAAGGAGCTGTAAACGATCTTTCTGTATAAAGTCCTTAGTTTTAATTTACAAAATTATTATTTAATACATAAACAACGTAATTTAAAAATTTTATAACAGATTTAGTCACATGTCACATATTCATTTATAGATTTATATATGATGTGTTATTAATATATAAATTTTATACATTAATTTTTAATCAAATGTTGTCATTTCATTAATAAATAGTTTTAAAATTTTTAAAAATAAATTAAGAGTATATATTTTAATTTTTTTGAATTTTTATTATAATACAGTTATAAGATGATACTTTATGTGATTAAGTAATAGTGTATAATATATATATATATATTGATAATATTATTAAATATAAATTCACTTTAACTCAATGATATATAAAAAATACTTTTAGAACTACAAAACCCTTAACAAGCAATTATGTAAAACAAGTTACCGAATACCAAAAACCCTTGGAATGGCAATTTTTCTATTATTTGAATAATTATTTAAGTTATGATTTATATATTTAAAACAACAATAAATAAGCTTATATGGAAAATATAAAATTAAAATTAGTATAATACCCTTTGTAAGTGAGAATCATTATAATTAAGATTTACATTAGAAGCTTACAACTAGAAGCTTGCCAGCGCCTCATGTTCTGTCACTTCCTTTTTGACTTGTAATCTTTCTTCAAGCCTAAGTTTCAACTGTTCTAAGTTAATCCAATTAAGAGATAATTACACCAATGTATGTTACAAATATTTAGTAAATATTTTAATTTTTATATTAAAATCAGCCAAATCTTACTCCCATCTCTATTCACCCTGCAATGAAGTAATATGTCAAACCTTAAAAGCATTTTTTAAGGTGTCCCGATAACAATAAACCAAACAACAGTGAAAACAATTAAATTATCAAATTATAATTATAGTGATTTTTCACTAGCTGTTCACCCTTGTTTTTGAATTGGTCAATCTAAATCGGAAGATATCAAATAATTAATTGAGGTTAGGTCACAACTTGGAAGTTATCTCTCAAATTTTATTCGTTTCAATCAAAATTAGGTCAGATATCATGCCATTTTTTAATAAAGTTTTTCCTAAGCATTTAATATATTTATACGTTAATTGTTAGACTTAGATTCATCTATAAGAAGATTAATTTAAATTTAAAATAATACTATAAGATATAAAAAGAAGTAACTCCTTTTGTCGAATTTTTTTATTATTTTTCCTTTTTTTAATGCTCCCAAATTATATATTTTCCATTTTTTAACTCTTAACACGTTTATACTTCAATTCTAAAATTTTTACTTTTTAATATTAAAATCACAATACATTAATTTATAACAAATTATTATAATAAGTTAAATTTTTTTTTAGTTTTCGTAAAAATCAAATAAAAAATATATATATTTGTTTATTTTATTTAACAAATACCAATTCAATTGAGACATCAACTCTTGAGCTTTGCAAGAGCCAAGAGCTAAAGTTGGAACCAACAACAGCTCCAAGCTATGTTCTCTTGTGTAGTCGAATTTGATTTGGTCCTTTTTGGATATCTTCTTGTTCTTCTGTGGGATTCTCTCGCCCGCATGGCCTGCCTTTTTTTTTCGTTCTTTTTCTTTCTGCTTTTTATGGCTTGAACTTAAACCATAGGATAATTCAATCTCGCAAATCTTACTCTCTTCTAAGATTTGAATTTAGAATTTTTAAACAAAATCTCATACTTTAATTATTAAAATATTTTCCTTTCTAAAGCTTTAGTTAGGGTATTTTTACTTGGAATGTTTTTATTTTTATTTTTATGGAAATGATGATTTTTTTTGGGTGAATAATGGGGATGTTTGATTATTTTTAATGCAATATAAAGAACAAAAAATGATCAAAATACTCACCAAGTTTTTATATTTATGCATTTTGTCTAATTTAATCTCTATACTCAAAATCGAAATATTTTAGTTATTTGATTTTGAGAATTACTCTAATTTCGTCTATTCCTTTAACGACATCCAATTTTACTGTTAAAAGTGATGATGTTAGCCTTGACATAGCGCTTTTAGTAACGTGGCACTTTTATGATGACGTGGTAGTGCCATGTGACACTAATGTGATGACGTGGTAGCAAAGGTGGATCCAAAATTTTTTTGAGTGGTGTTATAATTAAAAAAATTTCTCAATCCAATATTTATTAAGAGAATAGTTAAATCAAATTCAACATGACTTTACTTAAAAAATTATTGAGTACCATCATTAGTAAAATTATGTTATTGTTGCCCAAAAATTGAGTCTTGTGAGATAATTTTTTACATTTTAAAATATTTTTTCATGACTTATTTATGCAAAAACCGATTAAATATTACTACTCATTTCTCATTAGCATAAACTAAAATATTAGAATTTAATAAAATATGATTTTGCGTAGTAAATTATCAAATTCAACAACTAACAATTTGACAAATTTCTATTCATTGATCAAAACTAAGTGTAAGTATCTACAAATCATGTAAAGTTAAATACAAAAATCAATAAAAACTAATGGACTTTTGTGTGATTTTGATCAACACTTAAAGAGGTAAGGGTATTTTACCAAAAAAAAAAAAAAAGCTCTCAACCAGCCACCTCGCGATTGGCCAC
The DNA here is from genome assembly GCF_053813885.1 of Theobroma cacao. Lineage (NCBI taxonomy): Eukaryota > Viridiplantae > Streptophyta > Magnoliopsida > Malvales > Malvaceae > Theobroma > Theobroma cacao. The sequence continues at coordinate 10,775,736 of NC_142645.1, forward strand.
TACACGGCCGACAATGCTCCCTAAGGGAGCTTGAGATTTAGGGTGTGCGGCCAAATCTTGCACTCCCTTGGGAAGATCGAACAAAATCTGGCATTCCATAAACAGATTCGATCGTGGGGTGGTTGGCCGACGTAAGGGAGTGCCACCAACCGGTTAGAGAGAAAGGAAAAGAGTTGAAAAAAAGAAAGACATTTTAGATATTTCACGTTTAGATATTAACATTGTTTACACATTTGGGGCGCAGTGTCCATTTGAAAATTAAGAGGCCTGTGTGTAATTATAATTAAAAGTTGAGGGAGTCAGTGTCTTTTACCCTTAAATAAAAAGTAAAATGGGTAATGGTTGAATAAGTCTAAAAGAATAGGTATTTGTAAATTATGAAAGTTGTAATTAAATCAACTTATTTTGCCAATTTGAGTTCAACTCAAGTTAAAAACTAAGTCAAAATAGAATATAAAAACTTCATCCATTCCCTGAAGTGAATGCAACATTAATCACTATTATAATAATACATTTAACCACTAGAAATGGATTAATACTTTTACCTTCAAGAGGTACATGGATACCTTTACTCGCCAAAGGTGGATGGATATCTTTACCTACCAAAGGTGGATGAATAACTTTACCAACCAAAAATGAATAGATAACTTTATCTATCAGAAATGGATGAATACTTTTACCCACTAGAAATAGACAAGTAATGAAGAGATATAAGGAAAAGACAAAAGTGGATAGAATAAAAAAATATAAAAAATGTTTGCCATTAATGTGGCATGAAAGGCCATTTGTCATGAGCTAACCTTGTATCAAACTATGATAGGGTAGAGTTGTCTATAGGATAGGAGTGAAATATAAGTGACAATAGAAGGTTTTTGGTATTCTAAGCTCAAAATCACTTTGGACAACTTCTCTCTCTTGTTTTTTACTGTTGGAGAGATTTTAAATACTTGTAAAATCAATTTTGACAGTTGAAGACAAAAACTAGCCATTTCTAGCTGTTATTTTGTCTTCTAGTGCTCAATTCAAGTTTTCTAACAGAATGATCTTAGTTGACTAACTGCGCTCTTAGTCGGCTAAGTCGTTTTTGTCTTTTGATCCCAGTTTCTAGCAATGAGCACTTAGTCGACTAACTTCCTTCTTAGTCGATTAAGTTGTTTCTGTCTTGAAGTCCAGATTTCTGGCAGTAGGCTTTTAGTCCACTAACTTAGTTCTTGGTCGACTAAGTCTTCTTTGTCTTTCAATGCTCTTGAGCCCGCCAACTTCTAATTTGAATTTTAGCTGACTAATACCCTTCATTATCCAACTAAGAGGCTTCTGTTTTGTCGATCAATTGTAGCTTCTTGTTCATATGATTTTTTATATGAGCCTTTGAATGATTAATTTATTTTTGGCATACAATTTTTGTCCTGCACACTCAAGTAGAGATATTAGACATAAATGAATGTGAATGTTTTATTATCATCAAAAACTAATGGAGTCAAAATTCTCTATCTTTTATTTTTTATGATGACAAAACACTCTTAGATTAAGAGTGCAATGTCTATGTTCAATATGAATACTTCAAATCTTTGTCTGTAATGAGTTGCTCCCCTTTAGTCAATGCATCTAGTTTTCTTTACATAATATTCAACAAAACCAAAACTGAGCATCACACACATAAATTAAACATGAAAATCTATTTAACTTTATTTAACTTAGTCTTCCTTCTTTCCTTTTTGGCCATCATTAAAATAGATATTCAAAACTCTCCTTTAATGAGTGCATCTAGATTTTTCTTTAATCTTTAAATCAGACTTTAATAAATAAGAATCATAAGCACTCATATACTTAAGTCATACAAGCTTATAGATATAGTTCAATAACTTCAAGAGTCAAACTTGTGTCTATGTAAGAACAAATGTATGAGAGTTAAATCATTTCAAGAAATTGTCAAAGATTACTCAAATAATGTTCAAGCAAATTTAATCATTTTGTCATAATAAAAACTATAATAATTTTAAAGCTAACAATCTCTCCCTTTTTTATATGACAAAACTATGAGCATAATTTGCATTTGAAATGATTTAATTTTAATTCCTTACGATATCAATGACAATGATTGACTCCCCCTTAAGAAATCATAAGCTCAAGAAAAATTGTTAGAGATCCTTAATCGATCAAACATTACGAGAGAAATCATGAGCCTAGAATAAATGAGCATTCAAATGGATATTCAATTTATTTTCGTAATACTCAAGTATTCATGGAGCTAAAAGAGTATGAGTATTTGAATAAATGTTCAACATATGCATCAAATACTTATATTTTCAAGAAGTGTTTGCAAAGTAGTTCCTAGACATGTCTAAGGTATCATTAGTCTTCAAGTATTATTCTCAATTATCATCAAGTATTATCAATCATCATCAAGCATTCATTATTTATTCTCAATATCAATCAACCAAGTAGTATTAATCAAGCATTTCCAAGAAATTTCCTAAAAATAGCAAATTAAAGAGAAAAAATATCATTATTAAGCATTTTTAACAAGTATTCTTCCAAATCAATTTCAAGCGGTCATTCATTCAAGTCATTTTAAAGCAAGCATTGCAAGATGTATTTTTCAAATTATATATGAAATTGTCAATTTAAAGAGAACTTTCACAAAATGCATATCATTATTAATGAAGCATGACTAAAGCATTTTGCATTTATTGCAATCATGTATGAAAGTTATGATCAAATAAGCACAAACATGATTATAAGAAATAACATGGCTATCTTCCTTAATCATGATTCAAATTTTGTTCATCAAAATGCAGGCATGAGTTCAATATAGACATATACCTATTGAAAAAATATATAACCATTGAAGTTCAAAGTACATGCAAGTTCTCAATAATTCATGACTCATGAGTGATATCAATTGTTATAGAATATTGAAAGTAAAGTACTCAACTCATGAATATATTCAAAGTGAACATTCAATCATCAATGAATACCAATGATCAAGATTCAAGAAAAAGATATTTAATCAAAGCACATTAGGCATTCATTGCTAACTAAAGCTATAAGCCATATTTTATTTGACATGTTAAGTTGTTTATGGTGACCTATAAGCTAAAGTTGGATGCACACAAAATCTTTAGATCATGTAAACGTTAAGGCTCAATGAAGACATAGTTAACATTTAAATGAATATTCAAAATAAATTTCAACTATGTCAACTCACAATATATGCCATGATCAAACTTGACAATTACATTCATGTTCAAATGCATAGCTCAAGTCAAGTTTTAGACTTCAAACCTTAAGGTCAAGCATAAAGAAAAATCATATAATCAAGTGTTTTGACCAATATAGTAGATGAACCAAAAATATTTTCATTAAGTTCAATGAGTTCATTCTAATCGAATAAGTATGCATAATCAAGAAATCAATTTTGAAATAATCATTTGAGCACAAACGTAAAATATATTTCAAGAATTGTTCCTAAATTAGCATTTGAACATTTCAATTTTCATGAGAAGATATTTTCTATATATGTACATGAAAATCCAATCGGATTAACAAATTTAAGCATTGATGAACAATTTCTCATATTTCTATTTCATTCCTATCCTTTGAAAAAGTGTTTGAGCTTAGCTTTGTACATCTTAGATCAGCTAGGTGATCAATTGTACTTCATCTTTTCTTCATTTCTTGATTACTTAGAGTGTGCAAGGCACTTTAAGGGGTTGATCAAGCTTAGGTTAGCTTGGTTGTTGTGGTAGGTTCTAACTTAGCTTTAGAAAAGTTAGTATTATGTTTTGATTGATCTTGTGAAAAACCATTGTTAAAGGTTATGGTTGAGCCTTTGAAAAACTATTTTGGGTTTTGGTTGATCCCGTGAAAAATCATTGTTAAAGGTTGTGGCTGAGCCTGTGAAAAGCCATTGTAAAAGCTTGGTGGAAGTTTGGAAATTCCACTATTTTTAGTGATTTGGTTTGAAAAATCCTTGGTTGAACAATCAAGGTAGTGGTTGTAGGTTTTTGATCGAACCATTATAAATCTTTGAGTATTGTCTCTTCTGTTTTATTTTTCATTTTCATTTTTTCTTAAGTCGTTCTTTCATCTTGCTTCAAATTTTTCATCATTGACCTTCAATTTGCCCCAATTCGAACTCAAGTTTAGTAAGAACCAAAAGTGTTATTCACCCCTCTCTAGCACATTTATTTGTGACCAACACAAGGTTTTACCCAAATACTTGATATTGATTAAGAAGAGATATATTCTATTGTGGTGGATGCAATTATATTTCTATATTTAGTTAGCTTGGCAATATATGAAAGAATTGAAATGCATTTGATAAATGTAGCTACAACCTATTTATATGACTTATTTGATATCGATATCTATATAAAAATTGTTGAAAGATTTAAGTTGCTTGAAGTACGTATACAATTTTTGAGAAATTTATTCGATCAAATTAAATAAATTTGTATATGAATTAAAATAATCTAAATGCATGTGGTATAATTGTCTTAGTGAATATTTGTTAAAAGAAGGCTATAAAAATGATCCTATATGCCTATATGTTTTATAAGAAGATTTGAATATGAATTTGTTATAATTGTTGTTTATATTGATAACTTGAATATTATTAGGACTCCTAAGAAGTTAATAAAAGTTGTGGGTTACTTAAAGAAAGAATTTGAGATGAAAGATTTTAGAAAAACAAAGTTTTGTTTGAGTTTTCAAATTGAACACTTTACAAATGGAATTTTTATCCATTAATCGAATTATATAGTAAAAGTGTTAAAATGGTTTTATATGGATAAAGCACATCCATTGAGTTCACTAACAACGTTATATAAGGATAATACCACTTACATAGCTCGATTAAAGGAAGGATACATTAAATGCAATGAAACAAAACATATTTAGCCAAAATTCATCATCATTCATGATCTCCAAAAAAAAGGTAATATTAGTGTTCAACAAATTTATTCAAGTGACAATTTAGCAGATTTATTCACTAAAGCCTTTCGTACTATAACGTTTGAAAAGTTAGTATAAAACAGTGAAATGCATCGTTTTAAATATCTTCAATAATGCAGTTATCATTGAAATAAAATATGTACTATACTTTTTCCCTTTATCAAGATTTTTCCCATTGGGTTTTTTTGGTAAGGTTTTTAATGAGGTAATATTTCAAAAGCGTATTCTTGAAACGAATTATGTATTTTTTTTCTTTCATTTGAATTTTTTCTCATGAATTTTTTTCCTAATAAAATTTTAACGAGAGATATTCTTAGTACAATGGACATTCAAGGTGAAGTAATATGAATATGTGTGAATGCTCATTATGTTATGACGTAAGAAATTCAAACCAAGTCAAATAGGGCAACAGACGAGACACACTTTTAGATTTAATTATGTATATCTAGATTTGATTATAAATTAAATTGGATTAAAATTAAAATTTAAGAGGTTATTAACCTATAAATAGACACCTCATTTTATTTGTAAATACACAATTGAATAAGATCTATCTTACTTTATTAATATTTTTTTTTCATAATTGTTTTTTCAGTTTATATTTCATAATAGTACTCCTTTTGTCCAATTTTTTTGTTTATTTTTCCTTTTGAATGCTCCCAAATTATAAATTTGTCCATTTTTTTAACACTTTTGTATTTCAATTTTAAATGTTGTATCTTTTAATGTTAAAAATCGGAAAACATTAATGTATAAAAAATTAGAATTATAATAAGTTGAAACCTTTTTTTAAGTTTTCATAAAAATCAAATAAAAATAAAAAATAAAATAAAATATACATACATACTTACGTACATATATGCTTATTTATTTCTTTTATTTAACAATACAATTTGAGACATCAACTCTCGAGCTTTGCAAGAGGTAAAGTTGGAACCAACAACAGCGCCATGCTTATGTTCTCTTGTGTGGTCCAATATGATTTGGTTCTATGTGGTTATCTTGCTGTTTATTCCGTGGGATTCTCTCGCCTGCATTGGGGAATCCAATAAGAAAGTAAAAGTAGTCTGTAACATCTATAACATAATATAAAAGGTGGACCCAAGGCGGCTTCCAAACTTGGCCACGGTTTTGTGGCTTCTTTTATTGGCATGTGGCTAATTTAGAATGATTGATTTAGAAAGAATTTTAAGATATTTTTTGAGGGACCGGTTGCATTTAAGATTATCAACAAGAGAGTTTTTTTCTTTAGCTTCATAAGGGATTTTTCCTCTCATTCAGTGATGATGTTTTGGTTCATCGAAAATTAAAGTTAACAGGGCCTCCATGAATTGAGAAATATATATTTTTTATAAAATAAAATATTTAGATTGATATTTGTGAATTTCATCCGAATTTGAAGTGAAACAAATTTTTAATTTTTAATGAAACATGATAAAAATTACAAGGTGAATTAATTTTAAATAATTATAAAAACATAAGATAAAAAATATTAATTAAAATGATAGATCATTTGGAAAATTTCATCATTAAAACTAAAAAAATTTTAATAAGTATCATTAATATTCATTTTATTTTGACTTTCAAAAAAAATTATTTTATTTTAATAATTTTATTGTATGAATTATGTAACTTATCAATAATTACTTTTAAAATATTATGTTTTCTCAATATGAATTTGATTTCCCGAATCATATAATTAACAAAATATGATTATATCAACATTAGACATATTAAGATATAAAAAATCAAAATTTTTTTAAAAAAATTTATTTAAATAAAAAATTTTACTTAATAAGAGATGAGAAAATATTTAAAAAAATAATTATCTTTAATTTATTATTATAAGTATTATTAATAATATTTTTAAATTTAAAATTATTTCTCTTTAATTGTTATTATTATTATTTATAATATTATATAATTTAAAAATATTTTTAATAAAAAATTCAACACCCACGGTAAACGAAACACCACTCTAGTACTAATTATTCAGGAGGAAAACAAAACAAAACAAAAGACAACTCTCGTACGTGAAACGAGGGAAAACTTTTATATTGGCGAAAATGTCTATGCTAGATGACGCAAGCAAATGCGTTGCAGCAGCCTCCTCTGTTGACTTTTGGGTCAGTGACAATTTAAAGAGGAAGAAATGAGTGGACCCAGTGACGTAAGCGGTGGCATTGGCATAGGCCCCTTTAGTATAAAGAAAGACAGAAGGCCTTAATGGTCGAGAGATAATAAAGTAAAAACTTTAACAAAAAAAACAATAATTCTGAATTTTCGAGATATTTGTTTTGGGGAGTTAATTTCCAGATTTGTCAGGAAAGTTACGGAAAGACCCAACAACTCTCAACCTTTTCGTCTATAAATATACTCTGATAAACCCTTCAGTTTCAGACATCTCAAAGCAAAAACCAAACCAGGGCTTCTTTAGTCTCAGTTGAGTTCAATCTTTGTTTCAGTATGGCAGACGAGTTGGTTTTGTTGGATTTCTGGCCAAGTCCATTTGGGATGAGAGTGAGGATTGCTTTGGCTGAGAAAGGGATAAAACATGAGTACAGGGAAGAGGATTTGAGGAACAAGAGTGCTTTGCTTCTTCAGATGAATCCTGTTCACAAGAAAATCCCTGTTCTTATCCATAATGGCAAGCCTGTCTGTGAGTCACTCATCCAGGTTCAGTACATTGATGAGGTTTGGCATGATCAAGCTCCTTTGCTCCCTTCTGATCCTTACCAAAGAGCTATCGCTAGGTTCTGGGCTGATTTTGTTGACAAGAAGGTACTTTCTTCTCTTTCTTTTTACTTCTTTTTGGCAGGAAGTTTCCTTGATTTGGTCTGACAGACTTTGAATTTCGGGGGGCTTGTTTCTTTGTTTCTTTTTAACTGTCTAATCTGTAAGCACTGTTCTTGGTTTTATAAGATTGTTGACTGCTGGTGCTGGTATGATAACTTTGATCTATGGGCCGATTTGATTTGACATTCTCTGTGTTTTAGTTGTTATTTTTTTTCCCTTTCCCTTGTTTGGGTAATTTTGATAATTAGAAGTAAAATCAAGCCAAGTTTCAAGCTACTTTGGTTAGTTTTAGTCAATTTAAAAAATTTGATGTCATTGGTTTAAATTCAATTATGCTCATGCAGAGATAAGTCGATTATTTTGATATATCTCTAAATAATAGTGATTGGATCACCAACTTTTATGCTAACATTCAAATTGGGCTTACGTAACTTGTCAAATCTTACTCTAGGTCTAGTTGATGATGATGATAGCTACGATTACTGCTCTTATAAAGATTGCATTTGGTTTTGGTTACCCCCAATTCACAATGGAGACTAGAGCAATCGTTTACTTTGATTTTTTACTTGTTTTTGGTACATATGAGAGGTAAAGGGGAGTGGGGATTTCGATCTTAGATCTTCATCCTTCCGAGGATTGTAACAATCACTAGGCCTAGCTTGAGTTGTTGCTTTTAAAAATTAACACTATTATTATGTTGATATTTTGTTGTTTAGAATCATTTCATTGTAGGTTCCTTGTTGAGGAAGAATAAAAATGTTGAGATAGTGACTTTCTAGGAACCTAGGCTTCATGACTAATTCTCACCTGATAATATATATATATATATTTCCACTTGTTTATTCCAATTCTTGTTGTTTCTTGTTGAAATCGTCAGCACGGTTTGTCTCATTAAACGCTTTAGTCTTCAATTGCCCAATCATCCCATTAATAATTGTGATTAGCCATTACTTTTATGGCTCTATGAGTTTGTTTTGTTTTGAGTTTTTGTCATTTTGCTCAATAATTAGAACCTGTTAAGCCTAAATTATTGTTTAATGAAATGCAGATATACGAACTTGGGAGGAAAATATGGACAACCAAGGGAGAAGAACAGGAGACAGGGAAGAAAGAATTCATTGAGTGCCTTAAGCTGTTGGAAGGAGAGCTTGGAGACAAGCCTTACTTTGGGGGAGAAAATCTTGGTTATGTAGATGTTGTCCTTGTTCCATTCTATAGCTGGTTCCTTGCTTATGAGAAGTGTGGCAACTTCAGCATTGAGGCAGAGTGTCCCAAGCTGATTGCATGGGCTCAGAGGTGCCTGCAAAAGGAGAGTGTGTCCAAGTCTCTTCCTGACCAAGAAAAGGTCTATGGTTTTGTTTTGCAGTTAAAGAAAATCTTTGGAATTGAGTAACAGTAGACTGTTTCTTTTTATCATGTTTTATGTTTTGAAATAAAGGGGCACTTAGTTGTGCCTGGTATTTGTTTTGTGTTGTGGGAGGTGAATGCTTTTCCCTGCATTTAAAGATAGAGCACTTGGCTGTGCTTGGGGATGTGATGTAAACTTTGGAGTTCAAATATAGTAAACGTAGTTCCTGTGTTTAAACTTGGCTGTCCATGGCAGGCCACAACCTTGTGGAGCAAATTTTTATGTGGCTTTTGCATACTGCAATCCCCAACTTCCACATCATTAGGGCGAAATTATCATTCATGGTATGATGTTTTTTTCAATTAAAGTAATGAGCACGGGGTATTATGTCTCAAAAGAGATACCTACTTTATAAGGGAAGGATCTACTTTTTAAGGTAAGGTTTTAGTTATTAATTTGTAATCTATAATTTTATTTCAATAATATATAAAATACACAAATATCTAAGAAGAATTTATTTTATCATTAAATTAAATAGTATGCATATAATCTTTCAACCACATTCATTCCAAAAATATCTTACCAAAATATCTAGAATAATCAATTAAGTACACATAATTAATTAATACCAAACATTCATTAAAAATTAGAAAAATAGCACAAATATGTAAGAATAAGAGAGTGAATGAGAATGGTCAAATCTGATTTGAACTTCTCTGTTAAAGCTGGATTAAAATATCTTTCTTATGATACCCATACATTAAAATCCTTTAAAGCAACATATATCAAAGTTAATTCTCTATAATGATTTCATGTTTCATACCCATTATTGACTAGTTTTAGTTTTTTAAAAATTTGATTCTTTAAACTCTTATGTTTTTTTTTTTGCAATAAAAACTTATATTTTATCTCTATAGCATATAAAAACTAATTTTATAGAGATAAATTCAAACTAAGATATATAAAATATCAAAGTTAATCCAATCATGAATTGAGTTTTAAATTTTAGACGTGAAACTTTAAGTTTTGATTTCTCTCTCTACAAGCGAAATCGAGTTATAAGCTTTATACGAATCTAACCCTTGTATTAAGAGGAACACAAGTCTTATGGTTTTTTTTTTTTAAAGGCAACAAAATCCTTATGTTAATCAAATTAAAATGAATCAATTTTGGTATGTTTTATATAAATTCAAGCCAAATCCAAAAACCCATTCCCACAGATATAATATCTAAAATTGACAGCTCTTAATTTGATGATCAACGAGTTTAATAAGCCTTTATGGTCTCAATAACAATTTTAACTCATCAAAAAACAATAATCTCAAGATAATTTGATGAAAATTACATAAAATCAAGTTGTTCTTAATTTAAAATAATTAAAACCCACAATCCTTGAAAAACTCAGCTTCTCAAGCACGATTTTTGTTAAATTACATTGATGTAATTTGACCTAGCAATCATGTAATTGATAATATATCATCAATTAAGCATCCCCCGAATTTAACTACACTATTCATTATGGAATTATGAATTTTAATAATGTAATTACACAAATTTAAAAACCATGTAATAACTTACCATGTAGTCATGATTTATGTACTTAATATATGATTTTTCAAGATTTCAAATCGTAACCATGGTTGCTCTAATACTAATTAATAAATTTTACGATCTACTATAATAGAAATTTAAAAAACAATAGCATACTGGATTTTTGATACATGATTTAATAATGAAATATGATCAGTTTAACTAGTAAGATTCAATGCACTGAGATCTTCCTCTTCTTTTTCTGTTAACTTTCCAATGGATGAGAATATTAATATTTTTTGGGTAGACAAGAGAAGAGATCTAACCTTATTTATATAGTGAATATTTTTTTTCTGGTCTCAATTATATAATGAATAATTAGTTCTACGATTTAAGATTTCCTACACATACTTACACTTTTAAGCTCACATATAAATTGGAGTCTAATCCACTTTATTAAATCATATTATAAACTATAATATTAGCTCTTTATCAAAATCAAATTATTTTAGTCTAATTTTGATAAAATAAAAAAATAATGTAAAATCTACAGTTTGATTTTATTAGAAAATCTAACAATTTGGTTTTACTGTTGAACTAAATTATGAAAAATGGAATTCGATGGGGATGGAGCTTGGCATAGGCTTAGTATTAACTAAGCTCAATTCATTTCACATTCCTCTCAAAAATGGGATTCTTCAAAAATACTTATTAAATAACACTTTCCCCTTCATTTGCATGGGATTCTTTTTTTTTTTTTTTTTTTTGGGTACATTTCGTTCTCATGTGTTTTCAAGTGGGCACTTTTAAGCCCAAAAATAGTCTTTAAAGGGGTTGGGTAAGCCCATATGTTTGAGTTATATGGTGCAGTGCTATTCCCAATTGGGTTTGGGGGCCAAGCCCAATGATTGGGCTCCCAATAGTGGGTTTGGGGTCCAGGAAAAATATAATATTTAAAAAATTCTCAAAAATAATTTTGTTACATAAATTAGCTTCCACTTTATTAAAATAGTTAGGAAACAAATAAGAAGAATAACAAGAATAAAATAAAAGTCATAAAAATTGAGACTGAACTGAATTATTAGTTTTTCATATTTCTTATTTTGTCTTGCTTTGACTTCTAGAGTCCCTCTTGAAATTAAACCCAGTCTATTCTGCCCCTTTTATCAATTGATAGGCTGCTAAAATTTTGTGGAGTCCCTTTTATCTCCCACAATCCAATAAGTGGCCCTCCTTCTCCAACCCAAGATAACCCCATTATTCCCACAATCTGCTTTCCTTCTCTAATTTTGCTCTTGACCACAACAATTCTCACCCACCCAAAATTCCTGCGGGGGACCAAGGCGAAGCAAACCCAAACTTCCTGACTACCAATGGCTTCTTTCCAGCAAACTTCAATCTCTCTTCAATCCAAGCTCCTCCCTTCTTCCCAACTTCCCAGAGCCCTCCCTTCTCTCAACCTCTCCTTCTCAGCCACCTTCCCTTCCCTCAAACTCTCGACCACCCGCCCTCTCCAGGGTGGCGCCAAAATGTCAGCCACAGCCGCTTCCAGCTACGCTTTAGCTTTAGCCGATGTGGCTAAGTCCAACAACACCCTGGACTCCACCAGCTCCGACATTGAACAAGTCGAGAAAATCTTCTCTGACCCTCAAGTCATCGACTTCTTCGCCAACCCCACCATCGACGCTATCAAAAAACGTCAGGTTTTGGATGATATAGTCAAGTCTTCCGGGCTTCAGCCTCACACTGCAAACTTTTTAAACATCCTGGTGGATGCCAAGAGGATTGACATTATTAAGGAAATTGTGAAAGAGTTCGAGTCGGTTTTCAATAAGCTGACGGATACGGAATTGGCCGTGGTGAGTTCAGTGGTGCCCTTGGAGTCTCAGCATTTGGCACAGATTGCTAAACAGGTGCAGAAGCTGACTGGTGCTAAGAATGTTAGGATTAAAACCGCGATTGACCCAAGTTTGGTAGCTGGGTTTACTATCAGGTATGGCAATTCAGGGTCAAAATTGATTGATATGAGTGTTAAGAAGCAGTTGGAGGAGATTGCTGCTCAGCTTGATTTGGGTGATATTCAACTTGCTGTATAAGTTTAAATTTTCATTTTTTTTTATGAGAATTTGATTTGGAACCTTTTTGTTTTGGTTATTATGTAATGTCAATTGTATGAAATTTGTCCTAATATTAAACTGTTTCTTTTGGGAGAAACTGAGGGTGCTTTTGGGTTCTGGGAAATGGAGTTATTTTAATATTATGAAGAGTTAATCTGTACAAACTTACTTGAAAGAAGGATGCTTAATGAACTATATATTTTTTTTTGCTCAGTTTAATGAACTATATTTAAGAATGAAGTAGGGAAATTCTACTCTCAGATTTAATTAGGAAAGACAAAGTGAAAGTAGATACGCAAGTGAACAAAAAGCATTTTATGTACCATGTTACATAAATTTTGGATCAGATGTCAGACTCAGGTAAGTATCTGAATATGTCATGTTTTAGGCAACACTTTTATACTGTGAAGTTTGAGGATCTATTAAGTGTGATACTCATATGTAATTAAAGTGTTCAGGAACTATGGCACGAATATGATGGGATAAAGTGAAGAGTTATGTAACATGAGTATCAATTCTTACAGAAGAGTTTTTGTAACGTGAGCATTGCAATGGAGCAAAGAGTCCCATATCATGAGTAACAAGTCATACAGAAGAGTGTGATGAACTGAGATTTTTTTTTTTTTCTAATTCTACTTACTTTCGGAATATATTATTGTTCTTTCTTTTCCCAATCGTGCTTATGCTCATGGAATTGAAACGGTGAGGTTGATTCCCCATTGAGTAACTAATGAGGAATCTGGTGTGGTGGTGGTGAAAGATATGGCAGCCGGAAAAATTATATGGACCAGGACTTTGATCCATCTTTAGAAGCATTTGGTAGAAACCTGATGCTCTGCTTAAACAGAGATAGAAGGAATGTGATGGAAATTTCTTCAATGGTCAGTCATCAAATTTTGCTGAAAGGTACTTTCAAGTTAGAAGTGGATGTTTGCATAGCCATTTTTTGCTGGATTTTGGGTTACTAGAGGAGATTGATTGGCGGATCCGAGCAGAGTTAATGTCTAAAAAACCATTTTGATTTCTGCTTCTCATTTACTTGTGGCTTGGAACCTTGATTGAATTATGGTCCTCATCTGAGTGGTCTAAGCAGGGAATTGGTTAAAATCCATGGATGCAGCTGGCTAGGAGAACTTAGCATCCTGTTCTAGCATGGATGTTGAGGATGGTAAATCTGGAGTATCTAGATCTAATACAATCAATTGAGGCCAAAAATGAACACTTAACCTCTGAAAACCTTGTTGGAATCGACTTCATTAAGTTAAAACCAATCAAATGATTGCCAGGAGCAGTGGTTTGTTCTCCTATGTCAATCTCCTCCGCCCAAACTGACTTCCAGAAACCTTAATGGAACCAATCAACCATACTAAAAGAATGGAAATGATGCAAAGGAGCTTGTACGGACAATTTTAATTGAACTGGGATGGGACTTGCTTGTAGTTACAACTTCGACACCAGACTCTTGAGTTCAAAACAAACAACTAAAAGTTAAAGGCAAATTGTAAGTACAAAGAACACCAAAAAAAGGAGTTCAATCTTAGACAGATGACTTCATCTTAAGCAATCTTCCAAACAGCTTTCAATGGAGTAAGAAGAGATATAAACATTAGCAAATCACCATTGACACTGGAACCTTGGCACAATCCATGAACTATAAAGTGTCTGTTGGCATGGATGTTTTACCTTTGAATTAAAGCAATATAAGAGCACATTACTCATTGATTAGGCTCACTGGTAACAATAATACTTTCCGTGGTCCTGGGACGGGCTGCCTTTCAGGCCTACAATTTTGCCTATCTGACCTTGGATTAAAATCTTAAACCCAGGTCATTACTCTAATAAATAAGTAGGATTTATATTTGGAGTTTACATTTGATGGTACCTAGCGGATTTATTAATAAGGTGCCATTCGCATAGTATTAAATTGATGACAAGTGACAACGCATCAAATATATTCTCTATTTAAATTTATTTAAAAAATATAAAAAATGTTAAAATAATAGTATAAAATACCTGTTATTATATTAATAGTAAAAATAGAGCTTATAAGCCAGGCTAACCCTTCAAGACCTCGCCCAGGCCCGAGAACGCTCCCCATAGATAGCAGTGCCAGTGCCATGTGATAGCGCCTTTACATTATTTTCTGGATAATATAGCATTAAGTTCTATGGGGCGAAACAATACCCAACTGAAGTACTAGGGCAAATTTAATTTCGAGCAACTAATATAATAGTCTTAACCTACTGATACTTACCAATAAAAGTAAGGTTGTAATGGAGTCAAATGGAGTTGATGCAAAGCTTGATTCGATTAATTTCGATTATTATATTCTCAAATAAGATGGTTAATATAGTCAATTTAGGATTGAAGTAAACTCAAAAATTAAATGTAACTTATAGATATGTAACATAAACTTTATGTTTTCTTTTTATTAATGATTTTAAACTATTAAATTCTAGTGATGTTTCCCCTCTCATTCCACCCACCCATGCTGTGTTTTATCTTCATTTTCTGACCCACTTCACATTTATATTATCTCATAACATTTCAAACCTACCCATTGAGACAGGCTTGACTACTCACACCCCCATTCTTTCAAACATTAATTACAACCATTAGTCCTCCTTTGCACGACTTTTCTAACATTCTACCATTGGTCCTTCCTTTCCCATCTCAGTCTCTCGTCCCTAGAAAACGTTCCCCTTTTTCTTTTTGGAAATGGGTTTTTTATGATAAAATTTAATAGCAACATTTAGACCATTAACAAAAAATTAACAACGCTATATTTAGCAAAAAAAATAGTTTTTGAACTTTTAGACGTGACAGAAATGTATGTATGAGGCAAGAAAAGAGACAAAGAGGAGGGACATAAAACTTTTATTCTTGACTCAGATCCCAATTTAAGTATTTGACAATAATTCAATGTGTTTATTTCATTTATTTTTTTTTATATTTCTTAATTAGTGATATTATTGATTTGTAAGATGGATGTAATAAAATTAATGTAGTCAATGAAAATACTAAGAAATTAATTATTCTTAAATAGTTACCTTCGAAAGTATGAATTAGATTTGGGAGATGAATTTGGTAAAAAATTTAGTAGTGAAATATTAACCTAATAACATAGGGTTTGACAGAAAAGCAATCCGTACATTTTGACTTTAAAGGTTATTAAATTGTTCTTGAAGTTCTAAAAGTAATTGATGGCATTAGTTTTATCACTACACATTAAAATTTATTATCTTTATTTCGTAAAATCTTATTAGAGTATTCTGAAATTAGAATTTGACAATTCAAATCGTTATTGTTTTCTTAAGAACAATTAAAATGAAGGTATCATTAACTATAGAGGATTAGTCTTAATTAGTCGTTGTCTATATCCTAATAAATGATTTATATTTCACATTTATATGTGATGGTTGAGTAGGCTCCACTGTGAGAGCATGACCACAGTTACAACGAAGTTTCTATCATTGAGATGGGTCAATGGCTCAATGCTAGTTTGAAATAAGATAGATATGAGCAATTCATTATTTGATAAGACCTTGAGAAATTAGAAGACATTGGAATGGATTGTTGATTTGATACATGATAATCGACACTTACGGAAAAGGTAAACGAGATTATCCATTAATTACCATTTTTGGGTGGGCTACGAGAGATAAGCATAAGCCGAATTGATAATAACACCAACCATGTGACTGAGAATGCTGGCTCTCCGATGTACTTGGGAAAGTGTGGCCGCATGCCTTCAATGGGCATTCAATGTTTTCACCAGCTACCTTACCTAAACCCATTAATAAGTTTTAAAGCACTACCGTATACATAATTCCCACAGCTAAGAAAGAATTGAAGAAGAAGAAAAATTAGGAGAAGAAAGAATCAGGCAAGGAGGATATGGAGAAGGGTACTGAAAAGGGTAATGGTGTCGGTGGTGGAGCTGCTGCTTCTAGGTCTCCAATGGCTTTGATGGGGTCGTCGAGATATGAAAATGAAGAGGCAAATACCGGCATGCGAACTACCGAGACCATGCTGCGTTTGGTGCCAATGGCTTTATGTATTGCTGCACTTGTTGTCATGCTCAAGAATTCTCAGTCCAATGAATTTGGTTCTGTTTCCTACTCAGATCTTGGAGCTTTCAGGTGTTCTATTCCTACACTTCCTTATTCACTAGTTGATCAACCTTTTTTTTTATATCAGATATGATCTGAATCTAAGAAACTAATGAAATCAAATTAGGTTTCACCACGCACGTTCCCTCACTAAGGATATATATGTTCCAGAATTTTATCAAGTAACTGGTGAAACATTACCACTCATACAGAGCTAACTAAAAGCCTTGAGTGCACCCCAATAACAATCAAATATGCGTTTTGTTTTTTTAATTTTTTTTATACAATAAAACAGAAGTAGAAAGAGACAATTCAAATTTTAGGATTAAACCATTAAGCCAAACTTATAATTGGTGAATAGGGATGGATGATGGACGAAACTATTGATTTTACCTCTCTGATAACTGTGTTAAAATTCTTCAGACAACAACTTATGGAAACTTAATTATAGGATGTTAAAAGTTAAAAAAAATTGAAAGTTATACACCAACAATGCTTTATAACTAAATTTCTGTAGTAATTTATTTCATTTTTTTATTTTAAATGAGTAAGTCTGAGTTTCCAATTCCAGTTTCACCTTAAAGAATAAAACAGCTTAAGTAGAAACAAAAGCTACAGTTGGGTTTTCCAGCATACTAAAACAAAACAGAAAACCGGCATTGTAACATAATTCCTTAATTTTGGCATCAATCATTAACTGGTTTACACCTTGCAGGTATCTGGTGCATGCAAATGGCATATGTGCAGGCTATTCCCTTCTTTCAGCTATCATTGCAGCCATGCCTCGTCCTTCCACAATGCCTCGAGCTTGGACACTCTTCCTCCTAGATCAGGTCAAGTAAACTATTCTACACCATATGTCTGGTCAGTTACTGATAAGGGTAGAGCATCATCATCACAAATTTAATATATATGTATTTTTGATTCAGATTCTAACATACATAATTTTGGCTGCCGGTGCTGTGTCAACGGAGGTGCTCTACCTGACAAACAAAGGAGATGCAGCTGTCACCTGGAGTGCAGCTTGTGGGACATTTGCCAGTTTCTGTCATAAAGCCACAACATCAGTAATCATCACATTCGTTGTAGTAGCTTGCTATGTGGTGCTGTCACTGATCTCTTCCTACAGGCTTTTCAGCAAGTATGATGCACCTGTGAACTAGCCCAGCAAGACTATTGAGACGACTGTCTTCAACGGGTAATATTACTGTTTAATTTCAATGTCAAATTCTGATTGTAATAATTAAGAACAGCTTTGCCTATAGATGCTTTCTTTTGTGCCTTTTATGTAATCGGACTGCTTACCTCAACCCCGTGTATGTTGTCTCATTTGTTGTGTGTAATGCCAAAAATGACAGACTGACACCACTGAAATCTCAGATACTTACACGTGAAAAAGCCCCGGATTTGATTTTTATTTTATTTATTACATTTCAATACTTTATTCATCATTGCATCGCTTATATATATGGATAAGGTCTAATTACGGATTACGATCTTCGTCCACGATTAAATAATAATGGACATAAAATTAATGGCTGATATTTTAAATAATTTTGTGATGTCATGAGAATCTTATTCTAAATTAGATACGAGGATGATTATTTAAAAAGATGGGAAGCCTATATGTGCTCTACCTTGGATTCACTTACTTATACCATTTTTGGATTAGTTTAAGAAAATTATCAATTTAATTATTTAAGTTTTGAAAATTTTCAATTTTAGACTTAGTTTTGAAAGCTATAACGAGCTGAAGAAGACCCATTAGGGTGTTCGAAATCTATTTCCAATATCATATATAAGGAATGAATCTGTCTTTAATGATAAACTTTGGGATGGTATGAAAATTTCCTTTCTCGTTAGGATAGGCTTGATTTTCTGGATTCGGTCTTGCAAGAAGTTGCATTCCATAGCTGAGATTGAGTGGTAGATGGAGGCATAGCATAGGAGTATTAGACACTCCCCTTTTTATTTGAAACTTTAATGTGTTACGGTACTCACGTATGGAAAGAAACTATAAATTTAATGTGGATGGCTCTGTTAATTAGGGGTAGATTTGACCTCGCTAATTATGGTGGTGTCGACACACGTTATATTATTGGGATTTTCTTTGATCCACTTGAAATTCATGATTCCGACTAGTCGAATATAATGGCGATTAGGTATGCCTTAACATTATTTGCATCATCATCCTTTGCAGGGACTAAACGGCTAGTTATTGACTACGACTCTAAGGTTGCTCTCTCTTGAGTTCCTAGCACCAACCACTGGCCTTGGAACAAATGGATCATATTCAATGATATTAATGCGTTGATGCAAGAAGTTGGATTCCATAGATGAGACTGAGTGGTAGATGGAGACATAGCATAGGAGTATTGGACACTTTCCTTTTTATTTGAGACTCAATGTGTCACTGGCACTCTCTTATGAAAAGAAAATATAAATTTAATATGGATGGCTCTGTTAGGGGTAAATCTGACTTCACTGATTATGATGGTGTACCTAGAGACACAGGTTACGTTATTGGGATTTTCTTTGATCCACTCGAAATTCATGATTCCGACTAGTAGAAAATAATGGTGATTAGATATGCCTTAAAATTATTGGCATCATCATCCTTTGCAGCGACTAAACAGCTAGTTATTGACTACAACTCTAAGTAGGGGTAAGCAAAACCAAACCAAACAAATTATCCACCAAAATCAAATACGATTTGGATAAAACGGTTCGGTCTAATTGGTCTATTGGATCAATTGGTCCAAAATATTTGGTTTAATTGATTTTTTGGTCGGTTCTCGATTTTAAAATTTTTAAACCAATTCACCCAAAAAACCAAATTAATTTTTTATAATATACTTATATATATTAATATATATAATATTTTTTATATATATTAAGAAGAATTGATAGTAAACTTAATTAATAATATATTTAAAATATATTAGTTTATTATATACACGTATATAAATCATAACAATAGTAATTTAATTTTAGTTTTATTTATTTATTATTTATAAATCTGTATTAATATAAAATTACAAGTTATATATTCTAAATAATATAACTTATATGTTAATATTATAATATATGATAGTAAATATCCTACATATTAATATGTTATAATTATTACACTTTAATAATGTTTCATAATATAAAATGTTATGAATATATATATAAAATTATATAAATATTATATATATTTAATTTATACATAAGTATTATTATAACTTAAAATAAATTTTATTTATATGAATACACTTAATAACTTTATTAATTATCACCTTAGTTTTAATCACATATTATTTATAATTAGTTAGTACTTATACAAACTTTGATATAAAACATTATAACATATAAGTTTATTGTTAATTTCATATATACATAATAAAGTAATATATTAAATATATATATATATATATTTAATTTATACATAAATATTACTATAACTTATGACAGACTTTATTTATATGAATACATTTAAAAATTGTTTAGTTGTTGCTTTAATTTTTATAACATATTGTTTATAATTAGTAATTATTTATACAAACTTTGATATAAAAATTAAAAAATTATAACATATAAGTTGTGTCATTAATTTTATATATGTAACAAAGTAATATATTTTATATACCTATATTTAATTTATGCATAATTTGTATATATTATAATTATGGATAAAGTTTATAAAGTTTAATATTATAATTTGTTAAAAAAGTGATGAAATTTTGATCAATTGATCCAAAACCAAACCAACTAAACCAATTCTATATTTGGTCAGTTTGTTGGTCAATTTTGGTTAATTTTTTAAAACTGTTTGATCTATTTGATTTTTAAAACTGTTTGATCTATTTGATTTTTAAATATGATAGATCAAATCATTCAATCTACCAATTTGCTCACCCCTTACTCTAAGGTTGCAATCTCTTGAGTTCATAGCACCAATCACTGGCCTTGGAACAAATGGATTATATTCAATGATATTAATGTGTTGATGCATGACATTAGATAGTGTCACTTTTATTCACACTGTAAGGGAGAATAATTCTTTTGCTGACACCTTAGCGAAATTCAATATTGTTAAGGATTTGATGTTTTCAGCTTCGTAGTAACTCCAACGCCAAAGGGCTGCTCGACCTTCATGTTTTTCCCCTTATTGTGCTTGTTGGCTGTTTTTATCTTGTTTAGGTGTTGATTACTATTGTTACTGTCTTTTAAATTTCTGCTCACATTATAAATCCATCCTATTATTATTTTTTTCATGAAACTACATGTGTATTAGTAAAATTATAATTATAATAAAACATAATATATATAGAATAATGGATATTAATAAATCAATTAAGTAAACAAAACACATAGTATTAAAAAAAATTTCTGAACTAATAAAAAAATATAAATAAATTCTTATTCTTCTATTATATTCAATCAAATTTTTATATTTTTATTTTTTTTAACAATAAAATATGTATCAATGGTTCTCCATCTGGTTTGAGCTAAAATACATGATGCAGTATAGAAACAATTGAGGGTTACATATGCATGAACTACATAAAAAATGGCAGGGAGCCAGGGACATGCCACCCCGTCTCTCTTTCTTCTGTCTCGTTATGCAGATAATTAGATCTTAATGACAAATGAGAAATGCTGAAGCGCTCTATCATATATAAACTACCTTTTGAGCTCGAGCCGATTAGTCCACGAACTTTGCCTTCTTTGCTTCCCTCGGATATTTGATTCCCATGTAGTGGACATTGTTTGTTCGCTTCATGATAGGAGTAGAAATGTTAACGGGTAAGGTATTTGTTAATAAGGGTGAGCAAATGAGCGGATTAGATGGTTTTGTCCATCATACCTACCAAATAAACCAATCAATTTTAAAAAACCGACTAAATATAAAAGAAGATCAAACTGAGCGAGTATAAAATTGGTTTGGTTGATTCAATTTTAGACCAATGGACCAAAATTTTATTACTTTTTTTTTTATAAATTATAATATTAAAATTTATAAACTTCATTTATAATTATATATATATATATACGAAATTAATGATATAATTTATATGTTAAAATGTTTTATATCGAAGTTTGTACAAATAATAACTAATTATAAAGTATATGCTATAAAATCTAAGGTGATGGCTAATAAACTTATTAAGTGTAATCATATAAATAAAATTTATTATAAGTTATAGTAATGCTTATGTATAAATTAAATATATGTATATATATAATATATTACTTTATTATATATATAAAATTAATGATACAAATAATATGTTAAAATATTTTAGATCAAAGTTTTTATAAATAATAACTAATTATAAATAATATATTATAAAATCTAACATGATAACTAATAAAGTTATTAAGTGTAATCATATATATAAAGTTTATTATAAATTATAGTAATGTTTATGTATAAATTAAATATGTGTATATATAATATATTTATACAATTATATATATTCATTATATTTTATATTACGCAACATTACTAAAGTGTAATAATTATAATATATTAATATGTAGGATATTTATTATCATAGACATAATATTAACATATATATCATTTAAAATATTTAACTTGTAATTTCATATTAATATAGATTTATAAATAAATAAATATATATAACTAATATTAAATAACTATTATTATAATTTGTATATGTACGTATAATACCCTAATATATTTTAAGTATCTTATTAATTAAGTTTACTCTCAATTCTTCTTAATATATATATATATATATATATATATATATATATATAAAAGTATAAAAAGATTAGTTTAATTTTTTGGGTGGATTGGTCCAAAAATTTTAAAACCGAGAGTCGATCAAAAAATCAATTGGACCAAACATTTTGGACCAATTGATCCAATAGACCAATTAGACTAAACCGTTTTAGCCAAATCGCATTTGGTTTGGGTGGATAATTGGTCTAGATTGGTTTGGCTTATCCTTACTTGTTAATTTTGAAGTTTCCGAATCTGAATCCTATTAAGTTTTAGAGTACCCAAATCCTATAACTACCCAGATTTTTTTAAATTTACTATTCTAACTTGAATCCTAATGCATATCCACTACTCGATAATTATCCAAATCCATTTAAAAATTTGATTATGTTTAACTCTTCATGAGTATCCAATTATTCAAACCCAAATCCAAACCCGTATCTATATACAATTAAATTATATTTCACAATTCACATCCATATTTTATATAATTCACTAATAATTAAATTTATAAAAGCAAACAAACAATAAAATTATAAGTTTACAACAATAATTGTTTAATCTAAATTTGTAAAAGTAAACAAACAATAATTATATTCTAATCTCACAACCTCTTTTAAGGTATATATATATATATATATATATATATATATATTACAAGTTTATGTATACAAATTTATATATATTTATAATTAATAATTTTATAAGTTATAATTTTTGTAATGTTAACACAAAATAGAAAGTAAATATGTTTATATTAAAAGTATATATATAATAGTAATTATATTCTTTATAAATTAACACAATATATAAAATATATACAAATTAAAAGACCTTACAAATTGATCAATGATCATACTTTTATGAATTAATTTAATTAACTCTATAAATTTATCTTTAATTACATGAAATTAAAAAAATAAGTTGTCAAATTATTTTAATCTCATAGCCTCTTTTAGGTATATATATTATTATGAGTTTACGTAAACAAAGGTATATATATATATATATTATAACTAATAATTTTGTAAGTTATAATTTTTGTAAAATATAACATAGAAAGCAAATATGTTTATATTAAAAGTATATATATAACAATAATAATTATATTCCTTATAATATGATATGATATTCATATTATTTAAACATAACTAATTAAAAAATAACTAATTATAATCTAATAGTTTTTTAATTTAAATATATTAATGACATCACATTAACAATTTGACTAACAATCATATATCATAATATATCTGTCAATTTCCATCAAAATAAATTATTTGCAAAGTTGGTAAAAATGTGGAGTATTTCTCATCCTTATACAAGTTCAAATCCAAACATCAATAAAATGGGTTTGGGTAGTAAAATTACTACTTAAACCTATTCCAAATTCGATTATAAGGTACTTGATTATATGTTTTGCATGAAGACTATTCAAGACTCATATGCCAATAATTGAAGCATTCATCTTATTGTTTGAGCTCTATAAAGTTATATGTTTTGCATGAAGACAATTCAAGACTCATGTAATGCTCATCTCATAAAAAAAAAAAGAGAGAGAAAAAGTAAGTAGGGGTTGGCATGTGAAGAGAAAAAGAGACGAAAAAAGACAAAAGAGAAGAGAAAAGAAAGAAGAAAAGAAAAGAAGAAGAAAAGGAGGGGGCGACCAAAAAGGGAGAAGGAAGAAAGAAGAGAGAAGAAGAAAAGTCAAGCCCGCAAAAAAGGAAGAAAAAAAAAAGAGAAAAAGAAAAAGAAAGAAAAGAAGAAAGAGAAAAAGAAAGAGAAGAAAGAGAGTGGGGACCCGAGTGAGAGCAAAGAGAAAGGAAAGAAAAAGGAGAGAGGGGGAGCGACGTCTCGAGGAGAAGAAAAAGAAAGAGAAAAAGAAGAAAAAAGAAAGAGGGAGCAGCGACGTCGAGGATAAGAAGGATAGGGAGGAAAGATGGAAGAAAAAGAAGAACAAAGAAGGAGCAACGATGGTGCCAGAGGAGAAAGAGGAAAAAGAGAAAAGAAGAGTGAAAAAGAGAAAGAAGAAAAGAAAGAGAAGTGCCGGCTTGAAGGAAGACCGGTAGCAAGGGGAGAAAGGAAAAAAAAAAGGAAAAACAGAAAAGAAAAAGAAGAGAGAATAGCTATGTCACGACCCGGAACTCTCCTCGAGCCCGTGACAACTGCCGCGGTGTCCCGATGGGCACTCATCTCTCGAAATGCCAATTGGAACTCCGTAAGGCTTAATATCAGTTTCTCATTTTCCCTAGTGAGTAACCGTTGCCAAATATTATGTTCCAAAGGATTTTGAGCTATTTTCAACTTAAAATAGATAAAATAAAAGTTTTCGTCCTATAGGGGTGTTTTGGTCATTTTTCACTGAAAAATTTTGAAACAAGTTTAAAATTTAGTAAGCAAGTACTAATCGCATAATTCACAATCAAAAATAAGTTTAAGCACCTAAAACCTTTATTTAAAATAAAATTTTAATTATTTAAATATAATGAGAAGATAAAACAAAATATTCAATAAAATATTTTACTTTCTTATAAACAATAATTTTAGAGTTATACGTAAATACTTTTTGTAACATAAAAGAAAAATAATTTCATTCATACTGTGATACAGTAAACCAATGCATTTAAATTAATTTAATTTAATTTATAATATCAAGCGGGCCCACGAATGACTAGAAGTGAGGAAAACGGTGAACCTACAGTTCGGAGGACGCAAGTCCAATAGAAGCCCTCGATAGAATCAGCTGTCTACAGCCTACTCTAAGCCTGAAATGGGTGGAATTGAGGGTGGTGAGATTATAAAATCTCAGTGAGTAAACAAACATAATTTAAATCAGCTAAAGCCGAGTAAAAGGAGATAATCAAAATATTCCATCATTTTTAAGTATTTCACAATTTGAAAATTTATCCCAACCCATGCAAACGATTGTATTTCATTTAATTTCTCATTAAGGC
This sequence comes from Theobroma cacao, assembly GCF_053813885.1. Classification (NCBI taxonomy): domain Eukaryota; kingdom Viridiplantae; phylum Streptophyta; class Magnoliopsida; order Malvales; family Malvaceae; genus Theobroma; species Theobroma cacao. Next base: position 10,801,283 of record NC_142645.1, read on the forward strand.
TTATGACTTCCATAAACATTTGGCTCATGCCATCAAATAGTACTCGATGACACCTTGATCAGAGGCGTACACTTGAGTCCGCCAAGGCTATTAAAATTTCGTATACACGTAAAACATATTTTTAATTTGAAAACACAACCATTCCTTAGCGTTAGTGGAGTTCATCATCACGAGGTGATTCGGTGTGACGTGAACTCTGTCCATATCTCAGGAGATACCCTACGTGCCTCTCCGACCGAGGTACATATATATATATATATTCGGATTCCGTGCCCCTCCAATAGGCTGGTCCACAGAATCCGCCTACTGTAGCAAGTTAAACCCACCATACAATAAAATTTTGACAGTATGACAGGGCTAATATTTTACTACCCAGCCTGTAAGGGTAAAATAAAATAATTCATACAATTCATAAAACACAGTCTAGCCAGTCATGCCAACACAATAACAATATAACATAAGCCATCAATTTTCAATCATAAATTTACAACATACCGGTGGTCTCTAATTACTCTATTTTCAAAATCGTTATTCAATTTCAAGACAATTTATAAAATCTTTTCATGTAAACACATTCTGTTTGTAAAACACAAAAATTTACCATTTAAACTCATTTTCATAAATTTCACCAAAACCGATTAAAAACATACTTTAGATAATTAAAATGATGGTACGGTTACTCATAGTACTAGGAGTTCGATATACTCCTATTCCCGGTCTTCGGGTACAATCTCTTTACCCTTGTTAGAGGGCTCACCACCTATACATCATACGTGACATGAATTTCAATAAATTGTGTCAATTTATCATAAACTATTTCAGGCTCTCTAAATCCAAATGAATGCATGCGATGGGATGCAATATGTCTGATTAATCACTTAAATGTGATATTCGACCTAAGTCACACTATACTCGACCTAATCGGTTAAAGTCTCTAATTTAACTCCAAATCAATTCTTCTCACTTTCTACATTTCAATTTTACTTAAATTACCTCAGTGACTGTGAATGAGATTCAATTTATCAGTCCCGGATCAATAATCACACATGTCTATACATTAGGTAAAAATTTAGATTTTCACACCAAAATTTCCCATTTAATTTCTAGTCTCACCAAACATCAAATATCACCCAAATATCATGAAATATTATCAATTTCAGCCACAATATCCTCCCTAGAAAATTTGGCCAATGATGGTGATGGGGGAAAATGAATTCTTTTCTTGTTATTTTGTTTTTAAATATGCTAAACTAACTAAAAACACTAACATAACTGAAAATCAAATCAATCCAACATCTTTCTCTCTCTATACCTATTTTGACCAGCCATGAATTCACCATGAAAACATGTAATTTAACTATGGAAAATAAGGAGAAATGCTTAAGGAAAATAGATTTCAAGTTTAAATTGAAAAATCCTACCTTTTTAACTTGTTTTCCTTGATTTTCCTCACTTTTTCTCTTGAAATCCTCCACCTACGTTTTGTTCTTGTTTTTCCTTTCTTTCCTTTTGTCTTGGCCGAATATGGAGAAAAAGAATGGGATAAATATGGGCTGATTTTTATAGAAAATAATAAAATATCCTTACTTGACATGTGGCATATTTCCATTGGTCCATTTTTAAAACTTTAAAAATTTTAAACCTTTTATCTCCACCACATGATTAGTCAAAGGTCAAAATGAGAATAAGGGAAGACCATGTGCTGGACAAGTGTCTTGATGGTGGAAAATTACTATTTTGCCCATGGGGTGGCAAAATTACCATTTTGCCCTTATGCTCCAAAAATAACGAAATTGTAACTTTTTCACTTATCGACCTCAAATTATACTCCAATGAGTCAAATGTGATCAATCTTGATCAAAAACTTCTTTCAATATTCCAATTTTATCCTCAGGTGGCCAAAATTACCATTTTACCCCTAGGTAGTGAAAATTCTGATTTGACTCCAAATTAATTTGCGAACTTCGAATCACCATTTTAAGTCATTCATTGATGGTAAAATTTTCAATTTCATCCTAAAATCTCTATTTGATCTAGTTCGAGGCTTAAATCAACTTTGTTGTATCTCTAGGTACAATACTGACTTTTTTGTAAATTTTTCGGGACTCTTCTAGCATGCAAACATGCTATTAATCACATGTATGTCATGACAAGTATTTTATAGAGTTAGGCTTGACATCTTCTCCCCTACTTGGATCAACCATATGATCCTTCTTCATGACTGATTTCGACATCCGACTAAATATTAATATTTTAATATTATTTTATTTTAAAAATTTTATCTTGTCTCTTTGGTTCCCAAAGTTCCTTATTATGCCTCAATTCGCATCCGACCAACTTATTTATCACCATATCAAAGTATGGGGCATTTCAAGCTAAGTACACGTGCGAAATAATAACGAAGTAGTGTCCCGCTATTGTGAGGTGAGTGTGTGCTAAATTTTAAAACTATATTCCTATAGCATATTATATATATATTACACTTGATAGTTGACGAATTGTGGACAACATGAGTTGATAGAAAGCCTTAGGTTGTTTGTGTTTGTGACAAGGATTTTAAAATTTATTTTTTTTTCGTAATATATATAAATATATATATCTACATGCTTTTAAATACAGAGAAACAAACCTTCTTTTCACTTTAAAATCATACCTTGCAAGTTTGTGTGATGTTTAGGCCAATGGCCTTTTGTATTGATTCATGGAATTTGATGATAAATTATCTATTTTACTTAGCATGCTGATTTGGTAAATATACCATGCTTTGAGATAAAATATACACAACATTGATTTATGATTATATTGTTTACAAACTATTATGTTTTACAATGCATTAAATGGCAATGATTTTTCATTTGAACGCGATTGAGATATGCTGGGTAGGGTTTGTTACCACACCAGGTCAAGTGTGGTCTTTGTGCACAAAGTTGTAATTATCGATTATTGATATTTGATTTAAAAGGGGGACCTAAAGCTCCGATTTATATTGGATGACGTGGATAGTTCCTACGAGTAGGTAAAAGGGGACTTGAAGCCCCGATTGATATTGGGTGGTGTGGATAGTTCTCACGAGTAGGTAAAGGGGGACTTGAAGCCCTGATTCATATGATGGCATGGGTAGTTCCCACGAGTAGGTGATGATATCTGAAAGAGTAAGCCAAAGGGCTATATTAAACCTACCCGAGGATGATGCTCACTTGTGGATTTTTATTACATTATACATGACTTTAACAGTTGAAAATTTTTATTTAATGGCAAGTGGAATTTACATATTCGTTGGTGATTAATTATTTCACCTTTTTATATTTGAGACTTTTTATTTTTCATTTGTCATTGAATTTAAATGTTGACTGAATGTCGGGATTGAAAGATTTTCTAATACCTTATATACAACTGTTTTCATATATGTTTACTTGAGAATTATTATTTTTAAAAATTGCAAGGTATAAAGACAAAATCTCTCAGTTTTATGGAATGTATTTTCTACATTTATTCTTGGGTTTATAAACATTCCACCTTTATGGTTATTTCCCCTCCTCGCCTACTCATGGGGTCGATGATGATCACTGAGTCTATGAGACTCACACCTCTCTTATTTTCCCTTTTTGCAGATAGAGATTAGTCTAATATGTAACCATCGGTGCATACGGTCCACTGCAAAGTAGGTAAAGGCATCTCCTAACCCTACTCCGAGTCGCTCCGCTGTTTAGGGTTGTGTCGGAACAAAATTGCTAGATGTTGAAAAATGTTGTCAACTCATAAACGTGTATTGTTATTATTTTGAATGGAGTAGACAGTAGTTTAATTTTTATATTCACTTACGCATGTGATTATATGTATTTAATGAATCTAGCGGGAGTTTTAAATGAGGCTTGTTCAGGACTTAGCGAAAATTTTTTGGAAGTCTCAGACGTCGGTAGCGACTAATGAGGGGTCGTTACAACTCATATGCCAATAATTGAAGCATTCATCTTATTATTTGAGCTCTACAAAGTTGCCTCCGCTTGCTTCCTTGGCCAGTTTGCCTAGGTTAATACAAACGTATGGATGTCTGAATGTAAGATAAGAAGATCTAGAATTGAAGAATTTATTTTAGGTTAAATAAACTTTTATAACTAATAATTGACTAATTATTATTAATCAAAATATCATTTTTCATTTTATATCACATGGTGCTAATGTGAAAAGTAAAAAAATGTCACATAATAATATCATAATGTCATATCAACATATTATATCATCATCTATTATGACATATTGGTATATCATGTTAGCGTCGTATAATATAAAATGACAAGTGATGCTTTGACAAATAACAATTAGTATATTATTAGTTATAATGACTTATTTGACTTAAAATAAAAATATAAAGATTTGATTGAATGAAATAACAGAATACTGATTAATTTAAAATTTTTTTAAATATTATATAAAAAACCACATATTAAACTCGAAACTTAAATTTGAGATTTAGTGGTTAATGTTGAGAGAACTTTTTTGGCCACATAAAATGTCTCGTCTTTTCGTGCAAATGAATTTATTTTACTATTCCCATTATGAATGTTATTCCAATTATGAATGTAACCCCAGACAGAAATTCTGTCTTTTGGAAAGCCAAGCATGTGTCTGTGACAGGACATAAATTCTCTCTTTAATTTGAAATTTCAAACATGTGCTGATGACTCGAAATTGAGATGATCCAAAGCAGCCCGACTTATCCCTTCAACTGTCCTCATGTCCTGGTTGGTTTATATGTTGCTTAGCCTCTTGTAATGTTTGCGTAAGCAAGTAAAAGAATAATAATAATAATAATAAAAAAGACAGGTGAACAAAGATTGCGTTCCCTTTGCCTTAACACCCTTCCTCTGGCACTTCCACTCTCTTCCGAGCCAATTCCTCAAACTCTATTGATATAGTTGTTGTTAGTGGTAATGTTTTAACATTTAAACATTTATAAAGGCAACTTTTCTAATTGTTATTGGTAATGGGAAAAACGAGATTTCAAGTTGGAACAATTGACAATGAGACATTCAAGAATTGAAAAAGCGTAAAGCATTTGACGCTTTGGGTGGTTTAAGTCTAGAAATCAGTCTTTGAGTCTCTTTACCTTCATATTTGCATTTATACCAATTTTTTTCCAGGGCTTGTCACTGGGGTTAGAGTGTGGAAGAGCCTGATTCTGCCCCCTTAGCTCAACAAATTGGAAAAAACTAATATTTCTTCGTCCTCTTTCTTTCCTCTTTCTCAAAATGTGTCATTTTACCAATTTCCTTGATTGGACCCAATTAGACTTGATCAGGCAGGAAAGAAATTCCGACAAGAGGAGATTTTCCTTTTTTTTTTTTTTTTGTGCTTAATTTTCCTGTTTGCAAAGGAAAAAAATTGGGAAAATCTACCAAAATTAGATGCCCTGCTTCTTCCACGAATATGCAAACCTTTTTCTTTTGTTCGTGACCTTGTGCTAACTTTTGCACATTTTCTAGCCTTTAGTGGGGCATACGTATTTCATTTTACCAAGTTGTTAATGATGTTTACATGTCCTTTGTTGGCATAATCACATTTCTTTGATGCAAAAACTATCTGTTTTGTTGCCTTTCTTTTTTTTTAAAAAAAATTTTATAAATCTTCAACCAAATGTGAACTTGTCTGATTAACATTTTTCACTTACGTTTAGAGGGCAAATTCATGTCCATGGGCTGAGCCTAATCATAAGTAACTTTTTTTTTTTCAGAAATCGTCCATGTTCATATTAAAATTCCAAAGTTGGAATTTTAATATGAAATTTGAAATTCGACACTATGTGCAGTTACGTTTGCATTTAGTCATCAATCAATATTGTATATAGAGAAAAAGATTGGAGAAAATCGGGCCCACTTGCTAGGAGTCTGGTATTTCGTTCATTTTCACTCAATTATAGAGGCATTTAATTAATTTAATTGGGCTGACTAATAACATTCATGAATTTTTCCACCACTTGAGCCACTTTAAGTCTATCCTGTTCCTCTAGTGTCTAAAGATCATATGAGGGGATATTAAGGTGAGAAAGGGGAGGTCGGCACCAACGAACCAAAAGTTACCAAATCGACATATCATACCATTTAGATTAGGAAAGGCATACTTTCAATGCAATTAAATTATTATTTTAATATTTTTTAAATAAAAATTATTCACTTTGAAATTATTTTATTGGGTATTGTTAAAGGATATATTTGACACCCTACTTATGATTAAACATTGGGTTTGGTACTTAAAGTTTAAAAACAGGTACTCAAGTTTTACTTTGATTAAATGCTTTACACTGAAAACTAAAAAAATAATTAATAAAAATGTGTCACGTTTTAAACTTTTATTAACTGTTTTTTTTTTGTCACTTCACTCGTTTGATTAACAAGAATGCAGTTTGTTCAATGAAGTAAAAATCAAAATATTTATTTGTGAATTTATATTTCTTCAATAATTAAATTGATAATTCATTATAATTCGGTAATCAAATACTCTGGTAATTTACTTTTTAATCATGAAAAACATTAAACAAAGAATTAGAAAATGGCCAAGAGGGGTCAAGTAAAAGTCCAAAAAAAAAAAAAAATTAAAGTGGTTTGTTTTTTTTAATTGGGAGAAGAGGGTTTAAATCTTACTTTTTAAAGAAGAAATCATGTACCAATCAATGAATTAAATGTTTGGATTATAAAAAAATTAAAATGGTTAATCAAGAGGTAGCGATAGTAAAGCAAAGATAGCCATGGCCCAGGCTCCTCTTGGATCCGTCCCGGGGGAACCGAACAAGCCATAAATGACAAGACATTGACATTCAAGCCAAAAGCCAAACATTTCCCCGTTTGCTACTCAAATATTTCATGTTCTTTACATCTCCTTCAAGGGCGGAAGCAGTCAAACGCAGCCGGTAGTTTTCCACTTCCGCTATCTATTGAAGTTTGAAGATTGCGAAATTTTCAAGCGTCTATCTAGTATATATAGCCACCTTCCCCTTTGGTTCTTGCACTATCAATTTTCATCGACTCAATTCACATACGAAAGAAAGTTGTGCCACTTTTTAGCTTACACAAAAATGGCCCCAAGTTTAGATGATGGCAGCTGCCTTTTTAACTTCGTCGTCCGAGAAGGAAATGGAGTTAAAGGAATGGTCGATCTAGGCTTATCAAAGGTGCCAGAACCTTACATTCAACCACCGAAGGAGAGAATAGACAAGAAAAAGGCAACCAGACATGAGCAGGCACCGATTGATTTCTCAAGGCTAAATGGACCTGACCATGACCAAGTGGTCAAGGAAATTGTTACAGCTGACGAAACTCTTGGCTTCTTCCAACTTGTGAACCATGGCGTGCCTGTTGATTTGCTGGAGTCGCTCAAGGATGCGGCGCATAACTTCTTTGGTCAGCCATCGGTAAAGAAGGCTGTTTATCGCAAAGAAGTGAGTCCGAGCCCGTTAGTGAAGTATGGGACGAGCTTTGTCCCAGAGAAGGAGAAAGCATTGGAGTGGAAGGATTATATTAGCATGATATATACCAATGATGCCGAAGCTCTTGCACAATGGCCTGAAGAGTGCAGGTGAGATGTGCTACATATCTTTTTTTTCACATTCCTTTACCCATGTCTTTCCAATTCTAAACCAATCTGAAATATCCATTTTCGTTGGTCATCTTCATAAATAACATCGTATATTACCATCAGTTTCGATTCTGTGACACTTTTCTCTCTTTTCAGAGAAGTTGCACTTGAGTACTTGAAGACATCAATGAACATGGTGAGGAAATTGCTTGAAGTTTTGACTGAAAATCTTGGAGTGCAACTGGATGACTCAAAAATTGATGCACTCGTCGGCATGAAAATGGTTAATATGAATTTTTATCCGATATGTCCTAATCCAGACCTCACAGTTGGTGTTGGACGCCATTCTGATATGGGTACTCTTACAATTTTACTTCAAGATGGAATTGGTGGTTTATATGTGAAAGTTACTGAAGAGATTGATGATATTGAAAAGAAAGCAGAGTGGGTAGAAATACCACCTCTCCCTGGTGCTTTGGTCATCAATATTGGTGATACCTTACAGGTTCGTGTCAAAGTCTCTGACTAAGATTCTTAATATTTTATTTTAATAAAAAAGTTACTAACTTTTCAATGTCTTTTTTTCTTCAGATATCAAGCAATGGAAAGTACAAAAGTGCAGAGCATAGAGTTCGTACCACAAGCACCAAATCCAGAGTGTCAATACCGATATTTACAACTCCAAAACCAAGTGCAAAAATTGCACCACTTCCTCAACTTGTAGAAAAAGAAAGGGTGGCTCGTTATAGAGAGTTGGTATTTGGAGACTATATGAAAAACTTCTTTGCAAATGCACATGATGGCAAGAAATCCCTTGACTTTGCACAAATAAACTCTGCTTGATGTTGATGCAGAAAATTTTGTCCTACTCTTGATTTTAGCATGTCTTTTTGGTGCTTTTAATTATGTAGTCAATGACGACAAAAAGTATATATAAAAATTTTTACTTTATTTTCTATCCCAAATCTTGTAATTATCATTGAGCTTTAAATTGCGGTTGGCCCATAGCAGTAGTATGGAACCCCCACCACCAAAAAAAAAAAAGAATTAAATTGAATTTGAGATTTACGTATATAAATATATATAAAAATAGAAATAAAATAAATATAATACACTAAGGAACTTAGTGTAGCCGTAACCAAATGATTATTTGAACAATTGAACTGCAATCAAGTTTTTAACACATAAAGAAAAATTCAAGCTTAGGGATTTGGGCAAATACCTCGGCCCATGGCAGGTCTAAAGCAAGGTTCCAAATATAAAAACTAAAACTCAAATCTGCCCGGCTGAGACAACAACACGACAATTCATCAAGAGTGGATGAACTAGTCTATCTAGGCCCTTATTGAAGAAATGGAGTTGGACAAACATGAAATATGCATCCTGGTGACGACCAAATATTTTGACAGTGGTCCCTGTGTTGGAATGGGATGACTGGCTAACTGTTTTCCAAAAGATTACTAGCTAGATACGCGATCTGCAATAGAGTTTGCCTCGTGACAAACAAGAACAAATGCTAGTCGTCGCTTTTTTTTTTCTTTCTGTAACCTTTTCCGATCAAAAACAACATGTTGGCCCTTTTAGATAAAAAAGGTGCATTTTTCATGTTGTCGGTGGCTGTTTTTATTTTTACTGTTGGTTGTTAGAATTTTCTCTTTCTTTGGTTGTTAAATTCCGGCCACCAACATGTGTCTCATTGTTATTGGCTGCTTGAATGCTTGGTGCTGAAATCGGTGTTATTTTCTCGTAACCGATTGAATGGCCAGGCGTTATATCTCCATTGGTTTTCCTTTTATTCTTCTCTCTCTTGTAAACAGACTATTTAAATGCTGTTGCTTTAGTAAAACGGTGCACTGCACTACTTTTCTGTTTTTCCTCATTTTCGCTCTCATCTTCCCCAACTCTTCCTTTAATTCAACATGGGATCAGAGCAAATCAATAAGGGGACTGATTTTATTCTTGTTCTTCACTACTTGTTTGCAATGTTTTTTCTCTTGTTTATTCATGGCTTCTGCAAGGTTCAGTTCATCAGCTCCTCAAATCTTTAATGAGGAGAACTACGCTTTCTAGGTTGTGAAAATGAAAGCTTACCTAGGAGCTTTTGATCTTTAAGAGATAGTGGAAGTAAGAGATGACCTTCTAGTGATGAGGCACGCTAACTTCACTTTGGCTTAAATTAAACAACATAGTGAAGATGTTGCTAAAAGGTACAAGGTCCTATCTTGCTAACACTTTGCTGTATCTGATGTAGTCTTTGCTAGAATCATTCAGTGTGATGGTCCAAAGGAAGTTTGGGATCTTTTGAAAGATGAGTTTCACGACAGTGAGAGGACTAGGCATATGCAGGCTTTAAACTTTCAAAAGCAATTTGAAATGCTTAGAATGAGAGATGATGAAAATATTACAGATTTTTCTGGAAAGACTATAAAGCTTGTGAATTAGCTTACGTTGCTTGGGGAGGAAATGACTAAGAAAACGATAGTGAATAAGGTTCTGGTTAGTTTACTAGAGAAGTTTGAGGCCAAGATATCCCCCCTTTGAGGATTCAAAAGATATCTCTAAGCTTACTTTAAGTGAACTTATAAATGCCTTGGAAGCTTAGGAGTTGAGAAGAGCCTTAAGGCGAGAAGATTATGGTGATAGTGCCTTGGTTGCTAAAACCAAGAATATGAAAATTGGAAGCAATATCTCTAAGAAAATGAGTCAGATAGAAAAGGAAAAGATAAGAAACCTAGTGATGGTAAGAATGGGAACTAGAAACATAAGTATCAACCCTGTCCCCATTGCAAAAAGAGCACTCATTGTGCTAAATTTTGTTGATATAGGCCCAATGTGAAATGTAAATCTTATAACTAGCTAGGATATGTGGAAAGAGTGTGTAAGAACAAGGGTTTAAACACTGTAAGAACAAGGGTTCAAACACTAATGAGAAGACTGCAGTTGCTAAGTGTCAGTTAAAATCCTACTACGCAAGTATACGTATCGAATAGATAGTATATTAGCAAGCAGGGTATCGATCTCACAGGGAATTGATCTAAAACTTTACTAAGTAATAAAATTAGAACAATTTAATCTTATCCAAATAATCAAAATTAATTAATTAACTAAAACTAATTAACTAAAATTAAAATCAACAAGAAAAATCAAAATAATAACTTGAGAAAATATCAAATCAAACAAGCCTAGAATTACAATATCCCTCACACTTCATCTAAATCTTACCTCTCTTTCTTAACTTATTTTAATGGGTTAAATTACTAACCTAGAATCCTCAATTATTTATAAGGATCTCCCGACTTGTCCTATAAAAATATTTATTTTAATCAAAACACTATATTCCTATGTGAATTGAAATTAAAACAGACTCATTAAGTTCAGGTTCTAATCTGACTATATATGGCTTATAGGTATATCCCTATCCTATACGCAAATCAATTAATATGATTATATGCTATCTCAATTTTAGTCTACACTAAACTCCCTTCCCCAAGTTTGTTTAGGTTCTTAGATCAATTTAATTGGTGGCCAAGCAATTAAAAGCATTAAGAACAAATTGAAATAAACAATTCAAATCCCATTGAAAATAAGTAAGATAGAGATTAAAAACTTAGACTACATGTGAGTTCAATTGCAATTCTAGAAAAAAAAATTTAGCTAATCATAATCGCAAAATAAAATAACATTGTATAAAATTTAACCATTGAAAGAATCAAGAACGATAAAAGCTAAGGAATAAAAAAAAATAATATTTGCCGTATTGATCTTCAAGTTTCAGCCTCAACTTCTAGTTTCTTGAATCTCCCAAAGGTTTTTTTTTTAATGTTGTTAAACATATCCTATTTATACTAATAAACTTAACCTAAAGTTCCTTAAGCTGACCTAGGGTTTAATTGGGCTTAAAAGTATAATAAGAGGCCTAAAATTCAATTGTCAATCTTCACAAATTTTCATTTCCGGTACAGTAAGTTTAGCTATTTTCCGATGCGATTTTCTCTATCTTCGAAGCAGAACTGGGCAAAGTAATCTTCATAAAAGTTGTATCTCTGTCTCTTAGTTTTCCACTGGTCCAAGAATCGCATCATTTGAAGTTCTGTAGCTCGAGATATGGCTAAAATACTGAAGTATATGCAAGCAGATTTTGAATCTTTTAACATCTTACTTTCCAAAATTAAACCCAATAACTTTTAATCCTACAAAAGAAATATAAAAACTAATAAATCATAACCAAATTAAAAGGAATAACATAAAATTAAAATAACTAACTTACAAGTAACCTAATTATAAAAACAACTAAAAATAAGTAAATTATAATTGAAAATTAAGGACTTAGCTAATATTTAATAACAAAATTAGAGTAAAATAATTCTATAAAATAGAATTATCACACCCCCAAACTTAAGATTTTGCTAGTCCTCGAGCAAAAGAAAATCACAAAAAGAAAACTGAAACATCCAAAAAATCCTTAAATGAAAGATAGAAATACCGAATCATGATTTCTCAAATTTTCCTCAGAAATTAACTCCAATTCCAACTTAAGGTAACTTATAGCTAATCCTTAATTTCATGCATCAATTCAAGTGAAAACTTATTTTTCGCATGAACTTCTTGTGTGTGTGTGAATACTCTCTTACGAAGAATATCATGCAATTCGGATTAGCTTTATGTCAACTCTAAGCATAGATTAGTACTAGGATCCCATAGGTTTGCTTTTCATCTCTCTCTCCACTAATGTAGATTAACACTTATTCAAGGATCAATAGGTCTTTATCAAGCTTGTAATGTAAGGTTAGGGTCAAGGTATGATAAAGGATATACTTAGGCTCAAATTCACCCTAAGCACTTAATCAATCTAGATCATATAAAGAGCTCAAAAAAATTTTTTTTTTTTGTAAAGCACCCCCAAACTTGAAGTAAACTTTCCTTTGTACAACACACTTTATTTCTTTTCTTTTCTCTTTTTTTTTTTTCAACCCCCAAACTTATTTTTGACAATTATAGACTAGGGGTAATTTTACTAACAACCTTCACTTTTTGTGTTTTTTTTTTTTCACACCTTTCTCCCTCAATTTATCTTTAAGCTCAAATCATTCTTTAGAACGATTAACATACTTAGAGGGTGAGAGGTTCAAATTGCTGAAATTAAATAAACAGGCCAAGGCTAATATAACTGTGTAATTACAAAGAAAAGGTAAATTAGGCTCAAAAAGTGTGACTAAGGATAAATATAACAAGGTAGGCTCAAAAAGGCTCAAACGATCCAAAGATGGCCTAAATTACTTGCTATCCTAAGTGTTATCTAAGATTTCGCCTCGAGAGAGAATCTAACAAATTCTAGAATTCTTGACTCCACTATACTTTTTCATCAATATAAAATTTCTCTAAATCACACATACATTCTAAGTAAAAGAGTATAGTGCTCAATTTATTGGAAGTCACATTCTAAAATAAAGCTAACACAAGAATATCACATAAAATTAAATCATAACTATATGCTTCCCAAAAGCAAAGAATCAAAAGATAATTAAAATATCATCCTAGGATTGGGACAATCAAGAATAAGATATAACTATCTCAATTTTTTTTTCAACACAACAAAACATGCAAATCACAAATAAAACATGTAAATAAACTAACAAAATTCTAAACTACTCCCCAAAACTTAGAATGAACATTGTCCTCAATGTGATAAAAGAAAATAAAAGAAAAAGGACAAGAATATTCCCCTACTCTGAAGCTGCAGTCTACATGTCCTCCGCATGGCCACCACCCATCATCAACTCTCAGCAACAAAGCATTCATCAATTAGATATGTAGCGAATGAAAAGTTCATGAATCCATTATATGGGTAACAAGAAATTGGCACTAATATTCAAAATTTTCGGCACTCTAAGCATTAATCATGAGGAAGTCTGAAAAACTCATTAACAAACATGCACAATTGATTCATTGAAGGTTCAAAAATTATAAAGTTTGCCATTAACACCAACCTCATCCTTTCTTTACACAAAGTAATTGAAAACCAAGTGTTTGAATGAGTACTTACTTTAGGAGTGCAGGATTTCAAAATAAAATAAAATAAAATAAAATAAAAATCCAAGTAGAAAGAAAATGCAAAAATTTGGAGTGAAAGACAGAAGATAGAGGAAAGCAAGAGATTGGCAGGAAGAGGAATAATAGGAGTAGGGATGGTAGTCGAAGAAGAAAAAGAGTGACAAAAGAAGAAAAGAAAAAGAAAAAGAAAATATAAAAAAAAAATTCAAAGGGTTAGCCGTAACGCTCAAAATCTTTTTCACCAGAAGCTTTACACTTCAGGTTCGAGCGCGACGGCTTTCAGGGTTGAGCGCCGTGGCTTTCAAGGTTGAGCGCCACAGCTCTCCCTTTGAGGGTCGCAGCGCTGAAACATTTTGTTTCATGTGCCTTGTTTTCTTCATTTCAAGGTCGCGGCTCTCCCTTTGAGGGCCGTGACTCTGACCCTTTTTTTTTTTTTACCAATTACCTGCAAAATGGAACATAAAAAAAATTAGTAAATCAATAGAAATAAATTCTAACTAAACAAAAAACATTAAATAAAATAAAGGTTAAAATAAGTAAAGTTTAGAAACTTGGGTTGCCTCCCAAGAAGCGCTTGTTTATAGTCACTAGCTTGACTATAATGCCCCTTTTTTAGTTCTTCATCCTTGGAATATGGTCTAAGGCTTATCCCATTAACCATGGTTGTTCCTGTATCCTCACTATAAATCTCAATTATTCCACAAGAATAAGCCTTTACTACTTTGAAAGGACCCCACCATCTTTCTTTGCGTTTCCATGGAAAAAGCTTGAAATATGATCTAGAAAGCAGCATTACTTGTTGTCCAATCTCGAAAGGACAATTAGATGGTGGTGGAGGATGCTTCGTTGGTGATTACTCAGCTCTCACAGGTGGAGGTGGTGGCTTAAACTCAAAGATTGGTGCTTGCTCACTTATAGGTGGAGAATTAGGTTCACCTTTTCCTTTATCAATTAGCTCCACTCTATAGCAACAATTTGTAGAGCTAGGATGTTTATTTGCATTGAAAATATTAAACTCAATTACCTCTTCTCCAATTTTAAAAGTTATCTTGCCTTCCCTCACATCAATGATTACGCTTGCGGTAGCCAAGAATGGTCATCCCCAGATTAAAGGAATTTCTTGATCTTCTTCCATCTCAAGCACAATGAAGTCCATCGGAATGTAAAGATGCCCAACTTTAACCAATACATCCTCAATAATCCCAACAGGATACCTGATTGTTTTATTTGCTAATTGCAAAGAAACTGTGGTAGGTTGTATTTCATTAAGTCCAATTTTCTCAGCAATTGATAAAGGCATGATTGAAACACCTGCACCCAAATCACATAAAGCTTTAGTAAATTTAAATCTACCAATAGCACAAGGTATAGAAAAACTCCCTAGATCTTTAAGTTTTAGTGGAAGCTTGTTCTGAATTATTGCGCTGCATTCCTCATTAAGTGCCACTGTTTCAAAATCTTCCAGTCTCCTCTTTTTAGTTAAGATGTCTTTCAGGAATTTGACATAACTTGGCATGTTTTCCAAAGCTTCAGCAAAAGGAATGTTTATGTGGAGTTTCTTGAAGACATTGAGGAATTTCTCAAACTGTTTATCAAGCTTTTGTTTTTTCAACCTTTGTGAGAACGGTGGTGGAGGATAATTTGCTTCAAAATTCCCTTGATTTTTAGCTTGCCCATTATCTGTCTTTTCCTCTTCAACTTCTTTCTCAATAATTGCCTTGTCATCATCTATATGCTCCTTTGAAGATTCAATTGATTTTTCATTCACCTCTCCGACTTCTTTTCCACTCATTAGTGTAACTGCATTACAATGTTCTTTACCTTTGGGATTGACTTGTGTATCACTTGGTAAGGCACCTTGGGGTCTACTGTTGATGGAGTTTGCAAGCTGTCCCATTTGGGTCTCAAGATTTCTCAAGGAGGCTCCATAGCTCTGAATTATGGCATCAGTCTTGGACATATATTGCAAGATAAGTTCTTCCACTTGGGACTTCTTTTCAGGAATTGGTGGTCTAGATTGTTGTTGAAAATCAGGAGGCACGTTGGGGTTTGACTTGGAAGGCCTTGTATTATTGTTCCATGAAAAGTTGGGGTGGTTTCTCCAACCAGGATTGTAAGTATTAGAGTATGGGTTATTCTGTTGCTTGTTGAAGTTCCCCACAAATTGGACTGATGCAGAATTGTATGAACATTGATCACTTGAATGGCCATCTCCACACATCTCACAAACTACAAATGAATTTTGAATTGCATGAACTCTCAATGTGTCAAATTTCTTGGATAGTGCAGCCACTTGTGTAGCTAAGTTGCTAATTGCATCAATCTCATAGGTTCCAATAGCTTTTCTCGAACCCGACCTTTCTGAAGGCCATTGACAATTATTTGAAGCCATCTCTTCCAACAAATTATAAGCATCTGCAGCATTCTTACTCAACAATGCCCCACCACCAGCAGCATTAATTGTGGTTTTAATTGACCCAACCAACCCATTGTAGAATGTCTGAACTTGCAACCAATCAAGAATCCCATGATGTGGACATCTTCACAGTAGTTCTTTAAACCTCTCCCAAGTTTCATACAAGGACTCACCATCAAATTGTGTGAATGAGGTGATGTCGTTCCTCAACTTTGCAGTCTTTGCAGGCGGAAAGAACTTTGCGAGAAGCTTTTGAGCCAAGTCCTCCCATGTAGTGATAGACCCATTAGACAATGAATTAAGCCAGCTTTTTGCTTTATCCCTCAAAGAGAATGGAAACAGTCTCAACCTAATAGCATCATCAGTTACTCCATTGTATTTAAAAGTATCACAAATCTCCAAGAAATTAACTAAATGAGCATTAGGATCATCACTGGGTAATCCACCAAACTGGACCGAAGATTGGATCATCTGAATGTAAGCTAGTTTAATTTCGAAATTATTTGCATTGATGGAAGGTCTCCTAATGCTTTGGTGCAAACCTTGCAATAGAGGAATTGCATAATCTCGCAATGCTTTATTTTCTTCGGGATCTAGATTAATGGCATTATTTCCATTATTATTGTTATCCTCAGCCATTGTCTGATTTAAAGCTGCAACTTGCAAATTCTCCCTTCGATGTCTTCTAAAAGTTCTTTCTATCTCAAAAGGAATAAGATTCAAGTTCTCTCTTCTTTTGTCACGACCCGAAACTCCCATCGAGCCCATGACAACCGTCGCGAAGTCTCGTCAGACATTCTTTACCCCGAATGCTGACCGAAACCTCGCAAGGCTTTCGTATCAATTTTCTTACCTCTCCTGTGATCGACAGTAACTAAAATCATGTTTTGAAACGATATGGACCATTTTCCCATCCAAAAACAATGAAAATTTATTTCTGTCTCACAGGGTTGTTTTAGTCATTTTTCTTCGAAAATAATGAAACCCACCAAAAACATGGTGTAAAAGATAAATATGTTCATACATACTTTAAATAAGATAACTGAAGTATAAAATTATTTTTACAGTGACACGTGTACTCCCAATTGACCAAGAAGGTGTAGGGCTACGAACCCTTACTTTTTAGGATGAAACTTCGAGATTAATTCTCGTCTTAATCAACTATCAACAAACTGTCCTGAGCCTGAAAAATGGATAGAAAGAGGGGTGAGATTATGATTACATAATCCCAGTGAGTAAACAATTACCATCAAAAGCATCTAAAGCTGAGTAGATGGAGACAATATAAAAACATTATATCTCAATAATGTTCATAATGCAAAATTCGTTTCAATCTATACCAAACAATTTCTTTTCATCAAAATTTCCTTGGCTTATGAATGTCTTAAACTTGGACCCTGCCAGAATCATTCTCGCTGGTACCTTCGTCAAGGTATCCCACTGAGACCGCCAAGGCTGTTAAATATCCCATACCCATAAACATGTTTTCACATCTGACACATAGCCGTTCCTTGGTGTTGGCTGAGTCTCACTCTCACGTGGTGGCCCGACCGTGAGGTGCACTCAAATCTTACCTCAGGAGATACTTCATCCAACATCTCCCCCCGGAAGTAATTATATAATTGGGTTATCGTACCCCTCTCATAGGCAGTCCACGGAAACCCCCACCACTGCAGTAACCGTTTAATATACCACCAGACCCATAAAATTTCCAGTAGCATAATATGGGGAATAAAATTTAATCCAGTCTGCTAAGACCAATCCAAAACTGTTCATATATTTCATGCCAACCTCAAAAATTTAGCCATCATGCTACCATAGTGTCATAAGCCCTAATTTCAATAACATATAAAATCATAAATTTCAACACAATCTCCATATACTCAATTTTTCCAAAACAATATTTGATTTCAAAACCAGTATGAATCTCATTTTTATTAAAAACCATTTTAATTGGAAAACATAATATTTTATAATTTAAACTCACCATTCAATAAAAGCATCAAACAAGTATAATTACTCTAGATATTTAAGACGATAAATTGTCCACTCACAGTATTAGGAGTAGAAATACTCCTATTTTCAATCCACGGGTACAGTCCTTTACCCGTATCCAATGGCTCACCACCTAGCCATAAGCCATGAAACATATTCCAATTAAATTGTGTCTAACAGTCATAAGCTATTTCAGGCTCGATATATATGCATGATATGAAATGAAAAATGCACGGGTAGCCATCTAGACCCGGTATTGGTCTAAGTCGATTTTTCATCCGATAAATTGGCCAATACGTCCAATTTCACTCCAACTTGCTCCATTTCTTTTCCAATCCCTCAATTCACCAAGCACAACTAATTAACACACAATTAGGCAAATTTATCTTCACTTTTCTTCTTGGAACTTTCGGCCAACAATGGTACACTAACTCCGTGATTTTTTCTACTTAATTTTCTCTACATAATTCATTAATTGCTACACCAAAAACTATTATTTTTTAATCAAATCACCTAGAATAACATCCCATTCTTCCTCATTATTCACTTAGAGAATTCGGCTATTGATGGGCACCAAACCTTTGATGGTTTTCTTCACTTGTTTTCATGCTACACATCATTAATCACCTAAAAACACTAACATACCTAAAAATCAAACCAATCCAAGATCATTCTCTCTCCATACCCATTTTGACCAACCATGAATTCATCATGAAAACATGTAATTTAACCATGAAAATTAAGGGAAAATGCATGGGTAAGGTAAATCACTAGCAAAATCAAAGAAATTTTACCTTTGCTGGATCAAATCCTTGAATTCCAACACTTTCTCTTTGATTTTTCCCACCTAGGGTTTGTTCTTCCTTGGTTTCTCTTCTCTTCTGGTTTGGCTGATCACTATGGGAGAAATGGGCTGATTTTTATGCCTTTTTATAAAGAAACAATAAAATAATAAAAGCATGACACATGGCATTTCCTTATTGGTTCAAATTTTAAATATTTGACTTTTAATTCTTTAATTCTCCACCACACATTTCTCATGTTTATCCATTTCCATGATGAATAAAATCCCTTGGTCTTGACAAGTGTCAAGGGTGAAAATTTACCGATTTGCCCTCGGGGTGGTAAAATTACCATTTCACCCCTATACTCCAAATTATACCGAAATTTAAAATTTTTCACTTCTAAATCTCAAATCATACTCCAATACTCAAATCATATTCTAATAAATCAAATGGGGCCAAAACATCTTTTCCAAAAATTCTCATTTTGTCCCCAAGTGGCAAATGATCATTTTACCTCTGAATAGTAAAAATTTCGGTTTGACTCCAAATTGATTCTCGAACTCCGAATTACCATTTTGAGTCATCCTTGAACTGTGAAACTCTTAATTTTACCTTAAAATTCCTATTTGAACTAGTTCGAGGCTTAATCGACTTAATAATACCATTAAGTGCAATATCGTCTTTTAACGATTCCTCAAACTTCCTAAATATGCAAACATTCTATTGAGCAGGTAAATGACGTTGTAATTATTTTATAGAACAGGGTTTGACATCTTTGCATACAATGACCAAAGATATCTGCAAGCAAACAAAATCTAAAATTAAAACAAGAAAAATAAAATTTGAAGTAAGACCAATTGCTTTGGCATTAGTATTAGTAAAAAGTCTAGAAACAATTACTCGGCAACGACGCAAAAAACTTGTCCGTTAAAATCCTACTACGCAAGTATACGTATCGAATATATAGTATATTAGCAAGTAGGGTATCGATCCCACAGGAAATTGATCGAAAACTTTACTAAGTACTAAAATTAGAATAATTTAATCTTATCCAAATAATCAAAATTAATTAATTAACTAAAATTAAAATCAACAAGAAAAATCAAAATAATAACTTGAGAAAATATCAAATCAAACAAGCCTAGGATTACAATATCCCTCACACTTCATCTAAATCTTACCTCTCTTTCTTAACTTATTTTAATGGGTTGAATTACTAACCTAGAGTCCTCAATTATTTATAAGGGTCTCCCGACTCGCCTTATAAAAATATTTATTTTAATCAAAACACTATATCCCTATGTGAATTGAAATTAAAACAGACTCATTAAGTTTAGGCTCTAATCTGGCTACATATGGCCTATAGGTATATCCTTATCCTATACCCAAATCAATTAATATGATCATATGCTATCTCAATTTTAGTCTACACTAAACTCCCTTTCCCAAGTTTGTTTAGGTTCCTAGATCAATTTAATTGGTGGCCAAGCAATTAAAAGCATTAAGAACAAATTGGAATAAACAATTCAAATCCCATTGAAAATAAGTAAGACAGAGATTAAAAACTTAGACTACATGTGAGTTCAATTGCAATCCTAGAAAAAGAAATTTAGCTACTCATAATCGCAAAATAAAATAACATTGTATAAAATTCAACCATTGAAAGTATCAAGAACGATAAAAGCTAAAGAATAAAATAAAACAATATTTGCCGTCTTGATTTCCAAGTTTCAGCCTCGACTTCTAGTTTCTTGAATCTCCCAAAGGTTTTTTTCTAATGTTGTTAAACATATCCTATTTATACTAATAAACTTAACCTAAAGTTTCTTAAGCTGACCTAGGGTTTAATTGGGCTTAAAAGTATAATAAGAGGCCCAAAATTCAATTGTCAATCTTTACAAATTTTCATTTTCGGCACAGTAAGTCTAGCTATTTTCCGATGCGATTATCTCTATATTCAAAGCAGAACTGGGCAAAGTGATCTTCATAAAAGTTGTATCTCTGTCTCTTAGTTTTCCACTGGTCCAAGAATCGCATCATTTGAAGTTCTGTAGCTCGAGATATGGCTAAAATACTGAAGCATATGCAAGCAGATTCTGGGTCTTTTAACATCTTACTTTCCAAAATTAAGCCCAATCAGTTTTAATCCTACAAAAGAAATATAAAAACTAATAAATCATAAACAAATTAAAAGGAATAACATAAAATTAAAATAATTAACTTAAAAGTAACCTAATTATAAAAACAACTAAAAATAAGTAAATTATAATTGAAAATTAAGGACTTAGCTAATATTTAATAACAAAATTAGAGTAAAATAATTGTATAAAATAGAATTATCACTAAGCATATTGAGGCCTCTGATGAGTTGCTATCTATCGTCAAAGAAAGTGTTGAATCAATTAGGAAAAGTTTGTGGTTGTTTGATAGTGGTTGTTCAAACCACATGACTAGTGATGAGAGTCGGTTTACCACACTTGATAGAAGCTTTAGGGTAAGGGTTGAGATTGAAAATGGAGTTTTTTTAAAGATTTTGGGGATTGGGATAGTTTTAGTGGAATCTCAGTTAGGTAACAAGTTCATTTCTAATGTTTATTTTGTACTAGAAGCTAACTAGAACTTGCTTAGTGTTGGACAACTCACTGAAAGTCATTATGCCTTTTTGTTCAAGGACAGATATTGCACAATATTTCATCCAAAGGAAGATGAAGTACTAACAGTTGAAATGAAGAACAAATGCTATCCAATTGATTGGAAGCTACTGATCACAAGGCTTATTTCAGTGTTGTAGTTGATTTTGAACTATGGCACAAGAGATTGAGGCTTGTCAACTACAATTCTTTGTAGAAAATGGCATCACGAAAACTTGTTGAAGGCTTACCTAAACTTGCAAAGCCTAAGTCAGGTTGTGATACTGTTGGTAAATGCCCTTGAGCCAATTGGATTGATCAAGGAATATATATTGTCATTTAATGCATACTTAATTGCATAATTATATGTGATAGAGGTTTTCCTTCATGTTAGTACAATAATAAGGAGTTATTAAATATTAATTGGATGAAGCGCATGGAACATAAAGGCCTTGCAAGAGAATTGCTAAGTTGTTACAATTATGAAATCTCTATACATCAAAACCATGTTCCTAAAATAGTTTTCGGTCATTTTATTGTCAAGACAGGGCATTGACAATGCTTAAAGATTGGTACATGTTAAGTTTCTTTACTTGGAAAGTAAGTAATTGATCTCATAGATTGAAATATATAGGATACTTGAGGATGGCATGTGGGTGCTTGATAGAAACAAGTTCACTAAATATGACTCACTATGAGAACTTTATTTGGTATTTTGTTCAAATGTATATGGAATATGTTCTCATGTGATAGTCGTACAACTAGTCCTTGGACTTGACACACTAGGTCATCTTGTATGGGGAATCACATACTTTGACTTCACCCCTATGGGTCTAGAGGTGACTAGATGCCTAAACAAGGTGTTTTGGGTGTGCTGTAGGCATGCGAAGGTGGATGAGTTGTCAAGAGAGGATTCATCGCCCTAAGTGATATGAAGGGATGTACCTCACTTGTTCTCAATTTTAGATTAACTTGTATAAAGTCTTTGGCCAAAGCATGATGAATTTGAGAGAAGTTAGTTTCCTAAATTCATAAGGTTAGTCATGAATTATGAGAACTAATATGAAATGTCATAAGTAGACATTAAACTATGCTTTTTGACATATCCTAGATATTTGATGAAATGACCGTATTGCATTGAGAGATTTATCAGTAAAGGGCTTTGTCAAATTCTTTACTTGACTCTCTAACATTTGAGTGGTCATGACATGTTGCTAGATACTGCTCACGATTTATAAATGTAAATCAGTTATTAAATTGATATTTGATTATGATATATATATATATATATATTGCCAACATGTTAGAAGCCTAATGGGTCACACAAATTAACTGACATGATTGAGATTAAATAAGGACAATTAATTAAATTGGACTTAATTGAAATGGACCAAAATAAAGTGCAAAAATTAATTAAGTTAAAAAGGACTTAATCGAATAAAAATAAAAATGTTGTACCTAAGGTTACAACTTAGTTTGGTTATAAAAATATGTTATGTTAGCCAACTAAAACTCTAAGCATTAAGCCATTTCTTAGCTGATTCATAAAAAAAAGAAAAGAAAAAAAATAAGTTTTCTTTGTTTGACAAAAATAGGGTTCGATTAGGATTTTTTGTCTTTTGGTATTTTTTGAAAACAAAACTTGCTAAGACAAATAAAAAAATCTTACCTTTGAGAAGGTTTTATTTAGTCACTATGTGAATTACTGTTAAAGGCCAAACATTTGGGTCGTTGAAGATTTGACAAATCCTGAAGTGAAGAAGCAAAGATTTTGGTCGTAGGATTTCATATTTTCTTATTCTTTTTTGAGTTTCTTGCTTCACCACAAGCCTTTTGGATTTAATTGGCTCTTGATTACGATATCTAGAGTAAGGTATGTAATACTTGAACTTATGAGCTAATATGAAAATTGCATGAAAAAACACAAACATTTGATATTTGAGGGATTTGACTGTTTCTTTAATTAAATGTATATCTTATTTTTTTGCTATTCTATACTTTTAATTTATTGATTAATTTTATGTTTGAGTATGAGGTCAAATCCTAACAAATACATGTTACTATGGTAAGCAAAGCAGGCTTCCATTCCCAAAGGAAAGGAAGTGGAAAGTTACAAAGAAACTACAACTCATTCATACTGATTTTGAAGCTCCAATGAAAACTCCTTTACTTGGTGGTAGTAGGTATTATCTTATTTTCATTGACGATTTGACCAAGTACTATTGGATTCACTTTTTCAAACTCAAGACAAAAGCTTTGAAAGGCTTTGTTAAGTTTAGAAACTTGGTTGCAAATTAACCATCATGACACTTAGGAGTGATAATGGAAAGGAATACATTGCAAAAGATTTTGAAAGTTATCTGTCAAAGCTTGGTATAGCTCATCAGCTCACTATTACTTATAGGCTAAAGCAAAATGGAGTGTCTAAGAGGAAGAACAAAACACTGATGGAGGTGGCAAGGTGCTTACTCTTTCAAAAGAACCTGCAAAAATCTTTTTGGGTAGAAGCTATAAATACAACTAATTACTTGTTAAACTTGACTAAGAGAAGGTCACTTGCAAGCAGGAAACCATTTGAGGCTTGATTTGGCTACAAATCATTTGTTTCACATCTAATAGTCTTTGGTTGCATCTGTTATGCAAAGATTCCAAATAAGAAAATGACTAAGCTTGATGAAAAAGGTGTTTTAACCATTCATATTAGTTACAATGATATCTCTAAAGGCTACAAGTTGTATAATGTTGAAACTAAAATGATTTTCATTAGTAGAGATACAAAGTTTGATGAACATTCAAGGTGAATTGGGAGAAATCAGTTGTTGAGAGTTTATGTAGCATGAATTTGATTCAAAATGAAGTCTAGAGTAAAGTTGATCATGAAGAAGACATTGAAGATGAAAGTCTTGCTGTTAGGGGTACCAGGTCCTTGCAAAACATATATGCAAGGTGCAATGTAGCTATTATTGAACCTACAAGCTTCAATAAAGTTGCAAAGGACACTAGATGGTTGAAAGCTATGAAACAAGAAATGGAAATGATCGAAAAGAATGGAATCTAGATACTAGTTGATAAACCATTAGACTAACGCATCATTGGTGTGAAATGGATCCACAAAACTAAGCTTAATGTTGATGGATTTGTCAACAAGTTCAAGGCTAGGCTTGTGGTGAAGGGATACTTTCAAATTTATGGAATTGACTATTGGGAGACCTTTGCACCAGTAGAAAGGCATGACACTATCAGGTTGCTTATTGCCATAGCAACTAGAGAGGGATGGGAAATATGGCATCTTGATGTTAAATAAGCTTTTTCAATTGGATATCTTATTGAGGATATCTATATGAAACAATACCTTAGTACAAGGATTGACACTTCATAAGAAAGGAATTTCTGTTAAGGACATTGTATGATATTTGAATAGGTGAGTATATCCGTTAAACGATTTCTGTTCTATTATTTAGAGGAGCCACTTAAGTTAGAAAGTTCGTTATTGGTGATGATAATGCTAGTCATTGTGCACATTGTCCAGACTCTTAGCTAGTAGGGAGTATAAATGAATACTAGTCTTGTGGGGTGGAGTGAACATAAGTCGGTTTGTCTGGTAGGCGTGCTGTTATTGATTTCTTACTCAAGTGCACGTATCGTTAACAAGTAATATAATAATAAATAAAATTTGTTTCCACAGAGAATTGAATTAATTCCTAATTGCTAACTACTAAAATTGTAACACCTTAATTTTAGCCAAACGATTAAATTTAAAATTATTAAAAAGAAAAATTAAAACTAATAAACTGAAACTAAAATTAAATAGTAAATTTGTTTTATAAAACTCACTTAACTACCAGACCTAAGATTATGATGTCCTTCAATACTTCATCTGATTTTTCCTTTCTCTTTTAACTTAGTTTAATGGATTAAGTTGTTAACCTAGAGTCCTAAATTATTTACAAGTTTCTGTCGAGTTTCTCATAAAAATACCTCTCCCAATTAATTTACTATATATTTATGCAAATTAAATTGAAGAAAGATTCATTAAGTTCATGCTCTAATTTAGGCTACGTATGGCTTATCGGTGAATGTCTACCCTATATGCAAATCAAATCACCTATGCAACTAAGTGTGTTCAATCATACGTTATTTTATTCTAGGTCTATTTAAATCTCCTTCGTCAAGGTTTAACCTAAGTTTCTAATTTAATCTAATTGGTGATTAGGCAATTAAAAGTATTAAGAACAGAATAAAATAAACAACTTAAATCCATCAAACATAAACAAAAGAGAGATAAATAAATCAGACTACATATTGTGTTCAATCATAATCTTAGATAAAAAATTTAATTCCCTATCAAGTCACACATCATCATCAAATAAAATTTAAACATTAAAAAAAAAAAACTAAGAGAATAAGAGAATAAAAAAGATAGAAAAACTCAAGAATTGTATTCTTGATATCCAAATCTCCTTGAATCCTTCAAAATCTTCGTAGCTTTAATGACTTTGTGGCTTGACTCTCAACTGTTAATCTAGTGTCTCATTCTCTCCTAAAAGTCATCCCAAAGGTTGTTTTTATAGGATTTTGAAATTAGGCCAAGTTGGATGAAGAAAGAAATCAATATCAATTAGAATTTCCTCATCAGATTACGTGGACTACGGCCTACTTCCTCCAAAGCTGCGGCCTTGACCATTTAAATAGCAGAAATCATAATTGTTCTAGGATTGCTGCAGTGTTCCAACTTCAACATGATTTTTGACAACCTTCAATGTCGAACTGGGCAAAGTGGTAAACATGAAAGTTGTATCTTTTTCTCTTATCTTTCCAGTGGTCTAAGAATCACTTCATTTGGAGCTATATAGAGAGAGTTATAATCAAAATATGGAAACATATGCAGTGGAGATCTACACCTTAAAATTGCTCTTCTTCTTCCATTAAAATTGTTCTTTTATCAAACACCTACAAAAGCACACATAAATCAATAACAACCTATCTTAATCACATTAACACCAAATTAAGCATAAAATTAATCAAGATTAGATTGACTCACCTAAAGTAACTAATTTAAAATAATTAAATAAAACTTACTAATTTCTATGTATTACTACAAAAATTAAATTAAATTACTATCAAAATTACTATTAACATTCCATCTTAGATCCGAATGCTCATCTCCTCCGACATATTAGGGACTTACTACAAAAAGAATGGGATTGCTTTTTAACTCACGTTCATCGTGAAGCAAATCAGTGTTTTGATCGAATAGCCACGGACCATGAAAGCTTATAGCTTGGTTTACATATCTTTGATTTTCCACTATCTTATGTTAATTCTTGTCTTTTATCAGACACGCTAGGAGTTTCATGGCCTATAATGATGTAATTGGTTATTTAGTATTTCCCCTTTATAAAAAAAATGTTTATTTTAATAATTAGGAAATTAGGATATTAACAAAATTTCATTTTTTTTAAAACGAGATAATCAGTGGTCTCCTTGTCCAACCTCCATTTTGATTATATATATATATATATATAATTATTTTTTGATATATATAATAAGGAAAGCATACACTAAAATTATAATTATATATAATAAAAATGAAAAAAAAGGATTATTACAGTTAACATTTATTGTTTCAAATAAAAAACTGAATTTATTGTATTATCCAAAAACGTGAAATTTACCAAGGTGATATTAACCAAATTAATATATAAATAAATTAAATTGATAATTATTACCTGAACAGTGAACAGTTGGTGGCTTCCATCTTGCGGCGTCTTACACGTCTGTACACATAGCATACACTTTGGCTTTTGAAGATTAAATTCAAAGGATGATAACATCGAGAATTTCATTTTAAATATTATTATTCTTAAGAAATCAATCTTTTAATGAAATATGTATCCTTGACGTGCAGCATGCTGTGTCCTAATTAACTTGAATTATAGTATTTAACGTATATTATACCTGAATATTTAATTTAATGTTAAGTGTTTTAAAGAGTCGAATTCTAATTTTTTTTATATTAAAAAGTAAGATTTAATATCCTTGGAAAACTGGAAACTTTAGACCTAGATGTTACTGCTTATAAGGAGTTGACAATCTCTTAGGCAAGTTTCGTCCATCTTTTTTTTATGACTTGTTCATTATGTCACTTGAATTTTAAATACAAAACTTCATTCGTTTGTAGAAAATGTGCCTTGTTAAACTATATTATCTGTTGCTTTCTACAGAAATAGAGCTGGATCAGTTTACACATTAACTGGAGTCATTGAATTACTTTCATTATTTTTATTTGCAAGACAAGAAATGTATATTCATAAACCAAAATATATAGGCATGCTGCCAAAAGTCCTTAGTCAATGGGAGACAAAGACTTGTGACAGACGAGCAATTCATTGAAAGCTCAGGGAAAAAAAAGAAATACATGAACCAGCTATAAACTGAATTCCCACTCATCTGGAAGAACAGAAATGAAGAACAAAAACATAGTACACCAATCTCAAAAACGCACCCTTATTATATATTTACTCTTATGTTTGGAACAAATATAAATGCCAGATTTATTTCAACTCTTTTCTTTTATGTTACTTTGTGAAAGACAATTCAAATAAACTATTTTAGTCAGATGATACAAACACCTACTATTGAGTCAAATAATGAAGTGCCAAATTTATTGCAAATTTAAATAAACTCAAAACACATTTGCACGCGAACCGAATTTTCAAATTAAAAGGTTTGTGTTTTTTTCGGTTGGTTCTGGCTGCTTTTTGAAAACTATTTGTGATGATACTGCTTGGGTTTCTGTGTTTATATATACTGGTGGTGTCTTTGTGTGTTTGCCCATGTGGTGGTGTTAATGCTGATTACGTAGCTTGCTGCGGTTACGACTCTGATGGTCTTACGTCTGGGTGGTTTTTTGTTGCTGTTACTGGTACCCTAAAATGCTGAAAGGGTTGTGCTGCTGTGTGGTTTGTCATATGTGTGTGCTACAAGTTAATGGAGCACTGAGCGCTGGCGTTAGGAAGAGTGCCTATTTGTTATAAAGTCTGTGCTTTTTTGAAGCTGAGATAAGGGTTCATGGACTTGTATACCTTCCAGGATCAGTTTTCTGTTGTTTTTTTTTTCTTTCACAAGAACTTTTTACTACTTATTTTTCTTAATACTTCAGATATGAGCAGTAGGAACACATTTGATAGTATAAATACATTAATCTTTTTTTTTTTGTGAAAAATAATTTTATTAACAGTGATAGGACTGGTAAGGGCGGAAGAAACCAGTATTATTGCCAAAAAAAAGAAAAAACACCTGCCGCTCAACAAGACTTTGGCAGCAACTCTTTCAAAAGACCTAATGAACTCAACGACATACGAAAAAAAAAAAAAAAAGCTGCTCATTGAGAAATCTGAACAGAGCTAAATAACTACTGCCAATCAACCCTTAGACCTAAACTTGCTGCAAAGGCTATCAAGAAACACACTTGCCATACTTTGGTAAACCGAGAACGTGGAGATTAAACAGCCAATATTGCACAAAAGGTTCCCCGTTAATACCAGCATCCCAAATTCCCAACCAAGGGTGGTTCAATAATCTTAAAGACCTAAAGTTAAATATTGAAATGAGGTTTTTTTATTGAAATTAAGAAAGAGCAAATGAGGAAAGAAGAATTCATAAGTGGATATTATAAATTGAAAAAAGAAATAATTGATTTTATATATAGGAAAAAAATAGTTGTTGGAGATCATTAAATACATATTTTCCTTAGTTGATTGGGAGAATTAATAGTATTGTGGGAATTGGGAAGTGATTAAAAATTGAGATTTGTTAGGTAGGGAAGTGAGAAAATATGTCATTTTTTTAATTATCTTGACTTTTAGATATTTTTAATGAGAAATGAGATGAATAGTTGAGAATTAATAAGGGTGTTGAAGTGAGAGAAAAGAGATATTTATTAAGCATAAGAGAACAGGTAGATATTTTATTAATTAT
Organism: Theobroma cacao; assembly: GCF_053813885.1. Taxonomy (NCBI): domain Eukaryota; kingdom Viridiplantae; phylum Streptophyta; class Magnoliopsida; order Malvales; family Malvaceae; genus Theobroma; species Theobroma cacao. The sequence goes on from NC_142645.1 coordinate 10,830,709, forward strand.
CTTAATTTTTGTATATTTTTAATATAATTAATTATTATATAATTATTATAAAATTATGGACCTCTCCAAATTTGGAGCCTAAAACCCTTGTTTTGGTGGCTTTACCCACTAGTTGGCACTGATCCTTACCACAAATGTAGACACAAAATCCTTATTACCAAAAAAAAAAAAAAAATAGCTCAGTTGCTCATCTTCAATTGCCCTGTTGCCTATAAAGAAAAATGCCATTAGCATTGTTAGTAAATGTAGCACAATCTCAAGACCGTTACATCAGCACCCGTTTGACACCCTAGCAGTTAAAAGAGCTAACATGTAGATTAGTATAAGTCAAGCATCGATTGAGACCTATTATCATCTTTTTACTCCAGCCCTTTTTCCACATTTCTCTTTCCATCATTGCCACGCTAGACCCCCACCTCTTCACTACCGTTCCCAACCTTTTCCTACCTCTTTTTAACACCACTTCTCCCTCTTTTCACCCCCAACCCTTCTTTAGACAGTCCACCACCCTTTACCCCTTCTTGAAGAATGATCATTAGCCTATTAAAACAGGAGTAACAGAGCTATGGTAGGAAGTAACAAACATTTGAAGAATGAAGAAAGCTGCCAAAAGGTGCCAAACTATGTCGTTTCTACTTTACTAAATTCAATTTAGTAAAACACTGGCTTCAAATGTCATTTAGTGTATTTTGTGTCTGAGCCTAGGCTATACGTTAGTTTTGAGTGTCATTTTAGCCTTTGGTGCCTTAAATGTTTGTATCTTGTGTTGTTTCATTCTTCTTTGTAAGGTTATATGCCACATGTTTATTTTCTCTTTTTGTTATGTTAGCCGTTGTATTGCACAAAATACTATGCATGTTTTATGTGCCTAGTTAGTTGATCACTTGTTCTTAGTTTTATTCTCCCTAGGCTACATCTAAGCTCGAATTAGTTTTTCATTTTCAAATGGTGGTATAAATAGCTGAATATGAACATCTAAAAACACTTTTTTCAAGATGCAAAACAGAGGCTCTGCTTTCAGACACGGCGGTCTGCAAAATTAGGGCACCACGGTACACATCGCAAATCTCCCTCTCCATATCACAACCCAATGGCTCAAAACCATCTGCCACCACTATGGAAGGGTTGCGAGGTTTCAATTCCTCCAAGACAACCGAGCTATGACAAGAAATATGGGTTTGTTTGGTTCTTCACAATGGAGGATGTGAGAAGAACTATTCAAAGTTTAAATGGTACCTGGTTCTTCAACCTTAGATTAGCTCTTAACTTAGCTAGAAAAAACCAGATCCAAAGACCAAATGGAAACCGAAATCCCCAAAATCAAAACAAGAATCCCCAAACCCAACCATTAAAAAACCAAAACAGCTTTACCCAAACCCAAATCCCTATACCCCAATCACCTTTTATGAACCAGAATACTCGTGTGCAGACAACAATTAATCACCAAAACGCTGCAAAAACCTCAGCAAGAAAGGAGATTACTAGATCTTATCTTCAAGTTTTCTTGGGCCATCAACCACCATCGAAAGTTATGCTCCCTCCTCTATCGCCAATTAACTCTGTCAAATTGTGTACAGATCATATTGAGAACGAAATTCTTCACTGGTTTGATTGTTGTGTGGTTGGTAAATGTAGAGTGCATCAAGAGCTGGAGGTAATTGCAAAGCTGATTAGGGAAAAATGAACAAAAGGTTATGAAATTAAAAGGCTTTTAGGATACCAATTCCTTATCGCCTTCCCAAATACCCAATCTTTTGAACTCTCAAAGGTCAATAAATGGGATTGGTTAACTGAATGGTTCGATGAAATTAAAGAATGGTCAGAAAGCCTCACCACAAAAGAACGACGCTATTGGCTCTCGATCTCTGGAGTTTCTATACATGCTTGGAGCAGAACCACCTTTAATAACATTGGTAGGTTGTGGGGTTCCTTTTTATGCCTTGGTGAGGAAACCTCCTCTTTAAACTCTTTTGAACCTACTAGCATGCTTATAACCACCGGATTATTTGAAAGAATCGATGAACATGTCAATCTTGCTGTCGGGGAACCGGATCTACTGCTTTTATGTTTGAGAATTTACACCCGATTGCATTATGGATTATCTAGGTTGGCCAGGTTGGCAACAAGATGATGAATTAATAAGCTTCTCCTCGATCTCCATCTCAGCTGAAGCAGCACCCCCCACCGCCCCTAGCGGCATCACCCATCTCTCTCCAGAACTTTCTCCGTCGACAACAACATGGCTTGAGCATTCCTCCTCTTATTTGTAAATTGGGCCAAGAACGGAACCCAGCCCAAGCTTTCATTATCACTCACTAAACCAACAGGACACACCTTTAAAGTCTATGGACTACATTCCCCAACAAATTTCTCTAAGACACTAGCTTGAAAACCCACAACCTTATTCCTCTAACCCAAATTTTAATGGGACTTCATATTCTACCCTAATGGACACGACCCAAGCAGAAAACCAAGGAACCATTCAAGATGAGCCATTGAACCAAATTGCTCCTTTCCCAAAACAATAGACTTCTGTAAATAGCAGCCCCATCCCAAACTCAATGGATGGACTTATATCTCCCAATCTCTTGACCCACGCCACAAACATTCCAACAGGTAGCTTTTCCTCTGCCCCCATTATACCTTCACCTTCCAATCATTGCCCTAATGGTTTTGATGAAGAAAATCATAATCCAAATCTTGCTAGTTGTGACTCTGAGGAAAAAGATCATGTAGCAATATTTCCATTGCGTAAAATAGCAAAAAAAGTCACTTTTCTAGAAGATATCTCTAGAGTTATCAAAGGTGCCATTATAAGAGGTAGAAAAGGGGGTAAAAAATCTGGCAAGTAGAGGAAAAATTTTACCATTCCCCAGTAAAGGCGTGTCGTCATCCATGATTCTGAAAGCTCGTTCGCAAATGCTTCCTTATCTAATGGTGACTTCAAGAACATGAATGCGAGTATCATGATTGAACCAGAGAAAACTTGGGACATCGGCAAACAACTAGGTTATTCATCACGATGCGCTGACTAGGAAATATTGGGAAATTTGGAGAGAATGGAGGAACTCAACACATTAAGATAGTGAGCAGTGACCGATCTTTATTCATTAATCTCTTTTGTAAATGTTATTTCATTTTTGTTATGCTCAGCTTCTCCTTCTTTCTGTTGTCCTTTTTGCACAGACTCACACTTACTAACTATACTCATTACTGTGGTTAAGCAACTGCTTTGCTATTTTGGTTTTTTGTGTGAATATTCTCAATCCAATGCAGTTTCCTCTTTCAGGCATTTTCTCTAGCACCTATGGGGCTATATGAAATTTTATGCTTCTTCAATATCCAGAATTCTTTCTACTTTTTTTTGCCTCTCCTCATATTATCTCACTTATCTAATCATGCACATGTTTTCTTGGAACACACGTGGACTTGGTCGCGCCCATAAACTAAACACCATACAAAGGGTGATTTGCTTCAACAATGTTGAATTTCTTTTTATCCAGGAGACAAAACTTTCAGATATCTCGAACAAACTTATTGAACGTGTGTGGGGTAATGATGACGTAGGCTAGTCCTTTAGTCCAGCTTCAAGAAGATCAGGGGGCATTTTATCTATTTGGGACACCAAATCTTTTTCTCAATCTTCGTTGATCATTAGAGGGAACTTCATCATCCATATTGGCTCATGGCTCTTTCACAACCTCTAGTGTGCTATTATTAATGTCTACTCTCCCTGCACTGAAGATGACAAACGTGTTTTATGGGAGGAAATTCTTTCGTTTAGGGATAAACTCCTCTCTTCATGGTGTGTCGCTGGTGATTTCAATACTGTTAGATGTCTTGAAGAGAGGCAGGGATGCACCACTTCTGGGACAGTCGCCTCGATCAGTTTTTGCTTTCATCTGAATGGTTGTTCTGTTTTTGTGAATTGAGTCAAAAAGGTCTCAAGCGCTCATTTTCAGACCATTGTCCCATTCTTTTATCTTTTAAAACTGTTGATTGGGGTCCTAGACCTTTTCGATTTCTTGATTGTTGGGTTTTAACTCCTAGATTCAAAGACATGGTTGCCATTGATGATTTAGGTTGATGATCTGAATTACGTATTTCTATAACAAGGAGGACACCGCTCCACTAACGTGTGGGTATTTCCTGGGTTCCGCCTCCCATAAGAGAATTCAAATTTAACGTTGATGGGTCAGCCAGAGGTAAATCAGGACCTGCTGGTTGTGGAGGAGTTCTCCGAAATTCGGATGGCTTTGTTATGGGTTTATTTTTCAGTCCCTTGGACTGTGCAATTCCAACTATGTAGAGTTGATGGCTATTTTAAAGGCTTTGCGCCTCTACGCTGCCTCCCCCTATGTGACCTCCCCACTTATTATTGAATCTGATTCAAGACTCACTCTCACATGGGTCAATTCTGTCGAACACCGACCATGGGATAAATGGAGCATTTTCAATGAGATCGATTCTTTATGTGTCTCACTTGGTACAGTGTCCTTCAAACACATCTTTAGAGAAGGTAATACTTTTGTTGACTCTCTGGCAAGGCATGGAGCTGACAAAGACACTTCATTCTCAACTTGGTGGTGATCTTGTCAGACAGTTTATCCCTTATTTTGCCATTCCACTTCACACTTTGCTGATCAGGTTTGATTTTTTGGAAACTGCATTGAGGCGTTTCACTTGGGTTTCAAAAAAAAAAATTTTTGTACTCCTTGTTAGCACTTTGTTCTTCTGCCTTAAGTTTATGTTTACAGGTGCTGTCTATTTTTTTCCTTCGTATTCCAATAACAGATTCTGTCATCTATTGCTGCAGTTGTTGTATCTATGTCTTTATGCCAACCTTTTGTAACTCTTATATTATTAATGAATTTCTTTGGCAGAGCAAAAAAAAAAAAAATAGCTGAATATGAAACGGAGATGATTGAGCCTTTAAGTTCTTTTACTAATTCATCATTTTTCTCTCTTTCAAAAATTCCTTTGTTATTCAAGTTCTTAAGATTTTTGGAAATCATTTCTTCAAAATCACAACATGGTATTAGAGCTAAAGCTTCTTGAGGGACTTATGATTCGATTCTCACCTTGAATCTTCTTCAAATTGTGGATCGATCTTAGCTTCAATGGCAAAAGCAAGCTTCAACACTTTTGCACTTCTGATTTTCTCAGGTACTAATTATCAGTTCTAGGCAGTGTAGTTGAGAGCCTATTTGAAGGCTTTCGATCTCTAGGATGTAGTTGGAGTAGGTGGGGACCCTCATGTGCAAAGGGATGCTAATCCCACATTGGCTTAAATCAAATAGCATAGTGAGGAAATAGCAAAATGCTACAAGGCACTTTCATCCCTGCATTTTGTTGTTTGAAATACTATTTTTGCTAAGATTATGAATTATGATGACTCTAAACAAGTTTGGGACAGTTTGCAAAAAGAATATGAAGGAAGTGTTCGGATTAGGCAAATGCAAGCACTGAATCTCTCAAGGCAATTTGAAATCTTGAAGATGAAAGAAGAATAAAAAGGTATCCAGGACTACATAGACAAAGTTATGAAGTTGGTGAATTAGCTAAGGCTCTTGGGAGAGGAAGTGACTGAAAGAAAAGTGGTCAACAAGATCTTGGTGTGTTTACTAAAGAGATTTGAAGCTAAAATCTCATCTCTGAAAGATTTAAAGGGCTTAACATGAATTTCTATGAATGAATTGATTAGTGTACTGCTTGTTCAAGAGTAGAGAAAGGCCTTTAAGTGTGAAGACTTTATGGAGAATGCTTTGGTTGCCAAAACCAAAGGCTTAGGAGTTAAAGGTGGAAGGTTAAAGAAGCTTGAAGGTAAAAGAAGTAAATCTGGCGGTCGAAAGTGGGGGAAGTAAAATGAAAAGTACCTTTCATGCCCTTGCTGGAAGAAGAAAAACCATACTTCCAAGTACAGTTGGTATAGGCCAAATGTGAAGTGTAGGCCTGCAACTAGTTAGGCCATGTGGAGAAGGTACGTAAAGTTAAGAAGTCTGATGTAGAAGGTAAGGTTGTAGTAGTTGAAAAAGTTAGTGAATATGCATAATTGTTGTTCATGGCTCAATAGAGAGTGATACAACAACTAAGAACACTTGGCTGATAGACAATGGGTGCTCAAATCACTTTACAAGTAATGAAAGTTTATTTACTAAACTTGATAGAAACTATAAAGCTAAAGTAAAAATAGGAAATGGAATTTACCTTAAGATACTTGTTATTGGTATTGTAAGTGTAGATACTGTTGGTATCAAGTTCATAAACGATGGGCATTATGTACCTGATGTTGCTCAGAATTTGCTTAGAGTAGGCCAACTTGATGATAATCATTATGCACTATTGTTTAAGGATAAACAATGCACTATTTTTGATCTTGCTGGTGTAGAATTGTTAACTGTCAAAAGGAGAAACAAATGCTACCCTATGAACTTGATGGAAGTTGAGTTGAATGCATACTATAGTGCAAATGACTTAGATGAGATCTAGCGTACGAGGTTGGGGCATGTTAACTATACTTCGACGAGTAAAATGTCTTCTGGTAAGTTTGTAGAAGGACTCCCTACCATCACGAAACTTGATGAGTTGTGTGAAGTATGTCAATATGGTAAGCAAAGTAGGAAATCATTTCTAAAAGAAAGAGAGTCGAAGGCTTTTCAGAAACTTGTGCTTGCTCACATTGACATTTGTGGTATAATAAAAACACTATAATTGAATAATAACAGGTATTACATCTTGTTCATTGCTGATTTGACAAGATACTGTTGGACATTCTTTATAAAACAAAAATCAAAAGCTTTGCATAATTTTAGAAAATTCAAAGCCTTAGCAAGAAATCAAGTTGAGTTGAGTATAAAAACTTTAAAAAGTGACAATGGCATAGAATTTATATCAGTTGAATTTGAAGAATTTTGAACAAAGTTGGGTGTCAAACATTAACTTACATGACTTTCTCATCCCAACAAAATGATGTCTAAAAAAGGAAGAACAGAACCTTGGTTGAGATGGCTACGTGCTTGTTGTTTGAAAATGACCTACCAAGGGTATTTTAAGAAAAAGTAGTTAATACTACAAACTACCTATTGAACTTGACCTATACCAGATCTTTAGCCTTTAAAACACCTTATGAACTTTGGTACAAGCGTAAACCATTAGTAAGTCATTTGAAAACCTTTAGTTGCATTTGCAATGCCAAAGTTCCTAATGAAACAAGGACCAAACTTGATCCTAAGTCAGTTATGACTATACATCTTGGTTATAGTGAGCATTCCAAAGGTTACAGACTTTATGAAATTGACTCCAAGAAGTTCTTCATAAGAAGGGATGTTAAATTTGATGAGGGGTACAAATGGAATTAGAAAAGTAATGTAGTTGATGGTTCTACAAACAGGGTTTATGTTAGTGACAATCTACTACAAATTGATGAAAATGAATCTATTGATATTGAAAATGAAAACTTAGTAGTTAAAGGCACCAAGACACTTCATGACATATACAATAGATGCAATGTTGTTGTTGCAGATCCAATCAACTATACTGATGCTAATGCAGATGCAAATTGGAAGGCTGCAATGGATGCTAAGATGAACATGATGTTGAAGAATGGAACCTTTACTTTAATTGACAAACTAAGCAACCAACATGTCATTAGGGTTAAATGGATTTACAAGACCAAGTTAAATTTAGATGGCACTATCAACAAGTATAAGGCCAGATTAATTGTGAAGGGATATGCACAGAGTTATAGGATTGATTGTTTAGAGACCTTTGTACCTATAGCAAGGCATGACATGATAAGATTACTTGTTGTTTTGTCAGTTAGGGAAATCTAGAAGATATTTCATTTGGATGTTAAGTTAGATTTTTTAAATGGAGTTTTAACAGAGGACATTTACATACAACTTGACGGATATGAAGTAAAGGGTTTTTAAAACAAAGTATGCAAACTCATCAAAGCCTTATATGGTCTCAAACAGACTCTAAGGGCTTAGTATAACAAGATTGATGAGGATTTTAGAAATCATGGGTTTAATAGAAGCTTGACTAAGCTTCCCTTATATGTTAAAAGCTCTAATGACTTAGTAATGTTGATTGTTGCTTTATATGTAGATGACCTATTGATTATTGGTCTTGATATTGAATATCTAGAGGAATTCAAGGCTCAGATGATGAAAGTATTTGAGATGATTGATCTTGGCTTAATGACATACTCTCTTGGAATGGAAGTTTAACAAAGTTCAGATTAGATTTTTATTCATTAGTCAAAATATGCAAAGGATTTCTAAAGAAGTTTAAAATGGAGTCTTTGCAAGCCTATGCATACTTCACTATCTACTAGAGATAAGCTTAGGAAAAGTGATGGTTCAATTAAGGCTAATGGTTCTGTCTACAAGAGAATGATTGGCTCTTTATTATATTTGTTTGCTACAAGACCAGATATAATGTTCTCCACTAGCTTACTATCAAGATTCATGGAGTCACCTACTAAAATGCACTTTAAAGCTGCTAAAAGAGTGTTGAGATATATCAAAGGCACTTTGAAGTTTGGTCTCAGATATTACAAATCATAGAGTTGGGATCTTCAAGATTATTCTGATAGTGACTGGGCAGGGTCAATTGAATATTCAAAGAGTATTGGAGGTTTTTGCTTCTCATTTTGGGAGTGGAGTTTTCTCCTGGAACTCAAAAAGGCAAGTAGTAGTAGCTCAATTATCAATATAGGTTGAATATGTAGCCATTGTTGCTGCTTCAAATCTCATTCAGTGGCTAAGGAAGATTTTGTTTGACTTGGGATCCAAACAAGTGAAAAGTACAGTTTTAAATATAGATAACAAGTCTGCCATTGCAATTGCAAAAAATCTTGTGCAACATGGTCGAACTAAGCACATTAAGGTTAAATACCATGCCTCAAGAGATGCTGTTAAAAAGAAGGAAGTTGAGTTGCAATATTGTCCAACAAATGAGCAATTAGTTGATATCCTTGCTAAAGGATTAAATAAAGATAAGTTTGCATTTTGGAGATTGTGTTTAGGTGTTTTCCAGGCAAATGATTATGGGTGTATTGAAGAATGATTATTAGCTTTGTTAAAACAAGAGAAACAAAGCTATGGCAGGAAATAACAAACATTTGAAACAGGAAGAAGACTTCCAAAAGATGCAAAACTATGCCGTTTCAACTTCACTAAATTCAATTTAGTAAAATGCAGGCTTCAAATGTCGTTTAGTGTGCTTTGTATCTAAGCCTAGGCTGTACGTCAGTGCTGAGTGTTGTTTTAGCCTTTGGTGTCTTAAACGTTTTATCTTGTGTCGTTTTATTGTATGCTCAAAAGATATGCTCTTGCTTTGTTCACCTTTTTGCTCTTGGCCTTAATTCGACTTCGATACGTGATTTTCATATAAAATATTATATAGTTTGTGCATAATCCTAAAAATCTTTTATTTATTTTTATATGCATTCCAGAAATTCTTACTTCTTTGATATTACATACAAAATATGTAACTTTTTAAGATTTCAAAATGCACCATGCTATTTCTTTATAGAATATTAAAGTTATAATTAGCATTAAATTTTAATTCTTGGTACATTTTAATGAATTATGATATTACTCTTTACGTTTCATTTTTACTTTATATAAAAATTCTTCAAGGGGCAAAAAGAACATAACAAACAATTAGTCGCAAAAGCATCAACGGAACATAACTTCAATACTTCTCTATTTCTTGAAGATCTCTTGGTCATGAGGGTTGGTGAATATATAAAATATTTACTGTTACCATTCTAGATTGTGGTAGCTGAAGGTCCAATTCTTTGATTTTATAATGTTGTTCAATCTCTCGTAATGTTTGCATAAAAGATAATCAAAGGCAAAAGTTTTGCCTTCCCTTGTTCAAACGCCCTGCTTCTTGTCTTGCTGAAAAAATTTCAGATCAATTCCTCAACGTCATCACCATGTAATTATTAATTAAGATCATCAGGAGATCTCAACCGTTTCCCTACTATTTATATTGCGCCCTTCTTATTTGGTATATTCACCCATCAGTTTTCATTAAAGAAACCCTCTCTACATTCAACAAGCATAGCCTTTTCTACTCACAAATGGCTCCTAGCTTTGATGATAGCAGCTCGCTTTTCAACTTTGTTGTCCGAGATGGAAATGGTGTCAAAGGAATGGTGGACTTAGGCTTATCGAAGGTGCCACAGGCTTACATGCAACCACCAAAAGAGCGAATAGACAAGCAAAACGCGAGCAAACATGAGCAGCCGCCGATTGATTTGTCGAGGCTAGATGGCCCTTACCATGATGAAGTGGCCAAGGAAATTGTTAGAGCAGCTGAGACTCTGGGCTTCTTCCAAGTTGTGAACCATGGAGTGCCTGTTGATCTACTAGAGTCCCTTAAGGATACCGCACATAAATTCTTCGGACTGCCCCCAGAAAGGAAGGCTGTTTATCGTACAGAAGTGAGTCCAACCTCCTTAGTGAAGTATGGGACCAGTTTTGTGCCAGAGAAAGAGAAAGCATTGGAGTGGAAAGACTATATCAGCATGGTATACACCAATGACGCCGAAGTTCTCGAACATTGGCCCATAGAGTGCAGGTGATATATGCGTTGGGCTTTTGTTTTGTTTATTATTATTTTTTTCCATTTTGCATTTATAAACCAACGTTAATTAAAGATTCATGGAAATAACATAGTTGACAAAAGCCAATCCACTCTTTTGTTTATACAATCAATTAATTGATTATTTTACCCTCATTCTCCTTTCAGGGAAGTGGCAATTGAGTATTTGAAGACATCACTTGAGATGGTGAAGAAATTACTTCATGTTTTGATGCGAAACCTCGGAGTCGAACTAGATGACTCAAAAATTGATTCACTTATTGGGAGGAAGACTGTCCATATGAACTACTATCCCACATGTCCTAATCCTGAGCTTACAGTTGGTGTAGGACGTCATTCTGATATGGGCACTCTCACTGTCTTGTTACATGATGGGATAGGTGGTTTGTATGTAAATGTTCCAGAAGATACAGATATTGGTAAGAAGGGAGAATGGGTAGAGATCCCTCCTATTCCTGGTGCTTTGGTCATCAATGTTGGCGATATGTTACAGGTTCATATCAAATTTTTGACTAAGAGTCCTTTTCTTTGAACGAAAAAATCATGAGGAAAAAAAATCAGAAAACAAAACCAAAATATAATATAGTTACCATGTTTTTAATTCAGTGAGTTTTTTGTTTACAGATATTGAGCAATGGAAGGTATAAAAGCGCAGAACATAGAGTTCGTACAACAAGTGCAAAATCAAGGGTGTCAATACCAATATTTACAATTCCAAAACCAACAGAAAAGATTGCACCGCTTCCTCAAGTGGTCGAGAAAGATGGAATTGCTCATTATAGAGAATTTCTGCTTGCAGATTACATGAACAACTTTTTTTGGAAATCCACATGATGGCAAAAAGTCTCTTGATTTTGCAAGGATTTAATTCAGCTTGATGCAAGAATTATATGTGCCTAAACGTAATCTTAATTTTAGTTTGCCTGTCGGTGGGTCTTGGATATTGCATCGTATGCTGGATTTTGAAACAAACGAAAAATAATGTACACACTCGCATCTCCATCAGAAGTTGGATTGTAGATAGAGTGTAAAATTATGTTCCTCTTTAATTAACGAAGCTTTAAATCTACAATTCAATTTCGGACATCAAACTAACCATTAATCTCAACCCTCAGCATATATCAAGACTTTTGAATTAAAGGTAGAATGCTTCAAAAATGATATTATACCATTAAAGGTAGACATAATACTACAGAACGTGCAATATATGTTTATGGTAGTATTAAAATACAATATTTCTTTTGTAGGCATGATAAGAAGAATAAAGGTTTTTCATGCCATTCTTGTTTGAATTAGTCCACAGAATTTGAGATGTTAACAATCACAAGACTGGAACGATTTAAGAAGGTGCTTTTCAACAAAATCCCACAAGAATTTGTGCTCCTATCGTAACGTGCGGGTTCAGGAACCCGACCGCTAGACGTGGAGGGATTGGGAGTTGCCACCAATCTTTTTTCTCTAGGTGTGATTGGCCACCCTATTTTGTTCTACTCAATAAAATTCTAAATTAATTTTAGATTTGTAGAAAGAACGATAAATTGGTCTACGTATCTCTTAGAGTTGGGTTTGGAAGTACGGTTATGCACAGGGAAGGGTTAGCACCCCCATGACGCCAGTTCCACAAATGGTACCATTCAATCATATATTATCCTAACACATTAATTTTATTCTTATGTTTCCTTAATTGTTATTTATTTAATTTATCTTTTATTCCATTAATCAAGTCAAAATATTTTACGGGTTTGGCGCATACATGATGCAATCGTGAAATGTATGGCATAAAATCAAGATAATGCCAAACGAAAACCTTTTATTGAGCGTACTTTCCGAATCCGCCCATCATACTGGTGGGATCCGAGAGTATTCTCCCACCTAGAGAAATACCTTAGAAACTCGCCTTCGCAAGCTTACAAGGTAAATCCCATCATCGGGATAATCGTTTGCGAGTAAAAAAAAAAACAGTGTTTTCATAAATGCAAATCTTAATGTGGACAAAAGCTTTTTATCAAAGATATCTCTCCGAACCCTCCCATCGTACTGGTGGGATTCGGGGATACCTTTTCACCTAGGGAATTTACCGAAAAAACTCACATTCGCAAGCTTTTTCGAAAAGTCCCATCCTCGGGATTCTACCCGTATACAGAATATGTCTATATGCCAAGACATTTAACAATGTAACAATGATACACGACATACTCGTAAATTCGATGTTCGTTTCTTATTTAATACTTTTCCTTGAGCTTACTTATCATGAACAAAATATTTCACATTTATTTATTGTTTTTATACAACCATTTCTATACTTTGTTTATTTATATTTTAAATCGCGTATTTTGACTATACATAGTTATTATTATTTATACATATGTATTTTATTCATTTTTTATTATTATGATTAACAATTTTATTGTTATCATTGATTTCTCATTTTTTATATATTTTTATTAATTGGTGATTAAGTATATATAATTCTCATTTATTTAAAATTGGAAACATTAGAATTCCGAATTAGGACCCTCCCATTATACTGGTGGAGTCCTAATCGAAATTCCTAACCTAAGGAAATTCTTTCGAAATTACGATTTCTCTCGTTCCGTACGAATATCCCATCATCGGTATATTATACTCGTAATTAATACCATGATATTTTTAGGAGTTAATTTTTTAATATTGATTCTCATACCTGTTTTATCATTTTAATGCTTAATCTAGTCATTTCCAATTTCTTAATTCAATCTTTAGCCTACCATTTATTTCATTCATTCATATTATCACTTTATTATTTTTATTTTGGTTACATTTGTTCTCTGAATCTATCACCTCGAACATACTTTATTTAGCAATATACTTTTGTTTTACATATATGCTTCATTTACTTAAGTTTAAATATTCTTTTCATTCTTAAACATTTTTATTCTTATGTGTACAAATATATATATTTCTTTATATTTATATTGGTATTTTATTTAATGTTTATGTAGTTTAAAATTTTAAGTTAAAATTATTAAATCCTAATCATACTTGTTTGAACATTGATCCTAAGAACACAACCCAATAAACCAACCCAAATCCCTCAACAGATTTGAAGAAAATAATAAAGAGCTTACCTTTGTGGGTCAGGTGGACCCAGGTTGTCAGCCCAACCCGCGACCCTTTCCCAGAGCTCTGTCCGGCCCCTTTTGGCTCCAACACTCCACCAGCAAAACGGCGCCGTTTAGGGGGGTTAAAGAGGATTTGTTTGTGAGCTTCAAAACGACGTAGTTTTGAGCTCTCCAAGCCTAGCTATAAAACCCCTTTTTTTCCTTCTTATTTCATTTCCCTTCACCATTTTCTCTCTCTACCAACCACACTCTCTCCCTTCTCTCTACCAAGCTGCCGACCAGTAGAGCTTCTTACCATCGGCGGTGATGGGACCCCAAATGACCGAATCTCTCCCTTCTCTCTACCAAGCCACCGGCCTGATCTTCCCTTTTAACCCAATCGGCTCTCTCCCTCTCTCTATATACCGCCGGCGACTAGACCTAATGACCGAATCTCTTTCACTCTCCCTAGCGGGCAGTCTTTCTTTCCCTTGAGCCGGCAGCCACACGAGCCCCAGCTCTCACTTCCTTCCCCGTCGGCGATTCAGATCTAAGGAGCTCGAATTTCTCTCTCTCTTCCTCCCCAGTCAGCGACGCAACCCAGAGGACCCAAATTTCTCTCTCTCTTGGTCCCCAGTCGGCGGTGCAACCCAGAGGACCTGAATTTTTCTCTCTCTCTTCCTCCCTAGCTGGCGGTTTAGATCTAAAGAATCCAAAGAAAATCAACCAAAAATCCCCCCCAAAAGGAAACCCAACCGTTCTCCCTCTCTCACTGTGCACATTTTTTTGGTGATCTCATTTTTTTATTTTTTTGGATTGTGGTTTTGTGCTGCTAGAGAACTAGGAATTCTTTCGATTTGTGGGTTATTGTGGTTGCTAGAAAACTAGTATTTTTTTGTTTACAAGTTTTTGTCTCCCCCACTCCATCGGTTTGAAACCCCCCTTTAAGAAACTGGATTGTCCAAAAATTTGGACAATCCAGAGGTGAAATCATGCTCTTCTGAGCATGATTTCACATGTCTCTGGCAAACAAGAAGGGTTGGTAGTCGGAGGTGACCAGTCTTCTCCAAATCTGACTACCTTTCAGGGGCATTAATGCCTTGTAATGATGGACTGGAGAAGGGGCTGAGCACAGGGGCTGAGCACACGTTCAGTCTCTTCCTATTCATTCATCATTTTTTTATTTATTTTTTATTAATTTTTTTATTTTTTGGTTCTTTTTTTTAAATTATATTTTATTATTTTTTTAAATAGGTGTCTACAGCTCCCACTTTCTTTTCCATTTAAGAATATTTCTCCGTCTTTGAGACAACCTTAATTTCTTCTTGTTTATGGAATATTGAAAAGCTCTTGGTGATAAAGACATATGGTGTTGTCCAATCAACAAAATGTGTTTCCGTTGAATTCATAGAATTCATAATTTGCATATGCTATCATTTCCTTTGTTCTCATTTTACCGGTTGATGACTTCTACTTAAAACCCTACCGGTCTTCTCTATGTCTTTAAATTTTCAAGATTATTTTCACAATAAACTTGTCAAGAAAATAGAATGTTGAAAACCCAAGCTTCTTTCACTTTCACATAAAGCCTGATTACTTTCATCTGAAAGCGTTTTATGAATCTATTTTCAGGGAAGAAGCAAAGATTTTCAAGCTATGATAATTATCTTGTGGATGGTACATTTAACATGAGAATACTTCTATAAATAGTACTTTACTCAGTCCCCTTTGTGAGAATTTACTTGATCTCTTCACCTTTTTTTTTACGTAGGTTAAGTCATTATGTTAAAACAAATGCAAATACTTAAATAGGTTGACCAAGGATTGAGGAATTATATGTTTCCTTTTACAAGATTTGTAAACCAGTAAATAATAAGATCCTTTTGACGAGGGAATGCTAATAATAAATTCAGGCAATACCATTTGTCTGGAGTCCAAAATAGTGAGTGATGACTATTCTTTATCAATCCCTGGGCGACTCTAGTAGCTCATAACGCATTTCCTGGTTAATCTACATCATCGAACAGGACCAAGAATACAATTTCATTGACCACTAATTGGTCATGGACAGCCTTGAAGAAATCAATTGGTTGATTAATCCACCAAACTTGCAACATGTGAATCAACGAAATTAGGCATTTGACACAAATATCCTAATTTGGTATCATTTTTATCAGTTTGGAACTTGACTTCTCTCAATAGTTATGACCGTTGCTTAGTGTTAGGTAGATGTGGCGGATGGAAGGAGTGAATGTAAAATAATAATTGCTTCAATTCTTTATTCTACCAATCTCATTTTATGACAAGTGGAGTAATTCTACCCTTCTAAGTGAAAAAATAACATGTAAAATTATAAAGGTGACATATTGCATGCCACATTATCCTGAATTTTATTGAAGACAATAAATGCTACATACTCTTTTGTACCCCACAAAAAAAAAAAAAAAAAACACTCTACACGCTCTCTGTCCTAGTCCTGAAATTAAGTACAAATCAAACAAATATAAATGGTGAACCTCACCTACAAATAAGATAATTGAATAACTACACTCAGTTGTCATAATTTTGCTGACACACAAAAACTGATGCTAACATCATTAGGGTAATTAAATAGGTACTAAAATGACCGATACCACACAAAATTAAATACAATGGAATCTTTCTTCATCAAGTGGAATCAACTAGTGCAAAATCAAAGAGACTTTTTGCCATCGTCTGCATTTCCAAAAAAGCTGTTCATGTAATCTGAAAACACAAACTCTCTATAACGAGCCGCGCCGTCCTTCTCTACGACTTGAGCCAATGGTGCAATCTTTTCTGTTGCTTTTGGGCTCGTAAATAAGGATTCGAACCCTCCTCTTGCTGCTGATTGCAAATTAAGTAAGGATGATGGAGCTCCTGAGGCTGCAACTTCTAACTACAGAAGTATTGTTGGTAGTTTATTATATTTAACTGCTTTAAGATATGATTTGATGTATCTAGCTAGTCTACTATCCAGGTTTATGCAGAAACCATCCCAGATTCATTTTTCTATTGCTAAGAGAGTCTTAAGATACATATAGGAATACTCAATTATGGTATGAAGTTTGAAAAGGTGGTTAGTAGAGATTTGATTGGCTATTGTGATAGTGATTGGGCTGGAAGCTTAGATGATTCAAGGAGTACTGAAGGTTACTACTTCTCCTTTGGCAGTGCAATCTTCTCTTGGAGCTCTAAGAAATAGGAGGTGGCTGCTCAATCTTTAACTTAAACAGAGTATATCTGACCTGTAGCCGCTGCAAACCAAGCTATATGGGTCAGGAAGATTTTAGAAGATTTGGGTTTTCAGTAGAAGACAAGAACTTCTTTAATGATTGATAACCAATCTACTATTTCCATTGTTAAAAATCTTGTTTATCATGGAAGGACAAAGCACATTAAGGTGATATTTCATTTGATTAGAGATGCAGTAAAAGATGATGAAATTGCTATTGCCCACCGTGGAACTAATGATCAGGTAGCTGATGTTTTCACTAAGTGTCTGAAGAACGTAAAGCTTCTTGCACTAAGAGCTTTACTGGGAGTCTGCAAAATGAACAGCAAGGAGGTGGGTTGAGATTTGGTGCTCTATTTTGCAGTAGCATAGGTTAAGATTAGCAGGAAGTTCAAATGGAAGAAGATTTTAACTGCCGTTTTATTCCTTTGCTTATGTCGTTTTGGTGTCTTTAGTTGTTTGACTTTTACTTGTCCTTTGACTATTTGCTGTGGTTATTTCCTTGTCCCAAATGTGAGAACTCGGGTTTTATTGTATTTCTCCCAAAACTACATCGTTTGGGTAGTTGGGGGAATGTCTAGTGTTAGGGAATATCTCACCATTCCCAAAGCACGTAGAACGTTGGAATGTCAAGTGGTGATTTAGCTGGTTGGTTCCTTTCAGCTTTGTTTCTCTTACTTCCGTCATGTATATATGGTTGGTTATTGAGTATATGAATTATGAGCACACCGTTTGGTGAAAAATCTAAGTTTTCTTTTTCATTTTTTCTCTGATTTTCTTTCATCCCTGTTCTTCGTACTTCCAGTTATTCAACAAACACTAAAATATGCCTTGCTCGTAAGCATCCTAAACCTACAACTAGACAAAAGCTTTTTTGTTAAAGTCAACTGATAAGTACTTCGCATCTTGACTCCATTTAATCAAAGGTTCAATGTCCTGGAAGCCCCTAGTTTCAACTGAGGTCCGCCATTTGTCATGGTGGACCGAGTTCCCATCACTTTGACCTTCTGTAGCTGTACCAAACTTCCATTCTGTCCCATCGTCACACCGCCAAACTTCATTGTCATACCAAACTAAAAGGCCTTGTCCTGGCCGCTGGAGCAATTAGTCCTCTGCCTTTCATCGCTGATCCCTCGTACAATCTTTAGACCAGTACCACTAAATACCAGCAGAACAATCCACACAAGAAACCAACCTGTCATCATCCTCGTTGATCAAAGGGCCATTCAGCAAAAGCGTACAACTTAATTAATGCAATTAACGCTATAATCATTTTTATGATAACACTTGTCAGTCTCACCGCAATAACTTTGCTGTAATATAAGTAAAATCTGACTATGACAAGCTATGCCTAAGAATGAGTCAAAGCAAAATCTAATTGGTGAATAGGCTAATAATCTACTGTATATGACTTGCCCTTTCTTTTTACTGAAAAGGGTAAAAACCTTTAAGCTTTTGACTTGTGCTTATTGGCACCCGCTCCGCACAAAACCAGGCAACAGTAACAACCCAATAAAGTTTGTCACATTGTGTTCGGAATACTTCACATTTTTCCCACTGTTTTTTTGACACAGAAAGCAATCATTCTACTCGCTTGTAAACATTAGGAATTCCTTTCAATAAAGTGTGGTAGAGATAGCAAATCTTGTTGACTGTAAAAATGGGTTGGTGAGTCATCGAAAAAGAACAAATTATTACATAGTGATCAGTCTATGTATTCAGAGTTTAATTTTTTACTTATGCCAGAAGGGAAATTTTTTATTACATATTTATAAAATAAGGAAAGCATGCAGTAAAATAATAGGTATTTATAACAAAAATGAAAAATAAATTTTACTAAAATTAATATATGATTGCTTCGAATAAAAAATTAAATATATTATGTTTTTCAAAAAATAAATAATTTTATTAAATTTCAAAACCGAAATGCCATGTCAAGTCTCTCATCCGATTGACCAAAAATTTTTATGATATTAACACCCGATTTGGATAAAGATCATGTACAATTACACCATCACTGCCAAACAAAAAGAAGCGGGTGGCTTCCATCTTAACCAAATTAACAAAGAAAATTAAATTGATAAAAATGACCTGAACAGTGAACAGTGGGTGGCTTCCATCTATCGACGTCGTAGGTGTCTGTGCACGTAACATGAATCGTAGCTTGATAACGTCAAGAATTTCATTTTAGATGTTATTATACTTGAGAAATCAATCTTTTAATGCAATATGCATCACAGACGTGCAACATGCTGTGTCCCAACTTTGATTTATATATTTGAGTGATGGTTTCCTTGGGATGGCTGTTGATTTTTAATTGTTTTTACTGCTCTGTTATCTTGAATTTTCTGTTGATGATGTTGGTATATATTTAGTATGGTGGCTGATGCTGATGACTTTTTATACTCTTTTTTGAGTATGGTTTTGATTTAACTTTACTGCGGTTAGTTTTATGTTCTGATTCTAGTGTTAAATGATTTATTTTATTTTATTTTGTTTCATAAAGTATTCAAATAGTCTCTTACTGGTACACTTACTTTTGATTTGTCTAATTTTGGTATAGATTTGACTTTATATCAATTTTCTAATATATATTTAAATTAATCTATATGGTCAAGAAAAAAAAAATATTTGAGTGAAAGTATTTAACTTTTTACATCTGAATATTTAATTTAATATTAAGTATTTTAAAGGGTCGAATTTAAAATTTTTTCATATAAAAAAATAAAATTTTAATATACTTCCAAATATAGGAATTTCAAGCCTAAATGTTACCGCCTGTGCAGAGTTGACAATCTCTTAGGCAGGTTAAGGTTTCGTCCACTTTTGTATTGAAATCTTTAAAAAGAAATTGAGATTGCCAAAATATGTAATCACGTGAAGTAATCAAATACTTCTTTTAAAAATGTAGTAAAAAGTAGAACAAGAACCCACACCTCTTTTGTATTGTTGGGAGCTTGCCTGTGGCTATGTCGTGGTTTCCATTGATATTTCTATTTTTCCTTTTTTAAGAGAGAGAGAGAGAGAGAGAGAGAGAGAGAGAGGATTTTGTGGAGTAGTAGAAGCTTTTGGCTTAAGGTGTTTGAAAAGTGACTGTAGCGGAGGTGTATGGACTAGGATATTGTATATAATTGATGGTAGCTTATGAGCTTGTTTGTGATTGATTCTGGATGAGGGGTTGACTTTCTGAAACTTTTTTTTTTTTTTGAAAATTAGATTCACTTCATTAGCTGAACAGGTATAGCCCTTTACAATTGGAAACAGACTAACAGAGAATCCTAAGTCAGTCCTGGTACACTGTTGTCAACCTGGCTTACAAAAAAAAAATAGCCAGTGGAATTAGCCTATCACTATACAAAATTCTCATCATTAGCTCACTCATTCTCAGCTATACATCCCAGTATCACCCAAAAATTTACTAAGCAGTACAGAACAAGTAAGCAAGAGAAACAAGGCCAGTAAGCCACGTTTCCTTTTCTTTCTAATCCTTACACTCAATAACATCAGCTCCAGCAACAACATTCAGCCCACAACAGAAGGCCAGATGGCCAGGTTTAGACGCAGCCCTCCCTTGGTTACGCATTGATGTAGTTTCACCATTCCTGTTATGGTCGTAGGATTTGTTAAGGGGTGATTGTTGGCTGTTTTAATACACCCCCTTTCTGAGTTTCCGTATAAGATAATAGGATGATAAGGAGACCGGGCAAGGCTATATTCCTTGCTATCCTCACTGATCTTCTTATGATCAGTTTATTCCTTTGATACATAATAAAATTCCTTTTGATTGAGAAAAAAAAAAAAAAAACCGGCATCTCTTAAAAAATACATTATTTTTATATTTTATACATGGTCTTTACAATATATATATATATACTTGCTATGTAAAGCTAGGTAGGGAAGAAAAAGGAAGCTTTTATGCTTAATTTCTTACCTTCAATATTTTTCCTATTCTTTGATCTCTTCACCTATAAATTCTTACCTTTATTTTATGTCCTTTACTGTCATATGAACTTCTTTTTACTACTTTTTTTAATGCTTAAATATGAGCATTATAAACACAAATGATAGCATAAAATACATTATCTTAATGCAAAGAAATTATTAGACTAACTTTGTATTTTTAAAATATATTAAATCATAAATAGGTAAAATAAAAAAGAATTTTTAAGCCTAGCTAAAAGAGTATTATATATTTATATTGGCAGGAAAATAACTCTGCTCATGCTCTTGCATGCAGGTGGATGTTGACTTTGAGGTCCTTGTATTTATAATGCATATTAACTCTCTATGGCTTGAAGATCTCGAGTTACAAGGGTTGGTGAAGATATATTATATGTATTGTCGCCATTCTAGATTGGGGTAGCTGAAATTCCTATTCCTTGATTTTAAACTGTTGTTCAATCTCTCGTAATATTTGCGTAACAAAGAATCAAAGGCAAAAATTTTGCCTTCCCTTGCTCAAACGACATGCTTCTTGTCTTGCTGAAAATTTCAGATCAATTCCTCAAAACGTCATCACCATGTAATTATTTAATTAAGATCATCAAGAAACCTCAACCGTTTCCCTGCTATTTATATTGCGCCCTTCTCTTTTGGTGAATTCACCCATCAGTTTTCATCAAAGAAACCCTCTTTTACACTCAACATGCACAGCCTTTTCTACTCACCAATGGCTCCTAGCTTTGATGATAGCAGCTCGCTTTTCAACTTTGTTGTCCGAGATGGAAATGGTGTCAAAGGAATAGTGGACTTAGGCTTGTCGAAGGTGCCACAGGCTTACATGCAACCACCAAAAGAGCGAATAGACAAGCAAAACGCGAGCAAACATGAGCAACCACCGATTGATTTGTCGAGGCTAGGTGGCCCTGATCATGATGAAGTGGTCAAGGAAATTGTTAGAGCTGCTGAGACTCTGGGCTTCTTCCAAGTTGTGAACCATGGAGTGCCTGTTGAACTACTAGAGTCCCTTAAGGATACCGCGCATAATTTCTTCTGCCTGCCCCCTGAAAGGAAGGCTATTTATCGCACAGAAGTGAGTCCTACCCCGTTAGTGAAGTACGGAACGAGCTTCGTGCCAGAGAAAGAGCGAGCATTAGAATGGAAAGATTATATCAGCATGCAATACACCAGTGATGCCGAAGCTCTTGAACATTGGCCTATTGAGTGCAGGTGAGATATAAAGTCGTTTTTATGCATGTTTTGTCTTTGCACCTTCAATTCTTTTACATGTTTTTTACTTTCTAGGGAAGTGGCACTTGAATACCTGAGGACATCAATCGGCATGGTGAGCAAATTGCTTGAAGTTTTAATGGGAAATCTAGGGGTGAAACCAGAAGACTCAAAGATCGACGCACTCTTTGATAAGAAGATGATTAATATGAACTTCTATCCAACATGTCCTAATCCAGATCTCACAGTAGGAGTAGGACGTCACTCCGATATGGGTACTCTTACCGTCTTATTGCAGGATGGAATTGGTGGTTTATATGTGAAAATTGAAGATGATATAGATTTTGGAAAGAAAGGAGAGTGGATGGAGATCCCTCCTATCCCTGGTGCTTTGGTCATCAATGTTGGCGATATGTTACAGGTACCCATCAAAGTCTTTTTTTTTTTTGAAAGGCAACTTCTCATTAACAGCCATAGGCCATTCAAAAGCAGTGGTTTGCAGCCTTTATTCACCCATCAAAGGCATAAAAGCTCAAACCACCCTACAATAAGGGGAAGTGTCGGTGATAAGCACAAAAAATCCATCACACACTATACACAGTGAGAGATGGATCCTTAACATACCACAGATGTGCCTACCACCTATCAAATTCATTAATGCGAGTTTGAAACCTTTTTGCTTCGATGAAAAATTAGTCATTTGAAACAAGTAGAAGATTCAAACAATCAAAAAGCTTTAAACCTAACTATCATTTTTAACATGCCTTTCATCGGCAGATACTAAGCAATGGAAAGTACAAAAGTGCGGAGCACAGAGTTCGTACCACAAGCACAAAATCAAGAGTTTCAATACCAATATTTACAATTCCAAAACCAACAGAAAAGATTGCACCGTTGCCTCAAGTGGTTGAGAAAGATGGAATTGCTCTTTATAGAGAGTTTGTTCTTGCTGATTACATGAACAATTTTTTTGGAAATGCACACGACGGTAAGAAGTCCCTTGATTTTGCAAAAATTAATTCTGCATGACTGAAATTTGAGAAAACTCAGTCGGCATGAATGTGTTCTTAACTTTGGTACGTCGTTTGATACTTTTTGGTGTTTACCAATAAATAAGTTGGCGATTTATACACTCAATCTCAAATTATTCTTCAACCGCTTCGTTCTTCTTTCTATGGACTCAAATGTGAAGTTGTGGACCCAAATCTCGATCTCAAGACATGAAGAGAGTAGGTATACTGAACGTTTGTTGTCCAATGTTTACTGTAAAATTCAAGATGTAGTGTGAAACTTGTTACCTGATCTCTATCAAAGCTGAAGGAAAGCTCCTCTCTAATGTACTTAATGTTTGTTTAATGAATAACCAAGTAGCAAGATTTGTGGTATATTTTCTAAGAGTATTGTTAATTTTTCCTATATTTATTCTCCGAGATTGTGTCCCAATAGATATTTTGGCATAGTTTGTAAATAAATAATATATCAGCATCAATTATTTCCTGTGCTTATCAGGACAAAGTGTAAGATAATTAACAAACATCGTCCACTTTTTAACAGTCATGGATAAATTACACTCTATGACAATAAAAAAATTGATATTTTTTATTCTTGACCTTTTCAAATTGTATCAAAATCAAATCATCAGAGAAATGTTAAAACTTTAAAAAATAAAATTGACATTAACGTCGTCATATTAACATTATCACATGTTCATGTAAATATATTTAATAAATTTAATAAATTTTCGAAGTTATTAATTGTATACGTATAAAATTGAAAAACATAAAACCAAGGACCTGTCTTTCGCCAAATCCGAGTCCCAAGCGCAGCTACTCCACCGGCAATGACTCAATATGAGACCCTTTGGAGATATCTCCATTAATGGTGGTAAATGATATGTCAATTGTTGTTTATTGTTTTGATTTTTTTTTTTTCAAACAAGAACATAAATTGAAATTAAGTCTGATTTTAAAAGTTATTACATGAATTGTCATATTAAGAGCCTGTTTAGCTTGACTTTTTCTAACTTAAAAGTTATTATAAAGCTCTTATGAAAACTAATATCTTTTAAAATTAAGGTAAAATTGTTTGGTAAATTTTTTTTTATAATTTCTTTTTTGTAAGTTATAATCTTTATTAAAATTATCATAAAAAGCATTTTTTTAAAGGGTAATATTGTAATTATTTTTAACAAATGAGGATATTTTTGAAACAAAAATAAAAATTTTCTTATATTTTTAAAAGAAGAGAAGAAAAAGCTCCTTTTTGAAGTTTTTTTTTAAGCTCTTTTTTTAAAAATTTTGTTCTTAAAAAAAAAACTACTTTTTTTTAAGAGCTTCTCAAAAGATTATATTTGACCTGATTTTTACTTTTAAGAGGTAAATAAATTGAAAAAAAAGCTAGGTCAAACATACACTAAACTTGCGCCAAAGGGGAAACTCTCCTTTTCTATTGGAGCTCAACGATCGAATAGAGTTTTTCAGGACCAAGAATAATAAAACAAAGAACTCTTTGTCCTTTAAACACCCCAAGCAAATCTTAAACCTTTCTAAGTCGATTAAGTAACTTTATGATTTCATCGAAAAAAAATCTTCTTTTTTTTTTACAAAAAAAAAGTTGGCTCTTTGTATTGATCTCAAGAGCATATACGGAGTACAAAAAAAGAGATTAGCCTAGATGGCTTTCTCTTAATAAAAAAAGATTAGCAGCACGAACTTAATATGAGATAAAGCTAATCACCTCCTTCACTATCAAGAAAAACATCGTCCGCAATAGCCCACATTACATCACTTTGCCTACCTATACCAGTTTTTGAAAGATTATCTGTCACTGTATTTACAGATCGTGGCAGTTTCCTCACGATCCAACTCCCTATCTTAGATTTGAATCTTTCAATCTTCATGATTGTGCTTCTCAGTCTCCATGGCACCTGCTATGGGTTTAACACCCATGTGACAGCGTTGGAGGAGTCACTTTCAAAAATAATGTTGTGTTTTCTTGCCCAATCAGAAACAGCAATTATCTGGAAAACCTTCCAAAAGAGCCATCAGTTAAGCAGCACTAGAGTCCATCACTCCCATAGATTTAGAGAAAATAAGCAACATGCTGCCTTTGTCATCCCTGAAGACGCCCCCTATTCCAACCTACCTCGGGCATCCTTTGACAGCAACATCAACGTTGCACTTCAAACTCCCATGGGGTGGTTCTTCCCACATCAGTATCAGTTCATTCTTCTTAGCTTTAATGGTATTAACACCACAAATCTAGGATCTCTAAATAAGTCCGGAACAGAGAGGTTAAGCTCAGGTCACTTTGCCTTCACCCACCATGCAAGTCTCAATTTAATTAGCTCGAAAGTTTTCTCACTGTTCCACATCTTACCTTTGAACACCACTTCATTACGGGAAAGCCAAATGGACCAGGCAATGACGTAAAAAGCCATCTTCCACACCTTTCCGTTTTTCATGCCACCCCCCCAACTCACATCACAATTGGAAGCAAATAATTGGATTTTCATACATAACCCAATAACCCATTTAATATTCCAGAATCCACAGCACTAATACCCCAATTTCCAAGTCTCAAAGCATGAGAAAAACAAGTGGTTAATAGACTTCATACCTGATCTACACAGCAAGCAGTAAGCATTATTTCAGTTAATGATGCCTCTGACCGCAAGTTCTTAACACATCGCTAGCCTCCCTTTCAATAATTGACAGCAGAAGCATTCCACTTTATGGGGAGCCAATCCTTCCGATAACTCCTTCCACACATTAGAGCTAACGTTGTTTTGCATTAGGACCGCACAGCAAAAAGATTTAGTGGTATAATTCCCACTCATATTTCTGCTCCAAATGAGCTTATCTTTGAACTGCTCATTTAAAACTTGCCGCCGAGATAACAGATCCGAGAATTCTTGCCATTGTTGCTCTTCCCAGCCAAAGACTCTTCTTCTCAAACCAACACGCCACACCCATTGATTATCCACCCATCTACCAAATTCCTCAATCTTACCCACTTTGTTAATGGTTAAAGCGAAAATTCTAGGAAAATGGACAGAAAGCAAGACTCCTGATATCCACTGATCCTTCCGGAAATTAATATGCTTTCCGTTCCCCACCATATAACACACACCTTCTGTAGTGATTCTACTCAAAGCGGAGTTGTCCGTAATTGGTTTCATGATGTTCCTCCAGACGTTAGATATTTTTCTCGGATTTCCCTGAAGTGGCAGCAAAGCCTTTGAATCACATTCCATTTTTCCAGCCAGCAATTTTCTCCACAAACTCCTTTCTTCGTTACTATATCGCCATAGCCACTTGTTTAAGAATCTCTATTCTTAACATGGAGATCCATAGTGCCAAACCCCCCCAAATCCCAATATGACTACGCTGACTCCCAATTAACATAATAAATTCTTTTTCTTTCAACAGTATCTCCTTATAAGAAACGTCTTTGAATTTTGTCCAAGGCTTCCTTTACTCTAGCCGGTAGTGAAAACATTGACATAAAAAAAAAAAACAAGCAAGCTGCAAAGAACTAACCTCAATAAAGTCACTCTGCCACCATGCAAGAGAGATCTCGCCTTCCATGTTGACAACCTAGCATCAAATTTATTCACAATCAGGCTCCACTTTCTGATTGAATTCATGATTGTACCAAGCCATAAGCCCAGATACGTCGTTGGGAGTTTTTCAGCTTTACTTGCAATCCTACTAAGCCATCCTTCGACAATTTCATGATCAAGACCTATCCCATACAAATTGCTTTTATTGAAGTTGATCTTGAGTCCGGAAACAACTTGAAAACACCTTAACACTCGTTTAGCATTTAATAAACTAATTAAACAGGGCCTGCATAAGATTACCGTGTCATCAGCAAATTGTAAGTGGGAGATAGCAACCTTTCTTTCTCCAACTTCAACCACTTGGCAAAGCCCTAGTCTAACAGCCTTGTTCATCATAACACTAAGGGCTTTCGCAATGCAATTGAAGAGAAAAAGAGACATTGGATATCCTTGGCAGAGACCATTCATTCTAAATTAATTCATAGGGGAGCCATTCACTAACACAGAAATAGAGGCAGTAGGCAAATACGCTTTAACCCATCATCTTTACCTTTCCCCAAACCCCATTTTCTCTAAGATCATGTCCAAAAAATACCATTCCACACTATTGTATGCCTTCTCAAAGTCAACTTTAAACTACAATCCACTACTCCCTTCCTTTCTTAGTCAATCACTTCATTGGCGATCAGGTGATAGTCAACAAGTTGCCTCCCCTCAATTGAAGCAAACTAATTGTCGCTTATCACTTCTCTGATTACCGTTTTAAGCCAATTGGCAAAAGTCTTGGCGATGATTTTATAGAGACTACTGACAAGGCTTATGGGCCGATATTCATTGATAGAGGTAGGGCTACTATTCTTAAGTACTAGCGTTATAAAGGAAGAGTTAACCTTGTATCCCAAAGTCGTTGAATTGTATAAATCCTCCATAAACTTCATAACTCCTTCCTTTATGTTGCACGATTATCTCTTAAAAAAAACTAAGATTGTAACCATCGGGACTAGGGGCTTTGCTACCTTCACAACTCAAGATCGTTTGCCAAACTTCTTGTTCTGTGAATGGCTTTTCAAGGTGTTCAACAAAACTCCTCTTCAATTTTCTAAAACTCTCAACCCACTCATGCAATGGTGTTTCTCTCCCTTTCTTGTAAACTTTCTGAAAGTGCTTTGCAATTTCAAATTTAAGGTCCTAAGGGTCTTCAACCACTTTTCCCCCAATATCCAGTTTACTAATGGAGTTGCTCGTCCTCCTTGCCGAGGCTATATTGTGGAAGAACCTGGTTTTTTTGTCACTTTCTAAATGCCATTTAACTTTCGACTTTTGCCACCAGCTTCTTTCTACCATAATGCATATATTTTTTTATTTCTTTTTATAAATGGGTCCTATGCATAAGGCGTTTCTAAAAATAAACCTCTTTATACTTTTAACTGTTTTTAATCAAGAAAGTTAAAATTTGAACAAAATTCCTTTAATGAAATCAATCCATTTGTTTGACTCCGTGCCTCAAACTGACTTATATTCTTTGAGCTTTCTTCACCAGACCATTTATCTCTGGAGTATTCCTTACCAGAAAGAAAAATATTTAAGCATTTTGAGTATTTTGGAGTAATTTTTGATACACAAAGAAAACTTTTGAGCGTTTTGAGCATTTTTAAGCATTTTGGAGTGATTTTTTATATATGAAGAAAAACCTTTGAGCATTTTGAGCATTTTGAGTATTCTTTGTAAAGTAAGCATATTCGGTAATTATGTTGTTAAATGGAATATGGTGTATAGTTTGAAGTTATTGATCTTGTTAAATGGAATTTAGGCATTGAGTTATTAGGTTTTAGGTATTGCATGACTGACTTTGGACATTGCGTGATTAATTTTTAAGCATCGCGTGACTAATTTTTAGGTATTGCATGACTTGTTAGTAAGACATTGCGTGACTAGTTAGTAAGGCATTGTATAACTTAGGCATTGCTTAAAAATCAGTCACGCAATAACTAAAATCAGTCACGCAATGATTAAGTCACGTAATACTTAAAAATCAGTCTCGCAATGCTTAAAAATCAGTCTCGCAATACTTAAAAATCAATAACACAATGCCTAAAAACTAGTAATATAATATTTAATAACTAATTGATTTGCTTGCTCGTAGCTAAGTTTAAGTTGCCAAAGTCATACAGTGTTCTAATGTACAGATATGTCTAATCAATTTCAACTCTCCAACTTTAAGATTTTATGAATAAACTAATAAACCTAAGAACCTAAAACACATACTTTATTTTTTTGCTAAGCCATGAAATTGTGCATTTCACAAAAGAGAGATTACAAAACTCCATAACCCTCTAAAGTAAGACAAAATATATCCCTATCGGGAGGGCCTTGCTCACTCTTCTAATGCAAAAATAAAATATACTCTTTTTACAAAATATTTTCTGAACAATTCCAACTCAAAATCCCATAAAAGAAACAAAATTTCCAGCAAACATACTTAATAGTCATCCCAATCCTAAATACAACAAGACCGTGAACTACCATAAAACCCATCCAACATGCTTTAACCTTTCTTTCTCCTTGAGCCCATCATCTTAACTAATCCGATCTAACTCATCAACATAGGTATCTCCATCGCAACACACGTTTCGAAGCAAGTCATCACTAGAAAGCATCCAGTTACTAAATTCATCATGCTGACTACAACCACCATAGAAGCGCAAAATCTCTATTCATCGCCCTTGAGAACCCTAAGATCCACCATCAAAAAAATAAAATAAAATAAGAAAGAGCTTGATGTCATCTCTACTCTTTAGGATGACGAGAAAAAACTGGATGGCGAGATAGACAATATTTGACTAGAAAGAGAAATAGTGATTTAATTTTGAAATTTTTATCTAGATGGTAGGATAGAGAAAACTGAAACTATTTTAATTTGTCTAAAATTGTTTAAATGGCATTGTTATCAAGTCATGCCAAAAATTGGCTAAAAATAGTTAAAATTATAATGAATGATATTTTTTATTTGGGTTTATGAGGAAGGTTATCTCTCACAATTTTTCATTTTTTTAGGGGCAATTTTAAAAATAACCTTTAAAGATAAGAAGTTTTCAAAAATAGCCCTTTTTATAATTTTAACTATTTTTAGCCAAGTTTGACAAAATTACCTTTAATGAAATTACACGCCATGATGTTACACTTCATGTACAAAAATATGTTACACGCTATGATTAGGTTGTTACACATCATGTTAAAAAAATACTATTGTTACACACCATATACACAAAAACATATTACATGTCATAGTTAGATTATTACACGTCATGTACAAATATGTTACACGTCATGTACAAATATGTTACACGTCATGTACAAAAACATGTTAAACGTCATGTTGAAAAAAAATATTGTTGTTACACGTCATGTTGAAAAAAAAATATTGTTGTTACACGCCATGTTAAAAAAAATATTGTTGTTACACACCATATTCAAAAATATTTTGTTACACGTTAATACTTAAAATATTCTTGTTACTTACGAACCAAAACTCTAAATCCTCTCAACTCTTTTCATTTTTTTTTTTGTAATTTGACACCGATTAAAGTGTTTCTAACATGTTTTTATAAATCAAAACACAAATTTTCTTATATAAAACACCTATTTCGACTAAAAATGGAAAAAATTTTCTTTTGAAAACCTAGGTTTATAAATATCAAATTCTTGAGTTTATTGGTATCTAGGTCTCGAATTGATCCAATTTGAAAGCTATTTCAAACATTTGCAATCATTTCTAACGTTTTAGATTTATCCAAAATACCTAAAAATCAAATTCTCCAAATAGCCACTCACCCAAGCATATCAAAACCATCGCTTGGTATCTTGAAAGCGTAGGAAAGAAAAAATTGAAAGCACGAGATAGAAATCGAGAACATAGCAGATAAATTCCGAAAAGAGAAATCAGTAAAATTAGAGAGAGTGGGATGGTGAGAGAGAGAAATTGGAAGCACAAATGGGAAGAAATTGCGATGAATGGTTTAATTTATTTAAAATAGTTTTAAGGGTATTTTTGTCAAGTCATGATTAAATATAACTAAAAAGAATTAAATTTATTTTGATGGTTATTTTTGAAATACCCTTATTAAGGAAAGTTATTCCTCATAATTTTCTCTTTTTTTTTAAAAAAAAAAAGTATATTTATTAGCCTCTTTAACTAGATGCTAGAGGAATTCTTTGACCATTTGACAAAAGACTTTCCATGGCATAAACACTTCAGATAGGACAGAGCTAGAGAGTTATATGTACATCATTAATTTGGTCTTAATTTTGGTGCTTCCTTCTCTTTGATCTTGATGTATAAATTTACATAACTCTTAGGGGAATTTCCAATAACAAAAGACAAAAGGAAAAAAATAAAATGAATGTAACTATGTTGTATGGGTAGCAAGGGAAACTTTTTATAATCAAATAATTCATAACACTCGTCCGGTAGAATTGTGGAAGAAATTAATAAATAATCATACAAAAAAAAAATCAGCAAATCAACATAATTTGAGATAATATTTTATTGAATTGTCTCAATTGGGCACGAGGGAAGTCACCTTATGACATGTTACATGTCGTAAACAACTTTTGTTCTAACATATATATTGAAAAGGCAGTTGAGAGTCTTTTTGGTTTGCTGAACATCTCCTTCAAAAAATTAAGTTGTGCTATTAAGTATATATCTTTTATTTTGTGGTTCTTTCAATGTTAAAACTCTTGATTTTTTTTGTAGAAAATTGAATTCAACAAAAGACACGTGACTACACGCATGCTACATGTTTTCTCTAGCTCAGGTTTTTGGATAACTGGGTAAATATTTGAAATCCTCACTCCCTTCAAAAAGTCTTGGATGATATATAATATGATGAATTAATTGAAATCTTTAATTTTGATCCTATAATTTCTTTTCTTTTAACTTGGCCAAGAAAAACGGAATTATATTTCACTACTAACAAATTAAAGAAGGTTTGTCGCACTGCCTGGATTAGGTGGTAGTGAAAGATGGAGAGCCTTGTCATGGAAAGGGGCTTTTTGCATATTCCATGAGAACATCTACAACAGAAAATTAGCATCTGAGACTGAAATTAAGGTCTCTAGATATCGGGGGTTTCTTATAATAAATCTTTTAGAAATTGTATTGATCTCTCTTTTAAATGTTAGAGTTCTATTTTTTGAGGATAAAATTTGGATAGAAATTATCGGTCTTACATCCGAATATTTGATTTATTGATTGATACATGATTCTGCCTAAAGAGTAGAGTTCGAATCCCCCTTCCTTCTATTACAAAAAAAAAAAAAAAAATTAAGATCCTCTGCCCCTATAGTCTGCCCCTTTCCCTGCCCTGTTCGTATGTATTTGCCTCGTGTCTCTTGGATTAGGTTTTTTATTTTAAAACTTTGTTTAACCATATAAAAAATGTTAGTTAACAGCAGCTTTACTTTTGAGGTCTCTATAGTTGAATCTTAAAAGAAAAGAGCCTCGAAGAAGCTCAAGAGCTTGAGGAAGTCAGTGTCTGCTGCTTATTCCGTGGAGAGGAACAAGACTCAGACTCCTAAGTACCTACTTAGAAGTATAAGCAAAGAGAATACGAAACCTCCTCTTGCTGTCAACAACCAGTCATCTGTGATTGGCACTGGAAGGAAACCTAGGGCTAGAAGAATTAAGAGGGTTTGAAAATTGGAAATTAGGTTTTCTATGAAAGTTCTATTTCTTGGCTTTTACTTTTTAATTCAGGAAATTTGGGACTCTGTTTCATTTTCATAAAATTCAAACAAGGATCGGTCAAAGGGTCCATTGTATCATGTTATGCCTAAGAATTCAATATAGTTGTGTCCGTCATGCATCTTGTTGTTAATTTGTCTGAGAGTTCGTAAAATACCGAGTAATATGTTTTGAATCGGGCACTTTATTAGGCCAAGATGTTACTGCATGAGCACAGTCGATATTCAAATATGCAAGGCAAGCATTTTCCTTTTATTTATAAAATCTTTGTCATCCTGACTTGAATTTAAAATATAAAACCTTTCTTTTGTAAAGAAAGGATGAGTGAATAAAACATTTTAGAACTAAAAGCCAGTGAGTTTTTCTTTTTATGTTTTTTTCCAACATGCATTATTTTTTGGTCAGAATTGGTAGTAGCTGAAAATCCATTTCCTTGAATGTATGGATTGTTAAATTCCTCCAATGTCTACATCAACAAGGAATTGAGAATCAAAGGTGCAAAAACCGAAAATTGTCATGCTGAAAAGTTCAAACCGTTCATGGATTCATCAAGTTCAACTGGAAAGCATTATTTTATTAGTTGATGCTTAAGCATCCATGCACGACAAATAGCACCCTTCCCTTTCGTAGATGCACCACACAGCTTCTTAGCAATCGAACCCTCTCAAGCACATTATCACATCGTCGCAAATGGCTCCAAGTTTTGATAACGGCAGTTCACTTTTCATCTTTGTCGTCCGAGATGGAAATGGCGTCAAAGGAATGGTGGACTCAGGCATATCAAAGCTGTGTTTTTAATTAATTTGTGTTTTTTGTCTACAGATATTAAGCAATGGAAAGTACAAAAGTGCAGAACATAGAGTTCGCACAACAAGTACAAAATCAAGGGTGTCAATACCAATGTTTACGATTCCAAAACCAACAGAGAAGATTGCACCACTGCCTCAAGCAGTAGAGAAAGATGGAATTGCTCATTTTAGAGAGTTTGTGCTTGCAGATTACATGAACAACTTTTTTGCAAATCCACACGAAGGCAAAAAGTCCCTTGATTTTGCAAGGATTTAATTAGGCCTGATGCAGAAAATTCTATATGCCTAAATGTAATCCTGAATTTTGTTTTTCCGTTTGGTGGCTCTTAGATATTTCATCTCATGCCCAAGTTTGAAAAAAAGAAAAATAGTGCACACACTACTGCATCTCCATCGAAAATTGTCTGGTTATGGATTCTAGGCAAAGAGTGGAAAATTTATAAACTTCTATGGATAAAATCCGAATTGATCATTATCTTTTTTTTTTTCTATTATTCTTAAGAATTTTTATTTCGTTTTTATACATGTAAGTTTTGAGCTATATATTTAGAGGTAGTCCTATCCAATTTCATAAATCCACTCACCTCATTTCAAAAATTTGAATATGAAATCTCTAAGGTAAAGTTATCATGTCATTGAATAAAGAATACAGTTTAATTTAATTTAAGTACAAAATATTAAATTATTAATATAAAAAAGTATTTTTATTATTTTAATAACATAAATCTAGACTCGTTGACATGACTTGAGCTTTGTTCTCAAAAAGGTCAAATCAATAAACTACTCATATTCACATAAGTTGACCTACGAATACTTCTATTAACAAGCACCAGTAACTATTAATAAAAGAAGAATTCATGATGATAAAAATTAGTGCATCTTACACATTGTCTTCTGCACTTAATTTTCTACTTATTAAGTCAAATAGTTCAGTTTCTGGTTTTATGGCTAAAGGATTAGTGGTAGGATTTTCTATTATATCAATAATGGATTAATGGTAGAATTTTTCTATAAGTAGTTGGAATATTTTTAGGAGATTAATGGTAGTGGGTTATGTCTTTATATATGTTCTAATAGAAGTGGAATAGAACTAGTTTTCTTTGTCACCAGAGTTCCTCATTAGTTTTCCTATTTAAACTTTATATATTTTCTTTCTTCTTTTTTTTTTTTTTTGTTTTATAGTATTAGAGCTTGGTTAAGGCACTTTTACGGTTCTTTCCTTCTTGTTTATCAAGCTAGTCTTGTTGGAGGAGATTAAAAGTTATGGAGAGGAAGTTTCTTGCTCTACAATATGGAGTTAGAAAATGAGGGAAATGATTTAAATATCTAGTATGGTGTCGAGAAGCTTGTAGGCACAAATTATTAAAACAATTGTGGTAAGTGTAAATGAAAAGGGTGAACAACTCAAATGGGATTAATGCTTTACTACAAAAGTAGTTGAAGGAAAAAACTATGTTATTGCTGAATCAGTCTTTTTAAACTGTGAAACAGAGTGGATCATTGACTCTAGTTGCTCCTACCATGCGACCAGTAATGATTCATTACTTTTAGAGCTATGTCAACATAATGGAAATCAAGTAATCGTTACCGTCGATAATTGAACTTATCCAGTAACGAATGAAGGTGTTGTAAAGATCAACATTGATGCAAGAACCAGAGGTATCAAACTGAATGATGTTTATCATGTTCCAGGTTTGAAGCAAAATTTAGTGTCAATTTCATAAATTACTGATTCTGGAAAATATGTTTTATTTTGTCTAAATAATGTGAAAGTGCTTGATAATGTGAGTAAAATAGCAGTTGATTCTTGTTTGTTATGTCAGTAGAGGAGGCATATGCAAAGAAGACAAGTCAAACAGACAGTGCTGCAATCTGGCATGCTCGACTTGGCCATGTAAGCTATCAATTGTTGCCGCAAATATCAGCAAGGAAGTTTTTGGAAGGCACACCAATTCTACAAAGTATTCGTGAAAATGTGATTTGTCAAGGCTGTCAATTTGGCAAATCACATCGTCTTCCTTTCGAGAAGTCATCAAATTGTAGATCTACAATGTTCGAGCTGGTTCATACAAACCTGATAAGACCAACAAAAACACCAAGTTATAGTGGATAACATTATGTCATGGTATTGGTGGATGATTGTTTGAGGTACATATGGGTGAAATTTTTGGAAAAGAAGAGTGAAGCATTATCAAAGTTTGTTGAATTCAAAAATGATGTAGAAAAGGAGTTTAGGATGAAAATTAAATGCTTATGGAGTGACAATGGAGGTGAATTTATGTCAGAGGATTTCTTCCAATATTGTGATAGTAATGGTATTTTGAGACAATTGACATGTCCAAATACCCCTCAGTAGAACAGAGTTACTGAAAGGAAGCTAGCTCATCTCACTTCTATAAGTCTTTCATGGCTGCATGGTAAAAATCTTCCTCGAAAGCTTTGGGCTGAAGCTATACAATGCACATGCCATGTAATAAATTGCTTACCTCCATGGCTAGATATTGAAAAATCTCCTTTTGAGATTTTATATGATGTAAGCCCAAAGTAAATTACTTTCAGGTGTTTGGTTCAATTTGTTGTGTTCATATTCCAAAAACTAACCGTACTAAACTTGACCCGAAAGCAAAGAAGTGTATTTTTGTTGGCAATGATTCATGTAGGAAAGGGTGGAGGTGTATGGATCCAGAAACAATGAAGTGTTTCATGTCTAAAAATGTTGTGTTTGATGAAGTTTCATCTTATTATGCACCACCGAAAAGTTCAATTTAAAAAGTTGTTCTTGATGTTGATCAAGGAAATTTGTAGCTAGTTCCTGAAGAAAACGTACAGGCTTCTGACAATGATGAATATCCAGTTCCAAATTTCTCAAATTCAGATGGTGAGTAGTAATCATTAAGGAGGTCTACAAAGGAGAAAACTGCCGAATTACCTCAAAGATTATGAGGTACATCTAAATCATTACACTATTTCTTCATGCCTCTTTACAAGAGCATCAAATGAAAAGGAGCTAGCATGTTATGAAAAGGCCAAAGATCATTCAGAATAGGAAGCAGCTATGCAAGAGGAAATTAAAGCTTTAAATAAAAATCAGACATGGGACTTGGTGCCAAAACCAGAAAACTGTAATCCAATTACTTGCAAATAGGTATATTGATTGAAGAAAAATGCAGACGGGACAATCAACAAATACAAAGTTCGCTTGGTCCCTCGTGGTTTTTCCCAAAACCATGGTTTAGATTACGAGGAAACTTTCAGTCTTGTAGCAAAAATGGTGACAGTGAAATCAATTATTTCTCTTGCTGCCTTTAAAAGATGGAAGCTGTGGCAATTTGATGTAAAGAATGCATTTCTTTACGAGGAGCTGGATCTTCAAGTGTTCATGGAGCAAACGCAAGGATTTGTTTTGGAAAAATTTCCTCACCATATTTGTCATTTGAAGAAGGCATTGTATGGTCTTCAACAAGCACCACGTGCCTAGTATGGTAAAATTACTTAATACTTTATCTTTTGTGGGTTTAAAGTTTCTAATGCAGATTCTAATTTGTTCATTAAATTAGAATCGAATATGCATTTGTTGGTCTTATTGTATGTGGATGACATGATATTTACCGGAGATAATGAAGATGAGATTGCTCGGCTGAAAAATGACTTAGCTGTTTGATTTGAAATGAAAAATCTGGGGCAAGTTGGTTGTTTTCTTGGTTTAAAGGTTGAAAATTAGATCATGGATATTTCATTTCTCAAAGATAATATGCGAAAGAGCTCTTGCAGTGTTTTGGCATAGGGGAGTCAAAAGAAAAGGCTACTCTAATGGAGCCTCATCTCAAGCTGATGAAAGATAAAAAGCAACTGTTAAAGGATGCTAGAAAATTTCTACAACTTGTTGGCAGGTTAATTTATTTAACTATCATAAGACCTAAAATTACTTATTTTGTTGGTGCAATTTCCCAGTTCATGCAGTGTCCAAGAAAACCTCATTTAGATATAGTAAGAACAATTTTGTGTTATGTAAAAGGTTCTTTTGACCATGGTCTCATGTACAAGTGTTGTGAAAATTTGTTGTTGAATGGTTTTACTGATGCAGATTGGGTTGGAGATGCAAATGATCGACGTTCAACTTCAAGTTATTGTTTTAGCATTGGTTCAACAATAATTTCCTAGTGTAGCAAGTAGTAATCTGTGGTTGCTTTATCTAGCACAGAAGCTGAATATGTGGCAACAACTATGGCTACAGAAGAGTGCATGTGGTTAAAGAGTTTGATGGGAGATATAATGTGCAAAATTGACTATGCTGTGCAGATTAAATGTGACAATGAAAGTGCCAGCAAACTTGCATCAAATCCAATTTTTCATGGACGGACAAAGCGTATTGAAGTTCGTCATCACTACATTCTAGAGAAGGTGCTAAATTAAGAAATTGAGTTGAAAGGAGTTTCTACAAATGATCAAGTTGCTAACATATTCACGAAGGCATTAAGAAAACCCAAGTTTGAATGTTTCAGAGCTGTTCTTGGGGTTATTGATCATAAGCATGCACTACAGGGGAGTGACAAAAATTAGTGCATCTTACACATTGTTTTCTTTACTTTTTTTTTTCCTGTTTACTAAGTCCAATAGTTCAATTCCTAGTTTTATAGGTAATGGATTATTAATGAGTTACTGGTAGGATTTTCTATTATATCAGTAATCGGTTTGTGGTACGATTTTTTTGGTTTATCAGTAATGGGTTAGTGGTATGATTTTTTTGTGAGTAGTTGGAATATTTTTAAGAGATTAATGGTAGTGGGTCATGGCTTTCTATATGTTATGCATCTAATGTAATTAGTAAAAATGGAATAGAACTAGTTTTCTTTTTCTCCAGAGTTCCTCATTATTTCTCTTATTTAAACTTTATATATTTTCCTTTCTTTTTTTTTTTTTGTTTTACATGATGGCAAGAAGAAGTGAAAGTAGCAACAGTGAAGGTCGAAGGTGGCTTAATAGTTTGTATTCAGTCTTCACAAACAACCTCAGTAGAAGGTTGACATGGGCGGCAATACAAGGTGCCTTCGAGGAATATGGCAAAGTCATGGATGTTTACATCCCCAGGAAAGCAACCTTTGACAAGAGAAGAGGGGCAAACTATGCTTTTATTCACTATAGGGAGAAAAAAGAAATAGAGTACACACTAAAGTGGGGAAATCATTAGTGGATGGATGGTAAAAGAATAATAGTCATGAGGGCGGAGCCTTTTCAAAAGCAAACCATGCCAAAACATAAGGGCCTAGTGAAGTTTACTGGAACTGAATGGGGAAACACGGTTAAGCGCTCCTACCACGATGTGGTGGTAGAAAATAACAATCAGCTGGATAAGGGAACACGTAAGATGATGGAACAGCCCTCAGCAGATGGGAATAAACATGTCATGGTGCTTGAAAAAAAAGCCCTCGCTAAGCTAATTGCTCTCTAGTCAAGGCAGGGGAGGGAATAGAAGAAAGAAGAGCTGTGATACGGAGAGGAGATAAAGTGACTACAGTTAAGACCACGATTGTTGATGATGAACAAACTTAGGTGGATTGTAGCGTAGTAGGCAGGTCACATTCGAAAGTAGCTTGTGCTAACATTCAAGATAGGTTATCCCAAGAAGGGATCCATGTCCAAGTTAGAACCTTCCAAGGTCAGTCTGTGGTTGTTACTTTCGACGATCGTGAGGAGATGATCACTCTCCTTGAAAATTATTGGGAGCCGTTCGAGGGCCTCTTCAAAACTCTGATCCCAATTGAAATAGATGGCAAGGAAATGGATATTAGACTCTAAATAAGATTCTCAAAGGTTCCTCTCCATTTATGGCACCTCAACACCTTTAAAGCCATAGGTGAATGTTGGGGCAAAGTATTAGGCGTTGATCGAAGCACCTTTATTATGGATAGATCGATTAAGCTCATATCTTTGTAAAACCTCATACTTTGAATGCTAGCTATTAGAGCTCATTAGATAGTAAATGTAATGACCCCTCCTCGGTCACTACCAGCATCCGAGACTTCCGGAAGATCTTGCCAAGTCCCAAATAAGTCTAAAAGAAATTTCTTAATAACTCATTGCACACTTTTACTAAACCGTATTAATATTTGAACCATATATATATTTATAACTTAAATTTTCACAATAAGTATAACCATTAAATTTTGACTTTATGCCATGACATCACAATTAAATACATTGAGTTCAAAAATCTCAAATTTTCGTTTATATCAAACTAATATTTATTTACATAGTAAAACCAAAATATTACAACTCAATCTTTAACAGTGGAGCGACTTGGGATAAAAGGCTATGAGATGCCTTTACCTATTTGCGGTGGACCGAACGCGCTGATGATTACACGCTAGGCTGATCCTTGTCTGAAAAAAAGAGAAAAAGAGTGGTGTGAGTCTCACAGAATCAGTGATCATTGACTCCGTGAGTAGGGTGTAGATGGGAAACAAGCAATAAGGTAGAGATTTTGAATAATAAAAATTGCAAGAGTAGATAAAAATATTTAATTCAAATGGAGATTTGTGCCATATATATATATCTAAGAATATATCGAGAATCTCTTGTAAGTCGTAATCAACCATAATGTATATCAAACCAAGTAAACTTTTGTGCAGCGAGAAGGTTAACAACAATTTTCAAACTAAATCAGTAAAATATCATTTTAAACCTCATGCTCATAAAAGATCTCTGCAGTCGAAATTATCTAATGTAATACTCAAATTAAATCAATGAAGTTGGGCAAGCTCCCACAAAACCAAATAGTAATAAGAGTATACAAAGTTCACAAATCGCCTCGCACGCGAAGGTAAAATTCATATAACAATAAAACCAGGGGGAGTTGCAGAAAATCGTATAATTTCGTTTTCACCATGCAAGAAATAAGAGTCTAAAAACCCAAAGAGATTTTTGTCTCGAGTAGGAAATCAAATAAAATCCGTGGTCCCGTTACCACGTAATAACCTTCAGGAGCCTCGCTCCACCGGATCCCACATGCCATGGCAATCTCACGATGTTGGCCGACATCAGAGAATCAAGCGGTCGCAACCGCGTAATCATCTGGTGGCCTAGCCACGCATACATATATCACAAGCCGTGGCCCCAACCAGACCTAACCACCCGTTGGCGACCCAATAGTTCTTTAGCTAGAGCTCACTCGTGCACGAGGGTCACACTTAACCGATGTGACATCCGACATACTTTCAAAGCTCTCAGTTTGTCCAAAACGTTTTTTTTTTTAATTTAAATTGCGTCCTTGAAAATTCGTGCCGAATTATTTTCAAAGCGTCAAATATTGGGTATTATAAAATCTATCATTTTTTCAAAATAAGATTTATGCATGAATTTCAAATAGTGATTTGCATGGTGAGTAAGCAATATAATCATGAATGCACACTGCACAAATATATAAGGCACATTTTGATGTAAAACAGTGTAAAGAGCTTGCTTCTCGATTTTTAAAACACTTTACATATAATTTATACATATATATATTCAAAACAATTTTTGAAATCATTTGCATTCACAATTTCCTAAATGTCTACCAGCGCATGCTATTCACAATTTTCGCATTTAAAATAAATCATACTTATAGGTATATATTTACAAAAATTTTAAAATTGACACCCCCTACTTATCTCACAATAACGGAATGTTACGTCGCTATTAATTCAAAGATGTATCGAGCTACTCCTTCTTACCAGTTGCTCGTTATTTCTTTCAGCCTTTCACCACAGTGCACCACCTATTTATTTCTCCTAAATATTGAAACCCACTTAAGTAATATATTTATATATCTTATTTTATTCTAGCATCATTATTATATATTTTTATTATTTTCTTACCTTTCTTTCCCATTTCTTCCTCTCTCTTCTACTCGTTTTTCTCTTCCTTTCTTCTCCCTCCTTTCACGCACCAACCAACTGCACTTTCTTCCTCTCTTTCTTTCACCGTCGGCAACACCCCAATACTTAGCTTTCTCTCTTTTCTTTCCTCAAAATCCAGTAGCAACTCAGCTTTCTTTTCCCCTTAAAATTTGCAGCAAAACTCTCCTCTTTTGACTCGTCTAAGTGGCAGCACACAATCTCTCTTTCCCAAGTCTCTCTTTCTCTCTTTTTCCTTCTTCCTTTCTTTCTTTGCTTCTCCCATCTTTGGCCAACCTTCTCGCCTTTTTTATTTCTCTCTATAAGCTACTGGTTAGGAAGGAAAAAAAAGAAATGAATTTCACGTGGAAGGGAGAAAAGAACGGACATGACCACTTGTCCTTATCTCCCTATCATTAATTCAATCTATTTCTCCTTTTTTACTCCCTGCCGGCCCCTACCATCTTTCATCATAAAAAGAGATATTTTTATTATTTTATTATTATTTTGACTCCTTAATATTTCACATGGGCAGCTGCCATCTATTCTTATCTTTTCTCTTTTGAAATGGCCGACCCCCACTCTCTTGTGTCTTCCATTACTTGACTAATCACCTCACACTAATAAATTTGCTTGACTTTCCCTTTTACTTAGTTGACCGGCCTTTTCAACATTTGTCTTCATCATCTCTCTAATTTCACTCCCAACTCCTTTTTGTTCCTCAAATGGTCGGCCCTACTAACCCAATTCATTACTTAAAATATATATATATATATATATATTTATTGTTTTATCATTTACTTCATTATTTAATTAATTTATTTCCTCAAAATAATAAAGTTTACATATAAATTCTCCCCCACTTAAATTAGACATGTGCCCATCTTTCGGACTAATTCTCGTAATTGATAATATTTTATTTTAAAATATTCTTTTCGTCTGTAACCGCTTTTCGACATTTAAATTTATATCAATTGTCCCTTCGTCTTATTGATAGGTCTTATTGACGATTAAACGAGGATACGGGGTGTTACAATAAATAAGAAATTTTGGAATCAAAATTAGTTTATTCATGGTATAACAATATTAAAATAATATCAAACTAATACTATGTTGATAGGAAGGCCGAATTATTAAATTTACTGTAAGATGAAAGTTAAAGGTTATTACACTAAGCTTAAATGGGGCAGTAGTTATGATGTGCATATTTTATAAATGTAAAGCATGCACATTAATTTAATAAGAATATATATACAAATATATGAGTATATTATATCATAATGTATTACATGTGCATAAATGCATGTGTTAGTAAGTTACAAATTCAAGCAAGTATAAACAAACTAAGATAAGGATATTCCTTTGTGAATGTGGCTAACTACAATAGATAAATTATGCATGAAATTACATTAAGTGAAAAAGGTGGCAGTTCGACTTTTGAAAAACAAGATAAATCATTTTAAGGGTTAATGAGGACCATTGGTGAAGGTAACGGCAAGGGTTATAATAGACAAACACACTTGGATAACATAAAATCTAAAAATGACCGATTATGAGAGTGATAACCGGCCACATGTCTTAAAGCAAGATTTCAAGGGACAAAGTAGTTGTAATAAAAAGAAAAGAAAACGATAGGAAGAAAAAAAGAACAATAGAAGTAATAAGCTTGAACCTTGAGAGTTCCGCCCATACTTTAGAAAGTTAAGAAGCATTGGCATTGTTTGAAGCCAAACCCAAGAGCTTTGATTAAATTCTTTAAATTGTTTTGGAGATGTTCAAGGATGGTAGTGAGGAATATTAAAGAAATTCTTGTTTCCTTTGGAAGCCGAGGCTATTGAACCAATTTTCTTTTTTAAATGGAATTAAGCAACCCAAATGGAAGTTGCTGCTGGAAACTGAATGTGTGGGTAAGAATTCTTTATTATTAGCAAAAAAAAAAATAGTTTAAGAAATTAATAGTATTTAAATTTTGTGATGGTAGATTTGGAAGTATATGATGGGGCTAGGTTTACCTAGATTCTTTTACAAGTTCAATCATTAGCAAGGTAAGACATTTGGAAATTCATTTTTTGTTTGGTTACCTAGACTAACTACGAATTGTAAAGAGCAATTAGGTATGCTAAATTGACTTGATATATTTGGTTGTAAGGAATTGTAAGAGGGAAGCTGTTGAAAATCTTACCTAACAGAAGCTTAGTTCTAGGGGTAAATTGGTGAAGTTTGAAAGGTAAGAATAAATGGATAAAGTGAGGTTTTAGTTACTAAAATATGTTGACCGAATGTATACTTAGTTTAGTTTCGATAACTTTTGCTAAGAAATGTGGTGTGTGTGTGTGTGTGTATTGTTACAAGGTTATAAAGAAATAGCAGAGGGGCGTAAGGAAGTTGCCAACCCAAATATTAACATTCATTGAGTTGCTAAACTGTTGTGATAAGGTAAGAACAATGGATTTTAGTTGAGCTTTAAGTATTAAATCATTGCTGCCCATATGCATAAGTAGTAGTATTGGAAGAACTATATATCTATATATACCAAGTAAATGTGAATTCTTAATGACAAGGAGATTGTTTGGATCAGGGCATTAAGTGGTATATAGTATTTGGTCAGGGCACAGGTGATTGGTACCTTGACCATAGCGTTGAGCTTTCAAAGGTTCAAGGAATAGTCGTTGAGCTCACTAAAAGATATTACTATGAGCTAAATTAAATTAAGGAGGAGCGGTTAGTAAATTGGTGAGAAATCCTATCAATTAAGGTGAGTGGGGCGTACCTATTTTAAATTATATTCTCCATGCTATATCAAATATGTATATAGAGTCTGCTATTGAATATCATTGTGGAAAGCATAAGCTGGTAGAAAGTTTTAAGGATATTGTGATTGTGATATGGTTTTCAAATTTGTTTTAGGTATATACTATGCATAAATATATGAACTATATGTTTTGAAAACCAGGAAACAAGCCCTTCAAGATGATGTAAGTCCAAATTGCCTTGCAAGTGTTTGTATTTGTGAAGATTGAGCATGATGATAACTACTTATTTTTGGAAATGTGATATTTCAACTGATTTTGTGTTTAATGACCACATGATTTTTAATATTACACCAAGCTTTGAAATACATTTATATGAAAGTTGTAATTTGTCACTCTTATGAAAAAGTACAACATTTGAATACTATACCATGCCTTAAAAGTGATTATATAAACAACTATTTGTTTTTTATATTAATACCGGTTTATTGAGCTTGCCCATTCATTGA
Source organism: Theobroma cacao (assembly GCF_053813885.1). Classification (NCBI taxonomy): domain Eukaryota; kingdom Viridiplantae; phylum Streptophyta; class Magnoliopsida; order Malvales; family Malvaceae; genus Theobroma; species Theobroma cacao. The sequence goes on from NC_142645.1 coordinate 10,875,083, forward strand.
GATTTTACATGATTTAATTAAAGGATATAATTGAAAGTAGCTCTGTTGTCACACCAAGATGTGTGACCTTTGCACACAAAGTTAGCTCTAGCTAGAGATATACCAGGAATGCCTGAGGACATGTGTTACATGGCAAGATCATGAGTTTTTATATTACATGGCTGGGGCCACGAGTTAGCGTAGTCGGGAATACTTATTATGTGGGAGAGGGCCCATGGGATTAAAGTCCTACCCAAGATTGGTTATTCCTTGATTGGTTTTGATTTCAATTATGGCATGATTATGATTTATACAATATGATTGTTATATACATGAAGAAATATATGCTTTTCAATTATTTTATACATTTGATATCATTGTGTCTTTGCATGTGAACTGTTTTCATGTATATAAGATAATACATGATTTAGCATAATGCTACAATAATGGTTTTACTACGATATAATGTTGTTTAACCAAATATTGTTTTATATTTGCAAGAGTGTTCCATTTGATTATTAATTTATTCATCAATATTTTTGTTTTATTATTGAAATAATTTCCACTATAATGCTTGTTTCCTTTCCTTGCTTCACTCACTAAGTCGATGATCATTGAGTCCGTGAGACTTACCCCATTGCTTTATTTTGCAGATAAGAGATCCACTTAGTGCATCCTCTAGAAAATTTTCCCTTTCACCAGGAAATAGGTAATGGCATCTTGTAGTTCCTTCCTCCATGTCATTCCGCTACTAGAGGACTTTATGTTGATGATGTGTTTTGTTTAGTTATGTCTACTAAAATATACGCGAAATGTACTCTAAGTACTAAGTTTATATTTTTAATGGGAGGTATGGACAAAGATGTTTCTAGTTTCTTGTTATTATAAAATGTAATTGTTTAAATAAAAGTGTTTATTATTTAGAATCTAATGATGGGATAATTGATGATCGATAAGAAAAATTTAATCAAGGCTAGCTTGGGACTTGGCGAGCTTGCTCACGACACTTAAGCGTTAGTAGCGATCATGGGTTTGGTCGTTACAATCTTTGTAAAAGTTAGGAGGAGATTGGATATCCTTAATTGGGTGGAAATCAAGGCAAGTGGGAAAAATTTAAGGTTTGTGTCAATGTTGTGGGAAATGAAGACTGTGGATCACTACAGGTGTACTCGAAGGACAAGAAGTATGTCAAGAGATAAGATATGCTAATCCAATTAATAGTGGTGGCGTCTTGAATCTCCACAGTGGCAGTACAGTAAAGGAACAACATTGAAAAAGAAATGGGTTTGCAATTATAAGAAATAGGACAAGTGTTTGAGGAAAGACTAAGTGTCAGACTTATTCAAATTAAAGCTGCATAAAGGGAGTGAGAGTGTCTCGGCTCTAGAGACCATAGGTAAGGAGATGGGACTATGCAAAAAAAACGGATTAGAGTTGGAAGAGAATTAGGAAGCAAATGTCAGATGGAAAAAGTATAACAGGTCAATAGATATTAAAAGGAAATAGTGACTAAGGATCAAAAAGAGTGGATGAAACCTTCAGAAGTAGATAGGTTACAAATTTAATGCACATGAACAAATCTTAGGGAAAGGAAAGGCTTGATAAGGACAACACTAAATTACCAAGTCAAAGCAGAATTTCAAGGGAGAAATTTAGAATGACGATTTGGGCTAAGTGAAGAAGCAGGGCATGGGAACTTTCAAATCTTTAAAGGCCCAGAATGTTAAGAATGTCCCGAATGAAAGATCTTCTGCTCAATTAAATTATGGGCCAAATGATAAGGCATGGGATGAACTAGAAGACAATAGGTTGGGCTGGTTTAGTGGTGAGTATAGGCTTATAAATGAAGGGCACAAAGAATTAGAAAATGTTGGACTAATGGACATGAACCAAGTGAAGTAAATAATGCACCAAAAAAGGTCGAGAGCAAAAGCAGTAGCAGATTAGGTTTAGCGACTAAAAAAGGTAAAGCTGGTAAGGAAATGCCACTTAGCATAGTGATAGGTAATCAGGGGATGATGCATTTAAAATTAGTTGAGTTGTCAAAAGCGATGGGGGAAGATCCAAATATCATCATGGAACAGAAAAGCATCGGACATTTCATTGCAGTAGAATTTGGCAAGAAGAAATAAATAAGTAGTGAGATTGAGTCTCCCAATGAAGAGGAAGGCACACCATTTGTCATTCGTAGAAGTAAAAAAGGAAAAATTTCATCAAAAAGTACTCACCCTGGCAGAGATTGAGACAAGAGAGCTTCAAGAAAAAAAAAGGTAATAGAAGGTCAGGTAAAGGTTCAGCTTAAAGCCAAGTTTATAAATAAAAAAAGAAAGCTTTTTAGTGGTAAAAATAGGGGATTGAGGGAGCAGACGGACGAAGAAAGAGGTTTGATGGATTTTGACCAAGACTTACAAGATGCGGATATTTTAATTCATTTAGATATAAGATTACGAGACGCAGCAATCAAAGACGAGGCAATGGAGATGTGGGAATTAGCCAAAAGGCTAGGTTTGGTGTTTCAAGAAAATGTTATACAAAAACTAATGCACTTAGAGAATGTGGATAAAAAGGCAAGATTTGCTACAAATAGTGACATTGCCCAAATGTAAAAGCTAGGTACATTTTCCATGTCCTTTATGTTGTGTGTGAGTTTTCATTGATCATAATGAAGTTAATTTCTTAGAATATTAGAGGGTTGAGGGATCTAAAAAAAAAAAGAGTTATAAGACAATTAATAAGGAAAGAAAAACCAGACGTGATCCACATCTAGGAAACAAATTTAGAAAAGATCGAAAGAAAGATAATCAAAATAGTGTGGGAGAGAAAAGACTGTGAACATAGGGCAGTTAAGTTTATAGGATCTTTAAGAGGTATAATGAGTCTGTGGAAAGAGGATTTTTTTTAGTTAAACAGACTATACGAGGCCAAAAACTACATCTTGATGGTGGGTGTGATTAAATATCTTAATTTTATATGTGGTCTAGGTAACATTTATGCCACTAATTTAAAGAGTGAACGACAGTCCCTTTGGGAGGAGCTCCTTAGTATAACGAACGCTGAGGATATCCCATGGTGTTTAGGAGGTGATTTCAATGTCACTGGGATTACTAAGGAAAAAATTGGTAAAAGCTTCAACTCAGCCTTTATGGAGGTTTTTAGAGATATTATCGAGTTAGCATGACTTGTTGACCTTCCTTTAGTAAATGGTGCTTTTACTTATAGGAACTTTAGAGAAGAGGAAACATTTAGTAAGCTCAATAGATTTTTAGTAGTAAGGGAATTTTTAAACAGATTTAAGGAGGTAATGTAGAGAGTATTGTCAGTCTCGATCTCTAACCATAACCCAATCATTTCAGGAAAAGTTGACTTGAACTTGGGTCCCAAACTGTTCATATTTTTTAACCACTAGTTTGACGAGAGATCCTTTGATTCTATATTGAAGATAACTTGGGAGAATTCAAAGGATATAAGAAAGAGAGTTAGAGGAATTTGGCAGAGACTTAAAAAAGTTAAATCTAACATTAGAAAGTGGCAATAGAGAGAATTAGCAGAGTTTAATAGGAAGATAACAGAAATTGAAATGGAAATCGCAAAGGCAGAAGAGGCCTTAATGAGGGGAGACACTAGTAGAGAGTGGAAAGAGATTTTGCAAGCCAAAAGAGGTGAATTGTGGAAAACACTTAGGGTCGCGGAACGAGAATGGCATCAAAAATCATGAAGAAAATGGTTTCTAGAGGGGGACAGGAATACCAGAAACTTTCATTCCCTAGCTTCCTTAAGATGAAAATCCAATTCCATACCGATATTGAAAATAGGAAGTCAGGTAATTGAGGAACAAAAAGAAATAAAGGACAGAGTTGCAAATTACTTCAAGATGGTGTATAGAGAGGAAAAGGTGGTGAAAGTGAGAACAATATGTGGGAACTTTAGGCTGCCTGGAGTCGAGAAAGCCATTGAAATTGAAAAAGAATTTGTGGAGAAAGAGGTGTGGAAGGCTATCGGTAGTTGTGATGGAAATAAAGCACTTGGCCTAGATGGATCTAATATGAATTTCTTCAAGAAACAATAAGACGTCATCAAAGGAGAGTCAATGTGTTTTAATAAGGAATTTTTCAACACTATCAATATGGAATGGTGTATGAACGCAACCTTCATCACCCTCATTCCCAAATGTAATTCCCTAGAGAGTATTAAGAATTACAGGCTAATGAGCTTAGTGGGTAGCATCTACTAGATCACTGTTAAGATGTTAGCCAATAGAATGAAAGGAGTGATAGGGGAAGTTATAGGCAACTAACAATTTGCCTTCATTGTGGGTAGACAATTAATAGACTATGCTTTTATTGTCAATGAGTTTATCGATGTCATGAAGCAAGACAAGAAAATGAGAGTGTTCTTCAAAGTGAATTTTGAAAAAATGTATGACTCTATGAATTGGAAGTTATTTGACTTTGCATTAAGCAAGATGGGGTTTGGTAACAAATAGAGGAGTTAAATTAAAGCTGCATCTCAAAAGTTGAGATTTTGGTGTTAGTTATCGAGGTACCCACTACACAATTCAGGATGAAGAGAGGATTAAGACAAGGTTGCCCCCTCTCACCCTTTCTATTTAATTATGTAGCAGAGGTCTTTAATGTGATGATGAGTGAGGTAGTGAAGCTTGATTTATGTCAAGGAATAGATATAGGAAATAGAGGTTTAGTTATCTCTCATCTTTAGTTTGTTGATGACACAATCATTATGTACAAACTAGAGTGGGACTGGGTTAAGAGGGTGAAAGGCATCTTGAGATGTTTTCAACTAATTTTAGGGTTGAAAATAAACTTTTAGAAAAGTTACATGGTCGGAGTAAAGGTCGATGAGAATTTGATTAATGATTGAGCCTCTAGGATCGATTGTAAGGTTGAAAAGTTTCCATCTAAATATTTAGGGCTCACTTTAGGGATTAGGAATAATTCAAAGGAAATATGGAAACTTGTGATTAAGAAGTTCGAAAGTAGGCTAATAAGGTGGAAAGAGAGAATGCTTTCGATCAGGGGGAGAGTGACACTCATAAAGTCAGTGTTGGCCAGCTTATTGATTTTTATATGTCTCTCTTTTAGTTAGTAGTAGTAGTCAATCAAGAGCTTGAGGATTATTCAAAGGAAGTTTCTTTGAGGTGGTCCCCTCGATGAAAGAAAGGTGCACTATGTAGATTGGAGCTCAATTTGTAAACCTTTGGAGTTAGACGGATTAGGGTGTGTTAACCTTGAAAGGAAAAATTTTACTTTGCTCACCAAATGGATTTAAAGGTATGGAAATGAGAGAAAAAGTTTATGAATAAAGGTCTTGGTTGACAAAAAAGGTGGCAACCACAAGGCGTTATTTCTCTGCCTAAAAATAAATAGAAAATAATCAATAATGTGGAGGAACATAACGGGGCTTGATGAATCAAACAACAATGGAAGGTGACCAGGTGAGAAGAAGTTTAAGAGTGCTTTTAGGTGATGGAGGGAATATCGATTTTTAGTCTTAAGAATGGGTGGAAGGATGGATCCTTAAGAGAGCTTTCCCACAGATTTTTACTCTTGCGAAGAATAAAAATGAGCCTATCAATGAATTTGGAAGTTGGGTAGATGGTTTTTGGAAGTAGGAAGTTGAGCTCAAACGACCATTGTTTGATTGGGAGATAAATCAATGGAAAGCACTCTTGGAAGTTATTAAGGATTCTTTAATGGTGGAAAGTTATAAAGATAAGGTGATATGGAAGTGGACTCCTAGTGGTAATTACTTTGTTAACGCCTATTGCAGAACAGTCATACTTAAGGAATGGGCTATGGGCAACCATTGGAAGAGACTTTAGAAAGGTATTGCTCTTCTCAAAGTGGAAATCTTCTGCTAGAGGATTTTAAGGGGATGATTGCAGTGAAAATGAAACTTATAAAAAGAGGGCTTTTGAAAATGAACTTAGCCAATTATGATCTTTGTAAAAGGATGGAGGAGATAGTAGATCACCTCCTCTTTGGGCCCATAGAGAAATGGTGAATTTTGAAATGGGGAATATAATGGACAGCATGGGCAAAAGCCTTTGAGTTCTTTCTGGAATGGAATGATCTTTTTTTGTGTTAGGGACATAAATGTTTAGAGGTTGGCCTTCTTCACTATTATTTGGACGATATGGGCAATGAGAAACGAGATTGTGTTCTAGGGTAAAATGTGGGATGGGGAATAACACCTGAATCTTGCCATGGCCAAGCTTGCTTGGTGGGCCAAGGCAAAATGGTTGGAAAAATATGACAGGGTGGAGGATGTCCTGAGAGGATCCCTTAATTCCAAAATGGGCCTTAAGAGGAAGAGGTTAAACTAATGCCATATGTGGAAAGCACCAAGTGAAGGGTCCCTTAAATTGAATGTTGATAGGGTAGTTAGTAAAGACACAGGCCGAGCTGGTATAAGTAGGGTCTTAAGGGACAAGGATAGAGCTATCAGGATAAGTTTCTCAAAAGCGGTAAAGGTTAAGGACACCAACATGGCTGAGGTTCTAGCTATTTTAAAAGCCTTTAGGATTTTTGTCGGGTCTAGATGAGTCAGTTTTCTAGGTCTAAAGGTGGAAAGTGACTCTAGTAATGTTGCTCGATTAGTTCTCAACTTGGAAAAAGCACCTTGAAGATTGAGAAAGGGGATCATATGCCTAGAGAAATGGAAGAGGCTGATTTGGAGGTGGGAAATTATCAAGATTCCTAGAGAGATTAATGAGAAGGCGGATGAATTAACCAAGTTTGGTATACAAATAACTAATGACTTTTTAATGGTTTCAAAATAAAACGATGAAGTTATGAAGGGAAAGTTTATTTTACGCAATCAACCAAGTTACTTAAGGTATTAATGGTTTTAATTTCTTTCATTATTTTCCCCACATTTTCTATTTGAAGGGGTTCTCTTCTGTTGTACGTGGTTTATTTATTTTAAGTCGAGTTAAGGCTGACTCAACTTCCAAAAAAATAGAGAAAAGTTAATGAAGCTCAAACTCTCTTGCAAAAGGGGCGATCAAAAGCAAAAGGAAAAAAAAAACAAAAGGAATCACAGAAAAGAAAAGAAAAAAAAAAGGAGAGAACAAATCAAATAACTGTAAAAAGAAATTGAATCTTGATGATAAGGTATAAGGAAAGACATTATGAAACTAATGGTCATCCTATCCCCTTTTTCTGCCAGCTATCTTCTCAAGTGGTGTTGAAAGAATGCCTTGTGGTGTTGTGTGTTAGGGGTAGAGTGAAGGGTTTGTGTTTTAGTCTCTCTATGGCTCTATGGCAAGTAGAATCCCTCACCTGAGCTCTTTTCTCACTGAATCTTATGGTTGCTTATTCTTGGCTTAGTTTTTGTTTCTTCTTTAGGTCTCGAGCCTTCCTTGGTTCTTTTTGTAAGTTTGCTGAACCCTTCTTTCGGCAGCTTTTCTTCTTTTCTACATTTTGTAAGGTTGAAAGTGGTTGGAGGGATTTTCACTGTTACCTTAAGGAATTTGATCTCTTTTCTTGCCTTTATGCTTTTTTTGTTTTTCTTTGAAAGGTCTTTTAAGGGGTTGAAGGGTTGATTGCTCTATCTCAACTTATCATTTTGATTTTTTGAGAGGCCAGGGGGTGGGAGTGTTATTGGGTGATACTTCCTACTTGATATGTTACAATTACCTTAGGGTTTTGGGGTGGGAGTTAAAGTTCTCTTTAGGATAAATTAGCTTTCTTTTGTGATTCATTGATCCAATGTTATTGTTGTCATTTATGAAAGAAAAAAGAGATAGAAAAAAAAGAAAAAAAATACAAAAAAAATAGAAATAAGAAAAAACCTAATTAAAAAATTAAAAAAAAAAGAAGAGAAAAAGGAAATTGAGAATTAAGAGGTAGGATAGGAGATGGAAATTCTCCAATTTTAGTCCTCCCATGTTCTTTGCTTTTGTTGGGTGTTTTTCGCTCCATTAATGGATGCTACATTGATGACATGTTTTCGTGTTCCTTTAGCCAGTAAGAGGGAGAAGATTGAGAGTGGGAGAATGCTTTTCTTTTTTGGATGAGTTGGGTGGATCGAGCTTATGAGTGATTTGTTTGAAGCATGGTGAGGTCTTTTTGGAAGATTACAATAATGGTGGGTGGGTTGATCAAATGGCTTACGGGATTGAGCTTTTTAGCAGTAGGATTCGTCTATTAGGGTCTCTAGGCTTGGAGGGAACGACGGGGTTTACTTCCTAAGGCATGAGTTACATGTGGTTTTTTAGGGGAGATATGAGTTAGGCGTTTTTTGTTGCGATGAGTGCTTTCGTAATGCTTCTGGCTGCAGATTTGGTCTATCTCGAGAAAGAGCTTGCATTGCTAGTGATTAAGTGGCTGGCCTGTGTGGATTCGATCTGACTTTTGGTTGTTTCCTAATTGGTTTGCCTGCCTAATGGAACTAATGACTTTTTGTAGGCTGGTCGTGTTCTTTACTAATTTGTGGAGCCTTGAGGGATGCAATGGTTGTCTTTAGATTCTTTTGAATTCTCCTTAGGGTGTCTTCTTTGGTTAATGTTTGTCCTTTGGTTTACGGCTACATCTCATTGGCAACAACCATGCTTTTTCCAGATCTTGAGGATGAGCAATGTGCTTGTAGCGTTACTAATGTGGTTGCTCAGTGTAGGTCTCTAGGAATTATTGAGAGCCATCTTTTGTTCTTTAAGCTTAGGATAAGGAAGGAAAGTGTTTTGGATTTTGTGAAATAGTGTATATATCCTTTTATCACAAGCTTGAGGTCTTATGCTAGTAGAAGTCTTTAGCAAAAAAGTTAAAGACTTCTTATAACATAACGACTTAGTGTCATTAAAATCATTTTTCAAAAAAAAAAAAACAACTAGTAATTAAGCATCAATTGTAATTTGTAAAACAACTATCAACTCATATATTCATCTATAACTATATTTGTGGTACAATTAACATTTTCTTTGAAATTATGATTCTTCCATTAATAATACAATTAAAATTTTATTAAATCAATGTCGTCAAGACCTTTATTTCAATCCTTAAATTTAGTAGCAAATACAATGTAATAATTTAACAAAACAATATTGTGACAAGTTAGCTCTTAATCACAAAAACAACTTCATGTATTTTTTTTCCATTTTTACTTTTCTTTATATATAAGCATTTTTTTAATGTTTAGCTCAATTTATAAGGAAATGTGTGATTTGGAAAAAAAAAAATTACGTTCAAAGGTTCAAGTTCTGCTTATATCAAAATAGAATACAACTTATTTTGAAAAAATATGATCGAATCATACATAAACTGGCACATATCAAGAAATTGCAAGATTCCTACAAGAAAAATCAAAATGTAAGTGCACTACTTGGCCAGGTAAAGAATAAACAAGACTATAAGAAAATCATGATCGAAATGCTTCAGTCCATTAACTCTGATGAAGAAGATGAACAAGAGCATGAAACTTCTGAGTCATCCAATAAAACTATTGACTTAGACCAAGATGAAGACTACATACCACCAAGAAGGAGCAAGAAGTAAAAAAAAAAAAGAGTAAAAAGTGAAAGGTGGAAAAGACAAAAATCCAGAGAATCTCTACAAAGGCATTTTTGCAAAGCAAAAGCATTTCTGAAAAGAAAAGAAAACAAAAGCATCCCTAGAACTTGCAAGGCATCTGAAGAAAGAAACTTCCAAAGCATCTTGCAAGGCATCTGAAGAAAGAAACTTCCCAAGCATCTTGCAAGGCATCTGAAGAAAGAAACTTTCTAGATTTCAAATAAATTTTTCAAAAATTTTCAACAAAGTAATTATTAGAAAAAAGGGAAGACCTACCTATAAAAGGCTCCCATTGTAATCACAAGAATATGAACGGAATGGGTAGTACAAATAAAATGATCCATACAAGCATTATATGGTTTCACATTTTAAATTTGACAATATCTTTGCCGATTTCTTATGGGTACCTTGGTATCAGAGCCATCCTATCAAACCCTATTCTATAAAATAATTACGATGTCATTTACATGCTCAATAGAATGTTTGCATGTTTAGGAAGTTCGAGGAATCGTTAAAAGACGATATTGCCTCTAATAGTACCATTAAGTCGATTAAGTCTCGAACTAGTTCAAATAATAATTTTGAGGTGAAATTAAGAGTTTCACAGTTTAGGGATGACTCAAAATGGTAATTCGGAGTTCGATGATCAATTTGGAGTCAAACTAAAATTTTCACTATCTAGGGGCACAATGATCATTTGCCACTTGAGGACAAAATAAAAATTTTAAGAAAAGATTTTTTTGGCCCCATTTAACTTATTGGTGTATGATTTGAGTATTGGAGTATAATTTGAGGGTTTGGCAGTGAAAAAGTTTAATTTCGGTGATTTCTGGAGTGTATGGGCAAAATCGTAATTTTTTCACCCATAGACAAAATTTGAGATTTTGAGAGAATTTAGATCAAATTTGACAAATTGGAGAATGGTATGAGTATAAAGGATGAAAAATATATCTATCGGCAATTTTTCAGTTTTTGGGGCAAAAATGTAATTTTTGACTTTTACAGGGGTAAAAGTGTAAATTTTAAAAATTACTCCACCAAGACTTTGGATAAGCCTGAGAATTTTATCTAAGTGATGGATATGTGGGAAAAGTGTACGGTGAAAATTTGAAAATAAATGGATTGCTAGAATTTAAGGAATTAATAAAACAAAAAAAAATGAATAAAATAATATTATATTATTTTAGCCTTTAAAATTGTCAAAATTCCAGAATTCTCATCTTCTTCAGCTGTCCAAACCAGGAGAGACAAAGGGGGAAAAGAAATAAGAACCCTAGCTGAAAAAATTTGGAGAAAATCAAGAGAAATCAAGAAATGAAGCATTAAAAAGGTAAATTTCATTGATTTGCCTTGTGATTTTCACTACCCATGCAATTTTTTCTCATTTCCATGCAAAATTAGAAAGTGGGTATGGACACCCATGCTGGCCAAACCTCCATGGATGAGTTTTGAACTTGAGTTTTGGTTGATTTTAATTGAATTAAGTGATTTTAGTTAGGTTATATTGAAATATAGCAAAAATAAGCTAGAGAAATAATTTTCTTCCATTGAAACCCATTATGCTGAATTTTCTAGGGGAATATAGGCTGCTGATCTTGATGTTTATTTGAGGAATTATGATGAATAATGATGAATTATGAGCCTAAAAAAATAATGGGAATTTTCAGAGCAAAAATACGAATTTTTACCCACTAGGGGTATTTTCATAATTTGCTACCGGGACTGATAAATTTGCACCACATTGAGGGACATTAAGTCAATTTGGGTGCAATTGAGGTATAGAAACTGAAAAAAAAAATAATTTGGAGTTTAAATGGATGCGTATATCGATTTATCGGGTAAAAGATTGAAATAGGCTAACATCGCGTTTAGGCAAAATTTAGACATTTTGCACTTCATATCATGCATTAGTAGTATAAATTAGTTTATTTTGGTTTAGTACCAAAGCAATAAACCTCTTAATTGTACAATTTGTCAAGGTGGCGAATCCTCTAGCAAGGGCAAAGAAATCGCACTCGAGGAGTAATGGTTGGAGTACCCGAATTTAGTTTTCAGAAACTATGAGTGAACTTATTATCGTCTTAATTATCTAGAGTAGTTTTATACAATTGTGTGATTTTATGAAAAATGGGTTTAAATGGTAAATTGCTATGTTTTAAGAGAAATTGTGATTTATTAAAATGATTTTATAAATTTTTTGGAAAATCAAATACTGGTTTTGAAAATAGAGTAATTGGAGACTGCCTGCTTGTATTGTAAATATATGGTTTTAAATTGACTGGTTTATGACAATAAATGAGCATGAATGGCTAAACTGATTTTGGTGTTAGAATTATTTGTACTGTGTATTTAGCCTTGAGAGGCTAGGTTGCGATAAATTACCATGTCATGCAGAAAAAGATTTTATAAATCAGGTGGTAGATAAAAGATTAGCTACTGCAGTGGTGGGGGGTTCTGTGGGCCAACCTATTAGAGGGGCACGGTAAACTCCTTTATATTCTCACCTCAGTCGTAGAGGCACGTAGGGTATCTCCTGAGGTGGGCTTTTTGAGTGCACTTCACGTGGACCACCGTATGAGAGTGAGACTCAGCCAACACCAAGGAACGACTATGTTTCAAAACAAAAATATGATTTATGCGAAATATGAATTTTGAATAGCCTTGGCAGACTCGGTTGGATACCCCTGGTCTAGGTGTCCCCGAGTACAAGATTTGACATGAGCCAAGTTTTGAGTAATTCACGAGCCATATTGATTATTTGGTTGAAATGAATATTCGTGATGTGAAAAATTTGTTGAAGTTAATTATTTTTAATTGTCTCCATTTACTCGCCTTTAGATAGTTTAGATGGTGTTTGTTTACTTACTGGGATTTTATAATCTCACCACCCTCAATTCCACACATTTCAGGTTCGAGATAGTCGGTAGATAGCCGATTGCATCAAGGACTTCAGTTAGCCTTGCATTGTCAAAATTATAGGTTCACAAGCTCGCATCTTATTGGTTAGTTCGGGGCCCATGTGTCATTGTAAAAGTAATTTTATATTTTCGTTATCTGATTTAAAATATGTATGAACATATTTAGCTTTTACACCAAGTTTTTGGCGAGTTTTGATATTATCAAAAAAAATGACGAAAATGCCCTTATGAACTAAAAAATAATATTTTATTATTTTAATTTGAAAACGACTTATGATTTCTTGAAATGTAAGATTTAATAACTGTCGCTCACCGGGGAGATGCGAAAGCTGATGCTAAGCTTTGCGGGGTTCCGATCGACATTCGGGATAATGAGTGCTTATCGGGACGTGTCAAGGGCCCAATGGGAGTTTCGGGTCGTGACAATTAAAGTGGTATCAGAGCATGGTTTAAAGATTAGAGATTTTGATTTTAAAACTTTGGATTTTAAAGTTTTTGATTTTAAAGTTGTTTTAAGAAATCCACACTGACACTGCGGGCCCAAGTTAAGTTAAGTTAAGTTAATTAAGTTAAATCAGGTTAGGTAGAATAGAATACGTGCATCTGCATATAGAATTTGGAGTTGTTTAGACTTGTTTTGTTTTTTCTTATAGATCTTATGGAATCTATAGGAACTCCTGATCCCAGTAATTCACTTCCTTGTTAATGTCATGCAAAGGTCATAAGTAGGGCCATTGTTCGGGTTTAAGATGCCACTCGTGCCACGAGCCAGTGTTGGAGAGATTTTAAAACAAATGCTCCTAATGAAAGATTAATGAAATGATATATCCCTCCGATTTGGATGGAGAAATTTGAAATTGGACAAATAGGCCGTGATAATTTATTCATTTGGTGGAGTGTATATATTAAGCATTGAGGTAAGAGTAAATTCATATATATGTGCATGAAGATAAGAACACTATGTTAATTGAGCGTGTTATGCCCATATAAAAGTGGTGTTTATTTCAATTAAGCGATTGTGAGATTTTAAAAATTGATTGGATCTATTATAGTTCATGGATATAAGCACGTGAACTAACTCGAGAGTGAGTACTAATGATTACTATAATTGATGTGTGGTCATGAAGTAAGAAGTTAGTAAACAAATCTGCTCTAAGGATGAGCTTGAACTTTGTTATGCATAGTAAGGAGGAGCCAAGGGATTAAAGGACTAGATGTGGAATTGGCAGCTTGAGGTTAAATGACTTGGAAATGTCGAATCTAGTCTAAGTGCCATATGAAGTTTTATAATTGAGATTGATATACGAATTACTTGAAAGATCAATTTAAAAGTGTATTCGGTTCAAAGTGTGGTCTATGATACGAATGATCAGTCTTAAAGGTGATCTCCCCAAAGTAAGGAATTTAGAAAATGTTGATGTTTGGATATACTCTAAGAGAGAGAACTTATGCATCCTAAGTTTAGGACAACTTTGATCTTATGATTGCAAAGGCAAGGTGTAATAACTAAGTAAATTATTCACTTAATAAATGTGATTGATTATTGATGAATAAAGTCAAGATCTTGATGTTTAGTGGTATACAATTTGATAATTATGTATTTAAGGGTTATTTGGAGATAATTTGTTTATCAAATTTGCACTAAATGCTATGGTAAAGGCATATCAATGTTAATATGAAAATGTATCCAGGAATGATCTTAACATATCACCAAAGGAGAATTAAACATGTTGAAGTTAATATTCTAATAGTGTGCATATGATAGAAAGCTAGTTTGTAAGTTGTAGTTTTCATGAAATATATAAGGATTATCAATATATGGACATACACTTAGAGTTGTAAGTTACAAGTTTTGAGTATTTAAGATATGATTAAATGGAATTAGCATTAGTTAAGGTACGTGAATCTTCTAATTAAATTTTGTGGAGCATACATGATAGTAGAATGGAGGAACAGAGTGCCGTGATACTATATGGTGAAGTTACTATACAATATGGAAAGAGTATTCTAAAGCGGGATTTATTGATTGATGATAAGTGATGTGCAATCTGAGATACATGTAGCTATGAATAAATTTGGAGATCTTTGCTTAAGCAAACTCGTACTAAATGTTATGGTAAAGATATATGAATGTTAGTGGCAAAATAAAGACATTAAATCAATGTTCTGATCGCATACTTGTGATAGAAAGTTAGTATTACTAATTGTGGTATAGACTCAAAGGGAAGCCATACGATTGTGAATAATTGAGGTAGTACCTTAAAGGTAAAAAATTTGCTGGGATAAAGTGAAATCAAACAGTTGCAACACCACAGTACTGACTCTCAAACGCTGTCGCGTTAAGAACCCTTAATGGCTAGCAAGCATGAGCAAATTGAGAGTGGCGTGAAGATGAAACTTACGAGTTGAGGAATGGTCATTGGTTTTCATGCTAAGCTTTCTTGTTTGGAATCTTAAGTGCATTGGGGAGGTATTAAGATAAAGATGATGAGTGAAATTGTAAAGTTTCTTTATTGCCTTGTATATTGGCATGTAAGAGAAAGAAAAGTTAGAGAGTCTTTGAGATGGTTACATAAAAATAAATTAACATGGGGAGTGTTAAGATGAATAATATGAAGACTGAAGTCAAATCTTAAGAAATAAGGAAGATAATAGATTAAGTCTTGTTAAAGACTAATGAGGAAGCGAGCGAAAGGTTAGATGAATGTATGAGATACTGATAAGAGATGTCAATACCAAGTGAGGAAAAATGTAAATAAAGATTTCAATAATGATATCGCAAATGAGTTGATATAGAATATTGTTATGAGAATATACTGATCTTGTCTTAACTTTGTTGAAATGAAAGGATTAGTAACAACACAAGTAAACTAGGTGACATGCTAGAAACTCTTGGAGATAAATTGAAATATGAGTAGTTGGGTATACCTTTATGGAAATGATATACTTGGAGTATGAAAAAGCAAATAAGTGATTAAGTGTTTCAAGAATATTTAAATACCTTTGAGGAATAATTATACATTATACGAGATGAGTATAAGATGTGGGATTTTGAAACTTGCTGAGGAGTCAAATGGCTAAGTCACAAGTTAAGTAATCATCTGTTGTGAGACATAAGTCTAAGGTAGATATTCCCAAGAAAATAATCAAGAGAAGTTCTACCCTGGATTTCGTGAAAGCAAACACTAAGTTATGTAGTTATAAAAAGGAAGCTGTAAGCTGAAAGTGATATTCATATTAATATTGAAAAATACTTGAGGAGAATCTAGTTTCAAGTTTTACAATTTCAGGTACAATTTGTAAATTGGTTAAGGAAGAATGATGTTATATTTATATGAAAGAGTAGAACAAATGATGATAGAAGTTAACCTTGAAAATGAAGTTAGATAATGAAATTTTCCTAATACATTATGGAAATTGGAATTCGAAAATGCTTGAGGTATACATAATTCAAATGAGTTTGAGTTTTAAGTGGCAAATCAATATCGTAATGCAAGAAAGATACAAGGTAATATAGAGGCATGAAAGATGATTAAGGACAAAAGGATGACTCTGAGAAATTATGATATTGCATCGTATTCAATGATCAAATCAAGGTAGATCTTGGAAGCATAAATGGGATTATAAGGCATATACACATATGTGGGGTTGATATTGTGATCAACTAAAATGAAGAATGATTTTTAGTGAATTAAGATTCAAACTTACTATATGATGAGTGATGTAGGTAGTACCATGATAAGAAATTTTATCAGAAATTGAACTATGTGAACATAAAAGACTTTGAGAAATAGTCAAAGAGATAATATCAAGGAAATGTGATCTATAGCATGGTTAAGCCGTACGAGATGGATTAATATGATTCAGAAGATTGATGTTTCATACCTATGAGATAAACAGGAAGTATATGGAAATAATGGAAGAAAATACCCCACCTTTTCTTTGAGTTTGATAAGTGAAATTTTGAGGACAAAATTTTATTTTAAGAGGGGTAGTGTTGTCAAACCTTATTCTATAAAATAATTACGACGTCATTTACATGCTCAATAGAATGTTTGCATGTTTAGGAAGTTCGAGGAATCGTTAAAAGACGATATTGCCCCAAATGGTACCATTAAGTCGATTAAGCCTCGAACTAGTTCAAATAATAATTTTGAGGTGAAATTAAGAGTTTCACAGTTCATGGATGACTCAAAATGGTAATTCGGAGTTCGAGGATCAATTTGGAGTCAAACCAAAATTTTCACTACCCAGGGACAAAATGGTCATTTGCCACTTGAGGACAAAATGAAAATTTTGAGAAAAGATTTTTTTTTGGCCCCATTTAGCTTATTGGAGTATGATTTGAGTATTGGAGTATAATTTGAGGGTTTGGCAGTGAAAATGTTTAATTTCGGTGATTTCTGGAGTGAAGGGGCAAAATCGTAATTTTTTCACCCACGGACAAAATTTGAGATTTTGAGAGAATTTAGATCAAATTTGACAAATTGGAGAATGGTATGAGTATAAGGGATGAAAAATATGTCTATGGGCAATTTTTTAGTTTTTGGGGCAAAAATGTAATTTTTGACTTTTACGGGGGTAAAAGTGTAAATTTTAAAAATTACTCCACCAAGACTTTGGATAAATCTGAGAATTTTATCTAAGCTATGGATATGTGGGACAAGTGTACGGTGAAAATTTGGAAATAAATGGATGGCTAGAATTTAAGGAATTAATAAAACAAAAAAAATGAATAAAATAATATTATATTATTTTAGCCTTTAAAAATGTCAAAATTCCAGAATTCTCATCTTCTTCAGCTGTCCAAATCAGGAGAGAAAAAAGGGAAAAAGAAATAAGAACCCTAGCTGAAAAAATTTGGGGAAAATCAAGAGAAATCAAGAAATCAAGCATTAAAAAGGTAAATTTCATTTATTTTCCTTGTGATTTTCACTACCCATGCATTTTTTTCTCATTTCCATGCAAAATTAGAAAGTGGGTATGGACACCCATGCTGGCCAAACCTCCATGGATGAGTTTTGAACTTGAGTTTTGGTTGATTTTAATTGAATTAAGTGATTTTAGTTAGGTTATATTGAAATATAGCAAAAATAAGCTAGAGAAATAATTTTCTCCCATTGAAACCCATTATGCTGAATTTTCTAGGGGAATATTGGCTGCTGATCTTGATGTTTATTTGAGGAATTATGATGAATAACGATGAATTATGAGCCTAGAAAAATAATGAGAATTTTCGAAGCAAAAATACGAATTTTTACCCACTAGGGGTATTTTCGTAATTTGCTACTGAGACTGATAATTTGCACCACACTGAGGGACATTAAGTCAATTTAGGTGCAATTGAGTATAGAAACTGAAAAAAAAATTTAATTTGGAGTTTAAATGGATGCGTATATCGATTTATCGGGTAAAAGATTGAAATAGGCTAACATCGCGTTTAGGCAAAATTTAGACATTTTGCACTTCATATCATGCATTAGTAGTATAAATTAGTTTATTTTGGTTTAGTACCAAAGCAGTAAACCTCTTAATTATACAATTTGTCAAGGTGGCGAATCCTCTGGCAAAGGCAAAGAAATCGCACTCGAGGAGTAATAGTTGGAGTACCCGAATTTAGTTTTCAGAAACTGTGAGTGAACTTATTATTGTCTTAATTATCTATAGTAGTTTTATACAATTGTGTGATTTTATGGAAAATGGGTTTAAATGGTAAATTGCTATGTTTTAAGAGAAATTGTGATTTATTAAAATGATTTTATAAATTTTCTGGAAAATAGAATACTGGTTTTGAAAATAGAGTAATTGGAGACTGTCTGCTTGTACTGTAAATTTATGGTTTTAAATTGAATGGCTTATGACAATAAATGAGCATGAATGGCTAAATTGATTTTGGTGTTAGAATTATTTGTACTGTGTATTTACCTTGAGAGGCTAGGTTGCGATAAATTGCCATGTCATGTAGAAAAAGATTTTATAAATCAGGTGGTAGATAAAAGATTAGCTACTGCAGTGGTGGGGAGTTTCGTGGGCCAGCCTATTAGAGGGGCACGGTAAACTCCTTTATATTCTCACCTCAGTCGTAGAGGCGCGTAGGGTATCTCCTGAGATGGGCTTTTTGAGTGCACTTCACGTGGACCACCGCGTGAGAGTGAGACTCAGCCAACGCCAAGGAACGGCTATGTTTCAAAATAAAAATATGATTTATGCGAAATATGAATTTTGAATAGCCTTGGCTAACTCAGTTGGATACCCCTGGTCCAGGTGTCCCCGAGTACAAGATTTGGCATGAGCCAAGTTTTGAGTAATTCACGAGCCATGTTGATTATTTAGTTGAAATGAATATTCGTAATGTGAAAAATATGCTAAAGTTAATTATTTTTAATTGTCTCCATTTACTCGCCTTTAGATAGTTTAGATGGTGTTTGTTTACTCACTGAGATTTTATAATCTCACCACCCTCAATTCCACACATTTCAGGTTCGGGATAACCAGTAGATAGCCGATTGCATCAAGGACTTCAATTAGCCTTGCATTGTCAAAATTATAGGTTCACAGACTCGCATCTTATTGGTTAGTTGGGGGCCCACGTGTCATTGTAAAAGTAATTTTATATTTTCGTTATCTGATTTAAAATATGTATGAACATATTTAGCTTTTGCACCATGTTTTTGGCGAGTTTTGATATTATCGAAGAAAAATGACGAAAATGCCCTTGTGAGCCAGAAAATAATATTTTATTATTTTGATTTGAAAACGACTTATGATTTCTTGAAATATAAGATTTAATAACTGTCGTTCACTGGGGAGATGCAGAAGCCGATGCTAAGCCTTGTAGGGTTCCGATCGGCATTCAGGGTAATGAGTGCCTATCGGGACTTCGCGGCGGTTGTCACGGGCCCGATGGGAGTTCCGAGTCGTGACACATCCGAAGGAAAGGTATTCTTCATTACCTGAAAGCATTTTATAACATAGAATTTCTTTTTTGAGTTCTGGCTTTAATTGCATTATCAATACTTTATCTTTTTGTGCTGAGTTTTAAGGTTGATAGTCTAGTAAGCCATGGGTTAGGCATAGTAAAACAATTCCCCTTCCTGTAGGTCGAAAAGATATTATTAGATAATTAAATAGAAACTCCTTTTGTAGGAAAATTAAGTCTATAATTATAAGATGCTTCCTTTTCTAAGAACCACCTCCTCTTCTAGCTCAATATCCAACCAAACTTAGTCGATCAATGAAGAAAATGTTCAATATGAAAATATTATTCAAGAAATAGATAACTAAGAAATTGCAAGGGTTCAACAAATCAAATATATAAGTCATCAACATTCCATAATTTGCATTTATATTCCTTTTGTGGATATTTGATCAAAACCAAGGAAAAGGGAGTACGCATCCAAAATCAATACGAAAACATCCAACTCTTAATCCAGTTAGATATGTCTAGGTCGTATACTAGTATACCTAGAACCATACATTAGCATGAAGTCCAACTTTCAAATAGATGGAGACTTGAAGGAGTTACGACTCCTATTCCCATCCAAAATACAGAAATAAATCATGTAGCTCAATATAGAGATAGGTTTATAAAGCTAGTGTTTAGCAGACCATCAAGAGTGCCTCCAAGACAATCTTTCGAATAAGATAGGCTACAGCTTCTATAAGAAGTCTGAATATCTTGGGAGATGAATCGCCCACAAAAACAAACTATAGAATAGCTAGAGCCTTTGTTTCTACAACACCATCCACCATTAGGATAAATTTACAAGGAATAGACAATTCATCAAACATACCACAACCAATATAAAATAGGCAAGAACCTAGCCCAACTAACTCACCTAACATGTCTCCAACATATTCATTAATGACAAATAATCCAAACATAACCACAGCTGGTGAAGAAAATCCTGAAATTTTTGTAATACAAAGAGAATTTAAAATCAATAAAGAATGGTGTAGAAAGCATTTCTACTCTAAGAAAAATAAGCAAAAAAAAAATTATCTAGAAACCTATAAAAATGAAAAAGATCAAATTCTATAACAATATTATGATTTTATAGAGAACCATAAGATTCTAATAGAATTCTTTACATGGTTTGAAAAATATTACTCAAGATCAATAAATACTACAAGAAATATGGTCAAATGGCAAACAACTAAAGGAGAAATTGAATATCAACATCCCTTTTTAACAAAAGTTCAGTATTCTCACAATAATATAGGAATAAGGGCAACTCCATTAAGGATGAGATCCTCAGACTTAGAAGAACAAGTTTCCTCAAGAGACATTAAAATGATAGTCGAACAAAACAACTATACAAATCTAAATTTACATACCATCACAAAACAACTGGAAAATATAGAAACAATAATTGAAATTCCACTTAAATTTATTCAAAATACTAAAGTCATTAAGACTAAAGAACCAATTTTCAAACCTTTAGAAAGTCCAAAAAATATTTCATCAATCATATCAAAATCAATTTTTAAGAGAAATTAAAAATAGAATTGATGCCCTAGAAAGCCAAACTTCAAAAATGATAACTCCTGATACTCCTTTACAATAAAGCCATTTTGTAAATATGATAAACCAACAAACAGATTCAAAAGACACTAATGATCAATAGATTAACAAAATGATTTGGAAAGACCAAAAAAGCTTTATTATCCTAAAATTATAGCACCTAATTTAAATATACAAGAAACCCACTTTCCAAAATAAGTATAATGCCAACATAATTTATGAATGGAATATTGATGGAATGTTTGAATACAACATCCCTAGTACCCTTCAACAAATGACAATGGTATCAAATGTATACAAAATACAAAATCAAGCAAACCAAATTACAAATCATTCCATAGCAAACCTTTTAGTTGCCAGTTTCACTAGACAACTTAAAAGATGGTGGCACAATTATCTTACCACAGAACAACAACAAGAAATATTAAAAGATATAAAAAAAAAAGATGATGAAGGAAACAACAACTTAGATGAACAAGGAAGAGAAATCCAAGATGCTATTGCAACCTTCATCTTCTCAATCTCAAAATATTGTAATAAATTTAACACAGGATACCCTGGTCAAACTCATAAATATCCTGATCAAACCTTTTCCTAGAAGGCTCTGGTATCATATGCGAAAAAACTGGTCGCATTTCAAAATTCTGCAAAATCAGAAGGAAAACCAACGAACTTCACTTAGATGAAAACATTGAACAAAAAATTAATGAAATCCTACTAGAATTAACAACATCGGACTATGAGACATCCGACAGCAAGGAATCTACAAGTGAATTCCAAATAGATGAAATACAAACTACATCTCAATCTTCAACAGATAATAAAGAACAAATTAATGTCCAAACCAAAGATCAAGAACTCATGATTGAAATCATTGATAAAATCCAAGACCCAACGCTACAAAAAGAATACCTTGAGAAATTAAAAACTTCGATGAAAGAAAAAACAGAAAAACCCATAATTACAAATCAATAACACATGTATAATATAAAAGATATCATATTTGATAGATATAAATCCTCTAAACCTAGACAAATAACAAATGAAGAATTACAGTCAGAAATTAAAGAAATAAAAGTGGAAATCTCCAAACTCAAAAATGAACAAAGAGAAATAAAAAACCAAATAGAATTCTTACAAAGTTGTTGTTTTGTGGTAAGATAATTATCCCACCATCTTTTAAGTTGTCCATTGAAACCGGCAACTAAAAGGTTTGCTATGGAATGATCTGTAATTTGGCTTGCTTGATTTTGTGTTTTGTATGCATTTGATACCATGGCCATTTGTTGAAGGATATTGAGGATGTTATATTTAGATATTTCATTAATATTCCATTTATAAATTGTGTTACTCAGGATCAGTAAATATTACAATATATGTATATATATATCCTCTTTGGTTTTATATTGTAGAATCAACTTTCGGTGTTGAATATTTTACTTATCTCATATTTTCAAACCGATCTTATCTAGAGGGATTGAAAATAATATAGTATGTGTTCTTTAATTTTTTTTAATGTTTCTTTTTCTAATTAAAACCGTTGTTTTTTTTTTCTTTTCAAACTTTATTTCAATTCCATTGATCTTCTTCCATTCATATTGAAATCAAGATTTGATAACTACTATTAATATAAAATCAAGATTTGGATTTCATTGTTGTATATAGTGGACTCTAGACCAATGGACATGTTTGCTAAATGCGTATATAAAAAGGAACATATTGTATAACATATAGTCCCCCTCTATTGATTTCCGATTTTATCAGCATATTGATTTTTTTGCCTCTATAAAAAAAATTCGTAAAAGTTGACTATAAATTGTTCATATCAATTTAATATACTCCTTACTACTCGAGATCTCTATCACTAAAGATGCTGACAAAGAGGTGACAAAACTCGATTCATATGTCACTTAATATTAAATCAAATACTTAAATCTAATATTTAATGTTAATTTAATTGGATTTAATTAAGCTACGATCAATACAATTAACAATTATTAACTTTTGTTGAATTTGTTTATAAAATTGTTGTTTGAACCACTGTTGACGGTCAACATGGTATCATAGTAGTCATTATTTTCATTCACTGGCCTTTCAACTTGTTATATATATCTATATGTAAAGTTTATACCACATGGTTAGACTCATTATTTTTTTAAAATGAAATTTGTGTCACGTGATAGACCCGTTGCCTCATCACGTAAAAAAAATAGAAGTTGATTATGAACTTCTTTCAACTTGTTACGACATGTTATTGTAAAAATTTTCAATGGTAATCGTCAGCTGGAAATAGAAGTCATCGGCAAATGGCAGTCTTTGTCGCTAACTAAGCAAAATAGTAAAACTTGAACGAGTCATTTGAAACCATGTTGACGGCAACCCACTGACCAAAGTGTACCCTTCTCTTTCAGCCATTAGGCAACAATTTTCCATCCATTCATAATTATACTTGATCATCTTTGTATCCAGACTTGAATTTTAGAAATAAAACTTCTATTAAAAGAGAAAAAGGGAGGGTTGGATAGGTGAATAAACATATATACTAGGAGCATAAATACACAAGGGACAAAATAAACTTCAATGAGAATTTTACTATGAACTTTTTTTTTCCTTTTCTACAATTAAGTTTAGAACTTAAATAGTGTTATACATCTTTGTCAATTAATTAAATGCATTCAAACAAAAGTTTCTATTTTGGTGCATATCCTAATTGAGGTGAACATATTTTAGGTAACGAAACAAGAGAAGCCAATTTCATTCTTTGACCTTTAACTCTTGTATGTCTTAATAATTTTTGGTAAGCATATGAGTTTAGATTACAAAATACGAGGTGACTCTTTTTAAATCTTATAAAATCTTATTCTTTCCTGAGATTATGTGATTATTAACTACATAGTTTATTGTCTATATTGTAGAAGGATTTATAAGAAAAAATTATAGTTGTATGACTTCCTATTGCAATTTTTATACGGAAAGTATATACATATTTGTAATTTTTTTAATTGAAGAAATAGTGCGTTGTACTATAATAAAAAGCTAGCTAGTTTTCCTTTTCCATTTTGCTTATGCTTTTGGTCAGAATTGGAGAATACCCATTCTAATAAAGTTTTGGCAAATGAAATTCCAATATTATGAGATTGTTGAATAACTTGCGACATTTGAGTAAAACAAAGGGGAAAAATGTTATATTCAAGCGCCGAATATCTTGTCTTGCTGAAAACATCAAGTACTTCGTAATTTTTAATTAATAAGTTCAAGACCATTCTCAGCCAACTATGCCTATATATTGAGCCCTTCACTTTGGTAGATGCACCCCACAACTTCTTACAAAGCAAACAAGGCACATTTTCACATACCCTGAAAATAGATGGCTCCGAGTTTTGATAATGGCAAATCACTTTTCGACTTTGTTGTCCGAGATGGAAATGGTGTCAAAGGAATAGTCGACTTAGGCTTATCAAAGGTGCCACAGGCTTACATTCAACCACCGGAAGAGCAGATTGATAAGGAAAACGCAAGCAAACATGGGCAGCCACCGATTGATTTGTCGAGGCTTGACGGCCCTGACCATGATGAAGTGGTCAAGGAAATTGTTAGAGCTTCTGAGACTCTCGGCTTCTTCCAAGTTGTGAACCATGGCGTGCCTGTTGATCTACTAGAGTCCCTTAAGGACGCGGCGCATACCTTCTTCGGCCAGCCACCAGAAAGGAAGTCTGTTTATCGTAAAGAAGTGAGTCCAACCCCGTTAGTGAGGTATGGGACGAGCTTTGTCCCAGAGAAAGAGAAAGCGTTGGAGTGGAAAGACTATATCAGCATGGTATATACCAACGACGCCGAAGCTCTTGAACATTGGCCTGTAGAGTGCAGGTGATGTGCTTTTGTCATTTACATTTTTATCATTCCTTTTCCCTTTGCCTTCCTAACCGCATTAACCAAGTTCACAAATTCAATTTGCAAGGGGTTTATTTGTTGGATAGCATATTGTTTATTACCATCAATCTTGATTGTTTTTAAACACACTCTTTTTAGGGAAGTTGCACTTGAGTATTTGAAGACATCACTTGAGATGGTGAAGAAATTACTTCATGTTTTGACGGAAAACCTTGGAGTAAAACTAGATGACTCGAAGATCGATGCACTCATCGGCAGAAAGACAGTTAACATGAACTTTTATCCAACATGTCCTAATCCTGATCTCACAGTTGGTGTAGGACGTCATTCTGATTTTGGAACTTTAACTGTCTTATTGCAAGATGGTATCGGCGGTTTGTATGTGAACATTCCAGAAGACACAGATATTGGAAAGAGGGGAGATTGGGTAGAGATCCCCCCAATTCATGGTGCTTTGGTCATCAACATTGGCGATATGTTACAGGTTTAAGTCAAATTTTGACCAATTCTTATTTAACTTTTTTCAAGGGAAATAAAATCATGTGACAATATAAGAACTTTAACAAGTTGGAGTTTAACCATCCAATTAGCTCTAACAAATAATTACCATTTTCTTAATTTACATTTTTCGACAGATTTTAAGCAATGGAAGGTACAAAAGTGCAGAACACCGGGTTCGTACCACCAGCACAAAATCGAGGGTGTCAATACCAATTTTTACCATCCCTAAACCAACAGAGAAAATTGCACCACTACCTCAGGTGGTAGAGAAAGATGGAGTGGCTCGTTATAGAGAGTTTGTGCTTGAAGATTATATGAATAACTATTTTGGAAATCCTCATGAAGGCAAGAAGTCTCTCGATTTTGCACGGATAAATTCAGCTTGAAGCAAAATATAGATGTACTAATTTGATCTTGATTTTAATACGTCTTTTATACGCTTCTTAGATAAATCTTTTGATGTCTAATTTTGATGTTTGAAGATAAAAATAAATAATTTCTCATAATTTTTCCTTCTCTCTTTTGCTTCACAAAAATGTGATACATGTCCCATCTCAATTTGATAAGTAATATTGTTTTGTCCGATTTTCAACTATTTGATTATTTACAAATGGATGAGATGATAAACAACAATTGTATGGGTATTTTATGTTTTTATGAGTAATCATCAAACGCTTTAGCAGTTTCCTAATTTATATGTCCATGAATAAATTAATTCACGATCAATTAACATTAATTGAACCCACAATGATATAATAATACTAATAATTTATACAGAACATATCGTAACATCACTTATTTGGTTGATTTGACGTCTGTAACATATCAATTTATGAAATTAACTTAGAAATCATCACACATATATTTAATACTTTAAAGTTTCTTTATTAACTTAAAAATCATCACACACTAGTAAAGGTTAATCCTAACTGCTAAATAATTTGATTTCGACCAATTGGCAAAACTTTATTTGAAGATTAACTTTTTTCTCATAGAATTGAAGATTAACTTTTAATGTTGGGTAAGTAAAACATAAAATGTGGTCCAAGAAAATAATGAAAAAAGTCAAACAAAAATTTAGATATAAAATAACTGACCTAGCCGATCAAATAAGCGCCTATGGCTTGGTTGACACCTTGAAAACCCAAACCCTGGTCCAAGCTTTACCTGAGTCAATCTACCCATTTTAATTAGGTTTATTATTAAAATATTAAAAAATTAATATTTTTAATACATTGAAAATTATATTTTAATGAAATTAAATTATTTATTATATAATAATATTCTCAAATTAAACTTAAACTTAAAAAATGTTTAGGGACTATTGATATGAGCAAGCCTATGGGTCTAGCTGGTTAATGGACCCATAGACACCTATAATCGATTTACAAAGTTTGTATTTTTGTCATTTCTAATTTTTATTAAAAAAATAACTTATTTATACTAAAGATACATTGTAGTACATATGAGCATTTAGTTCATTGATTGATACATGATTTCTTGCTTAAAGTGTAAGATTCAAATTTTTTTTCTCTCAATTTAAAAAAAAAAAACTACATTATAGCAATGTTTCTATTGGACTATGAATATAGACTAGCTATCAAAATTTCATCATCTGATTTTGGCTTACTTTTAATATAAAAATACCAAGTTTTGCTGATCTCTTACAAAACATACAAGGGGAAAAGATAAAAATGTCAACTCTTAACCTCGAAATTTCTGTTCACATATTATTTATGAGAACTAAGGTCCCTTTTGGTATTAAGGAAGTCAAGCATTTTACAAGAATTTTAATTGGATTTAATCACTTTATCACGTTTGGTATGGTACTTTCTCAATGTAATGACATTGCAACACGATTCCCTCTAGGGCTAGGAGGCAAGTGCCCTTCCCATGGAAGAGGGAAAGTCAAGAGAATGGGTTGAACAAATATACCCCTTTCAAGTTGAATATTTAGTAAAAACAAATATTGAATAATTTTATATATTTTAATATTAATTAATATTAAAATATTATGTTATTTTTATCATGTTATTATTTATTATTTTAAGAGATAAAGTTGAAAAGTTAAAATTTTACATTAAATACAAAGTTATACTGATCTCTTACAAAGCATACAAGGGGAAAAGATAAAAATGTAAGCTCTTAACCTTGAAATTTCTATTCACATATTATTTATGAGAACTAAGGTCCCGTTTGGTATTGAGGAAGTTAAGCATTTTATAGGGATTTTAATTGGATTTAATCACTTTACCACGTTTGGTATGGTACTTTCTCAACGTAATGATATTGCAACGTGATTCCCTCCTGGGCTAGAGGGAAAGTGACCTTCCCATGGAAGAAGGAAAGCCAAGAGTATGGGTTAAACAAATATACCCTTTTCAAGCTAAATATTTGGTAAAAATAAATATTTAATAAATTTTTATATTTTAATATTTAAATAATTAATATTATATTATTTTTTCACGTTATTGTTTATTATTTTAAGGAATAAAGTTGAAAAGTTAAAATTTTATATTGAAAAAAGTAAATGCTTTCAATTTTATATTTTCATATATCAAGGTAATTTTGTAAATTTACACTACATTTTTAGTAAAGTGTTTTCAAATCAAACACTACAATATAATCCTCTCAGTAATCACATTTTCTGCAATCATCACTTTTCATATTATACCAGACGCTGTAAAGTTATTTTTTCAACAATCACATTCCTAGCAACATACCAAACACAACCTAATTGTGATTTGTACAATAGCTACTTTCCCTTTCTATTCTTGTTTTCTTGAGCATTATCAATTTTTTTTACAAGGTGAATCAATAAATTGTATTGATCATATTATGCACAAGGAAGACTCTGAGTCTGGGAGTTAATTAAAACCATCCCAAGACTATCACAATACCTTGACCCTTCACCTCCTAATAACAAGTGGTAGCCAAAACATATTTTCATTGCGCATCAATATTATCAAGATGACTACCATTACGGACTTCCCAAACTCATTTCTCAGTTGAAATAAGAGAGAATAGACTCTTGCATCACCAATAGAGCAAGCCTAAACCACCTAAATAGTGGGACTGCAAAAACAAGTGTTAACAAAAAAAAGTTGCATCTAAACACATGCACAATTGCTTTACACCAACAACCTCACAACTCTGCTTAAAGGGAGCTAACAGACTTTCTTGCTCTTTATTGCGAAGTATGCATGTCGCCAAACTACTCTTAAGTATTCATTTTCGTTAGAGTTCCTCTTTAATTGCGATTTTCCCTTTTATCATATGCTAAACAAAAATTTTGACTTTTAAAAAGGCCTTTTTTGCCCGTAGCACCTTTCACATACCTTCTTTAGTTGATTACTAGTTAGAATCTTTTGACAAAATGATTTTGCTATATATATATACTACTTGTCTACCCCTTCCAATATATTTCATCTTGTGAATTCTTGCTTAAGAAAATTTTCTCTTAACAAGCTATCCATTTGGTTCCACTACTCATTTTCCCAACCGAACAGTGGTCTTCTTAGCCCAATATCCTACCATTAGCCTTTGTTCTCCTAGCTCCCATACTTGATCAGCTTTCCATTTTTATTCACTGGGTGAATTTCTTGGGAAAAGTAAACTTGAGCATAACACCTTTGATCTATTCATCAAACCAAAAAGAAATACTCTTCTAGTTTCCTACCGTTAACCCGAAACTCGTTGGAACCTACATGAAAATTTTGTTAGAAAGAGATAGGGGACTCACAATTTTTTTCCACATAGTGGAGCATTTGTGAGTTTCATCAACACTTGGAAGAAATTTTACTGGATCACTCCCACTTTTTTCCACCACCATTTCCCTCCATAAACTAATATGCTTTTCACCTTACCTCCATGTCCACTTATTGAGTAAAGCTCTATTTTTCACTTCAAGATCAATAATGCCTAGGCCACCTTCATCTTTGCATTGTCAAGCATTTTCCCATTTCACATAATAAATCCTTGTACTTGGAGATGTTCCATTCCATAAAAATCTGCTCTAAATTTTATTAATTTTATCAAGTTCATTCTTCACTCTTTGGGAAATCATGAACAAAGACATAAAAAAATAGGGAGGTTGGACAAGATCGACTTCATTAGTGTCACTTTCCCCCCACTAGATAAAAACTTAGACTTTCTCCTTGCTACTATAGCTTTGAACCTTTCTAGAATCAATTTTTATATTTTCACTGAATGTTGGTTCGCACCCAATGGAAGTCCAAAGTAGGATGTAAGGAGATTTCCTACCTTGCATGAGATGTAATCCTCCTAAATTGTGATAGTTTTGTCATCAACACTACTGCCCATGAGAACGTACTTATCTAAAACTTGAATCTAAGTTCGAATATAATCTAAAAGCTTCTCAATATTCTCTTTAAGTTCACTAGGCTGTCTAACTTTGGTTTATAGAATAACAGAGTCTCATCCACATATTAAAGGTGTGAGATTTTCAACCTATTCCTCCCAATAGGAATGCTTTTACACAACATAAACTCTCTGTTGCTTTATACAGTAACCTTTTTTTTTCCTCAATAAAAAAAAAGATTTATACAAATCATTGAGAATATTTACAGTGAGAGTTCAACTACAGGCATTGTAACAAAGCTGCATAAAGCCAAAAAGACAAAACTCCTAACAAGGTTGAAACAAAAGATTCACCAAATAAACTTTAGCATGGGGAAAATAAACATGTCCACACAAACAGAAGCAAAAACCAACAAACCAACAAAACACAATAACACATAATGAACCAACAATCAGCCGCCCTTTAATAAAAGCAAACAAGAAACTGAAACCTTAATAGGAATAACAAGCCACATAGCACTTGCAAAAATCACCACTAGGCCAAGAATAAAATTGATTTGTCAACTCCAAATTTAGCAAGAAAGTCCACGAAAATATTCCTTTCTCTTAACACATACTGAAAAGAGACAAAAGCAAGAGAGAGTATCAATGAATCAATTTAATTAAAGATACTACATTTATCCCATGGTCTTTGATCCACTTGTTCAACCCATGTAAGTGCAATTTTTGAGTCAGACTCAATGCATAGAAAATAACTTGCATAAGAAAATGCCAAGAAAAGTCTCAAAGTGTTAAGAGCAGCCATGAGTTCAGCATAATTATAATCTTGATACCTAAGGGACCAAAGAAAATTTTAGCCAAAAAAGCTTCAGAATTATGAAAAATTCCATCACATCTTGCCAAGCCCAATTTGCCTCTAACCGAACCATCAACATTGAATTTAAACACTCCCTTAGAGAGAGGTTCCCATGAAATCTATAAATGATAGTGAAGAGGAGAAGACTTTATGACCAAATTTCGTGGCTCTTGTTACCAACCAACAACATCAATAACATCAATTCCTTCGCATGCATGAATCCAAAACATAGAGTGCATTTTAATAAGAAAAGAGAATTCATTACCATCCTAAATCTTGTTGTTGAAAATAAAGTCATTTCGTGCCAACCACATGGACCAAACACAACACCGCATATTGTCATCCATAGTTTATGAATCGTGCCTGTGAAAGGACAATTTGACAATGATTGGATAAGGGAAGCAACAAAATTTGGAATTCTCCAAGATAAATCCTACCATTTGAGTATAGGACTCCACATTTTCGAAGTAAAGTCACGAGTAAAGAAGATATGGGAACAACTTTCCTCAACAAGTCCGCACAAAGAGCATCTTAACTAATGACTATGAAAATTAACTCCCCTAGAAGTAAGAAAGCTTTTGGTGAGAATGGAGTCAAGGATCGTAAACCATAGGAAAGATTGTACCTTTGGTGGAATAGATAATTTCCAAATAGAGTATAACCATATTTTTTGGTCACTAAGATCTAAATCCAATAATGAACAAAAAGATTTAATCGAGAAAGCCCTTTTTCAGGTCATGGTGCCAAATGAGCTTATCTCCTTTTCCATTCATTAGAAAGACTGTAGAAAGTTTGTGGAGAATGTACTCATAAGACTTTTTCTCCCAAGTGTAAATAGAGCGTTTATAATTTATCGACCAAGCACCATCAATCCGAGCTTCAACGACCTTAATCTCTTTTGTAATAACTAATGAAAACAATCTGGGGTATTTATAGCATAAAGGAACTTCAACAATTCATTTATCAAGCCAAAAAAAATTAATAGCCCCATCACCCACAACCCAACGACAAGCACTCATACCCATCAACACTACAAAAAATCATTGTATTTCCAATAAATTTGCAACGGATTTCCAACGGAGTTTAATTAAAATTTTTAAATGCTTGTTCCGACGGATTTTCAACGGATTTCCAACGGATTTATACTGAAAAATTTTCAATGGAATTTTCCATTGGAAATTTGACTTGTACAACATACACATATTACTGTTTAATATTTCTAACGGATTTCCAACGAAAATTTCCGTTGGAAATCCGTTGGAACTTTAAACTAAAAAAAAAAGTGTGTAATCTTTACAGTTTCCAACAAAATTTTTCGTTGAAAATTTTCAACGGAAATTTTCGTTGGAAATCCGTTGAAAATTTCATCTTCAGGACACACGCGTTACTGTGTATCATTTCCAACGGATTTCCAACTGAAATTTTCGTTGGAACCCTAAACTTTTCTTATGTTATCTTTATCTTTTCCAACGGAATTTTCGGTTGGAAATCCGTTGAAACTTTAAACTAAAAAGAAAAAACGTGTGTGATCTTTACAGTTTCCAACGAAATTTTTCGTTGAAAATCCATTGAAAATTTCATCTTCAGGACACACGTGTTACTGTATATTATTTCCAACAGATTTCCTGTCACGACCCGGAACTCCCCATCGGGCCCATGACAACCGCCGCGAAGCCTTGACAGACGTTCTTCACCCTGAATGCTAATCGAAATCTCGTAAGGCTTTCGTATCAGTTTCTACATCTCCCCGGTGAGCGACAGTTATTAAATCTCGCATTTCAAGAAAATCATAAGTCATTTTTAAATATAATATTATTTTCTGGCTCATAGGGGCATTTTCGTCATTTTTCTTCAAAAATACCGAAACCAGCCAAAAACATGGTGTAAAAGCTAAATATGCTCATACATACTTTAAATCAAATAACTAAAGTGTAAAATTACTTTTACAATGACACGTGAGCCCCCAACTAACCAATAAGATGCGAGTCTGTGAACCTACAATTTTATCGATGCAAGGCTAACTGAAGTCCTTGATGCAATCGGTTATCTACTGGCTATCTTGAGCCTGAAATGTGGAGAATTGAGGGTGGTGAGATTATAAAATCCCAGTGAGTAAACAGACACCATCTAAACAATCTAAAGGCGAGTAAATGGAGACGAATTAAAATATTCTTTTCCAATATATGTTTCATAACATGAATATTCAGTTTACTCAATTAATCAACATGGCTTATATATCTCACAAAACTTGGCTCCTGCCAAAATCATTCTCGCGGATACTTTAGTCAAGGTATCCCACTAAGATCGCCAAGGTTGTTAAAAATTCATGTTTCGCATAAAACACATTTTTCGTTGAACATCACAGCCGTTCCTTGGCGTTGGCTGAGTCTCACTCTCACGTGGTGGTTAACGTGAAGTGCACTCAAAAAGCCCACCTCAGGGGATACCCTACGCTCCTCTACGACCGAGGTGAGAATATAAAGGAGTTTACCGTGTCCCTCTAATAGGCTGGTCCACGGAACCCCCCCACCACTACAGTAGCTAATCTTTAATCCACCAATTGATCAAATCTCAATGGCATAGCATGGCAATTACATTACTAACCAATTTACCAAGGCAAAACAGACAGTTCATATTTTTTAACACAAGTATAAATTCAGCCAATCATGTCAATTTATCACAAGACATTTAATTTAAAACCATAAATTTACAGCACAAGTAGACAGTCTCCAATTACTCTATTTTCAAAATCAGTATTCAATTTTTCAGAAAATTTATAAAATCATTTTATAAAATCACAATTTCTCCTAAAACATAGCAATTTACCATTTAAACCCATTTTTCATAAAATCATACAACTGTATAAAACTACTTTAGATAATTAAGATGATAATTAGTTCACTCACAGTATTAGGAGTAGAAATACTCCATTTTCAGTCCGCGGGTACAATCCTTTACCCGTATCCAATGGCTCACCACCTAGCCATAATCCATGCCACATATTCCAATTAAATTGTGTCTAATAGTTATAAGCTATTTTAGGCTCGATATATATGCATGATATGAAATGAAAAGTGCACGGGTAATCATCTATACCCGGTATCGGCCTAAGTCGATTTTTCATCCGATAAATTGGCCAATGCGTCCAATTTCACTCCAAATTAATTTTTTTTCAGTTTCTATACCTCAATTGAACCCAAATTGACTTAATGTCCCTCAGTGTGGTGCAAATTATCAGTCTCAGCAATAAATTACGAAAATACCCCTAGTGGGCAAAATTCGTATTTTTGCTCTGAAAATTCTCATTATTTTTCTAGGCTCATAATTCATCATTATTCATCATAATTCCTCAAATAAACATCAAGATCAGCAACCAATATTCCCCTAAAAAATTCGGCATAATTGGTTTCAATGGGAGAAAGTTATTTCTCTAGCTTATTTTTGCTATATTTCAATATAACCTAACTAAAATCACTTAATTCAATTAAAATCAACCAAAACTCAAGCTCAGAACTCATCCATGGAGGTTTGACCACCATGGGTGTCCATACCCACTTTCTAATTTTGCATGGAAATGAGAAAAAAATGCATGGGTAGTGAAAATCATAAGAAAAATCAATGAAATTTACCTTTTTAATGCTTGATTTCTTGATTTTTCTTGATTTTTCCCAAAGTTTTCAACTAGGGTTCTTATTTCTTTTCCCCTTTTTCTCTCCTGGTTTGGACAGCTTGAAGAAGATGAGAATTCTGAAAATTTTGACCTTTTTAAAGGCTAAAATAATATAATATTATTTTATTCATTTTTTTTGTTTTATTAATTTCTTAAATTCTAGCCATCCATTTGTTTCCAAATTTTCACCATACACTTTTCCCACATATCCATATCTTAGATAAAATTCTCAGACTTATCCAAAGTCTTGGTGGAGTAATTTTTGAAATTTACACTTTTACCCTCGTAAAAGTCAAAAATTACATTTTTGCCCTAAAAATTGAAAAATTGCCCATAGACATATTTTTCATCCCTTATACTGATACCATTCTCCAATTTGTCAAATGTGATCTAAATTCTCTCAAAATCTCAAATTTTATCCGCGGGTGAAAAAATTACGATTTTGCCCCTACACTCCAAAAATCACCGAAATTAAACTTTTTCACTGCCAAACCCTCAAATTATACTCCAATACTCAAATCATACTCCAATAAGTTAAATGGGGCAAAAATAATCTTTTCTAAAAATTTCTATTTTGTCCCTAGGTGGCAAATGACCATTTTGCCCCTAGATAGTGAAAATTTCAATTTGCCTCCAAATTGATCCTCGAACTCCGAATTACCATTTTGAGTCATCTCTGAACTGTGAAACTCTTAATTTCACCTTAAAATTCCTATTTGAACTAGTTCGAGACTTAATCGACTCAATGGTACCATTAGGGGCAAGATCGTCTTTTAACGATTTCTCGAACTTCCTAAATATGCAAACATTCGATTGAGCATGTAAATGACGTCGTAATTATTTTATAGAACAGGGTTTGACATTTCTAATGAAAATTTCCGTTGGAACCCTAAACTTTTCTTATGTTATTTTTATCTTTTCCAACGGAATTTTCAACGAAAAATTTCGTTGGAAATCTGTTGAAGCATTAAACTTTAAAAAAAGTGTTCAATCTTTTACAGTTTTCAACAAAATTTCCAATGAAATTTTTCGTTGGAACATATAAAGAGTCAATGATATATTGAAAAATGTAACTTTCCAACGAAATTTTTCGTTGGAAAGTAACTTTTTAGTGCATCAAAGTGTTTATGACTTTTTAAACTTTCCAATGAAATTTTTCATTGAAAAATTCCGTTGAAAATAATCATAATTTTAAAAAATTATAAAATTTAAATTTTAAAAAAAAATTTATTAATTATTTTTAAAGAATTAGATATTACTAAAAGCAAATACATAGTTATTGAAGTAAAATTTTGGGTTCTGTTTAAATATGTTTTCCTTTGAGTAATTTTGTATAACTTTTTTAACTTTAATGAATCATACAATATTGATTAATAATACCAAATTAGGGTAATGTTATATTATTCCAAAATTGAAAAAAACTACTATGTAAAAATTTATATTTTATAAAAAACCATGATAAGATATAAAAATCATATTAAAAAATATATATTACTTTATTTACATTTTAATTGTAATTAGCTAATATATGTAAATTAAGATTGAAGTTTTATAATAAACTTATTAATATTTGTGCTTAAAAAATATCATTTTATTATATCTATATATTCATGCAAATCTGACCGAAAGCTATAGAGAATATATATAAATTTATATATATATATATATATATATATATATATATAGATAAGCAAGTATGATTTAACAAAAAAATCGATTAATAATTGTATTAAAATTAAAGTACAAGTTATATTTTTTAATTGAAATATCTTTATAACTGAATATATATATATATATGAGATATATTAAATAAGGGTCTACATATATATATATTAATATATAATTTATGTAACATTATAGTAAATTTCATTTAGATGATTATAATTATTAATGTAATAGGATCCAAATCATACATATATATATACACACATACTTTATAGTTACTATAACTTGTAATGTCTTTTAACACATACACTTTCTATTATATATTATGTTACTATAACTTGTAATTACTATTATATAAATGAATTACTAAATAATATATATACTTTTGTTTATATAAATTTACAATATATGAAGTTAATTATCTAAAAAAATGTTGTGAGATTAGAATAGTTTTGAAACTGAACTATTTTTTTTAAATTTCATGTAACTAAGAGCAAATTCATATAATTAATAAAATTATAATTATTAATTAAATTGTAATATCTTTTAATATCTATACTTTATATACATTGGGTTAATTTAAAAAGAATATAATTATGGCTTTCGTATATACACTATAATACTTATAATATATATACTTTATAATATAAAACTTGTAATGTCTTTTAACACATACATTTTATATTATATATTATGTTTATTTATAAAAAATATAATTACTATTGTATTATAAAGTAATTACTAAATAATATATATACTTTTGTTTATATAAATTTATAATATATAAACTTAATAATTTAAAAAGAAGTTGTGAGATTAGAATAGTTTTTTTACTTAGCAATTTTTTTAAATTTCATGTAAATAAGGACAAATTAATTCATATAATCAATAAATTTATGATTATTAATTAAATTATAAGGTCTTTTGATAACTATGTTTTATATAAATTCGATTTATTTAAAAAAACATAATTACTATTTTGTATATACACTATAATACTTTTAATATGTATTTATTTTTTATTTTATATTAATATTATGAAAATGATCATTTTAATACTTATAAAATTTATATAGCAAAATGTGTTTTTTGCACATTAATCCAAATGTTAAATGTTTATATAATAGTAATTGATGTTAAAAAAATTAAAAAATGAATAAAAAATAAAAACCCTACCCACCCCCCGACCCCTCTTTTTCCTTTCTTTCTTCTCTTCTAATCGGGTGCCGCTCTTTGCCTCCTTCAGCAGAGTCCTTCATTTCGTGTTCTTCCTAGACCTCAACAACAAGCGACCCTGAAATACCCCATACTTTGATATGGTGATAAATAAAGTTGATTGAATGCAAATTGAGGTCAATTAAAATGTTTAAAAGTGATAAAAGACGAAAGGAGTAGTTTAGGATAAAACATTTTGCAAGTGAGAAAATAATAATAATTTTATCGGAGGAGAATTTGTGAGATAAAAGGCGATTCGAAAGTCAAGTGAGACATAATAAGGTATTTCAGGTACCAAGGAGACAAGATAAAATTTTGAAAATATTAATATTTAGCCGGATGTCGAAATCAGTCATGAACAAAGATCATATGGTTGATCCAAGTGGGGGAGAAGATGACAAGCTCGACTCTATAAAAATATTTGTCATGACATACATGTGATGGATAACATGTTTGCATGCTAAAAGAGTCCCGAAAAAAATTTATAAAAGTCGGTATTGTATCTAAAGGTACAACAAAGTTGAGTTAAACCTCAAACTAGATCAAATAGAGAATTTACGATGAAATTAAGAATTTTAAAGTCCCAGAATGGTTTAATATGGTGATTCAGAGTTCAAGGATCAATTTGGAGTCAAATCGAAATTTTCGCTATCTAGGGGCAAAATGGTCATTTGCCACCTGAGGACAAAATAAGAATTTTTAGAAAAGATTTTTGGCCCCATTTGACATATTGGAGTAAGATTTGAAGTTTAGAAGTGAAAATTTTTAATTTCAGTATAATTTGGAGTGAAAGGGTAAAATGGTAATTTTACCATCCGAAATCAAAAATTTAATTTTTGAAAGGATTTTGATCAAATTTAATTATTTGGAGTGTGAAATGAGTATGAGGAGTGAAAATTATGCATTATGGAAAATTTTCAATTTTTGGGGTAAAAATGTATTTTTTGAAAAGTTCGAGGGCAAAAGTGTAATTTTGAAAAATTTACTCCACCAAAACTTTGGAAAAATCTGGAAATTTCACTTAAGACTTGGATAAGTCAAACGGAATGCATGGTGGAAAAAGTAAGACAAGTGGATGGCTAGAAAAAAAATGAATTAATAAAATATTCAAAATATGAATAAAATAATATTATTTCATTAAACTAATTAAAAAAGTATAAAAAAAATCAGCCCACCCATTCTTCTTCTTCAACATTCGGCCAAGCAAGAAACAAGAGAGAGAAAGGAGAAAATAAAACCCTAGCCAAGAAATTTAAAGGGAAAATAAGTCAAAATTCAAAAATCAAGAAAAAAAAGGTAACATTTCTTAAATTTGTCTTGTGCTTTACCTTTCCCATGCATTTCCCATCATTTTCCATGGTTGAATCATGTGATTTGAGGATGATTTCAATTCTGATCATATGGGTTTAGAGAGAGAAAGTTGTTAGATAAATTTGATTTTGAGCTATGTTAGTGTTTAGTGTTAGTGTAGCATGTTTATGAGTAAAACAATAAGAAAAATATTTATCTTCTCCATGAATTTTCCTAGGCCGAATCTAGCCAATGGTATGTGAGGATGAGGTTGACTTTATTTTAAGAGAATTGGGTGGAAAAATGATGAATTATGAGGTTGGAAATTAAATGGAAATTTTCTGTGCAATAAATTAAAAATTTTACCCACTAGGGGTAAAAGCGTAATTTATAGTCCAAACTGATAAATTGGACCAAATTCACAGTCATTGAGGTATTGTGGATATAATTGGATAATTGAAACTGAAATGGATGGAATTGGAGTCGAATTGGGGATTTTAGGACTTTACACCGTGTATAGGCGAGTTAGGTCAGACACCGCAATTAAGCGATTGTCTAGACATTTCAAATCCTATCTAGTGCATACGCATGGATAAGAGCCTGAAATAATTTATGATAAATTGACACAATTTATTGAATTTTGTATCATGGATTATGGATAGGTGGTAAGTCAATTGTTTCGGGTAAGAGACTGCACCTAAGGGCGGAAGATAGGAGTATTTCTACTCCTAATATTGTGAGTAAACTTATTATCGTCTTAATTATCTAGAGTAGGTTTATACAATTGTGTGATTTTATGGAAAATGGGTTTAAATGGTAAATTGCTATGTTTTAGGAGAAATTGTGATTTTATAAAATGATTTTATAAATTTTCTGAAAAATCGAATACTGGTTTTGAAAATAGAGTAATTGGAGACCGCCTGCTGGTGTTGTAAATTATGGTTTTAAATTGAATGGCTTATGATATTAAATGAGCATGAATGGCTAAACTAATTTTGGTGTCAGAATTATTTGTATTGTCAAACCCTGCTTTGTAAAATAATTATAATATCATTCACATGCTCGATAGAATGTTTGTATATTTAGGAAGTTCGAGAAATCGTTAAAAGACGATATTGCCCATAATGGTATCATTAAGTCGATTAAGCCTCGAACTAGTTCAAATAGGAATTTTAAGGTGAAATTAAGAGTTTCACAGTTCAGGGATGACTCAAAATGGTAATTAGGAGTTCGAGGATCAATTCAGAGTCAAATTGAAATTTTCCCTATATAGGGGTAAAATTGTAATTTTTCCATCTGCGGACAAAATTTGAGATTTTGAGAGAATTTAGATCACATTTGATAAATTGGGGAATGATATGAGTATAAGGGATAAAAAATATATCTATGGGCAATTTTTCAGTTTTTGGGGCAAAAATGTAATTTTTGATTTTTACGGGGGCAAAAGTGTAAATATCAAAAATTACTTCACCAAGACTTTGGATAAGTTTGAGAATTTTATCTAAGTTATGGATATTTTAAGGAATAATGTGTGGTGGAGATTTAAAGCTTAAAAGATAAGAATTTAAAAAATGGACCAATAATGTAGTGACATGTGCCAAGTTTAGATTATTATATTATTTAACTATAAAAATCAGCCCACACCACCATTTTCTCTTCATTATGGCCGGCCATAGCAAGAAAACAAAGGGGAAAAGAAAAACAAAAACCTAGGGGGAGAAATTCAAGGAAATTTTGGTGAAAATTCAAGGAAACAAGTGACAAAAGGTAAAATTTCTTGATTTTGACTTGTGCTTTACCTTTCCCATCATTTTCCATGGTTGAATCATGTGATTTGAGGATGAATTCAATTCTGGAAAAATGGGTTAGGAGAGAGAAACTTGTTAGATTAATTTGATTTTAAGTTATTTTAGTGTTTTAAGTTAGTTTAGCATATTTAGGAACAAAACAACAAGAAAAGAATTTATTTTCCTCCATTACCATTATTGGATGAATTTTCTAGGGGAATATTGGCTGATGATCTTGATGTTTATTTGAGGAATTATGATGAATAATGATGAATTATGAGTCTAGAAAAATAATGGGAATTTTCGGAGCAAAAATATGAATTTTTACCCATTAGGGGTATTTTCGTAATTTACTACCGGGACTGATAATTTGCACCACACTGAGGGACATTAAGTCAATTTGGGTGCAATTGAGGTATAGAAACTAAAAAAAAAATAATTTGGAGTTTAAACGGACACGTATATCGATTTAATCGGGTAATAGGCCGAATTAGGTCAGCACCGCATTTAAGCGGTAGTCGGATAAGGTGCATGTCATATCATGCATATATACCGAGCCTGAATTGATTTTATAATGGTCAAGCATTGATGTGGTGAATTATGTATTGTACATTGTGGATAGGTGGTGAGCAAATTACACTGGTAAAAGTACCAAAATTGTGCTTGAAGACTGGGATTAGGAGTACATCGACTCCTAGAACTGTGAGTGGACAATTTATCGTCTTAAATATCTAGAGTTATTATACTTGTTTGATGCTTTTATTGAATGGTGAATTTAAATTATAAAATATTATGTTTTCCAATTAAAATGTTTTTTTAATAAAAAATGAGATTTATACTGGTTTTGAAAACTAATATTGTTTTGGGAAAATTGAGTATATGGAAACTGTGTTGAAATTTATGATTTTATATGTTATTGAAATTGTGGCTTATGACACTATGGTAGCATGATGGCTAAATTTTTGAGGTTGGCATGAAATACATGAACAGTTTTGGATTGGTCTTGGTAGACTGGATTACATTTTATTCGCCATATTATGCTACTGAAATTTTTATGGGTCTGGTGGTATATTAAACGGTCACTGCAGTGGTGGGGGTTTCCGTGGACTGCCTATGAGAGGGGCACGGTAACTCAATTATATACTTACCTCCGGGGGGAGATGTTGGGTGAAGTATCTCCTGAGGTATGATTTGAGTGCACCTCACGTTCGGGCCACCATGTGAGAGTGAGACTCAGCCAACGCCAAGGAACGGCTGTGTGTCAGATGTGAAAACATGTTTATGGGTATGGGTCATTGAACAGCCTTGGCGGTCTCAGTGGGATACCTTGACGAAGGTACCCGCGAGAATGATATTGGCAGGGGCCAAGTTTAAAAAAATTCATAAGTCGGAGAAATTTTGATGAAAAGAAATTATTTGGTATAGATTGAAACGAATTTTATGTTATGAACATTATTGAGATATAACGTTTTTATATTGTCTCCATCTACTCGGCTTTAGATGCTTTTGATGGTAATTGTTTACTCACTGGGATTATTTAATCTCACCCCTCTTCCTATCCATTTTTCAGGCTCAGGACAGTTTGTTGATACTTGATTAAGACGAGAATTAATCTCGAAGTTGCATCATAGGAAGTAAGGGTTCGTAGCTCTACACCTTCTTGGTTAGTTGGGGGCCCACGTGTCACTGTAAACGAAATTTTATACTTTAATTATCTTTATTACTATATAAATAAATTTATTTTACTCTTACGCTACAAAAGTTATTTTAGGAAGACTTTGAAAATATTGTGTTTTAAGAAAATAGAATATTTTATTTAATATTTTTATTATATTTAAATATCTATAATTTTACTTTAAACGAATGTTTTAGACTTCAAAATTTAATTTAAATCATGAAATATGTGTTTCCACTTACATATTACATTTTTTTCGGATTTCGAAATTTAAAAAAAAAAATTTGACGAAAATGCCCCAGTGAGCTAGAAAATAATATTTTTATTGTTTTGAGTTGGAAACAACTTATGATTTCTTGAAATGCGAGATTTAATAACTGTCGCTCACCGGGGAGATGCGGAAGTTGATGCTAAGCCTTGCGGGGTTTCGATCGGCATTCGGGGTAATGAGTGCTTATCGGGACGTCGCGGCGGTTGTTACGGGCCCGATGGGAGTTTCGGGTCGTGACAATTAGATTGGTATCAGAGCATGGTTTAAAGATCAAAGATTTTGATTTTAAAGCTTTGGATTTCAAAGTTTTTGATTTTAAAGTTGTTTTAAGAAATCCACACTGACACTGCGTGGCCCAAGTTAAGTTAAGTTAAGTAAGTCAAGTTAAGTTAGGTTATATCGAGTTAGTTGCATATAGAATTTAAAGTCATCTAAGTCTATTCCATTTCTTATTGTAGAGTACCATGCCTCCTCGACGTGGGCGTCCACCTCTCTATAGGTCAGTAGGGAGGGGAAGAGGCCGTGCTAGACTTAGTCAGCCAGATCCCGTGGAAAGGGAGTCTGCTGCACCTACTTTTCGAGCAGCACCTGCTGTTGAGCCTACTGAGATTCCTCCACCTCCTCCACCACCTACTGCTACTCCTGGTGTTCATGCCATGTCTCTTGAGGCAGTCCAGGCATTAGCAGCTTTTCTTAATGTCATTATGGGCCAAGCTCAAGCTGGTCGAGTCCCCCATACCTTTCCCCCAGCAGTATCTCCAGTGCCACCACCACCACCTCTTGTTCCACCACCAGTGCCAGATGTCTCCATTTCCAAAAAGCTTAAGGAAGCTAGGCAGCTTGGTTGCACTTCTTTTGTTGGTGATTTGGATGCAACCGCAGCTAAAGATTGGATTACTCAGGTAACGGAGACATTTGTGGATATGAAATTGGATGATGATATGAAGTTAATGGTGGCCACAAGATTACTAGAGAAGAGGGCTCGTACATGGTGGAG
This sequence comes from Theobroma cacao, assembly GCF_053813885.1. Classification (NCBI taxonomy): domain Eukaryota; kingdom Viridiplantae; phylum Streptophyta; class Magnoliopsida; order Malvales; family Malvaceae; genus Theobroma; species Theobroma cacao. The sequence continues at coordinate 10,918,169 of NC_142645.1, forward strand.
CTCGGTAAAATCACGTTCCATTACTTCGTTGACTTGGATAGACTTCCTACAAGAATTCGACGGTCAATACTACACCTACTTTCATCAAAAAGAGAAGAAGAGAGAATTCCTAAGTTTACAACAAGGGAATTTAACCATAGAAGAGTACGAGGCTCATTTTAACGAGCTGATGTCATATGTGCCAGACCTGGTGAAGTCTGAGCAAGATCAAGCTAGTTATTTTGAAGAAGGGCTCCGTAACGAGATTAGAGAGAGGATGACTGTGACAGGCCGGGAGCCTCATAAAGAAGTTGTACAGATGGCTTTAAGGGCCGAAAAACTCACGAATGAAAATCGGAGAATGCGAGCTGAGTTTGCAAAGAGGAGAAACCCGAATGTATCCTCTAGTCAACTGCCCAAAAGAGGTAAGGACACATTTGCTTCTGAGAGTACTGTTTCTGTTCCGGTGATATCTCCTCGACCCCCACTTTCACAGTTACAGCAGAGACCTCCGAGATTTAACAGGTCTGGGATGAGTAGTACTTCCGAGAAGAGTTTTGGAGGTTTAAATAAATGCGAAAAATGTGGGAGATATCATGTTGGGGAGTGTTGGGGCATAAGATGCTTTCATTGTGACCAGCCGGGCCACATTAGGAGTGACTGCCCACAGTTAGGACGGGCTACAGTAGCTGCTCCATCCCCACTAACTCATACGGATATGCAGAGGAGAGATTCCTCTGGAGTACACCCGAGGCAGGGGGTAACTGTACGATCTGAAATGGGTAGCAACACCCCAGCACAACCACCTTTGAGGCCATTGACTCGTTCTTCAACAAGAGTTTTCGCTGTAACGGAAGATGAAGCACGAGTCCGATCTGGAGAAAGTGAGTGAAAAGTTAGACGAAGGTGTAAAATAGTGACAGGGGATGTAAATACCAAGTGATGGACGTGTAAATAAAGGTTTCAAGAATAATATAGTAAATGAGTTCATATGGAATATGGTTGTAAGAATTTCTTACTATATTGTGGAAATTAGAACTCAAAAATACTTGAGGTATACAAAGTTCAAATGAACTTAAATCTTAAGCAATAAATTGATGTCGAAATACAAGAAGGATACAAAGCAATATAGAGGCACGAAAGATGATTAAGGACAAAGGGATGACTCTGAGGAATTATGATACTGCATCGTATGCGATGATTAAATCAAGATAGATCTTGGATGCATAAATGGGATTATAAAGCATAAACACATATGTGGGGTTGATATTGTGATTAACTAAAATAAAGAATGATTTTTAGTGAATTAAGATTCCCTATAAAGGAGATAACAGGAGAAGTTGAGCATCGAATAAAAGATAATACCCCGCCTTTTCTTTGAGTTAATAAGTGAAATTTTGAGGGCAAAATTTTATTTTAAGGGGGGTAGTGTTGTCAAACCCTGCTTTGTAAAATAATTATAATATCATTCACATGCTCGATAGAATGTTTGTATATTTAGGAAGTTCGAGAAATCGTTAAAAGACGATATTGCCCCTAATGGTATCATTAAGTCGATTAAGCCTCGAACTAGTTCAAATAGGAATTTTAAGGTGAAATTAAGAGTTTCACAGTTCAGGGATGACTCAAAATGGTAATTAGGAGTTCGAGGATCAATTCGGAGTCAAATTGAAATTTTCACTATATAGGGGTAAAATTGTAATTTTTCCATCTGCGGACAAAATTTGAGATTTTGAGAGAATTTAGATCACATTTGACAAATTGGGGAATGATATGAGTATAAGGGATAAAAAATATATCTATGGGCAATTTTTCAGTTTTTGGGGTAAAAATGTAATTTTTGATTTTTACGGGGGCAAAAGTGTAAATATCAAAAATTACTTCACCAAGACTTTGGATAAGTTTGAGAATTTTATCTAAGTTATGGATATTTTAAGGAATAATGTGTGGTGGAGATTTAAAGCTTAAAAGATAAGAATTTAAAAAATGGACCAATAATGTAGTGACATGTGGCAAGTTTATATTATTATATTATTTAACTATAAAAATCAGCCCACACCACCATTTTCTCTTCATTATGGCCGGCCATAGCAAGAAAACAAAGGGGAAAAGAAAAACAAAAACCTAGGGGGAGAAATTCAAGGAAAATTTGGTGAAAATTCAAGGAAACAAGTGACAAAAGGTAAAATTTCTTGATTTTGACTTGTGCTTTACCTTTCCCATCATTTTCCATGGTTGAATCATGTGATTTGAGGATGAATTCAATTCTGGAAAAATGGGTTAGGAGAGAGAAACTTGTTAGATTAATTTGATTTTAAGTTATGTTAGTGTTTTAAGTTAGTTTAGCATATTTAAGAACAAAACAACAAGAAAAGAATTTATTTTCCTCCATTACCATTATTGGATGAATTTTCTAGGGGAATATTGGCTGATGATCTTGATGTTTATTTGAGGAATTATGATGAATAATGATGAATTATGAGTCTAGAAAAATAATGGGAATTTTCGGAGCAAAAATACGAATTTTTACCCATTAGGGGTATTTTCGTAATTTGCTACCGGGACTGATAATTTGCACCACACTGAGGGACATTAAGTCAATTTGGGTGCAATTGAGGTATAGAAACTAAAAAAAAATTAATTTGGAGTTTAAACGGACACGTATATCGATTTAATCGGGTAATAGGCCGAATTAGGTTAGCACTGCATTTAAGCGGTAGTCGGATAAGTTGCATGTCATATCATGCATATATACCGAGCCTGAATTGATTTTATAATGGTCAAGCATTGATGTGGTGAATTATGTATTGTACATTGTGGATAGGTGGTGAGCAAATTACACTGGTAAAAGTACCAAAATTGTGCTTGAAGACTGGGATTAGGAGTACATCGACTCCTAGAACTGTGAGTGGACAATTTATCGTCTTAAATATCTAGAGTTATTATACTTGTTTGATGCTTTTATTGAATGGTGAATTTAAATTATAAAATATTATGTTTTCCAATTAAAATGTTTTTTTAATAAAAAATGAGATTTATACTGGTTTTGAAAACTAATATTGTTTTGGAAAAATTGAGTATATGGAAACTGTGTTGAAATTTATGATTTTATATGTTATTGAAATTGTGGCTTATGACACTATGGTAGCATGATGGCTAAATTTTTGAGGTTGGCATGAAATACATGAACAGTTTTGGATTGGTCTTGGTAGACTGGATTACATTTTATTCGCCATATTATGCTACTGAAATTTTTATGGATCTGGTGGTATATTAAACGGTCACTGCAGTGGTGGGGGTTTCCGTGGACTGCCTATGAGAGGGGCACGGTAACTCAATTATATACTTACCTCCAGGGGGAGATGTTGGGTGAAGTATCTCCTGAGGTATGATTTGAGTGCACCTCACGTTCGGGCCACCACGTGAGAGTGAGACTCAGCCAACGCCAAGGAACGGCTGTGTGTCAGATGTGAAAACATGTTTATGGGTATGGGTCATTGAACAGCCTTGGCGGTCTCAGTGGGATACCTTGACGAAGGTACCCACGAGAATGATATTGGCAGGGGCCAAGTTTAAAAAAATTCATAAGTCGGAGAAATTTTGATGAAAGGAAATTATTTGGTATAGATTGAAACGAATTTTATGTTATGAACATTATTGAGATATAACGTTTTTATATTGTCTCCATCTACTCGGCTTTAGATGCTTTTGATGGTAATTGTTTACTCACTGGGATTATTTAATCTCACCCCTCTTCCTATCCATTTTTCAGGCTCAGGACAGTTTGTTGATACTTGATTAAGACGAGAATTAATCTCGGAGTTGCATCATAGGAAGTAAGGGTTCGTAGCTCTACACCTTCTTGGTTAGTTGGGGGCCCACGTGTCACTGTAAACGAAATTTTATACTTTAATTATCTTTATTACTATATAAATAAATTTATTTTACTCTTACGCTACAAAAGTTATTTTAGAAAGACTTTGAAAATATTGTGTTTTAAGAAAATAGAATATTTTATTTAATATTTTTATTATATTTAAATATCTATAATTTTACTTTAAACGAATGTTTTAGACTTCAAAATTTAATTTAAATCATGAAATATGTGTTTCCACTTACATATTACATTTTTTTCGGATTTCGAAATTTCAAAAAAAAAAAAAAATTTGACGAAAATGCCCCAGTGAGCTAGAAAATAATATTTTTATTGTTTTGAGTTGGAAACAACTTATGATTTCTTGAAATGCGAGATTTAATAACTGTCGCTCACCGGGGAGATGCGGAAGTTGATGCTAAGCCTTGCGGGGTTTCGATCGGCATTCGGGGTAATGAGCGCTTATCGGGACGTCGCGGCGGTTGTTACGGGCCCGATGGGAGTTTCGGGTCGTGACATGTATTGTGTATTCAGCCTTGAGAGGCTAGATTGCGATAAATTGCCATGCCATGCTAGAATGAATTTTATTGAATTGGTGGAGTATATATTAATTATTTACTGCAGAGGGAGTTCCGTGGACCAGCCTATTAGAGGGGCACGGTAAACTCCATTATATTATTACCTCGAACGGAGAGGCGCGTAGGGTATCTCCTGGGGTAAAGCTTAGGGTTCACTTCACGCTAAACCACCACGTGAAGGGGAACTCAGCCAAGGCCAAGGAACGACTGTATTTTTCTCAAACTAAAAATATATTTTAAGTGTATATGAAATTTTAACAGCCTTGGCGGACTCGGTTGGATGCCCTGCGCAAGGTATCACTGAGTATGAGTTTTGGCACGAGCCAAAGTTTTAAGAAATTCATAAGCCAAGTTGATTACTTGATTTATATGGATTGATTTTATTTGGTTGAAATGAACTGAAAGGTAATGAAATTACGGTATGATGACTTATTTTAATTGTCTCCATTTACTCGGCTTTAGATACTTTAGATGGTATCTGTTTACTCACTAGGATTATAAAATCTCACCCCTTCTTCCTATACATTTTTCAGGCTCAGGACAGTTTGTAGATAGTCGAGTAAGACGAGAACTAAGCTCGGAACTGCATTATAGAAAGTAAGAGTTCACAGTCTTACATCCTCTTGGTCAATTGGAGCCCACGTGTCATTGCAGATCAAAACTTATATTTTGGTTATCTGTATTTCTATTCATACAATTTTTACTTTACTTTCATGTGCGAAAAATTATTTACGAATATTTCTATAAAAATTTATTTTATGAGAAAATAGAATATTTTATTTATTATTTTTGAATAGTACTAGTTGTCAACAATTTGCTTTCAAATGAACGTTTTAGATACTTAATTGTTTTTAAATCATTAAATATATACTTTCTGCTTACCTACTACATTTTTAGCAAGTTTTGAGATTTTTGACGAAAAATTACGAAAATACCCCTATGAGCCAGAAAATAATATTTTATTGTTCTTATTTAAAAATGACTTATGATTTTTTTGAAATGCGAGATTTAATAACTGTTGCTCACCAGGGAGATGCGAAAGTTGATGCTAAGTCTTGCGAGGTTTCAATCGACATTCTGGGTGAAGAATGTCTGTCGAGGCCTCGCGGCGGTTGTCGCGGGCCCGATGGGGAGTTTCGGGTCATGACAATTTAGATTGGTATCAGAGCATGGTTTAAAGATCAGATATTTTGATTTTAAAGCTTTGGATTTTAAAGTTTTTGATTTTAAGGTTGTTTTAAGAAATCTACACTGACACTGCGTGGCCCCAAGTCCAGTTAAGTTAAGATAAGTTAAGTTAAGTTAAGTTAGGTTAGATTGAATAGAATGTATGCATCTACATATAGAAATCTACCTATTTTTGAGATGCATAAATAATTAAACAATTACTATTTGATTGCATATAGGTTTTGAGGTGCACTGGTGACACATACACCATGTCTAGGAGAGACGGTAGTCCCGACGCCTCTCATAGTATTAGCGAGGGATCGCTAGATTCTACTGCTAAGAGCCGATGGCAACCCGAACCGAGTAGTCCAAAAAGTGCAGATAGTAATAATATTAATGTAAGCATAAGAGGTTCCCTTTTGAGAAAATCTAAGGAACATGTTAAAGAAAGGGGGAAATTAAGGATAGCCGAAGGAGGTATTTGTTCTAGGAAGAGCGTGACAGTAGTCCGACACTTTCCACCAGGTTGTGGGAGAAATGTAAGGGGACAACCAGAAAAGGATAAGGAGAAAGTAACAGTGGCAAGTAAACCTCTTAGAAAAGTGTCAGGTGTACGACATTTTCCTCCCGGTTGTGTAAGAAATGCTACACCGGTGAGTGATGAAGAATATAAGAGAATACAACAAGCCTGGATTGAAGAACAAAGGAGAAAATCTCAAGAGGAAGAGGATCCATTGATGTGCCCGGATCAGGACAATGAGGAACCTAAAGATGTTTAATACTTTAGTTGAAGTTGTATTGTCATAAATCTAGGCAAGTGTCGTTTAAGGGAAGATGTAGTAGTTACCTGTGTAAAGGAGTTAGGAGTGGCTTTTATTTTGTATGACTCGAACGGAATGTAAAATAGCAGTTTAAATAATTGGATATGTATGGGAATCTTTTAGTATAACAGAGATGAATTAATAATATAATTATTGAGGAAGGTTATAGAAGGAAGCAATAAGGTTATAAATGACATTCAGAATGGATAATGTGATTAAGTTAATGATTGTAATTTAAGCATGAAGGGGATTATTCAGTGATGTTATGACACTATGAGGTAATAGTTGGGCACAAATATAACCCAATGAAGTTAAATTATGGAATATGAGGAATATAAAATTTTGATTCAGTAAGGATTGTGAGAATAAAGTGAGGAGGAAGCCGGGCTATTTTCGTAGTTAATTATACCGAAAGTCAAGAAGATTATTGGAGTATAAGACAAAGAAGATAATTAGATAGGGATGACAATAAATTTGAGGAAAGTTGTAGATAGTAAGCAACTTATGTGTGGAGTGGTATATTTATCATGAATTTATTACACTGTATGGAAAGGATGTTTTGAGGTGGAATTTTATGAATGTTGATAAAAGTCAAAAGATGACATGAGATGAAAGTATTAATCTAGCTTAGTGTGTATGACAAAAAAATAGAAGGTACCTATATTTATGGAACTCATGATATATATCTAAAAGGGAAACCACTGGTTGAGAATGATTGATGTGGTGACTTTGAATGCAAACAAATAGCTTTGATGAGAAAATTTCTAATAGCTACAATACTTCAGCATTGACTATTCAACGCTATACTGCTTCAAATACCTCACGCTTATGATGCATGAGTAAGATGGGAGTGACACGATAATGAGCTTACAAATTGAATTTTGGTTGTTGGTAATTGTGTTTTGTTATCTGGGAGTCTTAAATATTCTGGAGAATGTTTACCCAAATGAATTGAAAAACTTCTTTATTGCCTTGTATAGAGGCATATAATAAAAAAAAAAATTTGAAAGATTCTTGAGATGACTATATTGAGATGAGATACCAAATAATGAAAGTGTGAAGGAAGAATTACGAGACTGGTATAGAAAATCAGTTTATATAGAATATCATTATGAGAATTTGTAATATCTGTTTTGATACAGTAAAATGACAAGGGTTAGTAACAACATGAGGCTAATTGTGTGGCACCCTAGAAACTTATGAAGATGAGTTAGGAGTTGAATGGATGAGTATGTATTTATATATCTTTAAGAGTAAATGTTTTAGGAATACATAAACATCTTTGAGAAGAGATTCTAATCATACACAGCAAGTATGAAACGTAAAATTTTTAAAACTTGCTAAGAAGCCTAACGGCAAAATCACAAGTTAAGGGATCACATGCTGTGAGACATAAGTTTAAGATAGATATTCCCAAGGAAATACTCAAAAGAAGTTTTGCTCTAGATCTCGTTAAAGCAAGCACTAAGTTATGTGATTATAAAAAGAAGTTGTAAGCTGAGAGTGATATTAGTATTAGTATTGAAAAATACTTGAGGAGAATCTAGTTTTAAGTTTTACAATTTCAAGTACAAATTATAAATTAGTTTAGGAAGAATGATGTTATGTTCATATGAAGGAGTGGAACAAAGGATGATAGAAGTTGACCTTGAAAATGAAGTCAGATAATGAAACTTTCCTAATATATTATGGAAATTGGAATTCGAAAATGCTTAAGGCATACATGATTCAAATGGGTTTGAGTCTTAAGTGACAAATCAATATCGTAATGCAAGAAAGATACAAGGTAATATAGAGGCATGAAAGATGATTAAGGACAAAAGAATGACTCTTAGGAATTGTGGTATTGCATGAGATGCAATGATCAAGTTGAGATAAATCTTTAAGGCATCAATAGGATTATAAAGCATACACGCATAATAGATTATAATTCAATGGAGATGACATTGTGATGAATGATATATAGTATAAGGAAACTCAAACATATGGTTGGAAATGATATGAATGATATGAAGTTATACACAAGTATAATAAGAAGGTTGACATGCACTATAAGAATTATTATATTGAAACTAGGATTGGGATATGGATGAATAAAGGGCGAATGTAGTCCAAGGCATGTGAACACATGGATTCCTATATATAAAGAGAGATGTTGACATTTGAAAATGCATGTATATATGTATATATGAAATTGATAATTTTACTAACTGAAGTGAAGAATGGTTCTCGATAATTGGGAGATTTTGAAATAGTGTCCAGAGAGGTTAGTGACCTAAAGTGTTAACGGACATGTAATGAACGATTAAAGTTATGAATGACTTTGAAGGTAAACCTTGGATTGTTTAAGTTCTTAATGGAACTCTATTAAAGGAAGGGTATAGACCAGTATAAGATGGATGAATCAAGGTTGAGAAATTTGGTACGGAGCGAATTAATAAAATGATGATTAGGTATACATAAGTAAGTATGATATGTGATCGAAATCAGTATAATTGAGGTGAAGTTATGGTTCAAATTTAATAATGGTGATAAAGGCATGCTTAGTGTCTCGATATAAGAGATCATGGTCGTGAAAAGTATTACTGATCCAATTCCAAAGGATGATAATTGCCATAAATAAAGCATTTAATTGAACTGAAGGTGAACGAGGTGAATAAATTGAATGTCCCTATAGAAGGAACAAAGAGTAGGATCATAGAAGGAGATTGATAACGCAACGTCGACGAGAATTCGAGGACGAATTCTATTTAAGTGGGGGAGATTGAAATACCCCATACTTTGATATGGTGATAAATAAAGTTGATTGAATGCAAATTGAGGTCAATTAAAATGTTTAAAAGTGATAAAAGACGAAAGGAGTAGTTTAGGATAAAATATTTTGCAAGTGAAAAAATAATAATAAAATAATAATAATTTTATCGGAGGAGAATTTGTGAGATAAAAGGCGATTCGAAAGTCAAGTGAGACATAATAAGGTATTTCAGGTACCAAGGAGACAAGATAAAATTTTGAAAATATTAATATTTAGCCGGATGTCGAAATCAGTCATGAACAAAGATCATATGGTTGATCCAAGTGGGGGAGAAGATGACAAGCTCGACTCTATAAAAATATTTGTCATGACATACATGTGATGGATAACATGTTTGCATGCTAAAAGAGTCCCGAAAAAAATTTATAAAAGTCGGTATTGTATCTAAAGGTACAACAAAGTTGAGTTAAACCTCAAACTAGATCAAATAGAGAATTTACGATGAAATTAAGAATTTTAAAGTCCCAGAATGGTTTAATATGGTGATTCAGAGTTCAAGGATCAATTTGGAGTCAAATCGAAATTTTCGCTATCTAGGGGCAAAATGGTCATTTGCCACCTGAGGACAAAATAAGAATTTTTAGAAAAGATTTTTGGCCCCATTTGACTTATTGGAGTAAGATTTGAAGTTTAGAAGTGAAAAATTTTAATTTCAGTATAATTTGGAGTAAAAGGGTAAAATGGCAATTTTACCATCCGAAATCGAAAATTTAATTTTTGAAAGGATTTTGATCAAATTTAATTATTTGGAGTGTGAAATGAGTATGAGGAGTGAAAATTATGCATTATGGAAAATTTTCAATTTTTGGGGTAAAAATGTATTTTTTGAAAAGTTCGAGGGCAAAAGTGTAATTTTGAAAAATTTACTCCACCAAAACTTTGGAAAAATCTGGAAATTTCACTTAAGACTTGGATAAGTCAAACGGAATGCATGGTGGAAAAAGTAAGACAAGTGGATGGCTAGAAAAAAAATGAATTAATAAAATATTCAAAATATGAATAAAATAATATTATTTCATTAAACTAATTAAAAAAGTATAAAAAAAATCAGCCCACCCATTCTTCTTCTTCAACATTCGGCCAAGCAAGAAACAAGAGAGAGAAAGGAGAAAATAAAACCCTAGCCAAGAAATTTAAAGGGAAAATAAGTGAAAATTCAAAAATCAAGAAAAAAAAGGTAACATTTCTTAAATTTGTCTTGTGCTTTACCTTTCCCATGCATTTCCCATCATTTTCCATGGTTGAATCATGTGATTTGAGGATGATTTCAATTCTGATCATATGGGTTTAGAGAGAGAAAGTTGTTAGATAAATTTGATTTTGAGCTATGTTAGTGTTTAGTGTTAGTGTAGCATGTTTATGAGTAAAACAATAAGAAAAATATTTATCTTCTCCATGAATTTTCCTAGGCCGAATCTAGCCAATGGTATGTGAGGATGAGGTTGACTTTATTTTAAGAGAATTTGGTGGAAAAATGATGAATTATGAGGTTGGAAATTAAATGGAAATTTTCTGTGCAATAAATTAAAAATTTTACCCACTAGGGGTAAAAGCGTAATTTATAGTCCAAACTGATAAATTGGACCAAATTCACAGTCATTGAGGTATTGTGGATATAATTGGATAATTGAAACTGAAATGGATGGAATTGGAGTCGAATTGGGGATTTTAGGACTTTACACCGTGTATAGGCGAGTTAGGTCAGACACCGCAATTAAGCGATTGTCTAGACATTTCAAATCCTATCTAGTGCATACGCATGGATAAGAGCCTGAAATAATTTATGATAAATTGACACAATTTATTGAATTTTGTATCATGGATTATGGATAGGTGGTGAGTCAATTGTTTCGGGTAAGAGACTGCACCTAAGGGCGGAAGATAGGAGTATTTCTACTCCTAATATTGTGAGTAAACTTATTATCGTCTTAATTATCTAGAGTAGGTTTATACAATTGTGTGATTTTATGGAAAATGGGTTTAAATGGTAAATTGCTATGTTTTAGGAGAAATTATGATTTTATAAAATGATTTTATAAATTTTCTGAAAAATCGAATACTGGTTTTGAAAATAGAGTAATTGGAGACCGCCTGCTGGTGTTGTAAATTATGGTTTTAAATTGAATGGCTTATGATATTAAATGAGCATGAATGGCTAAACTAATTTTGGTGTCAGAATTATTTGTATTGTCAAACCCTGCTTTGTAAAATAATTATAATATCATTCACATGCTCGATAGAATGTTTGTATATTTAGGAAGTTCGAGAAATCGTTAAAAGACGATATTGCCCCTAATGGTATCATTAAGTCGATTAAGCCTCGAACTAGTTCAAATAGGAATTTTAAGGTGAAATTAAGAGTTTCACAGTTCAGGGATAACTCAAAATGGTAATTAGGAGTTCGAGGATCAATTCAGAGTCAAATTGAAATTTTCACTATATAGGGGTAAAATTGTAATTTTTCCATCTGCGGACAAAATTTGAGATTTTGAGAGAATTTAGATCACATTTGACAAATTGGGGAATGATATGAGTATAAGGGATAAAAAATATATCTATGGGCAATTTTTCAGTTTTTGGGGCAAAAATGTAATTTTTAATTTTTACGGGGGCAAAAGTGTAAATATCAAAAATTACTTCACCAAGACTTTGGATAAGTTTGAGAATTTTATCTAAGTTATGGATATTTTAAGGAATAATGTGTGGTGGAGATTTAAAGCTTAAAAGATAAGAATTTAAAAAATGGACCAATAATGTAGTGACATGTGGCAAGTTTAGATTATTATATTATTTAACTATAAAAATCAGCCCACACCACCATTTTCTCTTCATTATGGCCGGCCATAGCAAGAAAACAAAGGGGAAAAGAAAAACAAAAACCTAGGGGGAGAAATTCAAGGAAATTTTGGTGAAAATTCAAGGAAACAAGTGACAAAAGGTAAAATTTCTTGATTTTGACTTGTGCTTTACCTTTCCCATCATTTTCCATGGTTGAATCATGTGATTTGAGGATGAATTCAATTCTGGAAAAATGGGTTAGGAGAGAGAAACTTGTTAGATTAATTTGATTTTAAGTTATGTTAGTGTTTTAAGTTAGTTTAGCATATTTAGGAACAAAACAACAAGAAAAGAATTTATTTTCCTCCATTACCATTATTGGATGAATTTTCTAGGGGAATATTGGCTGATGATCTTGATGTTTATTTGAGGAATTATGATGAATAATGATGAATTATGAGTCTAAAAAAATAATGGGAATTTTCGGAGCAAAAATACGAATTTTTACCCATTAGGGGTATTTTCGTAATTTGCTATCGGGACTGATAATTTGCACCACACTGAGGGACATTAAGTCAATTTGGGTGCAATTGAGGTATAGAAACTAAAAAAAAATTAATTTGGAGTTTAAACGGACACGTATATCGATTTAATCGGGTAATAGGCCGAATTAGGTCAGCACCGTATTTAAGCGGTAGTCGGATAAGTTGCATGTCATATCATGCATATATACCGAGCCTGAATTGATTTTATAATGGTCAAGCATTGATGTGGTGAATTATGTATTGTACATTGTGGATAGGTGGTGAGCAAATTACACTGGTAAAAGTACCAAAATTGTGCTTGAAGACTGGGATTAGGAGTACATTGACTCCTAGAACTGTGAGTGGACAATTTATCGTCTTAAATATCTAGAGTTATTGGACAATTTATCGTCTTAAATATCTAGAGTTATTATACTTGTTTGATGCTTTTATTGAATGGTGAATTTAAATTATAAAATATTATGTTTTCCAATTAAAATGTTTTTTTAATAAAAAATGAAATTTATACTGATTTTGAAAACTAATATTGTTTTGGGAAAATTGAGTATATGGAAACTGTGTTGAAATTTATGATTTTATATGTTATTGAAATTGTGGCTTATGACACTATGGTAGCATGATGGCTAAATTTTTGAGGTTGGCATGAAATACATGAACAGTTTTGGATTGGTCTTGGTAGACTGAATTACATTTTATTCGCCATATTATGCTACTGAAACTTTTATGGGTCTGGTGGTATATTAAACGGTCACTGCAGTGGTGGGGGTTTCCGTGGACTGCCTATGAGAGGGGCACGGTAACTCAATTATATACTTACCTCCGGGGGGAGATGTTGGGTGAAGTATCTCCTGAGGTATGATTTGAGTGCACCTCACGTTCGGGCCACCACGTGAGAGTGAGACTCAGCCAACGCCAAGGAACGGCTGTGTGTCAGATGTGAAAACATGTTTATGGGTATGGGTCATTGAACAGCCTTGGCGGTCTCAGTGGGATACCTTGACGAAGGTACCCGCGAGAATGATATTGACAGGGGCCAAGTTTAAAAAAATTCATAAGTCGGAGAAATTTTGATGAAAAGAAATTATTTGGTATAGATTGAAACGAATTTTATGTTATGAACATTATTGAGATATAACGTTTTTATATTGTCTCCATCTACTCGGCTTTAGATGCTTTTGATGGTAATTGTTTACTCACTGGGATTATTTAATCTCACCCCTCTTCCTATCCATTCTTCAAGCTCAGGACAGTTTGTTGATAGTTGATTAAGACGAGAATTAATCTCGGAGTTGCATCATAGGAAGTAAGGGTTCGTAGCTCTACACGTTCTTGGTTAGTTGGGGGCCCACGTGTCACTGTAAACGAAATTTTATACTTTAATTATCTTTATTACTATATAAATAAATTTATTTTACTCTTACGCTACAAAAGTTATTTTAGGAAGACTTTGAAAATATTGTGTTTTAAGAAAATAGAATATTTTATTTAATATTTTTATTATATTTAAATATCTATAATTTTACTTTAAACGAATGTTTTAGACTTCAAAATTTAATTTAAATCATGAAATATGTGTTTCCACTTACATATTACATTTTTTTCGGATTTCGAAATTTCAAAAAAAAAAAAAATTTTGACGAAAATGCCCCAGTGAGCTAGAAAATAATATTTTTATTGTTTTGAGTTGGAAACAACTTATGATTTCTTGAAATGCGAGATTTAATAACTGTCGCTCACCGGGGAGATGCGAAAGTTGATGCTAAGCCTTGCGGGGTTTCGATCGACATTCGGGGTAATGAGCGCTTATTGGGACGTCGCGGCGGTTGTTACGGGCCCGATGGGAGTTTCGGGTCGTGACATGTATTGTGTATTCAGCCTTGAGAGGCTAGATTGCGATAAATTGCCATGCCATGCTAGAATGAATTTTATTGAATTGGTGGAGTATATATTAATTATTTACTGCAGAGGGAGTTCCGTGGACCAGCCTATTAGAGGGGCACGGTAAACTCCATTATATTATTACCTCGAACGGAGAGGCGCGTAGGGTATCTCCTGGGGTAAAGCTTAGGGTTCACTTCACGCTAAACCACCACGTGAAGGGGAACTCAGCCAACGCCAAGGAACGACTGTATTTTTCTCAAACTAAAAATATATTTTAAGTGTATATGAAATTTTAACAGCCTTGGCGGACTCGGTTGGATGCCCTGCGCAAGGTATCACTGAGTATGAGTTTTGGCACGAGCCAAAGTTTTAAGAAATTCATAAGCCAAGTTGATTACTTGATTTATATGGATTGATTTTATTTGGTTGAAATGAACTGAAAGGTAATGAAATTACGGTATGATGACTTATTTTAATTGTCACCATTTACTCGGCTTTAGATACTTTAGATGGTATCTGTTTACTCACTGGGATTATAAAATCTCACCCCTTCTTCCTATACATTTTTCAGGCTCAAGACAGTTTGTAGATAGTCGAGTAAGACGAGAACTAAACTCGGAACTGCATTATAGAAAGTAAGAGTTCACAGTCTTACATCCTCTTGGTCAATTGGAGCCCACGTGTCATTGCAGATCAAAACTTATATTTTGGTTATCTGTATTTCTATTCATACAATTTTTACTTTACTTTCATGTGCGAAAAATTATTTACTAATATTTCTATAAAAGTTTATTTTATGAGAAAATAGAATATTTTATTTATTATTTTTGAATAGTACTAGTTGTCAACAATTTGCTTTCAAATGAACGTTTTAGATACTTAATTGTTTTTAAATCATTAAATATATACTTTCTGCTTACCTACTACATTTTTAGCAAGTTTTGAGATTTTTGACGAAAAATTACGAAAATACCCCTATGAGCCAGAAAATAATATTTTATTGTTCTTATTTAAAAATGACTTATGATTTTTTTGAAATGCGAGATTTAATAATTGTTGCTCACCAGGGAGATGCGAAAGTTGATGCTAAGCCTTGCGAGGTTTCAATCGACATTCGGGGTGAAGAATGTCTGTCGAGGCCTCGCGGCGGTTGTCACGGGCCCGATGGGGAGTTTCGGGTCGTGACAGACCCCCAACTCTCTCTCTCAACTCCTTCCTTTTCCAACCGATGACACAAGCCCGAAGCCCCAACTCTTTCTAGAACCGGCGGCATAGGAACCCAAATCTTCTCTCTCTCGCTTCTTCCTTTTTCAACCGGTGACACAAGCCCGAAGCCCCAGCTCTCTCTAGAACCGGCGGCACAGGAACCTAGATCTTCTCTCTCTCACTTCTTCCTTTCGCAGACGGTAAGCTCGAAGCCCCAACCCTCTCTCTAAAATCGACGGCACAAAAAACCCAACGCTCTCTACCCTTTTTTAAGCAGCAGCAGCACAAACCCCAAACTCCTTAAACTCCCACCGGCGGTTGGCAGCCCTTCACCCAAAGCTCTCTTTCTCTATGTATATATTTTTTTAATTCTTTTTTTTGTATTGTTTGGTATTTTTTGGTTTGTGAATTGAGGTTTCTGACTGCTATACTAGGGATTTGATTTTGGCTTCTCTTTGTTTTTAGGTTACTAAGGATTCTCAGGAATTTTTTTGATTCAGTTTTTGGCCCCTGGATCCCCTATGCTACAGTGCCCTTTTATATTTGGTTGTGGTCTCTGCAAGGCTTCGTTCCACTACTCTGCTAGTACATTTTTTTATTGATTTTTTATTAGTTAAGTATTATTATTGTTATTATTATTATTTAACACCAAAAATATGGTGTCTACAACTTGTTGTCGGCCTACCACGCCAAGCTCGTCAGCTGCCGACTTACCATGCCAAGCTCGGGTCTTTCATCAGTTGATCTGCCTTTTCATTCCAACAGCCCAGCCACAGCCAGGGTCTACCGGTTACATAGGTGTCTCCCCAAGCTCCACGCCCTTGTTCTTCCCTAGCTGTCGGCCTAACACGCCACGCTCGGCTACTTCATCGGTTCATCTGTCTTTTCTCCCAGTCGCCCAACCACAGCCACTCCCTACCTGCTGCCTCTGTGTCGCCCCAAGCCCCACGCCATTGTTATTCCCCAGCTGAGATTTTGGTATAGGATTTGTTAAACTAGGTTCATTCTTAATAATTGTTATGGAAACAAGATTTTATGCTTCAATTAGGGCTGTCTGTTACTGCATAATGATACTAGTTTATTGACTGCTTCAAGCAGTTTTTTGGAGTTGATGTTTTGCTATTGTTGTCTGTTAATATCTTAATGATATTAGTATTGTATGTTACTGAAAAATGATACCCTAAGAATTAATGGAACATGCTAATGTTGATGTTGTCATTAGTTTACGAGAGAGTTTTCCATTACCCCATATTGCAATTAATACTTTCAGACTTGATTTTTTGGTGATAATGCTGTTGTTTGGTTCCCTAGTATTTGTTTTTAGTTATTTAATTTTAAATTTAAGATTTTTATTTTTGATTATTTAAATTTAAATTTTAATATTTTTGTGGAAGAAAATTTAATTAGTAGTTAATTTTATGAAATACGTAGATAAATATTATTGTATATGTATACGGATTCAGGTATACATGAGTGAATTTATGAGTGAATTTATGGCACGTATGGAAACCATGTTCATGAGTAATGCGTGTTTAACCATTGGCGATGCGAGACCTTCAAGACTTGACAAGTAAGAAAAAAAATTCCCTCACGTGATGTATAATTTTCAGAACAAACACTTGGATACTTTTTAAGGATGTTATGTTTAATATTCATATGTATCAAACTATTTTATATATTTTGTGTTAAGGATAATTTCCAATTAGATGTTAGGACTTGAATCTCAATTTTGTAATGTGTTTTTCTTTTATATATTTTACAGTTGAATGCGAAATTAAATTTAGTATCGGAAACAAAAATGGTAATTTTTTCTGAAAATTTATTATAAAAATAATAGGTCAAAATATTTTCAACGAAAAATTTCGTTGCTAATATTTTTCCAACAGAAATTTCCGTTGGAAATGCCAACCGATTTTTCCGTTGGAAATAGAACTTCCAACGAAAATTCTGTTGGAAATTTTCAATGGATTTTCCATTGGAAATATGCTTTCCAACGGAATTTTCCATTGGAAAATTTTCGTTGGAATTACCTTTTCCAATGAAAATTTCGTTGGAAATTTCCAACGGAATTTCCTTTGGAAATCCGTTGAAAATTTCTAACGGATTTCTAAAAAAAAGGGACAAATTTTCAAATTTTCAATAGATTTCCAACAGATTTCCAACGAATTTCTAACGAAATTTTTTGTTGAAAATTTCCAACGGACTTTTCCGTTGGAAATCCGTTGGAAATAAACATTTTCAACAGAAAAATGCCTATTTCCAACGGAAATTTCCTTTGAAAATAGCCAAAATTTTTGTAGTGCAAGTGTTAAAATCCGTCCTTGGATGCTAATTTAACAATGGATCTCCATACGGAAGACATTTTGGAAATGTTTGATGTGGAAGGGAGCCAATGAAGTTGTCTATCACCATATTTTTCTACAATTAAATGTCTCCATAGAGCCTTGTCATCAATGCCATATCACCACCACCATTTGTCTAAAAAAGCAAAGTTTTTATGTGAGAAGCTTGATTTTCCAAAACTGTCAAATCTTTTAGGCTTGCAAACTGTACTCTAATTGACTTTGGATAGCTTTCTTTTATCAGCAGAACCACCCCACAAGAAAATACTTTGAATTAACTAGAGTGATCCTCCCTCCAAAAGATAACTATTTTCTTTTCCATAATGCAAAACGCACCTTAACTTTACTGATCATTAGATCCCATGTCCTAATCTGTCTAGGATCGGCACCAAGAGGAATACCTAAATAACAAAAGGTAAAACCCTAATATCACAATAAAGAGTTTTTGATAAAAGCTACCCTATTTCTTTAGAGACATCTATTGGGAAAACACATAACTTATGGAAGTCAATGCGAAGACTTGAAACAAGCTCAAAACAGAGTAAAATTGGTCTAACATTTTGGGTACCCTACAAATTAGGTTTCATAAATAAAATAGAGTCATTTACAAATTAGAAGTAAGAAACAATAATATCACATGCCATGAGATTGAAACCACAAAAAAGGCAAAGAGATTACAAATTGTAAAAAGTAAGATGAAGTGTCTTGACTATCATGATGAAAAGAAATGGTGAAAAAGGGTTACTCCGATACAGGGGCGGAGCTAGCCAATTTTTGTAGAGTATCTCCAGCTCTTTGCAAAATGGTGAAACATTCTCATCAAGCTACAAATAGAATGAAAGTGTGAGTTCCATCGAGTATCTCCAGCTCTTTGTAGAGTTCCCACTTGATTTGCTCCTCTACCTGTTTCAAGTTCATCACTAGCAATCATGTTTGCAATGTTAATTGCTTGAGCAGCTTGTAATCGGTCATGTCTTTTGGAAGAAGCACTAACAATATTTACAATAGAAGTCAACTGTGTAAAAAATTCATGAATACGAACTACTTCTCTAGATGCTGCAACCAATGCTAATTGTAATCTATGAGCATAACAATGTACATAATATGCGTATGGACAATCGTTAAGTACCAAAGCTTGTAAACCATTCCATTCACCACGCATGTTACTAACACCATCATATCCTTGACCTCGAATACTTTCAACTTGAAAGTTATAACGAGAAAGAACAGACACTAACTCTTTCTTCAAAATCATTGCACTGGTATCACCAACATGTACAAGATCAAAGAAACGTTCTTGAACAAAACCATCAACAAATCTCAAAATAATAGCCATTTGCTTTTTTTTAGACTCATCTCGAGCTTCATCAATAATAATACAAAACTTAGCATTTCCCACTTCCTCTCTAATTGAATTTCTCACCATATTAGCCAAAATATGCAAAATCTCCTTTTGAACATCATTGGATGTGTACTTAGCAACACGTGGAGCATTTCCAAGACAAGCTTCTGAACTTTGTCATTGTAAGATCCTAAGAATTTCAGCATTTTAATGAAATTTCCTCTATTTTTTGAGGATGGACTTTCATCATGATCTCTAAATGCACAAGCTTGAAAAGTTAACCATCTAACACAATCTATAGAAGCTTTGAGCCTAAGTCGATTATTCAATATCTATTTTGATGCTTGTCTTTTGATAAGCCTATCTATATGTTGGGATTTTTTCAATAAATCCTCACAAGATTTTATAGCAACATTATGTGGGGAATTTGGATTTTTCCCAACATGATTCAAAAGTGGACAATTTTCTCCACTATTTACTTTCTTCCAACTTCTGAAACCTTTTTCAATAAATGCATTTGAACCTGGACGATTCGAGGTGTTCTTACTAAAAAGGTAGCATGGCAAACAAAATACAGCATCTTTGTCACAAGAATATTCTAACCAAGAAAGATATAATTCAAATCAAGAAGCTTGAAAACGACGAGGATGATCATCAGCTAATAGAGGATACGTCTTAAGAATGGGTTGACATAGCCCACGTTTGAGATAAGCACGACGAATTTCATCCCTTTGATTGATAGGAAATTCCCATATCATTGGTCGTAATCCAGGGTCAAGTTCTATAGGAAAAGCATCAATTTCTTCAAGATTGAGCCTTGGACGTTTTGATTCGCACTGCTCTTGTTCATGAGTTGAAGTATTAAGGTTTGGTGGCTCAAGTGTAGGAGAATCATTCGAGCGATCTACCTCTTTTCTTTTAAAAAATTTGTCAATTGTTTTCAACTTACTCATATTTTAATCAAACTTAAAAAAAAATATAGTCAACATTCAATATTCTTATTTATTTATATTTAAACTTAAAAAATAAAACATAAAACTATAATGAATAAAATATAAATAATTAAATACGAAATACAGGATTTCATATAATAGTTAAATAATATGAATAGAAAGAAAAAGGTAAAAGAAAACTTTACCTTCTCTTACTTTTACACAATGGTGGTGGGTGATCTCTATCTTTCCTTGTCCAAACTTACAAACTCATAAATCTCTTTTGAAGAATAAGGTGTGTTTTAATGGTGAGTTACAAGAAAAGAAAAATAAAAATAAAAAGACACAAAAGAGAAGAGAAAAAGAAAAGAGAAAGAGGTGTAGAGAAACTTAAATTAGGGTAAAGTTAAGTAGGTTTGTAAAGTTGTTTGATTTTTTTATTTATATTAATGATTAAATAAAAAATTTATTTTGAGTGGGCCATTAATAATATATAATAAATAAATATTTTCAAAAATTTTGGGGGGGCCATCAATAAAATATATATAAAAAATAAATATTTTTAAAAATTTTGGGGGGCCATGGCCCCCCATTGTTGGCTTACCCTCCACCCTTGCTCTGATGCAATTTACGTCTCATAGCGAACTCATGGGTGCAGGGGCGGCCCAATAAGTTCAAAGGCCTAAAGCGAAATATTTAAATGAGGCTTTTTTTTATTAAAATTAAAAAAATTATTAAAATTTTATCCTTCTAACTTTTTGAGATGTAAAATTTTTAATTAAACTTTTATAATCAAGTTCTTCTAATTTTTCTTTTTTAATTAATAATATAGCTAATTCCTTTAATCTTTCTAAAGACATTGTTGATCTTAAATAAGATTTTATTAATTTTAGTTTTAAAAAATTTCTTTCTCTTGAAACAACACTTACTGGAATTGTTAACATTATTCTAAAAGCAAAAATCTGTAAATTAAAGTACAAAAATTTAAAAATTAGAACAATAGTACCTAATTATTGAATGGTTATTGCAAACCACAAATGAGGTTCACAGATTTATGAAGATAATAAAAGAACAAACTTCTTGTGTATTCTTTGAAGAAAAATTGAAGTTAAAGGAAAAAAGAGCTGATGAGAAAGAAAGATTTCAAAAATAGATATTATATATTGAAAAAAATTTTGGTTTTATATATATATATAAATAGCTATTAGAAATCATTAAATGCATTGATTGAAAATAAAAGAAATAAGTAAGAAAAAAATAGCTATTGGAAATGACTAAATACATATGGCTGTTAGTTTATTGTAAATAAGAGAATATAGTTAAGATTGAATAGCATTCTAAAAATAAGGAAGTAATAAAAAATTAAAATTTATTAAGCACATAATTAAAAAAGTGAAAAAATAAATAATTTTATTAATTATTTTTTACTTTTATATTTTTTATATAATTAATTATATTATAATTATTAAAATTATAAATCTTCTCTAAAATTGGGGCCTCTTCAAATTGGGGGCCTAAAGCCCTTGCTTGGGTGGCTTCACCTAAGGGCCAGCCATGCATGGGTGGAAGAACCATTAGTAAGAACAAATACCTTAGCGGTAAAGATACACTCGTAGATCCAGTTGCCCCACTTTAGACCAAAACCCATAACTTCCATAACAAGCACAAGATAACCTAGATTAACACAGTTAAAAGCCTTTTTGAAATCTAACTTCAATACAGTCCCTCTAAAGTTGCAAAATTTAGTCTTCATACTATGAGTAATTTCATTGGCCAAGATTATGCCATCAATAATTTGACATCCACTGATGAAGGTAATTTGATTATCACTAATAACTTTCAGAATAACCGTTAAAGTCTATTAGTGAGGAGTTTAGATAAACTTTTGTAGATCAAACTCATAAAACTGATGTGTTGATATTCTCTGAAAGAGGTGGGACTTTGAACCTTAGGGATAAGTGCAATGAATGAGGAGTTTAAGCCTTTTTTAAGTTTACCAAAAGACATAAAGTTTGAAATAACAACCAAAAGATCATGTTTTAAAAGAGCCCAATTTCGTTTGTAGAAAGTTTTGTTGAAGCCATCAGGTCCAGGCACCTTTGAACCTCCACAACTCTATACCCTAGTCTTTAGTTCATCCATAGTTACCAAAACTTCTAAGTTTTTGAAATAAATGTATGGGAATGCTAGTCGAGCCCAATAGTACTATTGAACATATTTTTGAAGTACTCAAAAGCTACTAATCATACCTCATTTGGTTTTGAAATCCAATTATCTTTCACCATTACACTAGTTATAAAGTTTCTTCAAGAACATGTCTTAGCCTTACACTCAAAAAAAAGGAGTGTTTTTATCCCCTTTTATGAACCATTGAAATCGTGACTTTTGGCGCCATATTGATTCTCTTTGCCTTGTAGTTGTCTAAAGATTGCAAATTATGTTCCTTTTTTGAACACACTCATTAGTTGTGAGATCTCTCAAGTTCCCAATTAAATATATCAAACTTTTCCCCAAGATTTTCAAGCTCTGTAATTGTATTATCAACATTCCCAAAAAAGGTCTTGTTCCATTGTCTCAAATGATTCTTAAACTTACTGAGTTTAGTCTTACAACGATAACCCGAGGAACTATGAACCTACAAGGAAGACCATTTTTGAGCCACCATATCCAAGAAACCTAGAGTTGTCAGCCAATAATCAAGGAAACGGAAGGGACGTGGCCCTTAATCAAAAGTGCCAAAAAAATTTAAGGGATTGTGTTATATTTATTGAATGCTAGGTAGCTTATGAATTATTTAGAACTTGAGAAAATGTGTTGGAATCCAAGGATGATTGATTATTTGCTACTAGAAGCAAGTAAAAAAAAAAAAGAATCAATTTATTTACTGCTGGAAGTAATCATGGGTTGATTGGCTATTGAGCATGGTTTGATAAATTAGTTGTTGGTGGGAAACCACACTATCAAGGTGAGTGGGTGTGTTTATTTTAAAATTCTATTTTGTTATACAATTAAGCATGAAAGCATGATTTACTTACCTATTGGCATATTTGAGAAGCATGGGTGTATTGAACTTGATTTTACTATTTATTAAGAATTACATGAGCTGTCTAGTTATAAGCATGAATCCTATGTTGAAGTTGATGTTTTAAAATGTGTCAAGCATGATTTTAATGTTGTTTGAACATTGGATTGGCAATCTATATGGCTGTTGATAGGGGCGGAGCTAGCCAATTTTTTTTTTAGGAAGCCAAAGGCTAAGAAAAATAAAAGTTAAAAATTTTTAAAACTAATATATTGAACCTAACCATTAATAATCAGAAGATTTATAATGGACAATAATTTTATATAATATGTAAATCAAAAGAAACAAAAAGAAAAAACTTATAATAGTGTTCTAGGAAAGTTTTGTTCGACGATGGCAATATCTTTTTTAATATAAACAACTAAATTATCTGTAAGAAACTTATCATTCATTTTGTTTCGGAGTCTTGTCTTTTTCAATATAAACAAATAAAAAATTAATGTAGTCAACATCCAATATTCTTATTTTATTATATTTAAGCTCATAATACTAAATATTAAATTATAATCCATAAAATATAAATAGTTAAATACGATATATAGAATTAATAATTTCTTCTTATACTTAAGATAATTTTCTTTCAACTAAATATAAAACGTAAAGTATATTACAAATATATGCACAACATAATTTTTTCTTATATAATAAGGATTAATAAAAAATAATATATTGGTGAAATTTTAAACAATAACCAATAATGTAATGCTAGAACTTATATTTGAGAATTACATATACAATAATTTTTTAATTTTTAAAAATTAAAATCATTAAAACTAAAATCCACATAACTTAAAAATAAAAACATGACAAGTAGAAGATAGAACCTACATAACAAAAAAAATTGGTTGATGATTCATAGAAATTTAGAAAAGAAAATCTATAAAAACTTAAAAATTGAAAATAAATAAATAATAATAATATAAATAGAAAAAAACTAAATAAAAACTTTACCTCTTTATAATCTCACAATATAAGAACAGGAAAGAAAAGAGGAAAAGATGGGAAGAAAACTTAAAAAATTAAAAAATTTTAAAAATTTAAATAAAATTGAATGAGGCTTGTAAGGCGATTTTATTATTTTTAATTATATTAATTATTTAATAAAAAATTATTTTAAAAAATTATTAAAAATATAATATATAAAAAATTTCAAAAATTGCCCCCCCCATTACAAAGGGACGCTCCGCCCCTGGCTGTTGAGCATGATTTTTAAGTTGAAATAGATCATGGTTTGAAGTGCTAGAAATAATTGAGCATGTTTTCAATTCTAGAAATTAAACATGATAGGATTTCGTATTGCATACGGTTTTATGCAGCTGGAAATTTAGTATGGGCTTATATTGTTGGAAATATGTTAACATCATTTCAAATTCTGTAAATTAAGCATGGTTTGGCTGTCCATAGGAAGTATTGAGTTAGATTTGATATTGAGATCGAGGAGGTAAGAATGGTTGTTGAGAACTTAATTTTAAGTCAATAATTGTTTACTGGCTGAATGTATAAGATGTTTTGACGTTTAGATCCTATTATTTGACTTTGAAATAATGATGCTATGATACTTAATAAAGCGAGACACAATTGTTGGAATTTTATCAAACGAAACCTAACATCAAAGGTTGGTTGGTGGTGTTTAAAAGGGGTTGTTTAAACTAGTTCAACTGAGGCCAACCAAGCGATGAATAAGGTGCGAGTAAAGCTTACATTGACCAAGGCACTAGACCCTCAAAGGCTTGGGTGATAGTGAATTGAGCTAACTAAAATCCTTTGGTAGAATTAAACCTAAGCTAAATGGAGTGGTTTACTAATCGGTGAGAATTCCCACAAAAAAAAAGGTGAAAGGGCAATTCCTTTTTAAAGTATTATTAAATGGTGAAAATGATATATTAAACATGCTCGATATGCCCACTGTTTAGATATTATTTAATTACATTGAGTTCCGATGTTTATATTTGGATTGCAATTGGGTTGCATGAGCTGTTAGTGACTAGGAATGATTATTAAGCGTGTTTTATACGTGTTGTTTTTGTGGGCATATCAAAACTATTAAACTGTTTACAAAATGGGAAACAAGCTGTCAAACCCTGTTCTATAAAATAATTACGACGTCATTTACATGCTCAATAGAATGTTTGCATGTTTAGGAAGTTCGAGGAATCGTTAAAAAACGATATTGCCCCTAATGGTACCATTAAGTCGATTAAGCCTCAAACTAATTCAAATAGGAATTTTGAGGTGAAATTAAGAGTTTCACAGTTTAGGGATGACTCAAAATGGTAATTCGAAGTTCGATGATCAATTTGGAGTCAAACCGAAATTTTCACTATCTAGGGAAAAAATGGTCATTTGCCACTTGGGGACAAAATGAGAATTTTGAGAAAAGATTTTTTTTTTTGCCCCATTTAACTTATTGGAGTATGATTTGAGTATTGGAGTATAATTTGAGGGTTTGGCAGTGAAAAAGTTTAATTCCGGTGATTTCTGGAGTATAGGGGTAAAACCGTAATTTTTCCACTCACGAACAAAATTTGAGATTTTGAGAGAATTTAGATCAAATTTGACAAATTGGAGAATGGTATGAGTATAAGAGATGAAAAATATGTCTATGGGCAATTTTTCAGTTTTTGGGGTAAAAATGTAATTTTTGACTTTTACAGGGGTAAAAGTGTAAATTTTAAAAATTACTCCACCAAGACTTTGGATAAGTCTGAGAATTTTATCTAAGCTATGGATATGTGGGACAAGTGTACGGTGAAAATTTGGAAATAAATGGATGGCTAGAATTTAAGGAATTAATAAAACAAAAAAAATGAAGAAAATAATATTATATTATTTAAGCCTTTAAAAATGTCAAAATCCAGAATTCTCATCTTCTTCAGCTGTCCAAACCAGGAGAGAAAAAGGGGGAAAAGAAATAAGAACCCTAGCTGAAAAAAATTGAGGAAAATCCAGAGAAATCAAGAAATCAAGCATTAAAAAGGTAAATTTCATTGATTTTCCTTGTGATTGTCACTACCTATGCATTTTTTTTCTCATTTTCATGCAAAATTAGAAAGTGGGTATGGACACCCATGCTGGCCAAACCTCCATGGATGAGTTTTGAGCTTGAGTTTTGGTTGATTTTAATTGAATTAAGTGATTTTAGTTAGGTTACATTGAAATATAGCAAAAATAAGCTAGAGAAATAATTTTCTCTCATTGAAACCCATTATGCTGAATTTTCTAGGGGAATATTGGCTGCTGATCTTGATGTTTATTTGAGGAATTATGATGAATAATGATGAATTATGAGCCTAGAAAAATAATGGGAATATTCGGAGCAAAAATATGAATTTTTACCCACTAGGGGTATTTTCATAATTCACTACGGGGACTGATAATTTGCACCACACTGAGGAACATTAAGTCAATTTGGGTGCAATTGAGGTATACAAATTGAAGAAAATTAATTTGGAGTTTAAACGGACGCGTATATCGATTTATCGGATAAAAGACCGAAATAGGCTAACATCTCGTTTGGGCAAAATTTAGACATTTTGCACTTCATATCATGCATTAGTAGTATAAATTAGTTTATTTTGGTTTAGTACCAAAGTAGTAAACCTATTAATTGTACAATTTGTCAAGGTGGCGAATCCTCTGACGAGGGCAAAGAAATCGTACTCGATGAGTAATAGTTGGAGTACCCGAATTTAGTTTTCAAAAACTGAGTATACTTATTATCGTCTTAATTATCTAGAGTAGTTTTATACAATTGTGTGATTTTATGGAAAATGGGTTTAAATGGTAAATTTCTATGTTTTAAAAGAAATTGTGATTTTATAAAATGATTTTATAAATTTTTTGAAAAATTGAATACTGGTTTTGAAAATAGAGTAATTGGAGACTACCTGCTTGTGTTGTAAATTTATGGTTTTAAATTGAATGGCTTATGACAATAAATGAGCATGAATGGCTAAACTGATTTTGGTATTAGAATTATTTGTACTGTCTATTTAGCCTTGAGAGGCTAAGTTGTGATAAATTGTCATGTCATGCAGAAAAAGATTTTATAAATCAGGTGGTAGATAAAAGATTAGCTACTGTAGTGGTGGGAGGGTTTCGTGGGCTAACCTATTAGAGGGGCACGGTAAACTCCTTGATATTCACACCTTGGTCGTAGAGGCGCGTAGGGTATCTCCTGAGGTGGGCTTTTTGAGTGCACTTCACGTGGACCACCGCGTGAGAGTGAGACTTAGCCAACGCCAAGGAACAGCTATGTTTCAAAATAAAAATATGATTTATGCAAAATATGAATTTTTAACAGCCTTGACGGACTCGGTTGGATACCCCTGGTCCAGGTGTCCCCAAGTACAGGATTTGACATGAGCCAAGTTTTGAGTAATTCACGAGCCATATTGATTATTTGGTTGAAATGAATATTCGTGATGTGAAAATTTTGTTGAAATTAATTATTTTTAATTGTCTCCATTTACTCACCTTTAGATAGTTTAGATAGTGTCTGTTTACTCACTGAGATTTTATAATCTCACCACCCTCAATTCTCCACATTTTAGGTTCGGGATAGCCGGTAGATAGCCGATTGCATCAGGGATTTCAGTTAGCCTTGCATTGTCAAAATTATAGGTTCACAGACTCGCATCTTATTGGTTAGTTGGGGGCCCACGTGTCATTGTAAAAGTAATTTTATACTTTAGTTATCTGATTTAAAATATGTATGAACATATTTACCTTTTACACCATGTTTTTGGCGAGTTTTGATATTATCTAAGAAAAATGAAGAAAATACCCCCGTGAGTCAAAAAATAATATTTTATTGTTTTGATTTGGAAACGACTTTATGATTTCTTGAAATGCAAGATTTAATAACTGTCGCTCACCGGAGAGATACGGAAGCTGATGCTAAGCCTTACGGGGTTCCGATCGACATTCGGGGTAATGAGTGCCTATCGGGACGTCGCGGCAATTGTCACGGGCCCGATGGAAGTTCCGGGTCGTGACACAAGCCCTTAAAATATGATGAGATTTTTTTTACTCTATTCTGAAGCATTCAAAATTGTATGTATTACACTCTCGTATGAAGATCCTAAAATGGTCTTTAATGAGTTTTCTAATCTACCTTGGTGGCAATTTGCATGATGCTTGAGTGAAATATTTTAACTATGCCATGCTCATTGATTTTCATACGTGAACTTGCTATTTTAATGTTTATTGATTTTATGATGAACTTGGTTATATATTGTTCACGGCTTTCATGATTTAGATAGACATACATGCCTTCTAAGCTTATGATTGAATTGACTATACGCATTTGAAATTCCATTAGATTATTGTCTTGGATAAACCTTATGGGTATAGGTCTTGTTACCACACCAGATTTGTGTGATCTTTGTGCATAAAGTAGTGATTATTGATTTTTGAGATTTGATAACAAAAGGGGACCTAAAGCCTCGATTCATATTTGGTGGTGTGGGGAGTTCCCACCAGTAGGTAAAGGGGGACTTGAAGTCTCAACTTATATTTGGTAGCGTGGGGAGTTCCCACGAGTAGGTAAAGGGGGACTTGAAGTCTCAACTTATATTTGGTAGCATGGAGAGTTCCCACGAGTAGGTATTGATGTTATTGATATGATAAAAAGAGGCAACGAGCTATATTAGACTTACCCAAGGATACCTTAATTGATATGTTTTTATTAATTGAACATGGCACTACTATTATACTTACTTTAAGAAAACCATGGTCGTGATTTTTTTGTTTACATGACATACTAAAAATTTACTATACTTAAAATTACCATGGTTAATTATTTTATAATGAGCATGAAATTTACACATTACCTTTTGTGATCTGATTTTGAGATGTAAACTCAAGCATCTTATATTGATTTGCACACGATTTATTATCTCATCATACGTACTTATTATTATTATTATTATGTTTTTTTTATCAACAACTATACCTTAATGCTTGTTTCCTTCCTGTCCACTCACTGAGTATGAAAGGTTGACCCTAACTAGTTGACAATGACGGATAAGTGAATTGATTGGTACCAACCATGGTGAGGGGACTTCAAATTGCTACATAAGTAATTGGTGTTTCATAGCACTTCCCTTGTGTCACTCAACTATCTAGATGTCACATTGTCTACTGTTTTTAAATAAAGTGATGTATTCATAAAACTATTTTAGGCCGAGGCCCTTAGATACTGTTTGATTAAACTTAAATGGTGTAATATTTAAAGGTTTACATTTTAAGATGTGATGTACGCATGTTTTGAATCTCTTGTTAAGGATTTTTTTATGAGTGTTTAAGAATAAAATTTGAAATTCCAGTTATATAACATTGTTAGTATATGATAAAAGAAAGAATTTATTTTGTGAGATTAGTATGTTTAGAAGGCTTGTTGGGTTGTGTGGGCTTACCTACATTACTTGTGCCTCAATAACACAACCCTAAGAGTATAGTTACAAAAATAATATAATAATATTTTTAAATATATTTTAAAATATAAATAAAATATATTACTTATTAATAATACACTTTAATTGAATCAAGTTAGTCAAGCTTAAGCTAAAAATTTATACCCAAGCTCGACTCAAGTCGAGCCCGTGGTCCTTAATTTCCTTTAGTGGTGATGAAGGGCTGAATATGACCCATGAAAAATGGTGAATTTAGTGTGGAATATATTAAACCACAAAAATTCCAAAAAAAAAAAAGGCAATTTCAAGCTAAGATGTAGATGTTCAACCTATATATTTGCCTTATCAAAGGTTTACATTTTAGAGAATGCCAACAATCAACCCGTAACCTCATACCTCTTACTATCTAGACAACTAATCAATTGAACTAATCTCTCATTTAGTGAATTTAGGACCGAATATATCACTGTCACTTAGGCTTTGGCTTAGTAAGGAGAATTGAAAAAAGGAAAGAGAAGAAATTGGGAATGGAGAACAAAGTTGGCAATGGATACCAGTATAGAGTTTTTCTTTCCATTGATATGCTTCATAAGAAAGAAAAAAATTAAATTTCTTTCCATTCATTACTTGGTGGGTTGAAAAAGGAAAGAAAATTGAAAAAAATGAAAATTGAAAAAACAAATGAAAATTATATATTTTTATTTATTATCATACCTTTTGTAAGTAGGATACCAAGATAAAAATATTGAAAAATATGGATATTCCAATAAGTTTGCAAACTAGACTCGCAGTTTTCCCATTCCCTCCCTGTCTTTTTAAATTATGAATAATTATTTTCTTAGAATAAAAATAGAAAATAATAATCTCTCCTATCTTCTTTCCTCTTAATTTTGTCTCAAAAATGAAAATCATTTTCTTTTCTCTTTTTCACCTATATATATATATATATATATATATATATATATATATATATATATCTCTCTCTCTCTCTCTCTCTCTCTCTCCTCTTTCCTCCTCCAACTGTTCTATTTTACCCAAGAAAATCTTAAAAAGAAAGTAACACAAAAGGAAAGATAATTTTGTAGCTAGAAGAGTTAGGTAAGGGCTAAACACTAACTGCACGTTTGGTCCCTTTATTCCCGGTTCTTTCTTATTCCTTTGTTTGGTATAAAATTAGAACACGGAATAGCAATTTCGCAGGAATAAAAATTCCATCAAATAGGCTAAAAGTCATCTTTATCTATTCCCTTCTCCCCCCTCGGTAATATCTATTCCATGTCTCATGGAATAGCTTTCAAATATATAATGACCAAAATACCCCTTATAACTTAAAAATATTACAACCCTAGACCTATAAATACTTTTTTTCTTCCCATTTTTCCTTTTCTTTCTCTCGCTTCTCACATTTTTTCCTTTCTCATTCTCTTTCTAACTGAAACTCAACACCGGCGATGGCGGCGACAACGGCGGCAGCGACAGCGACTGAATATGGTCGAAAAGGGTTGATCTAGTCCTTTCCGACAACATTGAACTGAGATTCAGCCAAATCTGACACTCCACGGCCAGATCCAACCGCGGGGAAGAGCCGATCTGGCATCGTAATGGCCAGATTCGGCCACATGGTGAGCCAAATCGTCGTTTTGTTACACCGGTCGCCTTTCTGGTGACCGGCCCATGAAAAAGAAAAAAAGAAAAAGGGAAAAAATAGAATAAAAAAGAATAAATTATTTATAAAATTTAAAATATTAGTATTTTATATATAATTTAAACATTATTAATATTAACATGATTAATATTAAAATATTAATATTTTAAACTATTAATGTTTTATTTATTAAATTATTAATATATTTAATTTTTAATGAGTATAAATAAAAATAAAATTTATTAATATTTTTAATCAAAATAATATTAAATTATAATTAAAATATTAATAATTAAATTATATTAAAATATTGATATTTAAATTATTAATTATTAATATTTTAATTAATTATAAATTATTAATATTTAAAAATAAAATAAAAATAAATAATTATATATAATAAAAGGTATTTTTATCTTTTTATTTTCTATTCCTTTCTTATTCCAAAGTTATTATTACCAACCAAACACTGTAATAAGTCATAATAATTATTCCTACTCTATTCTATTCATCATACCAAACTACGTAGTACTTATTTTTATTTTATTCATACATCATTCTATTCTCACGTAATAACTATTCTATTTCATTCCTATCTATTCCGCGAACTAAACGTGCCATAATAGTTTATGAAGAACTAACACAACTTCCCTTAACCTACTAATTAGGGGACGTAGACTTAACTTGGTGGGAGAGAAATAGTGTTTTATATAGATAGATTATACGTTTAAATTCTTATTACAAGTACAAAAGTTTTTAACCCTTAAACATTAATTTATAATTTTTTTAAAAAAATTTTAACATAAAAATATATTAAAATCAGAAATTTTTATTTCTTAATTTTTCTAAAAATCAATAATATAAAAAAAAGGAAAGACGTCATTTTGTATGCTTTATATAAGATTTTATGTATCAGATTAAATTATGTTTTATCTGATTTGACTATTTCTATTCAATGTGACACATATTCTTTACCTCTATATTCAAATAATAATTTACACAATCAAAAGCATATGGAGTATAACTTTTTGAGATATAAAGCAAACAATATTATTAAATAAATTGGAGAACAAAAAATAGAATAACTTGTATTATATGACATATGCCTTCGCGTGTGTATGCATATATTCTGTGATGAAAATGAAAATGCAAAAATTATTATAAAAAAAGCTATTGATCCACGTGTCTCAAACATGTTCAAATCAAAATGTCTGACTTTCTTCCTTAAGAACAAGCTAGAAAGCAGTTCAGACACCCCACCCCAGCTCTGTCCAATGTCTTTTGGTGGTCCACATTGTTATTTATCACCGTCTCTCCCAGAAAATTCATTGAAAAGTGTTCTTTTCTTCATCAAATGGAAGACAAGGAAGAGTTTCTCAAGGAATTCGGTGACTATTACGGTTATCCCAACGGCCCAAAAACCATCGACCAAATTCGCGCCACCGAGTTCAAGCGGTTAGAAGGTGAACCTTTATTTTTTTTGTCCTTTGATTGTTTTTATTTTGGTTGGTTTTCGTAATTGATATTTGAATTTCCTTTTGTTGTTACCAAGTAGGAAATAATTGAACTTTTAAAGGATAATAAATGAATTTTCGAACTTTCGTTTGATGGTTTGGATGCTTTGATTAGTTATTTGAGCTTTGGGTATTGTAGATACCGTGTATTTGGACCATGCTGGAGCAACCCTTTACTCCGAGTCGCAGATGGAAGCAATCTTCAAAGATCTTACGACTAGTGTTTATGGAAATCCCCGTATCCTCTTACTTGAAAACTAGTATTGTTTTGCTTTGAATCTGATGAATTATGAATTCAAACTGTCCATATGTTTTGTTCAATGATTCTGTATGTTCCTTGTTGACTGATATCTTATATATGGTATGTTAATGATTCTTAAAGCAGTGAGTGAAAACCCTTTAGTGATATCCGGTACTGCATTGATTTGGTGTCGATTGTTGTAATGGATCAATTTGGGTAATTGGTTGTTTGTTTTTGCAATGAAAGCTATGTAGTAACTCTTTTGATCTGTTCTGGTTAGTATTGGCTTACCCATTCTTGAAAAATACAAGCCCATTAGCAATATCCGATACTTTGTTGGCTTAATTCGATTGTTACAATGAGTTAACTCAGGTAGTTGGGGTGTGGCTTTGGCAGGAAAGATGGAGATTACTGTTGTTGTGTCTCGGTTTTGGTCAATGTTGTATTGTCTCGCCCGTGCTTAAAAAATGAGGTCTACAGTGGAATTCTTTAATTTGAATATAGATAGCCAAAGTGATTCTAGTTCAGCCACTAGTGACATTGTAGCTGAAGCTCGCCGACAGGTACTTTATATTTGCTATCAAGACTGGTGAAAGTTACTTTACTCTGTTTTCTGTTTTTTCTTAGTTCTTTGCTTAATTTTGATTTTTAAATTCCTAGATTTCAAATAACCTGGTTTTGCATGATATATGAGGTCACAAATGGGTAGTTTATAGATATTGGTAATAGTGCTCTAATTTGATTTGTGCTTGCAAGTAAATTATCTTTTCTTGTCTGTGGTATCAGTAATTATCTTTTTTGGTTTTTAAATTTTTCTTGATATAAGGTCCTTGATTACTGCAATGCTTCTCCAAAGGATTATAAATGCATATTCACTTCTGGGGCAACAGCTGCATTAAAGCTTATAGGGGAGAACTTTCCATGGAGCTGTCAGAGCAGCTTTATGTACACAATGGAAAATCATAATAGTGTACTTGGTATTAGAGAGTATCCTGCCACTTTTTTTTGGCCATATTTATTGTTCGGGTGTACAAGTATATATTGCGGCTAGTGCAGTCAGGTTATGATTTTCTTTTTCCTAAATTCATCTTATATCGACAAGTATCTTAGTTATAGTATTTTTTAATTTGTGTGCTATAGGGCTGAATCGGATCAGCATCCTTGCTCCTTCTCTTAGTAATCTTGAATCTATAACTTTGTTTGTCCTTAGTAATTTATAGATATGCACTCAGTCAAGGAGCTGCAGCCTTTGCAGTAGATATAAAAGAGGATGTGGATCAGAGTGGAGTATCTGGAAGCCCTGTGACTTCAGTGAAGATATCACAGCATCCAGTACAGAGAAGAAATGAAGCTGAAGTTTTGGAAGGGGAGCTTACTGGTAACTGTTTAATAAATATTTTAACTGAAAACTAAAGATACTTGTAAGGGAAATGATGCAGGATGAAATAAAAAATATTTTTCATATTAATATGGGTCTCCATTGGTTGATTCTACACCAGATATTTAGCTGAAAACAGCTCTCAGCACTTTAAAGTGATAAAAGTTCATGACTAGGGATTTTTGCCCAGATGCATGTATATTGTGTGCAGGTGTACATATTTTCATTGTCAAGGTCTGGTTGGTGATAGGATTTTGATTTTCTTGGTGCTTTTTTTAAGTCTGGTTTATTTTTTAATGGGTCGTTTGAGTACCATTTTGCTATTAGGAAGTTAGTTACCATTGATTTGTTAGGAAGTCTTAGTTGGGGATCCGGCTCCCCTCCATTACTTTTCTATCCATTAATATCCAATACACATGTAATCACCATTCATAAATTTGGGTTCCACAATTCATGAGTGGGTCCTATGCATATAAATGGTGGTGATTGGTGTATTGGGAAGTAATGGACAGAAAAGTAATGGAGGGAAGCCCAATCCCTTAATAGAACCCTTTAATTGGTGCATTTATAAGCAAACTTTATGAAGGATTCATGAGGTAAGAGTTCGGTAAGCATGGTATTTCTCGCTCTCTCTTTCACCTTAGTTTACCAATACGACTTTCCTAGAATTTATCTATGTCAGACTGATCGAGGTCATCTCTAAGATTTCTTTACTGCTATCTTCTTCTATTTCTTATTTTGCATACTCTGCTACACTTGTCCAGCCTACTAAACTATGTAGTCCTTGTAAAAATTCTATCCTTATCTATTTACTGGCTTTAACTTAACTCTTCAATTCCCATGAAACATCTTGTTAATCTATAATTAATTCTAAAATATTGTCACAGTTCAAGATATCATTCTGTTTAAATATTATCCTTTTATATATTTAATCTTTATAATTCTAAGTGTTGAATTTTTTTTTTTTTTTTTGCTATATCAAGCTCCCTTGATGACAATTTGGTCATTATTGTTGACAACATGTTGGGAATTTTTTTGCTCACTATATTGAACATATCATGGTGCCAATTTAACAGATAAATTATATGAATGAAAATAACAATAGAGAAAAGTTTTAAAAACATTTCAGCAGTTATCCTTGTAGGATGCATGACTAAAGAAAACGGGAATGTTGCTTTTGAAATAATTACAATAATTTTTTTTTCTTGGAGTGAGAACTCAGAAGAAGGAAACCATCTGGTGTCCTTACCACTCTCTAGCTTCATTCCTTTTCTATTATTGCAGGTGATGCCTCTAATTTGTTTGCCTTCCCCTCAGAGTGCAATTTCTCTGGATTGAGATTTAGCCTTGATTTGGTGAACATTGTTAAGCAAAATGCAGAAAAAATTTTGGAAGGCTCTCCATATTCAAAGTATGTAGTTTATCATACCATGTATATTGTGTAAAACATATATGTCTGCTTTCTACCACTAGCAGCAGCCTGATGTGAAAAATGTACCATCTATGCAATTCCTATCTGGAACCTTCAAATTATAATGAAATAAAACAATTCAGGTTAATCAAAATCTGAGGGAAAATTGATAATCACATTTACAAAGGCGGCTGTTTTGGCTGGTTTTTAATTGAATAATAACAGATAACTGAACTTTTGTTTCTCATTGAATTAAGTTTTGATAAGATATTTTGTCCCATTAATTTTTTCTCCTGGTTAAACATTAGTTTAGTTAAGATCTCAATTGACTATATAGATTTTGTT
Organism: Theobroma cacao; assembly: GCF_053813885.1. NCBI lineage: Eukaryota > Viridiplantae > Streptophyta > Magnoliopsida > Malvales > Malvaceae > Theobroma > Theobroma cacao. The sequence goes on from NC_142645.1 coordinate 10,954,461, forward strand.
AATTTTACTAAAAATTGGCTTGGTCAACTAGGGTGCATATGAGCTTGGACCAAAGCTGATGCTAACATATATATATTTTTTTTTGTATGGAAGGCATTACAAGCATGAGGAAGTGTAAAACATTATAGTTTGAAAATTATGTGGTGCATATTGTGTTACTAATCATGTGAGTGGGAAAGTTGCAGAATAGCTTGGTTTAATTGAAAAAACCTAATTATTTTGTCCCATCTGGTAGAAAAGTTCTACACTAAGAAATTTATATAATTTAAAACTTATTGAGATAACTAAAACACTCATATTCCATGCCGATATTATGCTGTGCAGTTCCAAAGCATGTATGTAGCCTAATGAATTTCACAGACTTTATAGCACCATTGTTGCTTAACAGAGACAAATCTTTAAAGATTCTCATGTTTCTAGAAGTCATTATTTTTAATTATGCTCTTTCAATGTATTTTTTTAGAAATTAATCTTTAAGGATTGATTCTTTCAATTTTTGTGTGATAGATTTTCTAATCATCAATGTTTTATAATTAGGGGAGGTTGGATGGTCTTAATTGATGCTGCAAAGGGCTGTGCAACACAACCCCCAGATTTGTTACTTTATCCTGCGGATTTTGTTGTAATCTCATTTTATAAGGTAAATGTATGACCTTATGGGGACTTCATTAGTGGGTGAATACCAGCTCTTTATTTATCTTGGAAAGGGGGAAAATTAGAAGGAACTAACCTTATGTAATGTTGTTTTGCCTTTGCATTGTTTCTCAGTTGTTTGGCTATCCAACTGGACTTGGTGCTCTCATAGTTAGGAATGGTAAGTGCTTGAGTCCGTAAGATTACTGGTTTCTGAAGTTATACCCTCGTGGTGGTGTTAGGAGTTTTCTATCAGATATTATGGCTTTGTGCCTGTGCATAATTGGCTCATAAAATGAAAAAAAGAATCTTTTTTTTATCAAGTACCATTGATTTTCTATTTTAATTCTTTGATTGTGAGCCTGGATTTTCCTCTTTTTCTTTTTAACGGATATTTAAGCACGAGTCTTTGTGCCATAAAAGATCTAGACTGGTTAAGACTAGGATGCATTTGTTGGCTATTCAGTCAGGGCTGGTTTTACTGTTTCTGAAAATATGGAAATATGGATCACCCTTGACAATTGTAGTTTGATTTTCGAATTGGATCTTGCTATAATTGTCCAGAAAAGGAAAATTTAGATGAGTTCTGAAAAAGAAGGATATCATTAGCTTTTCATTTCCATTGCACATTATTTTTCAGCATTTCATTGATTTATATTTCTTTTTCTTTTCATAATCTGTTAAACAAATCCTGATTAAGTTAATAAATTAAGAGCCGATAACTTTTTAAAGTGGTTTTCTAATATCCTTTTTTCTTTTCTTTGCTTTTAGATGCTGCTAAGTTATTGAAGAAGACCTATTTTAGTGGAGGTTTGTACCTAGAAGTCTTATTGATGGTTACATGTGCTGTAGTAATTTTGTAAATTAGCTTTGAACTTTTCAGGCACTGTTGCTGCTTCAATTGCTGACATTGACTTTGTCAGAAGACGAGAAGGTGTTGAGGAGCATTTTGAGGATGGCACCATTTCATTTCTAAGCGTAGCATCTATACGTCATGGATTTAAAATATTCAGTACCCTTACTGCATCTGCAGTGTGCCGGTATGCAAATTTGCTTTTTTAACACTGAAAAGTTGAAAGCTTTTATTAGAGTTATGAATTTTAAGTGTATTTTGCATTTTTCCTTAATCACTGTGAACGTTTACATGATGGAATGTTTTCATTTTCTTATTGCATGATTTTTCTATTCTATTCGTTCATGCATGTTGGGTTTATATCTCTTATACTTGGTTATTTGTAAGTATTTGAGGGTCCTTTCTTTGTTACACTTTCCTCTTGCAATAACTTAAGATTCTGATGAAATATAGAATGCTAGAGTTGGTATGTTTGCTCCTATAACGAAATATTTATAGATCATGCTTTACCGTGTTTACTTTGTGTTACCGTTCATGTAGGATATGCAGGAGTATAACTGTGCTGTCTGTCTGTTAACCATGCACCAATGTGCTTTCAATTTTATTTTCTGATCAGTATGACAAAATTAATGTTCCCTTCAGATAGGGTACCACATAAATGTGTCTCGGCCATATTATATTTTTTCTGTTTGTACATTATGTTATTAAGTAATAATACTGTTTTGTTTTTTTTTTCCACAGCATGTTAAAGTAATTATATTAAATGCTTGCTATTAACATATTGTTCTCCCCACCCCCACCCCAATTCTCTTTTTGTTTTTTTTCTCTTTTAGGCATACCATGTCACTTGCCATGTTTTTGAAGAAGAAGCTCTTAGCTTTGCGACACGAAAATGGATCAAGTGTCTGCACTCTTTATGGCAATCGTTCTCTAAAGGTTAGTTACATAACTTTAAAGCAGTATGTAAACTTGATGTTCCAACATAAGCATGAGTTGTAGCATGTTATCAATGCTTCAAACAAACTCAAAATGTAAATAAAAAAAAAAAAAGAAGAAGAAAAAGATGGGAATGTTCACATTTTTTTTTGGTTCTTGGTTTTTTTTGAAAATGCATTTTTCTTAATAAGGCATTTCTATTTGCCAGCTGCATAGATGCCAAATGCACAATGTCCACAATTACCATTTTTCCCTTGAGTAATGCATATTACTTAGTGTGTGGATTCCAATACATTTTTTTGTTAATAGTGCTTAGCCTTGTCTGTTTAGATGTGTGAAGCTTGATGCTTTAAGTAAGGTGCTCTGACTGTGCTTTCCGTTTTTGCTAGTATTTTTTCATCTTGAGTTATTAACTTTTCTAAAGGTTTTGCAACTTTTCTTGCACAGGTTTCTAGTCATGACTCTGGCTCTATTGTCTCATTCAACCTAAAAAGACCTGATGGTTCTTGGTTTGGATATCGGGAGGTGGAAAAATTGTCATCCTTGTCTGGAATTCAGTTACGGGTAAACTTTGAGAAATGTCTGGAGCAAGCGTAGCTGCTGCATAAAGAAAAATAGTGATTTGTGCTGTGAATTACTGCTTGCTTGCTAAAGTGCCTCTTTTTTTCTTTTTTGGGTCTTAAATATTCGCAAGTGTGTATTAAATATTCCAGACCTGACAAAGTAGTTGGGAAATGGAAAGTATGCAAATACCTTTTTATGTTGTTCATATCTCGAAAATGCTTTGTAATAACAGGAGGCAACTTTCTAGCTTTCTGCTACTGTATCAATGTATTGATGCCTGCTTATACAAAATTGTAGGAAACTAGTGATTGTTGATCTAGGGCAAGATTAAACAAATAGTTACTGCATTCCTCTTAATAGTTTGGTGACTATAATTCTTGTCCTTTGCCTGGTGCTTTGTTGTAGACAGGATGCTTTTGCAATCCTGGTGCTTGTGCAAAATATCTTGGCTTGTCCCACTCGGATCTTCTTTCTAACCTAAAGGTATGCCGTTCTCTTGGTTGGTTCATAATCGCCATGCCAAATCTTATTGATTGAGTTATATACTTTGTTGATTTAATGGAAGTTAAAAGAAATAAAATAAGCCTTGCTTTGAGTCCAGGCTGGGCATATTTGCTGGGATGACAATGATATAATAAACGGAAAGCCAACTGGAGCTGTTAGAGTATCTTTTGGTTACATGTCAACTTATGAAGATGCTAAGGTAGTTGTTCTTTTGCTATCTTATGAGCTTTACCCTTTTTTTATTCCAGAAAAATAGGAGATCCCCTCCTTTTTTCTTTTATTATATCCATGGATCACCTGTTATGTTGCATACAATATAAAATTAATTTCCAAAATATAAGACTAATTTCCAACTTTAAGGGAATAATAATCTATTTGAGCTTCTGTGTGGACTATTGATTTTCCGTCTTATGGTTTCTGTAGATAATAATATGTTGGGATATATTTGTTGGATCTTACTGACATTCTTTCTGTTTGATTGTATTCATTGTTGCCTGTTTTCTTTTTTTTCCCCACTATGCAGAAATTTATTGATTTTATAAAACGTTCCTTTGTATCAATGCCAAGTGAGTTCGAGAAAGGGTATCTACTCAGAACAAAGTCAATTCCATATCCAAGTGAAGGTTAATTTAATGTTTGCTTTGTTCTATATTTGTCAATCTTATTAGTTAGATTTGCAAGCACTCCTTTGCTCAATTATCAAATTATTTCCAATGTTAACAAATGTTATTTAATGTTATTAGAATTACATTATTTACAAATCTATGTTCATTTCAAATATTATAAATATCTATATAGTTTTAAACAGAATAGAGCTAACAGAACGAAGAAAGAGAGGAGAGAGAAAGAAGACATAACTAGAAAAGAGCCAAAATGGTGGTGGAAGAGTAGGGACAATCTTAAGTCTATTCAATGCTCAAAACAAAGCCTGCACTGGCTGTATTCTCCTGATAAGAGTGTTATATGAGTTCTCTTAAAACATTTATAGGTTACAGAAAATCAAGTAAAAGAAATTGGAATAATCTTTTATTTTCTAAACTTTTGCCCATGTTAGATACACCAAATACCTCACATGCTCCTCCTCCATCAGATACTCAGATGGCTTCTTATTTTCAATGTGGATTTATCATTTAATCTTCATATTTGGAACTGTGATGCTTGTACTTTTTTAAAGTGTCATTTTATGGGGTCTGCTGTGCATCCTTATTTAAGTTTTGCATGGTGCATCACATCCTCTTTTCTTTTTTTTTTTTTTTTTTTAAAGTGGGGCAAGGGCTTCTGTTCCTATCATTGTATGTAAATTTGCCAATAGCATCAAATGTTACTCTAATCATGTGGTGTGGAAGTCCCCTGATCATCAAAATGATAAAGTTTATGTAGTTATTCTACTTCTGGCTTTTCTGCATAAGCGGCATAGTGTATTGATTGTCTCTCAATTACAGGTTTAGAAAATCGGCTATCAAGTTCTGGTTGCTATCTTAAGTCCATCACCATCTATCCAATAAAATCATGTGCAGGTTTCAGTGTGGAAAGTTGGCCACTGAGCAGTACAGGTAACCTGTTGTTATCTTTATGGTTATGGCGATAGTACATGGTCAAGCTAACATGATTTGTTTCTTTTCTTTCCATTCATAACTAAAGCTCATCCTGAATTGTCTGTAGTCAAGTTGATGATTTTTTATGTTTGTACGCTATAGTTTCTCCTTTTTAAAATTTGTGTTATTTCCCATGGTAGGAACACTATATCTTTATTGGCCCAAAAAGAAAAAAACACTATTTCTTTATGATCACTTACCATCATAATGTTTGCACAAATTTCTACATTGTTTTGATAATAGTATATGGTATCATTTTAGTTCAGTTGAGGCCCACATCATATGCTAATTGCAATAGGATTAAGTAGGAGATAAATGTTGCTGAAGCAAATGATTGAAAATATGATACCCCAACCTAAAAGTGAAGCCACTCCAAATCTACATGCACTTGCCATGGTATGAGGTCTTACATCTCACACAACCTTTTTGTGCTCTGAATCTAGAATTAAAAAAAAAAAGCTTTTCTGTTTTAGGTCTAGAAGTTGAATCTCTCATTGTTCCTTTTTGTGCATGCATGCACAGAAGATCTTTGCTTGCTGATCTCGCTCTCTGTCTATGATATAGATCTAAAATGTCTGTTCATTTATTTACCCATCAATGCAGGTCTGCAATATGATCGAGAATGGCTTCTTAAAAGCTTGACTGGCGAAATTCTTACACAAAAGAAGGTGAATAGTTTCTCTGCTTAGAAGAGTTGTGTGCCTGTGCATGCTGTTGTTTTCTTAATTTTTTGTTTTTTATCCTAAGTACTGGTTCATATTTTAGGTGCATTTTATTGAAGAATAATAAGGGTGCTAACACCCTGCTCAGAGAATATTCTCCTTAGGGATAATTAGTTTGTATTTTGTAATACTTAACAATTCTATGTGCTATTTCTTTGATGAACTTGCTAAAAACTATTGAAATAAGCTGTGCTTGAGCAGCTTGGTTTGAGCTGTTAAAACAGTTTGTCTTCCAACAGCTATGGCATGAATCTATGCTCACATAAATGTATTACTTCCATTAAAGTCACTCCTTAGGGATATGCATGTCACTAGTCAATACAAAGTATAACTGGAGAGATTAGAATTGAAGGAAGGTCTGAAAGAAAGGGATGAAGGTTTCCATCATTTTGTTGGGAGGAAACTGTAAGAACTAGGAAGGATTGGCTTCCAAATTTTATATGCATCAGAACAAAGTTATTAAGTAATCTACCAGACTGAAATGGAGGAAGAAGAAATTCATTTATTTAACAGTCTCTTTGGGCCAATCTCTTTGGGAAAAAATATCTTTCATTGCCACATTTATTTAACAGTTTTCTTTGCAAATCTTTTTTGCTTCGCCCTTAAACTCTCTCCCTTTTTAAGGACAAATAGGTGCTAGATACATATACATTGATTGCTTCACTTAGTTGGTTGACATGGACTGTGGTGATGAATGAAATTCCATTTAATGAAGATTTTGTTACTGTGTGGGCAACTAAATGAAGATGATTAGCCTACTGCTAGCTGGTATACAACATAAGCCATTCATAGACTTTTTGTTCTATAACATTGGGTTGACAATATATATTATCTACTCAATGAATGAATGTTAGATTGTTTAGCTGTTTTCTTCCAAAAACTAAAAGTATGGTAATATCTGTTTCTGGACAAGAATTCTTTTCTTTATTTATTTTTAAGATCAAATGTTAATTTATCCTATTTTGTTTTGTAGGCTCCTGAAATGTCCCTCATTAATACCTTCATTAACCTTAATCAGCTGATGTTGTCTGTAGAGTCACCCCGTTGCAAAGGGAAATTGCAGATCAAACTAGACTCTAATTCATATCTTCATGGAAAAGAAGAATTATATATGCATAATCAAAGGTGTGATATGATATTATGAAACTGCATATTTGTTAGTTATTATTAAGGTAAGTTATTTAATATGTTGGAATGTGATATGTATTTATTTTTCAAAGTCCAAAAGCTTTTGCAGTTAATTTTTTCCTGTTAAAGTATATGGTTATATATTTATAGAAAATGGTGGGTAGGTATAACTTCTGAAAATTCCCATATACGTATGCATCAATTTTGCTAAATTTTACTTGCAATAGTATGAAGGGAATAAACAGGTTAATGATGTTTTATGATGCATGTTTATTGTTGAACTCATATTTTAAATTCGATGCATTTCTTTCCAAAGATTCGTAGTCTACATGAATAGTACAGTTAAGTTTTGCATATAGAAACATTTCTATAGTCCTACATATTTAGAAGTGGCTAGAGTAGAGGTGGCAAGCTGGCGGGTCCAGGTTCAAGTCATCTCAGGGTCAGACCCTTTTGGATTTGGGTCGTTTCGGGTTCAGGCTAGTTCTCAGCCATTTTAGATTTTATGTAAGATGTAACTACTTCAAGATGATTTTCAGGTCCAATCTATTTCAGGTTTAAATTCTTTCTGGTTTAGGTTTTTAGGGTTCTGGTCTTTGCTTTTTAATCAGTTCAAGTCTGGTTGGGTTCGGATTTTTCAGGCGGGTTTTAGGGTTCAAGTTTATTTTGCCACCCCTACGCTAGAATATGAGAAACTGAAATTGTTTTGACTAGAAGTAAACAAGTATTTGGTAGAAGAAATCTGGGACTAAAAGGTAGTGCTGATTGAGTCTGACATAAGTCATCCTTATGGTTGGATGGAGAAGTCTCATTAAATTACTACATGGTATGGTCAAATGTGGGAAAAGAAAAGAATTGAATGTGAAGTGTATGAGGTAGAAACTCTCAAGTACAAGATTAATGGAAGAAACTGGACTGGCTTTTCTGACTGGGATGAACAGGCCATCCAAATGGAAGATTCTGAAATTGCTGAAGCTTGGTTTGACCTAGCCATTGAGTATTAAAAACAGGCTATAGTGCTTACTGTAAAAATGTTGAAGGCAGAAAATTGCTGAAAGATCATGAGGTAGCTTACGGAACAATATGCAATATAAAATTGCGAACTATATTGAATGAGCTGAAATGAATTAGAATTTCAGAGTTCAACTAGTTTTTTGTTGGTTTTCTGTCGTTTCCTAACAATTGTGAGAGACTGTTATTCAGCGAAAATGAGAGTGTGGTGACTCTATTTACTGGAATAGAAGACCACCACGCATGGAGACATTTTCTGGTATGAACAACAATATGTTAACATGTATAAATGCATGACACTTTGACATGCTCAAGAAAAGGTTTGGTATTGCAAAAATACAATGTTGGAGTGCAAAATTCTTAATCCACTATAGAAATGTTTGTATACTTCTTTTTCTTTTGTATTTTTATCCCAATGTAATAGATCTAATGTTCTGACCATATCTGTTTCTGTTGTTTCGAAGCTTGCAACATAATGGTTATTTCTTGATTATCAGATATGAAGTCCAATGTTATGGAAATGAAATCAACGAATGGTTTAGTAATGCTGTTGGTCAACCTTGCACTTTAGTGCGATGTTGCCATTCCCAGTATTGCTTCTCTTTGAGCAAGAATAGAAGTATGGGCATGTGCAGAAATGTGGACAGCAGGGTGAATTTTTCAAATGAAGCTCAGTTCTTATTGATTTCTGAGGAAAGTGTATCTGACCTGAACAACAGACTATGCTCAAGTATGATCTTTGGTGAACTCTTTTACCGTCATGCAAGAATCTGAAATTTGCATTCAATGTAGACTCATCATGGTTTTAGTGAACGTCAAACTGTTCCTGAATGTTTAAAACCAAGTGATGAAATATCCAATTCTTGGCATATTCTTGCATTCTATGGAATCAGATTTGCTACAAAATTGTAGGTTATACCTTGCTTGTGGTGGTAATTTACTGTGCATCAGAATCATTCCACTACTTTAAGTATTTTGACTTTTATGCTGGTTCAACTTAAAATTCTACAGATTACAGAGCTTAAGACATACTGAGTTAGCATACAGATTATTTGTACTCTGAAATTTCCTATATCAACAACCATTAGCTTGTGCCATATTAGTTGATGGATATTTGTCTTTCAAATGACTTTTCTGTCAGTTTTATAAGATAAAAATTTCTTTTCAAGTTCTTTAAAGTGATATGTTACATCTACAAACTAATTATGTGCTACCAGATACTCAAAAACGCTCTGGTGTAGCCGCACCTTATGTCAACCCAATGAGATTTCGGCCTAATCTTGTCATATCTGGAGGTGAACCATATGCTGAAGATGGATGGAGAAATCTTAAAATTGGGAACGCATATTTTACTGTAAGTTCTGTGGACCTTTATGGTATTATGTCTGCGTTCCTATACATCTGGAGTGGCAAATAAAGAGTTTTGGCTTACTCAAATGACATTGCTTGCTTAGCTTGCTCACTCTTTTTTTTTACAGCCCTTTAAGTCATTGCTGCTTGCTCTTTACAATTTTAGCAATACCTTGTAATTTCTATTTAAGCTATACCCTCCAAACTGTATAATAGAGTTGTATATTTGGGTCTGGGGGATGGGGACAGCAAAATAACAAGAGCTAGTAAATTGGAATTTGATTTTGTGAAGGACGAAGCTGCTAGCCCTAATTAGTTTTACTACTTTGGAGGAATATGTGTGACTTACAAAAAGCCAATAAATATAAGCTTTATATGATATTCTTAATGCTGTATAAAGATGGACTGTCTTTCTTAGTAACTATTTCTTCATCAGTCTTTAGGTGGTTGCAACCGCTGCCAGATGATCAATTTTTATCATCAAATGGGGCAAGTGAAAAAGACAAATGAACCTTTGGCAACTCTAGCATCATACAGGAGAGTGAAGGTTAGAATTTAAATTGATATCTGTTGCTTTCTGGTTTCCAAACTGCTATGCAAGTGATAATAAATTTTATGGATTTAGGGGAAGATTTTATTCGGGATATTGCTGAGGTATGACTCTGGTGATAAGGCTGTGCTGGATACAAATTCATGGCTTAATGTGGGAGACGAAGTTTACCTAAATTCAGAATAGGAAGATATGGACAGAGGAAAAACCTATCTGTTGCATAAGCATGTATAGGAAATACTGCATGCTCCTGAACAATGGGATACACACATTAAATAAGGGCCACTCAGAATGAACACAATTTTGTTATTCGTGAATGCTCAAACATTGATTCTATATAATGAACAATTCGCAGATATCCTGATTTTTTATGCTGGAACTGGCTATGAGTGGTTCCTGTAAGTTTATCACCATCTTAGAGTTTGTTGCTTTCTTATTTTGGTTGAGTATCATGAAGCACATGAAGTTTGCCAGAAATATTGTGTAATTAGACAAGTTAATCACCCATGACAAAACCTATACATATGGTGGGATTCTAACATTTATCCCAAGCAACAAAATTTTGATAGGACAACGGGTTTGCCCCTGACGTTGAGTAACCTATTCAGTCCATTCAATTCATTAAGCCTCAGTGCCTTGAGTTTCTCAAAATGTCCTTGAAAATGTAATTCAACGCCATCACATATATCCCTTATACAGTGGAAATCCTATGTATTAATCAAAACTCGCAAGGATTTGAAGCGAGTCATGCAATATTCATATGATCAATGTAAGACGAGTTCAAGTAGGTTCCTAAATTTAGAAATCCAATGGGGCAATATGTACTGCAGTATTGTTAGCCAAAAGATCAAATTCTTTAACTTTACTCTCTCCTTTGTCTCCTTAATCTAAAATAATCAATATAAAATAATAAGATGAATATTAAATTTGAAACAGACTAATAATTATCAGGACAAATTCACAAGTGGGGTGTGAATGATAGGTTTAGTAAGCTTTTGCCACCACCTACGCAAGACAATTGGTTGAAAAATTAAAGGGTAACTTACACTCACATCTAATATAGTAAGTGTAATTCATCTAAAAAAAACAAAAAGGTGCGAAAATAAGTTAAGGAAACACTATTTTTGATATCATTTGGTCTGAATTTAAGCATTGGATGCAACAAGATGCTGCCATATCATAATCGTGTAACAGCTTCCTTGAATATTCATTGTAGGAGAATATAAAACTCAATGCAAAAAAACTGTAACGATTATTCTTCAAGATTTAATAGACCATTCTTTATAATTTACACAAACTAGTAAGGGATGACAAGAACAACAAAAAGAAAGAACCCAGCTAGAAAAGAAAGGAAGTGGAAAATAAGCAGAGAAAATGAGAGGCTTTGGTGTATTGTGAGTAAGGTAGGGAGGCTATATTTATAGGTAGGGAATGAGGTTTTGGTGTGTTGTGAGTGAGGTAGAGAGGATGTATTTATAGACAGGGAATGAAGTGTATTGCACCAAATAAGGTGAATGTTGCATCAAATCAGGGAGTTGAGAGAAACTTGGTCAACTTGTATACTTAGTGAGAGAAACTTGGTCAACATGTAAACTTAGTCAGGTATTTGTTGTAGCATGTATACTTAGTGAGAGAAACTTGGCCAGCATGTATTCTTAGTCAGGTATACGTTGTAGAAAAATCAAAAGAGTCATCAGCAAGGGAGTTGAGAGAAATTTAGTCAGCATGTATACTTAGTGAGAAAAACTTGATTAGCATATATATTTAGTCAGGTATACGTTGTAGCGAAATCAAGAGCGTCATCAGCATGGTAGAGGGAAGAAGGTTTTGGTGTGTTGTGAGTGAGGTAGTTGTGAGTGGTGTAGTTGTGAGTGAGGTAGCATGGTAGAGTACTTGTGTTGTAAGTGAGGTAGCATGGTAGAGTACTTGAAAACTTGGTTAGCATGTATATTTAGTCAGGTACATGTTGTAGCAAAATCAGAAGAGTCATCAGCATGTAGCATGTATACTTAGTCAAGTATATGTTGGTTAGCATGTATACTTAGTCAGGTATACGTTATAACATGGTAAAGAGAATGAGACTTTGGTGTGTTGTAAATGAGGTAGTTGTGAGTGGTGTGTTATGAGTGAGGTAGCACGGTAGAGTACTTGGTCAAATAAGTATAAAAATTTCACTTAGGCCTAATCCACATGCAGGGAGGAATTTGAATTTTTTCAAGACTTAACCCAATCTCGCATGTGCACGAGCCCACTTTGTTTTTTCCTTTGCAACAAGCCTATTTTGTGCTTGCTTATTTAAAATACTTACACCTTTATGCACTTTAGTAATATGAGATGTTTGAACCTTATAAAATACACTAGTTTTTCAACAATATTCATATCATCAACGTAAGATGAATTCAAGTAGGTTCTTAAAGTGAGAAATCCAATGGGGCAATATGTATTGTAGAATTGTTTGCCAAAAGATCAAATTCTTTAACTTTACTATCTCCTGTATCTCCTTCCTCTATCTAAAATAGTCAATATAAAACAATAAGATGAATATTAAATTTGAAACAGAGGGAGTAATAGTTATCAGGATAAATTCACAAGTGGGATGTGAAAAATAGGTTTAATAAGCTTTTGCCACCACCTAAGCAAGACAATTGGTTGAAAAATTAAAGGTAACTTACATCAAATATAGTAAGGGTAATTCATCCAGAAAAAAACCAAAAGGTGCGAAAATAAGTTAAGGAAACACTATTTTTGAGACCATTTGGTCTGCATTTAAGCATTGGATGCAACAAGATGCTGCCATATCATACTCGTGTAACAACTTCCTTGAAGATTCATTGTTGGAGAAAATATATAAGTAGAGGTCAAGGCAACGCAAGGCAAGTAGTAAATTTGGTGTCCCAAATTAAAAGGGACCGTGTGGAAAATAAGCAAGGATGGGATGGGATGGGATGAGATGAGATGTGCCACTTGAACGCGCTTTGAGCAAACTTGGATCATTTTTTCATCTAGAATTTGCTTGGGTAAGACCTAGGAAAAACTTTGGGATAGCTAAACTTAATCCTACCGTTGCTGAAACAACCTTCTGTCTGATATACGAGCAATTGTCCTTTCCAACCACTTGTGATGGGCACAACAGAAGCTTCTGCTTACTCAACCCCACACTCAGTATCTCACAATCAAACTGTTGAAACCCAAGTCCGAGTTAGGCCCCGAATGTCAAAAATCAAAGCTCTCAGGCGCGTTTTAGACCATCGATGTCACTTGACAATTCCTGCCAAGTTTATCAAGATTCAAGACTCTTTCAAGGAAGGTGATCTTTTTCATCTACCAGCACATATAAGCTATATATGGACAGAGAGAGAGCCTACTTTCACTTCTCCACCACCATATCTTTCCTATTCTTCGAAAGGTTCCAGCAGGCTATCAGCTTACCGACTGCTGTTCAATTTTAAAAGAAATTTTCTTGGTGGAGAGCAAATATTATGGCCGAAAGTGATGTAGCGTTTCCCATGGAGCAGTCCAAAGAGCTCAAGCGGAAGAAACGCATGAAATGCTTGGCTTATGTTGCTGCTTTTGTCATCTTCCAAACTGCAATCATTCTAGTCTTTGCACTCACGGTGATGCGTATCAAGAACCCAAAATTCCGGATTCGCTCTGTATTGGTTGACGACCTCACCTTCAACAACTCCTCCCCGTCCTTCAACATGAAATTTATTGCTCAAGTAACCGTGAAGAACACAAATTTTGGTCACTACAAATTTGAAAACAGCACCGTTACTTTTGCTTACAAGGGGTCACAAGTCGGGGAGGCCCTTGTTACCAAGGGCAGGGCCAGAGCCAGAGCCAGATCAACAAAAAAGATGAATGTGACCATGGACTTGAATTCCAACGGCGTAGCCAATGACTCGGACTTGGGCAGTGATCTTAACTCAGGGTTCTTGACACTGACTAGCCAGTCCATATTGAACGGTAAGGTGCATCTGATGAAGGTGATCAAGAAGAAGAAATCTGTGGAAATGAACTGCACTATGACAGTTAATTTGGCACAAAAATTGGTGCGGGACATAAAATGTGGTTAGAGCTTTAGCTACTATACTCTTATACTGTGGTGACTTACATTTTGAGTTGTATGTGTATTTGTTCTTTATCTTCTGTATGTTTATATGTATTTGTTTAAATGATAAGTAGGTTTTTTTACCCTTTTGGTTGTTTAGCTCATCAGCTTACATGATCAACAGCAATAGATTGATTCGTTTTTGATCATTTTGGAAATTCAAACCAATCATTTTTTCAAACAAAAAAATAAATTAATTAATCATATCCTCCGTCCTAGAACTTTGCTGTAAATATTTAATAATTATAATCATTAATTAGTACAAGTTTTATTAATCAATCTAAAAAGTGGTGTTGTTATAGAGAACTAAGCCGTGATAATCTACAAGCCCAAAAAAGTAAAAAGTAAAAAATGAGTGTGGCACTTAGTTTTCAATAAAGCAAAAAATGTGAGCTTAGTTTTCAATAAAGCGAAAAATGTGAGCTTCTCTTCTTAATTAAGGGAAGAGTAATTTGTATTGAAGCATAAGAAGATTATTAAAATGATGTTGAAGGGTTAGTATCTAATAATGCCGCATGTTCTAATATAATTGTCATATCCTATAATCGAGACATGAAACGATCATGTTATCTTGAGACTAAATTCCAAAATAATACGAAGCCTTTCTATCTTTCATTCATATGTAAATCCTCAAATGATGTCATGCTAATAATTTCATACTTACATTTTTGTCTATGTATTACAATCCAATTATAAAGTTTTCACACCCAAATATTTGGTTTACTGATTGGTGTTTGATTCTCCTACTTAAAAAGTAAGGTTCGAATTCTCCAAATAATTCTCTAAATAATTAAACAATTAAAAACTGAAATATCAATTACATATAGTAAAGTCTCAAGGTAGCTAATAATGTATTGACACTAAAATAGACTACTCGAACTCTTCTCTTAGCTCTCATAATTCTTAGTTTCATCATTTTAGCTACAGTCACTATGATATCTCGTGACAAGAACCGTATGGACAAATCATATTCTCATAATTGTTACAAACTATTACATCTCATTATCGAGGTCGTATGCTAACTATTATAACTCATTAGTAGAGCCATAAAACTAGTTCTAGTATCAACTTTCTCACTTCTCAAGAATCATTTCGTAGCTCTCAAAACATTCTTTATAGAAGATCAAAAGTTTCATTTCACTTATAAATTGATACTCATCATATAAATACACCAAAACATTCATAAATCAATATTCATCATATGAATAAACCAAATTACTCGTAAATAAAATTTTCATCATATGAATAAACTACAAGATTCATAAATCATGTTTATCATATGAATAAACCAAAAACAGAAAATAATCATATGCTCAATCCTATTTTCACATATTGAAAATAATGAAATAAAACGTTTGATTCTTTCAAGAAAGTTACATATACCATAGTTTTGAATAAAGCAATGTGTGCGAAGATATACTTACTTTCCTTCGTTCTAAAAATTTGCTTCCTCCCAAAATAATCAAAAGAGTAATAACAATCATTTAAACATATTAAAAACAATGTAACTCTCTAAAATCTATTTATCATTTAAACTATATAAAATAATTCAAACTCTCCTAAATCATAAATTTAGACAACTTGCACACCATTCACTAAAATAATTATATTTGAAGCTACGAAACTCGAAATCAAGATTTGTTTAATGTGTTAAAAACTAGACTTAATAAACTCTATATCCATACAAATCTCAACACTTAGTTCACTGTAGGAAGAGTGCAAAAAATTTTCGAAATTGCTCTTGGTGTTGCTGTCAAAAAGTTTGAACTGTCTTTACAAAGAAAAAAATCATATCTTTACGTAGGAAATTCAAAATCCACCCCCTTTTGGTTCATTAAAAAATAAACTCATATAGCTTTCCAACCATATATCACTCAAATAGCAAAACTTCCATAAATCAGTTCAGTTCTTCATGTAACTCCTAAAAATCCCCAAATCCTATGCAAAAGTATTGTTGTGAAATACTTTCTTAATGGTTTTCTTCACTAAGGTGGCTGCCTATGTTTAGATGATATATTTATATTAACTTTAATTATATTCTAATAAACTTGGTATCCTGATTGTGAACTTCGTTGTTGCTCGTTCTTCGCCATAGCCAGTTTGTTTTTGTCTTGCTTTGCTCGTCCACCCTTCCTCTGTAATTAGTTTCCTGATTTCCTTGGTTATGCTTTGGCTCGCTGCCGACAAGGGTCTCCCAATACATTCTTCTGTCCCTCCGCCCCTCTGATCATATCCCTTCTAACATACATATCTGCTTCATTTGCGATTCTTTGTTCCATTCAAACGCAGCTTTTGACTGGGTTGATGCTACCATCGACCCTTCGGTTATTTCCCAGGCTGACTGCACTCTGCAATTTCGCTTCTTCCTTGTACCTCAGGAAAGCATAATTCGACACCCTGTTTTTGTTAGTCCTAGGGATGAACACATCCACGACCTTCCCATATTCATCAAAAGCTTCCGTCTATGTTCTCCATGACATCCTAGGGCTCAAGTTGTCCACAAAAACTATTCTTAGTGTTGATCTCCATCTACCGCATCCCTGCGCCTCCTATGCTAATCTCCACCTCCGGTCCAGTTTCGTTTGTTACCCCATGCATTTTACAATATCTCGCCCGAGAGTTCATCTTTCGAGAGAGACTTTAGAGAAAGCAACAGCCAACAATATGTCTATAAATCAACAAGGCAGGAAGTTGTGTACTGTGTATGCGAAGGTGAAACATGTTTCTTGTCTTTTATTTGAAGTAAAAGTGCTAAATAAAATGACTTGATTGCAAGTGGGTCTGGAAAACTAGACAAAAGGCCTACATGTCATACATATAGAACTGAAGTAGGAAGCAAAGCACAGGACAGGAATCATTTGATCCAAACTATGGCTGCTGCCAGCCCACAGCTTGAAATGTACTCATTGTGATTCTTGAAGAACCACAGAAAGACTCATCTTGAAGCAAAGAATGCAACAAATTGCAACCCAACAATTAAGTCATCCAACCATACCAACTACAAATTGAAGAATGTGCAAAACAGTGAGCAAGTTCTTTATATCTTACAATGTAGCTCCACTAACAAATCAACATTTCAAAGCCATTTGATCAGAAAATTCAACACAAGTAGACAAATTAAAATAAAGTTTGATTAATGCATCTCATTTGCACGTCAGCTTCTGGATTTGTTTCAACGAGGTGTTAACGTCCATAGTGCAATTCATTTCTGCTGATTTCTTCTTCTTGAATATCTTGAATAGATGTATCTTTCCTTCCAGCTTGGCATGGCTGCTCAAATTTATGGTCCCAGACTCAATATCAGAACTAAGCTGGTCTGAATTTCTTGATATCTTATTGTTGGAACTAACCAATATCGTCACATTAAACTTCTTGGTTGATCGAGCCCTGGCAAGACCCTCAACGATAGTAGCCTTACCAACAGGACTACCATTGTAAGAAATCGTGAGAGTGCTGTTCTTAAATTTGAAGTGACCGAAATTCGTGTTCTTGACGGAAACTTGAGCATTAAGTTTCGTGCTAAAAGAAGGTGAGGAAGATGAGGAACTGGCTCTGAGATTTTCTACCGTGACCCCTCCCAAACGAACTTTAGGATTTCGGATACGCATTACTATCAGCACGAAGAGCAAAATGATTATGGTCTTTGCTATGACACCGGCTACTACAATTGCCCAGCACTTGATGTTTCTCTTCCCCCGAGAAGTTTGATCTCCAGATTTCATGTTGGAATTTTGACTAGAGATGTAGGCAAGCAATATAAGTTCTTCTGCTTAAAGTTTCAAGGTTTTCTTTTTGGAGCTTGGGTTGAGGATTGGATGGAGAGCAAAAACTATTGCTTACCATAGAGGGATGGTATAGTATCATGCATGTTGAAATACTTATAGAGTCCTATAAATAGTTTTCATGTGGGCCTACACAAGCCATAGCTGCCACATATTATTTCAGTTTAACTTGAACATACACTTCGTAGATAGTAGAATAGAGGCATCATATTTTATTCCCAAGTGAGAATATTTGATGTCAGGTATTAACATACCAAAACCTTGTTCCCACATTTGGCATTGCCATATTGATTTTGAAGTCAAATAAAGTGTTCAATATTTCCAGGATGTAACTTGTTGGAGTGTGTTGGAAGCATAATTGAGTTAATTAAGCATCTAGAATGAACACGAGAGAAAGCGAAAGTTGTTTGAAAATTCTTAGATTTGTGGAATATTTCACAAAGAAGGCATGAGTAAGTCCAGTCTTGCAAGATTTGTAATATTCGCATTGGTGGGGGGGCAAAAGCCTTGAAGCTCACTGCTACATGTCTATATCTAGCATGCTTTAGAGATCCATCGGTATCAGAATATAAGAATAGAAAAAGTTTGATTTCGAGATTTTTTTTTTAATTTAGGGAATAGAAAATTCAACTCCATTCATTGGATATGCATTGCTGGAAATTAATGTAATTGGGCACTTTATATGATCAACTAATTATGTTTGGAAAGCATACCTCCAATTCAAGCGATTCTAATTGGTCGAGTCTAGCTCAAGTGTAGCCCAACGGTGCCTTCCTAGTTTTTGGTTGGACCAAGGTCAACCCATTCTACCTTTCTGTGTGTTCTTTCTTTTTGTTCTTGGGTTCCTGGGAACGACAGGAAGCTAAGAAAAGGATTCTTTCAGCTATCCCTGGGCCTTTACAACCCATTGAGGCAAGTGAGCCTTAAAAACTAAAAAGATTGACTTAACAAATGATATGCACCTGTTTGGGTTTTAAGGCTTCAATTGACTTCAATTCAGGGCCTGAATTGGAGTTTAACTTATGATCAACTTTATGACGTGGCCATCTCAATCGAATGCAAACGTAGGCCCAAAATGTTTTTATTCATACCAAAACCATAATTTCTTTCTGAGCCTCCCTAGAAGTCAAAAAGAGAGGGAATACCCAGGAACAAGGGAGTACTACACTCCATCTCAAAATCCTGTGGTGGTAATTCCATCTGTCCCTCAACGAAAGGTCGGAAAATGATCCCTTGTATAAAGTCATCATCTGTATTGTTCACCACAGAAGGTCTTTGACATATTCAATCCTCTACTTTGGTTGTTTCTCTGCCCTGATCATGACTCTTGATGTTGCCTCAATTTTCAGTACTTGAAAAAGAACTTGAGGAATTCAGGAGAATACGTGATTTTAGCACAAAAATGGGGCTTTTCAGCTCCATCAATTGCCTTTTGACTTTCATTATATCAAACGTAAATGTATGAATCAGGTCTGGATTAGAAAGTCCTCTACCACATGGATAGTTCCAGCGTGTCACCGTCAGCCATTTCATGCACCATTTTCCTTTCACGCAAATGAATGTTAAGAGATAAGCTTCGTCATTACCACTTGATCTTAGCCACAAGTTATAACTAATAAAGAAAAGCTATAGTTATATATATGTAGCGATGTCTCTTTCCAAATACATGCCCCTAACGTCAATTGTTTGAGCTGAAATTAGCTATAATAGGCATAAAATATTACATACTAAATATAATATATTCTCGGGTCGAGCCAAGTTGGATGTTAAAAATCTTGACTAGAGCTTGACAATTAACTCGATCCATGAACAAATCAAAACGAAAGTTTGTGCTTTATAGAGTGGTCAAACAAACTAGTGGGCGACCCTCGCCAACTTGGTTTTATTTTATATATATATAGAATGTTCTAGCTACTCTTCTCATATCCATTCATGGTGTAAGACTGAAGACTTAGAACTTTTCTCTTCTTCCCTTTCCCTTTCTTTTTCTTGGCCTTTCTTCATGCTAACTTGACTTGACGCAGCCATTTTAGATCATCACCCCTCCAAAGTCTCTGAGACAAGGAGAATCATTTTCTTTTGATAACCAAACAAATCTCTTTTTCTTCAAACCCTTTCAAAGCACGTGCTTGGATGACTACTTGTAAATTTAGATCTCTCTCTCTCTTTTCCCTTTGATTACCACATTAATCTTATAATTTTTAGCAGAACGTACACGTAAAAGAATAAAAAATGTCTATGCTGAGATTTAATCACTGTGTTTGATTAGGAAAACAAGTAGTAGTGAACTATTCAGATGATGACTGACGAGAAAATATATAATACCAAGAAATTAAACATTATCACGCCGTGCTTCCTATCTTCTTTTTCTTTTTTTTATGTCATTTTTTTAATTTGTCTGTCTTAATCAGAAGCAAAGATTTGGGTCGACAAAGCAAATCAAGGGGAATAAATAATTAATTTTTACAAATTGAAAGGCTTTCGTGTAGTTCTTTCAAAAAAACTATGGTTGAACAAACATGTGCCATTAGTTTTATATGCAAGGTATTGAATTCAATCGATCTTCAGTACTGTTCTTATGATATGACTTCAAATACATGCATGTGTGCATGTATCTTAAATGAAGGTAGGCTATAGCTGCCAGCAAAATTTACAATGTGAGTGTTCACCAAAGCACCGCATTATAGATTCTATCCAAAGTACAATGACGTATTAATGCATGGAGGGTGGATTTCAAAGATTACCAAAATTTTTAATGAAAAATTTGAATTTTTTTTAAGTCACAAATGAAAAAAAGTTAACTATTGACGAAAAGACTATAAACTAATGACGTAATTTACTAATAGAAAATGCAAAAAACCTAAACTTTAGTTATTATCTTCCTATACTATCATCTCTTATCATTAAGCACATGGGTGGACACACATACATGGGAGTGGTGCTCAATTAAAAAAAATTATTTATTATATTATTTATTTAGAATTTTTTATATTAAATAATATTCATGAATCCACTAATTTTTTTTTTTGTAATTTTGTAGAGAGTGCAGTCAAAATGTAGATTTTATTAAAAAAATCTAAATATTAATAATATTTAAATATTTATCAAAAAAATAATATTTAAATATTGTAAAACAAGTAGATTTATTGAAAAGTAATTTATATGTTCATATTTAAATAGTACATGCAAAAGATAAAAAAATTTCCTTTTATAATTTAAGATTTTATTAAAAAAAGTCAAAAATATATAAAATAGTCAAAAAAAGTCAAATCCCAACAATTCATTTTCTGCTTTTAACAAAGAAAGATTAATTTGTATGGTTCAATTGTATCTTTTTATTTTTCAGCCTTGGATTTAATGGTATTTGAAAATCAACTCGAAAACTATATTGCAAACATGCGTTTAGATGAGGAATTTGTTGAAGTCAATGGAGATGGTTGAGACAAATAGAAATATTATGTATCCTTTGATTTATTTGTTGGTAAAACTTGCATTAATCTTACTAGTTGCAACAATGTCAATTGATGGAGTTTTTTCAATAATGAAATTTATAAAGCACATGCTATGTAATTGAATGAGTGACGTATGGATGAATAATTGCTTGATGACATATATTGAAAAAGATATGTTTGATAATTTTTTACTGATGTTATTATGCAACGTTTTCAAAATATGAAAAATCATCATGGACAATTATAATTTTTTTAGATATTTTTACTTTGAAGTATTTAATAAATATACTAGATTTACAGTTTCTTTAATTTAATATTAAAATTTCTAGTTTATAAATTTTAACATATTTATTTTTTAATTATTATTATTATTTAAATTATGACACCACTCAAAAAAAATTCAAATCCATCTCTTATTAAGCACATATTCATTTTGTCACTTTTTTAAGAAAAAGTGAGAGATTTTGGTATCTTATTCCTCTTTTAATATTTCGTTTCATCAAACCCTCTCAATTTTAGTTAATTATGTATATTTTAACTTCAAAAGAACTTGAATATATTTTTTAGAGGAAATTGTGAGAGATAACCTTTCTCATAAGCTCAATTCATAAATATCATTTTTATAATTTTAACTATTTTTAGTCAATTTTTGACATGACTTGACAACAATACCCTTTAAACAATTTTAGACAAATTAAAATGATTTTAGTTTTCTCTATCCCGCCATCTAGATAAAAATTTTAAAATTAAATCTCGATTTCTCTCTTTGGTCAAATACTGTCTATCTCGTCATCTAAAGAATAGAGATGACATCAAGCTCTTTCTTTATGAGATTGGGATGATTGTTAAGCATGTTTGTTGGGGATTTAAGATTTTTTTTATGGGATTTTGAGTTGAAATTATTCAGGGAATATTTTGTCAAGGGAGTATATTTTGTTTTTGCATAAAGGAAGTAAGCAAGGCCCTCCAAATAGGGATATATTTTGTCTTGCTTTGAAGGGTTATGGAGTTTTGTAACCTATCTTTTATGAAATGTACAATTTCATGGATTATCAAAAAAAAAATTATGTGTTTTAGGTTCTTAAGTTTATTGGTTTATTCATAAAACCTAAAGTTGAAGAGTTGAAATTGATTAGATTGGTTTTTAAGTATTGCAAGATTGGTTTTTAGGCATTACGTGACTTAATCGTTACGTGACTGGTTTTTAAGCATTACGTGATTGATTTTAGGCATTACGTGATTAGCTTTTAGGTATTATGTGACTGATTTTCAAGTAATGCCTAAGTCACACAATGCCTTACTAACTAGTCACGCAATGCCTTACTAACTAGTCACACAATACCTTACTAACTAGTTAAACAATACCTTATTAATAAGTCACACAATACCTATCAACTAGTCACAAAATGTCATATTAACCAGTCACACAGTACTTAAAAATTAGTCACGTAATACCTAAAGTTAGTCACGTAATACCTAAAAATTAGTCACGCAATGCTTAAAAACTAATAACGTAATATCCAAAGTCAGTCACATAATGTCCAAGTCAGTCACATAATACCTAAAAACTAGTCATGCAATGCCCAAAAACCACCAAAACTATTGAATTTCATATAACAAGATCAATAATTTCAAATGATACACCATATTTCATTTAACAACATAATTAACGAATATACCTACTTGACAAAGAATGCTCAAACTGTTCAAAGGTTTTTCTTCATATATCAAAAATCACTCCAAAATGCTTAAAAATACTCAAAACGCTTAAAGATTTTCTTCGTGTATAAAAAACTATTCCAAAATGCTCAAAATACTGAAACGTTTTTCTTTCAGATAAGAAATACTCCAGAGATGAATAGTTTTGTAAAGAAAGCTCAAAGAATATGAGTCAGTTTGAGGCGCAGACCTAAATATACTTGACCCGTTAATAGGTTTCGAATTGAGACACGGAGCTAAATAAATGAGTCTGTTTCATTAAGGGTAATTTTACTCAAATTTTAATTCTCTTGATATTTTATATGAATTTTTTTTAAAAAAATTAGAGTAGGTAGTATTCGGTCATAGAATTGTCATTTCAACATTCTAAAGCATATATGTTCCATGAACTCAACGTGGTCGTATAGTTTGACTGAAGATGTGGAATCATTGGTCAATAAAACAATGTGTCCGAGGAAGATTTATTATAACCATTTTTTTGACTGCTAGTCTTGGGTCCAATGTCTTTATATGGTTGATTCTTACACATAAAAAACGACAGAGCAGCGTAATCTACGGGTGTAGGCCCATCGAAAGAGCATAGATCAATGTGTGTCTGGTCTTCATTTTTACTTGGTTACCTGTTTACCAGTTCCAGTTCCACGTTGTACATTAGTCTTTCCAAAAATAAGTACTAAACTATTATCTCATTTACATCTTATTAGGATTTTTTCCTCTAATTGAATGTTTCAATTTTAAGCTTTTCAAAAAGAGTGATAACTTTTTTCAACATGAGAGATAATTATTCTTATTTTGCATATACATTGCGGCATTACAATCTACACTCAGCTCTTAGAGATAATTATTTTTATTTTGTATATATGAAATGTAAGGTTTTATTAGTGTCAAAATCATTATGCCATTTGAAGTCTCTAGCCTTGTGTAGCTGAAGACTCCCTATGGCATTACTATGTCGTTTTGGACGAAAATGAACAGTAAACTTACAAAAGAAGTTTCCGCACAAACAGCCTTTGGTGACAGCATTGATCATTCTAACATCGACTTCAAGACTAAACCTATTCCTACACCTTTAAACAAAACTTAAATGCATCGAAGAAGACAGAATGAAGAGGAATAATAAGGGCATCAAGAGCAATACAAACTAAAATCCATCGAAAAAAAATCGATTGAAAAAATTCAATGTGGATGGCGTAACTAAAGATTGTTTGGAAAAAGGAGGCATTGGGAGAGTCCTTCGTGATGAGGAACTCTGAAAATATTGTTTTTGAAATCAATTGGGGGAATGAATTTCAACACTACTTGTTATTATAATTATAACAAGTTATTATACAATATTATTAAATAATAATATTGTATAGTAACTCTAAATAGATAGTTTGTATAATTAGCTTAATACTACTGAATTGTGTGCAATACAAGTGTATTGAAATTTAATTATTATAAGTGTCTTGAAATTGATGAGAATCATCAATCTTGCTCGTTATTGATAGAAGGACTACACTAAGTTCTTTTCACCCTAAGAAATGAGAAAAGGTTGTGAAAATGGTGGTATTGTAATCGCTAATAATAATTAAGAGACTTAGTCTGGCAGCTGTTACTCTTGTTTGAAGAGATACAAAATTTAATGGTCAAACGATCCTTTACCTTTTAAAATGAGGACAGCATTAATTTTTGAATCAAATGCTACTGATACGTGGAATATTATTGTATTAGACTTTAAATCTTAATACTCTTAAAACGATAACAACTGTTAAATTAAGTCTGAAAAAGTATATCATTTGGTATTTTTCATCTATTACAATCTTACTAAACTTCAACCACAGCCTATAGTGTGAATTATTACAAAATCATTTACATAGGAAAGGGATCAAACGCAAACTCTACAACTGATTTGAGCTCATCCCAATTTGCATGTGTGAAGAAATCATTTTCTGGACAATTTGAAAAGCTGGAAGATGATGCCATAGATGAAGGCTGAGCTATGGTGCTTAATTGATCTGCATGCCATTGGCTTCTTCCATTGATATGATTGACGACTGGTTTCTCATCATAATGTTGAACAACTTCAGAACCGAAAGAGATATAAGTTGTTTCGTGACTATTGGATTCCACACTGCATGTTTGAGAGCTTGGTGTGCTAGTTGAAGGACGTTTAGCTGCCACTTCTCTCCAATCCGGTGTGTACTTTCTTTGTGATGCGTTCCGCTTGAAAATTCGACATATAGTCCATACTTCCTGTAAATCCAAAAAGTGTTACATGTAAATAACTTAACAAAATACTTTCATGAAAAATTACTTGGTATAAAAGAGAAAAAATTTTAAATTTTGTGACTATACTTCAATTTTATTAAATTTTCCTACTATACCTTCAATCTCTATCGATTTTTTAATGAAAAATAACAAAATTAGAATATTTCATAGAATATTGCCTTAATGTAATAATAAATTTTTGCTGTATCTTGTTACTTTTTGTCAAAAAATTCAATTAACTAAATTGAAAATAAAAGCAAAATTCAATCAAATTCAAGTATAGTGGCAAAATTCAAGATTGACTCATAGTATAGTGATAAATTTGACCTTTTATCTCATGCTACTTGTATTATACAATATTTTGCTTACAGCTTCTTGTGCAATGGATTTGGGATTGGAGAGGCTGGTGTTCGTGTTACTGTCGTTGCTGGGCAGGCGAAACTCATGCATCATCCAATCCGTTTTGGTTCCTTTTCCTGCGGTTCCACGGTAGTATACTAACGTTTTCTTTAGCCCAATGCAGGCGTGGCCTTGTCCTCCTTGTGAATAAACGGGCTTGTCAATTCCGGTTGCTTTCCAAAATCCAGACCCCGTCACTCTGTTTGGCCTAGTGCTGTTTCTGTACTTCCTCCCTCGTTTGCAGAAGAAATATGATTCACTCTGTCCCACAATGCTAGGCTCTGCTTCAGTAATCATGAAATAATTTAGAGAGATATGCCCTATGACCTTACTTTCATAAAATGAAAGAAAGAAAGTTGGCACATGGCACTAAGAAAAAAGCAGCTTATTTCACATGCTTTATGGACATAAAAAATTAGGAACTTGGGTAGGATAAATGTTGGATAAAGCTGAGTTTCAATTATCCTTTCCCCATGGCTTTCAGGAAGTATATGTTTTCTCCCTATATTGAGAAACCTAAATTTGGTTTATGGCCTTTAATTTGTTACAAGAAAAAGGCTAGTAATTATTTTCAACTATATAATCCTTTTACAATACTTTTGTTGTCGCTTACAACGAAATACTTCGAATATATTCTAAGCCAAGCGAGAGTGAAGGTCTCCCATCTGTAACAAAAAATCTGAAAAAATTTCAAAAAAGAAAAAAAAAAGTTTGAAAAAGAAACCAAAAAAAAACTTTCAGCTTCAGTACAAACCACAAATCAGGCTAAGCTAGTTTTGTTTATTTGTGGTTTTTACTTTGATTCTTTTCAATCTTTCAAAGCAAACCTGAACCCTTTTCCCTTAAAGAAAATCTAGGCCATAATTTTGCAGAACATGACAAATAATCGAAGGTGCTAGAACATACTTGGGAGATCCCAGGGATCATATTTGTAGATATCAATCGTTTTGATGAGCTCCATTCTGATGGGTTTCCTGTCAACTTTTCGTCGAAGATAAAACCCTACGAGCTCTTCATCCGTCGGATGAAATCGAAAACCTGGAAGCGGAGCATCTTCGTCCTTGTTATCACCTGTAGCCTGGACGATGTTCATCTTTATTTATCCCTGGCTAGTGGAGTGCAAGAAACTAAGATTTTAATCCCTTAATTTCTGTGTGCTGTGCGTATGAATCATCAATCATACAGAGCTACAGAATTGAACATTACGGAAACTTCTTAAATAATTAATGTGAATTTGGCGTAATCCAAAAGTGGGTTGTTCAGGTCAAGTCAAATTTTTGACTCTCTGGCAATAAAGAGCCCAATGAGCTTAGAAAAAGTCTTCTTTCTACTTTCAATCTTTATCACTTCCTTGTCCGGATAATTACTACTATTTCTTTGTATAAACGTAACAACATCATACGACAGTCAACGATTAAATCTTAAAATTCTAACTAGAAAATATCGAGTTCAAATTAATTCTGAAATTGAAAAAAAATAAAATTTATGAGATTAAAAAGGATTTCTAATTATCTAATCCAAAAACCAAAATCATATACGCGAACAAACTACCAATAAAAGAGGATAATAAGCTCACCAAGCACAGCATGACACTTCAGCTTATATATGTGTTTGAAGAAAATTAATAGTCTACATATTTCTGGGTATACATGTAACTTGATTATATGCCGGCTTTATCATTAGTGAAAACCACAGATAAATGTTACAAATTAACTTGGTGAAAGTAGAAATTTTGGGTAATCAAATGTCAAATAAGATCTGTTTTAGAACATTGAACGTGGAGTGAGGTGTCTCCTTCTTGAAAAGAAAGCAAAACAAGAAAATTAAGTCATATGTATGGGACCCAAAAAAAGTACAAGTTTCTGTTCAACAATGGCTTAAGGGGCATTTTGAAGGTCAAATTGTCGTTCTTCTGGCATTATGAGGGTCCATTTTGACATCTGGAAAAGAAAGTAGAGCAAGTCTGGGTGGCAAACTTGAATTATATCGGATTGATTTTGAAAACAAAGAGCGTTACAGAATTCGAGGAAATAAATTATTGACTTTATCCTCCATGTAAAAATCAAAGACGGTTGCATTAAATAACCATGGAAATGCACTTCCTACAACATTGATAATATCTCATATTTTCTTCTGTTCTTTTAAAGAAGTTTGAATCCTAGATTCTAGTGTTGATCCGATCACTATAAATTCCTTTTTTTTATGTTTTAAGGAGGGGTGAAAACCCATTAAAAATTTGTTAAAAACATGAAAATGAAGATAAAACTGATCCAAACGAATTAAATATTAGACGATCGAATCTGTGATTGACAAGAATGTAAATCCTGCCCATTAATTTATATATAATATAAATGAAGTGCTTACGAAGTCAAAGCAAAAAGTTGTGTCTAGAAGTTGAGTGCACGATATTTGACCTTGATTACAGGCAACCCACACAAACATAAACCATGTTCCCATGTCAAAGGGGAAGAAATGGCTTGAGTGCAAATGACGTAAGATGCTGCGCCCTTAAAAATATTTGTAGCTAGACTTGACTTACCATCGTCTGTTTTTTCATTTGTTGGGCGGTCGCTTGGGGTTAAATTTCTATAGTTACTACTTTAGGGACTCCAGTGCTATCTTTTTTTCTTTTTTACTTAAAAGGTTATTTAGTCGGTAAAGGTTATGTCAAGTGGCTCGAAATTCAAAAAGAAAAGACCCAAGTAATGTAGATATACATGTAAACATACGAAAATTACAATCAAGCTCACGCGAAATCGAAGTTGGATTTGGTGACTGTATTTGTAAATAAACTACTCCGAAGGATAAATTAGGTAGACTTGACAATTCGTATATCTGTGTCTCAATCGTGTTATGTGAATATATGGTATTAACTATTGTTTGGATAACCACGAATACAACACGATTAATTAATTATGTCAAAATCTTTAAATATGTACATGAATACGTTTAATAACTATATAACATGATACGATATGGTTAACACGTTTATTAAATATATCAAGTTAATTTTTATACGATACGATTAAAATTTATACGATTTATAATATATTTAAATGATTAACATGAATAATACGATTAATATATGATTGACACGATAAATATATGATGAACACAATTATAATACATTATAAAAATATTATAAATTAAAAATTCAAGTAATGGATTCAATCACTCCAAGAGAAAGATGATTCGATGATTCCAAGTTCCAATTCTTACCATATCCAGTAAAAACAATTACTAGGAAACACAAATAACACTAACCGCCTCAATGACAAGCAACATAAGGGAAATGAATTGAAGAAGCAGAGCTGATCAACTATATTTAAACACAAAGACTAAAGATCTAAACCAATTCCAATTTCAATCCAGAAGCCAAATGAGTTCACTTTTTGGTGGGGATTAAATTTTTTAATTTTATTAAAATAATTCCAGCAAACCTTTTCCAAGACTAAAAAAAGTTTGATTGCATTATATTCTATTTTGTAAAACAAGATTTCCTGTATCCACATGTTATATAAATTTCTATATATTATACAAATCTAAACGAAGTGCTTATATTCTATTTTTATATATAATATAATATATTCTATTTATATATAATCAACAAATCAGAAGATTTCAGACATGACAACATTTAACAAATCAACAATCGGTAGGTTGAAGCCTAATGCAGAGCAGTCCCGTGAAGAGGAATCTATGTGAAGCAATTGTGGATGTAAAATGTTGAGAAGAAGAAAAAGAAGACTAAATGAAGAAAAACCCATGAAGAAAAATTAAATTGAAGCAATCGGTGACCTGCAAAGAGTGAGAAGAAGAAGAATCTATGTGAAGCAATCGGTGGTGTTATTGTTATGGTGGGCGGGCAGTTGCCAGTGACTGGTGGGTGGGCAGTGGCCGGCGTTACTTGGAGTCTTAAAGAGGGGTTCGGTTGGCTAAAGTCTTGGTTGGAGGAGATTGCAGCTAAGGTGAGGGGAGGGTTTCAACAATAAAATCAGGCACTAGGGATTAGGGTAAGGCAATTGGAGTAAAAAAGTATTTATATGACCTATAAATGTGCCTTAGGAGGATCTTATGCGGGTTATTCATTTCTGAACCTTGTCAACATGATTTATTCGTGTCTTATCTGTGTCGACACGATTAACACATGAAATACAATTACACTAAACCCAAATCCGTTGAAAATAATATCGTATTTATGTCATGTCGCCGTGTCGTGTTGTACATAAAACTGCCAAATCTAGATTTAAGGTATGTTTTGGATGTATTCATCCCTAGAAAAAAAATCAAGAGATTCACTATTTAGGTTCATCTGATTTTAATGATGAAATAGTTCCTATTGCTAGTGTGGCTTCAGTTTCTAACCCAGATGGATTTAACAAGCTTGCAACGGAGATAGAAAACCACTCTGCTCAAGAGATTTCAAACACGTCCTCAAATCAAGAAAATATTTCTTCTCATGTAATCACTAAGGAAATTGGTGATGCTTCTAAAAGTGTGACTGGGTTGTGTGCCGAGGTTAGTCATTTTGCACTTCCAGAAGCTTCTAAATTTAGTGCTGATAAGGTGATCCATGATTTTCATTTGAAGCTTGTCATGACCTTATAAGAGAGTATCCAACCAAAAATTGTCAAAACTCCCTTCAATCAAGTTTCTTCTCTCACTACAGAGGTTCAAAAGGTTCTTGCAGTAATAGAGGGGGTCCAGACTGTGGATTCATCCTCATTGAGGAACATAGGTCAAGAATACTTTGGACAAGTTCACAATTTATTGACCTTGAATCATCCGTTAGTAGTGCATCTACAAAAAAATCAAAACGAGAAGCTTAAAAAACTTGTTATTCGTCTTAAGGATGAGGAGTCTCTTAAGAGCAAATTTGTTGATGAGGCTAATTGGTTTGCAAGCTGAGTTAACAAATCTTGAGGAGGAAATAGATGCTTTGTATCGCACGAAGGATGAAATTGAATCTTCTCTCAAAGTAAATAAAGAAGAGGTGCAAATGAGGGAAGCTAATATTTCCAAGATTAATAAAGAGATAACTTCCGCCAAGTCTTTTCCTGTTTTGAGTGAAAACGAAGTTAATTCCTTAAAATTGTTGTAGAATATGTCAGAATCTTCTTGAGAAAAACTAAAGAATTTCAAATGGAAGCTTTGATTTGATTACTTCCTTATTCATGTAATTCTCTTTTTTTTTTCATCTTTTTTTGTAGGATTTAGACTTTTAAAATTTTCTTTCACATTGTAATGCATTTCAAATTAGCAATAAAAATCAATTTTTTTTCCTATTGCTTTTTTTTACTTGTGAAGAAATTTAAAAGTTAATCCTATGAAACCTTCAAGATACTTTATGTTCCAAAAATTTTCTTGGACTTCAATTGATCGTTAAAACAATTCAACGTAGGATTACAATTTGTTTCACTTGCAATTTAATTGATTGAATCACATAACTCAAAGAAAAGTACAAACTTGATTTTTTTCTCCGATCTTCTATCCTGGTAGCTTCATCATTGTAAAGAATTGAGCCATACTTAATGCAAGAGACTTGAGCCATACTTAATGCAAGAGACTTTCTTTCTGTCTTTTTGGTGTGACTGAACTAAAGGACCAAGCTACCTACGTACCTCCTAATATGAAGAAGGATAAAGTCATAACGTAATTTCATATATTTTTTTGTGTGTTTATTTTTTTTGCTTTAACTTTTGCCTAAGTTTTCCCGTTAAAGATTTTCAACTTAGCAGGCTTTTTTTTTTCTTTATGCAATTTAAGCTCTTGCCAAAGGGCATCTGACCTTCAAGCACAGTAGCGCTTCAAGAATCTACCATTGATTAGGCCAACTCTTACTCCATCTTGATCAACAATCTTATATGCACCATTTGTGTAAACTTCTTGAACAACATATGGTCAATCCCATTTTAAGAGAAACTTGTTACTCGTACAATGTGTAGTGTTTATGGGTTTTCTTACTACAAGAACTAAGTCTCCCACTTGGAATGATTATGGTTTGACTTTCTTGCTAAAGCATTGGAAAATCGAGCTTGATAACATTCCAAGCGTTGTTGTGCTTCCAACATTTTTTCATCCAATGCTTCAAGTTCTTCAAGGCGTAGGCGAACATTATCTTCATTTGAAAGACCTTCTTGAATAGCAATTCTCAATGATGGAATTTGACACTTTAGTGGGAGAACAACTTCTACACCATAAACGAGCGAGTATGGAGTAGCTTGAGTAGGTGTACGAAATGTCATACGATAAGCCCATAAAATTTCCCCTATTTTATCTGGCTAATATTTCTTGCGTGATAGCAACTTTCTTTAGAAGATTGCACAAAGTCTTATTGAAAACTTGTACTAAACCTTTTGTCGGTGCGTGTTACATGGAAGAATTATGTTGTTTGAAATTAATCTATGCACATAACTTCTCCATCGCAAACTATTTTTCATTATCTATTATGATAAATAATGGTTGTTCTAATGAAGGTAGCAACAGTTTATTTCTTCACTTCTCAATAAGATGCTGCCTCTACCCACTTGAAAAGTAATATGTGGTTGCGAGTATGTAGAGATGCCCTATTGAACTTTTAGGTAATGGTCCAACGAAGTCAAGTCCCCAAGCATCAAATGGCCACGATGTAACTATTGGGTGGAGTGGCTCAAGGGGCTGATGAATAAAATTAGCATGAAATTGACATGCTTGACATCCTTTAGCATAGTCCATGCTATCCTTCACCATTGTTGGCCAATAGTACCCCATTGTTTTGATTTGGAAGTGCAACTTGGCTCTAGATTAATGCATTCCACAAATTCTTGAGTGAGCTTCTTGTAAGGCCTTATATGCTTCTTCATCTCCTAAACAATGAAGGAAGACTCCATCGAAAGAATGTCAATAGAGTGTGCCTTTGAAATAAATAAATCGAGGAGCTAGACATTTTATTTCTGTTTTGTGCTTTGGATCATTAGGAAACTTCCCATGCTCTAGGTAGTCAATCAACGGTAGTTGCCAATCTTCGTTTCCCACTACAAGGAATGAGATGACATTAGATTTTACATCAACTTCTTCACCTAAAGTGATTGGTGGTAAAATCCATCGCTTGCAGAGAGGAACTTTTAATTTTGTACTTAGCGATGTCATTGCTAATGCCAAATTAGCCAAAAAATTTGCTTGCCTATTTTCTTTTCTAGGCACTTATTCTATGCTAACTTGGTCAAACCACTTCAAAGGTTTCTTAACATAGTTAACACATGCAAAAGCTTAGGCTTTTTAACTTCATAAGTGAAAGGATTTGGTTTACAACCAACTTAAAATCTCCAAACGCTTTAAGTTAGGTAATTTGCATGTCCATTGCTATCTCTATTCCTATGATCAAGGCTTGATATTTTGTTATATTATTGGAGCAATTTTCGATGAGAGTGAATGCGTAAGGCAATACATCTCTTTTTACGGTGATAAAGATGACTTCTACACCTACCCCATTTTATCGAGTTACTCCACCAAAGTATAGCTTCCATGGCTTAAGAATTTCAAAAAAAAGAACATCTTCACCAGGGAGATCTTAAGAGAATTCCCAATCATCTTGAATTGGATGATCTGCAAGAAAATCTACAAGTGCTTGTCCTTTAATGGCTTTTTGAGGGGTTTGTATGATGTCGAACTCTTATAGCAAATGAGCCGATTTTGCTAATCTCCCATTAAGCACCAATTTTGACATAAGATACTTAAGGAGATTTTCTCGTGAAATTAAGTGAATAGAATGAGCTTGCAAATAATGCCTTACTTTCTTAATTGCAAACATCAATGCCAAGCCTGTCTTCTCAATGGGAGCATAATTTAATTCTATGTCGTTAAGAGTTCTACTAAGGTAGTAAAGCGCACTTTCCTTTCCTTCATCATTTTGTTGGGCCAAAAGTGTTCCTAAAAAGCGCTCTTGTGTCACAATCTAAAGGATCAATGGACTTCTTGGTGTAGGAGCCCTTAAAACTAGAAGCCTTAGTAGATAAGACTTAATGCTTTTAAAAACAGTACTGCAAGACTCATTTCAAACAAAAAGCATATCTTTCTTCATCAAATGACTAAATGGTTAACATCTATCAGCCAAGTTGGATATGAAACATCAAATATAAGCCAATATTCCTTGCAGACTTTTAATTTCATGGAGATTGCTTGGTTCAAGTATCTTCATGATGTTGGCTCCATTAGTTTTTGATGATAATAAAACATTTTCACTTATTTATGTCAAACTATACTACTTGAGTGTACAGGATCAAAATGTATGTCAATAATAAATTAATCACAAAAAAGCAAATATCAAAACTCATAAGAATAAGGAGCTACAAATGAGCCACAAAACATAAGCCTCTTAGTTGGATAACCAAGGAAGTTAATCAGCTAAAATTCAAAAGTGAAGTTGGCTGGTTCAAGCAGATTGTGAGATAGAAAGACTTAGTCGACTAAGAAACACTATTAGTCAACTAAGAGCATACTACCAGAAATCTTAATTATAAGACAAAGAGAACTTAATCAACTAAGAAGCATGGTTAGTCAATTAAGAGCTCACTGTCAGAGATTTCAATTTCAAGACAGAGAAGACTTAATCGACTAAGAAGCATAGTTAGTCAACTAAGAGCACTCTGTTTGAAAATTTGAATTTGAATGCTAGAAGATAGATTAACGGCTAGAATTGACTCCAAACTGTTTCCAACGGTCTGAAGTTGTCAAACATCCATCAGAGTTAGTTTTTCAAGTATAAAAACCTTCCCCAATGGCTAAGAAGTAGATTTGATGCTTCTAAGATCAAAACGAGCTAAAAAATAGCAAAAACTCTCTTCATCCTTCTTGCACTTCACTCCAATTTTTGTAATAAAGTTAAGCACTTCATCTTGTACCATTTAGATTAAGTTGGTGATCATAGGTACTTCTCTATATCTTTTTCCTTGATTACTTAGAGTGTGCGAGTCACTCTAAAAGGATTAATCAAGCTTGGGTTAGCTTGATTGGTTGTATAAGTTCTAACTCAGCTTAGGAAAAGTTTGTTTTCGATTTTGGTTGATCTCAAAAAAACCATTGTTAAAGGTTGTAACTGAGCCTGTGAAAAACCATTGTAAAAGCTTGGTGGAAGCTTGGGAATTTCATTGTTTATAGTGATTTGGTTTGGAAAATCCTTAGTTGGAAAATCAAGATAGTGGATATAGGTCTTTGACCAAACCACTATAAATCTTTGTGCATTGTCTGCTCTGTTTTACTTTTCATTTCATTCTTTGTTAAATCATTCATTCATCTTGCATCTAACTTCTCATCATTGACCTTTAACTTTCCCCCAATTTGAAGTCAATTTTAGTAACATTCACAAAGTACTATTCACCGCCCTTCTAGCATACTTATTTGGGACTAGCACATGATTGCATCTATTTTTGATTGATCAATTTCAATCCCACGATGGCGCACTATGAATCTCAAAAATTTACTAAAAGATACTCCAAAGGCATACTTTAAGGGATTCATCTTCAATTGATATCGACGCAATCTCTTGAATACTAGCCGAAGATCTTTAAGATGATCAACTCTCTTTTTGGACTTAAGCACCAAATCATCAACATAGCATTCAACATTTTTGTGGAGCATATCATCAAATATTTGCTGCATCGTTCTTTGATAAATGACGCTTACATTCTTTAACCCAAAAGGTATAACTTTGTAATAGTGTATTCCTTTAGGAGTTCGTAATGTCGTGAACTCTTCGTCTTTAGGATCCAGGCGAATTTGATTATAACCAGATAAGCCATCCGTAAAACGTAAAGCCTTATGGCTAGTTGTTACATTTAGGTAAGCGTTATTCAACTCAAAAATCCATGCAAACTTGAATTTGGCCATTCTTCTTTCTAACTAGAACAATATTTGAGATCCAAGTAGAGTACTTGACTTTTTGAATAAAGTCAGCCTCAATAAGTTTATTAACCTCAAACTTGATCTGAGGGATTAAGTTAGGATGAAGACGTTGTTGAGCTTGTTTAATATGTCAAACACCTTACTCTACTGCTAGATGATGTACAACAACTTTAGGGTGCAATCCTGCATTTCTTTATAAATCCATGAAAAGACGTCTTGATACATTGTCAAGAGGTCAAAATAAGACTTTTCTTCTTCAGGAGTTAAAGCAGCACTTTTGAAGATTGGTAGAGGATCTTCTAAAGTGCTTATGTTAATTTCTTTTAATTCATCAATTGTAGGTTGATTTTCGTCCTCTAATGATGGGGGAGCCTCTTGGATATCTTATTCTTCTTCAGATTTTTCATGACTTTCTATAATAGACACATGATTACATGAAAAGATTTCCATTTCTTTTGCATTTCCTCTTTTGAAGATGAGGTTTGTTTAGTCATAATCACAGTGTGCCTTCTAGCCTTTAATGTTTCATCATTTGTTACAATCTATTCACTTTTTCTTTTCATTCGTGAGGGGATGATGTTGTGGAAATCCTTTAGTTCATCTGTAATGAGGTTCTTTTTATTCCTTCTTTGTGAAGGTTTTCTTTTTAGCTTTAAAATGACGAAATTTCTTAAAGTCCTTTCTGTATGATCTTTCTTGATACAATTAAACATTGAACCTCGATTTAAAGGCATGCTCAATCGATCAAAAATTGAAGTTCGAGTTGTGGCTATGCCCAAGCGATTGAAAATTGAAAGTCTAGATGACTCCACTAAGGTTTCTTCCTCGTCATTGACTTCTTCAGTCATTATATATCTTGAAGCTTCTTTGTAATCTTTAACTTTAAGGGTGTAAATCCCAACCTTGATTTTATAGCTTTGACAACATTTGTCTTTTTTTATCAAACTTTATAATTCTTGGAAGGATCTTGTGGAGTTTCTTCGGTTGGTTCACTAGGCTCATGTACCAACTTAGAAACTTCTTTTTACTTGTAGCTAGCACTTATTAGGAGCTTATAAGTATTAGGGTCGAAACTATTAGCTCTTTAAGAGGGAAGATCATCGTGTTCAACCAGTGGCCTTTTTGTTGGCCTTACAAATCCCTTCAATGGAGACTTAGCGAATTTTGACTCTTCCAAGCTAGTGAATAACAAAGTCAAATTTTTTATAAGATCATCTTCCTTTGTAGATGAAGACGGTTTCTGTCAAGCCCAGCCCTAAATTATCTACCATGTTACACATGAGACGGATAGAGTGATTGTATATTTGAACAGCCCCGGAAGAATATTTAAAAGTCGGTATTGTAAGGTGAAATTAAGAGTTTTACAGTCCAGGGATGACTCAAAATGGTAATTCGGAGTTTAAGGATCAATTTGGAGTCAAACTGGAATTTTCACTATCCATGGGTAAAATGGTCATTTGCCACTTGGAAAAAATGGGAATTTTAGAAAAGATCTTTTTGGCCCCATTTGACTTATTGGGGTATGATTTGAGGTTTAAAAGTGAAAAATTTTAATTCTGGTATAATTTGGAGTATAGGGGCGAAATGGTAATTTTGTCACCTCGGGGGCAAATCGGTAAATTTTCACCCCCACACTTGTCAAGACCAAGGGATTTTATTCATCATGAAAATGGATAAACATGAGAAATGTGTGGTGGAGAATTAAAAAATTAAAAGTTAAATATTTAAAATTTGAACCAATAAAGAAATGTCATGTGTCATGCTTTTATTATTTTATTGTTTCTTTATAAAAAGGCATAAAAATCAGCCCATTTCTCCCATAGTGGCCGGCCAAACCAGAAGAGAAGAGAAACCAAGGAAGAACAAATCCTAGGTGGGGAAAATCAAAGAGAAAGTGTTGGAATTCAAAGATTTAATCAAGTAAAGGTAAAATTTCTTTAATTTTGCTAGTGATTTACCTTACCCATGCATTTCTCCTCAATTTACATGGTTAAATTACATGATTTCATGATGAATTCATGGCTGGTTGGAATGGGTATGGAGAGAGAATGATGTTAGATTGATTTGATTCTAAGTTACGTTAGTGTTTTTAGTTAGTTAAGCATGTTTAGAAACAAAATAACAAGAAAAGAATCCATTTTCCCCATGAACCTTCAATGGCCGAACCCTATGTGAAGTGTAGAAGTAATGAATTGATTTTGTGATCAAGTGAATTGGTTGAAAAATTGATGAAATGATGATTTATGGTGAGAAAATGGAATGGGAAAATTTTTAGTGATAATGCACCACAATGGTCGAAATTTTCAAGAAGAATTGTGAGGGTTGTTAGGCTGAATTTTAGATTATTGGAATTGTATTTAGTGAATTGAAATATTA
Source organism: Theobroma cacao (assembly GCF_053813885.1). NCBI lineage: Eukaryota > Viridiplantae > Streptophyta > Magnoliopsida > Malvales > Malvaceae > Theobroma > Theobroma cacao. The sequence goes on from NC_142645.1 coordinate 10,992,275, forward strand.
GAAATGAAATGGAGCAATTTGGAGCCAAATCGGACACAATTGTCATTTAATCGAGTAATAGGCCAAATTAAGTCAGCACCGCATTTAAGCGATAGTCGAATAAGTTGCATATCATATCATGCATATACACCGAGCCTGAATTGATTTTATAATGGTCAAGCATTGATGTGGTGAATTATGTATTGTACATTGTGGATAAGTGGTGAGTAAATTACATTGGTAAAAGTACAGAGATTGGGCTTGGAGACTGGGATTAGGAGTACATCGACTCCTAGAACTGTGAGTAAACTTATTATCGTCTTAATTATCTAGAGTAGTTTTATACAATTGTGTGATTTTATAGAAAATGGGTTTAAATGGTAAATTGCTATGTTTTAGGAGAAATTGTAATTTTATAAAATGATTTTATAAATTTTCTAGAAAATTAAATATTGGTTTTGAAAAACTGATTTTGAAAATAGAGTAATTGGAGACTGCTTGCTTGTGTTGTAAATTTATGGTTTTAAATTGAATTGCTTATGACAATAAATGAACATGAATGGCTAAACTGATTTTGAAAATAGAGTAATTGGAGATTGCCTGCTTGTGTTGTAAATTTATGGTTTTAAATTGAATTGCTTATGACAATAAATGAACATGAATGGCTAAACTGATTTTTGATGTTAGAATTATTTGTACTGTGTATTCAGCCTTGAGAGGCTTGGTTGAGATAAATTGTCATGTCATGCAAACAAAGATTTTATAAATCAAGTGGTAGATAAAATAATCCATAGTCACTACAGTGGTGGGGGTTTCTGTGGACTGCCTATGAGAGGGGCACGGTAACCCAATTATATATTACCTCCGGGGGGAGATGTTGGATGAAGTATCTCCTGAGGTAAAGATTTGAGTGCACTTCAAGTGGACCACTGCGTGAGAGTGAGACTCAGCCAACAGCCTTGGTGGACTCGATTGGGATAACCATCGATCTAGGTATCCCTGATAACTAAGTATGAGAATAATTTTTGGCACGAGCCAAGCTTTTTAGGAAATCATAAGCCTATTTGTCTATTTGGTTGAAATGAGTTGAAAGGTAATGAAATTACAGTATGATGACTTATTTTAATTCGTCTCCATTTACTTGCCTTTAGATAGTTTAGATGGTGTGTGTTTACTCACTGAGATTTTATAATCTCACCACCTTCATTTTCTCACATTTCAGGCTTGGGGAATTCCATAGTTAGCTTACTTTGACAAGGACCTTCATTTGGACTTGAATCGGTAAAAGCTGTAGGTTTTCAACTTCTGATGCATTTTGGTTAGATGTGGGCCCACGTGTCTCTGTAAAAGTAATTTTATGCTTTGGTTATTTGCTTTATAGTATATATGAATATAATTAACTTTTACGCTATAAGAATTATTTACCGATAGCTTTATAAAAAATTATTTTACAAGAAAATAGTTATTTTATTGAATATTTTTACTATATTCAAATGGTCAAATTTTCACTTCAAATGAACGTTTTAGATACTTAATTTGTTTTTAAATCACTAAATATATATTTTCTGCTTACCTACTACATTTTTAGCAAGTTTTGAGATTTTTGACAAAAAATAACGAAAATGCCCCTGTGAGCCAGAAAACAATATGATATGTTCTGATTTGGAAATGGCTCATAATCTTTCGAATTACGATATTTGATAACTATTGCTCACTAGGGAAGTGCGAAAGATGATACGAGAGCCTTGCGAGGTTTCGATCGGCATTCAGGGTGAAGAATGTCTGTCAAGGCTTCACAACGGTTGTCACGGGCTCAATGGGAGTTCCGGGTCATGACAGTTTCTTTCCTTTTTCTTTTAATGATTTTCCTTTACTGATTTCCCTGATCACTTTTGAGTTGTACCTCTTCCACAAAGGTACTTTCCAAGTAGAACTTAGCATCGGCCAAATGTGCCTTCATTGTAGTAAATGGTTTAGTGTTTACTATGAATGTCTTCACTCAACCATTTCTACAATATTTGAAGCATTAATGAAGTGTTGATGATACTACACCATTTTGCTATATCCACGGTCGCCCTAACAACATGTTGTATGTTGTGTTAGCATCAATCACATAAAACAATGGATTTGATTCCATATCATCAACGAAAAGTTGAAGTCTAACTTTTCCTATAGCTTTTTGCCCTTCAATAGTGAAACCTTGGATCATCAAACGACTCTTCGATAACTCATCCAAAGGCATTCCAAGCTCTTCATTGGTTTTAGTAGGAGTAAGTTGACAGCGGATCCATCATCTATTTAGATTCGACTGATCTTTTGTTCACAACTGTATCCCTGAACAAAAAGAGGTCAATTATGAGGGGTAAACCCCAACAATAAGTCTTCATCAGAAAAATGTAATTTCTGCACCATAAGAGGAATTAGAATCGAACTTAATTTTTTCTTCATTCCTAACATCTTCATCAATTTGGAAACATGATGTGGGAATTGGATTTTGATTTTGAATTGCATTGGCATGAAGTTATTCAAGGTGATTAGTTGTCTAGGCCTTTGCATCGTTAAATTTTCACACTTGCTCATACTTATTTTTCTTGGCATTACCTTTGGCATCATTTTCTTAGATGGTTGTTTCACCATTTTGAATCTTCTTAGTGCTTGTTTGTCCTTGGGAGGATTTTTCTTTCTTCTTCTCCGAATAACTATGATCCATCCTTCACTACCTTCATCCTCAATTGTAGAACCATAAGCTTTGCCCCCATTATCTTGAGGATTGAATGTCTCCTCTGTGGTTGGAGCCAACATTATATAGTTGAAGGATCCAAATTTTATCTTACTCCCCACATTAAGTGAAGAAAGCACACTAGTCGTTGATGCTACATTTTCTGTAGCCGTTTCTTCTTCAAACTCAATTTTTTCATCTTGGTAAAAACCCATGATTTTGTCTTTTAAGACAACATTTTTTTATAGGGTGACTAATTAAGTGATGGCACTTGCAGTAGTTGGGGTCATTTACTCGATCAACTTCTTCAAGTCACTTCATTCTGGCAACTGAATAAGCTTAACCTTTAGAAGTTCTTCCAACATTCCTACGATATCTGAGTCAGGGAAAGGATACTTCTTCTCTTGCCTTTCTTTCAAAGACACTTTCTTTTTATCTTGTAAGAGACTAAGCTTCGTTTCTTGGGTTTTCTTTGAGTTAATAGTCACCTTGATGAGTTTGGTATTCATCGTCATAGACTGATTTCCTTCACCTTTATCTACCAAAGCTTTGCCCCCTTCACGAACATCTTACTTGCCTTTCCTTGGTTTTTGCACTAGAGGTCCCTAATTTCCAACTGCCGACATGCTTAATTCCATTTCACGAGCACAAGTAGCTAATTCCTCAAAAGTTCTGGGCTTAATGCCTTGAAAAATATAGCATAATCCCCAATTCATCCCCTAGATGCACATATCAAGAGCTAAAGACTCAGACGATCACTCTTTGCAATTGAGATTGAGATTTCTCCACTTATGGATATAATCAATCACAAGCTCATCTTTCCATTGGCATGAACTTGTGAGTTCAATCATACTCACCACATGTCGAGTGCTGTAGAAGCAATTAAGGAACTCACATTCTAATTGCTCCCAATTGTCAATCATCCCAAGTTCTAAGTCCATGTACCAATCAAAGGCATTGCCCTTTAAAAAGCAAATGAACTACTTCACCATAAGATCGCCATAAGTGCCAGCGTTGTTGCAAGTTTCTATGAAGTGTGCTACATGTTGACAAGGATTTCCTTTACCATCAAACCGTTGGAACTTTAGTGGTTGGTAGTTTGGTGGCATCCTCATGCGATTAATCCTTTGAGAATATGGCTTGGCATAAGTGTATGAAGGCTTAGTGATATTCTCCACCTTCTGGTGGGGATTAAATTTTTTAATTTTATTAAAATAATTCTAGCAAACCTTTTCCAAGACTAAAAAAAGTTTGATTGTATTATATTCTATTTTGTAAAACAAGATTTCCTATATCCACATGTTATATAAATTTCTATATATTATACAAATCTAAACGAAGTGCTTATATATATTCTACTTTTATATATAATATAATATATTCTATTTATATATAATCAACAAATGAGAAGATTTCAGACATGACAACATTTAACAAATCAATAATCGGTAGGTTGAAGCCTAATGCAAAGCAGTCCCGTGTGTAGACACCCATTTAAAAAAAATCAAAAAAATAATAAAATAAATAATAATAAAATAAAATAATGAGAAAAAATAGGATTGGTTGGGCGTACGCCCAACCATCCCTTCCCCCAACCACCATGAGTGATAGGGGTTCTGGCTACCAACTCCTAGATGGCGTGAACTTGTGAGTTCAATCATACTCACCACATGTCGAGTGCTGCAGAAGCAATTAAGGAACTCACATTCTAGTTGCTCCTAATTGTCAATCATCCCAAGTTCTAGGTCCGTGTACCAATCAAAGCCATTGCCCTTTAAAGAGCAAATGAACTACTTCACCATAAGATTGCCATAAGTGCTAGCGTTGTTGCAAGTTTCTATGAAGTGTTCTACATGTTGACGAGGATTTCCTTTACCATCAAACTATTGGAACTTTAATGGTTGGTAGTTTGGTGGCATCCTCATGCGATCAATCCTTTGAGAGTATGGCTTGGCATAAGTGTATGAAGGCTGAGTGACATTTTCCACCTGTTCCTTGATAGCTTCCTTGATGAATTCCTTCAATTGGTTAGTGGTGACCACTTCGTTAGATTTTTGTTAGAGATTATTTTCCACTTCCGTAGTGAAATTCTCTTTATCATCTTGGCGTTGATTTTGGCCAAGATCTATTGGTGCCTTTCTAGTAACACTACTAATTTTTCCCATCATTGAGGCAATTTGTTCATCTTTTTCTATGATGCTTGTTGTCAGAGATTCTACAGTTTTCGCAAGAAGCACAACTTATTCTTCTAGAGATGTTGTTCCAGTTGTCATGACAACCATCATTCCAAAATCTACTTTTGATGAAGAACTTTGGCGAGGGAATGATAAAATAGAGCTATTGCTGGAATACCCATCATATTCCTTGAGTTGATTGATACTTGATCCTTTAGAGGAAACAAGTTGCATAGTAGAAACTTCTTCAGAACTTGGGGAAGAAGCATCATATAAAGGATTTTAGTTGAGGACTAGGAAAGTCTGCTCATAAAATTTAATAAAAGCTTCCATCTTTCTCCAAGTACCATATGGATGTGTTAGAACATCCGTACTTAATGATCAAGTAGGAAAAACTACAAGATTAGATCGAGGAGGCTTGGCAGAGGGCTTGTTGGCAAGATTCTTCTTATGAGCCAACTTGGAGATATTTGGAGATGTGTTTGAAGAAAAAAGATGAGAGGCAAATATTGTCCCACTGGGCGTGCCAGAAATTTGTACACACAAATTTCTAGTCAAAATTTCTTAACTTGAAAATTATGATGTGAGTTATAATCTCTGATAATTCCTCTGATTAATTTCTTCATTTCGTCTTCAAAAGTCACAAACTTGGACTTAGTCTTGATCATGAACTAAACTTGATATATTCGCTTCAAGGGCTGTTACGACTTGATCTTTGATCACGAACACTTGATATCTTCACTTCAAGGGTCTTAACAACTTAATCTTGATCACGAATAATTGATATTTTCGCTTCAAGGATCTTGATGACTTGATCTTGATCACGAACTTCGCTTGATATCTTGATTATGAACTTCGCTACCACTTGATCACGAACTTCACTACTGCTTGATCTTGATCACGAACTTCGCTCTCCCTTGATCTTCACTTCAGAAATCTTCTACTCTTCTTGATCTTTGAAATGCTCTAAATCTTCGAATGTGTCAAACCCTGCTTTGTAAAATAATTATAATATCATTCACATGCTCGATAGAATGTTTGTATATTTAGGAAGTTCGAGAAATCGTTAAAAGACGATATTGCCCCTAATGGTATCATTAAGTCGATTAAGCCTCGAACTAGTTCAAATAGGAATTTTAAGGTGAAATTAAGAGTTTCACAGTTCAGGGATGACTCAAAATGGTAATTAGGAGTTCGAGGATCAATTCGGAGTCAAATTGAAATTTTCACTATATAGGGGTAAAATTGTAATTATTCCATCTGCGGACAAAATTTGAGATTTTGAGAGAATTTAGATCACATTTGACAAATTGGGGAATGATATGAGTATAAGGGATAAAAAATATGTCTATGGGCAATTTTTCAGTTTTTGGGGTAAAAATGTAATTTTTGATTTTTACGGAGGCAAAAGTGTAAATATCAAAAATTACTTCACCAAGACTTTGGATAAGTTTGAGAATTTTATCTAAGTTATGGATATTTTAAGGAATAATGTGTGGTGGAGATTTAAAGCTTAAAAGATAAGAATTTAAAAAATGGACCAATAATGTAGTGACATGTGGCAAGTTTAGATTATTATATTATTTAACTATAAAAATCAGCCCACACCACCATTTTCTCTTCATTATGGCCGGCCATAGCAAGAAAACAAAGGGGAAAAGAAAAACAAAAACCTAGGGGGAGAAATTCAAGGAAAAATTGGTGAAAATTCAAGGAAACAAGTGACCAAAGGTAAAATTTCTTGATTTTGACTTGTGTTTTACCTTTCCCATGCATTTTCCATCATTTTCCATGGTTGAATCATGTGATTTGAGGATGAATTCAATTCTGGAAAAATGGGTTAGGAGAGAGAAACTTGTTAGATTAATTTGATTTTAAGTTATGTTAGTGTTTTAAGTTAGTTTAGCATATTTAGGAACAAAACAACAAGAAAAGAATTTATTTTCCTCCATTACCATTATTGGCTGAATTTTTTAGGGGAATATTGGCTGATGATCTTGATGTTTATTTGAGGAATTATGATGAATAATGATGAATTATGAGTCTAGAAAAATAATGGAAATTTTTGGAGCAAAAATATGAATTTTTACCCATTAGGGGTATTTTCGTAATTTGCTATCATAACTGATAATTTGCACCACACCGAGGGACATTAAGTCAATTTGGGTGCAATTGAGGTATAGAAACTGAAAAAAATTAATTTGAGATTAAATTGGACGCGTTAGTAATTTAATTGGGTAATAGGCCGAATTAGGTCAGCACCGCATTTAAGCGGTAGTCGGATAAGTTGCATGTCATATCATGCATATATACCGAGCCTGAATTGATTTTATAATGGTCAAGCATTGATGTGGTGAATTATGTATTGTACATTGTGGATAGGTGGTGAGCAAATTACACTGGTAAAAGTATCAAAATTGTGCTTGAAGACTGGGATTAGGAGTACATCGACTCCTAGAACTGTGAGTGGACAATTTATCGTCTTAAATATCTAGAGTAATTATACTTGTTTGATGCTTTTATTGAATGGTGAATTTAAATTATAAAATATTATGTTTTCCAATTAAAATGTTTTTTAATAAAAATGAGATTTATACTGGTTTTGAAATCAAATATTGTTTTGGGAAAATTGAGTATATGGAGACTGTGTTGAAATTTATGATTTTATATGTTATTGAAATTGGGGCTTATGACACTATGGTAGCATGATGGCTAAATTTTTAGGGTTGGCATGAAATATATGAACAATTTTGGATTGGTCTCGGTAGACTGGATTACATTTTATTCGTCATATTATGCTACTGGAATTTTTATGGGTCTGGTGGTATATTAAACGGTCACTGCAGTGGTGAGGGTTTCCGTGGACTGCCTATGAGAGGGGCACGGTAACTCAATTATAGACTTACCTCCGGGGGGGAGATGTTGGGTGAAGTATCTCCTGAGGTATGATTTGAGTGCACCTCACGTTCGGGCCACCACGTGAGAGTGAGACTCAACCAATGCCAAGGAACGGCTGTGTGTCAGATGTGAAAACATGTTTATGGGTATGGGTCATTGAACAGCCTTGGCGGTCTCAGTGGGATACCTTGACGAAGGTACTCGCGAGAATGATATTGGCAGGGGCCAAGTTTAAAAAAATTCATAAGTCGGGGAAATTTTGATGAAAAGAAATTATTTGGTATAGATTGAAACGAATTTTGTGTTATGAACATTATTGAGATATAACGTTTTTATATTGTCTCCATCTACTCGGCTTTAGATGCTTTTGATGGTAATTGTTTACTCACTGGGATTATTTAATCTCACCCCTCTTCCTATCCATTTTTCAGGCTCAGGACAGTTTGTTGATAGTTGATTAAGACGAAAATTAATCTCGGAGTTGCATCATAGGAAGTAAGGGTTCGTAGCTCTACACCTTCTTGGTTAGTTGGGGGCCCACGTGTCACTGTAAACGAAATTTCATACTTTAATTATCTTTATTACTATATGAATAAATTTATTTTACTCTTACGCTACAAAAGTTATTTTAGGAAGACTTTGAAAATATTGTGTTTTAAGAAAATAGAATATTTTATTTAATATTTTTATTATATTCAAATAGCTATAATTTTACTTTAAACGAATGTTTTAGACTTCAAAATTTAATTTAAATCATGAAATATGTGTTTCCACTTACATATTACATTTTTTCGGATTTCGAAATTTCAAAAAAAAAATGACGAAAATGCCCCAGTGAGCTAGAAAATAATATTTTTATTGTTTTGAGTTGAAAACAACTTATGATTTCTTAAAATGTGAGATTTAATAACTGTCGCTCACCGGAGAGATGCGGAAGTTGATGCTAAGCCTTGCGGGGTTTCGATCGGCATTCGGGGTAATGAGTGCTTATCGGGACGTCGCGGCAGTTGTCACGGGCCCGATGGGAGTTCCGGGTCGTGACAGAATGCCTCTCAATCTTCAAATGGCTCCGAACGAATGAAAATGGCTTGGAAGAGCTCCCTATTTATAATGCTAGGTGGGAAACTTTGATAAGAATGTAGTCTCTTTGAATTATCTCTAAATTATTTTAACTTATTTAGAGATAAATTATGATGTCTCATTGAAAGTCTTTTGATTGGTCGAACTTTGAGTCTTTGAATTTTCATTGACCGAAGTTAGATATTATCTCTAAATTATCTTAATTTATTTAGTGATAAATTAAATAATTAAATTTGTTTTTTATCTCTAAATTAGCATAACTATTAGAGATAAATTAAATGATCAATAATTAAATTTTGATCGGTCAAAAATATGAATAATATTTCTAAATTATCTTGATTTTTTTAGAGACAAATTATATGACCAATAACTAAATTTTGATTGGTCAAAAATATGAATATTATCTCTAAATTATCTTATTTTACTTAGAGACAAATTAAATGACCAATAATTAAATTTTAATTGGTTCAATTTAAATATTATCTTCAAATTATCTTGATGGATAAATATATAATATATAGGTGAGTTGGTTGCTATAGCGAGAATACTACTTTTTTAATAAGCCATAAACTCTTTCATTGACAAAACAGAATTAAATAAATTTGTAACCTTTCGTATAGAAGCAGAGGTGACCCATATATAACCACATGTACTACTCAACCTAAAGCATCCCTTTACAGAGTGAAAACCACCCTATACAAAAATTGCCTAAAACCTCCCTTTCAAACTGAGAAGACTACTTGGGGAAAATATGATGTCGGACAACTTCCATCCTCAACGGTCCAAAAGGAGAAGATGTTGAACATCTAATGAAATATCATAAATCTACCACAAAATAAGGGTTTGACAAATTGATTGGTTTTGATGGTATGGGTTGTGAGAACTTGAGATGGAGTTTATTTTTGGCATGATAAATGGATGATGAATGAGACCTTTAATGGGGCTTTTCTAAGGTTGTTCATGCCAACTACGGATAATGAAATTATTGTAGTAGATGCTTCGAACCAAGGGACATCCTTTGGTTGCCATTGTAAAATTAATTATTTCGACTTAATTATTTATTTTTAAAATTAAAAATTAGTTCAATAATTACTATATATAGTGTTTATAATTTCAATGTATTCTTAATAAATACCTCTTTTTTGTATATAATATATACTATCACATTACATTTTAATTAGTGTTCATCATTCTACCAAAAAAAAAAGTGTTCGTCATATTATTAACATTACAATTTTAATTACTTTCTGAACATGATACAGTTGGTACTTCTGTTTTATTAAACAAGTGTACAATATAAAAAAAAAAGCTTCTTTTTTTCAAAAGAAAAAAACAGATGAATAGAGATTGGTTAAGCACAATTATCATTCATCAAATTAGAAGAACCCTTTGTCCCAAACAATGTTTTGCGTTGTTTCCCTCCAAATAAAATAACTATTAATATGGATTTGACTTTCACGTATATTTTGCTGAATAACTGGATTGACATGAGTCTGAACACTTGGCATAACTTTATTAAAATATTTTACATTATTGTATATAATCTAACGTGGCCTTATGTAAAACATACATTGCTTAATAGCTTATAATACTTAACATGAAAATCTAACGGTAATTTTTTCTGCCTTATGACTATTTGTATTAGTAAATTTGACACTTAAATTTAAATTGTTAATAAAATTTTATATTATAATTTAATTTAATTTCAAAATTGATTAATTTTTACTTTAAATCGAATCTTTAATCCAATCTATATATTCTTATATGATTACTTTTAATCACTCCTGAAATAAAATCTTAAATCCAACATTGTGGATAAAGCTCATATTACAACCCTTCAATGAATGAAAACAGAGGATTATAGTATTGAAAACGACCTTCAATTTATAGCATAGGCTTTCTAAATAGAGAAGGTTCAAATTATTTTAGAAATATGGATTCCATAATTATTGACGGGAGGACTTTAAGTTTTGTTCAAACACCGACAAAAGCAGGCTTTTTCAAATTCTAAGGCACGTGCGACTTAGATGACTTATAATTCCTGAATTCTTTTGAATAATATATAATGTATCTATGTACGTGCCGTATGAGAACTGGAAACTGGTCTATACATGCTGAAATTGATGTTCTCTGTATATACAGAAATGGAAAATTCATATACAATGGAAAGCGATTTATAGCATCAAATCAATCCAAAAATCTAAGAATATTTTTCGTTTGAAGAAATTTCACACTTTTTCTTAAGACTTGGCAATTGCAAAGTTGACCATTTATATTAGTAAAATGGTAGAACTTAAGTTGTTTATATCCTTTTCATTCTAGATAATAATGGAAAATAAACCAAATTCCTCCATAATTTTTACCATAGGATGTTAGAGAGTAAACCAGTTCTTGGTTTTTTATTTAATTGTTAGAAGTGTTATGTGGAATGGAAAAGCAAACTTTTTGTGTGATGAAGATGTGATAAGAGATGAGACTTTGCTAGGTCTGGTCTATATAATAAGTTCATTTATTTTATTTTTTGAGAAGATGGGATTCTAATAATGTTTATTGAGTATGAGATCATGCACTATTTATCAAACCAAATGTCTGGATGTTATTTATGTGCAACTTTCAATGGAACATTGAAAAAATGCATCTTATTTTCATTTTTATTTCTCTTGAATCATATATAAAACATACCAAGGAATGATTTTTATTAAGCAAAGCTAAATTAAATCCATGAATTGAAGAAACTCCTAGCTAGTTTCAGAGATGAACATAAGCCCTTTACAGTTAATAACCACACTCATCCTTCACTTGGGAGCAAAAAGCCACTGGTCAGTCCCAAAAACGCAAGGGAACCCAGAAATTAAGTCACAGGAAAAACATTCCCAGAAAGCCAGGGCAGGGAACGTGAGCTTCCAGCCATAAACAGGCAACCAAGCGCATGCCACACGCATCAAACCAAGGAACGCCATCCATTCCCTTCCATCAGACGACCCCACACAGCCTCTCCCTTGACTCCCTTCAGTTCAGCCCCCTCCCCCCAATCTTATCAGCCTCCAGAATTCATTGACATCAACTCCTCCCTTCACTCTTTAAAACTTACCAAGGAATCCTAGCAATTTTATAATTGGTAGCTAGTTAACAAGTAAGACAACGCAGTGAAATTGATGCAACTAAATTATACAAGCGAAGATAACTCTGTCCAATCCATTGATCTCAAACTCGCATCAACATTCAACATAAAAATTATAAATTGAAAGCTTCAAATTCTAACTATTGAAATATCCCTTTACATATGCATACATAATTTTTTGTTGATATACTGGGACTTGAGCTGTATAATGAAAGTTATCCCTCTCCTATCTTCTAATTCTCACCCTCCTAATTTTAACATTGAAACTGAAAATACTCTAAAACAAAATCTCAAATTTTAACCCTTAATGTGTATGCTTGAAACCGAAAAGAGGGATCACTAATCAAAAAGGCCCATCTCACACTTTACTTAAAAAAAAAAAAAACACTAAACGGTTTTATAGTATGAACAAAACAACCTGATCAAGAAAAGTCTCTTATTGATTTTGTAAAGATCATTACTTTACAAGATAATAAAATAATTCAATGTAAGAAGAAGACAAAAAAGAAGATTAGCTTTGAATTGAATTAGTCATACTTATTGGCTAAAATTTGTTTCAGTAATTTGCAAAATTGACCTCGACTTGACAGGTATTGATCCTCCTTGACTTACTAAATAAAGAAGTTGGGGCAACCTATTAATTATATATATATATAGTTTATTCACATTTGTAAAATAATGTTTAATTTTCAGAGAAAAGGTGAGAGATGTTTATGTTTTGTTTCTTTTTGGATATATTTATATCCTTTCATCGGATCCCTTTGGACATCCCTCCTAATCGTAGTTAATTTATTCTAAATACAAATTGACCAATATATTTATATGCACTCAAATACTACCATTCAATTCTTTCTTCCACCCTCTCACTAAAAAAACAAAGGAAAGAAAAAACACAATAACAACTGTCACCTAAAGATCTGCTTTTAAATACCATTAATTTTACATCATTCCATAATTGTTGGAAGGTTCAATCATTTTTATTATACACCCAATTCTTAGTATGGATTTTTAATAAGGTTAGGTGATAATTGGCCAATGGCCATTCATTTTGCTATTAATTTCGAGATTGATATGTTCTATAAAACGTGCATGCCCAATTGGACCAAGTATGCAAAAACACAAATTGTGACAGATAGGTGATGGAAATATATTTAATGACTTCCCTCGATCCCTTGATGTAATGTTTATAGGGCGTAAGGTTAATTGTTAGCAAGTTTGGGGGTCAAGGAGAATTCTGTAGACATGTTGATAACAAGGTCAAAGTTTAAGCACTACTTCGCTTTAGTTGGTACTTAATAACGCGTTAATTTTGAGACCTTTCCTTCAGAAACGTTTGGTCTTGCAGAGATTTTTTTTTTTTTTGGAAAGATAAAAAGAAATTTATTGAAGGGATGATTTTTTTTAGCTGGTGTTCTTAAAAATAGGTTTTTTTTTAAATTTTAACGGTGTATAGTCAAGAAAAATGATTTTTGGACAAAATTATCATTAATAAAACCTCCTCATATTCAAAGTGTCGTACTCTCTGTTATTAATTTTCCTCTTCCTACTAATATTAAACGTCATTTTTTTTTATGATTATTGAAAATATAACAAAAAAAATAACCAAAAAGTTAATTATCCAAGGATTTTGGATAATATATTTTGGTCCAAATCCAGTTTATCTCAGTTGGACATTGAATAATTTTTCACACTAATACCTTTTTATCCAAATCTATTTTATCCCAATTTGACATTGAATAATTTTTAAATACATCTTCATTTTCATATCAAATTCCTCTTTAATTTTAAACTTGATCTTTATCGTGAAGATGTTTAACTACAAGAATTTATATCTTCATGAAATACAAAATAGAGAACAAATTACACATTATATTTAAAAAATGTTGTTATTACATGCCATGTTCAAAAAAAATTATTACAATTGAAAAAAAGTTGTTACACATTTTAATTATGTTGGAGTAAAATATAAATGAGCAAGTTATATACCATGTTTAATAAATGTTGTTGTTACACATCATGTGTAAAAAAATGTTACACACTAAAACTTCAACAACAAATGTTACACATCAAGGTCAAAGTTTTAGCATCAAATGTTACACACCAAGGTCAAAGGTTCAGCACCAGATATTACATGGTAAGGCCAAAGCTTCAGCACTAAACGTTACAGACCAAGGCCAAAGCTTTAGGCATGAATCACTTTGTTACATGCTAAGACATGTTATAGCAAATTTGAATCATTGAAAAACTTAACATCAATAAACCTAAAAAGCTGTTGTTACTCACCATGCCATATTTTTTGGTCTGTAAGTCGATGATGAGATAGCAAGAGATAGACAGAGAGAAGGAAACATGTCTGCAGGCTCCTCACCACTGGTTCCTGGAATGGGTTGTTTGCTGATTTATTTATTCAAGGCTGTGTCTCCTGGTTCAGTGTAAATCTGGTTTTGAGAGGACTTTTACTGCTATGCCGTTTATTGGATTTGGCAATGACATGATATGTTTTGGAGATGGTCCGTGCGTCTTTTTTCATCCAGGTGGTCGCAGGGGTTCTTTCTGCATCATCAGTGTTGAGGTGGTGGCAAGATTTTTGGTTTGGCTGATGTATAGTTAGGTGGTTGATTTTTTGGGTACAGATTGGCTGTGTATTGTTGATTGTGAAGTGGGTCTGGTATGCTCCATCTTGTGTTTCAGGTGTATGTTTCTATGTAGTTTTGTTCTAGGGAATTCTCTACTCCCTGTTGATTAATGAAGAGCATTAATTCACCTTTCAAAAATAAAAAAAAAATGAAAATTTGTTAATTCATTACATGTCACGTTTTAATTTATCAAATCTATGATGATGTGATCATATCACAATGATCTACCCAATAATTTTCCAAATATGATAAAAACAAATGAGTAACACTATAGTGGCACTTGGAAGTTGTACTCTGTTCTAGATTACATGTCAAATGTTCAACTTCTTGGTAACATGCCTGTACAAGTGTGTGTTGAACGAAACAAAGAGGCTCTCTAGATGTCAGATGTCAATGCTTGATAATAATTAGGTCATTTTCATTGCATCGTTAGGTGCATTTTGTCGTCCAAAAAAAAATTTTTTTAAAACAAAGAAGACCATTGACCACTAAATCTCTTAACCAAATTAATTAATGTGCTTTGTTAAGTCCTTTTTTATAATTCTAAGAATAATAAAGTTCAAAGGTAGACAATTACTGTAGGAGGAAATACAGTGAATGGCTAGTCAAAACAACTAGCTTTATACTTCATTTACCATGTGAAATTTTCCTTGATAGCAATGGGAAGAGGATTATGCTTATGTACGCTCAAGAAAATATTTTTAACTCTTGTGGTCAAATATTGTGCATTCAACTTCTAGAAATCCTTTTACTTTGATTTTGCAAAGCACTTATGGAATAAAATATATATATATATATATATATATATATTTAGCAAGGAATTAGATTCTTTCAAAGGACAGATTTATCAAAAGAAGAATTCTATTGAAGACAAGAAAAGAAAAAGTAATTGTATAAAATAAGACATGTAGGACCATTTGATCCTTGGACTTTTAATTTCCATAATACGTAACAAATCTCATTATTCTATGTTTTAGCATGAACCATTGATCTAACGTTTTTTGTTATATACTCTCTTGTCATGGTTTCCAATTTCCTGTCAAGGGTCTTATTCAAAAAAAAAAAACCCAAGAAAAAGAGGATTTGAACTTACAAGTTTATCATTCTTTTTTTGAAAAGTATTTTTTTATTCATCCATTACCAGATGTGCCACAACAAGTCTTTAGTTAAGTTTTTTTATTCATCCATTAATTTTGATAGCTTTAGTTATCATTGAAACGCTATATATTTAGAATTATGATTTAAGCTAAATTAAAGAAGCCTGAGAAAGTTTCGTCATGTCCTCTCTGTGGTCGTCTCAAATTCAATTTTCATAATTTGTCAAGAGAGAAACTTAATGACGTTAGAATCGACAGGGTACTGCACGATGAGATAGATTTTGTTAAGAAAATGTTTTCTAGGTTGGTTGATGTTATTAATTTAAATCTTGTTAAGTTGTTCGATGAGATAAATTTTTATCATCTATGCTGTTTCAAAATGAGTCCATTCTCATTATTTAATTATCAAAAATAATTCTCTTAAATTACTTAATTAATTATTAAAAATAATTCTCTTAATGCAATCAATTGGGTTCTGAGTTCTAACTCAACTCCATGAAATTTGAGAAATTTTTTACATATAAATGAAGCACTAACGCTGCAGCTAGGTCAATGACAAATCCAACATAGGATCTCGTGAAATTTGATGAAAGTTTGTTCACTGTAGGATTTACTTTGAACAACTTCTGTGGTAAACTAAGCAAATGCATGAACAGTGATTGCATTGACCATGAGAAGTCCATGCTTTTGGCCAGCATGGCATGGGCTAGTTGGGGCTTCCTCATTCACAATGAGCCACTCAGTCCCTATCGAAATTTCAAAATGATAAGCCAAGCCTACCAAGGGGCAACCTGGTAAAAGTCCCCTGCTAACCGTGTTGTTGCATTTAATTTTTTGTTTATGTGAAATTGTTTGTATATATATGGACATTTAGACAGACATTGATGACTCTTTCTTATCTCATTGGATGCTCGTTATCAAAGAGTCAAGACCATTGACTTGACTTTTTCTAACTGAAGAGTATTTAAGAAGGTTCTCCGAAGCTCAAACTACAAACAATTAAGCTCTTCGTTTCATATACTGCACCTGGAATTTTTCAAGGACACAAAGGAAAGATGAACGTCCAAGATGGTACTGCCATGATGGACGAAGATGTTCCGCTGCCAGGGTTTCGTTTCCATCCCACAGATGAAGAGCTTCTTAGTTTTTATCTTCAACGAAAGGTTGACAAGAAACCCATCAAAATCGAACTCATCAAACAGATGGATATCTATAAATGTGATCCTTGGGACCTTCCAAGTATGATTTACTATCTACTTTAATTTCTTTTTTATGCATGTTCATCAATATTTTCTCTACCTATCTTTCAATAAGTGAAAGAGATTCAGGTTTATTTGGTTAAAAGATCCAAAATTTTTAAATAAAAGAAGTTTCAAGCTGCCTTATAGCATCAAGTTAAGTCAGTTTTTTTTTTTTCATATAATTATTTCTTAATTTTTATGTTATACGATGGGTCTGTCCAAATTTATGGTGTGTTCTTTAAGAAGGAAGCCTTCTAACACAAAATCATCAAGCCTCTTCTGAAAAATGAAATAGATAGCTTGATAATTCTTTGTTCTCATAAGTTTTGCACTTTGTGTTTACCTTGACTTGAAATCATATAATTATTTTTGCAGAAGTTTTGCTCAGATGTGTAATTCGTCTAGTATTAGTTGAAGATTTCGTATTAATTTTTGCATCCAAAGGGGGGTTTGTTATCCATATATTTGCTAGTGCAATATACATATTGTTCTTTGATGCAAAAGAAAAATTAGGTCTTAGCCCCTGTGGCCATATCTGATCTCCTTCATAATTTTATTCACTCTAATATTGTATATCATAACTAATCAATCATGCAGAGCCTAGCAGTGAGGGAGAGAGCGACTCATATTTCTTCTGCAAAAGGGGAAGAAAGTATAGAAACAGCATTAGACCAAATAGAGTGACAGGATCTGGGTTTTGGAAGGCAACCGGCATTGACAAGCCTGTTTATTCACATGGAGGTGAAGGCCATGTGTGCATAGGGCTAAAGAAAACGTTAGTATACTACCGCGGGAGTGCAGGAAAAGGAACCAAAACGGACTGGATGATGCATGAGTTTCGCCTTCCCAGCAATGATAATAACACAAGCCTTTCCGATCCCCAATATGCCCAAGAAGCTGTAAGCAATATATTATAAAAGTAGCAATATATATTGATTTCATTTCTATTCCCCATGGCAGTGTTTGATTAATCCTAATAAATCTTTAATTTTGGGGATTAATTCCAGGAAGTATGGACCATATGTCGAATTTTCAAGCGGAACGCATCACATAGAAAGTTATACACACCAGATTGGAGAGAAGTTGCTGCTAAACGTCATTCGACTAACAGAACAAGCTCTCAAACATTTACTGTGGAATCCAATAATGTTGAGAATTACATAAGTTTCGGTGATCCAATCCTTCAACACCAAGCTGTTAATCAAATCAATGGTAGAAGCCAATGGCATGCAGCAGCAGCAGCAGCAGCAGCAGACCAATTGAGCACCACGGCTCAACCTCTATTAATTGCACCATCTTCAAGCTTTTCGAATCCTGAAACGGACTTAGTTACTTACGCTAATTGGGATGAACTCAGATCAGTTGTAGAGTTTGCTCTTGATCCCTCTCTTCTGTAAATGCCTTTCTAATTAATTATATGTTGTTGTAGTTGAAACTCACATATATTAAAGATAAGCACTATGAACAAATAAATGAAATGTTCAAGCTGCAATTATCCGTTAATGGTGTTTATCGTTAATAATATACATATGATTGTATTGTTAATATATTTGTAGAATTCTCCCTTAATTACATGAACTTTTTGGAGCAAAAGGCTGAATTATTAATTAGTCTTTGATTCTTTGGAATGGATCAAAGGGAGACCTAGTATTCCCCTCAACCCTCTCTATTTTTTTTGCCATCCAACCCTCTCTATTTAGCTAAATACTGTGATTGCACCTTATTAAAGGTTGCTAATTAATACTTGTGAATCATGAGTTCGCGTAAAAATAAAGACTAGCACCTGACTATACCTTTAAGGTTAATAACCAAGTTTCAAATATTGAAACTTTAAACTCAAGTTTAAAAGAAGAATTTAGTAATATTATTCGATGATCCTAAAAACTAAGCCTAAGGGTCCTATTTATAACATTATAGGCCTAAATCTTAGTAAAACTCTACTTCCGATTATCTAGTACAACTAGAGTAGTTAACAAGAGATTTAATTCCTAACTAAAACATCTCTATCTTAAAATCTTGGTACAAGTAAATTAAATAAAAGAGAAATTCTATTATATCTATAATTCCTATATATTCTCCTAACTAACAAGGAAAATATTAAAATTATAAACATGCCTATTTATGACTTTTGGGCTTTTCGTTTTGGCTTTTGACACTCAACTTGTTCCAAGAAATTATCTGCTAGACGTCTACGTCAATTTTCCAACAAAATTTGATCACTTCTTCAATTAATTTTAAATTTTCTTTGAATTTTTGCACATAATTTCCACTTTTCTCTATTTATTGTTCCATTTGTCAATAATCCAAATTTTCTATTTTCATTGGTTTTTTTTTCAACTTCATTTAAACATTTTAAAAAGGAGATAATCAATCTAATGTATGTATTTAAATTTCTTCAAATTATTATTAAAAGTCTGTATAAAATCTTGACAAAATCATACATGTACATCTACTTCTAGAAAATTAATGTTACTAAAGATAATTTAGCATCTAATTTAAGTTTTACTAGTGTACCAATACAAATTTAGTAATAAAAGTTTAGTATAATTTTTAATAATAATTTATTAAATTTTGTGTCTATTAACTTTTTAATACACATTTAGTCACCGTTCATACGTGTGAGATTTATAATTTATAACTAAATCATATGTGTTTAAATAATAATAAAAAATATATATTGAAAAGTAATAAAAGGAATTCAACTCTTAGCTTTCAATATTAAAACCTTCAACTTAACAAACCACACTTCAATGTGACATTATCTATTAAATTAGCTAATGGCTTTATACGAATATGAATAAAGTGATAATCCAAATGATAAGTTAAATCATATAACATAAATAACCATTCAACGAACTTAGTTCCAGAAGTTTTCACATGAATTTTCGAAGGCTCGAGAGCTTAATTAATTAGTCCCATATAAAACTCGAGCCCATCTCAAATGTTAATGAAGGGTGTTGGCATGAGTCTGGCAAATTAAGTGTTCCAATTACTTGCCTACACTTTTCTTTTTTTGAAAGGCTTGTCTACACATTATTAATGTACTTTGATGAAAGAATATTTCATCATTTAATGATTCTACATTTGATGTGTAATTAAAACTAATTGACTTGTTAAAAATAGGATGACTTTTCAAATTGAATGGGATGGAGTAACAGTTGATAATGTGAAGTTATAATAGGAATAGATAATTAGCATGCTTTGAGATAAGCGAATTCAAATAGACCTTGACATTATTTAATTTACACATTATATTATAGTTTAAAGTTAATAAAATCTAATTCATGTATAGATTTGAAAGAGTGGGTTGAGCTCCATTTCAGTAGTTTTTGGGTTTATTACTTTCCGATACACTTTGAGTCTCTATTGACAAATATGATTTCTCCAATTTATGAACTCTATACACGAGGATAGTAATTAAAGGTCTATTACAAAATAGGCATAATGCTTATAAAATTTTTAAATTATTTAAGAAAATTTAAATAAGTCTTTAATTTTTTATTACATTGAATCAAGTTTTTATACTTTTTATTTTTAATCAAAAAGACTCTTGTGATTAATAGTTGGCTAATTGTCATGAGTCAAAATGTCACTTGTTATTTTATGCATACTATTTAACATGGAGAATGAGAAATGCTTTATGATCATATCAATATATCACATTATCATTCATTATAATATGTCAACATATTACATCATCATTCATTATGATATGTCAACATATCACGTCAACACCACATGGCATAAGATGACAAGTTAAGTTCATGACAATTAATCAACTATTAGTTATAAAGATTTATTTGGCTTAAAACAAAAATATAAGAGATTAGTTGAATATAATAAAAAATAATAAACTTATTTAAATTTTTTAAAATAATTCAAGAGCTTTAAGTATTATGCTTCCAAAATACAAGACAAAAAAATAGTAAAAACTTCTTATTAATCTTTCCTTTTAGTCCAGATTGCAGTTTGAATGCTCTTTTTTTGTCCTTATTGGAGCATTTTTGCAATTGAATGACTTAAAAAAATATTAAAAGAAATTAAGTAAACTCCTCCCAATTCTTAATTTCTTGCTTAAGCTTTGACATTTTTCCTACCAACTTTGATTTTCATGCTTCTATGTATATGACTGTCAAAACTGTTTAAAATTTCAATCCTTTGACAAAAATACACCTTGGAAATCAGCTGGATCTTTGTATTTGGTTTAATGACTTTGAGCTCTCCGACTATCGCGTGTACCTTTCAGACTTTCAGTGCATCATCACTTTATGGACTAAAAAGTCTTTGTGTATATGAATGGTCCAAATACGTCGCACCACCCAAAAATATATAAAAAGAAATTTGATAAACACAAAATAAATATAATCTTAGGGGAAATATTTGTGTAATATCGATGTTGTTTAATTAATAAATAAATATGCACGTGATTGACAACAGGTTTTAGAGTATGATGCTAAGCCAAGGACTGGGTGTGAAGGTACTTGAGAGATTATGACTTGGAAAACCTTTAATTCCAATTTTAGGATAAGAAATGTGAGGTTTATATGTAGGATGGGAGAGGTTTGCCTCTCATTCTTTTACTTAAGACTCAATAGAGATTAGAGAATCTTCATATGTAATAAAAAATAAACTATATTATGTACCAGGGGCGGAGCGTTGTGTGTCAATGGGAGGGGTCAAAAATTTTGAAATTTTTATTTAATTATATATTTTTCAATGATTTCCCAAAATTTTTGAAATTTTTTATTTTGTTCCCCTTAAAATAGTTTTTTTATTTTATAATTAATACAAATAAATAATAATAAAATGACTTTACAAATTCTACTTAGTTTTACCTTAATTTAAGTTTTATCCTTTTATTTTAATAATTACAAATCATTTAATATTGACGATATCTGAAAGTTAATAGAGAGTTTTTATTTTTAGGATTTTAAGGAGCAAGAAAAACTTCTTTTGAGCTTATAATTGAGGCATTACGACCTTTATACCTCATCACTAAGGTTTTGAAAATATTAAGATACTTTTTGAATTGTGCCAGAGGTTAGCAAAAAAAAGAAAGTCAAGAAATTATCACTCCTTATCTTTACTTTTTCGATTTATACAGCAACTATTAAGAGAGCCTTTTCAACAATAAAAATTGTGAAAATAAGACTCCGAAATAAAATGAATGAAGAGTTTTTTGAAGATAATTTAATTATTTATGTTGAAAAAAATATTGTTGACCTTTTCAGTATAAAGTTAATAATTAATGAATTTAAATCTAAAAAACATCATCAAGCACAACTTTCCTAAAAAACTATGGTAAGTATTTCTTTTCTTGTTTCTTTTGATATATATGTTATATAAAATTATTATATATTATGAATTTTTTTTATTGTAGGTTAAATTCAGCATATTAGTTTTAAAAAAATTTTCCCCTTATTCCTATTTGTCTTTGGCCCCTCCAACAAAAGTTCGCTAGCTCTGCCCTAATATGTACCTTACATGAAATATCATAAAAAGTCTTTGAAGTGGCAAAAAAAATTCATAATAATGATTTTATAACAAGAATTTTGAATTTTTTTATTGGAAGTATTGTGAATTTTTTATTTTATATTAAACTTTGGTTTTATAATTCATGAAAGCAATTATTCATTTTAATGACTTGAGAACAAAAAATTTAAACTCAATTCTTTAAGCATAAATTACATGTACTTATCATGGAGTCAAATACTTAAATACAAAACTATATATCTTTAACAACTCAAGCTTCACTTAATTGTTATCACCTTCTTTAAGAGAGTTGAGATCTAACATGGGACACTTTCCTTTTATATATCTTTTATGTACAAAAAAAAACCATTATATATATATATATATATATATATATATAATATGATCCATCCTATTAAACAATTATAACTAGTTCAAGCCCAACATGCATATAGTTACGACATTAAAGGTTTGTTTGGTGATCGAAAAAAAAAACTTGTTGAGGAAAAAAAATTTCTGTGTAAAATATTTTATAGGAAAAATTAATATTTTATATTATTTAAATAAACTATTGAAAACATTTTTTATTGTTTGGATCCATCATCACTGGTAGAGTTAATTGAGTGTTAAAATAATAAATAGGAATTGATTACAAAACAATAGTACCATTTGATTCTCACTAATTTTGGATCAAAATTAAGAAAATGGGTAAAATAAATAATAACATTTTTCAAAGCATTTAAGCACATATCTATAATGAAAGTAAACTCTAACTTTTAGAAAAAATTTCCATCTCATCATTTTTTTTACCATAACTTTATAAAAATATCAATATTTATCAATTATGTAAAACATCCAAAATTTATATTTATAAATATGTATCCATTAAGTGACAAGCATTGAAATATTTTTTATTATAATTATTAGTAGGATTTATTCATTTTATAAATAAAATTTTAATTGCATTGAATGATTTCATTAAAAAATATTTTTAAAATATTTTAATAGTATTGAATAATTTAAATATTAATATTTAAAGTTAAATATTAATATTCATCATACCTATACTATTAGTTTTAGTATAAGAGTGTTTTTCAGTTCTCCGGAAAATGTCTTACGTCTCTTAAAGACGTAAGACATTTTATGTGGTCAATATGTATTTTTTCTATTAACTGATAAAATATTTTACAATTGGAATAAATTTTCTGTCTACTAAACAAATATAAATCCTGAAAACATTTTTTAAAAAATATTGTACATCAAAATAAAGGAACCCTAAGTATGAGCAATATGCCAAGATCATCATCCATATATATATATATTATTTTCCTCTCTTTCTTTTTAAAATTATTAATTGACGAGTTTCCTGCCTACCTCTTACCGTACACCTGAATTAATTTTGGTAATGGTTAACTAACCCACGGGCGACCAATTAAGTTTAGAGGCCAACTAATTATTTTTTCTATTAGAAGGTTAGAATATACTTTCCACAATCTTGGCTCAGCTTGATGGTTACTTGACGGTTAAATTAGTTTACGCATTTTCTTGCTAACCTAAGCATGCGGTCTATAAAACTTGAACGAAAGAAATTTTGTGAATGTCACGTCAAAGTTACAAATTTCTTATAGGCGCCATATTCATAACCTATTTGATTACCTTTTGACCAAGCTTATCTTAGGTCAATTATTGCTCACTAACCTCTAGAAAGCTTTTTAATTTGTTTTTTTACATAAATTATTTGGATTATATAAAAGAGATCTATCCATATAAAATATTCATAGGAGTTATTAGCTATACATTTGATACTCAAACTTTTGCCTCTTTTTCTTTTTTATTAGATATCTTTGGTCTAGGTTTTTTTTTTTTTTCTTGTTTCTTTTTTGACATATATGAAGATTCATAGGACCGTCAAGTAAGTTACAAAATGAGTTCCTACTCCATCCCACGATTTAAACCTAAGACCTAATAATTAACGGCACAAGTTGTACTAACATTAGAAATGTGTCCCTCTAGGCTCTAGGGATAGGCTTTTTGATCTGACTTGTCTAAATTTGTTGTCTCTTACTGAGTTGGTTATATATTATTTTGGTATTCTTATGTTCTATATACATAGATCGTATGCATTTTGTTTTTCGTACATATTCAATTTATGTTAATTGTTGTGTTCTATCTTAATCAAATTAAACTTCTTTTAATCTACGAAAAAGAAAAATGATAAAGGGTGTTCGTGGAATTCAAGTCTAATGAAAGACTTGCTCCACCTAATTTCTGATCGAATATTTAATGTCAAAGCGAACTACCCTTATCACAAGAATAGAAAATGGACCTAGTTGAGAAATTCTTTCCTGCCACTGCTGAACATAGCCATGAACTTTTTGAGGTCCAATTGACTTACTTAGTCTCCTCTGTCCCTTGTCTTGGCGTATTGAAACTTTAAAACAAACTAAGTGTTCCCCCTGGGCCCTGGTAATGCATAACTTTCTCTTACGTTACCAAAACATGGTGTGTCATGCATGTTATTGGTTGGAGCTGTCAACACTCTTTCTAGGCTTAATTCTAATTGGATGTTCATTACTAAATTAGGGTCAAGACCTCTTACTTGACTTGAAGTAGTACTTAGTTTAACCTGCTGACTACAACAATTCGCATTGCTTAAGAATTACGTATTAAGGTTCTGCAATCTTCAAATTAGTATTGCTATGACTGATTCTGGCTTTTACTAAAGGAGTAGTGCTAGTTAGGTAGGAATAAGATATTAGTTTCTGGCACTCCACCTGCTGGGGATGAAGTTGAACGTGGGTTATACTCCAATCTTGCATCACATTCTATCGTTGCTCCAAACTCATTTTAGCATTACCATATGAGAAGCCACTTGTCAATGATTATTTCTATGGAAGAAGCCAATACCATATTTAGACCGATTGAGAAGCATATCTCAACCTTCAATATCTATGGCATCATCTTCAAGCTTTTCCAATTAAGATAAATGATTGAATATTGTAGATACTTGATTTTGGTTAATACCTATTCTCTAAAGAATCATGCTACAACATAATATTGTACAAAGAATAACTTGAACAAGTGAAGTGCTACTTCACACAGAATAACTAGAACAAGTAAAGTGCTACTTCATACAAAACAACTAGAATAAGTGAAGTACTACTTAAAGCAAAACAACTAGAATAAGTAAAGCACTACTCCATATGAAACAACTAATACAAGTAGAACAACTATTTTGAATAGAATAACCACTTCACTTAGATGATAGTGAAAGTAACTCGAAATAAGTGACAGGGTTCATGGGTTACTTTCATCTTGAGATGTTCTAGATTGTTTGGTTTGGTGGCTCAGATATAGAGGTAGTTAAGAAGTCTTCCTCTTAACTTTTTCCTTAAGTATAAGTGTTTCACTCTCTTATCTTATTCTCGTGTACCTATTCTCGTACAGCTTCTTCTTTTGTACCTATTCTCGTACAGCTTCTTCTCTTGTACCTATTATTGTACACCTCTTTTCTATTACCTTTTACTTGAAAACAAGTCTTATTACATCCAATTACAGTAACGATTACTCACATTAATATTCTTCATAATAATGTCATTCATTAGGCACATTAAAGTCTATTTTTGAGTAATCGTCAATTTAACCACTATATATAGAGCCTCGCAATTCATTTAAAGGGGCTCTTCCCTCCCTAAAAAAAAAGCTAATACATTCTCCTCGAGAGCTTATCTCCCCCCTCCGAGGTAACACATTCTCAGCTTGAGAGCTTCTCTCTTTAAATTATCTCTCTAATTCTCTTATATTCCCTAATTCTCTTATTGTTCTCTTCCACCTACCACAACACTCAATATTTCAGGAACTGCTCCAATCTTTCTCTCTATCTCCTCTGGCGCATCCTTTTACTTGTTTGCAACGCTTCCTCTCCCTATCACAAGAACCCCCTTTACAAATATATTTGTAATATTCGTTAGTGTTTACAGTATAAAGGTCTTTAGACATATTTGACATATTATATTTTGTGTATTATAACTAGGATGAACTCAAATCAGTTGTAGAGTTTGCTCCATCCCCCTTCTGTAAATCCTTGTATGGTATATAATAATATGATTTAATGAGGTTGTAGTTGGGATTTCTTCCAAGAACCTTAGAGTGATCAAAAGCTTATTGTGGTATTGCACTATATGCAGAAGTGACTAAAGGCTAAGTTTGTGCTAAAGTAATTCTCAAGTGCTATTTTATTTCATTAAGTATACACTAATGATCACTCTTACATTGTTCCTTTAAATATAAAATTTTAGAGTTTAGCACTAAAGTCCCATTGAAGCATGGCAAAGTCATAGTTACTATATATCTTGATATCAATATCCTTTTTGCAACCAGCTGTTTTTCTCAAAGTATTCTTGCCAAATTTCCTTTATAGGTTCAAGATTGTGGAGCATGAATCAACACTTGTGGCAACACTCAGAAAGAGTTTTGTCTTTGTCACTTGTTATGGACTCACACTTCCAACTCAAAAGACATGTTTATTAGACGGAGGAAACTCCTCACACCAAAACTTATCTCATCTCTTACTAATATGAGATCTGCAACATTCTATCCCATCCAATTGTGCATCACCCTCGTTGCACTAGTTCTTTCACCCGTAAAGGAAAGGACCCACCATAGCCCAAGCCGCTAATATGTATAATGTGAGGTCTTACATCAATGAAGGATTGGGTAAACTCTAATACCGTTTGTCACACAGAGAGACTCACCTTTGTTTGAGCCTATCTTGACCTTGATATCTCTCATGAAAGGTCTTACATCAATAAAGGTTTTTTTTTTAATGGCAAATTTTAATTAATGAAGGAAACTGCTAATAAATAGCAGTGTCTCAAAAGAAAAACACAGTACCTGAGAACAGGATAAGAAGAAAAAGCTGCAAACACTAACAGTAGCATAAAAGAAAAAATACAGCAACGACAAAATCAGACAAAGCAAGAGCCACAAGAGATAGGAACAAAAGGATCAAAGCAAAAGAAACAGATCAAAAACAAAACCAACACTACAGCAACAAAATCAAAGAAAGAGAGGTTAGTCGAAAATCTCAACAAGATCCTCCAAACGTTCCACACCATCTTGAGCAAGACGATCGGCAAAATGATTTGTAGATTGTGGAATATGATCAACTAACCATTAGAAAAGTTTAGACTTCAAATGTTGATCAAGCACAAAATATTCCTCATTCACCATGGAGTGTAAGAAGGGTCATTTGTCCATTTAACAGCATGAAGGAGTTAGATTCCACAATGAACTCATGAGAGCTAACCTTAGAGAAAGCAGCAAGAGAAGCAAGGCTTCTTTTATAGCAAAAATTTCAGCAAGATTAGAGTCCATAATGCCCACAGATTTAGAGAAAAGGATTCTAATATTACCATCGTTGCCTCTCAAAGTGCCCCCAATACCCGTAGCCCCTGGGTAGCCTCTCGCAGCTCCATCAACATTAAATTTTATGCTGTCAAAGCATGGTCTAACCTAATCAATCATGGATTTGTTTTTTTTTTTTTCTGTGTCAAAGCATGTCAAAAACTTTAATCAAAGAAACTTAATAGTGTTAATAATTAGATTAACATTAATAAGTTCTAAAAATATAAAACTCCATTTATACAAATTATAAAAATAGTTTATCGAAATATTCCAATATTGTAACAATTACGTCTCTTTGATTAACAAAATGATGGGTTTATTGAAATATTTATTGTATTTTGCTTCTCATATGATTGGTCTAACAATGTTTATCATGGCAACAAATTATAAAGATGATTCTTTTTTTCTTTTTTAAATAAAAGGGAAGTCATACGTATTCCCTTTTGGCATATAGGAACCAAACAATTATGAATTGAATACACAAAAAATAAAATAAAATTAGGAACTAAATCAAAAATTATATTTCCTATTCTAAGTCAGGGACAAAATCAAGCGATTTTTTTGGCTTAATTAATCAATAAAAAATAATTAATCATTTATATTTTTAATTTAATTATATTAAATTCATGAATAACTTAGATTAGATTAGAAGACACGTGGCATTTAGTTAGGTTATTCCCATAGGATAATTAACCTTTTTTTCCAAAACTTTATATTTTTTAATATATTTATAATTAGATTAGACGTGAAATGGAAAAGAGGAAGTAGTAAAGAAAAGAAAAAAGTTAACTATATTAGAATATGACCTATACGTTGCATACGAGTCAAATATAAGTTACTCACATATATGATCTGCTCAAATCCTATATCTTTACAACTTATATGAAAAATTTCAAATCTCTTTTAAAAATATTGTTTAACTTTTCTAAAAATCTTCTGAAATTAACACATGATTAAGCTTGGAGTTTTCTTTTATTTATTTATATATATATATATATATGATTAATAAATTTAGGTAAAAATGGAAAAATATTTAAATGGAAAGACTTTAAAAAGAAGGAAAAGGTATTATTAGAAACCAAGCACAAAGCCCAAAAGAGGGAGCCCAAGCCCAAAGAGGAAAAGGGCGAGCTCACGCTCAGACTCTCAAACGCACTGCCTTTGGTGTTTTCATCAAAATACAAAGAGGACAAATCGTCCTTGGCCTGCCTCATTCGAGAGAAAGTTCCCAAAATCTTCATCTGTTTCTTTCTCTCGCTGCCCCGCTCTCTCTCTCATCTTCAGTAAACTCAGGTAAACTCTGCGCCTTTCCCTTTCATCTTCAGTAAGATCTGCCTCCATGTAGATCCTTTTACATTTCTTGTTTTGATCTTAGATCCTGTTTTTCATTTCATTTTTCTTTCTTCCTTGGTATAGATAATATGATTCAGTTTTAAATAAATCATTGCAGTTAATTTGGTTCTTTTAATATTTCTGGGTATTGATTACGGAATATACATATTTATATAGCTGTTGCCATCTCTAGATCCGAAACTAATAACTAAAACCACAACGGAACGAAGCTTTTAAATCCGAACCAAGATCACACTTTTTGTTATTTTCTTGAATTTTCTCGGAAACCAAACAGAAGGTAAGAGGAATTATATCTAATCTCAAAATTTCTTTTTGGTTTTTGCGGAGCACCAAATCAAAGTTTTCAAAAAAAAAAACTTTAATTTTTTTTTTTTTGTGTCAAAGGAGCTTTAGCCAAGGCCGTTTCCCTCACAACATCAAGAACAGAAGAATTTTCTAGCAGTCGCTTAGCCCTAATCCACCACCCCATTCTGAATTTAGTAGTCTCAAAATATTGAAAGATGTCAAAAGGTTCACCTTTAAAGATAAGGTCATTCCTAGAATACCAAATTATCCACATGATGGTGAAGAAAGCCATACACCAAATTGAATTTCTTTCTTCATTAGTAATGACACCATTCTAAGCAAGAAGAAAATATCTCATATTGTTGGGGAGTACCATATTAAGATCCCAAGATCCGATCTGAAAAGTCCATAACCTCCATGAGTTGTAGCATCGCAAAAAAAGATGGTCGATCGTTTCAATATCTTTGTTAAAAATGGCACATAAGGTAGCAATACTATTAAAGAGACCCTTTCTAGCAAGTTCTGCTCTAACAACCATTTGACCCTTTAATGCGTGCCAGCAAAGAACCTCCACTTTGTAAAGAGCAAGGTTAGCCGAACCGTGCTCATGAACCCAACAGCATGCTTACAAAAAGATTTGAGTGAATAAACACCATTGGAGCTATGGTTCCATATAATCTTATCAGACATCTCCTTGTCAAGAAAAATATTAGTTAAAGGCTCCATAAGAAGACTCCATTGCTCTTTTTCCCAGTCAAATAAATTCCTTCTTAAAGGAATTTTCTAATGCCAAACATCATCAATCTAAGAACCAAAATCAATCAAGGCACCATTTTTATTGGCAGATAAAGCATAAATACAAGGGAAGACAGCTCTAAGATTAATTTTCTCAATCCAAATATCATTCAAAAAATTAATACAATTACCCTTGCCTGACAGCAGACTACTACCAGTTTTAGTCAAATCAAAAAACTGTGAGGCATCCCATAAAGGACTAACAATGTTCTTCCAAGTAAGAGACGTCTTCCTAGGGAGACAATTCGAAAGAACAAGAGAATTAAGATCCGATCCATACCGATCAACAATGATATGTCTCCAAAAAGAGTCCTTTTCATCACCAAAATGCCAAATCCATTTGTTGAGGAGTGATTGATTTTTAATATGTAGATCCACAATGTCTAAACCTTCATTTTTTCTCAGAAGCACAGACAGATGACCAGTCCGCATAGTGAATTTTCCTGGTCGAGCAATCACTAGACCAAACATCAATATAAGGTAAGGTTCGTAAGTTCTGGTACTATTTGTTATGATCTTACACTTTTAACTCAAAAGACATGTCTCTCATCTCCTATTGATATAAGATTTGTGATATTTTTCTATATACATATATATATGAAAGATTGGACAATAAAGGCTTGCTTGAAAACATGTTGCTAACTTGGTAGCACTGCCGAGTCGGATTTGATGCGGGAGCTGAAAGTATTAACCACAAAACCAATATCATGCCTTAGAAGATAAGCCCAAAACTTAGGATTGGGCCCAAACATCCGCTTGTTGCCAACCCAATAAAAGAAGGATTAGGCCAAACTTGTCAAACTTATGCTTTCAAACCCATTCAAACCTTCTCTTCTGTCTCTCTCTTCGCCAAAGCCAATCTGAAAGTCCAAAGAAGCCAACTCCCTTCATTTCTCAAATTCTTTATTGTTCAAAATTCAACCTTGCAACCTTTTGAGCAGGCCAACTGGATTCTCCAAAGAAAAGGTGAAAGTAGGAAAATGAAATTTACTTTTTTTTACTCATGTTCTCCATTTTGTTAGACCCTTTTTGATCTTGCAATACTTTCTTGATGTTCTTCATCCCATCTTTCTTTATAAATAAAACAACCCATATATTAAACTTGCCCATCAAATTTTTATAAGCTCTCATTGCTTAATTTCTTTTGGTTACTGACATTTGTTTCTTTTTAACGATACTTTTCCAATCAGATGATGATAGATCGTTCTTCGATAGCTTTGTTTCTGGTGCTTTCATTTCTTGTTGGAGTCTTGGATGCTAGTGCTGGTGATTCTGATCCACGTTACAGGTTTGTCTTTCTTTTCTTTCTTCCCCCATTACCCATAATTCATTTCTTTTGCTTTCTGTTTGTCTTTTTTAATGTATGGATGCTACACCTGTAGCTTATGGATTATATAAGTTAGTTGCATAGTAGAAAAAAAAATTCAATTTCCAATTATCTTGGGGAAATTGTATGAGTTACTATTCCTTTCAACGCAAACTAACTTGGTTATTGATTTTCGACATTGATGCTGAGGGATCTCGAGTTGTTATCAAGTCTTATAAAGTTTGGGACTTACAATATCTACGACAATAAGCATCTATATTACTTAGTTGTTAGATTGGAATGGGCATGTATTTTGGTAATTGCTTTATTATACCGTTCATGTGCTTAACTATTAAGGGCAGGTCTTTCAGATAAGGTTTGCTGTAGGATACAAAATGTGATGTGTTTGTGTTGCTACCTTCAAAGCTGAGAAAGGAACTCCGCTGACTGTTAGCTTTTTGTGTTCCTTGTTTTTAGTCCTCAAAAGTTAGCTTTATGTGTTCCTTGTATATGTTTATTATACCTTCTTCGTATGGGTTATTGGTAAGAATAGGAATGGTAATGTTTTTTATTATAAGGTTTCATGTTAAACCCTGAGGATGTACGGGCAACCAGCTTTGAGTAAAATAAAAGTTAGGAAATGCACATCTACAAATATGAAAATTTTATTGCAAATCAAAGAAACTAAATGGTTAAAGGATGCTCATTAAGGTGATGCCATGTTGATAGCATGGCCCTTGGCTAGATCAAGAGTAATTTTCTCTGAAGTCTAAGGCAAATTTATGTTGGTCACTATATCAAAGTCCTTTTTGGTTGCAATTGTTTGCGTCAGTGAGTTAAGTCATTAGTATTATTTCTTTTAGATTCAATGGTTTTAATTTTAATGAGAGAAGAATACCAAGTTATTTTACTCATCATTGTAGTCAAAAGAAATCTGGCAGGTACTTAGATGCTTGTGTGGTGAGATAAGGTGTTATATAAAATGCCCTAAAACCCTTAAGGCAAGGCACTCAAAGCTGTGCATGTTACTTGAGGTGATAGGTTATCAAGATTAGCACCTCACTGAAACTAACAATTACTTTATAGGATATTCAGTTATTTGGTCATCAATTAGATAAAATTAAAACTGGCTCATTTAAATATGCCTTTTTTTTATGATTTTCAGTCTTTATATAGATATAATATCCATTAATCAATACCCTGTGAGACACTAAGCATTGGATTGGTCTTTTTGAATCAAAGCAGAATATAAGACTTGGTGGTATTTATATGGTTGTCTGTCATTGTGTCTTCTAGTTGGCTGCAGGCTGCACTCTACTGCCAAGAAGTTCTATAGATTTAATCCTTTTTCATTTTCCCTTTTTCTTTTTTAATTGAACAAGGAATTCCATGAATCTATTTAGACTCTGCTCAAAGTTTCAGTGCCAGGGTAATTGCATTAGGTAGGTGATGTGACCTTCTCTCAGCACCATAGCTATTTCTTGTCTATATTATTAGGGGAGTACTTCATATGGATCATTGATGAGCTTCCTAGGTTCTAAGTATTTCGATGTTGCCAATTTGCTGGGAATTTGTGGTGGTCATCAGCACCTTGTATTTTCTACCCAAAGTCAGCCAAAAAGTATCCTTTGTCTAATCATTTGGGAGAATTATATTTTGAAGAAGTGCACATATATCATTATAGTTTGGGGGAGTTCAGCATTTTGCATTTTCAAAGCGGTCCAAAACAAGAGAGAAGAAAGAATAAAAACATAAAGGAATAAAGTGACGAGTCACACGTTAGTTCTTTGTATAATTTGCAATGGGGCTTGCATGCGTATTGTTATGGATTGCATCATTTCACACTCTTGTCTTTCTGACTTAAAATTAATTTACTCCTGATTATTAGAATTTGGCATTTAAGTAGTTACAGCTTGGAATGTTTTGAATTTTAGGACTTGTGTAGCACAATGTGAGAAAACTGGATGTGTTGGGGAAAGATGCTTTCCCCACTGCAAGTTTCCTTCTGATGGGGTTGCCAGTGATGGTCCATGGTACATGCAAGAACCACTTTACTTGAAGTGGAAACAATGGGATTGCGAAAGTGATTGTCGTTACAATTGCATGATTGATAGAGAGAAAGAAAGAGAAGCACTTGGTGATGGACCTGTCAAGTATCATGGTAAATGGCCCTTCAAGCGAGTTTTTGGAATTCAGGTTTGCTTTTTTTTTCATGCATTGGACCTCAATAAAGGTTTCTTTTGGATTTTTTGGGTATATTATCATGGTTTTTTGTAGTATTCATCTTGGCTTGGCCATTGATTTGCTCAGGAACCAGCTTCTGTAGCTTTCTCTGCATTCAACCTAGCAATGCATTTTCATGGTTGGCTATCCTTTTTCATCCTTCTTTACTACAACTTGCCTTTAAAACAAGATAAGAAGGCATACTATGAGTTTGCAAGCTTGTGGCATATATATGGGCTCTTGGCAATGAACTCGTGGTTCTGGAGTGCTGTTTTCCATAGTCGGTAATCATTTTTTCCATTCACCTCTCCAGCCCCCACTTTTTTTCCCACTCAGATAAATTTGGCTGGCACTATGCATAAAAAACATGGGTGATTCTTTTGAATGTTACCTGCAAACCTAGGTTTGGCTTTGAAAAATAGGTCAATGTTACATGGAATAGAGTTTATTTGTTCATTTGATGAGATATTTTCTGCAAATATAAACACTGCATAACACCAAGATAAGTAGGGGAAAGGCAAGGAACCAGCAAATGGTAGATTTTCTATAAGATAGGCAGACCTGCAGATAATAACATTTCTAACTGTTAGTAATATAAATAAATAAAATAGTTTAGACAGGGAACTGAAAGAAAAACTAATCCGGTGAAATGAGATGCTACTTGCCTAATACTGCCTCGTCAAAGTCAGCTCCTAAAACTGGCATTTTAAATAGAACCTAGTCTTCTACATTTTTGCTTATCTCTCCTTACTTGGGTCTGTATACTGGATTGCATTGTGCATGTACTCAGGTTCAGAGTGTCACAGTTGGTTATGTGTCAGACATGGTACGTTTTAACTTTTTGGGAGGTATTTTCTTATATATAGAGTATCACATCGTCTTTACCATTTCTAGTTTAAGTGTCCAATAACATGGGAATGTTAGTAAATAGAATGCTTAGAGTAACATATTTTGTAATTATGCCTAGCGGCTGTAGGATTTTTTTATTGAACTGATGTCACCGACCCTTTATATGTTCAGGTGCATGTGTTCTGTGTGTTAATTGGTGCACGTGGTCATATTGCATTTTTATTGATGCTTTGTCTAGAGTGGCAAATATTTTGATAAGTTGGCCTACTCA
The DNA here is from genome assembly GCF_053813885.1 of Theobroma cacao. Taxonomy (NCBI): domain Eukaryota; kingdom Viridiplantae; phylum Streptophyta; class Magnoliopsida; order Malvales; family Malvaceae; genus Theobroma; species Theobroma cacao. The sequence continues at coordinate 11,027,180 of NC_142645.1, forward strand.
CAAATCACACACATGCTTTGGAACTCTCTCTCTCTCTCTCTCTGTGACTGTATGTACATGCACATGAAGGTCTGATTTCTGACTCTATGATATCTACTTGAACCACAGTGATGTGGATTTGACAGAAAAGTTAGACTACTCATCTGCTGTGGCACTGCTTGGGTACTCTCTTCTTCTGACTATACTTAGAAGTTTCAATGTGAGAGATGAGGCTGCCAGAGTCATGGTTGCTGCTCCATTGCTCGCCTTTACTACTACCCATATATTGTTCCTCAACTTCTATTCCCTTGACTATGGTAACATCTCTGTTCTTTGGTAGTTTCTACTTTTAGCATTTTATCAGGGGGGTTTAGTTTACTCCAATATGTTCTTAGTTAATTATTTATCTCACAAAAGATACTCCGCTTATGTGGACAGTTTGTATTGTCACATGTCTCATTTGAAATATAAAATTGGACGAGCACTTTTCTTTCAACCAGTGCATTAATCCTGATCCTGGTTGCATAATATTTATTGAAAGAACATCATGCCCATAGAGATTTCAATACATAAATTTCTTGCATTACTGGCTACAATGACATGATGTGAAACATTGTACAGGGTGGAACATGAAAGTATGTGTAGTCATGGGGGTTGCTCAACTTCTCATTTGGGCAATTTGGGCTGGTAGGACACACCATCCTTCTCGCTGGAAGTTGTGGGTGGTGGTGTTTGGAGGTGGCCTAGCTATGCTTCTAGAGATTTATGATTTCCCTCCTTATCAAGGATTCTTTGATGCCCATGCTTTATGGCATGCCACAACTATTCCACTTACCTGCATATGGTGGAGTTTCATTAGGGACGATGCCAAGCTTCGAACATCTGTCCTCCTTAAGAAGGCTAAGTAGCTCCCTGTAAGACTGACTTGTAAACCATCATCCTCTTCTCGCACCTTGACCACTCTGTCGTATTAATTGGCAGAAGGTTTTCATATTTTTTATTTCTTTTCCTGTTATTGTTCTTGTTATGAGCAGAAATGGAGGAGATTGCTTAGTTGGGATTCCCTGTTGGTTGAAACTTGAAAGACCTATTTTGCTGGAATTGGATTCAGAAACCAATATCGAAGTTGTAACAGGGAACTAATTCAATTCTTTTGTAGATTTAACTCATTATGCTTGAACTTTTTACTCACTTTGTTATCATGCTTTTATTTACGAGGCATTTATGTGGGTGGTCCTGCCATGCACATGCACTACTTGCAGTTTTAAACATACAGTTTCTGTAATTTGTTCCTTCTAGTCCTCTTGGTACTGTTTAGCTAATTGCTAGACATGTTACAGTATTGATCATCTTCACATGGTGTTGACCAAGTTAACAGGTGGACCAATGTTCTAAATATTTCACACCAGTACTTGTCAACGCTTTAATCAACATGATCAGTGCCATGTTAGAAACTTTAAACAAAGGAACTTAATAGTGTTAATAATTAGATTAACATTAATAAGTTCTAAAAATATAAAAACTCAATTTATACAAATTATAAAAATAGTTTATCGAAATATTCCAGTACCGTAACAATTATGTCTCTTTGAGTAATAAAATGATGGGTTTATTGAAATATTTATTGTATTTTGCTTCTCATATGATTGGTCTAACAATGTCTTGTCATGGCAACAAATTATAAAGATGATTTTTTAAAAAAATAAAAGGGAAGTCGTTCGTATTCCCTTTTGGCATGTAGGAACCAAACAATTATGAATTGAATACACAAAAATAAAATAAAATTAGGAACTAAATAAAAAATTATATTTCCTTTTCTAAGTCATGGACAAAATCAAGCGGTTTTCTTGGCTTAATTAATCAATAAAAATAATTAATCATTTTATATTTTTAATTTAAATCATATTAAATTCATTAATAAATTAGATTAGATTAGAAGACACATGGCATTTAGTTAGGTTATTCACATAGGATAATTAACTTTTTTTTTTTTTCAAAACTTGATCCTTTATAATATTTATAATTAGATTAGACATGAAATGGAAATGAGGAAGAAGTAAAGAAAAGATAGAAATTAATTATATTAGAGTATGATCCATGTGTTGCATACGAGTCAAATATAAATTACTCACATATATGTTCTGTTCAAAACTTATATATTTACAGTTAACATGAATAATTTCAAACCTTTTCAAGAAATATTGTTTAACTTTTCTAAAAATCTTCTAAAATCGACACGTAATTAAGCTTGGAGTTTTCTTTTATATATATATATATATATATATATATATATGATGAATAAATTTATGTAAAAATTAAAAAATACTCAAAAAGGAATAAAAAGAAGAAAAAGGTGTTATTAGAAACCAAGCACAAAGCCCAAAAGAGGGAGCCCAAGCCCAACGAGGAAAAGGGGGGGCTCACGCTGAGACTCTCAAACGCACTGCCTTCGGCGTCTCATCAAAATGCAAAGAGGACATATCGTCCTGGGCCTGCCTCGTTCGAGTGAAAGTTCCCAAAATCTTCATCTGTTTCTTTCTCTCGCTGCCCCGCTCTCTCTCTCTAGCTCAGGTAAGCTCTGCGCCGTTCCCTTTCATCTTCAGTAAGATCGGCCTCCATGTAGATCCTTTTACATTTCTTGTTTTGATCTTAGATCCTGTTTTCATTTCATTTTTCTTTCTTCCTTGGTATAGATAATATGATTCAGTTTTAAATAAATCATTGCAGTTATATAATTCTTTTTATATTTCTGGGTATTGATTATGGAATATACATATTTATATAGCTGTTGCCATCCGTAGATCCGAAACTAATAACTAAAACCTCAACGAAACGAAGCTTTTAAATCCGAACTAAGATCACACTTTTTGTTATTTTCTTGCATTTTCTCACAAACCGAACAGAAGGTAAGGGGAATTTTATCTGATCCCAAAATTTGTTTTTGGTTTTTGCGGAGCACCAAATCAAAGTTTTCAAAAAAAGAACTTTAATTTTTGTTTTTTGTTTTTTTTGCAGGAAATTTTGTGTAAAATTGAGATCTGGAATATGGGTTTTCTGGTAACGACCCTAATTTTTGCCGTGATTGGGATAATTGCATCGATTTGTACCAGAATCTGCTGTAATAGAGGTCCCTCTGCTAATCTGTAAGTGCCCTATTAAGGATTTTTCTTCTTTTTTAGAATTTAAATTGCTCTTTTTTAGTAAGATTTTTTGGATTTTAAAGTACATATGCTAAAAATTGCAGCCTTTTCACAATCTCGGTTTAATATTTTCTTAATTAAGTTTAAAGGTGTTCTGATTGGTATACAAAAATGAAATATGCTTTAATTTGGTATGGTAAGTAGGGCTGTTAGATAGAATAGTTAGCGTTGTGAACCAATGCTGAATTCTTTGTGTTGGGGTTGCTTACTGTGAACTGGAATGAATCTTATAACCTCTCATTGCATTGGGTAACAGATCAATGGTTTAGCTTAACTGATCTGCTGGGATTTTCATTATGTAGTACTATGTTTTGATATACTATGGCCTGGTTTGTCATCTAGATACTAGGCAACTTTCTTATGTTTGATTAACTCTTGCCAATAAGTGTAATGCCTCTTTTGATTTTCCTTGTTCTCATCGGAAAACCGTTTTCCTTGTCTTCTTATGCAGGTTCCACTTAACATTAGTCATTACAGCAACAGCCTGTTGTTGGATGATGTAAGTTATATGCTTGCTTTACATCTTTTCTTTCTTCAGTAGTAGCTATATTTTTTAAATACATGCTGTTCATAAAGTAAGTATCAACATGAAATCTTAAATGCATTATGATTATTAACATTGGACTTCATTTGGCCATGTTGTCATTCCAAAGTTTTGGTTAAGATGAACGTTGTAATGCCAGTGCTTTTTCTTCCTCACATTCTGCAATGAAAAATTTCTTTTCTTCATGGTATATATTTTAATTCTAATTTTGCATAGTGACTTATGCTAAATTTGAATGGCTTTGCAAAAGCCTAATTTTAAGGTGTTTATAAAGAAGTTGTCATAAAACTCTGAATGAAATGTCTTGTTTAGCTTGTTCAATAGGTTTTCAAGCTATGAATTCACTGATAGGACACCTTGTTAAAGGTTGAGCTCGTTAAGTACCTTGACCTGTTATGCCTTATGCTACCAATTTGTGAGAGTTTGATGGTTGCTATGATTGTAGAAATATAGATTTGGAATAAGGTGGATTCATAGGTTATGGTGGTACATGATAAAGTTTTTAATTTATCATTTAAAAGAACACTAAATATGTTTACTCTTCTGCCTTTGGCACTCTCGGATTTGATAACCTAATATTCATTGTTTAAGAATATACTCTTGTCTCCATCTTGGATGCTTGTATACTATCCATACTCACATTGTCCTGCATTCACTGCATGGATATGCATCTTTGTCCAGTGATTCGAAGGATATTAATCTTTGTAGTCACTTTTATGTAGATCTCTTATTTAATAAGTAAACATATCTTATTTCATTGTCTTTCTGGTTTGTAATGTTAATTCTTTTGCTTTGCTAGGTGGGCAATTGTATATCTTGCGCAAATGAAACCGCTCATTGTCCCCATTTTGAATGAAGGAGAGTGAAGTTCTTTACACAAAATCTTTTTGAGGATTATCTTAGACTGTGGATTGGCCACTGAGTAATATTTGAATTTAGTTGTCATGGATGATTCAGTGTCTTCTCATGTTGATTCTGTATATAATCCGCATTCGAGCATGGACTTTGAATTGGTATTGTGTTGGCACTTGATGTTAGCAGTCTCATTTGTTGTATTATCCTTTATTCAGTTTTAATAAGAATTAGTGTTGTTCTATCAAACATTATGTAATTTCAAAAAATAATTGCAAAAAAGGATTACATTTCTCTCCAATTACTATTGTCATCGTTTGTCCTTTTTATTTTCCTCTTTGTTTTTTGGATTGGCAGCTTCGAACCTAGCATATTTGTAGCAAGAGTAAGTTGAATGGGAAATAGTAATGTCCTTCATTTATTGTATCCAACATTACCGTGAGTAGGCATATTTTGTTTGTAATGATACTTTGAAGAACTCTCTTATGGTTAATCTTTGGCTTGATTGGAAAAGCAGTTGATTATAGCAACTCTTTGTTACCATTGCCATGCAAAATTCAAACAGTTAAGAGCATTTACAAACCAATGCACCAACTCTTGAAGGCCTTTGCCCCTTGGTCATCAGTATGCGAACAACATTTTCTTCATGGTATATATTTTAAATCTAATTTTGCATAGTGACTTGTGCTAAATTTGAATGGCTTTCAAGGTATGAATTCACTGAATAAGACACCTTTGTTAAAGGCTAAGCTCTTTTAAGCACCTTGATGTTGTACCTTATGTTATCAATTTGAAAGTGTTTGATGGTTGCTAAGTTATCAATTTGTAGTGTCTAATATTTATATTTTATCATTTAATCACATAGTGTCATTTTATACAAAAATGTAAAAATAAAAATTATATATTTTTTTTTAAAAAAATTTTAAATTATAATTATATGAATATATAAAAATATTTTTAAAATTCATCTTTTAAATTTATTTATTAATAAAATGATAATATTTGATTTACTGACAATACATTGCATTAACTATAAAACGCATATATTTTAATTTTTAATTTTTGTATTCAAATCATATTTGCACATTTTAATTCATATTCGGTCTTCACTTCAAATTTTATTTAGATGAGAAAGGAGCTTGCTCATCATTATTGTAAAATTGGACTGTGACCCCAATAAACTAAAAGAGTGAGTCAATTCTATTCCATTAGTAAAATTATACAATTAGTCCATAAATTCTATTAAAGTGATGGATTTAATTATTATACAATAAATTATAAAAATTGAATTTTTATGGTTTTCGAAATTGACAATGTCAATCTAATCATTAACGGTATTAAATTTTTTTCGTTATTAATATTGATATAATATTTGACTGTATTGACGTGGTGTTGAATTTAATGACATGCATTGAATTTGATAATGTGGTATCCAATAATGATGCCCCAATTATTGTCTAAGGACATAATCATTGCATCATCTTAGATGTCACATTAATACAGTCAAATATTATATCAACATAAATAGTAAAAAAAATTTAATATTATTAATAATTAGATTGATATTGTCAATTTCAAAAATTCAATTTTTACAAATTACTATACGTGATTAAATCCAACACTTTGACAGAATATAGAAATTAATTGCATACTTTCACTTATTTCATTCTAAGGTCTAAAAAATTTTAGACTAAAATACCTTACCTATTTTAGAAACTTCCAAACTTAGACGTATAAATATTTACTTTTCTTATCATTTTTTTCTAAATTTCCTCAACCCACCACAAAAGGGCGACTACGACAACGACTGTGGCTCTAAGGCTAAATCCGAAGCTCCTCGACCAAATCCAATTGAGAAAACGTCGAATTTGGCATTTTTCAGTGAGATTCAGTCGTAGGAAGTGTCAATTGTGCTCCCTAAAGTCTAGATTCAGCCACATCTTTGATGACGGACCAATGTAGAAGAAACGAAAAGATAAAAAATTATAATTATAATTATAATTATATATTGTTAAAATTTAATATTTTAAATTTATAAATTAAACTAAAATTATGAGTATTTAAATTATAAATAAAATCTTAATATTTTTGAAAATGTTAATGTTTAAATTATAAGTAAAATATTAATATTTTAAAATTAAATAAAATAACCATATTAAATATTTAAATTATAAATTAGTAACAAATATATATATATATAAAGTATTATAATGGTTATCACCTATTATACCTTATCTGGTCAAGGAAAAGTAAGAATAAAGCAAAAAGGCTATATATGTATATGTAATAATCCATCATTAAAACAGGAAAATATGCTGTCAAAAATTATCAAATTCAAAATAACATGATTGACGCTAAACTAAAAGGAAAAAAAAAAAAACCACTAACATTGATAATTAGGACAACCACAAAGATTGAGACAATTTATACAAATGTTCTCCATTGGACTTGGATTTAGATGCTCCATCTTCTTCTATAGTTGGTATCAAAACATATAAAATCTTTACAATATTTATATATTTATAATTAAATATATTTTTTATTCATATTAATACTGAGCAAAAAAATTAAAAATAAAAATCTCATGAGCATTCATGACAATAAACAGATGTATTTTAGGACTAATAACAACCGGTTGAGTCACGACTTTAGTTACTCGTTACCCTGTTTAACCTCCTGTTTGACTTTGAAAGCATTGAATAAAACGATTCTTTTTCTACAATAGAAAACCCCATTATGATTTCCAACAGAAACTCCAATTCCACAGTGAGCATGTCAATGTAAATTTGTTTCTCGTATTTGGGTTTGTTTTGTTTTTTCAAGCAGATCCTTTATTTTTCTTGGTTTTGGACTTTGCACACCAACTGTTCGAGGATTTGGCTCAAAAAAGCAGTGTCTTTTTATATTACTTGAGAATGAAAACAAGATCCATATTAAGGTTGTCATCTTCAACAATTTCATGTAAAAAGTCTGATTCTATGTTTGTTTCAGTGAGGCAGATATCAACTGGAGGAAAGAGGCCAAAGAAGAAAATATACCACAGAGACTATCAACTTGACAAAGTCATGGACTTGCAAAAGAAACCATCTTTAATTCTGCAGTTGAAGTCCATTATCCAATCCCAAAACCAACAATGCCTCCTTCTGCGCGACCTTGAAAAGGAAGTTGGGTTTGTGGCAAAGTGGAACTTCATGTCAATCATTGAGAAGTACCCTTCAATATTCCATGCTGGTGGTGGTAGTGGAAAACAACTCCCTTTTGTTACGCTCACTCGAAAAGCCGAAAAGATTGCAAGTGAAGAGCGTGAAGCAAGGGTTTTAATGGAATCTATTTTGGTCAAGAATCTGAGGAAGTTGTTAATGCTGTCCATTGATTGTAGGGTGCCATTGGAAAAGGTTGAATTCTTCGGAAGTGAACTTGGTTTGCCTAAGGATTTTAAGAAGTCGTTGATTTGGAAGTATCCTGAATATTTTTCAATAAAAGATGTCAATGGTAGAGCTTATCTTAACTTGGAGAACTGGGATTCTTCGCTGGCAGTGACTGCTCGTGAGGAGAGATTCGCACGTGAAGGGGTGTTGGCATCAGCTGGGGGTCTAAAGAAGGTTAGGATCATGAAAGATGGTAACTATCTAGGTCCATTTGCATTTAAAATGTGTTTTGCTGCTGGTTTTAGACCGAATAAGAGTTATCTTGAGGAGCTTCAGAGGTGGCAGAAAATGGAATTCCCTTCTCCATACTTGAATGCGAGGAGATTTGATGTTGCTGATCCGAAAGCTCGGAAAAGAGTGGTGGCTGTGCTTCATGAACTCCTCAGTTTGACTATGGAGAAGCGGATGACATCTGCACAGTTGGATGCATTTCATTCAGAGTACCTGTTACCCTCTAAATTAGTGCTCTGTTTGATAAAGCATCATGGTATCTTTTACATTACAAATAAAGGTACGAGGAGCACAGTTTTCCTTAAAGAAGCTTATGATGGTACAAGATTGGTAGATAAATGTCCTATGTTGATGTTTAATGATAAGTTTGTTACACTTAGTGGTAGAAATGAGATCAGTTCATTTAACAGTGTGAATTCTTCACAAGTTGTTACATGAAATTTGTGGCTCCATTAACAATAATGAAAAAGGGTTACTGACAAAGTTGTTCATGTGAAATGTTGTGCATAAAATGAAGCTTCCAAACAATTCTACTCCCAATATGTTTCAGTCTCCACTTAATATTTCATCTTACTGAAACATCTACTAGTGTCATGCCTATATAATGATTTCAAACATTTGCCAATCCACAGAGAATGGATTATTTTTCTTATTTGTTCATTCTTTATTTTGTTTGAACATGGCCAAGGACTGGTATATATATAGAGTAATAACAAAATGCCTCCATAGGATTTCTTGATGTACTTAACTTCTTTGCTTTGGAATTTATGATACTATGTATGATTGGGTATTCATTTCATACAGATGTTGAGCTAAATTTTGTATGATTGGGTAATGAAAATTCCATGATTTTGGAAAATAGCTATACCTCTTCCCAAAAGCTAACCAAATGAAGGAGAAAAATATTATTAAGAACAGAGGGCATATCAATTATTTTATTTAGCTGTTATTTTTTGACTTATTTTTTTTATAAAAAGACTTTTTGACTCTTTTGGAATTAAATTAAATAAAAATTTGATTAGTGAATGCAATATATATTTTTATTTACTTTTTGAAAGAAAGGAATAAATAAAAGTCCAAAGAGGCGGCCAGCCCCTGTAGAAAAGGGAAAAACCAAGTAAACAATCTTTTCTCTGCATTGGCGCTTCTGTCTCTCTCAGGTTGGCTCTGTCTTTTCCCTTTCTCTCCGATTACTTTCTTTCTCTGTTTTTTCTTTTTAATGAGATTTTTGTTGATGATTTTTCTGATTATTATCTGATACAGATTGCTGCTATTTTTTGTTAAAAAAATTAATAAAATTATAGAAAAGAAGCAACATCCAAACGAAGCTAATTGATTCATCTTTAGCATACTCCAACTCTTGATTATATTTGCTCTATTAATAGGCACTTGACAAGTCCTAACAACTGTCAACTTATTGGCTATTTAGAGTTGCAGGAATTACGCAGCGTGTTGATTAAAGCATGGCCAAGCACCATCCTGATTTGATCATGTGCCGGAAACAACCAGGTATTGCCATTGGACGACTTTGTGAGAAATGTGATGGAAAGTGTGTAATCTGTGATTCTTTAGTGCGTCCTTGCACGCTTGTGCGGGTTTGTGATGAATGCAACTATGGGTCATTTCAGGGGAGGTGTGTTGTCTGCGGAGGACTGGGGATATCTGATGCATACTACTGCAAAGAGTGTACACAGCTGGAGAAAGATCGGGATGGTTGTCCCAAAATCGTCAATCTGGGGAGTGCCAAAACAGACTTGTTCTATGAACGTAAGAAGTATGGTTTCAAGAAAAGATGATTGCTTGATATTTTACCTTCAGTGATTCTCTTTTGCCCCAGCTTTTGTATTTGGAAATAATAGATTTAAAAATGTTGGATTCATTGTTAAGACTTTGGTTTCTGGATTTGTTGTTGTTCAATATGTTTTCTCAGGAACTGTAAATTAACTGTATAACAGGCCTGATTTGCATTTACAGCTTACTGTATGCTTATGGATTTCTATTTGTGCCTTTTGCTAGGTACATGTGCAAGCTTATTGGATCTTGGATTTTACAATATGAAGTAACTCTCTTTATTTTTATAAGCTTCGCCCCTTGCTCAAGATTTGGACCTAATACCTTTTAATAGAAAATCTTAAGTTCTAATTGTTGGGATATTTTCTTCAGGACATGTCAGTGCTATTTGTAAGATATGTCAACATTATTCTTTAATATTTATGTTATTCCTAGGGTCACTTTGGATTCAGCAACCTGTTCAGTACTTCTATCCTATTAGTGATCAATTTGTCTGCTGGATGGAATCCAAATGAATTTATTTGATTACTAGGGTAGCTTTGCTTTCTGTAATCTGTTCGGTTCTTCAATCTGGTGCTTTCCTGTTGATTAAGTTTGTCTCGTGAACAGAATGTAAAGGAGATGTTGATTGATTAGTGGTTAAGGTGAAGGTGGGTGTGGACTTTCAAGTATTTTGTCTTTTGTGTATGGGTTGATTAGAGTTTGACATTTATTAAGTATTTTACTAGTGAAATGTTTTGAATTTTACAGCTTTTATGGCACAATGTGAAAAAGCTGGTTATGTTGGGTGAAGATGCTTTCCACCATGCAAGTTTTTTCTGATGGGCTTGCCATTGATTATCCATTGTATATGGAGGAACCACTTTACTGGGAAACAATGGGATTGCCAAAGTGATTGCTGTTACAATTGACGGAGAAAAAGGAGAAGCACTTGGTGATGAACCTGTAAAGAATTATGGTAAATGGCCCTTCACACAGGTTTATGGGATTCAGTTGTCTTTTTAATGCATCAAACCTCAATGAAGTTTGTTTCTGTTTAATTTGGAAATTTTTCATAGTTTTCTGCAGTATTAATTTTGATGTGGCCCATTAATCTGCTCAGGAACCTGCTTCTTTCACGTTTTCTGCACTCAACCTAGCAATGCATTTTCATGGTTGACTATCCTTTTTGATCCTTTTTTACTGTAATTACCTCTAAAACAAGATAAGAAGGCCTACTATATGTTTGCAAGTTTGTGGCACGTATATGAGCTCTTGTTGATAAACTCGTGAATCTGGAGTGTTGTTTTCCATTGTTAGTAAGCATCTTTCAGTTCACCTCTCCACCCTATCCCACTATTGCCCCTTCAGATTTATTTGGCTGGCTCTCTAATCAACAATATCAGTGATTTTTTTGAGATGGTACCTTCAAACCTTGATATGGCTTCAAAATATAGGTCAATGCTATATTCAGTAGAATTTATTTGCTGGTTTGGACAAGCATTTTTCTATTAAGCAGTGCATTAATGTTGATCCTGGTTGCATATTCTTATTGACCGAACATCCTTCTCTAAATGGTTTCTGCACATAATTTTCCTGCATTTACTGGTTCCAATGACATGAGGTCAAACGTTATACAGTGTGAAATATGAAAGGTTGGGTTGTCAATGGGGCTGCTCAACCTCTCATTTGGGTGATTTGGGCTGCTAAGACTGCCCATCCTTGTCAGTGGATGTTGTGGGTGGGGGTTCTTGGAGGTGGCCTCGCAAAGCTTCTAGAGATCTATGATTCCTCTCCATTGCAAGGAATCATTGATGCCAATGCTTTCTGTCATGCCGCCACTATTCTCCTTACCTGCATATTGTGGAGTTTATTAGGTACGATGCAAAGTTTTGAACTTCCAATATCCTTAAGAAGACCAAGTAGCCCCCTGGAAGATTGATGCTGTAAGAAGACTGTGTTTATTAACTGGTATAAGGTTTTTATTTTGTTTGTTCTTGTTATGCTTCAGAAATGAAGGATATTTGCTTCGCTGGGATTCTGAGTTGGTTGAAACTTGGAACTCATTTAGATGCTGGAATTGGATTTTGCAATGGAAGTTAAAGTTATAAGATGGAAATAATTCGATTCTCTTGTGGATTCAAACCATTATGTTTGAACAATTATATGCTATATGTTTTCAAACTGTTATGAGCATTCATCTGGACTGGTGGTGGTGGCTTGATCAAAGAAAGCTAACCTTGTGGACTTTATATCAGATAAAGATAAAAGTCATGAACTGTGTAACTAGGTTAAATTATTGAAAGGGTACTGTCTATTTGTTATCATAAGTTCACCTTTGTTTAATTCATTGAAATTATTCATATATATATATATATTATCTATAGGAATAATTTGAAGAAGTGAAATGTGAAAATTTTGGTTGTCATGAGATGTGCAATTGTCACTGAGTATACATTTTCAACTCAACAGATATTTTGATTAAATGGAAGAAAATTGGTATTTATAAACCTTAGATCCATCTCGTTACTGAATGATGTGAGATTTTATAGCATTTTACTTTACTGTTCTTTTCACCTATAGAGTCTCAGTGAAGAATTAGATAGATTTTGATAGCACTTACCAAAAACTTATATTAAAAAGACATGCCTATCAGATGAAAATTAGAAGCTTACGACTTATCATGAGATTTGACATTATATAGTTTAAAAAAATGTAAGGGAAAAAGATTAAAAAAAATTCAGTATATTTAGATAAAATATTTAAATTTTATTAACTAAGATTATAATAAAGTTATCAAATCCGACCTAAATAATAACATTGCATCAATAAGTTCGAGACTTGGCGTGCAAGATCTTTAATTCATGAATGCTGCTATATAAAAAGGGAAATTCAAAAGGAAAGTTTTTAAAAGTCCAAAAGATATTTTTAGAAACCAGGCCTAAAGCCCAAGAGCCAGAGCTCAAGCCCAAAATAGAAACAAGGAAAAACCCTAGCTAATGCCCCTCACACTCCCACTCTCAAACGCACTGCCTTTTGCAGCTCAGCGACTATAAATAAGGCATATCCTCCTTTGTGTGCCTCTTATTCGAGAGAGAGTCATCAAAATCGACATCTCCTTCTCTCGCCGCCTCTCCTCTCTCTCTCTCTCTTACAGGTAAGCTCTGCTCCTTTTCCTTTCGTTTCTGTTAAGATCTGTCTTGATTTAGATCCTCTTTTCCATTACTTGTTCTAATCCTAGGTCCTGTTTTCATTCCATTTTCCTTTCGTCCATTTTATAGATGAATATGATTCAAATCATTGCTGTTATCTATTTATTTATTTTTATAATTTTCTGGGTATTGATTATGGAATACGGAATATCTACACACAATTGTAGCTAATATGATTTCAGATCTCGAAAATTTCATTTGTTTTAGCGGATGATTTCTGGGTTTTTGATATTAGGCGTGTTTATATGTTGCTGTGTTTTCTATTTGGAAGTTTAAGAATTTGTTTCTGTTGGCAGGTTTTGATTCTTATTTATAGTTGGGGTGTATTTTAAAGACAAGTCAAGATGGTGAGTTGAATGAATATATTAATCTGTCTTTTTTGTGTGTGTTTTCGTTTAAGTCTTTTCTATGACTGCTCTTGATTTGACTCATGTTCTGTTATATTACAGGTGAAGTTTACAGCTGATGAGCTCCGTCGTATTATGGACTATAAACACAACATCCGTAATATGTCTGTTATTGCCCATGTTGATCACGGTATGCTTTTTTTGTTCATAGCTGTTATTATTATACCTGATGTAGAAGATCAAAGTTGTTGAGTAAATTTCAACTGTGACAGTGATTGCCAATTTATTTGTCTGTTTGTCATGCTTCCGTGAAATTGCTTCATTTTTTAACTTGTGTTAAATTTTTGAAAAGATAGTAATATGAACATGTAGTCTGGATTTAATTGATGTTAGTTTTGTTTAGGTGCAAATTCAGAGCCTGTTTTGTTTATTACTGTGACAGATCTTTACTTTTCAATAATCGTTAGTAGAAGTTATATTGCTGTAGTAAAGTGTAGATTTTGTCGGTGTTAGTTCTGATTGTTTTTCTGATATGCAGGGAAATCAACTCTTACTGATTCTCTTGTCGCTGCTGCTGGAATTATTGCACAAGAAGTTGCTGGTGATGTTCGGATGACAGATACCCGTCAGGATGAGGCTGAGCGTGGTATCACAATTAAGTCAACTGGTATCTCTCTGTACTATGAAATGACTGATGAATCTTTGAAGAACTACAAAGGAGAGAGGCAAGGGAATGAGTACCTCATCAATCTTATTGATTCCCCTGGGCACGTTGACTTTTCGTCTGAGGTCACAGCTGCTCTTCGTATTACTGATGGTGCCCTTGTGGTCGTTGACTGTGTTGAAGGTGTCTGTGTGCAAACAGAGACTGTACTCCGTCAAGCCCTTGGTGAAAGGATCAGGCCTGTCTTGACTGTTAACAAGATGGACAGGTGCTTCCTTGAGCTTCAGGTTGATGGTGAGGAGGCTTACCAGACATTCCAGAGAGTGATTGAAAATGCTAATGTCATCATGGCTACCTATGAAGATCCTCTTCTTGGTGATGTTCAAGTCTACCCTGAGAAAGGAACAGTTGCCTTCTCTGCTGGTTTGCATGGTTGGGCTTTTACACTGACCAACTTTGCTAAGATGTATGCCTCAAAGTTTGGAGTTGATGAGTCGAAAATGATGGAAAGACTTTGGGGTGAGAACTTTTTTGATCCAGCTACCAAGAAGTGGACCAGCAAGAACACTGGCTCTCCTACCTGCAAGCGTGGATTTGTTCAATTTTGTTATGAACCCATCAAGCAGATCATCAACACTTGTATGAATGACCAGAAGGATAAGCTCTGGCCCATGTTGCAAAAACTTGGTGTCACCATGAAGGCTGAAGAGAAGGACTTGATGGGGAAGGCCCTAATGAAGCGTGTAATGCAAACTTGGCTTCCTGCAAGTAATGCTCTCCTGGAAATGATGATCTTTCACCTTCCCTCTCCTGGCAAGGCTCAGAAGTATCGTGTTGAGAACTTGTATGAGGGTCCTCTTGATGATATGTATGCCAATGCTATTAGGAACTGTGATCCTGATGGTCCTCTTATGCTTTATGTTTCAAAGATGATTCCTGCCTCTGATAAGGGCAGGTTCTTTGCTTTTGGTCGTGTCTTCTCTGGCAGAGTCTCAACTGGTTTGAAGGTCAGGATCATGGGTCCCAACTATGTCCCTGGTGAGAAGAAAGACTTGTATGTTAAGAGTGTACAGAGAACTGTTATTTGGATGGGAAAGAGGCAGGAAACTGTGGAGGATGTGCCTTGTGGTAACACAGTTGCTATGGTTGGTTTGGATCAGTTTATTACCAAGAATGCTACTTTGACTAATGAGAAGGAAGTTGATGCCCACCCAATTCGTGCCATGAAGTTCTCTGTCTCTCCTGTTGTTCGTGTTGCTGTTCAGTGCAAGGTCGCATCTGATCTTCCGAAACTTGTTGAAGGGCTGAAGCGTTTGGCAAAGTCTGATCCTATGGTTGTCTGTACCATTGAAGAATCTGGAGAACACATTGTTGCTGGTGCTGGAGAACTTCACCTTGAGATCTGTCTCAAGGATTTGCAAGAAGATTTTATGGGTGGTGCTGAGATCATTAAATCAGACCCTGTTGTGTCATTTCGTGAGACTGTCCTTGAGAGGTCTTGTAGGACTGTGATGAGCAAGTCTCCTAACAAGCACAACCGTCTGTACATGGAAGCACGACCTATGGAGGAAGGGCTTGCTGAGGCCATAGATGATGGACGAATTGGTCCAAGAGATGATCCTAAGGTTCGTTCTAAGATATTGTCTGAGGAGTATGGGTGGGACAAGGATCTTGCTAAGAAGATTTGGTGTTTTGGCCCTGAGACCACTGGTCCAAACATGGTTGTTGATATGTGTAAAGGAGTTCAGTACCTTAATGAAATTAAGGATTCTGTTGTTGCTGGGTTCCAGTGGGCATCAAAGGAAGGAGCATTGGCTGAAGAGAACATGAGAGGTATCTGCTTTGAAGTCTGTGATGTGGTTCTCCATGCTGATGCAATCCATAGAGGTGGTGGTCAGATCATTCCAACTGCTAGGAGGGTTTTCTACGCTTCTCAGCTAACAGCCAAGCCAAGGCTTCTTGAGCCTGTTTACTTGGTGGAGATCCAAGCTCCTGAGCAGGCACTTGGTGGTATTTACAGTGTTCTTAACCAGAAGCGTGGACATGTCTTTGAGGAGATGCAGAGGCCTGGTACCCCACTTTACAACATCAAGGCATACCTTCCCGTTATTGAGTCTTTTGGATTCTCTAGCACTCTGAGGGCTGCAACATCAGGACAGGCATTCCCACAATGTGTGTTTGATCACTGGGATATGATGTCATCAGATCCAATTGAACCAGGGACCCAGGCAGCAACTCTTGTTGCTGATATCCGTAAGAGGAAGGGTTTGAAGGAGCAGATGACCCCACTTTCCGAATTCGAGGACAAGCTGTAAGCTAGAGAATAATGGAGAGGGTATGTTTGTGCGGCAAAATTTCTGCTGCAATTTAGTTTTGTTTTCTGGCTCTTTATATTTTGGTAGTAGTTGCTTCTTGGGTGCTGTCACCCATTTTATCATGTAAGGTCCTTTTTAGATGTTTTTATATAATGACTCGAGAATTGTTCTGTGGTGTTACATTTTTACGTGTTGATTATGTATTGCAATCGACATTGGTTGTGTTCAAGTTATATTTTTGACCTTCATATGTCTACCTTTGTGATTTATTTCGAGATGGTTGATTGTTTTACTGATGCAACAATAGGTAGAATTGGTGCTCTGCCAAAGGATTTAGATCAGTCCTTGAGGCTGGGTGTCCTTATGGTTGTGGTCCATGAGGACCGTGGCCCAGCACCAAGTGCTCTCAGTAACAGCTGGGCTGAGGCGCTGTGGTTTTCTTACGAACGCAATCCAGTGCTCTTTTATGAAGCCCTCCCCTCCCTGGGCTTCTACATGGAGCCAAATATTGGCTTGACTTCCATTCGTTATCTCTTCCAAAATTTGAATGGATATTCTGTGATTGATTCTTTTTATTTTGGATATTTAATAATCGTATAATTAAATTTATATTTAAAAATAATTAAAATAATTTTTTTGTTTATATATATTTATTTATATTATAATTTTTTATAAATTAATATTATAAAAAATATTAAAAATGATGATAAATAATTAAAATAAATAAGATGGATGTTCATTTAGATAATAAATAATTAAAAAATATAAATAATTTATGATTTATTTTTTATACGAAAATCTTATTATATTCTTAGTCAAGTTTGGTTAGGAAAATCTTTAGCTAAAATCAAATCGAATTAACTTTAATAACCAAATTATTAAAAAAATTAAACTAATTAAATCGAAAAAATCGAATTTATTTCGATTCATTCAATTTTTCAGTTCAGCTTGCATTTACACACCTTTAGTTTTGAACAAAAAGCAATGCAAGGGATAATCAGGAGAGTTGTAGGGACAGCAAAGCCAAATGCAAAGCTATGTTCCTGAGGCGAGCTTTTACTAACTAAATCCCTCACTCCTTGTCGTTTGTCATGCTTCAACTGTAGTACAACATTAAAATGTCGTTCTTCACCGGCGTTTTACATCAAGTAATCGGAAAAAGTCTAAAATCTGCAGATTTATGGCTTGTTTTAGATGACCTCGAACAGCTGTCTTTCACTCCTCCCAACGCCGTTTCATCCCTGGATTTCTCAATTCTTCTTCTTCGCCATTTCAGGTCTGCCATCCTCTCTCTTTTCTTTCACTTTAATTCTGTGTTATATTTTATTTATATGATTTTATACTTGACTCAAAATAAATACAAATGATGGAAAACGAAATAATAATTAATTAAAATAACTAAACTTACAACATTGAAGAAGAAAGTTGTGTCGCCTGAAATATTGTAAGATATATAATTTCTTCTTTTTTTTTTTCTTCAATTTATTTCAATTTTAGAGAATTTTTCTTTTAAAAAGATTTTCTTTTCTTGCTTACTGAGAGGTTGAAGATACATTTAATAATAGGATAAATGTTTAATTTGGGGTCAAATTTTTTGAATTTTTGTCAATTTAAGATCAAATATTTCAGTTATAGCAATCAAAGGCCAAATCTTTTTTGTTTTTTATAATTAACGGTTAAGGTAAGAAGTGTTTGACGCATGTAAGACATGTAAATGATATGGACGCTCACTTGTTGTGTAAGATACGAAAGAATAATTTTGTCAAAAAGTCTTTTCTATTAAGTTAAAATGATTCAAATTATGACGTAACATGTAACAACTTTTTCATCATTAGGTGTAATAATTAAAATTTTCAACATGGTATATAACAATTAAATTTTTAATATGATGTATAACAACTATATTTTTTAATATGACGTGCAATAATTAAATTTTCAACATGATGTATAACAATTATATTTTCAACATGACGTGTAATAATTATATTTTTCAACACGAGAATATAACAATTAAATTTTTAACATGACGTGTAATAATTATTTATAAGATAACGTGTAACAACCAAATTTTAAAATATGTTAACTGCCAAGTCATTTGAGCATCTAACCTTTAACAATACTACTTTTAAAATTAGATTTTCGTTAACTCGCACTGCGATATTTAAGAGGCATTCACAAAAATAATGAATGTGGAAGCACAACATGGCTATCTGTGAGTGCAAAATTTTTGGAAATTTCATCACTGATTGTATTTTTTAAATAAATTTTCGTGCTTGTATCATAAGAAAAGGTGAGGGAGTTATAGTTGGGTGATCTCAATCAAGTAAGGGATCTGAAGATGACACTGGTAACTTGGAATACCTAATCTTCACCAAAGTCAAGGAGAAAGAATGTCCTGGTTGAGTAATTTTTTGGCTTAGGGATGAATTGGACTCCATCTAGTTGTTCTGCTACTGATTCCTTGTCAACAGAATGCTGAGGTGCAGTCAATGCTTGCTTAATTGATAACTATGAGAGTTAACTAGGAACAAGAGAGAGCAAGTAGATTGCAGTTGCAGTCTCAATTCGCCATGTTTGTAGGACTTCTTGAGTAGGACGTTTCCAGACAAGAATTTCGCTAGTATTGCAATAGGATTTCAGGTAATAATGGCTAATTAGATATGTTTATTTCAAGGGGTATTAGGGTAGTGACGTCTTGAGTGGCTGCTCTTTTGAGTTTAAGCTCATTGCTCATTCTACCAAATTCTGCTTTAATAGTCATTCTCAAGCTGCTGCACCCGGCAGCTACAGGCCTTGAATGATTGCTGCCAAGTTTTGGCAGCCTTATGACTGCTACAGAATACAGAAAGCAAGGCTGCTGCTGCCAAGTGCTGACATCCTCTGCTGCACAAGGCAGCAGTAAGGCTTACCTGGCTGCATGCTGCCAAGTGCTGGTAATTAGCCTCATCATCATCATTGGGTTTTGAAGAGGACTTGAAGGTTGGAGCTTCATCATCATATTCACTTGCAACCTTTTTAGTCCAGTGGAAGTGTCTTTGAAGGAAAGCAAATTAATAAACCTTTTTATTATAATCTATCACAAAGAATAAAGAAAATCCACAGAAAAAACAATTCCAAGTTTATATATATAATAATTTTTGAGGCACTCTTATATAAGAGGTAGCACTCTCCTAATCATAACTCCCAGGATTCAAACATGAAGTTGTTAATTTCCTAGGGACCAATTTATCAACTATATGCACTTTAATCAGATTCCTAATACTTCCTAACTAATTTAACAATAAATTCAATCACATTGCTCATCCCAAGCTTGATTTAGATCCTTCAACATTAATCCACCACCTTCCTCTGCCGCCACGTCGCAAACTCCGGCCTTGCCTTGCCTCATCTCGCCCGCACCCGCACCCTCCTCGACGCCTTGCTTCTTTCCTCCTTCCTTGCACCCCTTTCTACCCGAATCCCTCAATGCATTACCGCCGGAAGCTGATCGCGAAGACACTTTTTCGGCGAGATAACGTCGGATAACGGTGTCCGAATCAGGAAACGTGGATACTTTCCCCTTCTCCGAGATGGTAACTATGGCGACTCGTGCCCCGCATAAGGTTGAAAGCTCAGCTGCTTTCTTGAACAAATTCCCTTGACGTTTGGAGGTGCCTGCTTTGCCCGCTTTTTGTTGCTTCCCCATAGTCTGTTAACCGTAGAAACCCTGATTTGATGGTACTGGTATATATATATATATAAGTTCAATTTCAGCTTAAAAGGGCCTCTACCCATCTCCTTTTATAGGAGTAGGAATAATAGGTTTACTAATTTTACTAGACTTTTAAGATTACTAAAATATAGCTTGTCCTTCAAGATAAAAAAAAAATAACAGTTAAATTATGTAATTAGTCCCTTTATTTTGATAAATTGGTAAATTTAATATCTGAATAATAATTTGTAAAAATTGAGTGATGTACTTTTTAAAAAATTGATAATTTCCATCCAATTATTAATAAATATTAATATTTTTTTATTAATTATACTGACATACCATTTTCTTGTTGATATGGCATTGAATATTATAATTTATCATAACATGGCATTTTTTATCTACTTCATAACACTCTTTTCATTACTTTATATTATGGAATATAGAAATTCAATTCTTCTCTATCTCACAACACTTTTTCCCTAAACCCTAAAACCTTATTCATATTTTTTATTTGTTTTTTTTTCAATCATATTTAAAACCATTAGCTCACATTGGATAAATTCATATCCACACTTATAAAATCTATATCAATACTTAGTCACGTAATATCGACACTACTATTATATCATTTGTGAATTGTCACATCATTATTACCATGTCATAAGATTCAATGTCATATTAACAAAAAAAAATATCATATCTGCTCAATCAAATGTCATATCAATATAGATAACAAAAAATTTTAAAAATATTAGATTGATGTTTTTAATTTTAAAAAATATAATGATTCAATTTTTACAAATTATTTTACGAGACTAAATTCAACATTTTGATAAAGTACAGTTACTAAATGCATAATTTGATCAAAGACAATAGTAATAGACTAAGCTTTAATTACTTCTTCATTATTATTATTATTATTATCTAAAAAATGATAGGTTGATCTTAAGTTATCTGACACGTTGTTTAGAAATAATTCTTAATTATTTTTGGAAAAGTAGCCACAATCTTATTTCAATGAAAGATTAAGTACCTAAATAAGTTAGTGAGTTATACCAAAAAAAAGTTAATTAAACTCTTATATTTTGATTATATTCAATTAAATCTTTGAAATTTATTTTAATCAAATAAATCTCTCACTAATTGTTGATTAGCTTTCATTAGTCGATGTCATCTACTAAATGGCATATTGATGTGTCATTTTGATGACATCAATACCACGTGACAATAAAACTTGTCACCTAAAAGTTATCTGTTTACTATTTGTCCCGTCACATATGCAAAAATAATTGGATGAAAAATTAAAAAAACAAAAACATCAAACTAAGTCTTCATTATTATCCTATTCATTTTTAAGAATTTTTTCTGAAAATTTTCAAAATAAAAAAAATATTTATTTGGTTTGGTTTTCTCAACAGTTTGTTTTTTCTTTTTTTGTTTGGTTTGATTGATACTTTTCTTGTTTGTTTCTTATTTTTAGTCACGGGACATTGAACAATTCCCAAATTTATAAGTTTTCTCTCTTGATCGATTGGAATTCATTAATTATGTTTTGGAATTTAAAATTTTATCATCTAAGTATTTTAAGAAGAAAAGCTCTGAACTTTCCATGGAGATTTTCAGAATTTCAATTGTCTAAGGCTATCTATCAGGATTTTGAATTCATCCAGGATATTTATTTTAATTTTTTTAATTCTTTTTAGACACATAATGGGATAAAAAGGTAAACACATAAGTTTTACGTGACAAATTCTATTGCCACGCCACATATCAACACGTGATCAACTTGTCACATGCCAAATCACATTATATAAAAATGTCAATTGTGTGATTGATTAAAGGATGCTAATCAACCATAAGTGAAAAAAGACTTATTTGATTTAAAATAAAAAAGAATTGTTTGATTTAAAATAAAACAAGTAATGATTTAATTGAATCTAATAAAAATACAAAGATTTAATTAATTTTTTTAATATAATTCAAAATTTTATTTAGTATTTAGCCCGATTGAAATAGTGTTTCCTTATAAGCCATTAGAGTCCTAACGAAATCAAACCTTTTGATCACTATATAATACACGTTTAAACCCTAAAATCTTTTTCTTGATTAGCAAATTGAGAGTTTCCTCTCTGGTTTTCTTTAGGTTGTTTCATCTTTATCGATCAGTATTAGCCATGGATGGAGCAAGTACAAGTAAGAGCAGACTAAAGAGAAAAGGCAGTGGCCGTAGAAGGATTGAGATCAAGAAAATTGAGAACCAACGCCGACGTTGGGTAGCCTTTTCCAAACGTAAGAAGGGTTTGCTAAAGAAAGCTGCCCAGCTCTCGATGCTGAGTGGGGAAGAAATCGGCGTCATCGTAATTTCAGAGCAAGGAAGGGTTTATACTTCTGATAACGCTGATGCTGTTATCCATCAGTATCTGTCCATCAAATATGATGGACAAGATGATAATGACATGATGGGTGATGAGGAGAAAGAGCCTGGAAAAGGGGTTATGGACGATGGGTTTTGGAGGACACAACCGGTTGACATTCAGAAGATGGATGATGGGAAATTGAGTTTGCAAGAGATTGAAGTATTTGGAGAGGCTTTGGTAGATTTGAAGAACAATGTAGCGGCAAGAATGGAGGAGATAAAGGGTAAGGAGTATTTATTTGATCTGAATAAAACCCCTGATGAGCAGTTTTGTTGAAAGGCAGCACAATGGGTGCTTTTGGATAGTGGAATGGTTTATAGTTCTATGACAATTGACAATCCAATATAACTTGACTAGGGGAGTAGAGACTAGATCCTTATGCTTCTTTCGGAGAAAATTTCAATCCTTCTACTTGGTATATTCTGCAACTCCAGTTAATTGGTTTACTTGGATTTTCAAGAAATTTTCATTGATTACTATATATCAAGTCTTGTTCTTGATGACCAAGTTTTAATTAATTAATAAAATTTTATTTGATCCTAAATTAGTGAGTTTTTTTTATGGTTATGAATTAATATTAGGGTCTTTTAAGACACTTGTAGAATTATAGTTATTTTAGAATTAGATACAACATTTATAACAATGGCAATGAGACAGGGAGAGAGATCCCATTTCTCCCAAATCCAACTCCTCACCATTACATCAGAACAACCCTACTAATTAAGCCACCATTAAACAAAAATTCCAAAAGCTTTTATAAGGTCTATATTTTTAGAGTAAATCCATGGTAGAAGTAGTAATTAAACATGAAGAAGAAAGGTCCCACGGAACTCAAAGAGGAGCACCGCTAATCCCTTAATTTGTTGAGGA
The DNA here is from genome assembly GCF_053813885.1 of Theobroma cacao. Taxonomy (NCBI): domain Eukaryota; kingdom Viridiplantae; phylum Streptophyta; class Magnoliopsida; order Malvales; family Malvaceae; genus Theobroma; species Theobroma cacao. The sequence continues at coordinate 11,050,703 of NC_142645.1, forward strand.
ACATTACAGGTTTCCAATGGAGAGCTTTCAAGAGAAGCTTTGCAGTCTTTAAGCTTCCAAGACTTATGTACAAGACAGCATTGCAAACAAGTAACCCTTTGCATCAGTTGCTACGCTGCAAATAGATTGAGTTTTCTCAACCCCAATCTCACCAGCAGCTTGACATGTTACCTCTGCTCAAGCCCCTACAGATGGCAATTGAGAAAATTTTTAGTAAAAATATGAATGGAATTGAATCAGAGTACTCAAACCTTCACTTAAAGAAAGCGACAATATTCAAAGAGACATTACCTTGAACTGGATAATATATACTTGGGACCTGATTCACATAAATAAAGCCCTTCAACACCAACCGAGAGAAGCTTTTCCTTTTCTTCTGGCTTTGGCTTGTAATTGTATTGTTTTGTTTCATAATTAAGCTTTTCTTCCCCTTCTGGCTTCATGTCATAACCAGGCTTTCCTTCTGGCTTTGGGTTCTTGTTTCTAAATGTATTGTTTTGTGAGATAATTAGGCTTTTCTTCGCCTTCTGGTTTCCTCTAATAACCAGGCTTTTCACCATAACTGGCCTTTTCTTCTTGTGGCTTTGTACCACAGCAAGGCTTATATTCTCCTTGTGGCTGACAGCTGGTATCCCATGGTAACCATATTCAGATACCATGATCACCAGCAGGAGCGAGGACTAGCAATGGCAGGAGAAGCCAAAGAGAATGCCAACCATAGACGAGTGAAACCCATGACTCTACCACTTCAACCGATCTGCGCAATGTAATTACATATGAAAGAATTATGAATTGTGGACCAAGTAAAGGGGCTAGCCTCAGTGCCTTTTATGGGGAATAAGTTGGTCTAACGTAGACATAACTGCTTACCAATGATTAAAAAGATGAAAAAAAATTAAAATAAAAGAATTTGTTTGCACAATTAATGCGACATCGTTTAGGACTTGGGCAGCACTAACTTATGTATTACATACATCAATTCGGAAATTACAAATATTATGCCTTTGTACACGAATTAACATATCAATCAATTAACCAAATATGTTTCTTCTAGCCTTTATGACGAACTAACTAAGTTATAGATGAACAATTCGCCACTATTAAAAATTTTTTGTGTTCTATTAGTTAATTTGTTTTGGAAAATATGGGAAATTGCAATGCTTTATAACAACGTTATTTTCTTAACGATGAATCGAAGTCGAATTAGGTCTGATATGAATTGATTGCAAAAGAATTCAAAAATACAAAACAATATGACTCAAACCTGAAAAAGCCCGAATTCAACATAATCCAAATTTGACTTAACTCGAACCTGAAGTGAACCAAACTCATAATGACCCGAAATTCAAGACCAATCTAACCCTAAACTTGTAAAAACTCAAATTTTATAACTTGAAAATTAGTGAATTTTTAACTCAAAAATATCCAAATTGTAATTAAATAATTTTATCCAAAATGTGTAAATGATTAAATGATAATGTTTTTCTTAAATTAAAATTTTTAAAATTTTATATTTTTTTAAAAATAATATTATTTAAAATTATTATACAATTACATAAGTAATGTATATTCAACATTTTCAACGTTAAATTTATGAATTGGATTAGGAAACTAATTTAAGATACATTAAATATGAGTATCAAATTTTTGTTTTTTGCTACCCTTATTATTTAAACTAATTAATTATAAAAATGATATTATTAAATTGAAATTTGAATATTTAAATTCCAAAAGTGAGAAATTAGGAATTGGAAAATTTTTGGAAAGGCCTTTTTTCCCCCTTTCATTGGCTGCCCATTTTGTTTTTATTATTTTTTATTTTCTTTTTTTACTTTTAGACTTTAATTTTTTAGAGTAAGGAAATGGGAAAAGAAGGGGAAAAAAAGTGAATTGTTTAATTAAATTTAAATTTTGATTGATTTATTATTTACCATAATTTCAAATTTAATTAAAATAATAATTATTACTTATTAACTAAAGTATATTTAAAAAGTATACTAATAAGTAAGAATATAAATACAATTAGATTTAATTTTAAAATAATCAATTACTTTAATTGATGAATATTATGATTAATTGTATTTAAGTAATTAGACTTACTGCTTTATTTTTTAAAATAAAATTTAAATACTTTATTCTTATATATAAAATAAAATCAATACTCAAGAACTCAAGTGTAAAAATTTAAATCAACCAAAAAATCTCTTCTTTTTTTAGTATTATTGTTCAAAATTATATCAATTAATTTTAACTTTTAAATATTATGATTTCATATAGTTTATAAGTTATAATTTATAAATAATAGTTAGTAAGGTTACTATTAAACAAATAATCTGTTAACGAACATTTAGACTTGTTAAGTTAATTCGAACCAAGAAAATAGTCCTCTTAATTCTTAATTTTTCATTATTGTCAAATTGATCAACTATTAAAATAAATTAACATTGTATCAATTAATTTAAAATATATCTATTGTTGCAAATTTTAATTAACCTTTTACAAATTAATAATTGATTTTAAATTTATTATATTATTCCCCAAGCCAAAACATCTTTATTATCCATTAATGTGAAAATAGTCAAACATGTTATGAATATATGTGAATATCTATTGTATTTGCATCGTATCCAATATATCTTCTCATATCCAGTATATCCCCTCATATCTAAGATCCATATTTATGTAAGTACATCTCTATCCTCTAGATCCATTCAGTATATGTACATTCCTATCTATGTAAATTCTCCCTATTTATGTAAATTTATTCTCCCTCCATCCATGTAAGCCTATAAATAGATGCATTATAGTTGATGGTATACACATTTGAAAAAAAATAAAAATAGAAGATCTTCTTACCTTTTCATTACTTTTCTCTAATATTTTTCTTTCAAAATTATATTTTACAACACTTTATCAGCACAAAACTCTAATCTTTAAGTTTTGATATCATTTAGTTTCCATCATCATCTCAAAGTTAAAAGGCTGCATTCTTTTAGGTAATTTTCATTTTAAATTCAATTGTCGCTTTATTACTTTACTCATATTTCAATCTATAATTAGTCAATTTTTTATTTTAATTTCATTATCAGTCAATTTTTTTTATTTGCTTGTTGATAACAATAGTTTATTTTTTTTATCTATTAATAGTTTTCACCGTGTCAAATTTTACAAAGCTTGAATTTGTGGCTCTTGATATTACTGGCAAGAATTATCTATCTTGGACTTTAAATGCTGAAATTCATTGAGATGATATAGGCCTTGGAAACACAATCAAAGGGACAAATGAAGCATCCAATCAGGATAAGGCAAAAACAATGATTTTCTTTCGTCACCATCTCCATGAAAGATTAAAAACGGAGTATCTCATAATAAAAGATCCTATAAACCTTTGGGAAAGTCTAAAAGATAGATATGATCACCCAAAAATAGTAATTCTTCCAAAAACTCATTATGATTGGATACATTTACAATTTCAGGATTTTAAATTCGTAAGCGAGTATAATTCACCAATATTTAAAATTAGTTCTCAATTAAAATTGTGTGGAGAATATGTTACTAATGAAGACATGTTAAAAAAAATACTTTTTACTTTTCACGGCTCAAATGTGCTTTTGCAATAGCAATACCGTGAAAGAGGCTTTAAGAAATATTCTGAACTAATTTCATGTCTTCTCGTGGCTGAGCAAAATAACGAGCTACTTATAAAAATCATGAATCTTGTCCAACTGGTTCTACTTCATTCCTTGAAGTGAATATGACATCATTTTGTAATTATGATCGTGGCTATGGTTGTGGCCATGGTTGTGGAAGTAGACATGGAAGAGATTGTCATAATTATTTCAACCGTAGTTGTAACGACCCCTCTCCGGTCGCTACAGATGTCCGAGACCTCCGGGAAAGACCCGTCAAGTCCCAAACAAGCCTTTCTCGAAATGCTCATTAGTTCTCTACATACAATCACCATTTCATATTGATACTTAAAACAATACTTTCATATCGTGACTTGAACCATAAACATAATAATTGATTCAAGCTTTAAACCATTTAATCACAAGTTTATACATTGAAATCCACATCTCCAATTATTTACTTATATCAACATCAATATCTGTTTACAACTTAATGAACAAAGAGCTATGACTCGACCTCTAACAGCGGAGTGACTTGGGATAAAATGCTATGAGATGCCTTTACCTATCTGCGGTAGATCGTACGCACCGATGATTACACGCTAGGCCAATCTCTGTTTGCAAAAGGGAAAATAAGAGGGGTGCGAGTATCACAAACTCAGTGATCATTGACCCTGTGAGCAGGCGAGGAGGGGAAACAAACATAAAGATGGAATGTTAATAAATCCAAGAGTAAGCGTAGAAAACACACTCCATTAAATTGAGAGATTTTGTTTTTATACCTTGCAAGTCTTAAAAGTAATAAATCACAAGTAAACAAATATGAAAACGATTGTATTTAAGGCACTAGAAAATCTTTCACTTCGATATCCAGTCAACAGTAAATCCAATGGCAAGTGTAAAATGAAAAGTCTCAAACACAAAAATGCAAAATAACTGATCACCAATGAATATGTAAATTTCACTTGCCATTCAATAGTAAATTTCAAGTGTTAATGCCATGCATTGTGCAATAAAAATTCATAAGTGAGCATCATCCTCGGGTAGGTTTAGTATAGCCCTTAGGCTTACTCTCTCAGATATCATCACTTACTTGTGGGAACTGTCCACGCCACCATATATAAATCGAGGCTTCAGGTCCCCCTTTACCTACTCGTGGGAACTGCCCACGCCACCCAATATGAATCAAGGCTTCAGGTCGCCCTTTACAATCAAATATCGATAACCAACAATCACTACTTTGTGCACAAAGACCACACTTAACCTGGTGTAGTAACAGGTCCTACTCAGAGTGTCACGACCCGAAACCTCCCTCGGGCCCATGACAACCGCTGCGACGTCCCGATTGACATTCATTACCCGAAATGCCAATCGAAACCCCGCAAGGCTTACATATCGGTTTCTTGCCTTTCCTGTGAGCAATCGTTGTTAAACATTCCGTTTTAAACAATTACCAGTCGTTTTCGGCTCAAGTAAATCAAAAGACAAAAATTATTTTATTTTTTATTTTAAAAGGATTTATAGACAAATATTACTATTCAAAATATTGATTAAAATATACCATTTTTATATAAAATAATATTTATAGAAACACGTGTAAGTAATCTTTTGTAACGTGGAAGTAAAATAAATTCATACATACAATAATTTACAAAGTTATAATGTACAATAATAATTACAACGACAAGTGGCCCATAAATACACAAAGTGTTGGTGATAGTAATCTACTGTCTGTGAGATAAAAGGGTCAACTGGAATCCTCGACGAATCGAGTATCTACAAGCTACCACAGGCCCGAAATATTTAGAAAGGAGGTGGGTGAGATTTTGCAATCCCAATGAATAAATAAACATTATTATAAATATCTAAAGGCGAGTAAAATGGAGGCAAGTTTAAACAACAAATCACAAACCATTTCATAAGGTTTTCAATTTATTTCTTAAACCATAAAATATTTGTAATTTACCAAAACAGTTGTTAAGGCTTATGACTTTTATTAGAAACAGGGCTCAAGCCAAAAACTAGTCCTCGGAGATACCTTAGCCGAGGCATCTAACCGAGTCCGCCAAGGTTGTTAAGATATTTACATGTTAAACACATGTTAGTTTTGAAAACAAGCCGTTCCTTGGCATTGGCCGAGTTACACATTCACGTGGGGGTTCGACGTGAAGTGAGCTCTAACACTACCCAGGGAGTTACCCTCCTCGCCTCTACAACCGGAGTAACTATGCAACCGGGTTTACCATACCCTTCTAATAGGCAGTCCACGAAAATCAGTCACTACAGTGACTAAACCCACCAATTTTAATAAAATTTTGACAGTATAACGTGGTTTTTATTTATTTATCCAGCCTCAGCTTACATAAATTCCCAATGCAATTATAAAATATAGCCACATATACTCATATATCATAAGCCATTCATAGGAAAATATATTTTTCAAGACAATTGGTAGCCTCCAATTACTCAATTTCATGATCAAAATTTTCTTATTTCAGATAATCAATACAATATATTTATTTGTCACATTTATTTCTAAAACATCAAAAGTCCCATTTTAATCTCATTTTCATTTCATAAAATACATAAAGAGCATTTAAAAATAAACTCTAGATAATTTACAATAATAATAGGTTTACTCACAGTTTGTACAAATTAAATGCTTTCTAGGTGCCCAGATCACTGTTCGTAGGGTACGACTTCCTTGCCTTTACCGGAAGGCTCTCCTCCTATACACATTGCAAAAATTACACAATTCACCACATTGATGCTAAATCACTATATAATTGATTTAAATCCTATACTAATGCATGGTATGAAATGCAATAGCCTAAAACGGCTTAAACATGGTATTAACCTATTTTTGGCACTTTACCCGATAAATTGCTAACGCGTTCCATTTTAGCTCTAAATTGTCCCATTTTCTCTCCAACATTTCTAACCATTAAATATCAGCCAATAACCCTCTAAAATCACCAAAATCAGCTCACTTTCCTCCTTGAAAAATTCGGTCAAAAATGGGACATTAACTCGGTTAATTTTTCACTTTGTTTTTCTATCACATTTAACCATTTTTCATCATTTTCTCTTCATTTCTCTTAGAATAAAAATCAGTTCATCATCATTGTACATCACTGAATATTCTGCCAAGGGTGGGTATTGTGAGAATTTCATGCTTTCTTACCCTATTTGATTTCTATACACATTTAACTAACTAAAACTATCAATTTAACTAAGAATCAAAACATAAAAATTTCAAAATCCTTCCCCTTGAAATTCGGCCAGCCCTTGGTATCACTTCTTGATCTCTCTTCTCAAGCATGCTAAATGCAAACAAAGACATAGGAAAGGTAGAAATCAAGCTAAAGTCAAAAAATCTTACCGTTAGACGCGTAAACGGAAGAAAAACGTGAATTCCCCTTTGAATTTTCTAGTTTTCCTTTGGTTTTTCTCTTTTCTTCCTTTCCTCTCTATTTTCTCTCTTATTTTCTCCTTATGGCCGACCATCACCTGATGTGGGGTTTAAATGGGCTGATTTTCCTTTAAAATAATATTAAATCATTAAAAAGTGCCATGTATCACTTTTCCATTGGCCCGATTTTTTAAAATTTCATCCTTTAAACTTCAATTTTTTCACCACTTAAAATACCACAGTTATTCATACAAAAAAAAAAATAAATCCTATGATTTTGACAAGTTCTGGGTGGTGAAAATTTCGATTTTACCCCGAGGTGACAAAATTACCGTTTTACCCTTATGTTTCGAAAATTACCGAAAATTGAAAATTTTCACTTTCTATCATTAAATTATACTCCAAATAGTTAATCTTGGTCAAAAATTGGACTCCATGATCAAATTATTATCTTAGGTGGCAAAATGACGATTTTACCCCTAAACATCAAAATTTTTAATTTTTTCCCAAATGAACCCTCAAACTCCGAACAATCATTTTTAGTCATTCTTGGACTGTAAAATATTAAATTTCATCATACGATTCCTATTTGAACTAGTTCGAGGTTAAATCAACTCAAGTATACCGTTAGATACAATATCAGGTTTCGTCTATTCTTAGGGGCTTTCCTAGCGTAATAACATGCTACTCAGTGCATGTATGTTATGACATGTGTTTATAGGGTCGGGTTTTACAATTTTACCCCCCTTAAAATAAAATTTTGACTTTAAAATTTCACTTACCAGATTCGACAAATAGATGCGAGTATTGGTTCCTCATCTGATGCTATGCTTCCCATGTCATTTCCTCCATTCGAGCACTTTTCCACAACACTTTGACCGATGAAATACTCTTGTTCCTCAATACTCGATCCTTTCGATCCAAGATACTCACAAGTTGCACTTCGAACTTCAAATCGTAATGCAACTCGATCGGAGGTGCTTCGAGGATGTGAGAGGGATCTGGTACATATTTTTTAAGCATGGAGACATGGAAAACGTTGTGGATCCGATCTAACTCTGGAGGTAGTTCTAACCGATAAGCCACTGGTCCAATTCTCTCAATGATTCAGAATGGTCCAATATACCTCGGGGTTAAGCTTTCCCCGATTCGTAAATAAAATCACACCTTTTTCACGGAGAAACCTTAAGAAAAACTCTATCATCGATCTCAAACTCCAAGTCTTTTCTCCGTTTATCTGCATAGCTCTTCTGCCTATTCTGGGCTACCTTTAGCCTCTCTCGTATAACCTTGATCTTGTCATTAGTTAGATCGATCAATTCCACACTAACTAACTTTCTTTCACCCACTTCATCCAAACAAAGTGGAGTACGACATTTCCTTCCATATAAAGCTTCGTACGGTGCCATACCAATGCTAGACTGGAAGTTGTTGTTGTAAGCAAATTCCACTAACGGCAAGTGTCTATGCCAACTCCCAAGAAAATCCATGACACAAGCCCTTAACATATCTTTCATAGTCTGGATAGTCCTCTCTGACTGACCATCAGTCTGTGGGTGAAAAGCAGTGCTAAATTTCAATTTGGTTCCGAGAGCTTCTTGAAATTTCGGCCAGAGTCGAGAAGTGAATCGAGGATCTCGGTCTGACACTATAGAAACGGGAACTCCATGTAGCCTCACAATCTCATCTATATAGAGCTGAGCCAGCTTCTCAATAGAGTATGTACTATGGATAGCTAAAAAGTGAGCGGACTTAGTCAACCGATCTACGATCACCCAGATCGCATCTTTTCCCCTCTATGTCTGTGGCAGTCCCAAAACAAAATCCATAGTTACATGCTCCCATTTCCACTCAGGAACAGGTAAAGACTAAAGTGTACCTGCTGACCTCTGATGCTCAACCTTAACTTGCTGACATACAAGACATTTTGCTACGAATTCTGCTACGTCTCGCTTCATACCTAGCCACTAATAATTCTCCCTGATAGTCCTATACATCTTGGTGCTTCCAAGATGTAATGCATAGGCAGATGAATGGGTTTTTTCCATGATCGCCTATCTCAGCTGGTTTCCCTCAAGAACACAAACTCGGTCTCTAAACATCAAGACGTTATCCTCTCTGAATTTGAACTCACTGACTCCCTCATCGGTCAATTTTTGAATTTTTTTTCTTAACTCATCATCAGACCTCTAAATGTCCTTAATTTGATTAAGTAACAAAGGTCGCACAATGAAGCTTGCCAATAAGGATCCATCCTCACCATTTCTCAACTAGACCCCAAGAGATTTCATCTCTAATAATGCTGGGAAATAACAACTCTGAAGTGCAGCTAAAGACGATGAAGACTTACGACTTAAGGCATCAGCTACAACGTTCACCTTTATCGGATGATAGTCTATCACCAAGTCATAATCTTTTATCAGCTCCAACCATCGTCTTTGCCTCAAATTAAGCTCTTTCTGAGTGAGCAAATATTTTAAACTCTTGTGATCCGTAAATATCCGACAATGCTCACCATACAAGTAATGCCTCCAGATTTTTAAAGCAAACACCACTGCTGCTAACTCTAAATCATGGGTAAGGTAATTTGCTTCATGCCTCTTTAGCTGTCTAAAAGCATAAGCCACAACTTTTTCATCCTGCATCAGTACGCACCCCAACCCCAACTTTGAGGCATCACTATATACTACAAATCCCTTACCACTCACAGGAAGTGTCAATACTGGAGTAGATGTTAACCAGTTCTTCAGCTCCTAAAATCAACTTTCACACACATCGTCCCACTTAAACTTAACTCCCTTACGAGTTAGACGGGTCAAAAGAGCTGCTATTAAGGAAAACCCATGAACAAACCTCCGATAATAACTGGCTAATCCGAGGAAACTACGAATCTCCGTCACTGTCTTAGGTTGCTCCCATTGTAAAATTGCCTCTATCTTCTTGGGATCAACATATATTCCAGCTCCTGATACTACGTGTCCCAAGAATACCACTTCCTGTAACCAAAACTCACACTTCAAAAACTTTGCATACAACTGTCTTTCCCGCAAAATCTGTAATACTATACGCAAGTGGATAGCGTGCTCATCATTATCTCTCGAGTAAACTAGGATGTCATCAATGAATACAATAACAAACTTGTCCAAGTAAGGGTGGAACACCCTATTCATGAGATCCATAAAAACTGCTTGTGCGTTAGTTAACCTAAAAGGCATGACCAAGAACTCATAATGACCATACCGAGTCTTGAACGTTGTCTTGGGTATATCCTGTTCTTTAATCCTCAACTAATGATACCCAGACCTCAGATCAACCTTAGAAAACATTGTAGCTCCCTATAATTGATCGAAAAGATCATCAATCCTCGGTAACAGATACTTGTTCTTAATGGTCATTCTGTTAAGTTGTCGGTAATCTATACATAACCGAAGTGTACCGTCTTTCTTTTTCACAAATAAAATCGGTGCTCCCCACGGAGATGTACTAGGGCGTATAAAACCCTTGTCCACTAATTCTTTCAACTGTACTTTCAACTCCTTCAACTTTGCCGGAGCCATTCTATATGGAGGAATAGAGATAGGGGCAGTACTTGAAAGTAAGTCAATGGTGAATTTGAACTCACGATCGGGAGGAAGTCCCGGTAATTCATCAGAAAATACATCAGGGAACTCACTTACTATGGGGACGTTCTCTAACTTAGGTTCCTCCCTTGATATATCAATCACATGAGCCAAGTATGTCGGATATCCCTTTCGCACCAATTTCAAAGCTTTGAGGGTCGAGATTACACAAAACGGTAGTACTCGACGCTCCCCCGTAAATACAACTTCTGCTCCCTCTGAACTTTGAAGAATCACTTTTTTCTTAAAACAATCCACCTTTGCTCGATGAGTGGACAACCAATCCATACCCAAGATCAGATCAAAGTCCCGAATCTCCAAAGGGATTAAATCACCCATAAATTCTTCTTCCCTAACTTTAATACCACAGTCTCTATAATACGTATTTCTTACTAACCGCTCGCCTAGAGGAGTATGCACTACAATCTCTTCCTCTAATGGTGACAGGTTCCTATCTGAGAATGATGTAAATGATATGCTCACGTATGATCTATCGGAGCCCGAATCTATCAAAACATGTGCATCTCTATCAAACACAATCATAGTACTTGTCACTGTGCTAGGTCGAACCCGGGCTTCATCCTCAGTCACTGCAAAAACCCCAGTCGAAATTTGGGGCTGCGGTTTGGAAGATGGCTGCTCTGGGGTATTACTCCCCATGCCTGACCGTATCACTGGGCCCTGTCTGGACTGTGATCCCGAAGTGTCTCTCCGCCGTATACTAGGACGAGTCAGAGGAGTAGAAGTAGCTACTGTATCCCGTCTCAACTGAGGACAATCTCTCTTGATATGCCCCTATTGGTCGCATTGAAAACACTTTACAGGCTTTCTACATGACCCAACATGAAATCCTCCGCAATTACGGCATCTGTTCAATCCTCCTGAAGTCCCCCCCTGGCTATTCATCACTGGCTGATCAAATCTAGAAGATCTCAGCTGTGACTGCTAAGATGGAGGTCTAGTGGATGCCACACACGCTGAGGTAGTACTTCTTGCAGTAGATGTCGAATCTCTGCCTCTCTTTGAAGACTGACTTGGGAACGTAGGCAGATTCCTTCTCTTTACAAACTCAGCTCGGATCCATCTATTCTCAATGGCGAGCTTCTCTGTAAAACCCAACCTTATAAACACATGTCATGACATACATGCACTGAGTATCATGTTATTACGCTAAGAAAACTCCTAAGAATAGACGAAACCCGGTATTGTACCTAACGGTACACTTAAGTTGATTTAACCTCGAACTACTTCAAATAGGAATCGTAGGATGAAATTTAATATTTTACAATCTAGGAATGACTAAAAATGATTGTTCGGAGTTTAAGGGTTCATTTGAGGAAAAATTGAAAATTTTGATGTTAAGGGGCAAAATCGTCATTTTGCCACCTAAGATAATAATTTGATCATGGAGTGAAATTTTTGACCAAGATTAACTATTTGGAGTATAATTAATGATAGGAAGTGAAAAATTTCAATTTCGGCAATTTTCGGAACATAAGGCAAAACGGTAATTTTGTCACCCTGAGGTAAAACCGTAATTTTCACCATCCAAAACTTGTCAAAATCATAGGATTTATTTATTTTTGGTATGAATAACTATGGTATTTTAAGTGGTGAAAAATTAAAGTTTAAATGATGAAATTTTAAAAACGGGCCAATGGAAAAGTGATACATGGCACTTTTTAATGATTTAATATTATTTTAAAGGAAAATCAGCCCATTTAAACCCCACATCAGGTGATGGCCGGCCATAAGGAGAAAATAAGAGAGAAAATAGAGAGGAAAGGAAGAAAAGAGAAAAACCAAAGGAAAAGTAGAAAATTCAAAGGGGAATTCGCGTTTTTCGTCCGTTTACGCGTCTAATGGTATGATTTTTTGACTTTAGCTTGATTTCTACCTTTCCTATGCCTTTGTTTCCATTTAGCATGCTTGAGGAGAGAGATCAAAAAGTGATACCAAGGGCTGGCCGAATTTCAAGGGGAAGGATTTTGAAATTTTTATGTTTTGATTCTTAGTTAAATTAGTAGTTTTAGTTAGTTAAATGTGTATAGAAATCAAATAGGGCAAGAAAGCATGAAATTCTCACAATAACCACCCTTGGCCGAATATTAAGTGATGTACAATGATGATGAACTGATTTTTATTCTAAGAGAAATGAAGAGAAAATGATGAAAAATGGTTAAATGTGATAGAAAAACAGAGTGAAAAATTAACCGAGTTAATGTCCCATTTTTGACCGAATTTTCCAAGGAGGAAAGTCAGCTGATTTTGGTAATTTTAGAGGGTTATTGGCTGATATTTAATGGTTAGAAATGTTGGAGAGAAAACGGGACAATTTAGAGCTAAAATGGAACGCGTTAGCAATTTATCGGGTAAAGTGCCAAAAATAAGTTAATACCGCGTTTAAGCCGTTTTAGGCTATTGCATTTCATACCATGCATTAGTATAGGATTTAAGTCAATTATATAGTGATTTAGTATCAATGTGGTGAATTGTGTAATTTTTGCAATGTGGCAAGGAGGAAAGCCTTCCGGTAAAGGCAAGGAAGTCGTACCCGACGAACAGTGATCGGGGCACCTAGAAAGCATTTAACTTGTACAAACTGTGAGTAAACCTATTATTATTGTAAATTATCTAGAGTTTATTTTTAAATACTCTTCATGTATTTTATGAAACGAAAATGAGATTAAAATGGGACTTTTAATATTTTAAAAATAAATGTGACAAATAAATATATTGTGTTGATTATCTGAAATAAGAAACTTTTATCATGAAATTGAGTAATTAGAGGCTGCTAATTGTCTTGAAAAATATATTTTCCTATGAATGGCTTATGATATATGAGTATATGTGGCTATATTTTATAATTGCATTGGGAATTTATGTAAGCTGTTTTTTACTATGCAGGCTGGATAAATAAATAAAAGTCACGTTATACTATCAAAATTTTATTAAAATTAGTGGGTTTAGTCACTGCAGTGATGGGTTTTCGTGGACTGCCTATTAGAGGGGTACGATAAACCCGGTTGCATAGTTACTCCGATTGTAGAGGCGATGAGGGTAACTCCTGGGGTAGTGTTAGAGCTCATTTCACGTCGAACCCCCACGTGAATGTGTAACTCGACCAACGCCAAAAAATAACTTTTTTTCAAAACTAATATGTGTTTAACATGTAAATATCTTAACAACCTTGGGGGACTCGGTTAGATGCCTCGGCCAAGGTATCCCCTAGGACTAGTTTTTGGCTTGAGCCCTGTTTTTAATAAAAGTCATAAGCCTTAACAACTGTTTTGGTAAATTACAAATATTTTATGGTTTAAGAAATAAATTGAAAACCTTATGAAATGGTTTGTAATTTGTTGTTTAAACTTGCCTCCATTTTACTTGCCTTTATATATTTATAATAATGTTTGTTTACTCATCGGGATTGCAAAATCTCACCCATCTCATTTCCAAATATTTTAGGCTTGTGGTAGCTTATAGATACCCGATTTTGTCGAGGATTCTAGTTGACCCCTATATCTCACAGACAGTAGGTTACTATCACCAACACTTGGTGTATTTACGGGCCACTTGTCATTGTAATTATTATTGTACATTATAACTTTATAAATTATTGTATGTATGAATTTATTTTACTTTCACGTTACAAAAGATTACTTACATGTGTTTCTATAATTATTGTTTTATATAAAAATGCTATATTTTAATCAATATTTTGAATAGTAATATTTGTCTATAAATCCTTTTAAAATAAAAATAATAAATAAATAAAATAATTTTTGTCTTTTGATTTACTTGAGCCGGAAACGATTGGTAATTGTTTAAAACGGAATTTTTAACAACGATTGCTCACAGGAAAGGCAAAAAAACTGATACGTAAGCCTTACGAGGTTTCGATTGGCATTCCGGGTAATGAGTGTCAATCGGGACGTCACGGCAGTTGTCATGGGCCCGAGGGAGGTTTCGGGTCGTGACATTCTCAACCCGTAAGGCCATCTACACAACTTCCTTATACGACTCCTTGCCAGTCACTATCATACGCTCTTGTATCTCATTACGGAGTCCCTCCTCAAAGTAGTTTACCTGGTCTTCAATCTCACCAACTCAGGTACATAAGACATTAGCTCGTTAAAACGAGTGTCATACTCCTTAATGGTCATGTTCCCTTGTTTCAAGCTTAGAAATTCTCTCTTTTTCTCTTTCTGGTGGAAATAGGTGTAGTATTGACCATCAAACTCTCAGAGAAAATTCGTCCAAGTCAGCGGTATAGGAGAGTGAGACTTTACTGAACTCCACCAGGTACGGGCTCTCCTCTCAAATAACCGTGTAACCACCTTTAATTTCATCTCATCATCTAATCCTATATCTGCCAGTGTCTCTGATACCTGAATAACCCAATCCCTAGCTACGGTCGCATTTAACTCATCAGTAAACGAGAAACAACCTAACTGTCTAGCTTATTTCAATTTCTTAGAAATGGAGACGTTTGGTGTCTGGGGTGGAATAGGAGGTGGTGGTACTGGGGCTGTTACAGGGAAAACAGCGGGTGGAACTGGACCAGTCTGAGCCTGGCCCGTAAGAGCAGCGAGAAAAGCCATTAATGCCTGAGCTGCCTCGGGTGACATGGAAGGTACGCCAAGAGTAGCAACAGGTGGTGGAGGAGGTATAGGAATGTCAGTAGACTCAACAATAGGAGTTGCTCTAAAAGAAAAAGTAGCTGACTCCTCTTCTATGGAATCCGGCCGACTTTGTCTAGGGCGACCTTTTCCCCTACCGGTAGATCTAGTGATAGGTGGTAGCTCATGTCGAAGAGGCATAATGATCTACAAAAAGAACGAAATTGGTTTAGACGACTTAAGACTCTATATGCAACTACATGTAACTAACTAATCTTAACTGGGCCACACTGACATTGTAAATTATTTTAAAATAACTTTAAATCCAAGAACTTTAAAAATCAAAAACTTCTTTCAAAACCATAAGCTTTTAAACCGAAAGCTTTGATACCAACCGAATTGTCACGACCCAGAACCTCCATCGGGCCCATAACTACCGCCGCGACGTCTCGATTGACACTCATTACCTAGAATGCCAATCGAAACCTCTCAAGGCTTACGTATCAGTTTCTTGCCTTTCCTGTGAGCAATCGTTGTTAAACATTCCGTTTTAAATAATTACCAGTCGTTTCCGACTCAAGTAAATCAAAAAACAAAAATTATTTTTTTTAAAAGAATTTATAGACAAATATTACTATTCAAAATATTGATTTAAATATATCATTTTTATATAAAACAATATTTATAGAAACATGTGTAAGTAATCTTTTGTAACGTGGAACTAAAATAAATTCATACATACAATAATTTACAAAGTTATAATGTACAATAATAATTACAATGACAAGTGGCCCATAAATACACCAAGTGTTGGTGATATTAATCTATTGTCTTTGAGATAGAGGGGTCAACTGGAATCCTCGACAAAATCGGGTATCTACAAGCTACCACAGGTCTGAAATATTTGGAAAGGGGGTGGGTGAGATTTTACAATCTCAATGAGTAAACAGACATTATTATAAATATCTAAAGGCAAGTTTAAACAACAAATCACAAACCATTTCATAAGGTTTTCAATTTATTTCTTAAACCATAAAATATTTGTAATTTACCAAAACAGTTGTTAAGGCTTATGACTTTTATTAGAAACAGGGCTCAAGCCAAAAACTAGTCCTCGGGGATACCTTGGCCGAGGCATCTAACCGAGTCCGCCAAGGTTGTTAAGATATTTACATGTTAAACACATGTTAGTTTTGAAAACAAGTCGTTCCTTGGCGTTGGTCGAGTTACACATTCACGTGGGGGTTCGACGTGAAGTGAGCTCTAACACTATTCCGAGAGTTACCCTCCTAGCCTCTACAACCGGAGTAACTATGCAATCGGGTTTACCGTACCCTTCTAATAAGCAGTCCACGAAAACCAGTCACTACAGTGACTAAACCCACCAATTTTAATAAAATTTTGACAGTATAACGTGACTTTTATTTATTTATCTAGCATGCATAGTAAAAGACAGCTTACATAAATTCCCAATGCAATTATAAAATATAGCCACATATACTCATATATCATAAGCCATTCATAGGAAAATATATTTTTCAAGATAATTGGCAGCCTCCAATTACTCAATTTCATTATCAAAAGTTTCTTAATTCAGATAATCAATACAATATATTTATTTGTCACATTTATTTCTAAAACATCAAAAGTCTCATTTTAATCTCATTTTCGTTTCATAAAATACATAAAGAGCATTTAAAAATAAACTCTAGATAATTTACAATAATAATAGGTTTACTCACAGTTTGTACAAATTAAATGCTTTCTAGGTGCCCAGATCATTGTTCGTCGGGTACGACTTCCTTACCTTTATCGGAAGGCTCTCCTCCTAGACACATTGCAAAAATTACACAATTCACCACATTGATGCTAAATCACTATATAATTGACTTAAATCCTATACTAATGCATGGTATGAAATGCAATAGCCTAAAACGGCTTAAACGCTGTATTAATCTATTTTTGACACTTTATCCGATAAATTGCTAACGCGCTCCATTTTAGCTCTAAATTGTCCCATTTTCTCTCCAACATTTCTAACCATTAAATATCAGCCAATAACCCTCTAAAATCACCAAAATCAGCTCAGTTTCCTCCTTGGAAAATTCAGTCAAAAATGGGACATTAACTCGGTTAATTTTCCACTTTCTTTTTCTATCACATTTAACCATTTTTCATCATTTTCTCTTCATTTCTCTTAGAATAAAAATCAGTTCATCATCATTGTACATCACTGAATATTCGGCCAAGGGTGGGTATTGTGAGAATTTCATGCTTTCTTGCCTTATTTGATTTCTATACACATTTAACTAACTAAAACTACCAATTTAACTAAGAATCAAAACATAAAAATTTCAAAATCCTTCCCCTTGAAATTCGGCCAACCCTTGGTATCACTTTTTGATCTCTCTCCTCAAGCATGCTAAATGGAAACAAAGGCATAGGAAAGGTAAAAATCAAGCTAAAGTCGAAAAATCTTATCGTTAGACGCTTAAACGGACGAAAAACGCGAATTCCCCTTTGAATTTTCTAGTTTTCCTTTGGTTTTTCTCTTTTCTTCCTTTCCTCTCTATTTTCTCTCTTATTTTCTCCTTATGGCCAACCATCACCTGATGTGAGGTTTAAATGGGCTGATTTTTCCTTGAAAATAATATTAAATCATTAAAAAGTGCTATGTATCACTTTTCTATTGGCCCGTTTTTTTTAAATTTCATCCTTTAAACTTTAATTTTTTCACCACTTAAAATACCATAGTTATTCATACCAAAAATAAATAAATCCTATGATTTTGACAAGTTTTTGGTGGTGAAAATTATGGTTTTACCTCGGGGTGACAAAATTATCGTTTTACCCCTATGTTCCAAAAATTGCCGAAAATTGAAAATTTTCACTTCCTATCGTTAAATTATACTCCAAATAGTTAATCTTGGTCAAAAATTTCACTCCATGATCAAATTATTATCTTAGGAGGTAAAATGATGATTTTGTCCCTTAACATCAAAATTTTTAATTTTTCTACAAATGAACCCTCGAACTCCGAACAATCATTTTTAGTCATTCCTGGACTGTAAAATGTTAAATTTCATCCTACGATTCCTATTTGAACTAGTTCGAGGTTAAATCAACTCAAGTGTACCGTTAGGTACAATACCGAATTTCGTCTATTCTTAGGGGCTTTCCTAGCGTAATAACATGTTACTCAGTGCATGTATGTCATGACATGTGTTTATAGGGTCAGGTTTTACACAGAGTTTCTCAATCACGTTAAAATGAAAATCATTGCAATTTAATGCATTTGCAAAACATGACAGATCAAAAGCAATATAATCATAAATTGAATGTTATGCATATTTTATTTCAAAGCATGGCATATCCATCAAATCAGCTCAATAATTTTTTTTTATCAAATCCCATGAATCAAGTAATGACCATTGGCCCAAACATCACACAAGCTTGCAAGGTATGATTTTGAAGCAAAAAGCCAGTCAAAGGTTTGTTTCCCTGTAATTAAAACCTTGTAGATGTATACTTATATATAATATATAAAAAACGAATTTAAAATCCTTGATTGCAATCACAAACAACCTAAGACTTTCTACCAACTCATGCTTTTTACAATTTCGTCAACCATCAAATGTAATATATATAATATATTTATAGGGATATAGTTTTTGAAATTTAGCATCCACTGACCTCACAATAGCAGGACGCTACTTCGTTATTGGTTTGTGCGTGTATCTAGCTATTTTTTCTTCCTTTCCCGTTTCTTTCTTTCTCTTTCCCGCTCTTTTATTATTATTATTATTATTATTATTATTATTATTATTATTATTATTCTTTTTCTTCCATTCCTTTCTCCCCTTGCTACCGGCCTTTCTTCAAGCTGGCATTTCTCTTCTACTTCTTTTTCTTCTTTTTTTCTTTCTTTTCTCTCCTCTTTCTCCTCCAGCACCGCCGCTCCCCCTCTCTCTTCCTTCTTCTTTTTCTTCTCTATTTTTTTCTCCTTTGGCACACCGCTCCCCCTTTCTCTTTCTTCTTCTTTTTCTTTTTTCTTCTTTCTTCTCTCTCCTCTTTCTCTTCCAACACACCGCTGCTCTCCCTCTCTTTTAAAATTCTGCTTTTTCTCTCTTTTATGCCCGACACCTTTCTTTTTTTTCTTTTCTCCCTTTTTTCTCCCTTTCCTTTCCTTTTTGTTCAAGTGGCTAGCCCCATCATCATCATTTCTTCTCCCTTTATTACTATTTTATTATTTTATTATTTTATTATTTTTTGACACAATTAGCACATGGGCGGCTACCCTTTCCACCTTTGTTCCAAATTTGCCATTTATTTCTTCTTCTTTATCTTCCTCATGGGCGAATTCCCAAGGCATGCTCATTTTCTTGATGTTAAACTTTCCTCATTTATTTATTCTTTTAACCTTTACACCATTTCTACTTTATGTTTTATTTATTCTTTCATGGTCCCATCCAAACCACAATCACCCCACTTTATTCTTCCAACATTTGACCACCATTGCACCAATCAAATTTCATACAAACTAGTTTTAATTTTTATTCTTTATTTACCGTGTGACCCTCCGAACTTTCATCCTTTATAATTTGGTCCTTTGAACCTTTATTAAATTTTAATTTTCTTCTATTTTTCTTTCTTTTCACGTATACAATCAAAATATTGAAGTTGCACTTTAACGCGGTATCACCATAATATTTAAATATTTACTTACCCGCGCTAGCTCGATTTAATAAAAACACACGGGTCTCACTTACGTCATTTATCTCCGAAATTTATTCATACTTCTTCTCCCCCACTTGAATTGACCATATAATCCTTCTTTATGATTAATTCCAACCTCTAATTAAATATTAATATTTTAATATTAATTTATTAAATAAAATATTATTTTATTCCAAAATTTTCACGTGTCTCCTCTAGTCTCGAAACGTCTTATTATGTCCCGATTCACTTCTAATTCATCTTTTAGCTTGCTAATTCATCCTCGACAAGGATATTATTATTTAATTGTTAATTCCACGCGTGCAAAATATTTTACTCTTGAGCATTCCTTTCGCTCTTTATCGCTTTTTAACACATAAATTCGCATCAATTAATCCTTCGTCTTACTAGGATGGTTACATTGACTACTATACGAGAATACGAAGTGTTACAATAGTAGTCCTAATAATCATTATTCTAACAATAAGAATGCATTTAACTATCAGAAGTGGTTGAATAGTGGAGGGATACAAGAAAAAGACAAAAGTGAACAGAATAAAAAGAATACGAAAAATATTTGTCATCAATGTGGCATGAAAGGTCATTGGTCATATACCTGTCCTACGTCGAAATATTTTGTTGAACTTTATCAAGCATCACTGAAAGATAAAGGAAAAAATATCAAAACAAATTTTGTTGAAAATGATGGCCAAGTTGATGTAATACATTTAGATGTTGCTGATTTTTTTGTCCATTTTGAAGAACGAATTAGTCATTTGATTGGTAATGCTATGATTGGTGATGGTGATGGAATTTTCCAAAAATGAAATTTATTAATCAGTTTGTTAGTATGTTTTAATATTACTCTATTAGGAAAATGCATTTCTTTATGTGATTGTTAGGTGTAAATGATATATTGATACATTAAAATATATAATGTTCTTTTATGTTAATTTATAAATTCTTATTACATGTCTAGTTTTATTGAAGAAAATATAGATATTCCTTTTGTTAGATTCAAGATCAATAATAAAGATATATGTTTAATAGACAGTGCTACAACACACATTATTTTTAAAAATAAGAATATTTTTCTCAATTAAAATTAAAAGAAGCCAATGTGAATACAATATCTTGTGGTGCAAGATTAATTAAAGACTTCGGAAGAACCAATATTTTACTACCTAGAGAAACAAGAGTTATATAATCAAGGAAGTATTATTTTCTACTAAGTCTCAAAGAATTTTGTTAAGTTTAAAGGATATTCATATGAATGGATATTATATTGAAACAACAAATAAAAAAGATACAAAATATCTCCACATTACATCTATTATCTCAAGTAAAAAATGTGTATTAGAAAAATTACCCACCTTATCCTTTGGAATGTACTACAGAAATATTAGAATGATTGAAACTCAAACTCTCGTAAATCAAAATTTTACTAATGATTTTAATATTTGGCATGACCGATTAAGCCATCTCGGATTAATAATAATGCGAAATATCATTAAAAATTAATGTGATCATCCATTGAAAAATTTCAATCTAATTAATTCTCATGTGCTGCTTGCTTTCAAGGAAAATTAATTGTAAAGCCATCACCAACTAAAGTTGAGACTAAATCCTTTACATTTTTGGAACGTAGTTATGGTGATATATGTGGACCCATACATCTACCATGTGGACCATTTATATATTTTATTGTTTTAATCGATGCATCGATAAGATGGTCACCTGTGTGCTTATTATCAACTCGTAATTTGACATTTGAAAGATTACTTGCACAAATAATTCGCCTACGAGCACATTTTCCTAATTATACAATCAAGACAATTCGTCTTGACAATGCTGATGAATTTACTTATCAAGTATTTAATGAATATTGCATGTCAGTTGGAATAATCATTGAACATCCTATTACTTAGGTTCATACACAAAATAGTCTAGCAAAATCATTTATTAAACGCCTCAAACTGATTGCAATGTCATTACTTACGCAATCCAAACTTCCCATTTATGCTTAGAGACATGCCATTTTGCATGTAATAGCACTTGTATGCATCAAGCCAATAAGTTATCATAAATTCTCCCCTATAATATAGGTTTATGATCAAGAACCAAATATTTCCCATTTAAGAATATTTGGATGTGCGGTATATGTTTTAATTGCTCCACCATAACACACAAAGATGGGTCTTCTAAGGAGCCTATGAATATATATTGGGTACGAATCTCCATTCATAATTAAATAACTAGAATCGTCAACAGGAAATTTATTTATAGCAAAGTTTGCCAATTGTTATTTTGATGAAACAATTTTTCCAACATTAAGAAGAGAAAATAAACAGCTAGAAAAGGAAATTTCTTGGAATGAATTATCATTATCTAGTTCTGATCCTCACACAAATCAAGGTAAACTTGAAGTTCAGAAGATAATTTATTTCCAAAATATAACAAATCAATTGCCATATGCATTTACTGACCTAAAGAGAATAACTATATCTCATATATTAACTGAAAATGCTTCAATTAGAATTAATATCCCTAAAGGACAACTTGCTATTGTTAATGAGTCTAGAGCATGCTAAAAACGTGGAAGACTAATTGGTTCCAAAGATAAAAATCCTCGAAAAAGAAAAAGACCAAGTATTCAAGATAGTCAAAAGAGAAAACAAAAACTTTAGAAGACACTCTTGACATAATTCAAGAAGAGATTTAGGTACTTGAACTTAATGAAAATAAAGGGACTTCAATAAATTAAGTCATGGCAGGAAAAAGACGGAACTAAAATAAAATAAACATTGATGATATTTTTGCATGTAATGTAGTGCTCAACATTATAAATGAAAATGAAGATCTTGAATCAACATCTATTGAAGAATGCAAAAATAAAAATGGCTAGCCAATGTGGAAAAACGCAATCAAGATAAAATCAAATTCACTTACAAAACATGAAGTTTTTGGACTTATAGTCTGTGCACCAAATAATGTAAAACCAATGAATATAAATGGGTATTTGTATAGAAAAAAAATGAGAAAAATGAAATTGTGAGATATAAAGCATAGCTTGTCACATAAGGTTTTACCTAAAGGCCTAGTATTGATTATGAAGATACATATTTTTCTATGGTGAATGCAATTACATTTCAATATTAGTTAGTTTGGCAATACATGAAAAACTTGAAATGCGTCTAATGAATGTCGTTATAGCCTATTATATGGCTCACTTAATAACGATCTCTATATGAAAATTCTTGAAGAATTAAAATTGTCTGAAGCACACAATTTGGATTCTTGAAAAATTTATTCGATTAAATTAAATAAATCTTTGTATGGATTAAAGCAATGTAAACTCATGTGGTATAATCACCTTAGTGAATATTTGTTAAAAGAAGGTTCTAAAAATGATCCTATATACCCCGTATGTTTTTATAAAAGATTCGAATATGAATTTGTTATAATTGCTATTTATGTTGATGACTTGAACATTATTAAAACTCGTGAAGAATTATCAAAAGCTATGAATTACTTAAAGAAAGAATTTGAAATGAAAGATCTTGAAAAGACAAAATTTTATTTAGGTCTTCAAATTGAGCACATGACAAATAAAATTTTTGTCCACCAATCAAATTATGTAGTAAAAGTGCTAAAACGATTCTATAGGGACCAAGCATATCCATTGAGTTCACCAATAGTTGTAAAATCACTAGATGTGAAAAAAGACCCTTTTCGACCTCAAGAGAATGATGAAAAACTTCTTGATCCTGAAATACCATATCTTTGTGCAATTGGACTTGGTAGATCTTTTGCCGTAAATTTATTAATAAGATATAGTTTTGCTCCAACTCAAAAACATTGGAATAAAATTAAACATATACTTTGATATCTTTGAAGGACTATAGGTATGGGCTTATATTACTTAAATGTATCCAAATCAGATTTAATTGGTTATGTAAATGTAGGATAATTATCCGATCTACATAAAACTCGATCTCAGACAGGTTACTTATTCACATATAGAGGTATGGCTATTTCATGGCGTTTTGTAAAACAAACTACAGTTGCTATTTTTTTTAACCATGTAGCAATTTTAGTAATTCATGAGACAAGTCGTGAATGTGTCTAATTAAGTTCCGTCATTCAACATATTCAAGGATCGTGTGGCTTATCAATTAAAAGGAAAAATCCAATAATGCTATATGAGGATAATAGTACTTGGGTAGCTCAATTAAAGGAAGGATTCATCAAAGGTGATAGGACAAACATATTTCACCAAAGTTCTTCTTCACTCATGATCTCTAAGAAAAAGAGTGATATTAGTGTTCAACAGATTCGTTCAAGTAACAATGTAGCAAATTTGTTCATAAAAGCCCTTATTACTGCAATATTTGAAAAGTTGGTACAAAAAATTGGGATGCGTAGTTTTAAAGATCTCAAATAATGTAATCATCAGATGGAGTAAGATATGCATTGTACATTATTTTCCTTCACCAAGGCTTTTTCTCATTAAGGTTTTCTTGGTAAGATTTTTAATGAGATAGTATTTCAAAGTGTATCCTTAAAATGAATTATATACTCTTTTTTCTTCACTAAGATTTTTTCTTAATAAGGTTTTAACGATGTATATGCTTAATATAATGGGCATTCAAGGGGGAGTGTCAAGCCCTACTCCATTATATACTCACCATAACATCCATATACTTGATGACACATCTACATGTTAGAATGCCTTAGAAATAGTTAAATAATCAGTATCGTAACTACTTATGCAACTAAGTTAATTTAAAGCCTCGAACTAGTTCAAATAGAAATTTTAAGATGAAATTGAGAATTTTAAAACCCCAAAATGACTTAATATGGTGATTTGGAATTCGAGGATTAAATTGGAGTCAATTGGAAATTTTCATACCATAGGGGCAAAATGTTAATTTTGCCACCCGAGGGAAAATTTGGAAAGTTGGATGAAAATTTTGATCAAGTTTAACCAATTGGAGTATAATTTGAGATTGAGAAGTAAAAAATTTCAATTTCGAGCATAAGGGCAAAAATGTCATTTTTCGGGTCCACAAGGGCAAAATTAGAATTTTATGATTTTACACCACCATGATATTTGTCAAGCTCCAAAATTTTACCTATTATTATTTTATGCTATGGATAAATATTAGAGCATTTGTGGTGGTGAGAAAAGGCTTAAAAATTAAGTTAAAACAAGTGGACCAATAAAAAGGTGACATGTGTCAAAAATTAAATATTATTATATTGCCATTTAAAAACCAGCCCATACTCTTCCACTTAGAAATTGTGGGCCGACCAGCACCTGCAGAAAAGAGAAGAAAAGAAAAGAAAAACCCGAGGGAGGAAAAACTAAGGAAAATTTGTTGAATTTTCAAGAAATTGGTGACAAAATATAAGATTTTTAATCTTAAGCTTGAAATTCATCTTGCCCATGCATTCTTTTCCATTTTCCATGAATTAAATTCAAGTTTTCATGAAGGGCAATAAGCTAGCCAAATTTAGAGAGAGAAAGTTGGTGATGAATTTAGTTGAATTTCAAGGTTTTTAGGTGTTTAGTAACATTTAGTATGAAAATTAAGTAAGAAATCCACATGCCCCTTATAGAACCTATCTTGGCCGAATTTTATGGGTGAGGTTTGATGATGAATTTGGTTGTTTTTCATGCCCTTTAGATTGTATTTGGTGCTTAGGAATACCGAAAATCGAAAACGGGTACCGAAAAATTTTACTCTCATTAGTTAGCAATTTGCACCATAATGAGGGATATTTTGGTAATTGCACTTAGAATAGATTTTTAGTGAAGTGTGTGGAATTTTGGGGAGTACTGAAAGTGCAATAAATTAATTGGAATCGAATTGGACGTTTAGACCGATTAAATAGTGTATAGTGCGCGATAGACCGAACACCTCCCATTTTATTGCATGCATTCATATAGAACATAGAATAGTTTTGTGACAATTTAGCATAAGTATATTAAATTTCCTGTTGCACATTATGTATAGGTGGTGAGCCTTTGGATAAAGGCAAAGGTATTGCACCCAAGGATCAAGACTAGGAGTGTTGTAAATTCCCGTCAAAGTGAGTAACCACTGTTCATCTTATCTATCTAGAGTATTTTTTACAATCGTTTTTATGATTTTAAGAATATTTAACCTAAATGAATTTTATGTTTTATGACTAATAATCGATTTAAGGAATAAGGTTTATGACTTATTTTATAATTCAATAATATTTTTGAAAATGTGAGTACGTGGAGACCAACCTTTGATGTTGCTTATATATTTAAGTTTATGTATCTACGTTTGGAATTGATGATTTATGAACTGATACGTGATGACATATGTGGCTGAGTTTTTGGGTTGTGAAATATATAAACTATTTGTTTTCCTTTGACAGGCTGAGTAGTATTATGTTAGCCACGTTATGTTGTCAAAATTTTATTGATTGGTGGGTTATTTAATTAGCCACTACAGTAGGCGAGTTTTCGTGGACCAGCCTATTAGAGGGGCACGGTAAACCCCGTTATATTTACCTTAGTATGAGAGGCGCAAAGGATATCTCCTAAGGTACGATAGAGTTCACTTCACGCCGAACCACCACTTGAGGATGAACTCTGCCAACGCCAAGGGATGGCTAAACTATGTTTTTATGAGTAGTTGTTAACTTAATAACCTTGGCGGATTCGATTGAATGCCTCGACCAAGGTATCACCGAGTATGATTTTTGGCACGAGCCAAGTTTTTAAGAAAACATAAGTCGTGATGTGCATTATAATGAAATGTGTTGTTTTATATGATTTGAAACAAGTACAAAATGTTGTGGATTATGGTATGATGAAAAGTTAACTGTCTCCATTTACTCGGCTTTGGAATTTAATGACGGACTTTGTTTACTCACTGAGTTTATGAAAACTCACCATTTTTTTTTAACCATTTCAGGTTCAGGATTGTCACGACCCGGAACTCCCATCGAGCCCGTGACAACCGTCGCGACGTCTCGATCGACATTCATTACCCGGAATGTCAACCGGAACCCCGCAAGGCTTTAATATCAGCTTCTCATTTCCCCTGTGGGTAACTGTTTCCAAATACCACATTCTAAAAGATTTTAAACTGTTTCCAATTTAAACAAATAAAATAATAATTTCCGTCTCACAAGAGTATTTTGGTCATTTATCCCAAGAATCTCAAAATCATCTAAAAATATAGTATGTAAGTGGAAAACACATATTTCATAATCAAAAATAATTTTGGATGTCTAAAACATTCGTTTAAAATGAAATTATGACTGTTATAATAAAATAAAAATATTAAATAAAATATTCAATTTTCACATAAAACGATATTTTAAGAACACTGCATAAATAATTTTTATAGCGTAAAAGCAAAATAAATTCTTACATACCGTAATACAGATAACCAAAGTATAGAATTTAATTTACAGTAACACGTGGGCTCACGAATGACCAAAAGTATCAAAAGAAATGAACCTACAGTTTTTGGATGTGACAAGTTCAACTGTAATCCTCGCCGATATCAGTTATCTACAATCTATTCTGAGCCTGAAATGGGTGAAAATGAGGGTGGTGAGATTATAAAATCCTAGTGAGTAAACAAACATCACTCAAAATATCTAAAGTCGAGTAAAAGGAGACTATTAAAACATTTCATCAAACTGTGATTTATCATCTTTCAACTTATTTCAACCAAATGAAATCAATTTATTTAAAGTAAGTAATCAGTATGGCTTATGAATTTCTTAAAAAGCTTGGCTCATGCCAAAAATTATTATCATACTCAGTTATCTGAGATACCTTGGCCGAGGGCTATCCCAACTAAGTCCGCCAAGGCTATTAAAAAGTCATGTTTTTATTTTGAAAACATAGCCATTCCTTGGCGTTGGCTGAGTTCCCCTTCACGTGGTGGTTTGACGTGAAGTGAACTTTAAAATTATACCTTGGGAGTTACCCTACTCGCCTCTCCAACCGAGGTAAAAATATAACAGGATTCCGTGCCCCTCTAATAGGCTAGTCCACAGAACCCAGCCCACTGCAACAGGTCAAACCCACCATACAATAAAATTTTAACAGCATGACAGGGCTAATATATTACTACCCAGCCTGCAAGGGTAAAATAAAGTAATTCATATAATTCATAAAAAACACAACCCAGCCAGTCATGCCAATACAATAACATAAGCCATTAATTCAATTTTAAATTTATAACATATCAGTGGTCTCCAATTACTCTATATTCAAAATCGTTATTTCATTTCAAGACAATTTATAAAATATTTTGATTTAAACTCATTTTGTTTACAAAACATAAAAATTTACCATTTGAACTCATTTTCATAAAATTCACCAAAACCGAATAAAAATATACTTTAGATAATTAAAATGATGGTAAGGTTACTCACCGTGTCTAGAGTGGAGATTTTTGAAATACTCAGACTATTGGTCCTCAGGTGCAATTCTCTTGCCTTTATCGAAAGACTCACCACCTTGACACAGTACAAAATCGAGAAATTCACCACATTGGTACCAAATTGAAATTAAACTAATTTAGACTACTAATGCTTGATATGGAATGCAAAAATGTCTAAATTTTTGCCTAAACGCAGTGTTAGCCTATTTCGATCTTTTACCCGATAAATCGATATACGTGTCCGTTTAAACTCTAAATTAATTTTTTCATTTTCTATACCTCAATTGCACCCAAATTGAGTTAATGTCCCTCAGTGTGGTGCAAATTATCAGTCTCGATAGCAAATTACGAAAATACCCCTAGTAGGTAAAAATTTGTATTTTTACTCCGAAAATTCTCATTATTTTTCTAGGCTGATAATTCATCATTATTCATCATAATTCCTCAAATAAACATCAACATCAGCAGTCAATATTCCCCTAGAAAATTCGGCATAATGGGTTTCAATGGGAGAAAATTATATCTCTAGCTTATTTTTGCTATATTTCAATATAACTTAACGAAAATCACTTAATTCAATTATAATCAACCAAAAATCAAGCTCAAAACTCATCCATGGAGGTTTGGCCAGCATGGGTGTCCATACCCACTTTCTAATTTTGCATGAAAATGAGAAAAAATGCATGGGTAGTGAAAATCACAAGGAAAATCAATGAAATTTACCTTTTTAATGCTTGATTTCTTGATTTCTCTTGATTTTCCCCAAATTTTCAGGTAGGGTTCTTATTTTTTTTTCCCCTTTTCTCCCCTGGTTTGGATGGCTGAAGAAGATGAGAATTCTGGAATTTTGACCTTTTTAATGGCTAAAATAATATAATATTATTTTATTTATTTTTTAATGTTTTATTAATTCTTTAAATTCTAGCCATCCAATTGTTTCCAAATTTTCACCATACACTTGTCCCACATATCCATAGCTTAGATAATATTCTCAGACTTATCCAAAGTCTTGGTGGAGTAATTTTTGAATTTTACATTTTTACCCCCGTGAAAGTCAAAAATTACATTTTTGCCCCCAAAACTGAAAAATTGCCCATAGACATATTTTTCATCCCTTATACTCATACCATTCTCCAATTTGTCAAATTTGATCTAAATTCTCTCAAAATCTCAAATTTTGTCCGCGAGTGGTAAAATTACGATTTTGCCCCTACACTCTAAAAATCACCGAAATTAAACTTTTTCACTGCCAAACCCTCAAATTATACTCCAATAAGTCAAATGGGGCCAAAAAAAATTCTTTTCTAAAAATTCCCATTGTGTCCCTAGGTGGGAAATGACCATTTTACCCCTGAACAGTAAAAATTTCTATTTGACTCCAAATTGATCCTCAAACTCCAAATCACCATATTAAACCATTCTGGGACTTTAATATTCTTAATTTCATTTTAAATTCTCTGTTTGATCTAGTTCGAGGCTTAAATTAACTTAATTGTACCATTTGGTACATTGTCGTCTTTTAACGATTTTTCTTTCGGGGCTTTCCCAGTATGCAAGCATATTGTCAATCATATGAATGACAAGGAAAGCATTTTATAAGGTCGGGCTTGACAAGGATAGTCTGTAGGCAGTCGATTTCATCAAGGATCTCTTTGGGACTTACTTCCTTGGAAATCGTAGGTCTACATTCTTGCACACTTTTGGTTATCTCGGGGTCCATATGCCACTGTAGGATAATTTTGAATACCTGATTTACTGTATCACTATGTGTATGAATTTATTTTGTTCTTACGCTACAAAAATTATTTATACATAGTTTTATAAAAATTGTTTTATAAGAAAATGGAATATATTATCGAATATTTTTATTTAGTCTAATTAGCCAACTTTTCACTCCAAATGGATGATTTAGATTACAAAAATTTATTTTTGATCGAAAATGGATATCTTTCTACCATATGTTGTATTTTTATCAGGTTTCAAAATTTTTGAGTAAAAATGACCAAAATACCCTTGTGTGGCGAAAATTTTATTTTGATTGTTTTTTAATCTAAAATAGTTTATATTCTATTAAAACTCGATATTTAGTAACTATTGCTCACAAGGGAAGTGGAAAACTGACGCAAGAGCCTTGCGAGGTTTCGGTTGACATTCCGGTAATGAATGTCTACCGAGACTTCGCGGCAGTTGTCACAGGCTCGAAGGGAGTGTCGGGTCGTGACAGGGAGTGTTATGAATATATGTGAATATCCATTGTAGTTCATCATATCCAATGTATCTCCTTATATCCAATGTACTTCCTCATATCCAGTGTACATATTTATGTAAATATATTCCTATCTTCTAAATTCATTCAATTTATGTACATTCTTATCTATTAAGTTCATCCTCTTTATTTATATAAATTCATTCCCCCTCCATCTATCTAAGCCTATAAATAGAGGTATTATAGTTGATGGTATACACACTTGAAAAGAAATAAAACTAGAAGATCTTTTTACCTTCTTACTACTTCTCACTAATATTTTTCTTTCAAAGTTATATTTTACAACAAAACGTTAAAACTAGAACAATATTATTGTTAAGTCAATTAATTAACCCATTGAATGATGTATTCTTATTAAGTTAGTGTACTATTAGTGATTGGTAGTCCTTTAAATAATGTTCCCTCTTCGCTTCAATTGGACATATGTTTATATGATTATATCTAATTTTAATATTTATATTTATGAATTATGACTAAACCCAAAAAAAGATAGACATAAGAACAAATTCTTGAAAATTTGAAATACCATTAAATATCATAATAACTATAAGTGCTTGTTTAGTTTGATTTTTTTCAGTTATCTACCTTTTAAAAGAAAAAGTTAAACCAAACAAGGATTTTAAGAAACTCTTAAAAAAATAGCTTTTTTTAAAGTTAAATTAATAAAAAAAGAGTTTCAAGAAAAGCTCGAGAGGAGCTTTCTCTTCTCTTATTTTAAAAACCTTTTAGGAGAATTTTTCTTTTTGTTTCAAAAATGTCCTTATCTATTAAAATTAATCCCAACATTGTCCGTTTCCATTTTAATATGATTTATTATTAATTATAAACTTTATGCCATCTAAAAATGCTTTTTATATTTTCAAAAATTTGTTTTAAATAAAGTTAATATTTTTTTCATTGTGAACAAAAGAATTCGTGATTAATAAAAAGTTATTTATTAAACATCCTTTACAGTATTTTTAACCAAAATTAGAGCTTATATAAGTTGTTTTGCTAAATAGCTTATTTATAAAAAAGAACTTATAAAAGTAAATTTACCAATAAGATCTAACTTAATTTTAAAAGCTATTATTTTTAATAAAAACTTCATAGTAGCTTTTAAGATAAAAAAAAACAAGTCAAACGGAATCTAAAGATATAAAAAAAACACACACACAAAAATACTAGTTGTGAATATATGGTAAAGATAAAACTATAATATCATTTATATTTATACAAATATTTATTATTATTTTTAAAAATTTTAAACTTTTATTACGTTTTTATTTTACATATGTTAAAATAATCAATGATATTGACTTGACATTTATCATAAAAAAAATTATTTACTACATTCAAATTTATTGGTGCAAAAGAGGTTTCCAAATAGAATAGATAAAATTGACTTCAAGACGTGCCTTAATAGATATTATTTTTTAAGATTTATTTCGTTTGCACCACTCAGTATATAAAATGGAATAATGCGAATAGCTTTAGAGATACAATGAAACCAACATCTAATTAAGTCTTACACTTATGAAAGTAGACGTTAGACACACTTGAGGGTTGCAAAGTTATTTGGCCTTAAACTTACTTTTTATAACAAGTAGATTATAAGAAATTCAAACTCTTTGGATAGATGATAGAATTTAAGTGTTTATGTTTATTTTCTAAATTTTATTTAGAATATAACACTTTTCTTGATCTGAATTTTCTGCTTTTATTTTGTTTATTTTTGGTATGTCAAAATGGTTGACAGCAAATTCTTTATATAGACTTTCAAGTGCTTTTTCTTTTAAAGATACAACTTTTTCATCAAGACACTTTTATGTCTTAAAGACACTTTTGTATGTTACAAAACACAACTTTTTAATAAAGGGATTGTTTCAACAATTACCTTATAAAAGAACAATCATTCATACCATAAGACATTGTTTGAGCTACAATATAAAAAGAGAACTTTTCATATCAAAACTTTTGAATGGTGGTGTTTTTCAATTATCTCATAACTTTTGGGTTTAAAGGTTTTTTTCCAATATACTGTTATACCAAAACACATAACTTTCCACATGAAAAACTATTTATAATTCAATAGTCTCATTATATCACATTATGTGACATAACCTTTCTATTGATGTGGCTTTCAAATAGTCACAATTTTTTATATGAAAAAGCTTAACTTTTCATATAAAGAGACATAACTTTTTATTTTGAAAATATACCAACAAAATTTATAAAAATACTATGTATACCCTCTACGAATCTTAAAATGATTCAAAACTTGTGTAAACTCAAGATGGTTTGAATTCAAAATGATCGAAATTTGAAATGATTTAAACTCGAGACAACTCAAGTAGAAATAGTTCGAATCCAAAATGATTTGAATTCGAAATGATCAAAATAAAAAGTGAACCAAACCTAAAAGTAGCCTAACCCAAATATGCCTAATTGCCACCACGAGTGGTTGGGAACATAGTTGTTAAATTGAAATACATATTATGCATTAAAATCTTATTTTTTAGTATCGAGTATCGTATCATATAGTAAGATATAGTAAAAAATTTTAAAATTATTTATAAATAACGTTTATATATGTAAAATAAAGAAAAAAAATTGAAAAATATTATATTTTTTTAACAGAATTGAAGATTGTAGGGTCTAAGTTGAAGAGATTATTATTTTTTTAATTTAAACTTTTAACATAATCCTTAATAATATAGATTTTAAATAAAATATATATTTTTTGCATATTAATTTATTAATTAGAAATTAAAAACTATTTTTCATGTTAGAATTAAAAGGGATTTTGATTTTTTTAGTATTTTTTGTTTAAAATCTAAAGATTGAAACTCATAAAATATAATTTTTCATGTTTCAACTTAAAAAAATAATTAAAAATAAAATTTTTAATAATTACTTATAATTAAATTTACAAAAAGTATATCGATTGTATCGTACAATACGTCTTGTATTTCAAGATACGTATCACATATCGTATTATGCGTTTTTGATATTTGATTAAATATGATATAGTTATAAATACGTATCATTTTCTACTAGTATCATATCGTATTATATCATACGATACGTATCACGTATCGTACGATAATGATTACTATGATTAAGAATTAAATTTGAATTTTTTTGAATATTTTTATAAAATTAGAAAATTATTTTTTTGAAAAGAAAATTTATAAAATTATTAAAAATAATTTTTCAAATATTTTACTACATTTGTGTTTTAAATTTTTTTAAACTTAGATCCTATTTTTTTATTATATACACATGAAAGAAAAATTCAAGAGAAGAGTGATTTGATCAATGAACCTTAATCAATCTATAACTGCAAAAAGAAAAAAAGAATTATTCATTACAGAAAATGTCACTAAAATTACAGAAGTTATAAGAATGGAAAATGTTTTTTATTAACACTAATAAAGAAAGATAATTTATTAAAATCTCGTTTAAATGACTTCATTTTGGACTTTTTTTTCTTAGTTTTTTTTAGAAAATCTTTGCCTTATTTCTTTTTAATTCAATTATTTAATTAGACAAACAGTATTATGAATTTTTTTTAATTTAGTATAAAGAAAAGACGTGGCATTTAAAACATCAGACGAAATGCCACGTAATCAGTACAAAAATCTCGATATCA
This sequence comes from Theobroma cacao, assembly GCF_053813885.1. Taxonomy (NCBI): domain Eukaryota; kingdom Viridiplantae; phylum Streptophyta; class Magnoliopsida; order Malvales; family Malvaceae; genus Theobroma; species Theobroma cacao. Next base: position 11,085,043 of record NC_142645.1, read on the forward strand.
AAAGGATATAGCAGTTTAATTTCAAAGAATATTCCAACAGAAAATTAAGTTTAAATACGAAACCAAAATTCATCCTCTCTGTCATAAAAGAAAAAAAAAAAAAAGAAAACCCAAAAATCATGTCGTCGCCGCCGTTGCCAAACCAAAAACCCCAACAACCGTTTCGCCGCCGAATTGTCCGAATAACCGTAACAGACGCCGACGCCACCGACTCGTCCAGCGACGACGAAACGACGTCACCGAGGAAAAACCAAAACCAACCCAAGAAGAAGCTCGTCAACGAAATCACAATAGGAATGTCGACGAAAGAGAACGACATAATCGCGGGGCCGAGTAAAGGCAAGGTGAAGAGGTACAGAGGGGTGAGACAGAGGCCGTGGGGAAGATGGGCGGCGGAGATTAGAGATGGGCGCAGGATGAGGCTTTGGTTGGGCACTTTCGACACGGCGGAAGAAGCGGCTGTGGCTTATGATCAGGCGGCGGTTAAGCTGCGTGGCCCTAACGCGCCTACCAACTTTAAGTTGCTCGATTGTAATGTTGTTCAATCGTAAATTTTCTGTAAATATTAATGTTTTGTTTTTAGGTTAGAATGGATTTTAGTTTTTGTGTTTTTATTTTTTAATGTTTTCTTTTTTTTTTTAATTCTGACTAAAACTGATGTAAAGACATGTACTGAACTGCAAAGATGAAATATTTGTACATTATTGATTTTTAACTTGAATTTTTATTTTTTTTACATCCAAATAAATAAACCCAAAAATTCTTTGGGAAATAAAAAAAAATGAAATATAGAAATATAGAAGTTTCTAGTATGGGCGGCCAACCTTTTTCAGCCCATAGTTGATAGTCCAAGTCATTTTTGGTTAGGTAAATGCTTTTAATTTGATTTTTCATTAAATATAGTGTAATTATTTTTTACTTTAAATATAATTAAAAAAATTATATCATAAGGTTACTTTATATATATAAATGGAAGATTATCTCAGTGAAGTTTTTAAATTTCACCAACAGATTAGAGAGCTTTCACATATTTTGTTAAGATATAATTAAAAATAATAATAATTTAATATAATAAATAAAAAATATGTGTCAACATTTTAATTTCACTTGTAGAATTTAAAAAATTCACTGAAAATTGATAGGATAATAGTCCTATATATATTTTAAAACTATCCAATAGGAATATTAAGTACAAATACATTACTTTCCTTTTATTGTGTTCTATTGTTGTTTAATGCTCTTAAAATTTTATATTTAAAAACTATTTTAATGATAGAGTTGATATGATCCTTACTCTTTAAGTAACAATTATTTTTGATGAATTAATACCAATTTTAATGAATAATATAAGAGTACAAAGTTTTTTCAATGTGTAAGCTTTAGTAAATGTTAAGCACATTTATTTTTATACTAATACCATTATTTTACCAACATTTATTTTAATTTCAGTCTTACTTTTCTCTTTAAAGCTTTTTTAAGCTACACTTTTTCTTTCTATTTCCTCATTTAAACTTCATAATGTATGTATAATATAATTTTTTTTTATAAATTTTAATTTAATTGTATAAATTATAAAATCAAATTAATTATGACATTAACATGACAATTAACTTCATGACCCTTGAAATAACAATTAACTTCAAATTTTATAGTCGTAGGAAAAATAAACGGTAGTTATTGCTATCGACATAAAATTTAAAAAAGTTTTTAAATTATTTAAGAAAATTTAAATAAATTTTTATTTTTTATTACGTTTAATTAATTATTTATATTTGAATTTTAGATCAAATATGTTTTTTATAATTTATTGTCATTATTCAAAACACCATTTGTCATTTTTATACAATATGGCATGTGATATATTATAGTAGATAATATATTACTAATATATTATAAAATGACATTTTTCACTTTTTATGTTAATACCATATGAATGTAATGTTTGAATTAATATCAGTTAGTCAAACTTTAGTTATAAGAATTTATTTAATCTAAAATAAAAGTATAAGACTCTATTACATATAATAGAAGAATAAAAACTTATTTAAAATTTTTTGAATAATTTAAGAGTAATTTTAAATATTATGCCCACTATTTATTATAAATTTATGGTAATGAATGGACTCAATTGGTCATAATTGAAATTTTGATTGTCGAAAGTCTAAAGACAGTTTGATTAAAGTCAAAGTTTAGGGGTAACTTGTGTAAATTATCTTTTTTCTTCTTACCTTTAAAATGCGTCAAATTTAAATGGCAAGAGCAAGACAACTGAAACCCTTTCCATTTCTTTTCCTGTCGGTGGAAGAATGGAACGTAAAGATAATCAATCTCCTCGAGGTACACTCTTCCTCGCTTTTACTTGGCTTTTTCTTTCTGTTTTTGGTTTCCTTTGTAAATTTTCTTTATCATTTTGAAGCAAATTTCTTTATGTTTACCGCAGGCCATATTGCTGGGATTTTGGTTGAATTCTTGGAGGTAGCAATCACTTCAGTTGTTTTCCTCAAAGGAATTTATTCTCCCGGTATATTATTTCTTTTAAATCTTTTCACTCTTGGGTTTCTATAAGAATTTTATAATCTTTTACCAAATTCCACTGATAAATTTGTGTTAAAATTAAAAAAAAAAAAGATTTTTTTGTTGGGGGGTGGGGGGGAATGCTTATCCTAAAATATATGAGTGAATGGGTGGATTACTCAGTTATTAATTAGTAAAAGAGTGACAGTTGGAGCAATTGGGTAGTTCTCAAATATTTGATGTTTATATAATTTTTAATTTTAAGTTAGTATTTTGCACTTTACACATTACTTATATCATATGCTTTGTAATTTAGACTCGAAGGATATTTTTCTAAGCATAAAGTGATTAAATTTGAAAGTCGCAAGTTCTAATAGTTGAGGCGTTACCTTCGGAAATATTATATACATACTGTGTGTCTGGGTTTATTTTTGTTTTTATGAACTTTATGTAAATGTTATGTCTGTAACTTGTGTTGGGTGCAATCCTGAAGGTGCTTTTGAGAGGAGGAGGTATATGAATGTGGTAGTACAGAGGGCACGGCATCCTCAGCTAAGAGACTATATCCATTCTGCGGTTTCTGGACTTCTTCCTTTCATCGAAAAGGTTGGTTTCTTTCGTAGATGTTTGAGTACTGCTTGCTAATGTTTTAGGGTGTTTTTCAATGTTTTGTGATCACTTGATTTAGTTAGAGTTCTTGGGATGCCATGTGGAAATGTGTATGTTCCATGTTGCTTGAGTTAGCTGTTAAATATGCTTTTCATTTGGGAGAAAAATTGAATTGCATATGTTTTCATTGCAGCTTATTGTGTTCTAGTGCTGTGATGATGCTATTCTTTGCAGTGTCCCTCATATTGGTTTTATGAAAACAAGGTGAAGAGATATCAAATTTTTTTTGAGGTATTAAACAAATGTAATATTCTTATGATTTTGTAAGGGATGATTGATTTAGTAAGGAAATCAAAACACTTCGCTAAAGTTTATTAAAGTGACATGAAATTTTGAGGTCTTATTATTTATCTATTTTAAAGAAAAAAGGAACAAAAAATTTTGTTGTTATATCTACCAAATAAAAATAGATGAAGAGGCACAAATGCGGAGATGTTTCTGACACATTAATTGAGTGTCATGACTCTGCTAGTCCAAGCAAACTGATTTATTAAATCAATGGCTTTATTAGAGGCAGTTATGATTCTAGAGAATAAAAAATGGCTTAACACAGTGGATAATTTGGTTTGAAGGTTTTAGGGGTCCTTGATCTGTGTATGTCTAAGTGAATATGCTAACCACTCTTTATGATTCAAAAGTCAGCATCACCTAGATGAGCAAAGTCACAAAAATGCAACTTAATGCAGGGAATACATGAAGATAAAATTTCACTGTAGAAATTTGGCAAATATTTTTAGAGGGTGTGAATTTTTAATTTTATCTTGTCATTTTCGAATATCAATAGGGCCTTAGCATAAAAACTAAAGACTGGCTAGAATGTGGTTAGATATTCACATTCTGATAAGACTTACTGAGGTGCAGAGAACTCACTGTTGAAATCCCATGTGGGGGCTGCACATCTGCAGTAATTGTTCTTTTCTATTTCAGTCAATCTTATTTGCCCCAGTTTTTGTCTTTACATTATTGAAGGCAGTTTGTTTATTTTTATTCTCTGGTGGTGAAACCTCTGAGCATTTGTAGAGATGCTTTGTGCTGCATGATAACTTCAATATACCTGTGTGCACCTCATAAACTGAAGTTTACATGTCTTTTAAACTAGGGCCTGGTGGAGAGAGTTGCTGTTATCTTTTTCAACACTGACAACATTCCAGTGGAGAGATTTATGTTCAAACTAACAGTTAATCAATCTTTTGACTCAAAGGTGGAAGAAAGTGATCTAGAATTCTCTCTTAGATCATTCTTAATTAAACTTTCAGTCTCCCAACCCCTTACAAAGGTTCTTCCATGTGGTAAGCTCAACGAGTAGTAATTTATCAAATGTAACATGTGTTTATTTGGTCTAAGTGAGAGTTTAGATATAGAGTTACTGAATTCATCTTATCTTCAGGGCTGTTTTTTTGCTGGCTTGCTGCATCATTTAACTATGTTGTGATGTTTCTTTTCCTATTATGGCTTAGAGGTTAAGGTCAATCTCTTGTCCTTTTCTTTATTTAACAGATTGCAGGTGGGAGATCACGGCTTACTTCCGTTCCCTTCCTCAGGTTAGAAATAGCAAGGACACAGAGTTGTGGATCTCAACTGACACAAAACAGTGGCAACAACCTCCACTAATAACCCCTATCAAGTCGATGAACAGTGAACCTCTGGGTGTGCAGTTGTTCTTGGAACATCCCAGCCCATCGGAACCAAAATCTTGAGGGGAACTCTTACTGCATTGTGATTAATGGGGTATGACTCTAATGTGATACATGAAAAATTGTGCTTTATTTGGTGCATAATTTTGGAGATGCATAATTTTAAAATATTCAAGTTCATAGAACATGGATTCTCAAAAAAAAAGTTCATAGAAAAACGAGTTGGGCTAAGTGAGAAAATGTTGAGAGTCTACGCATAATCTGAAGAAGGGAGCAAACCCAAACTTTTGGAATGAGGAATCCAAAATTTGGCCTCTTGATTACTTTGTTGGTGCCAATTTTACGAGTTGATAAACCTGTTTGGTCTTAGAAACTATTTTGTTTTTTATATGAATGATAACTGAATGGATATAGTATTGTCTTAACTGAAATAGGTTGACATGGTGTGTTTTGTAATTCTCAGAGTGAAGATGAATTCATACCAGCCCACAGCTTAAGTTAGAACACATAGTTCTGTGTTACCTAGGTCATACTCTGTTCCTGTAGTCATAATCCCATTAGGTGCCTCGAGGGCTACCATTTCAGTATCTTTCTTAAATTGCTTAGAAATATTAATTGCGCCTTATTAGTATACAATGCAGTGGCATCATTTTAAATACTGAAAAACATGGGTGATCCTTGAGGTCTTACATAGTAGGAGTCTCCATGTTTGAATTGACCTAGGTCTGGCAAATGGTTGGAGTATTGGGAAAATATCCCTAAGAAGAAAACATTAGGAAGCTATAGTGCTAGACCGAGTTTTAGCCTCCCTTTAAATGCTGAAAAGTAGGAAATATTTATTTAGGTGCTGCAATGGTGGGTTGTTATTCTAGGTTCTGGTGCAAGTAATCATGGAGTTTTTAGTGTTAATGAACACTCAAGAATTGCTTGGGTTATGCAAAATATCTTGAAACAGTTTGTGACAAAAACATGTTAGAAATTTGGAAAATGAAAGAGTTATTATTTGCCGAAATTTAAAATGCAGTTTTGATCTTGAATTTCTTAAATTTTGCAGATGAAACATACAAGCAGATGTATTTGAAGAGATAGAGAAAAAAAAAAGATGGATGATTAATCTTCAACTTCAACTAACAAGTAATTGGTAGTGTTAAACTGAGGAATGTACAGAAAGCTTATATGTAGGTTAGGCTGGTAAAAAAGTAGAGCATGGTGTCGTTGTGTCGTTAATTTTTGTCCTTGCAACTGCAACACATTTTGATTTTGCACATTTGTTTATGTATAACATCTCTATTCCCTACAAATTTTCACACCACATTAAACATTTCGCTTTTAATGCATATACATTGTCTGGCAAATAATGTGTTACTATGGTGGATGAAATGACAGTTATTCTAGTGTGAAAACTGGGAATTAGATATGGTTTTTGTTTTTGTAAACCGAAAGAAAGGGTGGAAGGGGGTGGGCAGAGAGGAACACCCGCATGCAAATTCTGGAAGTCATGCTTTGCTGTCTTGGACAATATAATATCTAGGCATGCCTTGGTGTTATAATTACCAGGTAGCTTAAATATTGGCTACATAGCTTATCAAATTCAAATAGAAGTAGATAACATAATGCCTAAGAATGCATTGGGGTGGTTTGAAGGTGATGAAGTATGAGCACCATATGTTGATGGGTGCTTTTGAAGACTGCTTTAATGCATAAGCATTTGTACCATGATTATATTTTTGTTAACAATCTAGTTACAGAGCTTTCTTCTGCTCATCTGATGAATAAAAAAGGAATGTAAAGACAGCCAAAGTTCATTAAAATTGTGCTTGAAGTACCATGCAGAATGAGCAAATGTTGTGGGTTTCGACAGGCTGATCCTATATCACCTTCTCTTTTTGTCACTGCCATTGAATGCTTGTCCCCAAGAGGTTGAATGCAGTAGAAATGAAGTCTTTTAGCATAATAATTCTTTTATTATTCTTTTTTCAAACAATATTTTAGATCTTAATATTTTATGCCAAAAAGAGATCATTATTTTGGATTGAGAGATCAATGAGATGTTGGAACAAAAAAAAAATTATATATTTTAGTTTTTAAATTTATAATCATGTATGCCATAATTTAAATTAATTGAGGACATTTAATTATTTTTTTATATCAATAAATTTCAATTGTTAAATATATATTTAAAAAGTCTTTTATATTGATGTGATATAGATTTTTTGAAACTTGAGGTGCATGATGAGTATAAAATAGATTATTAAGTCCACAGTTACTTTATTAAAATGTTAATTGTATTAAAAGTTATAAAATGTCCAACAAATAGCAATTTCTAATTGTTACTCTTTCTATCTCATTAATTTAGTTTTACAACTTGTCCTTGAGACAACATATTAATGATTATAACTAATTAATTATTTTTAAGTATGGTATTACATTAAAATTTACTAACAAATATTTATATCATTCAAAGTTTTTAAAAAATATTTTTTTTTCAAGTTTTAATCCATGACCATCTGAAAACAAAACAGCCAAATTAAACTGAAAAAATTTGATTAGTAAAATTAAACAAAGACACTACTTATTAGATGGAAGAGCAATTGAATTACTTGAAACTATTCAAAGTTTTCTATTTAAGCACATGATTCACATTGTTCTTTCTCTGAGTCACATTAATATCGATATGATCAATGTTCAATATATTTTAATATCAATGTAATTATTAAAATTTATATAAAAATTTAAATCGATCACTGTAAGTAATTTAAATTTCTAATTTTTAAAAATCAATTATTTAAATTTAAAATATTATTAAATTAATAATAATTATATCCGAATTGCTGTAGTTGGTATCGAAATATATACCAACTCAATTTGAATTTTCACATTACATTAATAAGATATTAATCACAATATTTATATATTTATAACTAACATTAATTAAATTTATTTTTTATTCATATTAAATGTTTGAAAATTTTACTTATGTATAATTAATAAAACGAAATATAAATAAAAACATGAACTTAACATTTAAACATTTTGTTTATTCATGTAAGGGAAATGAAATTAAAAAGCTATAATAGTAATTCTAATTAAAAATCCCATGAGCGCTCATGAAAATATATAGATATATTTTTGGAACTAATAACTGGTTGAGCCGTGACTTTAGGTACTCCTTATTGAACCTCCGATTTCACTTTGAAAGCATTGAATAAAACGATTCTTCTTCGACAATAGAAAACCCCGATATCATTTCCAACGTAAACTCCAATCCCACAATGTGCATGTCAATGTAAATTTGTTTCTCGTATCTGGGTTTTCTCTTGTTTTGTTTTGACAAGCATTGGTTTTGGACTTTGCACACCAACTGTTCGAGGATTTGGCTCAAAAAAGCAGTGTCTTTTTATATTGCTTGAGAATGAAGACAAGATCCATATTAAGGTTGTCATCTTCGACAATTTCTTGTAAAAAGTCAGATTCTATGTTTATTTCAGCGAGGCAAATATCAAGTGGAGGAAAGAGGCCAAACAAGAAAATATACCACTGAGACTATCAACTTGATAAAGTCATGGACTTGTAAAAGAAACCATCTTAATTCTGCAATTGAAGTCCATTATCCAATCTCAAAACCAACAATGCCTTCTTCTTCGCTACCTTGAAAAGGAAGTTGGGTTTGTGGCAAAATGGAACTTCATGTCCATCATTGAGAAGTACCCTTCGATATTCCATGTTGGTGGTGTTAGTGGAAAACAACTCCCTTTTGTTACGCTCACTCGAAAAGCCAAAAAGATTGCAAGTGAAGAGGTGAAGCAAGGAATTTAATGGAACCCGTTTTGGTTAAGAATCTGAGGAAGTTGTTAATGCTGTTGATTGATTGTAGGGTGCCATTGGAAAAGGTTGAATTCATTGGAAGTGAACTTGGTTTGCGTAAGGATTTTACGAAGTGATTGATTTTGAAGTACCCAGAATATTTTTGGATCAAAGATTTCAATGGTAGAGCTTATCTTTACTTGGAGAACTGGGATTCTTTGCTGGCAATGACTGCTTGTGAGGAGAGATTCGCATGTGAAGGGGTGTTGGCATCAGCTGTGGGTTTAAAGAAGGTTAGGATCATGGAAGATGGTAACTATCTAGGTCCATTTGCATTTAAAATGTGCTTTGCTGCTGGTTTTAGACTGAATGAGATTTATCTTGAGGAGCTTCAAAGGTGGCGGAAAATGGAATTCCCTTCTCCATACTTGAATGTGAGGAGATTTGATGTTGCAGCTCTGAAAACTCGGAAAAGAGTGCTGGTTGTGCTTCATGAACTCCTTAGTTTGACTATGGAGAAGCGGATGACATCTGCACTATTGGATGCATTTCATTCAGAGTACCTGTTACCATCTAAATTAGTGCTTTGTTTGACAAAACATCATGGTATCTTTTACATTACAAATAAAGGTGCAAGGAGCACTATATTCCTTAAAGAAGCTTATGATGGTACAAGATTGGTAGATAAATGTCCTATGTTGATGTTTAATGATAAGTTTGTTGCACTTAATGGTAGAAAAGAGATCAATTCATTTAACAGTATGAATTCTTCTCAGGTTGTTACGTGAAATTTCTGGCTCCATTAACAATAATGAAAAAGGGTTATTGAGAAGCTAGTTCATGTGAAATGTTGTGCATAAAGTGATGTTTCCAAACAATGCCACTCCTAATATGTTTCAGTCTCAACTTAATTTTTTATCTTACTGAAGCATCTAAAAGTGTCATGCTTATATAATGATTTCAAACATTTATTCTAGAGAGAATGGATTATTTTTCTTATTTGTTAATTCTTTGTTTGAACATGGCCAAGAATTGGTAAATAGTAATAACAAAATGCCTTCGTAGGATTTCTTGATGTACTTAAGTTCTCTATATTGGAACTTGCGGGACATAGTATCACTTTGATGATTATACTGATGGTTTAGTAATTACCTTGACCAAGAACCATATTTTAATTAAAGTGAACTATGTGATGATGTATGATTGGGTATTCATGCAGATCTTGAGCTGAATTTTGTATTAGGTGCAAAGTGTTCCATTCTAAAGTCCAGTGGTCTGAGTAAGAGCATTATTTGTTATCTTGGTTCCCTCACTCTAAATTTCTATGATTTGTTTTGCCTACAGATAAATTGTTCAAGCTATTTCTTAATTAGTTTTATTCTACCATAAATACTAGCACATTACACTCTAAACTTGCAACTTAGATATAAGTTAGGATTGATGAAAAGAAAAGAGTTTAGGCTAACTAAACTCGATCTAATGGAAATACAGAGTTCATTTTGTGCTGAGTTGTAATTTTGTATGCTTTAGTCCATCTGATTCCGGAAAAGTGGCTTTACTTTAGAAATTTTGCAGCAATTTTGTAGTTTTTAATGTTTATATCTTTTATTTTCATCTATTCAATAGATAGAAAAATCAGTTTAGTTCATTGACTGTTTGCTTCTTTAGGGGGAACCACTATAGTAGGGATTAGTAATTATTGCTTCCAAGGTATGTATTTTTATAGATTACTAGTTAATGTTTATCATTCAATTTGTTTACTGAATTCCATGACTTAGTTATGCAACTATATTCAACTGTCCACATTAGTTGCTAGTATAGGGACTAAGAATGCACATCTTTAACAACTAAAAATAAAAGGTGCATAAATCAATGACAATATAAAAAACATGAAATCATAGTTACATTAATTCCCTAACATTTCAAATTCCTACCAACACACTGGATAAATGATCCAAAATTTCAAATGGGTTTCATTCTTGTAAATTTTATATCTCAAGAGATTAGTAAAGAGTATGATTTCAACCTTCTGAGCTTTGAAGTTGCATTACGTGTCACCATGTTAGTCTACAAGGTTAATGTACATGATACAAAAGCTGATAATCTTTGATTTGAAAACCAGTTTAGGTTGTCTCACTGAGAATGGAGGTAACTGGTATATGTGGTGTCTTGTTTTCTGATATGAGTTTCTATTTATATTCGTGCTAGTCATTTGAGTTGATAATTCATTCCGATGTAAAAAAAACATTTAAATCACTTGAAAACAATAGCAGAGTGAACAGTTCTCTACCCTATCCTTAAAAAACATACATCTGATTAAAAGAAACACTCAAAGAAAAATAGTTAGTAATTTTTCTTATAAGCTTAGAGTTGGACCATCACCTTTTGCTTGGGCTTAACTGTTAAGTTTTTCATGTGTTTCTCTTTGGTACTTGTCAGTCATGCCCCGTTGAGACTGAAGCCATTTATCTAGTCTGTTGGACTCCTTCCTTAACCATCAATGTTGAAGTTCACTGCTACTAACTATACCATTATGTCTGGAGGTTAGTGAATCCTCTTGTTAACAGAAAGAACATCACTTATCCAGTGTTCCAACAGGTTCCAATAGGTATCTTTCCTAGATAGAGTCCTTCTTGAATGCTACATTCAGCGAACAAGATCCAACAAGAAATCCATTTCAATGAAGACTGCAATCAAGGTGAAGTGCTTATGAGACCTTATAATAAGTGGCTCAATACAGAATGAGGCCATAAAAAATTAGTGGCTCCATTATTAGGTTGACAATTCCATATTTTGATTATATTTATTTGTAATTGGAGAAGCAAATCATAGTTTAATCTCCATTCATCTGTACGGCATATAAAAGTTTGTTAAGATTGTAATTTGATATGGAAGATTTTGATCAAGTTTTTAAATTCTGAGAAAGAGGTACTATCAGATTTAGTTTAAAAATGACTTTATTTGAGATAATTAGCCAAATTTAAAAATGACTTTGTCCATATGAAAGCTTAAGTTCAATTCTAGGGTGAGGAAATTTTTTTGTTTCCAATAGCTGATAAGAATGCTATTGCTCGGGGTATTGCCACCCAAAATGCCGCACGTGTTGCCTGGACCTATGAAGAGGAACTGTTGAAAAGATATGGTCTAGAAGAGCTAAATGTCATACATTGAACTCAATATCTGTATGAGTTGAGGCTTAGGTTTAGGAGAAGTTTAGAACTCAGAGTCATGAGACATTCATTCTTTCCAATCTAATTATGTTCTATAGGGGTTTGTGATGATGGAGGCAAACTCTGTTTGCATTTCAATGATGTCTCTTTGTCTAGGGATTATCCCTCTATAATGACCTTCACTTTACTGCATATCTTGATCACTGAGCACTCATCCAGGTGCTCTGATGTAGCTAAGTGGTTTTAATTAGTTGGGTGGAAAGCATGTGGGAGGAAGGAATTCATCGATATGTTTGATAAAAGTGCTTCGGTTAACACATGGGAACATAGATGATGGAACAGATTAATGTTGTAGCTATGTAAATAGAACGTAGAGGCTTTGATGGCTGCTGCAATCATGCTATTCTATAGCAGTTTCTCAGGAACCTTTGTTAAAGATAAAACTATTCAAGCACTCCATTCTTTCAACACAAACTGAAATATGGGAAATGTATAAACGTTCAATTCAGTTGCCATTGTGCTTGCATGTTACACCTCCTGAAATAATTGCATGCTTCAAAATGAAGGCAATGAGGAGAACGAGCATCAATTCCCATTATAAAAAAAGACTTCCCTTTGCTTTTAGAAAATTCTCTTTCCTTTCTCTTTTGCTAAAACACCAGTCCTCATTCAATGGGAAGAAAAGATATTAAAGTTTCATGGATTTGGCATTGCCTACACTAGATGCATATTCTTTGAGGGAAGAGTGTCATCTTGACATCCTTGCCATACTTTAGCCTCCCTTACCAAGATTATGTTTTTAATAAAATTAGGCATGGCATGAAATGATAGTTATTGCGGGACCATATATGGAAAAAAAAGAAGCTATATAAGATAGAAATAGAGGGTATAAAGCATGAAGGGGATTACTGAGAATACCTTATTTTGCAGAAGATTAGGAACTATCTGTTCTCTTAAAGGAAAAGGAACTCTAGGTTGTACTGATTAGCTTAGAAAACTCCCATATGCTGCCAACATAGTGCTAATTTAAAATTCTCATAATCTTTACGAAATATTTGGTTCCTTGACATAAAAGTTTTATGCCTCACTATCAAGGTGATATTCTCTTTATACCAATTGTGAGTAGTTAAAGTTTAATTTTATTCATGCAACATAAATAAACGGTAATGGTTTAGACACAAGTTGTCTAATTCTCGTGCTATGATTGTGTTCCACCTTTTTTTTTTTTTTTTTACTTTGTTGAAGCTTTGCCTAATTCTATCTATAGCAGAAATGAACTGACCTTCCACTTGGAAAGGATGAGATGATCTTAACTAAAGAAAAAAGAGATACGTTTGCCCCTCTACTGAGGTAAGAATATCGCATCAGTACTCAACACCCTTTTCTTTTATCCTTCTGTTGTTGATTTTCTCAACCCTTTGCAATATTAAGAAACCTTTTTTTTTCTCTCTTTAAAGGTGGACTTGGTACATATAATAGCTGTACTGTTAAATGCCGTGTCAACCATAGAGGTGATGGAATGATGAGGAAGATTGGGCTTTCATCTTTTCAGTAGCGTTCTTAGGTGGGCATGCTTTGAGGATAAGAAAGACTCTACATAGTGGTATTATTTATCATTTCTTTTTATCTTTCCCTCAAACAGCCTTACATGCACTAAACTCCTGTATGAACCAATGGCTTCAATAGGTTTAAAATAGGTTTTTTTTTTGGTAGCATTAGGCTTTGATAAAAGCAAGCAATTGAAGTTAGTTTACAGGAAAAGGGAAATTATCAGCATGCACGCTTGTGGTAGCACTTTTTCCAAAGGCATATTCTTTGAAGCACAACCCAAACCTAGCTTGTTATTTCACTAGCTCATGGAATCAAAAGCTAATGTGGGTCAAATCAAATCACACTTGCCAAATGTTATCTTCCCTTTCTTTGCAGTTCCGTTTTCTGCTTTCTTTCATTGAAAACAAACTGAAGAATGCCTTCAACTGATTCCAATTGGGGTTCCATTTCAGAGTTCCTAGAAAGTTGCCAATAGATTTTGAGTGCCCTACTGTATATGAAGCAAGCCTTTTGATGAACATCATTTTCAGATATTTCTACATCAATACAGCGCATGTAGTGAAAAGAGAACATCGTGAATAACGTTGGGGACACCGACACTCAAGTTGTGTACTTAACTAGACACATTTTTATGTTTAACATGCTTATCATTGTTCATTTTGTTTTGTAGTTGTACCGTCAAACATCTCAACTGTTTCTGCTTTGTTGTGACATGCTAAGGAAGATGATATCCAATGCCTGAAAAATTAAAAAAAAAATGAAAGAAAAACAAATTGAAAAGAGTAAGGCTGTTTTCAAAGAGTTTGACATGAACCAGGAAATGGGTAGACAAAATCATCCCAGGATACGATATTTGCAGAGTGGGTGGGGCTATGGAGTTGATGTCTGGTTAAATGATATATACAGATTGCAATAAATATTCCTTAAGGCAAAAGAAATAATAACTTTTTAAGAATTACATTGAAAATTTTTAGGTAATTTTATGTCTTCATAATATAGTCCAACACTGTATAAAGCTGCTGTATCTTGGCCTGCTGTGGTTTTTAGGAAAACAATGATAGGAAAGAAACAGCTCTTTTTCCATATATTTATGCTGACCTGTATAATAAATGAGCCTTCATGATTAGAACATCTATGCTGCTTTTCTGAATAATGTGTTTATGAAGGGTCTAGGAGCTGATCTGGTGTGTGACCAAGGGGTGGGGCAGCTCTAGCCTGTGCAATCACTGTCCATCATTCCATTATAAGACTGGCAGTCAGATTTGAATAAGCAAAGTCAGAATTTGATTAACAGAAAGGGTAGGTAATAATTATATCATCCATGGTGGATCCCAATCTGAGGCCCAATGTATTAACTGAGTCCTGTCCTGTCGTTCCATATGGCCCATTTGGCTTTTTTCTTCTGTTTTTTTTTTTTTAATATGATATAGGCAGTCTAAGATGTCCAGATGAAAACCCCTAGCTTATAGCATCATTAATGCTGTTCAAAACTGCAGGTTGTTACCATGTCAGATGATAGTGATAATACCAATCTAGTAATAGTGATTGTCATAATAGTTTCATCAGAGGGTTTGGTTGTTATTTGATACAGGCAGTCTAAGATGTCCAGTTGTTTCAATGGCTGTTATTATATAGATAAAACAAAATTTAGTAATAAAAGAACAGTAATGGAAGATGAAATGTTTGGCAATAGCTAGCTAGCTACACTAATTTCATGTGGTAAAGTTGAGGTCCAATGGGAAAATGAAGGGATAGGCTTGCGCAGTGGAGCGATCTTGTCTTATCCTCATGCTAAAAATATAGTGGGAAAAGGTTGCAACAGCCCGAGGTTGTTGTTTCTTAAAAGTTTGTAACTAATTCTAGAAACCAGCTGCTGTTAACATGGAAAGAAGAACCAACTTGGTGAAGCTGTTGTCTAGGCCCCAGGCGTTAGCTGATAACATTGGCATCTGCTGTTAGTTGACAAAGCACCAAAATTCCTTGTGCTTTTGAAAAGATGAAAAAGGATATGAAAGTGTTACATTCACAGGCTTGAAATTACCGTGAAGCTTCCAACATGTTGATTGATTGAATGATGAAAGATGTTTCAAAATTGATGTAATCTTGAAGATTTTGCATAGATCCCCTCCAGTAATAAGAGGAAAAAGATTGATTAGACAGATAATAGTGCTATTAAAGTGGAGGCAGCTGGTCAAGTTTTGATATAAGGAGAGAGTTTGAACACTGCATAAACACGTTTTCTTTCGAAGTCGGTCCATATACAGTGTAGTTTGGTGCAGTCATGAAGCATGAACAGTAGCCCTCTCCCAGACTATTTATATATAATGTGCAGATGAGCATGTTGGTGTCTTAATCATCCATTTGGAGTTGTGATTTTATAGGGGCAGAAAATGTTGTGTGGTCCATTATTGGTGGGCCAAATCTCCCCTCCCCCTGCATTTGCGTAGTGAATCGTCTGAGGGACAGCACAATATACATACATATGTATCAAGCGTTCTGATATTGGATAACAGGACCATCTATTTTCTTCCAATTTATCTGGTCCAAAGTGATGGCTGATTCTTTTGTAGTGTCATCTTCAACCCCATGCTCAAGTCTACGTCACTGTTAGAATGTACAACTTTTGAAAAGAAGAAAAAATGAAGAAAACAGGGGGACAGGGAAAATGGGGAATACAGATTAAAAACATAGTACATCCCATCTATCTTTGTTGTTGAAACAGGTCATTGCATCAGAATCACTTTTTAATATTTTAGGGGTTGTAGTTTGTCCAATCCAATGTTATCTACACAACATCCTATCTATCCATCCACATTGAAAATCCCTCCTATTCAATGTTAGATATCATGTCTGCCCACTTTCCTCAACCCAACCAAACTACATAAATGATTTGAGTGGTTGGCTTTTACACTGGTTGCCTAATGTAGACAAGATGCAACTATTCCAAACACTTTTAGACAAAGTACCCACTCGTGAACAGCGAGGGAGAAAGGGAAAGATTGAGAAAAGAGAAGCATAATGATTTTACCCAAGATGGGGGGAGTTGGGTTTGCAACCACAATCCCCAAGAACCTATTAAAGGGATGAGTAAGACCTCATGGTCTTGGGCACATGGATTTTGAGTTAGTGGGAGAAGCTGATGTTTACACTTGCACAACAATCTGTCAAAAACCTTGAGAAAAGAAATGAAGAATAGATGCAATACTTGCTTTCCTTTGCTCTTTTTTGGTTCCTCTTTTCAATGTTTCATCCATTCAGTGGGGTTTGCTGGATTCAAATTTGCAATAAATAATGTCTCTCTAATCTTTACCCTTACTCCACCCATCACAGCAATATTGTGATCCATGTAAAAGTAGACTCATGGCAGGTCATTGAAATTCCCACAAAAAGGAAATACTCATTGTGTAAGATATGATTTCTAGGTGAATGGTTTATGCACTCTTCCTTTTGGGGGTTTGTGGGATTCTTATCTTGACCCACCATGCCTTTCCAAAAGAAAATTATATAACCCATGATCCTTGCATAGTAGAATGAGAAGGGTGCAGAGTAAGAGAAAGGGAATCATCACATTACCTTATTGATCAGTCAAATTAGGTTTTTAGAAACCCCAAACATTGTGATCCATCTTTTTCTTTATTAGTAAGTGTAACCTGATTGTGTTTTTAATTTTTATTCTATTGCCTACTCGACTTCAACAAGATACCTTGAAAGAAAAAGTTCCCACCCAAACAAATTAATGCCATTGAAGATTGAGCCTTCTTTTCTTTATGCCCCATGATGATTCCTACCATTGAAATTGGAAAAAAATGAGCTGTAAAAATTTATGCTAAACTTGATTCCCATGTCTCCATTGGAATGTGCCCTTAGTTGCTTTGAATATCAATGGGGTTTTCACTAAGGTTCTTTTTCCATAATTGTGATTCACACTTATTAAGAAATGATACAATTGGGGAGGGGGCCATCTCAGTTTTAATTTGACCTTACTCGGGTCTTATCAATTATCTTAATTGATGACTTGAGAAATGGGTGGGCGTGGGGTCATGACTTTTAAAGAGAAACAAAGATAAAATATTTATATATCTATCTATATTATGCTAGGAGAGAACAAAAGAAGCAACAAAATCAATTCCAGGATGATGGACTTGGTTACATGAGTGCTGCCCCCTTTCACAAGGGAGGGGGTGAAGAAAAAAAAGTTCGGGTTCCCATCCCTTGTTGATTGGATCCATATTCTATGCTTTTGTACTGTCCCATAGCTTTGGCTGCCCCACACCCAACTGAATTTTAGAATATCGTTTTTATTTATATCAATGAAGTGGACAGCTTATGTGACACACATATCAATCCCTTTACTCCAAGTTCAACACCCTTTTAAACTTGAAATCATTAAAATTAAATAATAAAAGCACAACCATTTGTCCTAATTAAGATTCTTTTACAATTTTTTTTAAAATTTTTTTTACTGTAATGCGTATTTAGTAAATATCATGAAAATACAATCAATTAATAAAATCAATTTGTAAGTTGTAATTATAAATATATATGAGTATTTAATTCAATGATTGATTTAATTAATTTTTTTATTTCTTTTTTGTCATCAGAGGAAGAAAAAAATTGAAGCAAAGGAATAACAAACGAAGATAAAAGGCTTTGGGTCAAGTGTCATTATCTTAGTCGTCGGCATTTTGTTGGCTAGGTGCGTAGTGTGTACGTGACGATGAATTCGAGCATGCTTTTGATTATCTTTTTTTGTTAAACTAGATAGATATCTAGCATTATTATTATTATTATTATTATTATTCTGATTCATGTGTTTATTGTCAAACAATAATTATGGGCGAAGAAGAAGAGAGAGAGAGATGTGACCCACAAATGAAATTGATGTGTGATTCTATGGGAAATGGGACCAAAAACAATGGGGTTGGTTTTAGTTTATTCACACATCTTTTTCTCGAGAGGGAGACATGTAGTTGTGTAGATGTTGGTTGTCTTTCTTTTCCCAATTAATTATCTAAAACGTTTGCTTCTGATTGATGGTTTGAGTAAAGGCTTTTGAAAATCATATGTGTGGATTTGGGATTCCAATGTGCAATGCACCATGATATATGGGTGTCATTTGACCAAAGATTAGCGTACTTAATTCCCCTTTGACAATCCCAAACAATCTTCAAAGATACCATATTTTATGCACTCTTTATCAAGCATTTACTTACCCACCATTCAAATAAATTTAACGAGACCCTTTTTTTTTATAATGTTTAGGGCCTACATCACGAGGGGTGCAAGGTGATGATGCTGTCATGCTTAAGATTAATTGAAATTAAGAGCATATGATTTCCCTACTCACAAGGAGTTGTGCTCCCAATATATTCTCATGTTAGGTTATGCATATTGGTAATTAAATATAAGGTATAATTAAATATATTAAAGACTAATACTTTATTTCTTAGATATAAGGTATAATTAAATGATTTAATTAAAAAATATGAAATATATATTTATTAATAGGTAAATTAATTTCTAAAATATTAAAT
This sequence comes from Theobroma cacao, assembly GCF_053813885.1. Lineage (NCBI taxonomy): Eukaryota > Viridiplantae > Streptophyta > Magnoliopsida > Malvales > Malvaceae > Theobroma > Theobroma cacao. The sequence goes on from NC_142645.1 coordinate 11,103,919, forward strand.
ACATAAGAATCTTTGAATGAATTAGAAAATGAAACTAAATCTATTAAAATAATAATGAATTTGTTGGAAAAAAATAAAAACATATATCATATTAAAAAGCATGTAATGTACTTTTGAGTTTGGTACAAAGAAAATATTTATTATATAAAAATAATTATAATTATACGAGAAAACAAGTTTTCTTCGCACACATTAAAAAGGTAATATTATCCTCAATTAATTTTACCAACAAGTGAAAAATGTTTTTCACCCTTTCAGATGAGAATTAGATTGCCTTTCAAGACGGTGACTTAATCACGGTTGGTGTTTTTAAATTACCGTCACGTAAACTTATGAGTTTCTACTAAACATAATAATCTAATCATTAAGTGTAGATCACCGTAGATTTTGAAATAACCATCGTAAAACAAAAAGTCACCAAAATTAAAATGTAAGACTTTCAAGCTAAAAGTCTCATATTTTAAGTATTAGAGTGTCTTCTAAACAAAAAGGAAAATGACAATGATTTTATATAACAATCAATTCTTAGGTTAAGTTAATCGAGATGATCAATTGATCTACCTAGCAATCTAGCATGTGGATCATATGAGATCTTGGAAAAGGCCAAATGAAAAGGAGTCAACCAAATTAACAAAAATTATATATAAAAAAAAGGGGACAAAATTTAAAATTATGCCTGTGATCCATTTTTAAGGGAGAAATGCTTATTTAATTAATTGCATGAGTTGCCATCTCATTGGCTTAAAACTATTAACCCCCAAAAAAATGTGCATATAATTGTTGAACATTATTCTTGTAATAGTAAAAAAAAAAATGTTGGGAACCCTAAATTCAAATATGGATCCAGAAAGCAAGATGTTGATGGCCAGTGGGCCATAATGATGCTACCAAAATGCCCCAATAAATCACAAAGAGACAAACTTTGAAAACACACACAAAAGGAAGAATGATTTCTTTTTTCTAGCAAAATGGTTCCCCAACTTTTTGATTGGATTCCTAGGCAAATTCACCTTTTCATTTTAGGGTAAAATTCATTTACCCTAAAAAAGCACTTGTCAATAATGTATGGTGCAATGCAATGGCATCATTTGGTTTCCAATTATCTATTTATTTCCTTAAAAATAAGATACTAAAACGTATCCTCTAAAGTCTAAGCTTGCTATATATTCTCCACATGGTATTCCAAGTACAAGGGACGCACCGTAAAAAAAGAAAGAAAGAAAGAAAGAAAGAGAAAATATCAATAGAAATAATGGAAAGGAGGAAAGAAGGGAGAGGTAGGGAATCAGATTCACATGTTTGGGAGGGCATGCCGGTCATAAAGGGACAGATGGTCCCAGATGTGGTGGGGGCCACCCTAACAAAAGGCCCCCAAGTCTCCCTTCCAACAAAATCTTATGTTACTATTATTATTATTATTATTATTATTATCATTTACGTTACCAAGAATAGTATTTTATTTATTTTTGTGGAATATCTCTTCCGCTTTAAATGCTAACTTTGGCGTTTTGGTCCTATTTATTGGGTCCCACATATTTATATATACTTAGCATAGTTCTAAATTTGGCCACTTTGTTGGACAAAATTTGAAGCTTTGAATTTTGGTTGTTGGGATTGGAAATGAAGATGACTTTCTACATCTAAACATTTGGCCATGTTTTTGGGGGACCCTTTGGGTAATAAAGCCATAAGTGTGAAAAGAATTATGTGATAATAATGTCAATAACCAAACTCTTTGGATATTGACCCTTCAGTTTTATTTATTTATTTATCTTTTAATAAATGCAAAATTTTTTTATTAGAGAATTTTATCGACATATTTGTCTCTGTTCCAGATTGTGAGTAAATTGTTTATTACATTAATCACATAAGATATTAATATATGCCGAGAAGCTGGTATAACTTTTTTTTTTTTTCATAAAAAGACCACTAAAATATTCAATTAAGTTCATAAATTTTCTCAATTTTCCTGAATAAGCTGTTACACTTATATTCGTTCTATGATTTGTAATTAGATAGGTTCTTAAGTTACGAAAAATATCAATTGATTTTAACAACATTTGAATAATTAATATTTTGCACGCATGATGCAAATGTGTTGAAAGTAATTGAGTGAAAATTTTCTCAAATATTATCATTGCAGTCTAATTTTGCTATTATAAATGCGAAAGATATCCGTTGATCATAAGGTTAATAGCCAATAAAATCATGTTTCTTATGGAACATTTTTTTTCATTTATATATATATATATATATAAAGATTTATTTGAATAAAAATTATAAATAAAAGTTTATTTAAGTATAATAAAAAATGAATTTTTTTTAAAAGTTTGTAATCATTCAAGGGAATTTACTATTTTAGCAAGATAATTCTATAGACTATTTGGTATGATTGGACTTGAAGATCATTTTTCTTTTCTTTTTTTAAGATATATATATATATATATATATAAATCATAAACTAATATCCTATTTCTTCTTTTAAACATCTAAATGATCTAAAAGTTTTTCAATCTCATATAAATTTTCTACATTTTTCATTAAATAAAATTATCAATAATATCAAAATTAAAATTTTAAATTGATGCAATTTATGTAAGAAAAATAGTAATATAAAAACCTTAATAATAAAACTAAGGGTTTAATAATTCAAGGAATTTTTTAAATGTTCGCGTCACGCGATATAAAATGATAAATGATATTTAAACTAAATCAATCATTAGTTATAACAAAAAGTTTATTTTATTTTAAATAAGAATATAAGAACTTAATTAAGTATAACAAAAATATTAAAATTTTTTAAATATTATGAAAAAAAAAAAGTGAATGAATTTAATTTGAATTTTTTTTAAAAAGTCTGGTTGCCACTGATGAACAAATGTCCAACTATTAGCGTTTCCACTAATTAAAAGAAAAAAAAATCTAACTAAATAGTGATATTGAAATCATTTATTTTTTCGTTTTGATTATTATGTGGCCTCTACTGTCTTTGGTTCACCTTCTCTGTCTACGCTATTATTATCACTAAATTTTTGGCCATTAAATGATTTAACTTGCCCCTCATCTCTCCGTCACGCATCATTGACCATTCTCTCTAATTTATATGTCATCCTGAAACACACATGCATGAACCATGAAACCCACTTGGGAAAATATTCATGAATCCTCATGTCATTTTCATCTCATGTTAAATACCCATCAAACTACGCACCCCTTATCTCTATGCTCTTGTCAACATGTTAAACACATCATAATTTTCCAAAAAATAAATTTTATGAATATTAATATTCATGTTCTGCACACAATCTGAACTCTTCATATTTTCGCAGTGATCGATAAACATGCCAAAAAAAAAAAAAGTGGTAATAATTGAAGGAGGAGTGCCGTACCAACTCATTGTGAGTTAATAAAACCAATTTGAATGGACCATTTTTCAGCGTGATAAAGCATAGAAACCAACTGCCAAATTTAGCAAATGACGGTGGAATAATTAAACTTTGCAACAATTGTCACATTACTGTTTTACAATAATTAAAAAAAATTAATAAATAAGTGGTAGGAGTATAATTTCGAAAATAATATTACATGCAATAATGTGAAAAAACCAATAATAGAAAAGTTGGCAGTGTGAATCTAGTCAGTATTGATGGTGACAAAAGATAGACGGCAACAGGGTAACGTGCGTGGGATGCGCCTCCTCCAACCACCACCCTACACCTCTCTCCTTCAACTTATCAGATCAGATCAGAGCAGATCATCATCGTTTTCAACTTTGATTCATAAACCTACCTCTGATAGATAAGATGCTTTCACCCTTTTTATTTGCTTATTTATTTATTTCATTAATTTCTTATTACTTAATAATAATAATAATAATAATAATAAAGTCGACGTTTAAAATACGGCGGAAAGAAGAGAAAGACCTTTTTCGTACTTTTATTTAGTTGGGTGTTGCTTCCCAGTGTCCTTTTTACCACTTTAGGCTCTGCTCCTATCCTCGCACCTTTCTTTCTCGTGTCTTATAAATTAATCTTTTCCTGTTCTCTCTTTTATAAACAACAAATAAATTTATTCTTCTTTTATTGTATTGTACGATGCTTTTAGAGATTGTTTTTAAATAATTAATTCTAATACTAGTTTAGAAAAAAATGTTATAAATTAAAAGAAAAACGAAAAAAAAAGATATTTGATAGTATCAATATATATTTTTTAAATCATTTTTTGGGAGAATATAATATTTATTTTTAATTTTTTAAGAAAAAGAATAAAAGGGAAAAGAAACTGTTGAAACCGTGCGTTTGGTTGTGTGCAGGACGACGAAAGAAAAGCAAAAAAGAAAGAAAGGAGTGAGTGAGTGGGACTACTGCCAAACAGCGGCATCACAAACAACAGCGACATTTGCGCGCGTCCTACGTGCCAGCGTTTGCCTCACACCTGTCCCTTTCACTCCCCACCTCGTTGACTCCACTCCTTCTCGCGCGTCACCCCACGCTCCCATCTACCCTTTTCTTGGTTTCTGCTCTCCCTATATCTGTCGGGGTAGATGCCCCCATGTGGGTCCCACCCCTCCCTCCCTCCCTCCCTCCCTTTCGCCTTCGTTTCTTTGAACTCAAATTGCTAACATGCGCCCCCATCATCGGCCCCGTAGTTCACTTCGACAGGACAAAGTAAATAATCAATTATTTAAAAAGAAAAATAAAAATAAATAAATGCAGACTTATTGCACATTTCCATTTCCTCGCTTTTCCCCCTCGTTTCTCTTAAAATAAATTTAATAAGGTAAATATTTTTCACTCAAAAAGTTGAAATTGTATCTTCATTGTCTTGGAAAAAAAAAAAAAGAAGAAAACCCAAAGGTTAAAAAAATAAAGAGAAAGAATTCATCTAACTAATTACAAAATTTGAGTTTTCAACATTTCAGTTTTTTTTTTTGGGTGTGTATTTAAATTATTTTTGGGTAGTTAAGACATGTTAACATGAACACTAGCATTTTTGGTGGATTTACAGATCGGGCAAATGTGAAGGCTAGAGCCACAAGCAGTACACAAACACAGATGCCTGCATGGTAACAGCAACACACACGGTTCTTCCTTCCTACAATTCTTGCACAATCTGCTGCTTGTACCACTTTCCTCATTATTGTTATTATTATTATTATTACCATTATTATTATTATTATTATGATCATTCTTCACCAATTTCCTCTCCCCTCCTTCCACTGCTAACGTGCGCCTCTCCACTTCCCAACTGCTGCCGCAACTAGATTGCGCATCATCAACCTCCTCTGCCGCTGCCTCCTCTTTTCCTACGCCGCGGGTGCGCTCGTCCTTAAGCTGCGCCGCAAGGACTTGTTCTAGGTTGGTCCGTAGGGCGTTGGCCGTGGCCTCGTTGGTTTGAGCCAAGTCTCTCCAAATTTGGTTCTCTATGCAGAGTGACTTCACCCTCTCTTCAAGTGCCCAATTTAATTTCCCAATCTTCTCAATTTCTTCCTCTTTGGCTCTTAGTTTCTTCATTATTCCTCCTTCTATTGCCTCCATTATTTTCCTTGCTTGCCTCTTCCTCCTTTCCTCTATTTCCATCCTCACTTTCTCCATCTAAACCAAAAAAAACCCCAAAAATCCATCAATATTAATTTTTCAGGAAAAGATAATAAATTAAGAAAAAAAAAACCAAGTATAAATCAATGCAAATGAACTTGTCCCTTAGTGCCACTTTCTTTCTTACAAAATGCAGGTTTAAGAAGAAAAAAGTTCTCTCACAAAAAAATAGTTAAAACTTAAACTTTCAATTGAGATGGGATATTTGCAAAGATGGATTAAACTTTAAGTATAATGAATTTTAAGCAAAAGGGATTAAAATTTATTAAATTACAGCGATTAAAACTTGAAATCCCTTGAATTTCAGCTTAAATGGATCATAAATGAGATGAAACCCGATTACGTGTTCCAAATCCAATGAGTTTTCACGTTTCAAAAACAAGAAAAAAGAAAAGATTATATTAATAATAAGAGAGACTTACATGTTGGGAGATGAGGTGATCAATATCCAACTCTTGCTGCTCAATATGGAAGGAAATATCATGGCCAAGAAACGAGAGAGGAGAGCAAGAACTTTTGTTGTTGTGGGGTTGTTGTTGTTGTTGTTGTAGAGAAGGGAAAGAAAGGATTGGATTAATGGAATCTCTAGAACGCTTCCTCGGTAGAGGAAGATTGTTGTATGTCAAAGTACTCTCGGATTTGATCGCTGCAGGCTTCTGATGGATTGAATCAGTAACCACAGAGTTGTAGAAAGGAAGCAGTCCTTCCGTCGCCGCCGTCGTCGTTCCTGATAATGGTACCCCATATCCCATCTGGGTTTGAAAGATGTTCCCGTTTGCTTCAATGGGATTCATCATTTCCCTGAAAGAAAAAGAAACCGACGTATAAATCTTTGATTTTACAGTAGATGCGCGTTATCTCATTGTTTAAAGAATCAAGCTGATCAGAAGGGTACCTGTTTCCTAAGAATTGAGGACGGAAGAGATTAAGATGCCTTGCTTCAACAGCCATAGACTAAAGAAAAAGTTTGCGTCTGAGTTTGCTCTGCTTTTGGTTTCTTCTTGTTTTCGAAGGAGAGTTGTTTTGGCTTTTAAGAAGGATGGAATGAGAGAGAGAGAGAGAGAGAGAGGGGAGGAGGGGCATGCAATAGAGGTGGCAAGGCCGTATGGTGGGGTTTATTTAGGGATTGGTTCGGTTTAGAGAGAGAGTGAGAAACTTGAAAGAATAATAAATAAAAATCAAATAATTTCTTTCTTTATGTTTTTAGTTTTTTATTTTTTATTTGTGGGTGTTCAATTTGAGATAGATTTATATGGAGAAAAGTAAGCGTACGTGAAAGCAGATTTGTTTGTTGGTTTGGGTTCTCTTGTCTATTTTAGGATTCGTTTACCAAATTATCCTCTTCCCCTTCCCCTCCTACTTCACTCTAATCTAATCAATCCCGTTCCATTAAAAAGTAACACACACATCTAGAAATCTAGTCCGTAATTTAAGCATCTCTGTGGGGGTATTTCTGGGTTTTAACAATACCGGGTTTTTACCGTCTTCTTACTTAACTGCCTGTGATGACTGATGACAGATTTAATGAACTGACAGCCAGGGTATCTGCCACGTCTACATCTTCCACGTAAGCAGCTCTGGTGTTTTTCCACCTTTTACTGAAACAACGTCAAATGAAGTGGGGTCCACGAGTACACGTGTAAGACACGGTGAGAGAATATGACGACAAGCAGAGTTGCGGGACCCCACGTGGGGAGTACCAGCGTGGCAAGATTGTAACGAAAAAAAAAAGGGCAGAGGACTTTAGCTGGGCCTAGGCAGGTGTTGAGAAAGAGGGAGAGAGAGATTAGGGAAAGGTACGATGTACCCGGGAAGGGCTGGTCTTTTGGCTTTTTCTATTGATTTTGATTGCATCCATGCTGGTCTCATGGGAAACGTTTAGCCTCATTTTTTGGCATTTCCTTATGCCACGTGTCCAAATTTCCCTTCCCCTCCTATTGCTATTCACAAAATCAAGTTAAATATCTCCCACTTAAATGTTTTTCTTGTTTATCTCATCCTCCTCAATCGGTTATCTCTTAGGTGTTACGATTAAAATTATGTTTCAATCCCAATTTCAATGTTAAATTAAATAATTCATTAACACTATATCAAAACCATCAAATTAGATGTTTATTTAAACAGTTTTCACGTACTTAGGTTTTATAGGAATTTAAGATTTATGTAATTACGTAGATGATACTCTTAGCTACATTGCTTTAGAAGATGATAGAAAGGTTGACTTTTGTATTTATTATCAGCATATCAAAATTTTATCACTGTAAGACTTGTTTTTACATCTAGAGAGACACAGAGAGAGAGAAAGTGTTGGTCACTTATTGCAAGGTAAAATCAACTCTATATACCCACAGAAAAATTTTATCAGTTTGACTAAATTGATAATTAAGAAGTCTCAATATTAGCCAGATAGAGTTAAAGGTTTAATTGTGGGCGTATGGAATGTGGGCAAGTTCATAGCTAAGCTAGGCATGGGCAAACATATATATAATATAAACATAACCTAAGCTAATGTAGGGTTTTAGGGTTGTCCTTTATTTTATCCTTCACCTAATGAATTGGTGGGGGCATCAGCTAGACATTCAATGTAACTTACCACAAAAATGGAGACTATATATGTGAATTTGTTCGTTGGACATTTTAACGTTTAATGTAAACTATGTTTCTTATAATTGATGTATACTGTCGAACCACTGAGGTGCTATTAGTCTGCTAACGCGTGCTTAATGCTCAGTAATTGCCTTTACATCTTTAATTAATTGTGCTGATTTATGCCTGCGCAAGTCAAGCTTTGAGTTTATGCTACAAGGCCATTAGGGCTTTGAATAATTGAAAGGTAAACCATTCAATGAGAAATTCGGTAATTTGTAAATGCTTCTTCCTTTGATTCACGTCAGTTACGGGGCTTGATCAATTAGGTTAGCACCCATGAGTTCACACTTTTTATTTATTTCATAAATTTATCGCAATCGATGAATTTTACGAACAATTTTATATAATAATTTCTTGTTTGATGGAAAATAGTTTTTCAAAGATTTTGTGCTACGGATGAATAGAATTTCAATGGGTGATATATTGTATGTGTGGGATGGAAATTTCCAAAGGAGAAGGGCATGGAATTCTAGGTCCATTAAATTTGGCAAAGCAAATTATATTGACCGGGTCCGAATGTTGACGTGCCAATCAATCTTACCTAATCGGTGACCTTGAAAGAATGGATGCAACTCATATTCTCAAATACTGGATACCATATTCTTCAATACACCTCAAGACGTTTCACAACTCTTTTAGCAACCCTTGGCCGCTAAGGTTCAAAGTGGGACAACTGTTTAAGAAATCATCAACTTTGAAAAGGGATAGTTTGAAATTCGGAAAAGAGTTTAGGGTTTATTCAAAAGCTCAGGTTCGAATCCCTCTTCTTCAAAAACATTTAAGAAGAAAATTTATATTTAATTGTCACATCTTCTCTTCGAGACCTCTTTGATTTTATCATGGCAGAGCCGGATTTGAAGATCTAGATATTCCTTGACCGAAAACATGTCAATTTTTGAGTTTGTGGATTTAAGGCACAAGGACAAACACATAGCGATTATTTTATATGTCACATAGTAACAATTATGTACTAGTTGATGCTTCCAAGGGAAATCTCTATCTTGATTAAGAAACCAAATGTGAGCAGTATTTCTCTGACTGTTTCCCACTATAGTTTGAACATTTTTAAAAATCAAGTTACTCAAGCAAGAGTAGACAAATTAGCTTCATTTAAGGAGACAAAATGACAAATAGATCAGTCCTTTGATTAACAAACAAAAATCTTTTGATGTTGCTAATAATTAAGCTCAATGCCAACTAAGGTTTTCAGAAGTTGTACTTGGCCCTCGTTGCACCCATCGGACGTTTTGAGAGGAGATTATTTTATATTCGAATAAAGAAAATATAATATACTTTGATTTATCTTAAATGGGTTATTAAAGTTTTAATTATCATAAACCCGCATGGGGCTATAAGAAAGTGTGCCCTGTAAGGCAGGCCGTACAGACAAAGAAGGACCATAATGCATTAATATATGGGTGCCTCCAAGGCTCATATTTCCCTGTCATGCAACTGCTTGGAAAAGAAGTAGTAATAATGCAGAGAGTTAGGTTATTAGGGTGAAAATTGTTGTAAAATTTCATTTACCTAGAAAAGATAGATACCCCATAACAAGGAGAGAGTAGATGTAAAGCAGATTGATGGATTCTTTGTTCATTGCACTTTTCTTCATTTCTCTTTTTTCTTCATTTTTTTTTCTAAGCTCCATTATTGCCCACAGAAACCCAACCCTATCAACTATACTTTCATTCAACACAGCACCGAAATCACAAAAGAGACCACATATAAAGGCAAAGTAAATTATAAAAGGTGATCTTACTTTAATGTCAAAAAAAAAGAAGAAGAGATAATTGGATGGTTTATAATTGTTCTTGAATGCATGCTGTCATGGTAAGGACATAACAAATAGTTGAAAGAAAGGGAATATAAGAGAGAGAGAGAGAGAGAGAGAGATCATGTTTGTTTGTGCTTCCCCTCTTTTAAGGGCAACTAATTCTATATTACACCAATTGGCTTGGGTTTGTGGAGGTTTCCCTTTAACCTTTTTCTTACATTCAACTTGTTAAAGTTAATGGTTTTGTGCATTCTTCATGTGATATCCGACCTTTTGCTCTCTCACACAATGAGAATCTCAAGATCTAATTTCCCTTCTCCCCCTTTCTGTCTTTGGGAATCTCCTTCATCATCATCATCATCTCCATGAAGATGTATTATAAACAAAATCATAACTTTTGAACATGTATGGATTCCCCCCCCCCCCCCCCCCCTCTCTTCCGGTTCACTTAATGAATATGTGATAACTTATAACTCGTTTGTGAAATTTAAAAATTTTATCTCCACAATTCCAATTTTTTCTTTGTTAAACCTTATTCTTTTATCTCCTACCAAGTGTAGTGTTAATGAAATGTTTGATGTAGGGGGATGTGTTGGAGCTATCATTATTTCTTTAATTGGAAACATACCTTCCTTCTACTAAGGGGACATGCATAAGCTAAAGAGCAGTCAGCTTTAAATTAGAAAATGCCAGCAAATTTGACCGTTAGGTTTGGGAAGGAACTGCACATGTGGGGTCCCAAGAGTAGTGAAGCTACAAGGGGGTACTTGATTCTCTGTTTCTTCAGTGTAAGGGCACATTTATTCACTCCTCCAAATCTAATTATTGAACAAAATGGTGACCTTTCTTTGGGGTGGGCACACAACCCCTTAGGGCAAACGTGACTTCACTGTCAACTTTGCATGAATAATGCAAATGGGCAAAAAATAAATACCTCTGTTGGAAAATTTCAAGGGAAAATGGGCCTAAAAATGGCCAAGTGTTTTTGTACCTGCCTTTGCAATAGGTATATCAATGACACATTTCCCAATATATAGTACATTATTTATTAATTTTGTTTATTCATTTTTCTCTCCCTCTCCCTCTCTCTGATCTGATCTGATCTGATCTTTTCCATGTGCATATCTCCCACACTTGTCCCACTTTAAGACAAAGTAATATTTGACATTCATTTCCTAAATCTGTTCAGCGAAAGCATGGTGTGTTTGTGTGTGTGCGTTGGTGTGGGGATTGAAATGAATTGAATTGGATTAGGCCTGCATTTTTTTCAAGGACAATTCACTGTCAAAACAGTGATATGTTGTTGGGTTGCTTTCACCAATTTTGACATGTTTGTACACTCAAATATATATTGCCTATCTAATTGGTTTGCAGCTGCAACAACCCAAAGCATCTACATATATTGCAATAAACCACTGCCCATTTTGACATCACAGCTCACAGCTACATTGTTGTCTTTTCTCTATTTCTACCCTCTGATCCCTCTTCCTGTTGCATTTATTAGAAGAAATGTGGTGACAGTGTACTTTTATTTTCCTTTATTTATAAAACACAAAAAGATTTTTCTCTTCACTTTTCAGTATGTTACCCACTTACTAGAAAGAGAAAAAGATTTTGATGCAAAACTTACTTTTGGAAGGAGGGGATAGGGAAATAGGGTAAAAGGTTTGCATTTCTCCATTTCATTTTGAAAATAATAAAATCCATAAATGGAATTCAATCAAGTGTAAAAGTCCTTAAATTTGTTCATCCAATGATTAAAGTTGTTGATGGAAAAAGCTTAAATAATAATTTATTCTAATAAGGTTTTGGGGTTATGCAAGTTAAGAAGTGATTATGAAGGGTTGATTATATATATATATATATATATATATATATATATTTGGGAATGCCATTTAAGTAAATTATGATTACTTGATTTGTTGTTTTGCTATGATTGTAAAAAAATTATTATGAAGCAAATAAGTTATTGTACACATAAAAGAGGTTGATGTAGAATTCAGCATATGCCTGAGAAATTATAGTCCAAAAAAAAAAAAAAGAAAATTATAGTCCAAGTGTATTCCAAAGCCTAATTAATCCCACCTTGTAAGTAAAGAAACTTAATTTGGATTGCGGCCCACTCTATTTTTCGAGTTGGGCTTCATTTCTCTTGTTTGGACCCTAATCCCTTTTTAGGTTTTCATCTAACCACACAGTTGTAAAGCCCGTAAAATAGTATCAACAAGCAAATCAATAACATTTCATTTTTTTTATTTGATAAGGGGTTTCAAATTTAACTTTTTAAATAAGTATATGTATTTAACATTAAACTAAATATTTTGTGTAAGTGCATTTTATTATTTGAAGCTCGAAAATCAAGTATTTTTTATATTGCGAGTTATGATAACAACTTATTGAAATATTAAAGATTTTTTTTTACTTAATTTCAACCACTATTTCCATCTCATAAATACTTTTTGGATACTAATTCTGAAAAAACAGAAAATTAAGCAAGAAAGATTTGTTCTTTTCATTTTCACCACTTCTCCTTCAAGAATTTCATTGCAAAATCCTTTTTGAAAGATTTTTTGTTCATCTAAAAGGCATTTATAATTAGTCGATTTAGTAAAATTTTGGTCAAATATCCATGCAAAGGTACAATTAGGATACTTTAAAAATCTCTAGACAAATCTATTGTAGGGAAATTTTATTCGATTAAAACTTGAAATTTTATCTTAAAAATTTTAGGTTCGAATCTAGAGATGATTGGACAAAATAAAATTTATATGATAGAAGAGAATTGCTTCTTCTTCTTTGAATAGTTCAAAATCAATCCTTGCTTAAATTTTGCTGAAAAAAGCTAAAAAAGATTAATTATTGATAATTAATGCGATTGAAGGAGGCCGGCATTCGAAAATTTTGAGATAAATTTGAGAGCTAGAACAACAAAAAAAATGGAGATTCAATTACAGATTGTAGGCACCTAATGAAGCAAAGCATGTAACTTGTTTTTACATGGATGGTCGTTATTGATTCAGTCCTGATCATGCAGCTCCATCCATTAGGTCATTGTTTATGAATTTTCTTTTCTTGTTTTGTACGCGTTTTGGGTTTGGTTGACTCTCTTGTAAGCCCTGTCCAACAAGCTAGCTCTTCCATACAAGTACCTATCAAATCCAGCCCCTCCTCAATTTCCTAATTCTTCACTCTCTTAAGCAAATTGACTTGAACCAACACACAGTTAGATCTCAACAACATCCTCTTCGGCTCTAGTCATGGCACACTATGATCAACAACAAGCTCCTGGTAAGTTTTTCTTTGAAGAATGATTGATGTATACATGTACTTTGCTAGCTAGCTGTAAACTGATCATGGTAATCGAGATTTTTGACAGTAAGATTGATTTTGTTTGTGGTTAAAAGTTTCACAGTTGCACAATCAAACGTAGTTTCATGTCGTAGGTAAATTAAAGTAGTCTTTAATGGTGATTTGGAATGGCTAATTAAATTAAATCGGTGTTTTTGATAGCATATCCTCGACCAAGCGAGGTATATCAACCACCTCAACAATGCTATCCAGCAGAAAAGGCGGTGGAAATGCATGCTAATGCTCCGCCACCACCTGTTGGTTATCCCACTATGGGAGGAGCTGAGTACCCCCGACATGCTCCTCCTGTCCACACGCAAAGCAAAGGTGATGACTTTTGGAAAGGATGGTGAGTGGAGGTTATAATTTGGTCTCTCTTATCTCTCTACACGTTTGTATTATTCATTGTCGGGTGTGTTTCATTTTCTTCATTGATTATATATAGTTCCCAACACTTCGTTTCCTTGAATCCCATGCAGTTTTGCTGCCTTATGTTGCTGCTGTGTGTTGGATATGTGCTTTTGCTAATCAAGCCCACCCTAGATGCATGCCTAAATCTTGATAAGGCACCAAGTTTTATTTTCTCTCTTGATTTCCCATCTAGGCTACATTAATCATGCTTATAATTTCTCTACTTAATGGAGTTATTTTTGTACTATTTTTGATGTCTTATAAGGAATAAAAATATTAAGATCTTATGTACTCATTCAATCAAATACTATGCGATGTTAGATTTAACGTTAGTAATTCAAATATTAAAGACAATTTTAATGTCTCTTTTATTCGGTCTAGATGTTATTAATTTTTCCAACTTTTCGACATTCGTCATTTGATATATAATGGATAAAACGTAAGAAGCAAGAGGGATGAAATTTGAGTATATTGCGTTAGTGGATGCATTAAAATCCAACTTGAATAATTGTGTACCACAGAAGGAAAAATTAAGGTAAAGCTAGCTGGTCAAGATTTACAAAACCTTGTATTGCGAGGCAGAATAGACTATGCTCCACAAAACTTTGGCACATTAATTAACGGATTACCTAAGAGCTAATCAATTATCATTTAACTGGTTTTGAGTCATTAAGATATTAGTTTAAGAAAGCCTTCAATTGTGATTTAATTAGAAAATATTAAATAACAAATTTCCTGATCAAGAGACTTCATCTTTGAGAATAATCGAATATTTGCAAACCAGAGAGAAGGAAGGTTCGTATTTTTATTCCTCAAAGAAAAGTTGATACAAGAATCCTAGTTATTTGTAGAGAGCTGGTTGTATTAGGTATAAAATAACAGAAATTGGAGGGGATAAAATTGGGGAAGAAAAAATCTCTGCGAGTACTGTTTGTCTGTTATCACCTATTTACAGCAGTAGAATTCCATCTACCTATTTACAGCAGTGAAAGCAGTAAGTAAAGCAATAAATATAAATACCATATTTAACTAAGATAATAATCTTGTATCTAATTCTCCCCTTCAAGGTGAGTATTATGGATGTTCATAATACTAATCTTACTTAGGAAATGCTTGAAAGGTCTCAGTTGTAGTGCTTTTGTGAATAAATCAGTCAAATGCATTTTAGTAGACACATAGCAGGAAGCTATGAGACCTTTTGTACCTTTTCTCTGATGAAATGGTAGTTCATTTCTATATGCTTTTTAGTTTGTTAGTGGAATATAGGATTCCTACATATATGAAGAGCTGGTTATCACAGAACAACTTTACTGCACTAAGATGCTTAATATTAAAATCTTTCAGCAGAAATATCAACCACATAACCTCACAACACGTTGCTGCCATTGCTCGATACATAGCTTCAGTTGACCTTTTGCCACAACACTTTGTTTCTTTGCCTTTCAGCTTATAAGTGACTCACCAAGCAGCACCCATAACTCGTGACAGACCTTCTAGTATCAAGGCAACCAACCCAATCATTGCTATTGTGAGCTTGCAAATTTAAATCAGATTCAATTGATAACAAGATGCCCTGTCCTGGTACTCCTTTAAGATACTTTAAAGCTCTGAAGCCTAGTTTTTGGTTAGCCTCACTAGGCTTGTCCATGTACTGTGAAAGAACATGGACAACATAAGAAATGTCAGGCCTAGTTAATGTGAGGTACAATAATTTCCCTCTCAACTGTCTATACACTGTGCTATCAAGCAAGTGATCCTTTTTCTCAGTCTTAGAAATTTTATGTTTATAATCAATGGGTGTTGAGACCGGTTTTGCACCCAAGAGGCCAAATTCTTCTAGGATATCTAATGTGCATTTTCTCTGGCATAATAAGATACCACTGTCAAGCTCGAGCCACCTCAAGTCCAAGAAAGTATTTGAGTTTTCCTAAGTCTTTCAATTTGAATTTGGAACTTGAGTAATTCTTTACCTCATTTCTAAGTTGCATAGAGGTGCTATCAATCACTATGTCATCAACATAAACTATTAATGCAGTAAAACCTCCATTATTTGTACTCTTAGTGAATAAAGAGTAAACTGCCCTCAATTGTTGAAAACCATTTGTCAGCAAACAACAAGTGAACTTCGTGTTTCACTATCTTAATGCCTGTTTAAGTACATGGAGAGATTTACGTAATTTTCACACCAAGTGAAAATTAGATGAAAATTCTCCCTGAACTTGGTATCTCTATGGTAACTCCATAAAAACAGTCTCATTCAAGTCACCATTCAAAAAAGCATTGTTGATATCAAATTGGGGAAGATACCACCTTTTAATAGTAGTTAAAGCCAAAAAACAATCTAATTGTTGTATGCGTAGCTACTGGGCTAAACGTCTCTTGGTAATCAAAACTAGCCTTTTGATTAGAATTGTTAGCTTCCAACCTTGCTTTATATCTCACTATCAGAATTAAGCTTAACTTTGTAGACCCATTTGTATCCAATTGCATGAGAGTTAGCAGGTAAAGGCATAACTATCCAAGTCCCATTAACTCCTGGGGCATCTAACTCACATTGCATAGCCTGCCTGATGGTAATAGGTTGGTTCTTATATGTGAGATAAGGATAAGCTGAATGCTTTATGGTTAGCAGGTAAAGGCATAACTATCTAAGTCCCATTAGCTTCTACGTATGGGCGAACCCATATTCATGAGAGTGGTGTATTATATTATCTTTTTAGAGTTTTATATATTTAATAATATTATGAACCCACTAATTTTTTTGCAATTTTGTAAGAAGTGGAATCAAAAGGTAGATTTTATTAAAAAACTTATATATTAATAATATTTAAACATTCTTTTTAAAAAATAATATTTAAATATTTTCAATAAGTAGATTTATCAAAAAATAATTTATATATTAAAATTTTAAATTCTACATGGAAAGATAAAAAAATTTCTTTTTATAATTTAAGATTCTATATTAATATTTAAGATTTGTGCTTAATTGAATCTATCTGATATCCTAAACTTGTATTAGGTTGATTAAAAAGGACAAAGGCCGGTTTATATAACTGAGTTTGGGTTCGAGAGTATAATTACATACAAAAAAAATTAACATCTCATGAAGGCCATTCGAAAAATAGTACCAACTAATTATTTGTTATTATATTTTAGTCTTAAATCTTGATTTTATTTTTATTTTCCTTAACCATTATTTATTGTTTCATCACTTTATTTTTCTTTTCTTTTCCTCTCATTTTCATGGAAAATTCGTACTAAAGGAGCAAAAAGAAAATAAAGAAGCCGAACTGGATTTTAAGAAAATGGTAGATTCAACAGTCATCAATGGCGAGGCGGAGATTCAGATGGCGAAAAACTTGTACGACGCTGATGAAGTCAAACTAACCGAACTGGCAAGCAAAATCGAAGCCCTTAAGAGCTAGGAGTTGGAACAGAGCAACGAGAAGAAAGAAGCGAAGGAAAAGACGAAGAAACTGAGACTAGAAATGGATCAACTACATAACAAAGAAGAAGAAATGAGAGGAGAAATGGGATGGGTGGTAGGAGGAGAAGGTGTTCCAAGAATCGATGGCGGCGAGAGCGATTGAGCTTGAAGCCGAGGCTTGAACAATCAACATGATGTGATCACTTGGACGAGTGAAGTACAAGAGGCGAACAAGGAGGAGTCTGAGTTAGAAAGAGGACTAGAAAAGAAAAGGATTGTTGATTGAGAGAAAGAGAAAGGCGAGAGTGAGAAGAAAGAGAGGGAATTGGAGAGGAGAATAGGGGCTTTACAAGTGAGAATCGAAGAGGAAATGAGGGAAAAGATGGATGAGTTTAAGAAGCAAGTTGAGGTGGCGAAAACGAGGGGTGAATTGAAGTTGATTGATTGTGGATCTTCTATTGTAGTTCGTTGCTGTATTCTCTTGTTTGGACCCTGAACTTTTCTTAGGTTTTCGTCTAACCACAATGTTGTAAAGCCCGTACAAGAGTATCGACAAACAAATCAATAACATTTCATTTTTTTTATTTGATAAGGGGTTTCGAATTTAATTTTTTAAATAAGTATATGTATTTACCATTAAACCAAATATATTGTGTAAGAGCATTTTATTATTTGAAGTTCGAAAATCAAGTATTTGTTATATTGCGAGTTATGATAACAACTTATTGAAATATTAAAGATTTTTTTTACTTAATTTCAACCACTATTTCCATCTCATAAATGCTTTTTGGATACTAATTCTAAAAAAACAGAAAATTAAGCAAGAAAGATTTGTTCTTTTCTTTTTCACCACTTCTCCTTCAAGAATTTCATTGTAAAATCCTTTTTGCAAGATTTTTTGTTCATCTAAAAGGCATTTATAATTAGTCGATTTAGTAAAATTTTGCTCAAATATCCATGCAAAGGTACAATTAAGATGCTATAAAAATCTCTAGATAAATCTATTGTAGGAAAATTTTATTCGATTAAAACTTCAAATTTTATCTTAAAAATTTTAGGTTTGAATCTTGAGATGATCGAAGAAAATAAAATTTACGTGACAGAAGAGAATTGCTTCTTCTTCAAATAGTTCAAAATTAATCCTTACCTAAATTTTGTCAAAAAAAGTTAAAAAAGATTAATTATTGATAAGTAATGTGATTGGAGGCCGGCATTTGAAAAATTTGAGATAAATTTGAGAGCTAGAACAAAAATAAATAAAAAAGATTCAATTACAGATCGTAGGCACCTAATGAAGAAAAGCATGTAACTTGTTTTTACATGGATGGTCGTTATTGATTCAGTCCTGATCATGCAGCTCCATCCATTAGGTCATTGTTGATGAATTTTCTTTTCTTGTTTTGTACGCGTTTTGGGTTTGGTTGACTCTCTTGTAAGCCCCGTCCAACAAGCTAGCTCTTCCATACAAGTACCTATCAAATCCAGCCCCTCCTCAATTTCCTAATTCTTCACTCTCTTAAGCAAATTGACTTGAACCTACACACAGTTAGATCTCAACAACATCCTCTTCGGCTCTAGTCATGGCACACTACGATCAACAACAAGCTCCTGGTAAGAATGATTGATGTATACATGTACTTTGCTAGCTAGCTGTAAACTGATCATGGTAATTGAGATTTTTGGCAGTAAGATTGATTTTGTTTGTGGTTAAAAGTTTCACAGTTGCACAATCAAACGTAGTTTCATGTCATAGGTAAATTAAAGTAGTCTTTAATGGTGATTTGGAATGGCTAATTAAATTAAATTGGTGTTTTTGATAGCATATCCTCGACCAAGCGAGGTATATCAACCACCTCAACAATGCTATCCAGCAGAAAAGGCGGTGGAAATGCATGCCAATGCTCCGCCACCACCTGTTGGTTATCCCACAATGGGCGGAGCTGAGTACCCCCGACATGCTCCTCCTGTCCAAACGCAAAGCAAAGGTGATGACTTTTGGAAAGGATGGTGAGTGGAGGTTATAATTTGGTCTCTCTTATCTCTCTACACGTTTGTATTATTCATTGTCGGGTGTGTTTCATTTTCTTTCATTGATTATATATAGGTCCCAACACTTTGTTCCTTGAATCCCTTGCAGTTTTGCTGCCTTATGTTGCTGCTGTGTGTTGGATATGTGCTTTTGCTAATCAAGCCCACCCTAGATGCATGCCTAAATAAGGCACCAAGTTTTCTTTTCTCTCTTGATTTCCCATCTAGGTCTACTTAATGGAGTTATTTTTGTACTATTTTTGATGTCTTACAAGGAATAAAAATATTAAGACCTTATGTAGTCATTGAATCAAATACTATGTGATGGTAGATTTAACGTTCGTAATACAAATATCAAAGACAATTTTAATGTCTCTTTTATTTGTTCTAGTTGTTATTAATTTTTCCAACTTTTCGACATTCGATCATTTGATATATAATTAATGGATACAAGAAAAGAAGCAAGAGGGATGAAATTTGAGTATATTGCATTAGTAGATGCATTGAAATCCAACTTGAATAATTGTGTACCACAGAAAGAAAAATCAAGGTAAAGCTAGCCGATAATCTTCGTCAAGATTTACAAAACCTTGTATTGCGAGGCAGAATAGACTATGCTCCACAAAACTTTGGCACATTAGTTAACGGATTACCTAAGAGCTAATCAATTATCATTTAACTGGTTTTGAGTCATTAAGATAATAATCTTATATCTAATTTTCCCCTTCAAGGTGAGTATTATGGATGTTCATAATACTAATCTTACTTAGGAAATGCTTGAAAGGTCTCAGTTGTAGTGCTTTTGTGAATAAATCAGTCAAATGCATTTTAGTAGACACATAGCAGGAAGCTATGAGACCTTTTGTACCTTTTTCTCTGATGAAATGGTAATTCATTTCTATATGCTTATTAGTTTGTTAATGGAATATAGGATTCCTACATATATGAAGAGCTGGTTATCACAGAACAACTTTACTGCACTAAGATGCTCAATATGAACATCTTTCAGCAGAAATATCAGCCACATAACCTCACAACACGTTGCTGCCATTGCTCGATTCTTAGCTTCAGTTGACCTTTTGCCACAACACTTTGTTTCTTTGCCTTTCAGCTTATAAGTGACTCACCAAGCAGCACCCATAACTCGTGACAGACCTTCTAGTATCAAGGCAACCAACCCAATCATTGCTATTGTAACCTTGCAAATTTAAATCAGATTCAATTGATAACAAGATGCCCTGTCCTGGTACTCCTTTAAGATACTTTAAAACTCTGAAGCCTACTTTTAGATTAGCCTCACTAGGCTTGTCCATGTAGTGTGCAAGAACATGGACAACATAAGAAATGTCAGGCCTAGTTAATGTGAGGTACAATAATTTCCCTATCAACTGTCTATACACTGCATGTGCTATCATGCAAGTGATCTTTTGTCTCAGTCTTAGAATTTTATGTTTATAATCAATGGGTGTTGAGACCGGTTTTGCACCCAAAAGGCCAAATTCTTGTAGGATATCTAATGTGCATTTTCTATGGCGTAATAAGATACCACTGTCAAGCTCGAGCCACCTCAAGGCCAGGAAAGTATTTGAGTTTTCCTAAGTCTTTCAATTTGAATTTGGAGCTTGAGTAATTCTTTTCCTCATTTCTAAGTTGCATAGAAGTGCTACCAATCACTATGTCATCAACATAAACTATTAATGCAATAAAACCTCCATTTTTTGTACTCTTAGTGAATAAAGAGTAAACTGCCCTCAATTGTTGAAAACCATTTGTCAGCAAACAACTAGTGAACTTTGAGTTTCATTATCTTGATGCCTGTTTAAGTACATAGTGAGATTTATGTAATTTTCACACCAAGTGAACACTAGATGAAAATTCTTCCTGAACTTGTTATCTCTATGGTAACTCCATAGAAACAGTCTCATTCAAGTCACCATTCAAAAAAGCATTGTTAATATCAAGTTGGGTGAGATACCACCTTTTAATAGTAGTTAAAGCCAAAAAACAATCTATTTGTTGTATGCATAGCTACTGGGCTAAACGTCTCCTGGTAATCAAAACTAGCCTTTTGATTATAATTGTTAGCTTCCAACCTTGCTTTATATCTCACTATCAGAATTAAGCTTAACTTTGTAGACCCATTTGTATTCAATTGCATGAGAATTAGCAGGTAAACGCATAGCTATCCAAGTCCCGTCAGCTTTTGGGGCATCTAACTCACATTGCATAGCCTGCTTGATGTAATAGGTTGGTTCTTGTATGTGAGATAAGGATAAGCTGAATGCTTTATGGTTAGCAGGTAAAGGCATAATTATCTAAGTCCCATTAGCTTCTACGCATGGGCGAACCCATATTCATGAGAGTGGTGTCAAATGACACCACTCAATTAAAAAAAATATTTATTTATTATATTATCTATTTAGAGTTTTATATATTTAATAATATTATGTACTCACTAATTTTTTTACAATTTTGTAAGAAGTGGAATCAAAAGGTAGATTTTATTAAAAAAATTATATATTAATAATATTTAAATATTTTTTTTAAAAATAATATTTAAATATTTTTTAAAAAATAATATTTAAATATTTTTTTAAAAATAATATTTAAATATTATCAACAAGTAAATTTATCAAAAAATAATTTATATATCAATATTTAAATTCTTCATGAAAAGATAAAAAAATTTCCTTTTATAATTTAAAATTCTATATTAATATTTAAGATTTGCGCCTAATCGAATCTATCTGAGATCCTAAACTTGTATTAGGTTGATTAAAAAGAACAAAAGCCAATCCACGTAACTGAGTTTGGGTTCGAGAGTATAATTGCATACGAAAAAAATTAACATATCATGAAATCCGTTCAAAAAATAGTACCAACTAATTATTTGTTATTATATTTTAGTCTTAAATCTTGATTTTATTTTTATTTTCTTTAACCATTATTTATTGTTTCATCACTTTATTTTTCTTTTCTTTTCCTCTTATTTTCATGGAAAATTCGTACTAAAGGAGCAAAAAGAAAATAAAGAAGCCGAACTGGGTATTAAGAAAATGGTAGATTCAACGGTCATCAATGGCGAGGCGGAGATTCAGAGGGCGAAAAACTTGTACGACGCTGATGAAGTCAAACTAACCAAACTGGCAAGCAAAATCGAAGCTCTTAAGAGCTAGGAGTTGGAACAGAGCAACGAGAAGAAAGAAGCGAAGGAAAAGACGAAGAAACTGAGACTAGAAATGGATCAACTACATAACAAGGAAGAAGAAATAAGAGGATAAATGGGATGAGTGGTAGGAGGAGAAGGTGTTCCAAGAATCGATGGTGGCGAGAGCGATTGAGCTTGAAGCCGAGGCTTGAACAATCAACATGATGTGATAACTTGGATGAGTGAAGTACAAGAGGCGAATAAGCAGGCTTCAACTACGATGGAATTTTATTTGCAGGGGAAGTGGCTTCGGGAATATGGATAAATTTATTTGAGACTAGTGATTCTTCGAGGGGGATTATTTTAAAGGGAATTTAGCTTTGTATAGTCATATTTTCTCTATGAGCAAAATGTATAGTCTTTGGCCCTGTGACTCTGTGTTTTGCTTGCTTAGTATTACAAACTCAAGATCTTTTGTTCTGATCCAGCAAAAGTATTGGAGAAATATGCCCATTCATGTTTGCTGTTGGCAGGAGAGGATTTGTGTATTTTTTTTTTTTTTATACTTTGAGAGAAGGAGATTCGAGTTTTGCTAATTAACGAGTCAAATATTCAAACATATAAAATCGAAAAAGATGTTAGAGAAAGTCCCATCATTGGATTAATAAATTGTCTCAAAAGGAGGAACCATCCACCTTAATAAATTTATAGCATAGGATGACATAAGAAGGGACCATTATAAAGGCTTTAACATGTTTAACAGATTGTTGGCAAGGAGAAATTTCAGCAATACCAAAACAAATTATTTAATTTATTACAATTTGGCTTTGATTTAATCAAGGGTGTTCAAATCTTTTTTGCGCATAGTAAACACTTCAAGTTGGATAGCCCAATATAATGACATGGATTTATCTTTTCTTTTCCAGACAAGGAACAAGTAAAATAAGACCAAAAAAATGGCTAGGAAAAAGTAATTAGAAAAATAAAAATCTCTAAAATCTAGTCAATTTCATAGAGCAAATCTCTATGAAGCAACTTTGGATAAATTAAGTCAGATATATAGCCTACTAAAATTACTATTAGACATTATATTCATCATGTCATGACTAATCTTCACTCCCTGACTTTGGTTTCTCCTCAGAATAATTCTTGACTTGTTTATCATCTCCTCTGGCTGATTCCTCGTCTTCTTCTTCTTCTTCTTCTTCAACCTGCCAATGAATGCAAAGAAATCAACCATGAAATTGAATTATATATGCATAACAAATGTCCCATTATATTTAGATTTATTTTTTATCCATGCATACATATATATACTTTATATAACTTCAACCTTTTTTTTTCTCAGCAAATATAACTTCAACTTATTATATACATACTCCGAAAAAAAAAAAAACGTTGGAAATTTATATAGAAAATTAGAGATAAATGCCCTTAAGCTATCAAAATCACGTCAACATAATTTCAAATTTTTTTATGGCTTCTTGTAGAAATACATAAACTAAAAAATTTTAAATAAATAAAAACAAACATATATAACTAAAATCTAAGCACAAGTTGACTATGGACAAGATAAAAACTAGGGCGAAAAATTACAAATTCAAAAAGAAATTAAGAAGTATATATTGACATAAATATACTTATACCTCATCATAAACAAGTGAGTCCACAGTAACTTGGTTCCAATTGACACTAGCCATATTTCCCTCCTGCTCCTGGCCAAGAGCATCATTCTTGGAGTTGATACTCTCATTTGCAACTTCCTTTCCCTCGCATGGCTCATCTGTTTTTTTCATGCGATTGTAATTATCAGCCTTTGGGGTACCCATGCAAGAGCAACCCCCAAAACTCTTAAGAGCACCTAACATTTTGCTTGTAAACCCCATGGTTGATGTAGTTCTCAAAACCCTATAAAATACTTGCTTTGTTGAAGAAGACGGCAACATGGTCTTGGTTTATACGAAAGTAGGGAATTTATAGAGGTGGATTCTAGGGTTTTCTTTTTCCCCCTACTCATTATTACTTAGTTGATTGGTGAAGAGTTATTTATGGAAATGGTGTTCTTAATTGTAAAGTATAGCTTCATAAATGTCGATTCAAAGCAAAATAAATAATATGGAATGATTACAGACTGTAAAATTTGATTGCATACCGATTTTCTGGTCCATCAAATCCGATTCATTATTATTATTATTATTAAGATATGAAATTTTGACTTTTTTTTTTATCGCAATTACATATATGAGTAAAAAAGATAGATTCTATTTAAACAACTTTTAATATATATGACCAAATGCATTTATTAGAAAAAATCAAAATTAATTAAAAAAAACAAAATAAAATTATATCACAGACGAGACTGGAATCTGAAATCTTAAATTAAGTTTATATTTCAACAAATCATTTTCTTATTATTGACAAGAAGCTAAAAGAGATTATATGAGCATTTATACATTTATAATAGTTCGATCTCTTTGATCGTACATCTCATACTTTCAATGGTGGTCTTACAAATAAAATACAAGTGTCTGTAAAGAAGAATGTCTTTTTATTACCTTTAAAAAAAAAAAATGTCTTTCTATTTCAAGTTTTAATTGTTTCAATCATTGATCACTTGACATAGGCAATTACTTAGTTACTGAATCAAATCAATTAATATTTTACATATTAATTTGTAGATTACCTCATGAATTATTAAATCTCATCCTTTCATTTGTATAAACACTTAGCACTATACGGATCAGTGTTGGAACTTTGGGTATTTTAATAAAAACATAAAATGCCTTATTTGGGTTCTATGTGTGGACTAAAATTATCCCCAAGTTTGACAAGGTCAAAACAGTTGTTGGAAGATAATTAAGCCTAATTAATATGGGCATTTACCCCTTTCGAAAGGTTACAATACAATCATGTACATACATATATATATGCATGGCACATAGAAAAAGTATAAAATTTGTAGCTTATCAAATTCAAATTAAAGACTATCTTATATGTGAAATTTGAAAATGTCTAAAATTAAAAAATGTATAAAAATTACGCAAATGATCAAATCTTTCTAAATTACTGCTATAAATTTTATTTTATTTTTCTAATTTTACCATAATTGGTTTGAACATATGTTTTTCAATATTTTCAAAACCATACATATCCCTATTGTCTCCATTAATTTAATTATAATCTCTTATCATTAAACTCTTTCTAAAGTAAATCGTTATTTGTTTTCATTTCATTTTCATAAATCTTTGGGCTCATTTTAAGATCAATTTTAGTGTTTTGGTAGCTAGCTAGCTAGCTAGCTGGAACCTTAATTAATTTCAATTCATGTACTAAAGCTTCACGACGTGATTCTTAATTTAAATGTTGAACTATTTTTTAATGTTTAAGCTATATTTATTTTTAGAATCAAACATTTTTTTATTTTTTTCCTAATTTTTTAATTTCAACTAAATTTTTTTGTTTATTTTAAACTCAAAATGAGACATATTTTTCATTTAAAAAATAATCTCCATCTTTTTTTGAAATTCTAGAAATCAATCAAACAAGTATACAAGACTTTCTTTTTTTGAAAGAGAGATTTGCTATATATATATATAAAAAAGGTTAAAAAGCCTCAAATAGAAAGAAACAGAGGAGACAGAGCTCCACCTCACAGGAAATAAACAAAATTGTCCAAAAACACAAACCAAAGGGCAAAACAATTGCCAAAAGGAAAAAACAACACAAAGGGAAACCCAAAAGAAAAGAAAGAAAAAAAATCCAATCACCAACGGCGCAATCATTGAACAATCAACAAAAAGCCATATCAACCAAACTCAAGATCTTGAGGTTCCAGCACAAGCAGAGTCCACAATCTCAAAGCAGAAATCTCAGAATCACTAATCACAATGCAAATAAATCCCAGCAATGGCATCAAGATAAAGACCAAAGAGACGAGGTCCGCAGCAAATCTTGCAGCCAGGCACAACCATCAATCAGAGTAGAAGCTGCCAAAAATAACGGAAGACCAACACCTATGGAAACCAAAAGAACCAGCATCAACAGAAGTGGTGGAACAAAGAAACTAATCGAACCAGAAAAGGCAACCCCAGTAGAAACAAAGCAAGAAGAACACAATCACCATCAAAGAGATCACAGCAAAAATACACGGGTAACAGTCAGAAATTCAGAACTGAGCAATAAAATCAGCAATGAAAGAATTAAGACATAACCATAAACAGATCACCAGTCCTGCCCACTCCTTCTTTAGCGAGCATATCGGCAATATTATTCCCAGATCTTGGATAACGAACAATATTCCATTTCCCAACTTTAGTTTTAAACTTAATCAATCTGCTGAATAATATACTTGAACCTCCATGGAGTTTCTTTGGGAAACTTGGTCCATCGGACTGCATTAGTGGACTCACTTTCAATAATTAACTCAAAATTGTTAACTCAATTGGAGGCAGTAAATAAAAGAAAAGCTTCACTAACAGCTTTAATCCCAGCCAGTAGATTTTGAGAATTGAATTTTAATTCCACCATAAGCATCCCTAAGGACCCCCTCCTATTCCAGTTTTGTCCGGACAACCTCTAGCCGCCCCATCGGCATTGAATTTCAGCTGACCCTACTCAGGTGGTGAATGACTTATTGCTATAAAACCAAACATGGGAAACCTGAATAAATCCAGAACTGAAAGTTGCTGTTCTTCCCATTTTGCTTTAATCCATCAAGCAATTCTAGTATTGACCATATCGATGAGTTGAGTTCTGTCCCATTGTTTGCCATTGAATACCATGTCGTTTCTAAACAGCCACAAAGACCACAAAATACCAAAGAATGCCATTCTCCAAGTTATGAAAAGCTCCTTATTGTGATTCACCCCAATCCACGCACAGAAGAAATCCTACGCATTTCCTTTTGAAAACCCCCCACCCTTGCAACTATGTAACCCATATATTCCAACTCTTGTTGCATGTGAAAAACAAATGGTTAATGGTTTCTTAATTTTTACAGCAAAACAAGCAGTAAGCAGAGGTTGAAGCGATCATACATGTCTTCACAAATTCTGCCCTAACAGCCAGTTTGCCTTTTAAAACTAACCAACAAAGCATCTCAACTTTCAGAGGAGCTAAGCCCTCCCAAACTGCATTCCAATTAGCATTATCAGCATTGTTCCCGGCCACACACGCCCTATAAAAATTCTTAACAGAGTAGACGCCATTTGTGGACCCTTTCCAAATGAATTTGTCTTTTTCACTGTTATCAACCAATATATCGTTGATTTTTGTATTGAGAGTTTCCCATTGTTTTGTTTCCCAGTCGAAAAGCCTTTTCTTGAGTTTGATTTCCCATAACCATTTGTTATTCAACCACTTCCCGAATTCAGAGACAGTACCTGACTTGTTGATTGAAAGAGCATAAATTCGTGGAAAGGTGATTTTGAGTGGCACCTCCTCCATCCAGCCATCATGCCAGAAACAGATATTAAGACCGTTTCCAAAAAAAAAAAAAAAAAACCATACCCACAGAAACTGAGTTAAAAAAACAGTTACTTGGGGAAAGGGGCCAGTGATGTTTTGCCAAGTGTTTGAAACTCTCTTATTTTCACTCACACATGGGATAAGCTCAGTAGGATTGTAACCGTTTTCTTCAGCTATAATACTCCTCCACCAAGCGTCTGACTAGATACGAAATGCCAAATCCATTTATTAAGTAACGCCCTGTTTTTTATCCCGAGATCAGAGATGCCAAGACCACCACATTCCTTAAGTTTACAGACATTCTCTCAATTAACTAAGTGCATTTTCCGTTTCCCATTAGTTCCACCCCAAGGTATACAAGACTTAATTATCTTAATTTTACATTAAGAAAAATTTGCAGGCTTTGTTTTTCCTTGGGGCTGCTTTTGCTGCTTGGCGATCTCTTTCTTTGGTGGCTGTTGTTGCATTTGGAGGCATTCTGATGAAAGGGACTTCTGTGAGCTCATTACAATGACGAGTGACGGGGGACAAATATGTTTGTTGTCCAATCTTTGTGGTTCTTTTGAGGTTTTCGTTTTCTTTGTTGATCTGTCTGGACTTGGTTCTGTCTTTAGGACAATTTTGCGGTCAAATGCTGCTGGCTAAGTTTTTTGCTTTTCTGGAGTTGCTCAAAGCATGTTTTTGGCTTGATTTCTAATGCTTTGAATGGCCAATCTTTACTATTGTATTTTCTACTTTGAATCATTTAGTGTCGATACATGTGACAGTACTTTTCGGCTAATTTCTTAGGTGTTTTTAAATGCAGGATTAGGATTTTGTGGAGATGCTTGCTGCCAATCTTCTGTTGTGCAGTGTTGAGAGTGTTTTGATGATTTCCCATGCCAGATCTTTTATGTCAGATAAAGTTTTCTGCCAATCAAGTTAAAAACTCGTATGACATACTGGTAATTAATGATGAATAAAATTAGGTTTTTTTTAAAAAAAAAAAAAACTCGAATTAATCAAATTAAAGTATACAAGTCTAAAAGATTGATAGGCAATGATAGTTTCCAAATATTAATATCCAATTAAATACACAACAATAATGTTCTTTCAAGGAATTCAAAAAATTAATTAATTAATTGCATCACCGCTCCTTCAAATATAAAAAGCATGCAGAGAGGCTAAAGACTTTTGATTTGTATAGGAAGTTGTTCTTCCCTGCTCTTTCTAGTTTAATGAAATGAATCTATTCTCTCCTTTTCAAAAAAAAAAAAAAAAATGAATGACTGCTTCGTTTGTGAGGAGCATTGGGAAGGTTATGAAATTAAGTAATAAGTAACCTTCCTTTTTTAATGGAAATAAACCGTGCCTTATGAAAAAAAAAAGTCTCTATGTTAAAAGGGTTGCAAGAGTCTGCTGGTGATCATGAACGCCAAGGGGTCCATTCCAAAATCTAAAATCTAAAATTAAGAGATAAATATTAATGTATAAATTCTAAAATCTAACAATTTTAGGATTTAGATGAATTTGAGAAATAATAGATAGGATCGGAGAAGGCATTGTTTATTTGATCCTATATTCTTTTTTTTTTGGTATTTTTTATACTTTTTCAATTGTAAAAAAATAACCTTAATTTTAATTTTACAAAAAATTAATCTCAAACAAAATTGGTGTCTACAACTTCATATTTCTAGGCTGTGGAAAGCATCTCAAGTGATGCTGTTAAAGCGGCAAATCATCCATATTTAGTACCATGCAGCTTAAAAAGATGGGTCTTACCGCTTGAAAGATTGAAAGTCCAAATGGGGAGATGGGAGATCAAGCATGCATGTATTGAGAGAAACAAAATAAGAAGCGACAAGCTCGCAAAGGAGGCTGAGCGGAGACAACATGAGCTTCTGAATGTCTATACAAATAATTCTCTTCTGGTGCAGGGGACGCTACTGGCTGCTGATCCACCACTGATAGCTATGGAAGTGGGAGTCCTGCTGCCGCTGCAGGTAAAACCCGAGAAGGAGTTTTTAGGTGGAATCAGGTATTGTGAAAGTTTTGTTTACTCTGTTTAGAGGCATGGAATGCTGTTGCTGCATGTTTAAAAATTGTATGCCGCGGAAGGGCTACTTTTACATTACACTTGTGTACAGAAATCTTTGGTTTTGTTGAAGTATAGTGTCAATGGCCGAGTCAGGGATCCTTTTGTAAAGATGCAGTGTGTATAAGGGGATATTTTGCTTCTTATGGTTTGCCTGCTGTGATTTCGAGAGGGCATGCCCAGATTTCTCGTATGGATATTTTTCAAAAATAGATTGAAGAACACTTACAACTCCATAAGATAAGAAGTTGTTTTTCCCTTCATCCAAAAAAAAAAAAAAAAACAAGTTTGAATTATTTTTGTTCATTATCAGGAAAAAAAAAAGCGAAAACCCCACGAAACTTCGAAACTTTCCCACTAAACCAGCTGACTATTATGCGCCATGGAGGGCACCCTTCCACCTCTTCTTTCTCCTTCTCCATCACCCGCCCTAAACTCCACCATCACCGCCGGTAGCGACCACCCAATGCTCGTTTATGTTTTCTTATTCCTTTTTCTGCCATGCGCTGGCGCGAGCGCGGTTTTTATTGTTTACATCTGTCTTTTATGGTGCGTTATGAATTTTCGGACTGGTAATTCGGGGTTGTCATCGGTTAAGCAGGCGGCTAAGAAAGGGTTATCTGTTTCGGAGCTTGAGAAGCTGCCCAACGTAACAGGGAAAGAGCTTGTCTTGGGGACTGAGTGTGCGGTCTGTCTCGATGAGATTGAGGCTGAGCAGCCTGCTAGAATGGTCCCCGGCTGTAATCACGGGTTTCATCTGCAATGCGCTGATACTTGGCTTTCTAAGCATTCGGTTTGTCCAGTTTGTAGGGCCAAGCTTGAGCCTCATCAGCTCTTCGATGCTTCTGATGAGAATCCCTGCTAAGCATTAACAGTATAAAGTTCAGTTTTTGGTGTTTGTATTTAAGAGCTTTCCTAGGAAGAGATCGAAGACAGATGTTCATCTCAGTTATTTCACTTTCATGCTTGTATTGGGATTCTTTCTTTTTCTTCTTTTGGTACTATTTTGTCAGTTAATTTTTTTTTTCAAAAAAAAAAAATATCCACAAAAGAAGTTGTTTGTGTCGAATTAGAATATTGGCCTTTATATATAACAACAAACATATAAAAGAATAAAGGAGACCGAACCTAATCAAATTGTTACCTTCCTTTGCGCAGCCTGACCTAAACCCAAAACCCTAAATTCTACTGAGAAACATCTAACAATCCCCCAATTCCTCCTCCTTGGGTAATTAAACAACCACCACATCAGGCTCAGTTTTGATATCGCCTACTAAATTCCCCTTTCGGTCGCAATAAAAAAGAAGAAAACGGGTTCAAGGAGAAAGAAAACAACCGGGGCATCTTCTTCCAGCTCCCCCGGGGCTTGCTACGATGCCGGATTGGCAGCTGAAACGCCAGAGGGTCGACGAAGCGTGCGGAGCTGCTCCTCAAACGTGAGTCGTAAAAGAAAGTTGCATGAAATTCATTCTCCGGAATCTGGTCCAACGAAGAAGCAGAAAGGCAAAGAGAAAGTAATCGATGAATCCTACCCTAAAGCTGCTAGTGGTTCTTCTAAAGGTCTTGGGTTATGTAAAATTTGCATGGAAGAAAAACCAACTTCAATGATGCTTAGGAGGAATCGATGCGACCACTCTTTCTGCTTTGATTGTACTCGCCAGCATATCGCGACGAAGATGAAGGAAAATATAATAAAGATTCAGTGTCCAGTGTGGAATTGTGGAACTTTGATAACTCCTAAACAATGCAAATCCATCCTGCCAGGGGAAGTGATTTCTAGATGGAAAGATGCCTTGCATTGCTCTCGAACCCCTCCAGTTCTGGAATTTGATTGTCCTTCCGAGGATTGCCCATTTAGGTTAACAGATGATGGGAAGGCTATTGATGTGATAGAATTTCAGTGCCCTGAATGCCTTGTAAAAATCTGTGCTGAGTGTAAAGGTTTCAGCCATGAAGATTTGGATTGTGATGAATATAAGGAATTGGTAAACTGTGAGATAGAGGAAGAAGAATATTATTATTTAGCACTGCTGAAGCTTTCTAAGAAGGAAAATTGGAAGAGATGTCCAAATTGCAACAACTTTGCTGGAAAGACGACAGAGGGATCTAACAAAGTAGAATGCGGGTGAGTTGCTTTTAATTTCTTTCCTATTTCTTTAGTGTGCACAATGCTATTAATTCTTTACCTTTAGATGTTAGAATAATTTTCAGTGATGTCTAGAGATATTATATGATGAAAATTCCAGAACAAGGGTGTACAAGACTTGATTAATCATGATTTTAGAAACGCATAATTGTTGCTGTTGTAAATTTTTCCTACCAACAAATCTGCTGCCCAACACAAGAAACTAACCTGGCTTTTAGACCTCTAAATCAAACCAGGCATGTTTTGGTGGTATCAGAAGAATTCATGCTTCATATATTGTTCAGTATTCATACTCAACAACAATTCCCCATAACAAGGGGAGTGAGATCAGATTGTAGCTGTCTATTTTACTTTTCTAATGTATTGGAAGGGAAAAGATTGAAAATAACAATGAAGTTTCTAAAGCTGTAACTATTGAACCGAAGCTTATAGTCGGCCAATTGAAATCTTCTGTTCTACAGTTGAAGTTTCTAAGCTGAAATCTTCTATCCTATATATACAACTTGGCTGACCATAAGCTTAATTAGCCTAACAGAAGTGTGGTTATAAGCTAAGCTTTCAAAGCTTTTTATAATATGAAGACTTGAAAGGAAGTTTGCATGGTCATATTATAGATGCATTTCAATGATTCTCCTTAGTTTGTTCACTGCTAAACTGTAAACTAAGCATTAGAATAGAAAAGTGTTGTTATTGTACTTTCCATGTTTATTTTGCTGTTTATTGAGTCAACAATCAGCTCTTTCTTTGTCTCATCTTAACCAATTGGAACATTTCTTTTTTCTTTACTGTTGTTGTGTAGGTGTACTTACAAGTTCTGCTATGACTGCGAATCAGAATGGAGCCGAGGACACTCCTGTTTTGACCCTTCCAGGCTTGTGGGATAACAGCAACAGCAGAGCTAGTTCAATCCTCTTCAGCTGTCTTCAGAAACTCATTAACTAATTATAATCTGACACTACAATTCTTTAACCTATCTCAGCTGGAAAAGTACTGTAATTTCATATATTGAGTTAAGTATGCATAAGAAATATTTTGGAAATGGGCACTCCCATGTTTTAGGGATACTTGCTTTATATATTTTGGGTGAGATTCCATTCATATTCATTCGCAAATGCATGTAAATGATTGCAATAGTTATATCAAATAATATTTGTCTATATATAAAATTACTTGTATATATACATAGAGAATAATTTAATATTTTAGTGTCAACTAATTTATTTATTTTTATTCTTTGTTGTATGTTAACTCGATTTGTCAAAAATAACCAATACATCTTTGGTTGAGTATTCATTAAATAAGTCGAAACCGTCCTATATTGCCTTTTTGAGTTTATTTTTCATTCTTTTTATTTCTAAATTTTTTAATTAATTTGACACATGCATATATTGTTTATAATAATTGAATTCCATGATAAAATGGATTATCATTATTGTTTAAAATTATAACGAAAGAAAACAATTATTACTTTTTTTTAAAAAAAAACATATATCGTATATTAGTTTATGATAATTGATAAGATTACATTAATGTGGATTCAAATTTACTATCATAAGTTACCAGACTGCAAACTCACTACGGTATTACAATTTTCACTCAATGTATTAGTTGTTTGGTTTGGATGAAAAGAACAATATTTCAGTCCTTTTACTATTCATGATGGGTTGGAGTATGTAGGATTTAATTAGTGGTTATCTAATTATTTGTCATTGAGTTAATTAATTATAATAAAAATCAATTATCTAAGATAAAAAATAGTGTAAAATCCTTATAATTATTAGAGAGCAGAAACTAATTCTTATATTATATTTAATTTGTACCTGTCGCCTAAGGCAATTATCCTACATGTGTATAACAAGCCTTTATCTTAACAAATAAAGATTACTTAAATAGTAGACACCATATATTTAATTAAATGTACTTGAAAAAAAAAAGAAAAATAATTATAAGGAGTCTTATATTACATCTAAAACTAAAATAATTCGAAGTTGAAATCCATTCAAATCTAAAATAATTTGAATTTATTAAGGTGACATTTGATTGACAGCCATATATTTAAATTCTCCTTTTCTTAAATCTTCGCTCTTGCTATCAAAAAGCTGGGTCGTGTTGCTAAATTTGGTAATTGCATGGGAAGCGAATGGTGATGGCATATAGAACTTACGTACGACATTTTCAGATGGAAAAATGCTCAATGGCAGAAATTCAAGGAACTTCTTGGAGGCCAAATTCTGGGAAAAGGTTTCCATGACAACTTACTATGGAGAAGTAGCTCTAGTGGCAAATATACTTCGAAATCTTTTTGTAGAGAAGTTTTGCAAGCTCACTCCCCACGTCCTGGTCATTGGCCAAAAATTTGGATGAGTCTTGCCCTTACAAAATTAAAGTCTTTTGTTTGCAGCTCCTTCAAGGTGGTGTAACAGTTAAGGATAGTCTTGCTAGCAAAGGAATAATAAGTGACACTATTACCACTTGTGTTATCTACAAAAAAGAAAGAGAGACCATCAGTCATCTTTTCTTCCAATGTTAAAAAACTTGGCTCCTTTGGTATTGGTGGGCTTTGCTTTAGAACGCTAATTGGGTTTCCCATTGTGACCCTGAAATGTGCTTCTTTTCATGGCTCGACTTCGGTAACCAGCTGGAAAACAAATTGATATGGGTCACAGCTTTGTACACTATCATATAGATAGTTTGGATCTCAAGAAATGAAACAGTCTTCAAAGGTAAATATTTATTTGCCGAGCAAGTCTTCGATCTCATTAAAGTTAGAATTGCGTGGTGGTGCAACGCCAAATGACCTGAACTTAATCTTTATACCAAAAGGGAAGCGCGATAAGGATTGTAACTATGACTTTGTCAGATTCAGATATGAATCGGAAATGAGGAAGGTTGTTAGATACAGGTCGGGTATTAGTGTGGATGGGAGGAGGTTTAATGTGAAAGAGGCAGATCCAACAGGAGGAAAAAGCTATCACGGCACTTAACGATCCAAAGAAAACAACAAAGAAGAGGGAAGAAACAAGGTGATTAGCATGTACAGAGAGGTGCTAGTAGGTTCTCAGAGCTACAAAAAGGAAGATAACCAGGTGGCACCAAACCAGTATCTACCTCAAAAATAAGGGGTGAAAATGAGAATGAGGGACAAATTAATATTAAGATTTCAATAGCAAAGGATGAGATAGAATGGCTTCAAAGGAGCGCTATTGGTAAGTTGAGAAAGGTAATGGCTTGTAAATCAATCCAGAGCGCCATGCCCTTGGAAGGTGTTACTGTGAAAGTTAAACCAGCTGGCAGTCTTCATGCCTTTGTTACCTTTGGGGAGAAAGAAACAATGGAAACTCTACTACAATCTTATAGCGAGATTTTTGATTTGTGGTTTGACTCCATAGCACCTTATAATGTCAAAGAGGAAACCAAGAATTATACAATGTAGGTGAAGGTTAAAGAGGTCCCTATCCATCTATGAAATGTCAAGTTCTTTGAGGCGTTAGGTAATAGGTGGGGTAGGTTTCTAAAAGTTGATCGTGCCACAACTGACAAAGAGAGGTTTGACTATGCAATTTTATTGGTGGAAGGAGAAAGTATAGGGAAAATCTCATATTTCCCTGAAATTCAAGTAAATAAGAAGAAGGTGACTTTAAGAACTTCTATAATTGAAATAGAAAAAGTTGAAATTGAAAGGCAAATAATAGGTATGAAAAAAGGTAAAGAGGTGGTAAAGGATTCACTGAGCCCATCGGAGAACCGTTCATGGTGGTGGAAGGAAGACAAAACAGATTGCCAGAACAACTAATTAAAAAATTGGGTGTAACGATCCCACCTTGGTCGCTACCGGCGTTCGAGACTTCCGAGAGATTTTCGCTAAGTCCCGAACAAGCCTCATTTAAGACTTCCACTAGATTCATTAAATACATATAATCACGTGCATAAGCGAATATTAATAATTAAACTACTGTCTACTCCATTCAAAATAATAACAATTCACGTTAATGAGTTAACAACATTTTTCAACATCTAGCAATTTCGTTCCGACACAACCCTAAAAGCGGAGTGACTCGGAGCAGGGTTAGGAGATGCCTTTACCTACTCTACGGTGGTCCGTACGCACTGATGACTACACGTTAAACTGATCTCTATTTGCAAAAAGAGAAAATAAGAAGGGTGTGAGTCTCAAACTCAGTGAACATCATCGACCCCATGAGCAGGCGAGGAGGGGAAATAAACATGAAGGTGGAATGTTTATAAATTCAAGAGTAAGCGTAGAAAATACATTCCATAAAACTAAGAGATTTTTTTTTTTATACCTTGCAATTCTTAAAAATAATAATTCACAAGTATACATATATGAAAACAGTTGTATATAAGGTATTAGAAAATTTTCAACCTCGACATCCAGTCAACATTTAAATTCAATGACAAGTGAAAAATAAAGAGTCTCAAATATAAACAGGCGAAATAATTGATCACCAATGAATATGTAAATTTCACTTGCCATTAAATAAAAATTTTCAAATGCTAATGCCATGCATAGTGAAATAAAAATCCATAAGGGAACATCATCTTCGGGTAAGATTAATATAGCCCTTAGGCTTACTTTTCGACATCATCATCTACTCATGGGAACTACCCACGCCACCAAATGAATCGGAGCTTCAGGTCCTCTTTTTTACCTACTCGTGGGAACTACCCACGCCACCATACATAAATCGGGGCTTCAAGTCCCCTTTTACCTACTCGTGGGAACTACCCAAGCCACTATACATAAATCGGGACTTCAGGTCCCCCTTTACCTACTCGTGGAACTACGCATGCCACCATACGTAAATCAGAGCTTCAAGTCCCCCTTTTTAAATCAAATATCAATAATCGACAATTACAACTTTGTGCACAAAGATCATACTTGACCTGGTATGGTAACAAGTCCTACCCAACATATCTTAATCGCGTTCAAATGAAAAATCATTGCCATTTAATGCATTTGCAAAACATAATAGTTTGTAAACAATATAATCACAAATCAATGTTGTGTATATTTTATCTCAAAGCATGGCATATTTACCAAATCAGCATGCTAAGTCAAATAGATAATTTATCATCAAATTCCATGAATTAATACAAAAGGCCATTGGCCTAAATATCACACAAACTTGCAAGGTATGATTTTGAAGTGAAAAGCCAGTCAAAGGTTTGTTTCTCCGTATTTAAAAGCATGTAGATATATATATTTATATATGTTAAAAAAAACGAATTTAAAATCCTTATCACAAACACAAACAACCTAAGGCTTTCTACCAACTCATGCTGTCCACAATTTCGTCAACTATCAAGTGTAACATATATAATATGTTATAGGAATATAGTTTTAAAATTTAGTACCCACTCACCTCACAATAGCGGGATGCTACTTCACTATTGTTTCACGCGTATATTTAGCTATTCTCTCTTCCTTTTTATTTTTTTTTCTCATTCTCCCCTTACTGTCGATCTTCCTTTCAATCGGCACTTCTCTTTCTCTTTTTCTTTCTCTTCTTCCTTTTTCCTTTTTCTTCTTCCTCTTTCTCCTCTGGCACCGTCGCTGCTTTTTCTCTCTTTCTTCTTTTTTTTTCTTTCTTCTTCTTTCCCTCTCATTCTTCTCCTCGATGTCGCTACTCCCTCTATCTTTTTTCTTCTTTTTCTCTTTCTTTTTCTTCTCTCCGAGACGCCGCTCCCCCTCTCTCTTTTTCTTTCTTTCTCTTTTCTCTCCCTCGAGTCCCCACTCTCTTTCTTTTCTTTCTTTTTTTTTCTTTCTTCTTCTCTTTCTTCTTTCTCTTGACCGACCCCCCATCTTTTCTTCTCTCTTTCTTGTCTTTTCTCCTTTTTCCTTCTTCCAATGCCGACTTAACTTTTCTTCTTCTTTTTTTCTCTCTCATTTCTTCTTTTTTCTTTTCTCTTCTCTTTTATCTTTTTCCTTTTCTTTTTCTCTTCACATGCCGGCCCTTACCTACTTATTTAAATGAGAGGGGTGTTACATTGGGGACACGTGGACGTCAGATTCGATAACGTGAAGGGAAGTCCCAAGTGTCAGAGGTAGAGACAAGACAAAACCTTTCTATCACCAAGATTGTAGATTCATAATAAAGGGACAGCTGATATGTATGAGAATGACAAAAGAAATTCAAATTGGGGAATGGCTCAAGAAAATTGTGCAGGGTCAAAAGAAAGAGCGGAACAAAAGGAATTTGAAATGGAAAAGAATCATAAAGGGGATGAGGGTTGGGTTAAAACAAAAAGAAAAGAAGTTAAGACCCAAAGAAAAGCCCAAAAAAAAGAGGTTGAAAATCATCAAAACAATAACAGGTTGAGTTTGAAAGGGCTTAATCTCAAGCAAGAAATAGATCAAGGCTCTAAAAAGGGTAATGAGATTAATTGGGTTAAGTGTGGAATGGAGGTGAGTGAAGTTAAAAAGTCTAAATTACATGAAGACAAAGAGGTAGGAGAAGACCATGAAGGGAGAACTTGTAATACCCCGTACTTTTATCACAGGGTGCGGTTCAGACCCATAGAGGGTGCCCGAAGGTGTGACGGAGTGATGGAACATGGGAGAGTATCGCTGAGAGATGAACCGCCCCTAGGGTGTGCTAGTCAAGAAGAAGCTGTTGGCAGGGATGCAGAACACAGGCCCCTGGGTGAGCCAGCCCTCACAGCCCCAGACAGATAGCCCGCACAGCCCAAACAGACAGTCTGTGCGTGACCCAGTCCAGCCTGCTTGCTCAGTGCCCAAGCAGCCCGCCTATGCGAGGCCCAACACTCTAGCCTACCTATTGTAGCACCTAGCCAGCCTGAACTGCCCAACAGTGCCCAAATTTTGGAGTTTCCCGCCAAAAGCCATCCCATCAGCTGCTTTGACTTTTAAGGGGAATTTTGGGAAATTTTGGAGGGAAACACACTATATATAGGCTTTGTAAATTGTTGTATAGCATATTTGAGAATCAATACACTCTCATTCACTCAAAAACTCTCTAACTCTCTCTTCCACTATTCTCCCCTTAATATTCTGCTTGTGTGCTTGCTAGCCTAGGCCATTTCCTACTTGCTGGTGTGAGTGTGCACTGTCCAGAGTGCTGGTGAGGGTGCTGTGTGCTTGCCAACCGAATAACCTGTGCTGGGGGGCGTGTTATTTGTGCTGGGTGCGTGCTGCTTGTGCTGTGTGCGGGTGAGGGGTGAGCACTAGAGGCCGAAAGCCTTATGTGTAAGGGTTGGTAAGTTGCATTGCATCCTTGCATTATTGTGTTGCCTCTTGGTCCTTGTGGCCTTGAGAAATCAACTGTTAGGCATATTAGGCTGACTTGGATTCGGAGGCCAAGCTAAGGGCGAGCCCAAGGCCGCACGGTTGGGGCGTCTGCAAAACCCCCACATGACACTTTGATATGGTGACTAATAAAGCTTATTGGATGCCAATTGAGGTTAATTATAATGTTTAGAAATGATGAAAAATAAAAAGAATAGTTTGGGATAAAACATTCTGCACACGAGAAAATAATAATAAAATAATGATATTTTTATCGAAAAAAAATTTGCAAGATAAAAAGTGATTTGAAAGTCAATTGAGTCATAATAAGATATTTTTGGTACCAAGGTGACAAGAGGAGACAAGAAGAAATTTTTAGAATAAAATAATATTAAAATATTAATATTTTATTCAGTATCAAAATTTTTCATTAAGGAGTATATGGTCAATCTAAGTAGAGGAAAAGAAGAATGAGAGGATTTTTGGGGAAAAATGACTTTAACAGGGTCGCGTGTCTTTACTAAGTAAAGATAGCGCGAGCAAATAAATATTTTAAATATTATGGAGACACCGTGTTGGAGTACAAACTTCATACTTTGTTTGCGCATGTGTAGGAGAAGATAATAGAAGGAAATTAGAGTAAAATGAGTGTTGGGAGGACTAAATTAAAATGGAAGGAAACAAAAAAGGGTAAAACGGTAATTTTATGAGAAGTTTGGTTAAAACTTCCAAATGAAGCTTTGACTCTGATTTTTTTAGGCCAAGACCAACCTTATCCTTTCCCCCAGCAGATTTTTCTTCTTCTTCATCCATGCTCCACACCATTCTTGCAGCTTCCATGCCATTTTCTCTTTATCCACCATGAAATCAAGTTTTCTTCACTTTCCTTTCCGTGTTTTCTTTTCCTTTCTTCTCCAAACTTCTTTAGCATTAAATTTACAGCCTTTAACCCTAATTTCCAGCACACCAAAACCCTAGGAGGAGAAGAAAGAAAAAGAGAGAAAGGAAGAAAAAGCTTGGTTTTGGTGATTCAAGCAAGGAATGATAAGAATTCTTGTTTTTGGCTTGAGTAGTCTTTGAAAATGAGTTAGTGACTTAGAGAAATATCTTGTCGCGGCAAAGATTGGCTTGATTGGAGAAAAATTGGTAACATGTAAGCCAATAAACCCATGGGTACATGAAAGACTCAAAGTGAAAAAGAAAAACGGTAAGCTTAACACTATGTTTTTAAGCCAACAGTTAGTTGAATATTGTGAGGAATTATGGTTGTTGAAAGGATTTATTTGCCTAAGCTAGTTGAAAATTATTAAGATTGTATGGCATGTTGTTTGAAAGAAATGAAAAAGGAATATTGTGGATGGAGGATTGAGAAACAAAGTATTGAAAGTTAGATAGATAACAATGCATGTAAACTAGGAAATAATCGAGTGAGAGTGAGAATGATTGTTGCTGCCATATATGTAGATTATGTGTGGGAATATAAGATGGATTTGGGTGAAAATTATTTAGAAAGGTTGAAGTAGACACGTGACATCATAATTAAGTTGTCGGTAATATAATTTAAGGAATTACGTAAGCAATGGATATAAGTAATTTTAGTAAAAATGTATTAAGATGTGAGTTAATTGAAGATGGTTTCATGATAGGATGAAAAATATAAATTTGAGTAAGGATTAATTGATTGAAGTGCTGCTCATATACGTATATAATTAAATATGTTGAATTCATATTATTGTTAAGAAGTGCAAAGATAAGGTTAGAGTACCGTGGTGGAGTGCCAAAGTACATAACGAGCGATCGGCCAGTGAAAATAGTTAGAGACACCTCCGAACAAATAGCAACTTAATATCTCGTTGTTGCCAGGTGAGTGAACTTGCATTAAAATGTTTTGGGATATACACGTTTATGTGTGATTGAATTCTCTAAAACGTTTTATTGGTTTTTCTTCAACAACTTGCACGAGAACAAGCGTTTATGAAATGTTTTTATGTTATGAAATGGATAGTGTGATGAATTCATATGTTTATGTGTAATGTGGATGTATATGTATATATATACTATGTCATAAATGGTACCATTGTGTGACAAATGCAACCGTGCATGTGCGGGGTGAGGTGTATTTGCCGGTGATGACAGTGGTGAGGGAGATGGATGGTGACACTGCCCGTGTGCATGATGTGGGGAGATGTACACGATGGCATTATTTTGTGCACGATGTGGGGGGATGCACACGATGACTCCGGCTATGTGCACGATGTGGGGGGATGCACATGAGCTAGGTGAGAT
The DNA here is from genome assembly GCF_053813885.1 of Theobroma cacao. NCBI lineage: Eukaryota > Viridiplantae > Streptophyta > Magnoliopsida > Malvales > Malvaceae > Theobroma > Theobroma cacao. The sequence goes on from NC_142645.1 coordinate 11,145,540, forward strand.
GGGATGTCCGGTTATGTTCACGATGTGGGGGGATGCATAGGAGCTGGATGAGATGTGGTGATATATTAGTTGATATATGCTTAAGTATATGTATATACAATAGAAAGATTATGATTATAATATGTGATTATATGGCATGATGAATCTTGAAAATTTCTCATTTGCTTGTGAATTGATTTTATTGCAGCAAGAAACATTCTGTTTATACTGCCTTGCTTGGATGATTGTTGAAAATTTCCTCTCTTTCCAATTTCATGCTGAATATGGTTCCTTCATCATTAAATGATTTAATAATCAGGGGTTAAATTGAAGGATTTTAATAAGAACTTGAACTAAGTTGTATTGTTTTCAAACTTAAGTGCATCATGATTTCTAAGCTTCCTTAACATTGATTGTTCCCTTCCTATGTTCACTCACTAAGTTTGTATTCACATTTTTAAAATTTATGTTTTAGGTTTCCTAAGTTAAAGGTGATTGGATCTTAGGACGAGGTGCTTCTCCCTATACATTGCTCGATAGGTTTAACGTAACACTAAATGTTAGCAACAATGCCCAGAGTCACTTCGCTGACAGTCAAGTTCTAATTACTTGTATATGACTATTTGTTATGAAATGCTGAGATTCACTTGTCAAATTATATGTATGTATATAATGGTTGATGATGCCATTATGAATACATAACTGGGTTTTATGAGTTGTTTTCAAAGGAATTGTAATTGAGCATTATGAATTTCGAATTCTAAAGGAATATGGATTAACGTATAAGATCATGTAAATAGGCTTACTTGGGCTTGGTGGGCTGAGCCTATTGGTCCCCTGCGTCTGTCATGGCCCAGAAATTAGGTTGTGACAGAACTGATTTTAGCCCAAAAGATATGGAAGACTGTAGATTGATCAAACAGAGGGAAGCAGCTCTCACAAAGAATCAAAAGCAAAAAAAAAAAAAGGTAGTCAAGTAAAAGCGTTAGAGGCCATTTTAGAGGGGAACGATTCAAGAAGGAAGTGCAAAAGCCTAGATGACAATATAACAATGGGTGAATTGGTAAACTTGGTGAAAAGAAAGAGAAAGAAAGTAGGAAAAGGTAAGAAAGATCGAACCAGAAAAAAAAGTTCTTTGGAAAAGAAATATTGTGTAACTATGAGATATGGGTTAGAGATTAGGAAGAAAAGTAGAATAAAGAAGGTCACTAAGGCAATGTTAGAAAGTCATCTGAGAGAGCTAGAAGAAGGAAGGTAAGTTTTAGTAACAAATTCAAACATCGAACGTCAAAATGGAACGAACTGGAGTAAGGCAATAGCCTCTTGGGAGGTAGGCAATTGAGTAGGATTTGAATTTAGTGTTGATCAAAATGAAATTGTCAGAGCCCTAAGCATTATGAGTGCAGTGAATGAAGACTAGTAAGTACTCAAGTACGATATAGGTGAGAATAGTGGGCATTTATTGGCATGATAATAGTATCTTGGAATATCAAGAGAATGGGTAGGGGTGAAAAAAAAATGCAGTGAAGAGTATGATTAAAGAATACAAACCTAATATGATCTTTATACAAAAGACTAAAATGCAAACAGTTGAAAGGAATTTATATGAGAAGTTATGGGTTAGAGGTAAGGTTGTTGGGCATGCAATAATGACTTAGGGATTATCTAGGGGATTAATCACTATTTGGCAAGAAGAGTTCTTTGTTGTTGATAACATCATTGAGAATAAGAATTTCATTCTATTGAAAGGCATATTGGGAAAGACTCAGAAGAAATGCGGGTTTAGAAATATATATAATCCTAATGATAAAAGGGAAAGAAGATTATTTGTGGAAGAGGTTAAAGTACGAAATGGAAAAATTTGAAAAAAAATGGTATTTAGGGGGAGACTTTAATATAGTTAGAAACGAGGAAGAGAGTATGGGGAGTGGTAACATTGATAGAACAGCCACAAGCTTTAATGCCTTTATTAATGATTTAGGGTTAATTGATCTTCCACTAATAGGAGGAAAATATAAATGGAGCAACTATAAAGAGCAGACGACATTCAGCCGATTGGACAGATTTTTTAATCGATGAAAACACGGTACTAGAGAATTGAGGTTTGCTGTAAAAATGCATTCCAGTGTTTCTGTTAAATCATGTGTTTGTTTTACTAGGTTTGGATGGGGAAGATTAGGGCACTGAGCCCTTTAAATTTTTTAACGTATGGACAACAGAAAAAAAACTTTCACTTAACAGTCAAGAAATATTGGGAATCTCAACGAGGGAGAGGAACACAAGTAAAAGGGGTGTCGCAGAGGCTAAGGGAATTGAAACCTGTGTTGAAAAATGGCAAAGGGACACATTGGGTAATACAGATGAGGTAATTAAAAGACTAGAAGAGGAGCTTGAAAGGTTGCATGAAGAGTGGCAACAAATTGAGAACACAGAAGAAGTTAAAATGAAAATAGTGAAAAAAATAGCTGATTTGTGGAAAGCTTATAGATTGCAAGAAAAGGAATGGTATCAAAAATTTCGTGTTAAGTGGATTGTGGAAAGGGATAAAAACACCAGGTACTTTCATACCATGGAATCGGTCAGAAAGAAATGTAACTTTATGGGGAGGATTGAAATTGAAGGGAAGATTTATGAAAATTCAGAGAAAATTAAGAAGGGTGTTGCTAATCACTTTAAAAATTTCTACAACCAACAATGTGTGATGGGTTTGAAGTACTTGCATTGTGTATTTCACAAGCTTAGGGAATAATCCAACGTCAAATAGAGAGAGAGAGTTCACAGAGGAAGAAGTATGGGAGACTATTCGAAGTTGTGACGAAAACAAAACCTTAAGGCACAACGGATTCAACTTAATTTTTTTTAAAAGTCAATGGGAGGTAATTAAGGAAGACATTATGGTGTATATGGAGAAGTTTTATAGGACAGGAAAATTGAAAGAAGGGATTAATAATTCTTTCATAATGATCATTCCTAAGAAATCTAATCCCACTTTATTGAATGAGTTCAAGCCAATAAGCCTAGTTGGAATCATTTACAAGATTATTACTAAGATGCTTGCTAACCGGTTGAGGGTTGTTATTGGAGAAGTTATAGGAATTAATCAATTTGCATTCACCAAAGGTAGGCAAATTCTTGATTGCTCCTTCACTGCTAATGAAGTAATTGACTTGTTGAAAAAAGAGGAGATAGGTGGGCTTTTGTTTAAAGTTGACTTTGAAAAAGCTTACGATAATGTTAATTGAGAGTTTCTTGACTTAATTATGGAAAAGATGGGCTTCAAAGGAAACTGGAGAAAATGTATGAGAGAGAGTATTTCAATTGCTCAAGTATCAGTTCTTGTTAATGGAGTGCGAACGAAACCATTCCTTATGAAAAAGGGTTTTAAGCAAGGTTGCCCATTATTGTCATTTCTCTTTAACATTGTGGCAGAAACATTTAACAAAGTCATGCACAAAGTAGAGGAAGAGGGTATTGTTGAAGACATCAAAATTGGCAATAATGGGATGTCAATATCTCACCTTCAATTCATAGATGACACCATGGTGCTTTATCAACCAGGATTGAGCAACTTGGTTAATGTGAAAAGATTGTTGAAGTGTTTTCAATTATCTTCGAATTTAAAAATCAATTTTATGAAAAGTAACCTCATTGAAATTGGGGTGGAAGCAGACAATGTGACTACATGGGCTGAAAGTATAGAGAGCAAAGTCGGATTGTTGCCAAATGTGTATATGGGACTGCCACTTGATGCAAGTAACAGATCAATTCATACTTAGAGGCCGATTATAAAGAAGTTTAAAGAACGATTGGTGGGTTGGAAGTCAAAGATGCTCTCCATGGGTGGAAGGGTTACAGTCTTTCAATCGGTGCTTGAAAGTCTCTCGATTTTCTACATGTCACTTTTTCAAACTCTTCAAGAAGTTAAAAATGAACTCGAAAAAATCCAAAGGAGATTTCTTTATAGTGGAACAGAAGAAAAAAGAAGAATGCATTTGCTGGAATGGGGGAAGGTAAGCAATTATAAGGAGAATGGGGGATTAAGGATTATTGATATTGGGCTTATAAATAGAGCTTTGTTGACAAAATGGCTATAGAGATATGGAAGAGAAAAAACAAATTTTTGGAAGGAGTTCATCATTGAAAAAAGTGGCGAGGATCCTAATAGCATTTTGCCATCTGTGGAGAGAAATAGAAGAACATCCACCACTTGGTGTAACATCACAGCCCTTCTTTCCCCTACTAATCTTTTTTTCTCGCAAGTGTCAAACAATTTAAGCATGCTTGTGCTTGTGAGTAATGGCAGTAACATTTACTTATAGTCTGAAGAATGGGTGAATGAAATTATTTTAAAAGATAAGTTTCCTCTAGTGTTTGCGTTGGCAACTAATAAAAAAGGAAAAGTCAAGGATTATGGCAGCTTGCAAAATGGTGAATGAAGATGGGAAATACAGCTGCAAATAAGGCTATTCGGTTAGGATGAGGAGCAATGGAGGCTTTTTATGACAGTTTTGAATGATTACCAACTATGTGAGGGTCTCTCAAATACATTAGTGTGGGAAGGGACTATTTCGAGGGTGTACTCTGTCAAAGATTTCTGTAAGCAAAACCTTGAATGAGAGAATGACCAAAAAACAATGTGGTTGAGCATCTGATCTAATCTCGCTCCATTTAAAATTGAAGTTTTCGTGTGGTAGCTGTTGCAAGGCAAAGTAGCAACTAAAGATGAATTACTGAGGCGTGGTCTAATGAACAACACAACTGCTCTTTACCTTTTGTGCACTCAGGTACAAGAATCAATAAATCATCTTTTTATTAACTATATTGAAACTTGGAGCAATTAGACACGATGGTTCAGGGATTAAGGTATTGTGTGGGTGATGCCAAATGACATGGAAACACTTTTTTGTTCTTGGAATATGGTCGTGGTAAAGGAAGGTGAAGTCAAAGTATGGAAGATGGCTTTCTATGCTCTAGTGTGGTCACTTTGGCTATGAAGAAACGATGTTGTCTTTAATGGAAAATTTTGGGATGCTAATCAAATGTATATATTGGTTAAACTACGGATTGTTACATGAGCCAATGCTAAGTGGCCAAATGAGTATGGTGCAGTCTTGGGTTCTTTTAGTGCTCCAAATCTAGGAGTACTTTTAGTAAAACAAAAGAAAAATAGACTTGAGGTACAATGGGATACACCAATTGAAGAAGCAATGAAGTTCAATGTGGATGGGGCTACAAATGGGTGCCCGGGAGAAGCGAGGATAGGGGGAATCTTAAAGAATTCAATTAGAGAATTTAAAATGGTATTTTCCAAATCCATAGGAGTGCGTGATTCAAATCTGGTAGAGATGCTTGTTGTTAGAAAGGCTTTTTTGAGATTTGCATCATCACAATGGGCTGAAACACACATACTAATTGTGGAAAATGATTCCTCTAATGTTGTAAAATGGGTTAAGACATCGGATTTAACACTATGGAGGTTAAGAAAGTGAGTTCTTCATATTGAAACTCTAAAAAAAAGAATGAAAAAATGGGAAGTCAAACACACATTGAGGGAGGCAAACCAACAAGTTGATATTCTTGCAAAATCTAGTATAGGGAGAGAAATAAAGTTGTTCACAGTTTGGGGAGATGAGCATAAGGGTTCTATCATAATTGAAGTAGTAGTTAAATTACCTATTGATTCCTATTGCAACCTCTCCTTTTTTTTTTTTTTTGAAGGGATATTTTTGTGTTTGCCCATTTCTGGGAATAGTCTTGGAGAGTGAAAGTTCACATTGTATTTCCTGAGTTCTGTTCCCTTTTTGTCTATAGGGGTTGGTTTTGTGTGGGGAATGGGTTTGTGTAGGGGTTTTGCTAGCTTATGTTCAGGGGTTTGTTCTTGTGTGATTTTGTTATGGCATACCTCAATGTTCTTTTGTAAAGGGTATGCCTTGCAAAATCTCTTTGCTGGAGAACTAAGGTCCTTTCAGACTTTTAATATAAATGAACTTTCAAAAAAAATGGGAAAAACCTTAAGTCAGTTTTCTTAAGCTCAATACTGATGATGCCTCCCAAGGAAATCTTGGTGCAGTTGGAATCGATGGTATCTTGAGGAACGTCAATGGTGACTCTTTCTCATTTTCTCCAAATCTATTGGACATGCTAACTCTAATATTGCGAAAGTTCTTATTGCCAGAAAAGTTGTTCTTCTTTTTGTAGCCTCTAAATGGTCCCGATCACACCATCTCATCCTCGAATGCGATTTTACAAATGTAGTTGCCTGGATTCAATGTCCTAACGAGGTTCCATGGAAACTTCGACATCACTATCCTAATCATCAAAACACTTGAGAAAACTCTATCTTGGCAGGTACGACATGTGCCAAGGTTGACTAATGATGCTACTAACTAGCTTGCTAAAAGAGGTGTGCAACGAACATAGGAATTCCTATGGATTAACCTCGATGCAGTAAGTGGTAATGAAATGCTAATGCTCACTAATGGGGAGCCGCAAGTGTAGTCTGCAAATTGCTTTGATGTTTTGATGATCTACTGTGATATTGAAACCCATCCTTTTTTTGAATTCTTTTGTTTTGTTGACCCTAAGTGAACATCATGTGCACGAGATGAGCTAACCTAGTTGTTTTGTATAGGGTTCATTTTGCTTGCTTTTGTTTGATCAACCTTTCTTGATACATTGTCAAGTGGTTGATGACCACAGCCCTTGTGTTTTTAAATGTTGTCATGTTACGGTGCTTGATTTTGTACAGGGACTCACACCCTTGTTCAACTTATGAATATAATTATACTTACTTGCCTTTCAAAAAAAGAAAAAAGAAAAACATTTTTTTACGAAAATGTGGTGATTTGTAAAATCAATTAACTTACTTCCTAATAAAATAAAAATAATTTTTACACAAAAAATTAAACTCTTTCAATCTTTTTTGTAAATCAACTCAAATGATATTAGATCTTTTTTCCTTTTTTTTTTCTTTGGTTATGTATATAATTTTTGTTTCAGCAGCAAATTTATTATTATTTGATAAATTACATTAATTTTTCCATTCAAAGATTTTTTTTCATCTAATTAAAAGATTAAAAGTTAATTTGCCAACAATAAATATATACCATTATTAACTTATTATAAGAAATATAATATTAATGTTTTCACAAATTATTATGTTCATAGAGAATATTAAAATTAATAAATAATTGACTTTTAAAACATGATTATCTTTTTTATTTTTTTACTAAAATGACGTTTGATTTTAATATGTCTAATCCCAATAATTAATGATACTAAATAAAATAATACTAACTATGGTGATCTTATAATACCAATAATAGGATTATTGTCATAATATGGTGATCTTAATATTGAAAGAAAACCACATTTTACCTAAACAAACTCGAAATCACCTAATCTACTGAATTATTGCTTTTTTAAACTCAATTAAGAAAACATACTAAATACAATATAATATAATATAATATAATATAATATAGAGAAAAAAGAGATCTATTTACTATAATTTTATGTATAATTAATATTTTAACAATCAACCATTACATTTAACAACTTATTCATTCTATCATGCACACAAATTTTTAAATCATTTTAATATACACATCGATCAACATATTATTTTTTCAATAAATATTTAACAAATGAAATTATATATATATATATATATATCAAACAAATAATAATACATTTTCAATTAACTTAAGTTTATAATGCATGATTCTACGTGTATAAAGTATGAAATCTAATAGTTGAATCAATAAAAAATAAATAGTATAAAATGATATGAATTAATGTAAAACTTAATTAGTTTTACACTTATATGAATAAATATTTTCTTTTATATAATATATATATATACCCTTTTATATCTTTAGATACAATTTATATTTAATTTACAGCTAGGATTCGACTCCATACTTAAACATGAAAATAATTAAAAAATTAAAAATATAACGTAGCGAAATAATAAATTAGCATTTAATTAGAGAAACAGACGAATCTTACAGAATCAATTTTTGTATTTTTTGTGTAATTTTCAAATTAATAATAAACATTCATAAGTTTAAAAGTTACATACCTTGCTCTGGATATTGTAATCAAGAGCTAATTTAATAAAAAAAAACGTTTGTAATGAAGTAAGAATCCCTGAAAAGAGAATAAAATGGTTTAAAATCCTACAACCAAAATCTTTGCTTTTTCACTTTTAGGATTTGTCAAATCTTCAGCCATTCAAGTGTTTGGCGTATAACAGTAATCCACACAGTGACTAAATAATACTTTCTCAAAGGTAGGATTTTACTTATACTAGCAAGTTTTGTTTCTAAAACAAAAAAATCAAAAATTCTTACCGAATCTTATTTTTTCAGACAATGAAAACTATTTTTCTTTTCTTATTTTATGAAATGGCTGAGAAGTGGCTAGAGGCTTAAAGTTTTAATTTGCTAACATGACATATTTATATAACCAAACTAAGTTGTAACTTTAGATATAACAGTTTTATTTTAATTCAATTAAGTCCTTGTGAACTTAATTAATTTCTCACTTTATTTTGATCTGTTCTAATTAAATTCAACTTAATTAATTATTCTTATTTAATCTCAATCATGTCACTTAATGTATGTGACCCATTAGGCCTCTAACATATTGGTAATAAATATAAATCATAATCAAGTATTAATTTGAGAATTGATTTATATTTATAGATCATGAACTGTATCTAGCAATACATCATGACCACCCCAAATGTTAGAAAGTCAATTAAAGAATTTGACAAAGCCCTTCAGTGATAACCTCTCAATGCAATACGGTCCTTTGATCGAATATCTCGAATATGTCATAAAGCATGGCTTAGTGTCTACTTATAACATTATATATTAGTTCTCATAATTCATGACCAATCTTATGAATTTAAGAAACTAACTTTCCTCAAATTCATCATGTTTTGGCTAAAGACTTTATACAAGTTAATCAAGAATTGAGAATAAGTGAGATACATCCCCTCATATCACTTGGGGTAATGAATCTTCTCTTGACCACTCATTCATCTTCGCATGCTTCATGGCATACCCAAAAACACCCTGTTTAGGCATCTGGTCACCTCCAAACTCGTAAAATCGAAATCAAAGTATATCATTCCCCATACAAGATGACCTAGTGCCTCAAGTTCAAGGATTAGTTACACGACTATCACATGAGAATATATTCCATAGACACTTTAGTAAAATACCAAATGGAGTCCTCATAGTGGGTCATGTTTAGTGAATTTATTCTTTAACAAGCACCTACATGTTATCCTTAAGTATCCCATATGCTTCAATTTATGAGATCGATTGCTTACTTCCCAAGTAAGTGGGCTTAACATGTGCTAATCTTTAAGCAGTGTCAATGCCCTGTTTTGACATTACAATGACTAGGAACAATTTTAGGAATATGACTTTAATGTATAGTGATCTCATAATTGTAACATATTCAGTGAACTTGTTCTTTACCAAGCACCTATATGTTATCTTCAAGTATCCCATATACTTCAATCTATGAGATCGATTGCTTACTTTCCAAGTAAATAAGCTTAATATGTACCTATCTTTGAGTATTGTCAATGCCTTGTCTTGACAATACAATGACTATGAACAATTTTAGAAACATGACTTTGATGTATAGTAATCTCATAATTATAACAACTTTGCAATTCTCTTACAAGGTTTTTATGATGCATGAGTTTCATCCAATTAATACTTAATAACTCCTTATTATTGTACTAACATGAAGAAAAACCTCTATCACATATAGTTATGCGATTAAGTATGTATTAAAATGACAATCTATATTTCTTAATTAATTCAATTGGCTCAAAGGCATATACCAACAATCTAATAATTTGATTTCATGTTTTATTGAAATTTAAAATTTAATTGAAAATATCTTACTATTTATTAAAACATATAAAAATTTCAATCCTTAAAAAATATATGTAATGTCAAATATCTTACGTGCACACTTGAAATTGACCCGCTTAAAGAGTATCTTTACAATTCCCTCTCACTCTTATCAGAAACGGAGAAGCACGAAAATGGCAGTGTCAACAGCGACTCTATCCATCGGCGGCAATATGCTCTCTGGCCAGCTCCGGCGGTGGGAACCTCACGAATCGAAGCTCTTTCAAAAACCAAGAAAGAATTTTCGATGGTTTTGCCTTAATGAGCTCCATTTGCTAAGCTACAGAACCAAAACCTTGAATTTCAACCCAAGAGGAGGGTTGCTGCCTCCATTTCATGCTTATGGCAAAGAAGCTGACGATTCCTTTCTCTCGGTATCATCCTCTTTCTCCTTTTGTTTACTTTTGACTAATAGTGTAAAAATCATAGTACTGAAAAGTAAGCATGTCGCAAGCTTATGTCACAGTTTTAAAGCTTCTATCTTGGAAATTTAAGTTTTAAATTTTGTATATTTCAAGTGAATTTTGAGGATATGAGGAGATTTGACTGTGTATTGGCGATTTCTCCTAGTTGTATACTAAAGCAAGAAGTTAAGCTTTCTTTTTTGCTACTTGCTTTTTGCTTTTAGAAGTAAAAAAAGCAAAACGTTTGGATACAATAATCTTGTCACTCATTAATTGAGTTGCTGCTAATGGCTTATATCTTGTGGACATGTTTATGTAATCCTAAGGTGATATCTCTTCTGTATAGGCAGACATCCTGAAACCAAGTTCTTTTGTTTCCTCAAATGCTGCGTCTTAACATACTGATAACTTTTGCAGAATGCAAATGAAGACACTGATGAGATTCTCGATGATTTGCTGAAAAAGTATGGAAAAGTAGTACTCAGGAAGAATGACCAAAAGTCTCCAAGCGCTGAGCTTGATGATGATGCTGAAAGCTTATCATGTAAGTTCATCTGACAGTTAGCTAGAAGCACGGTACTTACAAGCAGTAGAAATCTATATGATGTTAACACCTTCAACTACTATTTTAGGCTTTATTTTATGATTAGATTGATATCAACTTAGTCCTCAAAGATGATAAATTCCATGCTTGACGGTCATGTCCCCTTGTGAATAATTGCCTTTATACTTGTATATTGTAGTCATTGTAAAATGAGGATTGCTCTGCCTCCACTGCCTTGCCTATAGTTATATGTTTTGACTTTGTTTTTGTATATCTTGTGTCTACAGCCTGTCTTTGTAACTAATAAAGATGGTTCCATCAAAATTCCTCATTTCTTGACCCACCTGCCCTTTAAATTAAAGGCCCTATAATCTTTTAGCCTTAGGTATAGGTTGAGAGGGAGATTTTACTGCTGTCAACTTTATCATGGCTTATCACTTGTGATAAAGGGCCACTGTAATGCCTTTTAGTTTTGACATTGACTCACCAAGTCTGGCTTTATCTGATGTCTGGTATGCCTTAAATATGGAAGCCTTTAAGTTTCCCCTGTGGCTATGACTGCCAACTATTTTGCATTGGATAAATCCAAAGGGAAGCATGATTTTCTTCCTTTAGTTTCAGTTTTAGGTTGCTTGTAAATTATTGGGAAATTAAGAAGGAAATTATGTGATCCTCTGAAGGTTTATATAAAGAAATTGCTTTACACAATTCATTATGCAGGCCCTGATACTGTCTCAAATAGCTAAAATCTGCTTGTACCTTGACATGCATGATTCTCTTGTGCATCCAGATCAGTGCAATTCTTGCAAGTGCCTTAGCCGTGCATCTCGTATACCATATTGCTATTATGCGCTCAAGCTTCCACTTAGTTGTATGGAGTTAATGCTCCTCACTCATCTGTCACCTGCAAACTAAAGGCTGCAAAATAAAGGACCCTCTTGAAATTTCCCTTCTCCCAAATGAGTTTTCTTCTTTTGAAGAAATTCAGATACGACAGCAGGCTTGGGAAAGAAAACATTTACTTGTAAAAATGCCACACTTGCCATATTACTTATGAAGAATCTTCACATGATTCTGTTTGGTCCTACATTTAAGGCATTAACATGTTATTAGCAGTAAATGGTGATTCAGACATAAACTTTTGTTTAGGTATTAAGTTTTTTGGTAATCAAGGTATTAACATGTGCAAAATCTTTACAAACAACTTACAAGAAGGTAAAATAAAACCATACACCCTCTGTAGCATAAACTTAAGTGGCTTTGGTTTAAGCTTGCATCAGCTCATGGATTCCTGCTATATCTGTAGTTGCTGTGGCAATGGCCAAGGTAGCAAGTGACGTGAAGGCTGCAGATATAAGGGTCCTCTTTGTGAAGCCTCTTGTGTATTGGACTCGGTTTTTCATCATTGCCACGGCATTTTCTCGCCCTCAGATTGATGCTATTGGGTATGCACTTCAACTTTGACATGTTTTTTTGTCCCTTTGTGGAAATTGTTTATAGTATGCATTGCAGCAGTTCTTGAGCTTATTGCTTTTCTTCCAAGTTGCAATGTAGATCTAAAATAAGAGATTTGGCTGAGAAGAAGTATGGAAAAATTCCATCTGGAGATACAAAACCAAACTCATGGACACTTTTAGACTTTGGTTAGTAATCAATTGTGACAATCCATTGGCGCATGTATTTTTATTGTAAATTGGCATATGACTATGAACAGAAGGCAAATTGCAAGTTAGAGATGAAATGTCATGCCAATTCAATCAAGCCAATATCGTAATTGTTGACATTTGAAATGTTTCTTCCTGTCTCGATTCCAGGTGATGTGGTTATTCACATATTCCTTCCTCAACAACGAGCTTTTTACAATTTGGAAGAGTTTTATGGTAATGCAACACTAATTGAGCTGCCTTCTGAAAACCAACAACCATTTCACAGTTGAAAGTGACTAATTCTGAAGGAACCAAAAGCACTGGCAGACAGAACACCATGGTTGGAGGTGTTTATCTCCTCCAGGTTCAGTTAGCACCACATGCTCATCACCTCAATCCTTGCAGGGAGGCTGGATCAGGAACTGCAGGGGGCGCAGTTTCATCACTGGTATGTATCTTTCACTAATCACATGGAGCAGTTGGCATCAGCACTATTATATGTTTTGCTTGTATTTTTCCGGATGATGCCCTTAATTATTTCCTTAATAGGGCTTGTAGATGTTACAGCAGCAAGCAGTTATGCCGTCAGGCTTGATCAGTTCTAACTCGGATTCTCATTACTTTCTTTTTGTCTTGTGGTGCATAACTCTACGTGTGAGTTATAGTCCAGAGGTTAAATTTTGAATTATTGTTGGAATCATTAGGCTCCCAAGGCACATCCATCTTAAGTTTCCATTGATGAATGTCAAACGAGCATTTTCAGATCTTTGGAGATGTTAGGAAGGAGGAACTGGCGCCTTTCTTCAATGTAAAATCCCATCCATATATAGCGTGATATTGCTATACTGGCCATTTACAATCAAACAAATCTTTATATGCCAACCAAAATCCATGCATTGAATATTTGTGGTTTTTTCTCCAAGCGGGAGCTTCCAAGTAGACAGCAATTGGAGAAAGTAAAAAGACTAATGAAGTTTCATTTGTTATAACCAAGCACTTTGCTCCATGCACCAAACAATATCAGAGATGAATATGCAAAAGCTGCTTCATCCCCCAACAACTGTATCACAAACTGACCGGTTGAGATAATTAATTCCACATTTATAAAAATGATTCAAGATGTATTGAAAAGCAATCAAGTGGACCTGAATCTTTAACCAGTGCCAAGTCCTTAATCTCCATTCACATGAAGTGGTGCATGGAAAACCCCCAAGCAGTGTCCACAAAGTTCAAAGTGCCAAGCTCTTCACATATACAATTATCTGCCGAGCAATCAGATGCACTTTCAAAACTGGCGGATGTCACATAAAAGAGGATAATTTAAGTACATTCCTAGCAGAGAAAGAAACTTGTCCTAGTGCAGGGTAGAAGTGGGAATTACAAGATTATGATTTATATGGGTGGAAAAGAGACTCCACAACCAACTGATTGGGGCAGCATTGCAGGCACAAGAGTATACCATAGGCCTTTTTTAAATAATTTTTGAAAAAAAAAAAGGGATATTCCTTGACCAAAATGCTAAGTCACCGGTTCCATTCTCTCCTAAATTCTAGCAACCAATACTTTAGTTATATGATTAACGCTTTCCATGACTGAAGCAGATTTCCATCTCTAACAATTGCACGAACTCCCATTATTGTGCAGAAATAAATCAGCAACCTTCCTGCAAGTCATCAAACTGGGATGATCCCTGTTATTCCTCCATTTCTTCTCTATAAAATGATACCTGGAACTTGGAGAGAACTTAAAACATCAAAATGAAATGACCAAGAAAGAACCTTAAGGCCAAAGAGTGAATATTCCTAAAACTGCCTATTTACAGACAATGTATTGATTCGTTTACAGACATGCACAGTGACGTTGTCTTGTTTGGTAATTGAACAGTGAAATCCAGTTCAGTTCATGAAGGACTGGGATTTCGGCAAAACAACTCATGTTCATGATGATGGTAGCATTAGAATTCCAAGTGATTTTCGCAGACAATGTTCATTCGTTTGCAGACATGTGCAGTAACATATGCCTTCTGTGAGAATTGGCCAGTGAATTACAAATCAATTCAGGAACATACAGGATTTCAGTAGAGCAGCTTATGACCTGGACTGAGGGTAGGATAATGAGGACAAAAACCACCAAGTTGAGATCTTGTAAACCAATCGGTAACAAGCCAATTGAGGATAATTGCACATAGGAAACTGCATAGTGATTCCTGCAGACAAAATGTAAAATTCACTCTGTTAATAGCATTCAGAAGTCATAGGACCAGTGAGGGGAAAAGCAGAAGAGAATCAATAAAGTTCACTATGTTTTTAAGACGCGAAAAAAACTAATGGGGAAAAGGTGCTAGAAAATATTTGAAGAAACAATTATTTGATTGGTAATCTCCATGTAATGGGGTTTGACATTAACGAAAAAGAAACCAATGATTACTAGAGCATTTTACTATACAAATTATGCTTGCAACACATTGCATCATCATGCACTATGAGTTATGACAAAAATCCCCAGAACAAAATCAGCCAACAATGCCACTACTTCAATGATATTTGTGTTCAAATAAAAACGAATGAATAAAAAGATTGCCATAAGAAGGGGTCAAGGAAAAAAACAGTACTTCAAATTAATTGGGGAATCAATGTAACCCAGTTAAGTGCAACATCCAATGCTCTTAACTCTTGATAGCTCTGTGCTAAATAAATTCATAGTCAGTGCAAACAATTTTGCATTCATCAGTTCATTCAAAATACTCTGGATAATCCAGCAAATTTTTCAGTGTTAAGTGTTGAGTGTGTGATTACTGGTAAGAAAAAGAAACTAAATTGCATTTGATCAATGCTTGTACAAGAAAGAAAATGAACAAGAGATTTACAGTTACAGTTTGCTGACTGTTGACTGGCCTGTCCAGGTTCCGTCAGGCTTAATTCCATATCATGAGTTGCCGTCCAACCAGGTTCATATGCTTCAAGAAAACCAATCTTTGCCTTATTAGGTAGATCATGGGGATGAACAAATGGCACTCCATGCGGCCACCCAATCTCCATTCTAATATTGGCACAAGGGCTATCTAGTGCATGAATGTGACTCTCACACTCTTTTAGGTTACAAAACCTTAGTTTGATGCCCTTCTTATCTGCAATTTCCTGAACTCGTTCCTTAAGCACTCTTTGGGCCTCAAGCCGTAACCTTTTGGAAGGAGGCAGAGGTTTGCATCTTGTATTATTCTTCCTCCTTCTCATCAAGGGCTTCATAGATCCTGTACCAGCATTTCATTGATCCAAGGACCTGCTGTTAAGAACTTCTCAATAAAGCTACTTGGACAGAGAAATAACAAGGATAATCCCCATCAAGATGATTCAACAAACCAAACAGAAGAAAATCATTGTTTAGATTAAAAAGTTGATATCCCTTTCTTTCTTTTGTTTTTTTTTTTTTATCACTTTGGAGTAAAAATGTTAATTCAACAATAATCCCAACCCAGGTTGGTCCAACTAACATGGAACTAGCTAAAGACAATCTTATCACTAACATTCCACACATTTCTTGACATAATTAATATTGCTCTACACTTGAAGAACAAGTCAGACAATGTTGAAAATATTTTTCCTACCATGCATTTCAAATTTTCAAGTATTGAGAAGCAAAAGCTTCAGTGAAAACAAATGGCCTGCCTCCTAATGACAAAAGCCTATGATACAAGTCATAAACACATTTAAAAACTAAGCAGCTTAAGCATTTTGATCCAATCTTAAGATATCTGTAATACCACCTGCTAACTAACAAATACATAACAGTCTGCCCAAATGAGTTGGAGAGGGAAAAAAGGATCAAAAGGAAATTTCACAATTAAAATCTGATGAGAAGAAAAAACAAGCAGAATCATTCAGGATGGCAACAACTTAATACTGCAAGTTCACCAAACTAATTGTTCAATGAGAATCAACTGCTTAAGCAGGAGCTCAAAACCACCGACTATATTTTTTCCTGTCATTTATTTATTTCCTGGGGGCAAAACAAATATAAGAAAATGCCACATGTGTAGTTAAAAAATACTGCTTACCATCTTGGGCTGTGGGGAAATTGAAACTCTGGAATGTGTTTCTATTAAAGAGATGATCTGTTGGGTGAGATCTTTGCATGAAGTCATCCACTGGTACTGGAAGCTGGAACTGAGCTTCAACTCCATGACCAGCTGCTCTCATCTCTGAGCAACTGAGACTGGTCATAGATTTGGGCATGAGTTTGAAAGCCAAAGAGCATCGCCCATACAGGTTACCCGGCATATTATTAATCTCTGTCCTATGCAGTGCAGGATTGACATAACCTGCTGTTGCTTGATAAAGTGCAAGTCCAGGATAAACAACGGCTTCTTGAGGACCCAGGTCCCCATCTACAAGAATCCACCGACCATGAAAATCTCTTACATGCAAACCAGCCTTATCTGACTTTACAACAGATATTAAGCATTTATCAACCTGGTGCTCATGGTCAGGGTACATGATCAATTGGCCATCATCCTGTGCTGTCAGATTGTGGTGTTGCGCCCCCTGAAAAGAAGGCCTTGCATGACAGCAAACGGATAATACAGAAGAAGATATTTCCCGGCTTCTCAAGGGTATGTTATCAAGTATTTCAGTAAATGGAGAGCTGCGCAAGTTCAAGTAATAGCTGATGGCATCCAGTATATCTCGAGCTGCCTTACCAAGCAAGGCAAATATGTCAGGCAACCCACCTGGAGGAAACTCCATTCCATTGCTTGGCTCTGTAGGAGTTAAGCCTGGTCTGTAATCATAAGTTTCCTGCCATAGTTGGGGATCAGCATAGTAACCAGACGTTTTACACCACTCACGAGAATCATTAGCGTGAATCATGTCTGCAGATGGGTATGCCGCCCTTTGTTGGAAGTAAAGGCGAGCAGAATCTAAACCAGATCTTAAAAGAGCTCCATCACTAGCTGGAAACTGAATGATGGCAGCACAATATTGAGCAAATGACTGTGACAAAGTAGAAACTGATAGCTTGTATGAGTCTGAAGGAAGGCCTTCAGAGGGTATGAGATCAGTAAGCTTTACACGACCCAGAGATGGCAGGCCATTGCCTGCCATTAAAATCTTTCAATGTCCCAGCTACCTAAGTTTTAACTAATAGTTATGATCTGTCGACAGCACAAATTAAAAGTGGCATCAGTCCAAGTCCCTAATGCATTAAGCATCATCTGCCCTGCACGAAATAAAAAAAAAAAAAATTTTAACAGCTATAACACTAAACCTTTAGACTATAAAGAAATTTAGGGCATCACTGAAAACAAGAACATGAAAAGTTATTTCAGATGGTTGGCAATTGGCAACAGTAAGCGATTGAAAACATCAACTATTGATATGAAAGATGCACAAATGAAGGAGACCAAATATAAAAATCAAAGGATGCATACCATGTTATTCCCGATTACATAAGAAAAAACTTCACAGGTTAAAATTCCTAAAGAAGTGTTGTAGCAACTATCTTCGAGAGTGAACAGGCACACTGATTTGACAAAGCACAAATAACAAGTTCCAAAACTAGATGAAACTCAGTTTTAGTTCCTACCAGTAAGTCAAAGAAACAAAAACAGTCAAGGTATCCTCAGGTGGACGACAGTAAAATTTTCTTTATTTCACAGACTGCAAAATATGAAATAAAGAACAGAAAATTACTTTCACTAATTTGAAAATTCGAAGTAGATTATAATTGGAAACTAAATTAAGATAGATTTACGCTATTGCAACTACCGTTATCCAAGCTGGTTTTCATACAATTGTAGGATGAATTTCATAATGAATTTAGGAACCCATTTTTTAGAACCTATTTATATATAGTGAAACTATGATCATACTTGGAATCAATCAGGCAATCTATTATACCAAAAATCATGAACAATTAGCAATTCAATAAGAAATAACAGGACACACACACACATACTAAAAAAAAGTAAACTTGCATTAAATTTTGAATTGTTTATAATTAGAAAACCAAACCCAGTTCAAGAAATCAAAAGAATTAACATGAAGAAATAGACATCGACCCATAAAAAGAAAAGAAACAAATTTAACTTGCCTTTGATCGAGCGACACGGCTTGCGAGGCAGTGAACTGAAAGCCGAAAAGGTTAAAGATGTGACAGCGAGCAACAAGAGAGGGAAAAGGAAGAGGGAATTTCGTGGGGAGAAAAGCGCAATTTTATTATTATCCTTGGGCATTGGGCTAAGCCTCATTTGGGTTTGGGCTTTGGAGAGATAGCTCAGACCGAGTCTATAAGTCCAGACTTTTATTATTACAAATAATAAAAGAATTTTAGTTAAATTATGTAATTACTTCCTATAATTTATCAAAAAGCGATAAATTTAATCTCTATATAATAATTTATAAAAATTAAATCTTTATATTTTTAAAATTGATAATGTTAATCCAATATGTTAAAATTTTTTTGTTATTTATATTGATATGGCATTTGACGGTGTTGATGTAATATTTTCTTGTTAATACAACATTGAATCTAATGACATAGCAATGATGAAATGACATTTCACAAATAATACAATAATAGTGCTGATATGATGTTACTAAGCACTGACATGAAATTTATAAGCGCAGACATGAAATTAGTGGTTTTAAACAACATTGAAAAGAAACATATTAAAAATGCAAATAGATTTATGGGATTTAAGAAAAAAAAAAACAATGTGACAGAGAAGAATTGAATTATGTGCTCCATAATTTAAAACAACGAAATAGAATGTTGTGAAATAAATAGAAAATACCATTTCATCATATTCAACGTCACATTAGTTAAAAAATGTTCATATCAATATAAATTAATAAAAAAAATTTAATAATATTAACAAATAGGCTAACATTATCAATGTTAAAAAATATAGAGACTTTAGTTTTTATAAATTATTATATAAAGACCAAATCCATTAATTTGATAAATTACAGAAGCTAAAATATTGTTATATAAATATTATATGTCATGTGGACCTATGATTAAATGAGAAAATCAAGCATTTTTTTCTATTTCTGTCTATTTTATTTTACAAGACGAACTTGGAGCTTTTTAAATAATTCTAGAGATGGTAATCAAATTATTCGAGTTAATTTTAAATTTTCTGTTCAAGTTACAAGCCTTTGAGGTTTTTATAAGATCAATTTAAATTTAAATTAACATTTTTAAGTTTTGGGTTTTTCACATGTTAAGTACACATATATTTATAAAAATACTATTAAGTGAGAATAAACAAACTAAATTTAGATTAAGAGTATTTTGATAATTTTATTAAGAAAAATTAACATCCTAAACCCCTTAGAGAAATAAAAGTTACCTGTTAATTGGAACAAAAAGGTCCATGGACGGTTCTTGAGAAAAACAAAATCAAACGATATCGTACGAGAAAAATTAAAATAATATTAATATTTTAAAAATATACCTAAAAATACAAACAAATTGATATCATGTAGATAAATCATTTTCGATTATTATTTTATTATAACTCAATTAATTTTGATTGGATCTTAAAGATTATAACCTAAACCCCATCCCCATATAGACAATATTCAAGTGCTTAGCAAAGGGAAACATTGCTTTTAGAAGCAATGATAGTAAGAAATTGGTTTACAATGTTTTCAAGAACATTGCCTGTGTTTTTGTATGTATGTATGTATGTATGTATGTATGTATATAAGATAGGGATCATTTGACTGCTAATATTAGAATATACATATATATATATATACATATGTACGTATGTATATAAGCCAGACCCAATATGTATATGTATATATGTATATATGTAGATATATATATGTATATATGTATATATATAGTTTATCTGAAAGCCTTCCAATTTCAAACCTTTAAAAAAGGAAAACAAAAAATAAACATAAAACTTTCACAAGCAAGAAAAGGATTCTGCACTATATTAAATACTGAGGTCAACTTGACCTAGTAAAGTTGACAAAGTAAACAAATAAATATTGCAGTCTTCACTCACTTGATTAAAGCTGCAATACCAACTACAAGGGCAGGTCAGTGATTCCCGGCTGAAGCTACTAAACAGTTTCACTTGGGTTCTTCTGTGCTAGTTGAAGCCTCTGACCTCCTCCGCTTCGCTTCATTGTCACCCAAATGCAATGAAACACAAAAATCTTCATCACACCCATTCCTTAATGACGCAAGATTTTCAGAAACAGCCTTATCTGAGAAGTTTTTATGCAAGGGAGATCGTCCAATGAAGCTTGGAATAAACTGATGCTCTACACTAGGACCAGCGTTGACACCATCTTCCAAATGAAACTCGGATTTTATTGTTGATGGATTCGCTTCTGGGCTGTTGCAATCTACTTCTAAAGGGATATTCTGAATCTGAAAACCCAATGGCTCAAATTTGTTTTCACTTTTGTCCTTTAGAAGAACTCCATCCGGAGGTGAAGAGTCCCCAACCGTGGAGGCAAAAGTGGCCGCTGAGGCAGCTCTTTGTTCTTGCACTGCCACTATAAATGAAAAGTGATGAAGGTAACATTATTAACAAGTTTTCAAGTCTCAAAGTCAGTTTGTATGATGCATGCCTATCCATGAATGCCTTCTAAGAATATGTCCTTGAGCTAAAGGACTTGCACCATTTTTATGATCATGAAAATAACACAGTTAAACGATCAACCATGGCATCAACGAGGCACTTTTTTATAATTGTTCTCCATACCAAGGCACCATTTGAAAATTGAGAAGGACTATGAAGAAGAAATAAGATATGAAATACAGAATAATGGAAAACTAAAAAAAATACTTGTGGAAGGAACAAACCTTTAAGCCCTTCCTCCGTTATGATGATATCAAGCTGAAGGAGGTTGAGTAGGCGCCCAAGATCAACCCCACTAGTCCAGTTTTCTGGTGGCTGTCCAACTTTTAGCTTAAGTCGGCCCCGGTTGGCAGTTCCACCCCATATGATTCCTATTGGTCTTGACTTCTCCCCATTTTCACCCTTCATTATGATGAGGCTTCCACTATCCCCTTCAAGGTCAAAACTCTGCTGATTCTCACCCACAACAAGAAAATCAGTTAAGAAGCATATGCCTTTCTCATCATTGTATTCAAGGGCATAGGCTAATACAGTTCCTGAGGTTAAGCCAGAACTCCGTCCAACCTTCATAACTTGCTTACCAATAATGCTACCAATTGAAGACTGCAAATCAATAACCTTGACATCACTGATCTCTCCAACACCTTTAACAGATGTAGTAACAGTGGACATGTCAAAATCATCAGTGAAAGGGATAAATGCACCATCTGCTCTGACAAATGTCTCTGCAGGTGAATGAAATTGTTAGGGGCATGTGCAAGACTGGGAAGGAAAAAGGTTACCACATGATTGAAAGTTTGTTTAAGTCGTGAACAATGATGAAAATTTAGAAAAACATATTGCGCAAATATTAGAAGAAACACAAAGCAAATACGATAAGGAAGGAATAGCAACAAATAGCAGACCTTGATGCTGGTATCCAACCCAATTGTGCAATGATAATCCCCCAACCTCCCCTCCCCTATTTCAAATTTGAGACCTACAAGTTGAAAGTTTTAAGTTTTAACCAATGATGTCTCCTAGGGGACAGGAGCAAGTGACGTATCAATATCATCCTGCTGATACACTATCCCAAGTAAAAAGGGGGAGCTCCTCAACTATCTAATTAATTTAAGGACTGAACAAAAGGAATTCGGAGGAGATCCAATTAAACAATGGTCCAATCAAGCCATAACTACATATCATTTTCCACATAGTGCATAGCATTGACAAGAAACAAAAGAAATAAGATGTTGAGATAAACAGGTTATGTACGTTCAAATAAAAGCAAGGTCAAAAAGAAACCCATGTTACTTTTAAATCAAGCACAATATTAATACAACATGGAGAAGAAAGCACAAAACAAAACATTTCTGCCTCAGAACCCATCAAAATGGTGTGATTGTGACCTGACTAAACATTAAGCAAACATTGGTTATTGAACATACAAACCAAAAAAAAAAAAAAGAAAAGATAAATTTCCCTAAAAATGGAGATAGCTACAACATATTAAACCATTCAGTGGATTAGCCATGAGCAGGACTTTTGTAAGTCCAAGGATCAGATAGAAATTCCTATAGTTTACACTACACCATTTTGACATGGATTCAGGCTAAGCAGGACATGAAGATTTTAATGAAACAACTCTATTGGGTAGGTTTAACAGACATATCTAAAGAGGAACAGCAATGGAATAATTCCTAAAGCTTCATTAAGATAATAATAAAAATAGTTCAATAGCTAGACCATGTTGCAGCACAAGCTTCAACATCAAATCCAAAAGTGAATTAATCAAATCCTAGTTATCATAAAATTATTACCTGGGTTTGTTCCAGCAAAAATGCCATACCAAAGATCATCTGTGATAAATGAAGTAGCTCTCTCCACGGCACCAAGATATACACCAGGACCCAGTGTTGGAGGCAGAGGATGAAACATTTTTTGATTTGGGTAATCTAAGTCAACTGCAACATGACGATTTGTAAGAAACCCAACCTGCCGGCTGCCAGTTTGACTTTTCACAATAGCACCAAGAGTTCCATAAGTTTCCTGGTTTGCTACCTAAGAACAAAAAGGGGTAATGGTGTACATGAAAATTTATCCAAGACATAAAAGAAAAAGACCTACTAATTGAAAATGAGAGGGCAGAGATTTACGGAAGAATTAACACAGAAAGAGAAAGAATATCCACTAAACAAGAAAAGGAGGAAAACGGATGTAAAATGTCCAATAATCATATACATATTTGTCAGCTCAGATTTTCATTAAGGTAGCTCTCTTTAGTTGACTAATGATGAACACAAGAACATACCATCCAAATATATAAATCAACATGTGATTCAAACAGAGAACACTAGTTCAAACTTTCATCATACAAAAAAAGTTTAGACAAAATCAAGTATCGTTGAATGATATGATGCTGCCAGAAAAGATAAGAAAAGAAAGAAATCTCCTTATTACCGTATGAACCGACCTCAACTAAGTCTTCATTAAAAACAATTTAAGACAGACTAGATGACTCCTTTTACTCTATTTCAAGATATAAGGCAATAATGTCTAAAAGGATTGTTAGGTATCAAACTTTTTTGAACTACCATTTCGTGATTTGTGCTTGAATGCAATCCATGGTGCACATGAAGAACCAACCTAGCTAGTGAGAATTATTTTGGAAAGGATAAAATAATGATGAGATGATATATAAAAGGGAAAACACCTACCCTGTGAACTACTCTCTCCCTCCTTCCCAACCCCATGCATCTCCCCAACAACACCACAACCCCACCACCCCCCCCCCCCCCCACCCCCAGGCTTCTCTCTCTCTCTCTCTCACACTTCTCCCCACCCTCCCTGTTCTCTAGCACTGCTTGAGAGAGGGCTTTTGGACAGCAACTGTAGGCCCCCAAGTTGGATTTTGCCACTTCTCTGTTTGTCATTATCACACAATTCTTCAAGGACAAGATTCAGGCATATTTTAGGCATTTAAGATAGCCAAGGCATTGAAAAACCCAGTAAAGAACGTGGACCACTTGGTTATATGGTCTTGACAGAAAGTTGTAGGGTACACACATTTGTTTGCATTAAAAAATTGGGCTGACAATGAGAAGTAAACAAATGTTACTGAAGTGCTTGTGAAGAATCTGTGATAAAATGATTGAATATCACTCTTGTTTCAGATTCTTAGATGCCTAAAACAACTCATTAGATTTGAACTACCAGTTCGTTAAAGTCATTTCAAGTCCATGAAGCACACTTGCACAATCACTAGAAATAAGAAAATGCAGTTTACTATGCATTTTATTCACTGATTTTACTACAATAATAGGACTGAACTGCAACCTCCAGCTTGCTTTGGATGATCAGAGCTCCCAAACATGCTTGTACACCCAAAAAAAAGATCTATCAACTACCATACATTAAATACAAAATATTACAAGGCAACTCGAGAATACCTGAGAACCTGAGCCAATATGCGGATCACCCCCACGCAAATCATCCACAATCTCTGTGTACAGCTGCTCCTTGGGTGTTGGCTCAGGTGCACCAAAATATGAGAACTCTACAACATCCACATCACACCATACACCTCCTGGTCCCTGATTAAAGGATTTAATACTTGTTTTAGCTACACATTGAACCCGGTTCCAACTTAAGGGGTTGAAACAAGATAAAACCACTATGTAATCAGAATGGAAAATGTAAAAGAAAAAAAGGAACAGAGGAAAGGGACAGGATAAGAAGTAAAATTGTATAACCTCTAGGGCCGTAGGTAGACACTGGATGGGGCTAAGCCATTGCTTGTCAACCTTCCTGGAGACAAAAACAAGGATAGCTGGTATTTCAGTCAGTACACCTTTTTTAATACGAAACCCAATTGCTGTCCCAAGACTGTAGCATCTCAAAATCTTGCTATGAAATGCTCTTATGGTCATTAGCTCAAGCAACGTTGTTGCTTGTTGCCCTTCTGGCAACCGACCAAGAGTTTCAGGCAGCACTCCTTTCTGTAGATTAGCAAAATAGTTTGCCCTCTCTTCAGCAGCATCATTTAATCTGCTGGAGGGTGGCCATAAAAAGTAAGGAGCGTTGCTCTCATTGTGCATTCCAGCTGAAGCAAAAGGCTGAAGTGTTGATGGACTAAATGAAGGAAGATGAGGATGACAGCAGCAATTTCTTTCAAAATCCAAAGCTGATTCCTCTGATGGTGTTGAACCAGAGCAACGGCCCCTCATATTAAGTCTGGACCGCTCCATCTTTCGGAGTAGCTAAGCAGATAATGCAGTGAAATGCCTGAAAACCAATACAAGGGACAATGATTCAAGATACACATGCATCTAGCCAGCCAGTTTGACAATCGTTTACAAACAAAAATTCTTTAAGAAAGCAAAGAGCTGAAGAAGGAATAGATAAAGTTAAATGCATTTGTGTGCATATCCCAGAGTGGCCAAAATACAGAATTATCTTTTTTAACCTCAAAGCCTCACAAGAACATATAAACTACCCATCTCAAACAAAAAAAGCCAAAACCAGCTCTTTCCTTAAAGAAGGCAATATAGATAAAAGCAAAGCGCATAGTTCAACAAATTCAATAACCAGAGAGAGTGAGAGAAAGGGATTAAACAACTGTTTATGATTATTGCCCAAATTACGAAAGATCAGCTAGTAACTCTGCATTACTTAAATCTATTCCACATGATTCCACTTCAAAAATTAGCACATTTATTGCCCACAAATCAGTTATAGCACACGTTTCAAGTTATAAGCACATGTCTCAACATGTAGAGAAAACATTTCAACATTCATTTTATAAAACTCTAAAGTCATTCCACATTCCAGTTCAGCATCTTCATTCTAACTTTTTGCTTACAAAGTTTAACATTTGTTAACAAGTCAAAACTTAGAAGTATATATGTTACTATACCTATATAAAAAAAACTCCCTTTTTCGTGTGCTGGGGGCAAAAAAGCACAATGCCAGAAAATTTTCTTCAAGAAACAAGGAAAAGGAAAATTGGATTTGACTTGGAAAGGCCAAAGTAAATTTAAAAAACTAAATGATTCAAAAATTTAAAAGCATTGCGAAAAAGTAGAGGAAGTGAAATGTTCATGTTAAACAAAAGAAAGCTGATTAAAGTTAATCACTGAAATATCTACACCAGTCTCAGATATAAAGCAATATGAAATTGGAAGTTCAAAAAAAAAAAAGGAAAAACCCAGTAGTGAAGTAAAGATAAAATAAATGGTACAGCAAATTTGAACAATTGGTTCAAGTACTAAAAGCACATGTTACAGTTATACACTCCATTATACCTCTCTTTATATTCTTTTTTCTTTATTTGACAAATTCAATCATGATTACGCTTCTTCTTTCATTTCAATAATAATGAAAAAGCTTAACTCTTCACACTGGGTAGCCCCCTCTTCCCCCCAAATAAATAAAAAAAGTATCACACAACCAGAGAAACAGAGAAAATGAACAGTTAAACAGGAGCTGAAAACAATCTGAATTTCAACTTTCAAAGCCACCCCAGAAACTAAAAAACCACTTAATTCAAAATAACTAATATAACCCAATTCATGTATTTTTTTTATAATATATATATTCTTTTATATAAAAAAAAAGTTAGATGAAATCAAAGAAAAGAAGAGAAACTCACCTGAGAAAGAAAAAAAAAAGAAGAGGAAATGAGATGGTGGGTCCAATTTGCAGAGAGTTCCTAAAGACAGGCTGAAAGAGACTTAACTTTTCATGTCTGCTGATGGGTATGCTGCCCTTTGTTGGAAGTAAAGGCGAGCAGAATCTAAACCAGATCTTACAAAAGGTCCATCACTAGCTGGAAACTGAATGATGGCAACAGAATATTGAGCAAATGACTGTGACAAAGTAAAAACTGATAGCTTGTACGAGTCTGAAGGAAGGCATTCAGAGAGTATGAGATCAGTAAGCTTTACACGACCCAGAGATGGCAGGCCATTGCCTGCCATTAAATTCTTTCAATGTACCAGCTATCTAAGTTTTAACTAATAGTTATGATCGGTCGACAGTAGAAATTAAAAGTGGCAACAGTCGAAGTCATTAAGGCATTAAGTGTAATCTGCCCTGCATGGAAAAAAAATAAAAAAGAAGAATTTAACAGTCATAACAATAAACTTTTAGACTATAAAGAAATTGTGGGCATCACTGAAAAGAAAAACATGAAAGTTATTTCAGATGGTTTGCAATTGGCAACAGTAAGCGATTGAAAACATAGACTATAGATAAGAAAGATGCACCAATAAAGAGGACCAAATATAAAAAGTTTCAATCAAAGAAAGCATACCATGTTATTCCCGATTACATAAGAAAAACTTTCACAGATTAAAATTCCTAAAGGAGTGTCGTAGCAACTATCTTCGAAAGTGAACAGGCACACTGATATGGAAAAAGCACAAATAACAAGTTCCAAAACCAGAAGAAACTCAGTTCTTGACTCAGCTTCAGCTCCTACTAGTAAGTCAAAGAAACAAAAACAGTGAAGGTATCCTCCGGGGGAAGAGAGTAAAATTTTCTTTATTTCACAGACTGCAAAATATCAAATAAAGAAGAGAAAATTACTCGTTCATTTTGAAATTTCGAGGCAGATTATAATTAAATTAAGATAGATTTACGCTATTTGGAACTACCGTTATCCAAGCTGGTGTTCATACACTTGTAGGATGAATTACATAATGAATTTAGGAACCCATTTTCTAGAACCTATTTGTATATAGCAAAACTATGATCAAACTTGAAATAAATAAAGCAATCTATTCTATCAAAAATCATGAAAATTTTGCAATTTGCTAAGAAAAAACAGCACATACCAAAAAACAAAAAAAAAAAAAAAAAAGAAGTAAACTTGCTTTAAATTTTGAATTGTTTATATTTAGAAAAACAAACCCAGTTCATAAAATCCAAAAAACTTAACATAAAGAAATACACAACCGACCCATAAAATGAAACAAATTCAACTTGCCTTTGATCGAGCGAAACGCCTTGCGAGGCAGTCAACTGAAAGCTGAAAAGGGTAGAGATGTGACAGTAGGCAACAAGAGAGGGAAAGGACGAGGGAATTTCGTGGGAAGAAAAGAGCAAGTCTATTATGATTCATGGGCCTTGGCTTTGGGAACACTCGGGCTAAGCCACATTTAGGATTGGGCTTTAGAGATATAGCTCAGGCCTAGTCTACAATAATAAAAAATAATTTTATTTGGTCATAAAAAATAAAAGTATATGGATCTGTTATCTATTTACATTTTTCATACAATTTATAAATAACGGAGAATATTAAATTCCTTTACTTATTTCAGAATTTAAAAAAAGAAAAATATTACTTTACTGAAGTCCTCTTCATTTTCCAGTATTACAACTTCCACAAGGGCCAATTCAATTGATTTCCATTTAAATTTAATCTGTTTATCAGCAAAAGTTTAATCACTGAATGCCAATGGAACCACTAGTGTGAAAAAGACCGATATTAAGAGATAAGTCATAAAATTGTTCAGACAAGACAAATTTAATACGGCAGAACAGATGGCCGCCCAAATACAAGTATTGTCAGGAGCCACTAAGTAGAAAGTAGATCACGACTGAAACTAAAGTATTTTCGCGCAAGTCAATACAACTCTGATATTACATCATCATTCACAACCAATACAACTGGGGGAACCAAGATCTACGGCTTACGAGGGGGTGAACTACTACTGCTGCTATTGCTGCTGCTTCTTCCTCTCAATGGCCTGCACATAAAAAAACCAGAGTGTTATCAGCAACAAGTCCCATCTGTTTTCCTGACTACTACTTAATGTGTTCTGTGTTCATCAAAACTTCCCAAATCTTTACTCATCGGATTAAACTCAAAGTCACAACTTGTTTCTTCATGGCTAGCACCCCAACAACATCATTCTTGGTTAGCATTCTTAAATCAATGTTTATATACAGACACACATGCACACGTGCTAGCAAAGCCTACTTTCCATGCATAAACAGCATAACAAATAAATGAACCAATAAAATTAAAATTTTCATTAAAAGTACAAATTATTTACCAAAACAGATGAATAAAATAAAATAAACAAATTACCTTCTAGGACTGCGACTCCTTGAGATCCTCCTTGCTACCTGTCATAATTGACAAAAAACACATATGCCAGATATTAAATAACTAGTAAATAAGGTTCTCCCTTGAAACAAAAACAATAAATGCTAACCTTCCGGGGACTGGGTGATCTGGAATAGGATGATGACCTCCCACGTCTCACTGCAGGCCCTCGGCCTCTGTTTTAAAGATAACATACAAAAGTAAGATCCCAAGATGTGGAAACATGAGATTACAAACAATACTGAATTTCATTATTCATTAACAGGTACTCTTCGTCATCAACCAAGTTCTAGCTTAATAATTAAAGAAAAAAAAAAAGACGGGCCCAAAAAGTGGGAGAATATTACTACTATTACAAACACTTCTGACCCCAAATGTATCATATTTTTTGTAAATTCTCATAGTCCAATCAACATCAATGGATTGGGGCATGGAAGGCAGTCAAAGGCACCAGCAAAAGCTCAAATTCACTCATTCAATGTGGTCAATCAAATTACTAGTAATTTCAGCACATACAAATAAATTTAATAAAATTCTTTCTTCATTGTCACTTTTCTTGAGGATATTTGACATATTGGCAGGAAAAATGGAAAGAGATAATGAAATTGAAGACAGAATATTTAAAGCAACTGCACCATAAGAAAGGGTTACAGTACTAAGGTATTACCTCCGAGGTGAGATTGACCTTGAACGAGAACGAGCAGGTCTACGAATTGGAGAACGACTCCGTCTACGGCTGAAAGGAGACCTTCTTGGAGGACTACGGGCTCGTCTAAGAGGTGAACTGTAATAAAACATAATAGTATAAGACCCAGATTACATGAAAAAGTTATGCACTAATCATTAGAAAATCTACAAATTAAGTTATTTCAGTCTTAACAAGGCATTACTACAATTCATGATGCAGACATCTTTCAGAAAATACCAATTATGGGATGCCAATTCAATTACTTGCAGCCTAAGTTAATATCAGTATCCGGTATCCAATTCATCACATTCTCTTCCTACCTTCACAGAATAGTGGAATTCAGTCTCACTTCCAGGACAATTAGTCCGTGGTTTGATTCAGTGAGATTTCTTGTTCAGGATTCATAAGAGTTTTGGTAATATAGAATTCCCATGTCTTTTGCAGGCCCAGAGGAAAAAAAAACACTTTCAACGTTCCCTTATTATTGCAAAATGTGATCAACATCATTTCTGCCCATATGTACAACAAAATCTGAAGAAGGGTATTGGTTGGTACAACAGAAAAGTGGGAGGATGGAAAGGGAATAATTTTATTTGTTCTTGATAAGAAAGAAAATGTGAGGGATGAGGGTTTTCTCCCCAGGCTCACAAAACCCAATCTGTCCAAATTGGACAGACGAGGAGATGGAAAACAAGGCCAATTTGGATATTCTAAATTTGATAGTAAAACAAGTAAAAAGTTCTTAATTTTGAGGGCAAAACACTAAGGGTAAGGAAAACTATAGATTTTAGTTATAATTTAATAAGGGGCATGACAGTAAAATCATTTAATTTTTACTTTCTTTTCACTCATTCTTCTATTCTACCAATCAAAGGAAAGAAATGTCATTTTTCTTTCCTTCCATTTTTCTCTATCGTTCCTACCAAGCACACCTAGAGAAAAAAACATTTTTATCCTTTCACTTTCTTCCTCCCTAAAATTTCCTCTTATCATCATTCCATTCATCCTAGGACAGAAAAATTGAGAATTAGGAACAAATAGAAGTGGAAAAATGAAAACAGTTTTTCTTTCCATTGATTTGCTTGGATGAAAGATTATTTCTTTTATCCATTGCATGGTGGAATTGAAATTGAGACGAAAGAAAACAAAGACAAAGTGATTTATCATCATACCCCTTATAAATATTTATCAAAAGCAATAATATTTCCTTAAGATGAATAGATGATGTGTGCTTTACTCCCAAAACTAAAAACTTCTTTTTCTTTTTTTTTTCTTTAGAGCAATTTTATGGTATTCTTTGGTTTATTATTTTTGGTGAGGTATTTTTTATTTTTTAAGAAAAAAATAAATAAATGATAAATTTTCTGTTTTTCGAAGAAAAATTAATGATGTAAATATGATAGATTTGTAAGAAAAAGTTTCTAGCAAATCATCTATAAAACAACAGCCTAATGGCTTCTAATTTTGAGATAATGTTCATATATTTAAACTGATGCATTTTACTTTCCAAAAGCAGGTGAAAGCCAAGTCGGAGAAAAAAAGAAAGGGATTAAAGGTTTCTCCCAGAGAGAGAGAGAGAGAGACTGCTCTTATGTAACAGGCAGAATTAGTAAATTCACTACTCATTCAAATTGGCCTTCTTTTCTGTCTCCTCATGGCCCAATTTGGACAGATATAATTTTGTGAGACTAGACAGATCATACATCTCATTTTTTTTCTCTCACTTCTTTCTACTGCCAAGCACACCCAAAATCCATTTTCATTTTCCTTGATACTTTTCTGTTGTACCAAGCAAAGCCTAGCATGACCAGCCAGGGAATTCATTATAGTTGTAAAGCCTACCAACTGAAACTACTAAAACTTCTAACAGACAGGATAAGAGGAAGGAGAGGAAAGAAAATAAAAGAAGAGAAAATGTGATACACACCTTGAATAACAATACACAGTAAAGTTTTTCTTTACACTCTTTTGGTACTTATGCAGTTTTCTTATGCTATGATCCATGCTATAAACATGAAAATCTCATAAAGTTTCTTATGAAAAGCTTTATGTATGGAATCAAGAAAGAATCAAATGAAAAGTAGTATGTAAGTACAAATATTGTAATTTCACCTTTGGCTGTGGACACAAAATTTGCTCAAGTAAATATATGGCACGTACTTCTAAACATGGAAATTTTCTTCTACAAATAACTAACTTGGCAGGATTAAACAATTTTATTTGATAAGAAGATATATTTTACCTGGATGATACATTATATTCTATTACTACTGCACAACTATTGACCGCAAACCTTATGAATGATTATTATCTCCTTTTCACTATCGACTAGCTTAAAGATGGAAAAATGATCAGATTATAAACGTGAACCAGGCCGATGCAAACAACCAAGAGATCAAGAAAATTCAAGTCTAAAATCAAGAATTAAGAATTATCATATTTATATAACATGTATTTTACAGCCCATTTTGCCCTTGGTTAACCTAGATTTTAGCCTCCAAAATCATTCTATCACTTTCTACATCACATCATGGCACGGAGAAAATGTGCAATGTTATATTGAACTATATGTCTGAGCTCATCCACACTCATACCAACAAAAGATCAACATCTAAGAGTCACTTATTAAGGCTAACAACATGAATAAGACATACCAATACTACCTAACTAACAATTCTGAGTTTGTCTTTGATGAATTATAGTACTCTTGATTCTTCAGATTCAATAAGATCTTATGCATTTATTCATTTGTTCACACATTGTGACCAGTTCACTTATACCTTAGGGCAATAAAATTTAAGCCACACAAAAATAGCTAAAATGTATTATTACCGGCGCCTTAGAGGAGGAGAACGTCTTCGGATTGGACTACCACGCATCCTACGAGGAGAGGCCCTGTGAAGATTAAAAAGGTTAAATTGTTTCAAAACCAGTTCAATAATTAAACAAGATATTAGCCTATTACAACTACCATACCTTGCTGGAGATCTAAGCCGCCTTGGTGGAGACGATGGAGAACGACCTCTGGCAGGAGAGGCAGGTCGGCGCCTGGGAGGTGTTTCACCACGCCGATAAGGAGATTCTACACGACGACGAACCGGAGAAACTACTCGCCGACGAGGAGACTCTGCTGGTCGTCTAGGGGATGCACCTCTTCGACCCACAGGTGATCTCCTTCGTGGGGAGGGCAGGGGTTTCCGTTGAGGAGAAGCTGATATCAAACAGTTAACAAGTTGAATAACATATAAATAACTAAATATACACGTATAACATAATTTAAACAGAAATTTTATCATGTTAAACATACATTCCCGTAGTCGTTTTGGCCCATCCCTCTCAATATCAGCACTGGCATTATCAGATTTTTGAGCATCTCTTTTAGGAGCGGAACCAATTGGCTTTGGTGGTGGAGAAACTTTTGGTCGTGGAGGAAGTGTAAACTTCGCTCTTACAACATTGCCATCAATCTGGGCCTGCATTAAAGCAGAAACTAACATCATTCTCGCAAAGCACTAATATCTAAATACTGCTAATAATTTTACTCTAGCATATTAACAAAACCTACACCATCCATGTACAGTAGAGCTTTTTCAGCATCTGCTCTGGTCTTGAATTCAACATAGCCATATCCTCTTGGAAGATTAAGCTGTTAACATGAAACATGTCAAGATGAAGATGATGATAATAAGAATAACAACAATAAAAAACTTTCAACACCAAAGATGACTGATATGAGCTTACAACACGGTCCATTGCTAGATCCACATTTACAACTTCACCAAAATTACCTACAAGGTGGGAAGATGAAGACAATTATGACAGAATTGAAGTGTTAAGGTTGAATGGATTAAAAACATAAAGGAAACAAATACTCGTCCATACAAAACCATGTGCATTCCAGAAATAGCAAACTACTATCCAAATTATATACAATTCTATAATCTTATTGAACATATAAATATAATTCTCAAAACTTCTTCTAGAAAAAAGAACAAAAGTATTGTATGTAATTTTATAATACAATTGCAACATGATTAAGTGACCATATTCTTAGGGGCTAAAAAAAAAGAGATTACAGGAAATATTAGAACAAGATCTACAAGCAAGTCAAGAAAAATATTACAGTGTCCTCATACATTGACAAGGTTCTTTAGATTAATTAAGAGTTCATTAATAATAGTCAGTATCATGTCACAAAGTATTCAAAATGCCAATCTCTCAATAGAAGTCTTATACACCATAAGTTCTTAAGTGCCTCAGCTTTCAAGAAGTATTAACAATTCTCCAGTCAAGCATTTGTAATACTCAAAGGTAAAAAGGTAAAGCTCGTACTGAATATTTCTCTTAGATGGCCTTCATTGACATTCCTGCTCAGTGAGTCAACATAAAGAACTAGAGACTCGCGGATGGGAGAAGTCTTCCTGAAATCAGTGCCAAGAACAACATAAATAGTTGAGCATAAACTTCAATCCTTTTCAATTACTGTATTCTTTTCTTTTTTTCTTTTTTTTTCTGGTTTTTTTCCTAATCTCGAAACATGATCGTACTATTAAACTCCTTCCCATATTATCAAGTTAAGCATAATGCACATTCGCATATATTGCATATAAGACATCCAACCAAGTCAAAGTTTCTCTGGCAGTATCTGCTCATGATGGAAGAAAACAGGAAGAAAGGAAAAATTCCCCATCCACAAAACTAGAGACAGGAGAAAAAAGAGAAATACCATCTTTGTTTCCTAAGAAACTAACCACAATTTCAATAGCGGCTATCTTGTGAAAAGAATAGCTAAAACAAAAACTACTACTTAAAAGAATTATTTGATTCTCTCTAATATTGGAAACCCAGACCCACTAACTTAAAACAGATTAAAAACAAGTTTCTTTTTCAACAAATTCTGTATTTTCTAAATCATGTATTAAAAAGCTTTGAAAAATCCACTCCCTAGTTGCTAACAACAGAGACCATATGCATTACATATAGAACAAAGTAAAGCCTCTGCAGAAATTTAAATTGACAATAATGGTAAATCTGAACTGAACATAAATTTACCTTGGAGCAGGAGATATTTTTTTAGATTGTGGTGGAGGGGAACGACCTCGCTTAGACGCATCAGGCGGACTATGGCAGGGAATGAAAAGCAAAATCAGATAGAAATAATAAACATTCAAAAGGATAATAACCACATGCAACAGAAAATATACCAATGTACCAATGTCAATAACGACGGTGGCATTCCCAGTTGCAGAGACATTTAAATCTAAGTTTTAATTCATTAAATTGACCTGCATTGCCAATTCTCAACTCATAATTTTGTGCTAACTCTTGTACGTCATACACATATATTAGATTCCAACTCAATTAGCGGCTGAGAAAATCTTAGAACTTACACTTTCTACTCTTCCTTGACAGAAAGATAAAGGAACCATATCTCAATGAAGTCATATCGTGGCATAAGGTGAGTTGGATGAACTTGAATCCAAATGAACTAAGTTTCCAAGTACTTATTATTAGGCAGATCATTTTCGGCAATCAAGTGCAGCATTCATGCATAATCATCTTAAAAGCAACAGTACTCTACTATTAGCAACAATGAAGTACTAACTTCAACAATATTATCACAGGAAGGAAATATTAGCATCCCTAAGATTCCCAATAAGGTTCCATTTGGTTCTTCCTTTACTACTTACTTTTTGCTCTTTGCTCTTTCTCCCTAAGAATTTGCAAAAAGAAAAAATAACCAAAGGCAAATGATATAAAGCAAAACGATAACTGACTAATAATAAACAACTAACTAAAATGTAACACCATTTCTAACCTAATTTTTCCATATAAAAGTAATATCACTGCCTTTTATTCTCCAAAATTATTATGTTCTTTTGCATTTAAACTGGCAAAACTAACAACCCACCAGTACCTGATCAAATTAGACTTAAATTCTTTCGTTTCGTTTTCACTATTAACAATTATTCCTTTTCACTATAATTTCAAACCTCAAATTAATTACAGCTTATAAGTAAATTCTAGAGTATCGAAAATCTGAAGAGAGAAAAAAGAAGTGACCTTCGACGCTGAGGAGGGCTGCGACTTCGAGAGCTAACGCTGCGAGAAGGAGAGGAAGATGAGAGGGATCTGGAGCGGGAGTTGGAGCGAGAACGAGAGCTAGACGGGGAAGCAGATCTGGACCGGGACACAGATCGAGAGCGGGAGCTAGACTTGGAGTCTGAGCCGGAGTACGAGCGGGACCGGGAACGAGATCTCGACCGAGAACGGGAAGAGGAGCCGGAGCCGGAGATCGAGGGTGAGCGACGGCCTCTCGTCGGCTTCGCCATTGGGGGAATGCAAAGATAGGACCCGTCGGAACCCTAGATAAACCCTAGGGGGAGGGAGAGTGAATTCGGTAGTGTTTTTGTTGGAGGGAGGACGCGATTTATCTGTACCGAAAAAAGATGTTTACAGAAATCTTTTTTTTTTTTCCGAATTAATTACTTTTGGGTTCTTGCAGTTTTCCTATTAACCGAAAAATATCAAATTTATTTCCCCAACTTTATTCCAACATTCAATTGTGCCCTTAACCATTTTAATTTTTCTTTAATATATAAAATTCACGAGGCCATTTCAAAAAAATTCATGAGATTTTAATAATTAACTCTTTCTATCCTTAAAAAATGTTTATCCTATTTATAGTTACCTCGATAATTTAACTCAATATTTTATTTTTGAAAATCTTGAATTCTAATATTAAAATAGAAGATGTAAAATTCATAAGATAAAGAGATGATTATTTCCTCTCGTATAATCTGAAAATACATGTATATATTAATAATTTTTTTTATCTTCTTTTTATATAAATGTTATGTGTCATGTGGTTAAATGAGAAAATCCAGCATTTTTGTTTATTTCATTCTACAAAATGAATCTCAAGTTTTAAAAATTAATTCTAAAGATGTTAATCAAATTATTCTGAATTGAATTTATATTTAATTATTATTTTATGTTTTCAATCCAAGCTACAAGTCTTTCAAGGGTGCTATGAGGTTTTTATAGGATCAATTTAAATTTGAATTAACATTTTTAAGTTTTGGGTTTTTCACATGTTAAGCATACATATATTTATAAAAATAATTTTAAGTGTGAATAAACAAATTAACTTTAGATTAAGAGTATTTTGATAATTTTATTAGGGAAAATCAACATCCTAACCCCTTATAGAGATAAAAGTTATCTGTTAATTGAAAAAAACAATCCACATATTTTATTTGAGGAAAAAGAATTCATAAGATATCATGTAGAAAAAATTAAAACCATAAAAGGTATAAATGAAGTTTACCTTACAATTTATATATATAAAATAATATTAATATTTTTAAGATATACTTAAAAATACTTCCATTTTAAATCAAATCGAAATAAATTGATATCATCAAGATAAGTCATTTTTTATTAGATTTAATGCTCAACTAAACTTCTAAACTATTTAAGAAAATTTAAATAATTCCTAATTCATTTATTGTGTTCAATCAAGTCCTTATATTTTTATTTTTGTCAAATAAGTCTTTATGGCTAAGAATTGATTAATTTTCATTAGTCAAAATGTGACTTGTCATTTTATATCTACATGACATTGATATGGCGTTAATGTGAAAAATAAAAAATGTCACATAACCATATTATCATAACAAATTACCATATCAAGTCATCATTAATTATAATATGTTAGCATGCTACATCAATGTCACACAATATAAAATAACAAATAACATTTTAAGTTAATAATTAGTCATAAGGACTTATTTGACTCAAAATAAAAAAATAATAACTTATTTAGCTGAAAGTAAAAATACAAGGGTTTGATTGAATGTAATAAAAATATAAAAGCTTATTTGAATTTTCTTAAATAATTTCAAAGGTTTTTTTTTTAATATTATACCTTTTTATTATAATTTAATAGTCAAATTATATAATTAGTTCTTATACTCTATCAAAGTGGTGGATTTAGTCCACCTACAATAATTTGTAGAACTTAAATCCTTATACTTTCCAAAATTGACAATATCAGTTCAACATGTTAAAATTTTCTATTATCTATGTTGATATAGTGTTTGACTGTATTGACATGAAATTTTCTTACTGATGTAACATTGAATTTGATGACATGGCAATAATGATGTGGCATGTCACTAATGATGCAATAGTAATACAGATAATTTCATCTCTTTTCATCTATAATGGTAGTGCAAGAACAAAGATCTACCTCAATGGCTTCTATTGCCACCACGATTAAGGACTCTTCACCTCCAGATGGAGTTTTTCTAAAGGACAAAGTTAAATCAAATTTGAGCCATTGGGTTTTCAGATTCAACGAATCCTTTAAAAGACAAAGTGAATATAAGTTTGAGCCATTAGGTTTTCAAATTCAACAAATTCCTTTAGAAATAGATTGCAACAGCATAAAAATGAATCCATCAACAATAAAATCCAAGTTTCATTAGGAAAATGGCATCAATGTTGGTCTTAGTGTAAAGCATTAGTTTATTCCAAGCTTCATTAAATGATCTCCCTTGCATAAAAACTTCTCAGATAAGGGTGTTTCTAAGTATCTTGCTTCATTAAGGAATGGGTGTGACAAAGATTTTTGTGTTTCATTGCATTTGGGTGATAATGAAGCAAAGCGGAGGAGGTTAGAGGCTTCAACCAACACAAAAGATCCCAAATGAAACTATTTAGTAGCTTCAGCTAGAAATCATTGATCGGCCCTTGTAGTTGGTATTGCAGCTTTAATCAAGTGAGTGAATACTGTAAATTTCTATTTGTTAACTTTGTCAACTTTACTAGGTCAAGTTAACCTTAGTATATTATATAGTGT
Organism: Theobroma cacao; assembly: GCF_053813885.1. Taxonomy (NCBI): domain Eukaryota; kingdom Viridiplantae; phylum Streptophyta; class Magnoliopsida; order Malvales; family Malvaceae; genus Theobroma; species Theobroma cacao. Next base: position 11,184,305 of record NC_142645.1, read on the forward strand.
AGAATCTTTTTCTTGCTTGTGAAAGTTTTATGTTTATTTTTATTTTCTTTTTTTAAAGACTTGAAATTGGAAGGCTTTCAGATAAATATATATATTTTAAATATTCTAATATTAGTAATCAAATGATCCCTACCTTACACACACACACACACAAGAGTTTGAATACTCTATATGATGATTTTATTAATAAGGCATGTAGTGTTTAAGTACAAGTTGAGATGGTAATACAAAGGAAAGAAATATTTACAATAAATTGCAACCTGAAGTAAAGGCATTAATTATGCCGTAAACTAAGGAATTATGAGTTAATTATAGCAATTAGTCAATGATCATAGTCTATAATTAAAGAAAATAAGATCCCAAGTCAAATCTCCTTCATTACTCCCCTTCAAGTTGGAGCATGTAAATTTGTAATACCCAACTTGGCTAACAGATCATAGAATCGATTTCGTCCGAGAGCTATGGTGAAAATGTTCGCCAACTGAAAATGTGTTAAAACTGACCTGGGAACAAGGATCTTTTACTGAATGTGCTGTTTGACAAAGTGACAATCTATTTCGATATGCTTGGTGCCTTCATGAAAAATTAGATTTGCTGTAATATGAATTACAACCTGATTATCAAAAAATAGTGAAACTGGTGTTGGATGAGAAATGCACAAATCAACTAATAACCTTAGAAGCCATACAATCTAACTTGTTGTAGTAGCCATGGCTCTATATTATGCTTTTGCGGATGATCGAGAAACTACTTACTGTTTCTTGGATCAACATGACATGGGTGATGAGCCAAGAACAATGATATACCTAGTAGTTGATTTTCGTGTTGTTGGATAGCCTGCCTAGTCTATATCACAATAAGGTCAAGGTGTTAATTGGTTATGACTAGGCAATAATAAATCTTGACCTGGTGCTCCTTTCAGGTATCGTAGTACATGTAAGGCTGCATCAAAATGTGTCTAACACGGACAGTGTAGGAATTGACTTAATACATGGACAACAAAACTGATATTAGGTTGGATAATGTTACGGTATAACAATTTGCCTATCAATCTCCTATATTGCCTTGGATCCGAATAAAGTGGGCTTGCATCAGGATCTAACTTGATCTGTTGGTCCATGGGTGATGTCGTGGGTTTGCACTTAATATGTCAAGCACATATTTTCCTTGATTTAAGACAATACCAAATGGTGATCATGCTACCTCAATTCCCAAAAAATATTTCAGCTTACCTAAATCTTTGATGCGAAATTCACTATCCAAATGAGTTTTTAGTTGACAGATTTTAAGTGCGTCATTCCTTGTTACTATGATGTCATCAACATATATTAACACTGCAACAATTGATTCTTTGACAAAACTTGTAAACAGAGAAAGATCGGCATGAGATTATGTGAAGCCAATGGCTAGTAAGGAATTAGTAAACTTTTGATACCAATTTCGCAACGCTTAACGAAGTCCATAGAGATATTTCTTGAGGCGACATACTGGTTGCTCCCTCTTTCTAACAAAACCTAGAGGTGTTTTCATGTAAACTTTCTTCTTCCAAACCCCCATGTAAAATGCACTACTGATGTCCAACTAGTGCAACTCCCAATGGTGTACGGAAACAATTGGCAAAAGACAACAAACAATGACTAATTTTGCAACCAGGGCGAAAGTCTCATGAAAGTCTACCCATTCGATCTGAGTATAGCCTTTAGCCACTAATCGTGATTTATAATGCTCCACTAATCCATTTGGGTTGTATTTAATTTTGTACACCCATTTGGAATCTATGGCTCATTTTCCTAAAGGCAAAGATGTAAGAATCCAAATGTTATTTACCTCTAATGTCAATATTTCCTTCTCCATAGCATCACATCGGTTTTGTAATTTGACTTCTTCAAAAAATGATTTAGGCTCATCGACAGTAGAGATGGCCATTAGAAACACACTGTGAGCTCTAGAAAATTTAGAGTAAGAGATATTATGTGATAGAGGATATACCATTGAGTTGGCTAAATGAGGTGTTGGGTGTGAAATAGGAGCAAGTGAAGTAGGCAAAGTATAATTGTAACCGAAAAAAGTTTTCGAAACTTGTCGTTGTCACTTAACAGGGAGTGCATTGTGCTGTTCTTCACTCCATTCTTGTCTCAATTAAAAGAGGACATTCTGTAAGTTGGTTGTCTTCTTATTGGCCTATAGATGTTGACTTTTCCTGTGCAGATGTGATATCAAAACTTTGTACGACCCCAAGCTCTTGGATTTGTTACGTATGATTTTATGGCTCTTGCTGTGTAAGACCTTCTAAACCTAGGTGTTCATTTGGCTCATCAAGTGAAATAGGTGAATTGATTTATGCATGCTGATGTGCCTTTTCTGTATTTGGATTATTGATTTCCTTACCTATCTTGACAAAAAGAAATATTTCTTCCCAAAACTGTACATCTCCATAAACATATATCTTCTTGCTTTCAAGGTCATATATGCGATACCCTTTCTGTCCCGAGAAGTACCCAATAAAGACACTCGATCGACTATGAGGAGCAAACTTATCTTGTGGTTTGTTAATATGCTTGAAACAAAGACATCTAAATGTTTAAAGATGGTCATATGATGGAGATTTCCTAAACAATTTCTTATATAGAGTCTAGTTTTCTATGATTGAAAGTGGCATGTGGTTGATCAGATAAGTCTCTGTGAGTACACATTCACCCCAAAAGGTGATGGAAAGATTGGCTTGAAATAGAAGTGCACATGCTATTTCTAAAAGATGGCGATGCTTTTGTTTTACCACTCTATTTTGTTAAGGTGTGTTCGTGCAGCTAGTATTTTCTCCATCCCATACGCAAAATAGTGATTCTCCAAATCCTCATGATCAAACTCCAATCCGTTATCTATTCACAATATCTTGACTTGTGCATTGAACTGTGTTTTAACTCACTAGAAGAAATAGAGTAGGAGACTTTTTGTTTCTGATTTATGTTTCATAAGAAAAACTCATGTTGCTCAACTGTAATCATTAACAATTAATAGAAAATAGCGTGATCTCGAAAAAGATGCAATGTGGTAAAGACCTCAAATATCATACTGAATTAGATCAAAAGCTTGTAAACTTTTATTCTTACGACTCGAAAAATTGCAACCTAGTTTGTTTTGCTTTACGACAAACATCACAAAGAAAATTATCCTTCTTATTATTAATGACAACTAAGTTTGGAACCACTGAGAGGCGATATAATGGAATATGCCCTAATCGATGATGCCATAGAGTCACAATGTCTTTGCCTTTAGTCAAAAATGCTTTGCTTGTCCCTGTTGGCTCCAAATAATACAATCTATTTCACACTCTACCCACTTCAATCGACTTCCTCAAGAGTAAGTCTTGTATTATGCAAAAATTAAATCAAAAAATTAGGAGACAATTCAAGCCACAAGTTATCTTGCTTACATATAATAAGTTAAAACAAAACTCAGGTAATCTAATAACTCGTTCTAAAGTCAAGCTTTGTCCAAGATTTAATTGATGCAAAGCATGTACTCGTACAGTGTCACAATTTGAAATTTGAACTGATGGAATTTTATGATTTTTAATCATATTAGATAGATTGTTAGTTTGATGGGTGATATCGTCTGTGGCCCTAATATCAATTGCCCATGAGTCGTCCTTTTTTTCCAAAAAAATTAGCATTGGAAGCCATGTTTGCTATTAACCTAGTAATAGAGTTGGTTGGATAAGCCATTTGTACAAAAAATCCATTGACTGTTGCATTTAGGCCTGGGTCAATTTAGGAATCAAAGAAGAATTTTTTGACCCAATGAAAGACAAACATGCAAGCCCAATAGAAGAAGAAGTTGTTGGCTTGGTGTGAACACCATTCGATCCTGCTATAAAAGCATGAGTTTATCCCCAACATCCCTATTATTAGTTGCTCACGCAAGTGCACGTATCATTAGCAAATAATATAGTGATGAAGTAAAGTATCATTCCCACACAGAATTATTTTAATTCCTACTATTAACTACTAAAATTAACACATTTTAATTTTATTCAAACAACCAAATTTATATTATTAAAAGGCAAAATTAAATCTAATAAATTAAAACTAAAACTAATCTAAAATTAAGCAGTAAATTTGTTCTAAACAAAAACTCAATAAATTACCAGACTTAAGATTATGATATCCATCAATACTTCATCTGGATATTGTCTATCTTTCTTAACTTAGTTTAATGGATTAAGTTACTAACCTAAAGTCCTAATTTATTTACAAGTCTTTATCGAGTTTCTCATAAAAATATTTCTCCCAATTAATTTATTTTGTGTCTATGCAAATTCAATTCAAGAAAAATTCATTAAAGTTCGCGCTCTAATCCTAACTATATATGGCTTATAGGTGTATGTCTATCTTATATGCAAATCAAACCATCTAATCAACTAAGTGCATTCGATCATACACTATTCCATTCAAGGTTTATCTAAATCTCTTTCGTCAAGGTTTAACCTAGGTTTCCAATTCAATCTAATTGGTAATAAAGCAATTATAAGCATTAAGAACATAATAAAATAAACAACTTAAAACAAGCAAGCATAGGCTAAAGAGAGATAAATAAATCAGACTGTGTATTGAGTTCAATCATAATCTTAGTTTAATAATTTAGTTCCCCATCAAGTCATTCATTATCATCAAATTAAGTTTAAGCATTTAGATCAAACTAAGAAAAAAAATTAAGAGAATAACAAAAGGATGATAGAATCCAAGAATTTATAATCTTGATCTTCCAAATCTTCTTGAATTATTCAAATTATTTTCAGCTTCAATGACTTTGCGACTTGATTCTCAACTGTCAATCTAGTGTTTCATTTCTCTAAAAGTCCTCTAAAAGGTTGCATTTATAGGGTTTTGAAGTTAGGCCAGGTTAGGTGAAGAAAGGAGTCAATTCCAACTAGGATTTCCATATCAAAGTACATGAGCTGCGACCTCGACCCATTAATTGGCAGAAATCGTAATTGCTTTAGGATTACTATAGTACTTTAACTTTGACATAATTTTTTACTATCTTGCAAGCTAAAGTGGGTGAAATGGTAAACATAAAAGATGTAGTTTTGTCTCTTATCTTTTCAATGGTCTAAAAATTATATCATTTAGAGCTTTGTAGAGAGAGTTATGGTCAAAATGTCAAAATATGTGCAATAGTCAAATGGTAATTGAAAACTAGTTAGGAAGAATTAGTAAAGTTTGATTTTGGAAATAGCATTTGGGTTTATATTCATGTAAATTGGGTTGGTTGTGATGCTATTGTGTGTGATAGGTTCTAATGAGATCCCACATTTCCACTTGGAGCATTAGTTCAAGTTTGGAGTCGATCAAAAAAAAAATCAACAAAGACAAGTGAGTGAATTTGCATTTAAATTGTTTTGGACAAATGCATATGTGTTTGAATAAAGTACTTGAATATTCTTGGTTGACTCTTTTAAAAATATGCATGAGATCATGTGTCTCCTATGTGATAGGAGACTAGAAGCTCTTGATTGTTAATTAATTAAAAATGGTTAGTTGATTTCTTGTTATTAGAGTTAGGGTTTTGAGGCGTCTTAGTTATGGAGGCCAAAGATAAGGGAAGTGTGTGCGTAAACACCTAGATTTTTTATTTCTGTATATATATGTATTTATGCATGTATATATATGTAAAGGCACCCATATCTTAAAGGTATGCATGATTGGCTCGGGTTTTTGCTCCTTGTTGTGTTCGTGGGATTGCTTCGAAAAGTGACATTGTGATTACGAAATTACTTGGCAAAGTAACTTTCTAAACAATAATTTATTTTGTGCTTTTATGTGTTAATATATCACCAAGATGATCCATGTGCAGAGGCATGTTTTTGTTGTTTAGTTATAAAGTTTTAATTTTCTTTCCCCTGCGTATTTTGAGCATGCCATCCATAGCTAACCCATCACTTGATGTGCACAGCATTCCCATGTGAGGCTATTTAAGGAGCGTTTGTTGTGTGCGTGGCCTCTTAGGGTGTAGGCTGAGTGCACGTGGCCCATTAGTGCAGGACTCCTGTGTTTGTGCCATTCACACTTTCCTTCGATGCAAAGCCTATGTGCACGTCTTCTGGGAGTGTCATAGATGTGCGTTCCAAGTATATGCGATTATGTTGCATGTAGCCCCCTATCATGAGGCTATGATGTGTGCAATCTATTATCATGCGGCTTGTGTTTATGCGCTATTCTGGCATGCAGGCTCTTGGTGTTCGCGACTAATGCATGCTCCTTACGTATGTGCAACATTCAGTTGTGTAGTCTTCTGAAGCTCTTACTGCTCGTGGATGGTCCTAGTGTGTTGGGTTAAAGTGCCAAGCTTGTTGATCTATGTTGCTTTGCAAGGCCTGTTTAAGTTGCTTGCTAGTGTGGCTCGATTTTGCAAGTGTGCAAAGTGTCAAGAAATTCCCAGTCCATGGTAGTCTAATGCTGGTTGTCAATGAGCCCTTAGGTTATGTTACCTCATGGTTGATATGTGCCTTGATGGCATGTGCGGCACAAGTGTGTTGTTGGTCCGAGCCCTCTATCGAGCTGGACTAGCTGTGGGATCATAGACCATGACATTCTCACTCACTTGATTCAGGCAACGCCCTCATTGCCTCATGGTCTCTCTCCACCACAAGTCTTTTTCGGTGTCTCCACTAGTTTCATGGGTTCGTATGAAGCAGCTTTTCGTTAATTGTCTCAAGAACACTTTCAACTCTGGATGAGTCCGTTGTAGTAATGCAATGGATCACTTCAATTCATACACTCGGGGTGCAATTCCTTGAGTAAATGGCTCTTCTAAATTAAGTTGTATTTTGTTTGCAGTACCCATATAAGAAGCACCTACTTGTAACTCCTTAGAAAGTGAGTTGATGAGTCATGATTTTATTACCGCGTTACATAAGATCCAAGATTGAAAATCTCTGGTATTGGCACCGGGCTTTTTTTTAAAATAAAATGTCTCAAAAGAGAATGGAATCATGAAAACTTTATTCAAAGAGAATGGAATCAAGGAAACCCTGTTCATAGAGGATGAAATTAGGAAAACCTTATTTATGGAGAATGGAATTTGAAAACCTTGTTCAATTTTATAAAGAAATATAAATGGACTATTTATAGACATAGCCCATCCTAAAACTACTTGTAATACAAGTAAATTAAATAATGAAGTATTTTAATTCTAGACTTTATTTGTCACGACCCGGAACTCCCATCGAGCCCGTGACAACTGCCGCGACGTATTGATAGACATTCATTATCCGGAATGTCAATCGAAACCTTGCAAGGCTTAACATAAGTTTTTTTCGCTTCCCTCGTGAGTATTAGTTAATAAAATCATGTTTTGAGAGATTATAAACTATTTCATATTCAAAACAATAGAAAAATAAATTTTTCCTCACAGGGGCATTTTGATTATTTTTCCTCTAAGGTCTCGAAATCTGTTAAAATATAGTAAACGAGTACAAAACACGTAATTCATAGTCAAAAATAAGTTTAAACATCTAAAACCTTCATTTAAAATGAAATTACGATTATTTGAATATAATAAAAATATTCAATAAAATATTCTATTTTCTTATAAAACAATATTTATAGAGTTACCGATAAATAATTTTTGGTAGTGTAAAAGCAGAATAAATTCATATATACTGTAATACAGTAAGCCAAAGTATTTAATTTAATTTACAATAACAAGTGAGCCCCTGAATAAACAAAAGTAAAGAGGACTGTGAACCTACAGTTTGGAAAATTCAAGTCCAAAGGTAGTCCTCGATGAGATCAGCTATCTACAGTCTATTCTGAGCCTGAAATGGAGGGAAAGGAGGGTGGTGAGATTATAAAATCTCAGTGAGTAAATAAACATCATTCAAAATATCTAAAGACGAGTAAAAAGAGACGATTAAAATATTTCATCACAATATGTATTTCATAATATAAATATTCATTTCGTTTAAATAGTCAACATGGCTTATGAGTATCTTAAAAGCTTGGCTCCTGCCAAAATCATTCTTGAGAATACCTTGGCCGAGGCATCCAACCGAGTCCGCCAAGGCTGTTAAAAACTTCGTATACACGAAAAACATATTTCTAGTTTGAAAAACACAGCCGTTTCTTGACGTTAGCGGAGTTCATCGTCACGAGGTGGTTCGGCGTGACGTGGACTCTAATCATACCTCAGGAGATACCCTACACGCCTCTTCGACCGAGGTACAAGTATATATATATATCCGGATTTCGTGCCCCTCTAATAGGCTGGTCCACAAAATTCTCCCACTGCAGCAAGCTAAACCTACCATACAATAAAATTTTGACAACATGACAAGGCTAATACAATACTACCCAGCCTGCAAGGGTAAAATAAAACAATTCATACAATTCATAAAACACAGCCCAGCCAGTCATGCCAACACAATAACGATATAACATAAGCCATCAATTTCCAATCATAAATTTACAACATACCAGTAGTCTCCAATTACTCTATTTTCAAAATCGTTATTTCGTTTCAAGACAATTCATAAAGTCTTTTCATTTAAACACATTTTGTTTACAAAGCATAAAAATTTACCATTTGAACTCATTTTCATAAAATTCACCAAAACTGAATAAAAATATACTTTAGATAATTAAAATGATGATAAGGTTACTCACAATGTCTAGAGTGGGGATTTTTGAAATACTCAGATTACTGGTCCTCGGGTGCAATTCCTTTGCCTTTATCGGAGGACTCACCATCTTGACATAGTACAAAATCGAGAAACTTACTACATTGGTACTAAATCGAAATTAAACTAATTTAGGTTACTAATGCGTGATATGGAATGCAAAATGTCCGAATAGCCGTTTAAATAAGGTATTCGACCTAGTTTGCAACATTATTGGTGTAATTGGCTAAAACCTCCAATTTAACTCCAAATCGATTTTTTTCACTTTCTACACTCCAATTATACTTAAAATACCTCAATGACTGTGAATATGATTCAATTTATCAGTTCGAACCATAAATCGCACATGTCTATACATTAGGTAAAAATTTAGATTTTCATGCCAAAATTTCTCATTAAATTTCTAGCCTCACCAATCAAATATTACCAAAATATCATAAAATATCATCAATTTCAGTCACAATATCCTCCCTAGAAAATTCGACCAATCAAGAACACATAAGGAATGGGTGATTTTCAAGCTTGATTCTTACACTAAATACCATAAATCATTGAAAACATCCATATAACTTAAAATCCAACCAAACCATCACCAAACTCTCTCTCTCTCTCTCTCTCTCTCTAGAATTCGACCTTCATGGGTTTCATCATGCCAACTCAATTTTCAGCCATGGAAATAAGAAAATAAAGCATGGGGATGCTAGATCTCAAGCAAAAATTGAAAATTCATACCTTATCTTGCTTGATTCCTTGAAATTTCCATAATTTTTTTCTTGAAATTTTCTTATCTAGGGTTTGTTCTAGTTTTTCCGTTCTTTCCTTTGTCTTGACCGAATATGGAGAAGAAGAATGGGATAAATATGGGCTGATTTTTATAGAAAATAATAAAATATCCTTGCTTGACACATGTCACATGCTTATTAGTCTATTTTTTTTATACTTTAATAATTATGTTTCCATTCTCCGCCACATGATTAGTCAAAGGTCAAAATGAGGATAAAGGAAGACCATGTGCTGGACAAGTGTCCTGATGGTGGAAAATTACTGTTTTGCCCTTGAGGTGGCAAAATGACTATTTTACCCTTATGCTCCAAGAAATATCGAAATTAAAATTTTTCACTTTTCAAACTCAAATTATGTTCTAAATAGTCAATCTTGATCAATCTTAGTAAAAAATTTCATCTAACACTCACATCTTAACCTCAGGTGGCAAAATGATCATTTTACCCCTAGATCATGAAAATTTCAAATTGACTCCAATTCAGCTCTCGAACTCCAAATTATCATTTTAAATCATTCTGGGACTTTAAAATTCTAAATTTCATCTTAAAATCTCTCTTTGATCTACTTTGAGGCTTAATTCAACTTAATTGCATCTTTAGGTACACTATTGACTTTTGACAATTTTTCGGGACTCTTCTAGCATTCAAACATGCTATCCATCACATGTATGTCATGACAAGTATTTTATAAGGTCATACTTTACATTATTAGAGTACAAGTAAATCACATAAAAGTAAATGTCATAAGAAATTAGGCTTACTTATTGTGCAAGCAAAGCAATCAACAAGTAAAGAAAATTTAAATATGGAAAGTATTTTAATTATCTTAGAATACTTGGTTGCTACTCTTTTTAGCAACTATCGAACACCTTCCATGCGGGTTGTCCAGTACACATTAACTATTGATGCACATCTATTTATGCGGACTTTGTGCGTATGACTATGTGGTCTATATTCTAAGTTAAATTTCTTCTACTATTAATCGAAGACTACAAAGCAATAACCTTGACATAATCAATTTGGTCAACACCTTTTACGGGTGTAGTAACAATGAACATGTCAAAATCATAAGTCAAAACTCTTTTTAATCTTTTTCCTTTTTCTAACAAATTTAATCATGATTATGCTTCTTCTTTCATTTCAATAATAATGAAAAAGCTTGACTCTTCACAATAGGTATCCCCCCTTTCCTCCCAAACAAATAAATACATTATCACATAACTAGAGAAACAGAGAAAATGAACAGTTAAAACAAGAGTTGAAAAACAATTTGAATTTAAACTTTCAAACCCACCTCAGAAACTAAAAAACCCACTTACTTCAAAATAACTAATATAACCCAATTCATGTCTGTTTATTTATTTAAAAAAATTTAGGAGAAATCAAGGAAAAAAAAGAGAAACTCACCTAATAAAGGAGAAAAGAAGAGGAAATGAGATCATGGGTCCAATTTGTAAAGAGTTCTTAAAGACTGGTTGAAAGAGACTTAATTGACATCAACTATCAACCAGTTTGAGAAAAAACAATTTGTCAAGGAAAAAATCTATAGAGATTGACAGTTTGAATAATAGTCATGAAGAATGCCACGAGTATTTAGTATACAAGTTTGTAAAGATCGCTTAAACATGAATATGGTAAAGTAATTTTTATATATATCGAAGAATATTTTAGTGTATTAAGATCTTATTTTGAAATGTTACCTAATTTAGATATACTAAATTTCATCTTTATCCTCAATTTTTACTTTTCTTTTTTATTACTTATATAAAAACAAAAATACCTTAGCATCATTTGATTTTTCTTTTCTTTCCCCTTGTTTCTACTTCAAATCTTTTCCATTTGAATGCCTCAAACACACAATTAAATCAAATTAGATATATACGGAGTTTAAACTATTTTCTCCTTTTTCAATTATAAAAATTATTATCAAATTCTAATTTCCATCCAAAATTATCAATTTGATATGTGATATATAAAGGTGCTTATAAATTAGATAGTCTTATTTCAATTTGACTTGTCTATTTTTTATTATTAAATATTATAAATTATTTTAATATATTTAAATAAAATTTAAATTAAATTACATAGAAATATATTATTTATTAATAAAAACAATATCTTTAAACTTGTACCAAGTTGAACTAGGTCTACGTGTCACGGTTCGCAGATCTGTGACTAGTCCAACCAGTGTGGCTTTCGAGCTAGTCCACATGCATGGGTCCATCAACTGTTGCCTTGTAGCAAAGCAAATTATTCTAGGGCAACTAGAATATTTTTCAAAAACAAAGTTTTCCTCGTTGATTACTTGCTCATCAAGGAGGAATAGTTTTAAGACTTTACTTTTCTTGTACCTCAAGAAAGTTTAAGTTAGATACTTCCATATGTATTTTTACTTGCACATCAAGTTTACATCAAGTAGGTTATTATAAATAGCACTCTTAGAAGTTATTGTAAGGCAATCAAATTAAGTTTGCCGAATTAAATATTTACTTTGTACTTAGATCTTAGGTACTTTGTTTTTCTCTTGTTGAAGCAATAATACTTATTCATTCTTCCATATCTGTTTCTTCATACTTCTTTGTTTCACGTTTCCATGTCGTTCTTCAAGGAACCTCGTTTAGGCTTGTTTAGTCTCTCAAACACGAGACTATAATGCTATATGAAACTTGGCTAAAATTCCAAACCCGTGACACTACATATTTGGATATGTTATTCAACTCTTAAACACCTTTATACCTAAGATATTGTTCGATAAATTTATCGACTTATTATATTTTATATAAAAAATTAATGAAATAAATTAAATAGACTTGAACTTAAAAAATTTCAACACTTTTTTATTGCCATGGAGGCAAGACATTTGCTTCATGATGTTTAATACTAGTAAGTTACAACTTTTGAAATTTTATTTTCCTTTAAAATTAATTTAAATAATAAAAATTATTCATTTATCCTTTATCGATATAGTAGTTATGCATAGTCCGATTGAAAAAAAACCAACTTCAAAATATTTTTTGACATTGATAATGGAATTATTTTAAATTTTATAAACAGATTTAGAGGGTTAGTCCATTTAAATATATTTTAAACTATAATAAATGATTTTAATACTTTAAAAAAATTAGAAAAATAAAATCCTATATAATGGGTCAATATCTGTTGAATCTCTGTGATGCAGCCCAAGTTATGAGTTATCAATTGCGTCTACCGAGTCCAAATGCTTACCCTTCGGCCCTTCCAAACCCAGCCGAACTTACCCTTCCCTCCCCTATAAAAGCCGTCCTAACCCGTCTCTCTGCCCACCCGCTCATCTTTCTTTTCTGTTTTTGTTGTGTTTGAGATACTTTTGTACTGTGTTTAGTGTTTAGTGTTGAAGGTAAAAATCTGCAGAATATGTCGAGCATAATATTTTTCGAGGATATTTTTGTGGTTGATAAGCTTGACCCAGATGGTAAAAAGTTTGATAAAGGTAGAATTCTTTTAATCTTTCCTTCGCTTTTTAATTCTTCTTTTGTCTAAGTTACTCACTATGCGTATTTATGATTTGTTTCCCTGTGTTTCTTTCTTTGCTCTGTAATGTTTTGCAATTATGTGTATATGTTATTAACTCAACTTGACAGTGAAAGCGTAAATTTTTTTTCTTTCTCAGATGGTTTTTCTATGTTTGCACTTCTTTGCCCAAGTAATTTTTCTTTCACTGGAAATCTTGTCTGTAACTTTGTCCTCTTCACATGCATAAATTAAGTGTTTTGTTAACATTTCCCATTTACGTTTTGATATATTCCCATCTGTAATTTTGTCCTCTTCACATGCATAAATTAAGTGTTTTGTTAACATTTCCCATTTTGTAACTTTGCACTTCATAACTAAGCGTAATTCTTCAATTCAGTGTTTTGTTAACATTTCCCATTTACATTTTGATATATTCCCATCTGTAATTTTGTCCTCTTCACATGCATAAATTAAGTGTTTTGTTAACATTTCCCATTTTGTAACTTTGCACTTCATAACTAAGCGTAATTCTTCAATTCAGTGTTTTGTTAACATTTCCCATTTACATTTTGATATATTCCCATCTGTAATTTTGTCCTCTTCACATGCATAAATTAAGTGTTTTGTTAACATTTCCCATTTTGTAACTTTGCACTTCATAACTAAGCGTAATTCTTCAATTAAGTGTTTTGTTAACATTTCCCATTTACGTTTTGATATATTCATGCAGTTACTCGTATTGAAGCCCGGAGCCAGAATTGTGATATGTTCATGCATCTAGATGTGAATTCAGAGATATATCCAATGCACGTCGGTGACAAATTCACAATGGCACTAGCTCACACTTTGAACTTGGATGGAACACCTGACACTGGTTATTACACTCCGGTAGTCTTCTTATAGTTGTAGTTTAACACACTTTGCTAATTTGTTTGCCGCAACAACAAATATTCTTGTTGAAAGTGAAAGGTGCATTTGGGTAATATTATGACTAGCATACATCAAAGCTTTTATTTACCTTAACACGTTTATGTTATCTAGTATGCTGTATTTTGTTTTTAGTTGCCCTCTTGATATAATATTATCACAGATGCCCAAGTTAGAAAATGAGCATAAATTAAGTGTGTCATGTGTGTGTGTTGGGGCCTAAAACATCCTTATTTCTATGATGGGTGTCAGAGGAGAACACTACCAAGATTTCTACTGAAACCCCTGTGCTCCCTACCCCTAGGGTGAGGGTCTACCCCAAGTGGCTACATTAAATTGATAACTATTATTATATACAGCATTGGCTTGCAACAGTTCTCACATGCAATATATGGTCATAGTTTGTGGGGCAAATAAACAATTTGTCCTTGAAGTTTGGTCTTCATAACTAAGATGTCCATAGAGTTAGAATTGCAATATTATAGTAATTATAGTTTAATTAGTTAACTATTAAGTCATGTTAGTCTCAAGTTAAAAGAGGGGTTAAAAGTCCAGGACATCTGCCATGTATACTACACATTGTTTAAATATGTCATATGATAACAATAATAAGTTAAGCTTTTCCTTACTAAGCAGAGTCAGCCATGTGGATCAATGTGTCATAGGATATTTCTAGATTCTGTCCTCTCAAGTCAAGTCCCTTGTCTTCTTCTTTCCCTCTCTCTATCTCAAGAGAGGTGCAAAATATATAGTTTTCCCATCAGTTTTCCTCAAGAAACAACATTTATGAAGGCCGGTTTTTCTATGTTTGCACTTCTTTGCCCAAGTAATTCTTCTTTCACTGGAAATCTTGTCTGTAACTTTGTCCTCTTCACATGCATAAATAATTTGTTCTTATTTTCTATTACTTGTTGAATATCTCAATAAAACTGCTCAGCAAGAGAGTTAGAATAAAGAGAGAGATCATTTGTTGTCATTTTTAATAAGAAGCAGCATGTCAACTTTATTAAATAAATTTTGCAGGTAACCATGATATTATTACTATAAGTATTTTTAACATATGGGGACCTGAAAATTTATTCCTTTGCTCAACTACATGGGTAGACATTTTGTTTCTTGATGGAAGGAAATGTGGAGGTTGAAGTTTCATTAATTTTGGGTTTGTATCAATCAGTTTTCTTAGTTACTGTTATATTTGGTTGGGTGTTCTTGGAACTGAAAGCTCTGGTTTTTCTATATATGAACATCGAGATCCTCTGATTAAAATTTGATGGTTTTCTTTTGCTTTGATCTTCGGTTACTTGATTTGATCAACTTTTTATTGAGCAAAAGTCACCGACTCTCTGTCAACTTGGGGAAGATAGATTGTCATCGTTTTTCTCAACCAAAACCCACAACTGTGCAACATCCATTTCTAACCCTTCTTTCATGGTTTGTTAGATCTTTGCTTCAATTTTCTATATTTATTGAGAGAATTTGAGTCTAAAAAGAGAAGTGGCTGACCTGTGAGAAATGAGGAAAACAAATGTGGTGAATCAGAAAAGGGTGGTGTGGTTAGCTATTCACAATGCCAATGGTGAGGTTGAAGCGTTGAGGGTTGGTGTAGGAATTGAGAAACGATTAGATATCAAGAAAGAAAAGGGAATTGGGAGTTGGGAGAAGGAGAGGATTTTTGAATATATAAAATGACTGGTAGAATTATGTGTCTCCTATGCAATAGGAGACTAGAAGCTCTTGATTGTTAATTAATTAACATTGATTAGTTGATTACTTGTTATTAGGATTAGGGCTTTGAGGCATCTTAGTTATGGAGGCCAAAGAAATGGGAAGTGTGTGTGTAAACACCTAGATTTTTTTGTTTCTGTATATATATGTATTTATGCATGTATATATATGTAAAGGCACCCATATCTTAAAGGTATGCAATATTTTTGTTGTCATGTGCCTAACAAATTGGACCTATATTCCAGGGGAGGAAGTCTCTTGCAGATAAGTACGAGTACGTCATGCATGGGAAGCTATACAAGGTATCAGACGATGGTTCAGGGAAAGGACTTAAAGCGTATGTTTATTAACCATGCTTGGTCATTTTGATTTTGTGTCCCATGAGTATCTCCTTGTTTATTCCACCATTATTGCTGCTGGGTGGTGCAGTTACTCTGACTTGATACTCAATAGGATTAATTTTGTTGTGGTTTCACTATGTGACATGATCTGATCTATTTGGGCTGTTATAGTCTTCTTAGTTGATCTTAGAGTTAAATGCCTGTTCTTGTTTTCAGGGAGATCTATGTTTCATATGGCGGGCTTCTAATGATGCTCAGGGGAGAAGCTTCTCATGTCTCCCAGTTTGAACTTGACCAGAGACTGTTTCTTCTCATGAGGAAGCTGTAAAACTTTTGTTATATCTAACATATCGCTTGAACTTGGCTAAATAATGTGACCTTTTGGGTGGTTGGGTGATAGTATAAAGCGTGACTCTCCTTGGCAGAGACTGGTGTAATCTTGAATTTCCTTTAAATTATGCTGGAAGCAAACAGTAGTTGACTTGGAATTGGCTGTCATGACATTCCAAGTGTTTATAACTCTTGCAACTGTGGTAATTTTGTTCATGCTATTGTTATATTCCGTAAAACTGGCATTGTCATGTAGACCAAGCCTCTGCATGCCAGGGTTTGAGTATGGCTCCCCCTTCATTCTCTGATCATCCATTTTGTTATTTATCTTTAATAAATTTGTTAATGACCATACAGGGTTGTTTTGTGTTTTAAATTTAGTAAACCAATAAGCCCTTGTTTTTGGTGGATAGGGTTGCAAGATCTTTGATAGAAAACAAGTTATATTTGTGTTGTTGCCATTGTTAGTCAGTAGTAACCTTGAAAGCAATACGGTAGATTGGGCTCAAGGCAAGTGTATAGGTCCCCAGGGGTTTGGATTTCAGCCCTAAATCCTTCACTATATAACTCTCCCAACAATTTACCTTGGAGGTCCATGAGGGTGCTCATGGCAGTCAGTCAGTCAGGCAAGGTGGAACATGTGCCCAGTATAGGAAATGGAGGAGCTTGTTTTCATTGGAGGTGGCAAGTAGGGTTTTGGATTTGGTTAATTTTAGGTTCAAATCATTACGAGTTTGGATCATTAAGAGGTTTTGCGATTATTTTGGATTTTTGAAAAATTCGAGTGTAAATAAATAATTTCATTCGTTTTCATAATAAATGTCAGGTTAATATCATTATTAATTTGACAAATTTAAAATTTTAAAACAATTCATATAATGTTGTTCTATTTTTAACATTTGATGATTTGGCATTAATGGAGAATAAAATGTATTGGCTTGACGAATGACATAATAAATTTGATGGATCAATTAATTTTACATAACATTGATTAAAGTTTGCAACAAATAGGAAATCAGTAATCATGATATTTTAAATTGATTGATATAATATTGATTTATTTTAAAATTTGATCATTTTGGCATTAGCGAAGAATTAAAATTAATTAAGAGGTCTGTTATTGTCTTGATTTGAATTAACTTAAGAAGTCTAAATGTTTAATTGATTGATTAATTCATTATTTTGTTTAATTGGCAACTTTATTTATAAATTGTAATTTATAAGCTATATGAAATCATGATATTTAAAAGTTAAAATTAATTGATATAATTGTTTGCACATTAATGATGAAGAAAGGAGATTTTTTGGTTGATTTACATTTTTACACTTAAATGCTTGAGAATTAATTTTATTTTTTTTATATAAGTACAAAGTATTTAAATTTTATATTAAAAAATAACTCAATAAATATAATTACTTAAATACAATTAATCTAAATACTCATAAGCTACAATGATTGATTATATTTAAAATTAAAACTAATTGTATTAATATTCTTACTCATTAGTATACTTTTAAATATATATTAATTTATAAGTAATAATTAATTTTAATTTTAAATTAAATTATGATTCACTTTGTGATCTTTTTCTACTTTTCCTTCCTCCATAAAAATTAAAGCGTAAAGAAATAATATAGAAAATAACAACTACAAAGTGAGCAAGAATGAAAGTAAAAAACCCTTCCAAAAAATTTCCCAAATCTCAAATTTCCACATGATTATTTTAAATGTGGAATTAAAATATTCAAATGTCAAATTAGTAATATTATTTTTATAATTAATTATTTCAAAATATTAAAAATTGAAAAAGTTGAAAATACATTATTTGTAATTGTATAATAAATATGAATAATATTATTTTTTAAAAATTTTAAAACTTTTTTTTTTAAATTTTTTATTATTTATTTAATTTAAACAAAATCATTTAATGACAGTTTGGATCTTTTCAAATTATAAATTCAAGTTTTATGGGTTTTCAAATCGATGTTGTGTCGAATTTTGAATTCAATTCATTTTAGGTTATACTTTGTTTCAAGATTGAATTATGTTTGTATCATATTATTTCGGATTCAAATAGCTTCGTGTTTTTTATTTTTTTATTCAATTTTTTTTTTCAATCAATTTAAATTAAAGAAGATTTCAGATTTAGTCAAATTTTGCCACCTTTACTTTGCATTAGAGAAAGATTGGCCTTCTTAGAAGATTTGCCTGCAATTGGGAAAAGTGAGAGGTAAAACAAGAGGGTAGGCTCAAAAGGGCTACCTCATGTGATCTAGTTTATTTTATTCACTGAAGTTATTGGGGTGCTTGTCTTATTATTATTATTTTTAAATAAAAAGTAAAAATATTAATTGCCAACTTTTATTGAGTAATTCATCTAAGAAAAGAAAAAAAAAATGATGCTTCAGCCTTTATTTGTTACACATAAGATGAATAAGAAATTGAACCCACAAAAAGAAAGACATGAATTGCAAAGAAAGGGTACCCCCAATTGAATGCAAATAATAAGCACTTGATCCATCAAATCAAGTGCAGTGAGTTAGCAACAGAAATCAAGAATTAATTAATAAGAGGTCATTAAAAGATATTGAATCATATTACAACTCTGAATCATCATCAGGATGCATGTCATGATCACGACCTTACATGAATATTCATTGATCATGTTCTTGGTTTTTTATCTTAAACAAGATCAAAATATTCAAAAGCATATTATATATGTATATATATATATATGCCTGATCAGGTTGAGCTCATCAAAAGACATAGAGGTCAGCTAGTTCTTCCAAGGAACCCAAAATGAGATTTGGATCAGAATTCTCAAGCATCCATAAAAGATGATCAAACAATACTACCTCACATTTCACCAATATGTCTTCTCCTCCATGCTTCTGTTTCGACCTCTCTATCAATGCATTCAACAAAGGGTGTTTAAGGTACTTGGCACTAATGACATAACGTTTCCTTGTGCTCCCAACATAAATCGTTTCACAATGTTCATCTCCTCCCATGTGATCCGAGAGATGATCTTCCTTAGCCGATTTCGACCTTAGGCTGCTGTAAGACGATGATCTTGCTAGTTGTCTTGACAAGGTCTTGCATTTTCGAAGTATCAGATTGATCTTCTTCATTGCTTTTGTTTTGGGTCTAGAAGAAGGTGTTGGGTAGAGATGAAGAGAGAATTGGAAAGGAAAAGGAGACTTGATTTACACTCAGGAAGAATGGGGTACTTTAAAGGGTTATAGGGGGAGGGACGGTGGGTGCAAAGTCATTGTATTTCGGTGCTAGAAATAATGTGGGGTCGAACTTAGCAACGCAACATTTTTATTTAATGGCAAGACATGAACGAGTCATCTTTTGTAATGAATATGAGGGAATGGTGGGGTGGAGGGGGCTTTTACAGGCACAAAAAGACATTGCCTCTATTAGCTCTACTCACAAATTTGTGCCCTTATCGAATATCATGGATTGCTTCCTTATAAGCCCATTGTTTTCCATATTTACTGATGGAAAATGGAAGGAAAGAGGAAAATATAGAGAACTTCCTTTTTTTTTTTTTTTTTTTTTGAAAATTAATATAGAGAACTTCCTACATGCCTGCATATATTACATTGCTATGTAAAGATCACCTTTTCATTTTTCTCTTATATGGCATGAAGCGACATGATTTATGTCATTACAAACTAGCCGATGAATTACTATATGACCTTAATTTTTATACATGAATTATTGGAATTTCAATTAGAACAAAAGGTAGTCTTTTTTTTAATCCTTTTCTTTTTTAGATGAATTATTGGTATTCATCTTTTGCACACCATTTATAGCTAAAGTTTGGGCTTTAAATCACTAAATTAGAAGGAAACTCGTATTATTTCACCAAAAAGAGAAGCCAAAGCTTGAATAAATATAGTAGTGGATTTAGGATTTTGTATGAAAAGTGATTAAAGGATAATCACACAAAACTATAGTTCGGATCAATGATTCGATTCAAATTACAAATTAAAAATTGAGATGTGACGGTTGTCACCCTATCACTTTCTTTGATCTGCTCTTGAATAAAAGGGAGTATAAAATCCATATATGAAGGATCAATAACTAGTGATTGGAAAGAAATTTGCAACAGAAAACAAGTTCAATAATCATAAATGCATAATTCAAGAGCATAGAGAATATATATATAACGATTTAAAAAGCCTTTGTAGCTGAAATGCAATGAATCTGACCATCATAATTACCTACTGCAAAGGCCTTAAGAAAGGAATATATATGAAGGAATAGGATTACGGGCGGAGGGTAATGTACCTTTGAGAGGGCCATGTCTATCTCAAAATTTTTAAATTTTTTTATTTATACTTTTTTAAAATTTTTATTTATTATATTTTTAAATGATCTTTTTAAAATAATTTTTTATTTAATAATTAATGTAAAAAAAATTAATAAATTGACCCTATAAGCCTTACTCAATTTCATCTTAATTTTTAAGTTTCTCTCCACCTCTTTCTCTCTTTCTTTTTTTTTTCTCTTTCTATTTTCTTTTATTTTTTTATTTTTACTTTACTCTCTTCTATGTAACTCAATATTGAAGCACACTTCGAATTTGAAAAAAGAAAGGTGAGACCACTCACCACAATTGTGTGAAATTAAGAGAAAATAAAGTTTTTTTTTTAATTTTTTCTTTTTATTTATATTATTTAACTATTTATATATTTAATGATAATGTGAAATTCTATATATCGTATTTAACTTTTTATACTTTATGCATTTTAGTTTTATATTTATTATTTTAAATTTAAATAAAAATAAAATAAAAATATTAAATATTGACTGTATTAATTTTTTTCTTTAAGTTTGATTAAAGTATATATGAATAAATTGAAAATAATTAATAAATTCTTTAAAAGAAAAAATATGTAAATTGTTTAAATAATTCTCTTATACTTAGGTCATAGAGTCCGAGCTTAATCTTTAGGAAATTATTAATTAAATTTAACATATTAATTTAAAAAAATTTTAACCTTTTTTCTTCTTCACATTTGACCCTCTCAATAAAAATTAGCTAACTCTGCTTCTGAATAGGATAGTATTATTTTTATTGTTAGAAGAGAAACTATGGAGAAAGATGCAAGCATGAAGGGAGTTGTCCCACAGGATGGAAGACTTGACTAACTGCCTCGTCCTACATGGTTAAGTGACAAAGTTGTGCACGTGGACATCTCTGTCACTAAGCTAAACAGCTGAAACCTCTATCACATGGCCCCTTAACGCCATCATAATCTATCGATCAGCCTTTTCACAGACAGCAACCCATGCAGTGAACAGACATTTGCAAAAAGCAAGGGTAAAGGGTTTTGATGATACAGTATATTCTAGTCTTCAGGTGAGAATGCTGATATACTCTTTTCTTTATAGAATAATGTTTTTTTTAAAGTAAAGTAGTAATCATTTCATATTCTATAAATCTCATTTTTTTCTAGTTTTTTAATTTGGTGTTTTCAAATTAGAGTCTTAAGGTCTTGATCATTGTCTGATGAGATATTCATTTGAAAATTCTAAAATATGAATTTAATAAAATAAATAATAAATAACAATTTAAAATAGTCTAACATTCGCAATAATAGAATCATAATAGAACTTATAAAGAGTGAATTTTAAACATATTTTTCATTTGTTTCTATTATGAATTTTATAATATTTGGAAAGTGAAAATTCATTCCATTGTCCAATTTAAGAAAGTTGGTTCACTCAATTTTGGTTGACTCTATATCAATTTTCTGATATAATAAAATTATTCCATTTGATCGAAAAAATTTCACACCTAATTTGTGTAATAATTAGAAAATTCACACTTAATGTGTGCAATATTTATGAGCCTCTTGATTTGCATCACGATAAACGTGAGAAAATGTGCATGGTTCACATAAAAGTTGAGCATTATTTTTTTTTTGGAAAGGACCATGAATTAAAGGAAGGATATTGCAATGAACTATACAAATTAAACATAAAACTGAAAGTAAAAAAAAAAAAAAGAAAAGCTGTAGCATGTATTAGGTAAAGTTTGAGTGAAAAATGTCCTTAAATTTTTTTTTCTTGGCTAAAATATTAACATTAAAATGCACAATCTAAATAAAGAAATCCTACCTTAAACCATGTCCGATCCTTGTGAACTCACATCATTCATACCTAAAATGTGAAACACCTCTAAGCTCTACGGTAAGTTTTTATTTGGTGAAATAAGAAAAAGCAAAAGGCAATAGAAGGGCTGAGGTTATAGCAGTGATAAAGCTTATATTATTATGGGTTTTGCTAACAAGAACCATTAAGGCATTTTTAGCATACTTTTCGTGGTAATATTTCTATATTAAATACACAGTCGAGGAATAATGATATAAATTTTAATGTGTCCTTGCCATTTGGCCAAGATATATTGCTTTATATAATAACTATAAGCACTGTTCAACAAAACCCTACTGTTATTTCGTTTTGTAATGGGCATTTAAATTTGAAAACACTAGACAATTGCTCCTGTCATTGACTTGTATGAGATCATTTTTACGAACAAAAGCTACATGCATCAGTCTCCATTCAAGTCACTGCCAAGTGAGTTGTAAATCAAAGCAACGGTGTGACAATTCAATACCAAATGTCTTGTTTTGTAGCTACATATAGTGAAACCCTGCTATCAAGCTCATCCACAAAGTACACCTCCTGTAGTTTCTATCAGCTAAGAAACTTTATGCAATCCCTATTGATCCAAAAAGAAAGCTTAGATATTAATTAAGTTGAATGATCGGTTATCTAACTTAAACTGTAAACGTCTATATTCGAGTTCCACTGGTAAACAAGAGAAAGTAGCCAAAGTAATAGAATTGAACTCATAAACTTTATATTCTCATCTTCGAATTTGAATTGGAAATCTTTAAATAATTGAAGTCTTTATAATAACATAAGATCTTAAAAAAATTAAAGATTAGAATCCTGTCGAATACAACTCCACTATTTAAGAAAGAAAAAGAGATTTGACCCACTTTTTCGAAATTTGCCATTAGAGTCTGGTAGAAATTTGCCAAGTAGTTCAATTTTTGTGGTAAGATATTGTATTCAACCTTTTGGTTGATGCCTACTAAATGGGTGATGAATTGTTAATTATATGTGTCGGTACCGGTATCAACCTGATGTTCCTTTGTCTACTCTTGGATGCATGTTTATCCTAAAAAAACAATGGGATAAGGGAATGAAAAGATATTAGTTTAGAATACGATGTAACCACTGATGCCAACCAAATGAATAATAATGATTAGAGTTTGGTCTAAAAGTAGAGAGAAAATTAGGCTGCAAGAGAAGTATAGTTTGATGGGTCATTTGACCTAACTGTGACCGACTTCCAAGTTAATTTTCAACTAATTAATTAAAAAATTATGACAAAGAGAAGAAAAGATTGACTACGATGCACACCTGACTTATGTTTTTTAGTTTGCCCTTTTGTCCAAGGTAAGGGTTAGTAAAACCAATCCAGATCAATTATCCATTTAAATCAAATATGATTTTAGTAAAACGATTTGATTTAATTAGTCCATTGGATTAATTAGTCCAAAATGTTTGGTCCAATTGATTTTTTGATCGGTTCTCAATTTAAAA
The DNA here is from genome assembly GCF_053813885.1 of Theobroma cacao. Taxonomy (NCBI): domain Eukaryota; kingdom Viridiplantae; phylum Streptophyta; class Magnoliopsida; order Malvales; family Malvaceae; genus Theobroma; species Theobroma cacao. Next base: position 11,208,218 of record NC_142645.1, read on the forward strand.
TTTTTGGACCAATCCATCCAAAAATCCAAACTAATTATATATATATATATATATATTAATTTATAAAATATTTTTTATATTTATTAAGAAGAATTGATAGTAAACTTAATTAATAATATACTTACAAATTATTAAGGTATTATATGTACATGTGCAAATCATAATCATAGCAATTTAATTAATAATATATATTTATTTATAAATCTGTGTTAATATAAAATTACAAGTTATATTTTTTAAATGATATAACTTATATGTTAATGTTAAAATATATGATAACAAATATCCTACATATTAATATGTTATAATTATTACATTTTAGTAATATTTCATAATATAAAATGTTATGAATATACATAACTGTATAAATATATTATATATACATATATTTAATTTATACATAAACATTACTATAATTTATAATAAACTTTATTTATATGATTACATTTAATAACTTTATTAGTTATCACCTTAGATTTTATAATATATTGTTTATAATTAGTTATTATTTATACAAACTTTGATATAAAACTTATAATATATAAGTTATGTCATTAATTTCATATATATATATATATATAATAAACTAATATATTATATATACATATATTTAATTTATACATAAGCATTACTATAGCTTATAATAGGCCTTATTTATATGATTACACTTTATAACTTTATTAGTTATCACCTTAAATTTTATAACATATTGTTTGTAATTAGTTATTATTTATACAAACTTTGATATAAAACGTTTTAACATATAATTTGTATCATAAATTATATATACAATAAAGTAATATATTATATATATTTAATTTATACATAAGTATTACTCTAACTTATAATAAACTTTATTTATATGAGTACACTTAATAAGTTTATTAGCTACCACCTTAGATTTTATAACATATTGTTTATAATTGTTATTATTTATACAAACTTTAATATAAAACATTATAATATATAAGTTATATCCTTAATTTCATATATATATATATACATTTACATATATAATTATGGATGAAGTTTATAAGTTTTAATATTATAATTTGTAAAAAAAAAAAAGATGGTAAAATTTTGGTCCATTGGTTCAAAATCGAACCAACCAAACCAATTCTATGTTTGGTCGATTTGGTCTTTTTTATATTTGGTTGGTTTTTAAAAATGATTAGTCCATTTGGTCCATAAGTATGGTGGATCAAACCACCTAATACACCCATTTGTCCAAGGCCACATGGCTTACAACATTTTTTATTTTTCTCGAAAAACTAATTACAAAGAAACAAATATGGTGCTTGAAACAACTTCTTGCCCAGATAGTTATTTGGACAATCAAAACTCTTAAAATATTCTTGAGTCAATTCCATTTCACACAGAATATTTTTAAAATATTTTTATGAAGTCATGATAAGAAGCACAAGATGAAGTGTTTTTAAGAAAAAAGTTACAAGGATCAATCCATTTCAAATAGAACTTCTTTGATCCCTTGTTCTTTGCTAGGGATTGTGTTAGGATGAGCTCGACAACCAATTGAGATCGGTCAAAGCTTAGTTGCAATCATGCAGCAATATTATTCATATTGAATGATTACAGGTTTTTCTTCATCAATAAGACATTAATTATAATGAGTTATAAGTCTAATTAGATGAAGTCTATAAGATTAATATGCCTTGCAAGAGAACTGTAATGGGCTGTAGTTATGAGATCCCTATGCATCAAAGTATAATCTCAAAACTTTTCTGGTTAATGTATCATTGAGACTGGATATCAATGATGTTTAGAGATTGGTATGTTCTATGTTCCTGACTTTAGAAGTAAGCAATTGATCTTATAGATTAAAGTGTAGAGATACTTAGAACTAGAATGTAGGTGCATGCCATTAAGAGCAAGCTCACTGAACATGACCCGTTATGAGAAGTGCATTTGGTAATACACTTAAATGTCTATGCAACACTTCTCATGTGTCAGTCATGTAAACACTCCCTAGACTTGAGATATCAGGTCATCTTATATGTGAAGTGCTATACTGTAATTTCATTCTTATGGGTGCCTAACCAAGGATGCCTAAACAAGATGCTTTTAGGTGTAGTATAAAGCATGTGAAGGCAAATGAGTAGTTAAGATAAGAATCATCATCCCAAGTGTTTTAGACGACATATCTTATCAATTCTTGGTTATTATTAGCTTATTGAAGTCCTTGGCCAAAGCAACTTAGAGATTATGAAAAAAGTTTCATAAGTCTCCATATAGCTAATGCTATAACTGTAGGAATGAACATGGAGGTTAATAATAGTAGACACTATACCAAGCTCTTATCATCTCTAAGATATATGATGAGAGAATGAATTACACTAATAAACTGTACAGTGAAAAGTTGTCAAAGAACCTTTTGACTCTTTTAACAATAAGGTGGCCATGATGCATTGCTAGATGCCAATCTTGGTTTATGGAAAACCTTAATATGAATTTTACTATCATGTAGTATATATTATATTTTGTCCCTTGCTATTAATGAAAAATAACTCATTCCCTGAAGTGAATGTGACGAACGAGTTACCAATAAAAAATTATAAATTCATCCATTCCCTGAAGTGAATGCAATATCATTTAATAATTATGGTCATGGTCATAAATCCATCTATTCCTTGAAGAGAATGCCACATCATTTAATAATTATGATCATGGATATGGAAGAAATCGTCATAATAATTTACACTATCACTATTTTAATTGAAGATAATTTTACCACCAGAAGTGGATGAACACCAAAAGTGGATTGATAACTTTGCCACCAGAAATGGTTAGATAATTTTACTATCAAAAGTGGATGGATGCCTTAACCCATTAAAATATGGATAATCCACCAGAAGTGGATAACCCATCATATGTGGAACACCCACCAAAAATGGATGTATATTTGTAACCTACCACAAGTAGACGAATACTTTCAATGCACCAAAAGTGGATGAATAATGAAAAGGCAAAAATAAAAAAAATAAAAAGAATGTAGAAAACATATTGTCATTGATGTGGCATGAAAGACCATTGGTCACGTACCTGTTGTATGTCTTAAATTTAATTAAACATCACTGAAAACTACAACATTTTGTGATGATTTTAATCTTGGCCAACTCGATATAGCATATCAAGATATTTGTCCACTCTGAAAGAGGAATTGATTATATGATTGGTAATAGAAATATCCATTAATGAACTTAATAGTAATTGGTATATTTTATTTAGTTGAAGAAAATATGGATATTCATCTTGTTGGATCCAAGATTTATGATGTAAATATATATTTAGCAGACATTGCTATAACACACACTATATTGAAAGACAAAAATTATTTTTTTCACTTGACAACGGAAAAAACCAATGTCAATACAGTATCTAATAGTACAAGATTAATTGAAAGCTTCGAAAAAGCTAATATTCTACTATCTTGAGGAATAAAGTTTATAGTAGATGATGTTTTATTTTCTTTTAAGTCTCAAAGAAATTTATTAAGTTATAAAGATATTCGTCTGAATAGATATCATATTGAGACAACAAATAAAAGAGAGACTTAATACCCATATATTACATCGATTGTCTTAAGTAGTAGGTGTGTGTTGAAAAGAAAACTACTCACTTTGTTCTCTGAATTGAACTATACAAATATTTGAAACTTATAATAAACTAGAAGTTTACTAATGATTTTAATGTTTGGCATGGCCGGTTGGACCATTCTGGATCAATAATGATGCAAAAAAATGATTGAAAATTTATATGATCATTCATTGAAAAACCAAAAGATTTTTCAATCTAATAAATTTTTATGTGTTGCTTGGTCTGAAGACAAATAAATTATAAGGCTATCACCAAGTAAAGTTAAGACTAAATTTCCTACAGTTTTTAAACATATTCAGGGTGATATATGTGGATTCATACATTCACCATGTGGACCATTTAGATATTTTATAATTTTAATAGATGTATCAATTAGATGGTCACATGTGTGCTTATTATCGACTTGCAATTTGGCAATTACAATCATTCATTTGCAAGCACATTTTCCTGATTATGTAATTAAGACTATTCGTCTTTACAATGTTGGTGAATTTACATCTTAAGCTTTTAATGAATATTGTATATTAGTTGGAATAACTATTGGATAACCTCTTGCTTATGTTCACACACAAAACGGTTTAGCAGAATCATTTATTAAATACTTCCAACTAATTGTATAGCCATTACTTATGAAATTCAAACTCCTAATGTCTGCTTAGGGGCATGCCATTTTGAATGCAGTAGCATTTGTATGCATCAGGCCAACGAGTTACTATAAATTCTCCTAATACAATTGGTTTATGGTTAGAAATCAAATATTTCTCATCTAAGAATTTTTTGATGTGTGGTATATGTTTCAATTGCTCCACCATAACGCACAAAGATGGGTCCTTAAAGGAGGTTAGGAATATATGGTGGACACGAATCTCTATTTATAATTAAATATTTAGAATTATCAATAAGAGATTTATTCATGTCCAAGTTTGTTAATTGTCATATTGATGAAACAATTTTCCAACATTAGGGGGAGAAAGATAAACAGCTGCAAAAGAAAATTTCTTAAAATGAATTATCATTATCTAGTTTTGATCCTCGTTTAAATCAATATGAACTTGAAGTTCAAAAGATAATTCTTTTGTGAAATATAGTAAATCAGTTGTCAAATGTATTTACTGACCTAAAAGGAATAACTGAATCTTATATACTAGTTACAAATGCTCCTATTAACATTAATGTTCCTGTAAGACAAGGCACGCTAGAAGCGTGGAGACTAATCAGTTCTAAAGATAAAATCCTCAAAAAAGAAAAAAAATAAATATTCAAGATGGTAAAAAAGAAAAAGTAGAAACATTAGAAAAGACCCCTGACATAATTGATAAACATTCCAGAAGAAATTTAGGTACATAAAATCAGTGAAAATAAAGAGATCTCAATAAATTATATCATGAAGGAAAAAAATGGAACTAGTAAATAAATGTTGACGATTTTTTGTATATAATACAGAGCTTAATATTATGAAAGAAAAATGATGATCTTGACCTTATATATTGAAAAATGTAAACATAGAAATAATTGGCCAATGTGGAAAAACGCAATTAAGGAGGAATTGAATTCATTTGCTAAACATGAAATTTTTTGACTTGTAGTCTGTACATCAAATGGTATAAAACCAATGGGACATAAATGGGTATTTATGCAACTATGGAATAAGAAAAATGAGATTATGAGATATAAAGCACGGCTTGTCGTACTAGATTTTACCCAAAGATTTAGTATTAAATGTGAAGAGATATATTCTTTTTGATGGATGCAATTACAATTTTATAATAACTAGTCTGACAATATATTAGAAGATTGAAATGCGTCTAATGAATGTAGCTACATCCTATTTATACAGCTCATTTGATATTGATATCTATATGAAAAATCCTGAAAGATTTAAGTTGCTTGAAGCACAAAATTTGAATTCCCAAAAAATTTATTCAATCAAATTAAATAAATCTTTATATGGATTGAAACAATCTGAATGCATGTGGTATAATCGCCTTAGTGAATATTTATTGAAAAAAGGTTATAAAAATGATCTTAAATGTCCATATGTTTTTATAAAAAGATTCAAATCTGAATTTGTGATAAGTGCTGTTTATGTTGATGAACTAAACATTATTAGAACTCTTAAGGAGTTATCAAAAGCCATGGATTACTTAAAGAGAGAATTTGAGATGAAAGGCCTTGAAAAAACGAAGTTTTGTTTGGGTCTTCAGATTGAATACTTGACAAATGAAATTTTTTTCCATCAATCTAATTATATAACAAAAGTGTTAAAACGATTTTATATGGAGAAAACATATCTATTGAGTTCACCAATGGTTGTAAGGTCATTATATATATAAAAAAACCATTTCCAACCTTGTGAAGATAATAAAGAACTTCTTGATCTTGAAATATCATATCTTAATACAATTGGAGCACTAATGTATCTTGCTACCACTACATGACTTGATTTATCAATTGCTATGAATTTATTAGCAAGATATAGTTCTTCACCAATTCGAAGACATTGAAATGGAATTAAATATATACTTCAATAACTCTGAGGAATAATGGATATAGGATTACATTATTCAAATGCATCAAAATAAAATTTAATTGGTTACATAGATGCCGAATTTTTATCTGATCCATACAAAGCTTGATCCGAGACAGATTATTTATTTACATGTGGAGGTACTACTATTTCATTGCGTTCTATAAAACAAACTATAATTGCTACTTCTTCTAACCATAGAGAAATTTTGGCAACTTATGAGGCAAGTCGTGAATGTGTTTGGTTAAGATCTGTAACTTAACATATTCGAGAAACGTGTGGCTTGTCAACCAAGAAGGAAATTTCAACAACGTTATATGAGAATAATTGTCAAGCCCAGCTCTACAATATGTTTATTATGCTATTCTTATATAGGAATGCATGTTTGCTTACTTGGGTACCTCAAAAATCGTTAAAGGACGGTATTGTACCAAATGGTACAACTAAGTTGATTTAAGCCTTGAACTAGTCCAAATAGAGATTTTAAAATAAAATTAAGAATTTTAAAACCTCAGAATGACTTAAAATGGTGATTCAGAGTTCGAGGACCAATTTGGAGTCAAATTGAAATTTTCATAACCTAGGGGCAAAATGGTCATTTGGCCACCTGAGGTTAAAAATGGGAATGTTAGAAGAAGTTTTTGATCAAGATTGACTATTTAGAACATAATTTGAGTTTGAGAAGTACAGAATTTTAATTCCGACATTTTTTCAAGGATAAGGGCAAAATAGTCATTTTGCCGCCTAGGGGTAAAATTGTAATTTTACATTACCCAACACTTATCCAGCACATAGATTTTACCCAATATTATCATGGATAATTGAGAAAATTTAAGTGGTGGAGAGAGATTGCTTAATGGGTAAGTATGACACATGGACCAATAGAATGGTGACATGCGTCAAATTCTCATCCATTTATTATTTTCCTTATAAATTAGCACAAAATCAGCCCATTTCTCTTGATATGGCTGGCCAAAGGAAGAACAAAGGAAGAAAAAGGAAGAACAAAACCCTAGATGGAAAAATTCAAGGGAAAAGTTGAATCAAGGGAATAACAAAGGTAAGATTTTTCAATTCTAGCTTGTGATCTACCTTGCCTATGCATTATTTTGCATTTGCCATGGTTGAATCACAAGATATCATGAAGGATCCATGGCTGACCGAATTTAGAGAGAGAAGATTTGATGATTTATTTGGTTAGATTTTGAGATATTTTAGTGTTTTAAGTTGTTCAGTGTTGTGTAGCATGAAAAGCCAACAAGAAAAATTCATTTTCTCCCATCACCCATCATTGGCCGAATTCTCCATGTAGAATATTGATGATGATTTTGATTTTATTTCAAGTGATTTGGTTAGGAATTAGTGATTTATGGTGTGAGAATCAAGCTTGAAAAATTATAATGTTGATGCACCCACCATGGCCGAATTTTTCAAGAGAAAATGTGAGGATGATTTTGCCATATTTTAAGTTATTTAATTTGTGTTTGATGAATTGGACTATTGGGAGAAAAATGAAATTATTTGGAGTTGAATTGGACGTATTGGCCAATTAATCGAGTGATAGATCGAATTAGGCCAATACCGTTTAATTTTGGTACACAATTGAATTTGTGTAGAACACCGTGTTTAGACAATAATCCGAACAATTTGAATCCCATTTCGTACATTAGTATAAAGCCTGAATTAGTTTTATAACAATTTAGCACAATGTAGTAAATGGCTTATTGTGCATTATGTCTAGGTGGTGAGCATTCTGGCAAAAGTAAAGAGATAGTACCCGAGGATCAAGAATCGGAGTACAGGAAATTCGACTCCCAAAATAGTGAGTAACCTTACTATCGTCTTAATTATTTAAAGTAGTTTTTATTCTTTTTTGTGATTTGATAGAAAAATGAGTTTAAATGGCAAATATTTATGTTTTATAAGCAAAATGTGATTAAATGAAAATGATTTTATAAAATTGTCTTGAAATTGAAAGATGGTTTTGAAAATGGAGTAATTGGAGACTAATTGCTGTGTTATAAATCATGGTTTGAATTGAATGGCTTATGATAATATTGGCATGAATGGTTGATTTGGTAAATGTGTTGAAAATGCATGAATTGTTAATTTACCTTAAGAGGTTGTAAAAGAAAATAATTGCTATGTCATGCTATTGTAAATTTTATTGTATGGTGGGTTATAAATTAGTCGCTGCAGTGGACAAGTTCTGTGGACCAGCCTATTAGAGGGGCACGGTAACCCTATTATATTCATACCTCAGTATGAGAGGCGCGGTTGGATAACTCCTGAGGTTAAAACTTTAGAGTTCACTTCACGCCAAACCACTATGTGAGAGTGAACTCAGCCAACGCCAAGGAACGTCTCTGTTTTCAAAATAAAAACATGATTTATGTGTATATAACTTTTTAACAACCTTGGCGGACTCGGTTGGGATAGCCCTCGATCAAGGTATCCCTGATAACTAGGTATGAGAATGATTTTGGCACGAGCCAAAGTTTTAAGAAATTCATAAGCCATGTTGATTTCTCGATTTATATGAATTGATTTTATTTGGTTGAAACAAGTTGAAAGGTGATGAATTACAGTATGTTAAACTAATTATCTGTCTCCATTTACTCGACTTTAGATATTTTAGATGGTATTTGTTTACTCACTGGGATTATATAATCTCACCACGCTCCTTTCCATCCATTTCAAGGTCAGAATAGACTGTAGATAGTTGATTTCATCGAGGTTACCATTGGATTTGCATCCTCCAAACTGTAGGTTTACAGTCTTCCTTACTTTTAGTTATTCGGGGGCCCATTGGTTATTGTAAATTAAATTAAATACTCTGGCTTTCTGTATTACAGTATGTATGAATTTATTTTGCTTTTACGCTGCTACAAAAAAATTATTTACGTATAACTCTAAAAATATTATTTTATAAGAAAATAAAATATTTTATTGAATATATATTTTATTTTTTTATTATATCCAAATAATCATAATTTCATTTTAAATGAAGGTTTTAGATGTTTAAACTTAATTTTGATTATGAATTATGTGTTTTGTACTCGCATACTACATTTTTAGTGGATTTCTAGATTAATGAGGAAAATGACCAAAATGCCCTTGTGAGAAAAAAATTGTTTTTCTATTGTTTTGATTTGAAAATAGTTTATAATCTCTCAAAACATAATATTAATGACTAATACTCACAGGGGAAGCGAGAAAAACTGATGTTAAGCCTTGTGAGATTTTGATTGACATTCCGGATAATGAATGTCTATCGGGACATCGCGGCGGTTGTCACGGGCTCGATGGGAGTTCTAGGTCGTGACAATAATACCGCTTGCATGATATAGTTAAAAGAATGATACATTAAAGGCGATTGGACAACATATAGTTCGCCAAAATTCTTTTTCACTTATAATTTCCAAAAAAATGGTGATATTAGTGTTTAACAAATTCAGTCAATTGATAATCTAATAGATTTATTCACTAAAGCCCTTCTTACTACAACATTTGAAAAATTGATATAAAAGATTGGAATACATCATTTTAAAAATCTCTATAATGCAGTCATCAGGGGGAAGAAAATACGCACTATACTCTTTTCCTTCATCAAGGTTTTTCTCACTGGGTTTTTCTTGATAAGGCTTTTAAGAGGCAGTATTTCAAAAGTGTATTCTTGAAAAGAATTATGTACACTTTTTCCTTCACTTAGATTTTTTTCTCATGAGATTTTTCCTAGTAAGGTTTTAACGAGACATATTCTTAATACAATGGATTTTCAAGGGGGAGTGTTATATTTTTGTGATATCCATTTATGTTATCTACCTAGTTTTGGATGAAAATTAGATTGGATCAACCTTCGGATTTAATCTATCCAACTAATCTCTTAGTATTATTTTCATCTTGTAAATTCAATCTAGATAAGGGGTTATTAACCTATAAATAAGCCCTTCACTTCATTTGTAAATATACATTTGAATAAGATCTTCTTACTCCCTCTAGATATTTTTTTTCCCTCTAAATACTTATTTTTATATTTTTCTTATAGTTGTTCTTTCATATTTATTTAATAACAAGAAAGAATTTAAAGGGAGATAGATGATCTTATTGAATTATGTTTAATAATGAAGTAAGGGGCCTATTATAGGCCAAAAACCTCTTGAATTATAATCTTAATCTAATTCAATTTAAGAGTAAAAATCAGATTACACTTCTTGTATTTGGCATGTTAAGTTGTTTGACTTGGTCTGAACTTCTTGAGTCATAACTTAATGGACATTCATATATATATATATATTCATAACATTATCAACTTACTTTTGGCATGGATTACTTATCTTATTTGAGTTGACATATATTATTAAAAAAATTCAATTGATAAATTAAAGTTAGTTCATAAACAATATGTGAAAGTTTAAAATTATTATAGACATCCCATTTTGTTCGAGATAGAGAGAAAATAAAAAAAATTAAAAATGTATAAATAAAAAACACAAAAAAAAAAAATAAAGAAAGAAAATTTTGGAAAAAGAAAATAATGGAAAATAAGGATCCTAATTTTAATTTGAATCTAATTCCTAATCTCAGTTTAAATCAAACTCTAAAAAAAAGCTTCAATAAACCAAAACTCACGAAATTAAATTTGAAAAGGATCACGCATAAGGAATTATAGAAGAAAAGAAATCGTAGAAGGTTAGGAGAATCAAGGTTGTCTGACAATCATAACCTAGGCAAAGGTGGGAATATAAAAAAGGGAAGAAGGAAAATAGGATGAAGAAAAGCTCGAGAAGAAGGAAAATAAGAAGAAAAGAATTAAAAGGTTATATACTAGACTCAAAATGATGCCCTTTTGTGTCAAAAGAAAAAAGAAAAGGTTTTCTAGGCCGATCTGATCGACTTGGCCACCACCCGCAATAAGCCCAATAAGCTTGGGCTTTCTTTTGCGACTTGGGTTTTTTCTAACCCTATAAGGTATGCCCATGCACATATTTAGTTATTTAAAATTTTTTTATTCTATTTTTTATTTATTTAATGTTTTTTTTGTACGCATATTTAGGGTTAGAAAAGTATTTTTGAAAAAAAAAACAAATTTTAACCAAATTAAAAAATAAATTTTTTTAATGAAAATTTTAAGGAAAGTTACAGGTGGTAACTTATTTAAAAATTTCAAAGTAAAAATAATTATGAGTATTTGTCTTGGTGTAATCTCATAAATTGTTTTCACAAAAAAAAAAGGTGTTATTTTAAATAATTATTACAAACATGGAATATTAATGAATGAACTATTTTTTAAATTAGAAATAATCATAATATTCGTGTATTATATTTAATTTCATAAAACACAAATAAATAAAAATTCTCCATTGATGGAATTTCAAGAAGGTTATAATTGATAATTTCTTTCAAATTTCTAGTTGCAAACTTTTTCATAAATTCTATCATAAGGATTAGAGACAATGAAAATAATAAAATAGAAAATAGGTAAAAGAAATCAATTGGAATATTGAATTAAAATTCTTTCAAAAAATCTAAAATATAATATATAAATAATAAAATAGAAAATAGGTAAGAAGAAATAAATTTGAATACTGAATTAAATTTTTTTGAAAAATCTAAAACATAATATATAATTTTTTTAACATTAAAAGGAAAAGGAATCCATAAGAGTAGCTTCGAAAAAGGCGTCTCATCAATTCAAAACCCTAATTGATGCTAATGATTTGGACTCTCTCAAGAATTTATAGCACCTCATTTTGGGAAGGTTGCAGGACAGCAATGTGGTCTTATCTCATTTTAATAAGTACTTAGAACATTGCTTTGTTGAGATTTCTAATGACATGGTTATATATCCAAATGCGTTTTCGAATGAATCAACAAGGGAAGTATTTGACTAAAGACCAGACCTACGAGTACCGCAGTAGTTACTTATAATGAAATAGGGTGTTTTCTTTTCCATATTCTATTATCATAGTTACCTCTATTTTTTTTTTTTGCATATTTTATTATGATAATTATCATCGTATTGGCGGGATAGGAAAGAGAAATAGAAACTATTTATGTTTTTGTCTGAAAATACTTACAATATTATTTTGATTGATTTGCAGTACTATGTGATTTAGGAATAATTTGTGAACATAAAAAGTACCAATTTAAAATGCTAATACTTTCCTCATACGTAATTGTACTTTGAACCTGAACCTAAATGTGTTTCGTGGTCAATTGCACCTAATAAAAAAAATGATGTTAACTCTTCATTTGTCGTGATGGTAGCCCCTTTTATATGGTGACTCCTTTTTTATGTCGATAGAAATTGATGGTGACTCCTCTTTTATATCGAGCAATTGCGTTTCAAAACTTATACATTATGACAATTATACCTGTCAAAATGAACCTGACCCATGGGTCGATTCATTTTTTATTGAATATAGGGTGAGTTGGGTTTGAAAATTTAGATCTATATTAAAATCAGGCCTAAATGGACCAGCCCACCAAATCAGTGGGTTAGGATGGGTCAGCCCTATGAGCCAAAAAAATTAATAATTTTAATTAATTTAATAATTATATATATTTAACTATATAAAATTAATAATTTAGTTACCAATAATATTACTTATTTTATATATTTCAATGTGTTTAATCTTTACTTATCAAATTAATAATTTTAAGTTATGAATTAAATCATAAAATAATTTTATTAATAAAAAATTTATTAAGTAAAATTATAAAAATAATTTTATTTGTAAAAAAAAGAAACGAGCTGGCCCAATCTAGCCCATGGGCTAGCAGGGGTGAGCTGGGTTGAAGTTTTGATGACCCATAAAAAAATGAGTTGACCCGACCAAACCCATATTTTCTTAACTCACAAGGAGTTGGGTTGGGCTGGGCTGAGCCAACCTATATTGACAGCTCTAATGACAATTATGTTTAGAACAATTAATGAATTTAAATAAGTATTATATTAATTATAAGGAATTTGTACCAATTTAGACAGATGTTGTGAGCAATAATTTACTCACACGTAATTATATTCCCGAACCTCTCATGGTCAATTGCAACGAAGGAAAAAAATTGATAATTGTTTTATGGTCAATTGCACCTAATAAAAAAAACAACTCATTGATGGGCATTGGATGTTATGATAATTATATTTAGAACAATTAAAGAATTTTAGTAAATATTATATTAATTATAAATAAATTATAAATAAAAAATAATATATAATTAAATTTAATATTAAAAATTATTATATATAATCGAATTTTAATAAGTATAATACTATTATTTGAATTTTACCCTAGTAAGCCTAATTATAACATACTATTAAGGAATACAGAATAACCGAGTATATAGTACTTATTGACATCCTTAATTTGTTTGAAAGGTGAGACACTACATACAATTATAAGCAAGCAATGCTATTACAGTATTTGGGAGGTGACTATTCATTTCATTGTCTAATTTAAGAAAGTTGATTCTTGTAAATTCTTTATTTATATATAAAGGTATTTCATTTATTTGGTGAATATATTACTTTATATAATAACTATAATTTTTGGGGCACTTTTCAACAAAATCCTATTGTTATTATTTTGTTGTGGAATGGATATTTGTTACTATGAAAACACTAGACAATTGCTCCTGTCATTGACTTATAGTGTAAAGATGAGCTAACATAGATAGTGAGACTAAACTGAAAGCTGATTACAACAAAGCATGAGATGATAGTTGCTTGTATGAGATCATTTTTATGAACAGAAGCTACATGCATGAGTCTCCATTCAAGCCACTGCCAAGTGAGTTGTAAGTCAAAGCAACAGTGTGACAAGTCAATACCTAAGGTCTTGTTATTGTAGCTACATATAGTGAAACCCTGCTATCAAGCTCATCCACAAGTGCATCTTCTGTAGCTTCCATCAGCTAAATTACTCTATGCAATCCCTATTGATGCAAAAATCAGGTATTACAATATAGTAAATATTAACCAAGTTAAATGATCGATTATCTCAATAACTTAAATTGTTAACATCTCTATTCGAGTTCCACCAGTAAATAAGAAAGTAGCCAAGGCAATAGAATTAAACTCATAAACTCTATCATTTTCATCTTAGAATTTGAACTTGAAATCTTTAAATCAGAGTCTTTATAATAACATAAGATCATCTTAAAAAGGAATTAAAAGTTCATATCCTGTTGTATATAACTCCACTATTTAAGAGAGAAAAAAGAGATTTGACCCTTTTTTCAGAGTTTGCCATTACAGCCTCGTGGAAGCTCCCAAGTAGTTCAATTTTTGTGGTAAGATATTGTAATCAACCTTTTGGTTGATGGTTACCAACGTACCGGTATCAACCTGAAATTTCTGTGTCTACTTTTGGATGCATGTTTATCCTAAAAAACAATGAATTAAGGGAATGAAAAGATATTAATTTAGAATGCGATATAACCACTAATGCCAAACAGATGAATAATAATGATTAGAGTTTGGCCTCAAAATAGAGAGAAAATTAGGCTGCAAGAGAAGAATAGTCTGATGGGTCATTTGACCTAACTGTGGCCGACTTCCAAGTTAATTTTCAACTAATTAATTACAAAATTATGACAAAGAGAAGACAAGATTGACTGTGATGCACACCTGACTTATGTTTTTTGGTTTGTCCCTTTGTCCAAGGCCATAGCTTACAACATTTTTCTTCTTTTTGTTTTGGAAAACTAATTGCAAGGAAACAAATATGGTGCTTGAAACAACTTCTTTCCCAGTTAGTTATTTCAACAATCAAAACCAAGTCATCAAGACTCTTAAAATCAATTCCATAGAATTCCCCTGTCTAAGTTTGTGTTCCTAAAACTTTCTTTCATCCTGCTCTACCCTCCATTATTAGCTTCCCTACCTTTCCTATTACCAAGTTTCATACATATACAATAGAGCCAAAAATATCCGTAAGAGTTGATTCCAGAGATGGACAACTACTGCAGTCTTTTTCTTGACAAAGAAAATGATGTTTCAAACACCGAATCTTTTATGCCCACATTATTGCACTTCATATTGTCGACAACAGAAGTATCATAATTCCTCAAATAAAAAACAACTAGCAATGTGATTGTGAGCAGGATCCAGGATGTAGGGATAGGGACTACCGCCTTAGCTTCCAAGGGAAGACAACTTGAGATTGACTTTCACTTGCTTAGAAGCTAAAGCATTTTTTTATTCTATCAATCAATGGCCATGAATAAGACCTTGCCCTTAGGACAACCCTTTGCAGACAATGACATCTAATCTAATACCACTTCATTTATTTAATTCAAGAATGAAAAGATCTCCATTCATTTAATTCAAGAATGATGGAAAGTTTACCTCTTTTCACTCCCCTTTTGTTACCTTGAGCCAAATCGGAGAAGATAATGTAAAGAAAATCAAATGATAGTATAAAGTTCAGCTGCCATCCAGATCCTTAAGCTGTTAGGCATCATTTGGACAGATCTGTAGATATGTTTTCAATACAACAGAGAAAAACAAGCACCTTGCAAATACTATAGAAAAAAAAAATGCTAGGAAGCAAGTAACATTTACTGTAAGAAGGGCAAGATTACAACTAAAGAGTAATGATACCCCAACATATAGGGGAATGAAGTTACAACCTCAGTGTAAAAAATAGGGGGATTTTGTTTGTCCCTTTGTTTGCTTTTGAATTATAAACAGAAAATTCCCCGAGCTGAATCTCTGAATATATCTCTTGGCTAAGTAATGGTATAAGAAGAATTTCATCCTATACTATTTGCCTGCGTTGGAAATGATCTTAGACCACTGAAAATACAAAACCAGTGAGGTGTACATTTCTTGTTCAGCGCTTGGATAGGTAAAGGAATAATGAAATGCCTTCGGCTTAAAAAGTACAGTCATCAAACATTGAAACGGAACAGCATTACATCTCCTTCTTGTACAATGTAATCTTTACCCTCAGATCTCAACTGCAGCAAGTTAAATATGAGAAATGGAGAGAGATAAAAAGAGAAATAATATAGCATTTTGGTCTCAAAGGGAGAAAGAGAGAGGTGAAACAAATGTGGTAAGAGAGACAACTGAAATATGTACGAAACGAAAGGATATTGAGGGAAAAGATAAAAATAAACAAAAAGAAAGAAGTTGACAGTATTTGAGCATACAAAGGATTGATTGGAAAAGAAAGAGAAGGAAAATAAATTCAGACAAGTACAGAGCAGGAAGCAATAATTAAGAGAGGAGTGTAGCGAGCTGCTCACTACAACTAGGCAATCACCCTTAAGAGACTGGATGCTAAGGACATTTTGCCTTAGCTTGTACAACCTAAGTTTTGTAACCCAGAAAAATACAAGCATATTACTCAATAGAGAACTAATAGAACTATGAGACATATGGAAATGATAACCCCTCTCTCCCCCTCAAACTCAAGATTAATGTCTACTTCACCCAAAAAAAAATTTGAAGCAGGTTTTGCTGGTTGTTGGAAATAGCAATAGTTGCACCAAATTAAGGGAAAACAAATACAAGCAAAACACTCTTGCTTGTCCTGATAGCAAAGTGAAACTCATGCAAGGTATGCACATATGCTGCTGAAGAAATTATTACCTAAAAAATTTTAGAGGCTAATAGAAATTAAACAACTTACAAGTCCTTTTTCCCTTGCTGCTGCTAGTGAACCAGCGGCAACAAAATCATCATAGGATACCTATTAAGAACAAAAAATTTGTTTATAAAGAGGTGGTGATGAAAAAAAGCCTATATTTCAAACTCACGATCAATGATTCCACAAGCATAATATCTCTTAGAGATGCATGTGAATGCATATACTGAACCATCATACAAATTTGACACAAGCCGATGTTCAAGAAGTTAAAAGATGCTCATGTTCTGATCAAAGAATCATGTCTCAAATATGTAAGCCATCTTTTATTTACTTAACTTAGTTACCATATATGGAACCATCATGCAATTTTAACATAAGTAGAAGGCCCTACAACATTACACCACCATTTTTAGGCCAATATCCAATCATTTCCATGTTTAACAATAAAATAGTGCCCTATAAAGTTTGCCCACGACTGCAGGGGAAGTGGCTGACTGCAGTGACAGAGCCCAGCTTGTAGAAGCAAATTGTTTGAGCTTTTCTAAAACAATCTTTTCCATGACAAAAGACAGGAGAGAAATAAATAGTGAAAAGGAATTGCTGCCATCCAGCCACTCAGAGCTGATGGGAGAATAAAAATCTGAATACATGTGGGATGGAATCCACAAAATTAATGATGATGCTTACTGTCTCAGCACGAATGAAGCCTTTCTCAAAGTCAGAGTGAATAACTCCAGCAGCTTGAGGAGCAGTCATTCCTGATCAAGAGAGAAGAAAAATTAGACAACATTGATCTACACTCAGCTGCAATAACATACTAAAAACTCATAAGAAAGATAATAGTATTAATAGTATCTGCACATGGTACATATTGGACACTAAGCACAGCCAACACTAACCTGCAAGTATTGTCCATGCTTTTGATTCCTGCAGTATCAAGAACAACACTTTCAACTGATGAAACAAATGAAAATCCATGCAGACATGAAAACCATCTTTCAAAAGACGAAACCAATTTTTTTTTTTTAAAAAGGAACATTAAACTAATGGTGAGTACATCTTTTCACCTTCTCCCCAGATGTAAAGTACGTACGCAGCCCTAGAAGGCTATATGTTTCTCTAATAAGGTTTCCAAGCCCACTTTCATTGACACCAAGAGATTTCAAATATTCTGTTCGTTCATCTGATGGAAGTTCAGTGAGCTCCGACTCAACCTGCAATGTTAAGCTTTCTTAGTTCTTCAGCATAGTAAAATAGCTAATTCAACATTGATCAGCAACAGGCTATAAATGAGCATGTAAAATTCCATATTTTTCAATAGATGACAGTCATCAACGTCTACCAACAGACTCAAACACATCACAGAGAGAGAGAGTTGAAAAGTTCTATATCACTTGCTATTAGAGTGTGCTTTTCAAGAGTATCACCAAACCTGTGCAGAAATTGTTACAATTCCAGATCGCAACTCAGATGCAAGATTCATCACTTCATTAACATGGGAATTATTTTCAGGCTCAGCAAGATCAGATTCTGCAACATTGGCAACATATATGATTGGTTTCATTGTAAGCAAGCAAAGATGTTTCACAGCATCCTTCTCAAATTCAGTTAAAGCAACTGCTCGTGCTGGTTTTCCATCCATAAGTGCCTGCTTAATCCTTTCCAAGGCAGACTTTTCTGCTTCCTCCTAAAACAGTAGTATAACTTTAAGAAAGTTGATGCCAACACAAAAAACCACCACATTGGCGTACGGCATAGACTGACTGACAGACAAAGAACAAGGCTAGTTGCAGTAAAAACAGAAGAAGAGGAAAAATAACTTCACCTTGACTTTAGATTGAGAATCCTTCGCCTTCCCCTTTTTGAGCTTCTCTATTCTTTTCTCTATCTGCAAGTCTTATAAAAGATACAATTACTTTCATATGCTTTTTTTTATTTACACTGTCACAGATACGTAGTAAGGCCATGCAGGAGTTTGTAAAGGTTAGTCAATAAATAAGCATTCAAGCAAATTTACTAAGGTTTAAGGTTAGTTGACAAAGAAACATTCAAGCAAATTTCTTGAAGGTTTAATGCATGACCAGCAAATATTATTTTGAAACCAGAGATAATTATACGTCTTAACAAATATATCTGCATAATAAGAAGCACAAGTAGGGACAAGAATATGAGATGATATGAATTTGATGTTATATCTGGAATAACAGGATAGTGACATGGAACGTGTACATCCATATTATAGGATGCAATCTACAATGGGCATGCAAAAAGCTTAGTAGTACGGAATCACATTATTCAAAACAAAATGTTAATCATGAGGGTTTTTGGCCACCATAAGTATAAAATAGATGTTTCCATTTTATGTTGAAAAGGTAATATCTTGGGGCCAAACATCACTAACCAACAACTTTTCAAATTTATACCACATGAACTAAAAAACTTAAGTTCAAGTTACTAAAAGTGAATGACTTAAAGCCTTATGTGGGGTTCAACAATCACCTTCATAATATCATATTCCTCACACGCACCCTGCCCTTTTCCTTGATGTCCTAGTCAGCATTCAAAACCACGTATCGCAATCACACTCGATACTCATAGGACCAAGATCACACAATGTGCCAATGTAAACCCACATTGAGTAGGCATATGCTTTGAAACCAATAGTAATATCCTGGGCAGCTGGGCCCGAGGACCACTAGCCCAATATCTTTTCAGTCCTAAACCACATGACCCTAAAAGCTTAACACAAGTTGTTAAGAATGACTTGAACCCTTAAATGGTTTTCAACAATCACACTCCTATTCAATATAGGATGATGTATCACCAAAAAATAAATGCAGTCTCCTAAGACTTTAGACCAGGCACCTACCGAGAAGCATCCAAGTAGTATCATGACAAATTTTAAAATTCTATTAAAAACTGGGGTAAAAAATGTGTTAGATCCCTTTCCAGAAAGAACTTTAATCTTTCGACATGTTCAAAGAGTATTTACGCATCAACCACAACAGGATAAATAGAGTTGACAGATAGTGCTTCTCATTAAGAAACTGTGATACTCTGCTTTTGAGCTATCTATTGAAAACGACATGTAAGCAAAACATGTGTGCAACTTTCTGTTTAGGATTATTGTGTGTCAACCAAAATCTCCAAAAATCGCAAGTTATTTCCAACTGGAACCAGCTTCCCCTTGCCTTTTGTAGATTTTAAAAAACGTTGCTATAGCTTATCAATCATATTCAATGTGAAAGTTTATTTCTACAAGATACAGATCTCAGACAAAATTGAGAGTCTTAAGAAAACATGAATTAGCTCATCATATTTTCAACACCTAAGTCCTGAACTCTACCATACACAAATATTTTGCTCATCAAAACCAGAGTTCTTTCCAATTGGGTGGAAACTGATGGGTTTCAAATTGCAGAGAATTCTAGAATTATCTTAACAACTAATCACCGATTAGAAATTCAAGAATTATCCTAACAACTAATACCCTATTTCATAAATGAGTCAAAACTTAATTCTTCTAAGTAAGAAAACAAGCTTCGCACTTTCTAGGAATCTTCAAGGTTCCTATCATGAGTACCTATCACTAGTATGCAAACAATATATTCCCACCTCCTGCATGATCCTAAACTTAAGGTTAAATCTTTTGATTTAGGCTCAAATTTTACCTGCCCAAGGAGATGAATTCTCCAGCATTTAGCCTCAATTTCCTGTCTATTTCCATCATCTATCCTCCTTAGAAACTACCTATATTTCCCGAGTTTTTCAGCTGCATGAACATGACAATTTGTTTGTGTCAGCAACTAAATATAAAACCAAACTACTCTAAACTCTTTAAGGAACCCTGCTGCATTAAACAGACTCTAAGTTGCATTTGAGATAGTGGATATGATAAGTTGGTTTGTAATTGATCAGTGAAAGTCTTCTACTTTTGTTTTCTGATGGATTTAGAATAATTTGGACTCTTTGTGTTCTTGGAGAGACTTAAACTAGTTCAGATCCTTTTACACATTTTTTGGCTTCTTTTTAAGATTATATTTAACCCTATCCCTGCACAGTGACAAACTGTCCAGACCAAACAAGTTCGAAATGGAACGAATATTCTATAATAGAGTTCACTTGATGCTGACTCTTGAGTTCATTACAAAATCTAAATTATACAAAAGCAACAAAACCTTTTATTCTTGACAGACTTAAAGCAATTCAAGCATTTTATCCACACAAGAATTAAATTTACCCCAACCTTTAATATGTCACAAGATTTTAGGAATTAGGTAAATTTTAGTTCAGTTTTAGACTTTGAAAAAATTTAATGATTAGCTAGGATTGTAGTTGCAAAAAGATCTAGTAATTTAAGTTCAGATCTTTTTACACATTTTTTGGCTTCTTTTTAAGATTATAATTAACCCTATCCCTGCACGGTGACAAACTATCGAAACAAAACAAGTTCAAAATGGAACGAACATTCTACAATAAAGTTCACTTGATGCTAACCCTTGAGTTCATTACAAAATCTAAATTATACAAAAGTAACAAAATCTTTTATTCTTGACAGACTTAAAGCAATTCAAGTATTTTATCCACACAAGAATTAAATTTACCCCAATCTTTAATATGTCACAAGATTTTTGGAATTAGGAAAATTTTAGTTTAGCTTCAGACTCTGAAAAAATTTAATGATTAGCTAGGATTGTAATTGCAAAAAGATCTAGTAATTTATGACTGCGTAAAATATTGGATAAATTGTAGGAATCCAACAAGACCTTGGTTTAATAAAGTTTTGACAGCACTCCCAAAGGAAATGGTACTACAAGTAATTAATTAAGACTAAATGCTCAATTTGAGGCCAAAACCTTTGATTTTTTGTCAATTTAGAGCCAAACATTTCAATTGTAACAATTAAAGGCCAAACGTTTTCAGTTTCTTACAATTAAGGGTAAAGGTGAAAGGTGTTTGACGCGTATAGGACATGTACATGATGTAGACGCTAACTTTTCATGTAAGATACAGAAGGGTAATTTTGTCAAAAAATCTTTTCTATCAACAATTCAAATTATGGTGTGACATGTAACAACTTTTTCATAATGGCATGTAACAACTAAATCTTTCAATATGACGTGTAACAATTAAATCTTCAACATGGCATATAATAATAATTACATTTTTCAATATGACGTGTAACAATTAAATTTTTAACATGATATGTAACAACTAAATTTTCATCATGACATGTAACTAAATCTTCAATATGGCGTATAACAACTACATTTTTCAATATGACGTATAACTAAATTTTCAACATAATATATAACTTCATTTTTCAACATGGTGTGTAACAACTAAAGTTTCAACATGCCTAGTCAACTGTCATGTCATCAACTTAGACAATTTTCCGTCGTGCGTGATACATGCTCCATCCATTTATCAGCTTAGTCCTTAATTGTAACGAATAGAAAACGTTTAGCTCTTGATTGTTACAATTGAAACGTTTGGCCTTAAATTGAAAAAGCGCCTAAATGTTTAGTCCCAATTTGAGCATTTAGCCATTAGTTAACTAACCACCTGAAAACACTACATTTTATCAACTACTTTAATACAAAGGTCTTGGAGTTGTAAGTTACAGAAAGTCAAGCTCAAGTTTAATTTTTCTCAAACCCAAATTGCTCAAATTGCTTGAAGATGATGTAGTCCTCCAAATCTAAAAGACTTGTCTTCAAAAGGAGAAGATTGCTATATGGTAAACACAATCCTGATAATAGATTCTCACCTCCAAAAACACAAGAAGTAGTAATTTGATTCACATAACTGAATAGAACAGTATAAAGAGGAATGTGTTCTACCAATCATATATAACTAGGATTCACAGATAACTTAACGAATTGATAAAATGTTGGTCCACCTTGCCAAAAAGGGAGACAACTTTTGCAAAGCAAAGATCTCTTTGGATAATACCAGCCCAAGTGTATGAGAGTACAGAAATATCTCTTAAAAGTCTCTTAACATGTAAATTAGACACCACGCAAGCAACATGACACGAATGGACATTGTAAAATACGTTTTAGATGCACTCAGTCATAATGATGATAACATGTTCTAAACTATTTATTCAACATCACCACTTTTTCAAGAAAGATAAACCCTAAACCTTGAGCATACCTGATCTAAATCTGAGAAAACTAATTCCAAATTGATCACATCGATGTCAGACTTAGGATCAACTTTGCCATTCACATGAACAATATCATTATCTTCAAAACAGCGTACAACCTGAAACAATAATGGAATCATCATTATATTTCAAAAATTAAAAGTTAATGACTAAATCACAAAGCTTTTGATTGGTAAATGATATGCATATATTTCAAGAATGTTTCCAAAAGGATTTGTTCAGATTTAATAAAAACAAATAAATAACTGTTTAGGAACAGGGATCTTTAGCTGGGTTCTATAATTTTTAAATATAAGAAGGGTATCCTGTACAAGGATAAAGGATAAACTTGAGAGTCATGAAGGGTTCCTTTAAATTTTAAACAACTAGAGTGTTGGAGCAATGACTCAATAAACAACATGAGCTCTTGCCCTCCTTGCCCTCGGATCAAAAAGACCTCTTTGTCTGCTTTTCTCTAAAATTTAAACACTCAAAAACAGGTAAAACTCACACATTTCAGGGGGGAAAAATACAGTATTTACAGTTGAAAAGATACAGACTTCTTCCTACAACTTGAAAATTCCCTTTGTTCATAAAAGTGCTCATTTAAAAAGCAATTAAGAGAAAGAACAAAAAAACACAAAGCAAAAAAAGCAGTACTAGTTCGAACTTCCAACTAAAATAATTTGAAGGAAATTGGGACCCATTAAAAATATACATGACTGTAAACCACATAGAAAGAATTAATGTTGTAAGTGATGTACTAATTTGCACAGAACAAAGTATGAATTCCTGGGCTAGTTAAACTACTCTTTAGAAAGACTATGTAAAATGTTAATTTTAGTTTAGCAAAATGATGGTTGAGCTAGTATATGTATGCCTTTAGCAGATTAAACCTGTATTTCCTATTATAAGCACTATATTTGAATGACACGATCACCAATTTAAAGATACATGGTAAAAGAAATTAGTTGAGCATATGCAGAAAAGAACACTGTTGAATAGGATAGAGAAGACCTGAAGAATGGAGTCCACCTCTCGGATATGCGATAAGAATTTATTCCCTAACCCCTGGAACAATGACATAGATAAGAAATCAAGGTCCTAATTGCAACAGAATCCAAAAGACATGCCATATGTATAAGAAGCAAATCAATCAGTACAAGTTCAGCAAACACCAAAAGTGAGCCACAAGTCTACAACTAGCAAAAAATAACAAGAAAAATTAATGTTCCCTTTTGCTACTTACTATGTACCATTTTCTTCCTCAAAAGGGCATTAAAACTCAAAAGCAAAAGCAAATAATAAAAAAGAAAATTCATTTAATTAAAAGTGAGAAAAAGGCTGAAATGTAACACAATTTCATAGTTGTTTTGTATAAAACTAGAATCATTAATTTTGTGATTCATAAAAATTATGGCTCCTTTTCATTGTTGCTTTTGTTATGTGCTTTTTGCTACCCCAAAAGTTGCTATAATGCAAAAGAAAATGATAAAAAAGCAAAGTTATAATTGACTAAAATGAGAAAATAATTAGAATCCAACGTACATTCAAACATGATTGACTAATATAAAGTAAACTCATATTTATATTACCAAAATTTAGTTTTATATATTTAGTACAATCAAAAAGTAAACAACAATATTATAATTGATGGATTTAAAATGGACAAATGATAAAAATATAACACCAATTATAAAATAATTAGTCTATATAGAGGTAAAATCATGCATTTTGTTATATAAAAAGTTACCATATTTTGTATTGAATCCTTCAAAAAAACTTATTTGCATTTGTATCCAAATGCACATTTTGTTTTTGAAAACAAGAAAGCAAGAAGCAAATAACAAATGCGGTAACCAGGCCGGGACAAAAAAACCCAACAGAAAAAATACAACTAGTGAAAAAACTAATAAAATACAAGTAGTAAAAGCAATAATATTGCCTAATCTTTAGTTATTCAAATGCAGTGTTTGCTTTCACATACAAATGCAGGTTTTGCTTTCAAAAGAAGAAAAGAAACACAAGTACCAAAAATAATGACCAAAACAAAAGTAATAGTAGAAGTTTTACCTCCCCTTGACTGGCACCCTTAACGAGACCGGCAATGTCAACAAACTCAATAGAAGCAGGAACAGCTCTTTGAGACTTGCTTAGCTCAGAAAGAACATGAAGCCGAGGATCCGGAACCGCAACAATCCCAACATTTGGCTCTATTGTACAAAACGGAAAATTAGCAGCTTGTGCTTTCCCATTCTCAACCTACGTTTTTAATTTCAAAATCAATTCACTCATCACAATTTTCTTTTCTTTCCTACGAGAACAAAAAAAAACCCAGAGTCCGGAATTAAGTAACTTACGACGGCATTGAAGAGAGTTGATTTGCCCACGTTAGGGAGACCAACAATGCCGGCTCTTAAGCTCATGCTTATTCTGGAAGAAGAAGACTGTAATCTCGTTTTCCTCCCATTAAAAACGCTGATTAATTGAGAGTTTTTGGTGAAAATGGAGGGTTTATTTGGAAGAAGAGTTAGAGTTGAAAGTAGATTACTGCAGGCTGTTCTCGCCATTTTAGAAGAGAAAGCTTCAATATGGATAGAGCTTTTTCTATTTTTTTTTCTCAAGGAATACGGCCAGCCACTGGTTCTGGTTTGCCCTTGGGTGGCTTATGGCCTGGGGTTTTAAAAGGGTTTCTTCTGAGATTTTCATCTTTTGCCCAAAAATTTGTTAATTTCAAACTTTTATCACTCGTATTTTTTCTTATTTGGTGTAGATAGATAAAGTTATATAGACGAGTTCTTAAAATTTTTTATTAGGTTTAAAATTTAAAAAAGTCTTTAAATTATTTAAAAAATTTTAAATTTTTTTATTTTTTATTATAGTTAATTAAATCTTTATACTTATTATTAATTAAATAAATTTTTATAATTAAAATTTACTAATTATTGATAAAATAATTTTATAATTTATGATTGAATCATTATTAATCAAAATATCACTCGTTATTCTATACCATGTGATTATGAGATATTTTTCACCCTCCAATGTCATGTTAGAATCATAGAAAATGACAAATGACATTTGGATAAGAATTAATCAACTTTTAATTATAATAACGTATTTGATTTAAAATAAAATTACAAAAATTTAATTTAACATAATAAAAAAATAAAAAAATTTTAAATAATTTAAGAAATTTTTAACTATGCATTTTTATACTATTATTAGTGGCATACAGAGATATAAATAAATTATCTTATTTATCTATATATCTACAAATTTTAGCTTCAAATTCACTCTCAAGCTGGGGGTAGGTATTAAGTCCAGTCATACAGTACCCGTTGCTTGTCAACAGGTATAAGGAAAAAGCAAGGGTTCAGAACTCTAAACTTGTATTTTATTGAGAAAGGATAACAACCCAATTTCAAACATTAATCCTCTTGGAAAAGGAAAATAACGTTTAGGCTAGCTAAGACTGGGTTATTGTTTTGCTATTGTTGTTATGAACATAGCTTAGACAAGTGAAACTCTAAAGCTTATATAAAAGGTCTCCCATAGAATCGAGAATGAGGACAAGGAGTGCAGTTCTTTTTGTGTCAAATTCATACTGGGATGTTAAAAAATGAAACGTAAGAGGTTAATCTATAGAAGAAAGGAGATGGAAGGTTCTTTTAGCAATGCCATTGCTAAATAATATAAGAGGATTCATCAATTGCTGGTGTGAATTGAGCAGGAGCAGGAGCCAGTTGAATTCTCAAGTTCTCATTTTGGTACCCAACTTACAGCTCTGCAGGGACATGTCCATTCAAGCTGTTAATCGCACAATTTGTTTTTAAAACAATCTTCAAAAATAAATAGTACGTGGAAGTTTTATAATAGAAAGCACGGGCATACCGCTGGTAGAAAACCAATATCAAGACTTAATAAAGGAAAGAAAGAAAGAATGAGTACAATTTGTAGGCTAGTTAACAACAGATTCTATTTTAAGATCAGTTTCGGTCATTCGTTGTCAAAAAGAATACAGTATGAAGAACCATATGCTATCAATTTGCAAATATTCTTTCATCTTCTTCGACTGTCCCGATAATCTTCCTCACCTTCTTTATCCTTTAAGAAGCCTAGAAATGCAAGAAATCCAAAAAGGAAGAATCCCCCTGACCAGTTGCCCCCACCGCCTCCCCCACCACCACCACCACCATCATCATCACGGGGAGGAAATCCAGAATCACCATCATCTAGTTGTGGTGATTTCTCCTTTGCTGCATTTCAATAAACCATATTAAAACCATTTAAATGACACATCTTTTTCATATAATTACATGAAGTTGCAATCAAAGAAAAAAACCACCAGAGCTGCAACTTTCAAGTAAAGGGCTTATATCCCTCCTTAATTAATGGAGCTCCACAGAGCAAGGGTTCTATCCCTGGCTCCTGCAAGGTTAGGTGTTTATCACCTATATACCATAGCAGGAAAAGACCACACCAAAACCATATATGTAGCATAAAAGTTGCTTGCAACTCACAGTGAACTGCTAAAGAACCATGGGGCATCATAAAACACAGTAACATTAACAATCATCCTGCCAATGCAGATGGAGCATGACAGTGAAAGCATGGACACAGCATGGCTAAGTGTCCAAGAAATGTATGAGAATGATACGTGCCTATCAACATGTCTCCAGCTATTCCCAAATAATCACCTAGCCCTCCATAACCTTTCCTAACCGCATTCAACCTAAGGTGGGTGGCTAAAGGTTCAACTAGAAAAACAAAAAAAACGAATACATCTAACCAATTTTAGCAAACCACTGAAATCATATATTGTTGTTATTACCATGAACAGGAGCTTGGGTAATTGTTGGTGCCTCACGAGTGACGGTTTGAGTTTGCCCCGATGCACTGCATGTTGCATTCTGCACGAAAAATAAACCAGGTCATAAACTGAGAATACTGATACCATGTCCATAGATAAGCAAAGACAAACACAACTTGTTCTCCTTAATTGCATCTTTTCTTTTCTTTTTGAAAATTCCTTCATTGCATCTATTTCAGGATCCAATACTGCATTAACATATATAAACAGTGTTGAATTTTATATCAAAAACAGGAGAGCAACTTCCCTCTCTATAATATTCTTCAGTCCATGTTAACCACTCTAAAGGATATCAATTTCGAAAAAAAAAAATCAAAATCTTAGTGACAAACTTACCAAAGCAGCAGTAGCAGCACATATAACAGATGAAGATTGCTTTCGACTACTTCCAACAATAGGTTGTAATTGCAAGCCAAGGCCTATTGGCCTAACTTGTGTAGAAATTCTGCTGGCGCCGCAGAAGCCACTGTGCTTAATTTGTGCCTTCAATGGACTTCCTGGTGAAAACCATAACAAATCTTATCATAAAACAAACAGAACTCTATGAAAAATAAAAGCAATATCCAAGAAATTAGCATGGAAAAAAATCATACCGGGTGATAATAGAGGCGGCGAGGGGGCAGTAACACTAGCAGTCAGCATTTGTAAGTAACGAAAGGCAATTTTGACAAGAACAATACCTGAAAAGAAAATGAAAGCTTGCCTTTTTAGATTATATCGAAATTTTAAGATTAAAAAGAATCAAATTCCATCAAAATCATTCCTTTTCCTAGTCAAAATTAATGCCCATATAGGAATCACAGTTAATAATCTTATCCGCTATAAGCACCGAAGAAAAATCTACTGATAGCATAAAGAAATCAACTAAATTGAGCAGAAAACGGAACAAAAACACCCAATTCTATTTTGTATTTCCTCAACCCAAAAACATAATTGACACACAATTTATACACTATATCCACAGAAATTACAAAAATTTAAATAATGGGAATGAAAATTGAAACCTTAAATTGAAGAAGCAGATGGATACGAGAAACCCGGGAAGAAAACGAAATTGCCGACTTGCAGAAGATTGAAGAAGGAAGGAGAAATGGGATGTGGAAACTCGAAGAAGACAAAGAAGAGGGCTAATTAATGCAAAAGTTGGGAAATGCCCTAAAAACAGGGAAATGCAAAAGTTGGGCTTGGAGGTAGCTTTGGGTTATTTATCTTGTGCTGTTGGAAGCTATAATGTGGGCCTCAAAGTCTCTAATTTGTTGCTGTAGCCCAAGACACATAAGGAAGTTAAGTTTATATTTATATATATAATTAGGTTTGATATTAAAAATTAAAGTAAAATATCCTCACTTCCTAACTTTTAGGTATAATTTTATACGGGTCCATTAATATTAGAAATGAACAATTCACCCTAAAAGTCTAAAGGCCATTAACGAGAAGTGTGAAATGTCAAAATTACCCATGTATAAATAAATCTTAATCACATATTAATGCTTGCTAATCACTATGCTCACTTTCTCTCCTCGTTCTCCATTTCTCTCCTTTCATTCTCTGATCATTAGTCGCTACATCAATTAGGGTTTTTTTTTAACCTTAGGCTTCAATTAGAAGCCTCATCCTACAGCAAAATAATCCAAAATCCAACATTTGTTTTAAACCTTTAAACCCTAACCCATTGAGAGAGTGAAGGATTAAGGTTTATCAATCGTCAAACACTAGTATGTTTTACTACTGTGTTTAGGGTTAGGGGTTTTTTTTATGATGGAATAGATATCAAGGTTAGCTTCTTGTTAAATTTTTATTAATGATCAAGAAAGAAAGTACATTATGGAAGGGAATATAAACCTTACCTCCAAAAGTAAAAATGGATAATAAAAACCTAAGAGAAATATTACTCTCATTGCATTTGTTTTCCATGTGCATAGGAAAAGCAATTTATTTCTTTTGCAATGATCTAATGTGTAGTAACAAAAATAAGATTCCTAAGAGAGATATTATTTTCTGAGCAAATTTTAATAATGCTAAAGAAAATAATATTACTCTTTTACAATAAGCTAATGTGAAAAAATAAATGAAGAGTGCTACTCCCTTACATTTATTTGAACCTAACATATGGGAGTTTAGGGTTAGGGTTAGGGTTTTGTGGTTTATAAATGTTTTTTTTTTGTTGATGTGGTGTTTAAGTATGGGAACGAGTTTTATTGTTTGGGGTTGTTTTGGATTATGTGGTCTTCATGTGCGGGAATAGTTTTTGTGATTTAGGGTTTTTGGTTTGTTACTGATGTGGTGAAGGTTTAAGAATAGGTTTGGATTAGGGTTTTGGTTGAGGGTTGGGTTGTAACCCAGACCCATAACCTTAAAGCCTTAAATTAGGCAACTCGAACCTGAACCAAACAACTAAACCTAAAACCCCAATTTCCAAGACCTTTACCTTAATTTCCAAAACCCTAACCCTAATTCTCGAATTTAGAATTTTAAGATTATGGTTCTGAAATTAAGGTTTAAGGATAGTGTTTAGGTTCGAGTAACCTTAAACCTAGACCCTTAAAGCTTTAAATAAGAGAATTAAGGTTTAAGGTTATGGAAAATCAAATTTTTTAGAACCTTAAACCTTAATGCCTTAATTTATGAATTTAACAGTTAAGGTTCTGAAATTGGGAATTTAAGGTTAATGTTTGGGTCCGAATAACCCAAAGACCCTAAATCCCCAATTTCAAAACCTTGACCTTAAATTAATAAATTAAGGAATTAGGGTTTAAGGTTCTAAAAATTGAGATTTTTAGATTTGAATTTAGAGTTTTTAAAATATGTTTTAATTTGGTTGAGGTTTAAGGTTATCGTTTGGGTTCAAGGTTATTATTCAATATTTCAGAGCTATTAACCTATTCTAATTGGGTTTTTAAAGTTTAGACATAGCAAAGATGTCGTATAACTTAGTCGGGCACCATGAGGGAGAAGTGACGACCATCAGAGATGTCTATCTAAACAGATATTCCTATATAGAGCAGACAAATGATGTCTTGGAAGTGTTGGTGGATGATTCCAATGTTGGAGTTGGAATGGGTGTCTCCATTACTGCACGATACCCTAAATCAAAAGAGGTTATGGCATTGAAAAGTGATGGCGATCTGTTGAAGTTGTTTGAAGTTTATAAAAAGACCAACAAAATTCATCTGTACTTAGACCTCAATTCCTACTATTCCAGTACAAACAATGGGATCTGGTAAGTTTTCTGTTACCAAAAATGTTAATGCATGTGTCTTATTGGACTTGTGCATGTTGGCTTAGGTGATGGCAAAGGTAGGATTGGTGAGTCTAGTTGTATATGCTTGATGACTCAACTTCAAGTAGAGATAACAAAGGCACAGTTGAAGTAGAGAGAACTTCAAGTAGAGGTAAAAAGTTTAGCATTAGAGGTAGAGATAAAGTTGGTGATGGCAGTGGTGAAGTACCTTCTATTACTATTGGTATTAGCGATGTTGAAAGTATTTATTCAAATAAGGAAAGTAGTGATTTAGTTAGTGGAAATGATATATCCAATGAAGATGTAGATTGGATACGTGAGACAAAAAGTGAAGAATCTTAAAGTAACTGGGATAGTGATGCAAAAAATGTTGAGATTGAAGAAAATATAGAGAATGATGTTTTTTTCTGATATTGGCACTAATGTGGAGGAAGGAAACCAAGATAATAATGAATCTGACAAGGAAGGTCAAGAAATAGATAAATCCTTCAAAGGCATACCTTATGCTTCTAATAAGAATGGAAAAATTGTATTGGTAGAGAACATGTTATTTACAAGTGTGCAGCACTTTAGGGAGGTGATAGTTGATTATATGATCCAAGAAGGAATATAGTTGTATAGAGCATAAAATGAAAAAACTAGGCTCAAGGCTTTCTACAAAGGAAATAGCTGTGAATGGATGGTTCAAGCAAATGTATTTTTAGATAGGAAAACCTTTAAGATCAAGAAAGTAAAGAATAGGCACTCTTGCATTAAGATCAGTAACAATAATCCTACTACTACAAGTGCTTGGATTGTTAACAAATTTACTGCTCAGTTGCTGTTTGACCCAAATATGTCATACAATCTGATGCAGCATGAATTACAAGAGAGGTATGGAGTGAGTGTTCATTATAAGAAACTATATAAGGCAAAAAAAATGGTCTAAAAAGAGTTTGAAGGGACTCGTGGTAGGTCCTATTCTTACATGCTCCTGTATGCCCAAATGATGAAGGATACAAATCTTGAAAGCATAGCCATCATGCAGCTAGAAAGGCTTAAGTTGAGCACGTACCCAACTTTCAAAAGGTTTTTCTTGTTCTTTGATGCTTTAAGGAAAAACTTAACAAAAAGTGGAGGCCTTTCATTGAGGTTGATGGTTGCCACCTTAAAAAGCCATATGGAAGGGTCGTACTATCTACTATTACCATTTATGGGAATTGTGGTTTGTCTCTTATTACTGCTATTGTGGTGAAGCTAGAAAATGGTGACTTATGGTCTTGGTTTTTTAACTTGGTTTATACTGCCATTAGAGACTTCAACAAACCATTGGCAGTGATGAGTGATGGGCAAACGTAAACCCTAAACATGTACTATTTTACATTTAATTAGTTAATTTCAATTTCTTATTAACTATTACTTATTTTTATATGGCAAGGCCTAGATGATATAATTACAGAGATAATGCCTCGTGCCACTCAAAGAAGGTATGTTAGGCACTTTTATAGCAATTTTAAACAAAAGTCTTTGGGGTTCGACATAAAGGTGAACTTTTAGAAAGCTGTAAAAGCATACAACCAGTGGGATTGGAATAAAGCCATGATGAAGATTAAAGCTGAAAATGTAAAGGCATACAACTAGTTGATGGAAAAATCACTCACACTATGGGCAAGGCATACCTTTGACCTAAGTGTGAAGACAGACCATGTGACCAACAACATGGTTGAGAGTTTCAACCATTAGATTGGGCTTGTGGGGAGTAAACCCATTTTGGTTTTGCTTGAAGAGCTAAGAGTCAAAATAATGACAAGTTTTTATGATTAGTATGATAAGGCCTGCATGTGGGAAGGGCACATTAGAAGAACTTGGTCGTGGTGCTAGATTTGTCTTTGCGCATGGTGATGCAAAAAGGCCTTCATTTCCTAAACTTACTACCCCTGTTACCTCTACTGCCCCTACTACTTCTACTACCTCTACCTTGGTAATGAATTCTGATGGTCCTAGAGGGACGCAAACAAGTGCCTCTCATGTTGTTGATATGTGAATGTTAATACATATAATGTTTTAAGATTTTTTTTGTGGTGTTTGGATGGCTAGAGGGAAAGTAAATTAAAAATGAATGCTTTGTAACTTTTTGTCTTTTTTTGTTTGTCATTATTTGAAAATTATGAATAAATGCTTGACTTTGATATTGGACCTATTGGTAGTGGCCAAATTTTTTTGTAAACTTTATTTTGTAAAGCTTGTGGTCCTCAGGTGCATAAAGGTTTAGGGAAAATAGTGCTCCTCATGTGTACAAGGGACCTGATGCAATTATTGTATAAGACATAAATTGAAAATCAATGCAAAGATTAGTTTACTTTTTTGCAAAAAAAGCCTTTGCGTTAATTCTTATATCACTTGTTATGTTCATGTCTATTATGATTAATTTAAGATAATTGGCATCATAAGACAAAAACTCAAGATATTGAAATGCTTGGCTATCTTTATGTCCATTTAATATTTCAACAAATTTGCATTTAATATTTCACAACTTGCAACAGCTTTTGCATTCAATATTTCAATAACTTCCAAGAACTTTTATCAAACAAAATGACATTTAAAAGCCTCAGTCTCTTCGTATTTTTTTACCTATCTTATCTCTTTAGGGAGTTTTATCAAGCACCATTTGAGAAGCCCTTCATCCTGCATTTTCTGTTCCCTTCAAGCTTTATGTTCTCTTCCTCTATTCCCAAGTTTCATCCTTACAAAAACCACATATGGATGTTATGGAATAGTTAGAGATCATTTTGCAGCTTCTGTTTTTTTAACCTACCATACCCATTAACTCTTCCATAACATCCACATATGGTTCTTGAAATGAAAGTTCTCTAGCAAGAATGCAAACAACATAAGCTTGAAAGGTAGAATCGATCTTTAGTTCTTGATCTTTTTCCTCCATTACTTTCATCATTTCTTTTTAGTGGAATGCCAAAAATCAATAAAAAAATCTTGAGCATTTCAGCAATCTAGATTTTTAGCTTATCCTCTATGGTTCTTGAAATAATCTTTTTCCTTGATTAGTTTCATCATTTCTTCTTTTGTGGGGTGTCAAAAATCAATAAGAAGTCTACAACATTTCAACCAAAAAGTTGGTTTTTTAGCTTTTGGTTTGAGGGACTTCTTAGTTATAGCAAAAACACTAAAAAAAGGGTAAAATTGTCATAAATTTCATCAAATAAATTGAGACTGATGATAGGATTTCTCTATATAGCAGAAGATAATTTTTTGGGGTGGATTGTCCATTTCTAATAGTAATGGACCCGCATGAAATTATACCTAAAAGTTAGGGGGTGGGGATATTTTACCTTAAAAATTATTGACTCAATTAATAATATTATTTATTTTGAATGATGGTGATTTCTTTAATATGGACCTGTAACAATAGGTGTTAGGAAACATGTCCAGCTCCGTAGTGTTGATGATATACCTTTGGGGTATTATGTTCATACATACCTTATGGTTATTGTGGTATTGGAGAAAATTAAGCTTATTCAAAGACTCTCGGTGGCCAGAGAATGCTAGGCAATTGATTTGGACAAAAGCTAAGGAAACGTGGGATATTTTGGGCAAAAAAGATCATACAATGAGAAGGAAAACTATGATAGCTAGGAAGAAGCCTAAGCTAGACTTTTTTAAGTTGAATGTAGATGGCAGTGCAAGAGGACAACTAGGACTAGCTATTGTTGGAGGTTTGGTAAGAGATGTAAATGGGTATTGGCTGGTTAGATTCACTTTCAAGATTAGAATTTCTTGCTCACTTACTATTGAACTTTGTGCTATTTTCCAATGACTTAAGTTATGTTGGGACAGAGGATTTAGACATATACAAGTTGGAACTGACTCACTACTTGCCATATTGCAAATATCAAACTTGAGCTCCACCTTAGATCCTAATGTAAATATCTTGCGACTTATAAAGAAACTACTTCAACGAGATTGGGATTGCTCCATTACTCACGTCCTTCATGAAGCCAACAAATGTGTCGATTGAATGGCAACAAATCATGATGATCTTTTCTTAGGATTACACATATTTTATTTTCCTTCACCCAATATTATTTTTAGTTTATTTCCAGACAAGTTAGGCATATCATGGCCTAGGATGATGTAACTTTGATTTTTCTATTTAAATAATATCTATTTCCCTTAATACAAAATAAAAAGCACTCTTTAAACCTTTCAAGAAAATTCAAATAAGTCTTTATTCTTTTATTACTTTTAATCAAACCCATGTATTTTTATTTTAGGTCAAATAAACTCTTATAACTAACGATTGAGTAATTTTCAATAGTCAAACATCACTTATCATTTTTATATTCATGTAACGCTAATGTGGCATTGACGTGAAGGGTGAAAATGCCTCATGACTATGTCCTCATGCCGTATCAACATCTATTATGGCACGCTAACATGCTACGTAGCATAAAATAATAATAGACATTTTGACTAACAATAGTAGGCTATAAATAAAGTTTTATTTGACTCAAAATAAAAATACAAAGGTTTGATTGAATGCAATAAAAGAACAAAGGCTGATTTGAATATTAATGAACAGTGCAAGTGCTTTTTTAGGTATTATCCTAATAAACAATTATGTATTTAAATTTTATTGATAATTTTTTTAATATTGTTCATTAAGTAATAATTTTCAATATTTACATTTTAAGAGTGTGAGTACTTTATCTGTTTCTAAATTTTATTTCTAAAAAATAAAAAAATATATATATTATAAGGTAAAAAGTGGGTGAATCTTTCAATTTAGATTTAAACAATAGTAATGATTTAGATGTATAATTTGAAGTAGGGATGTAAAGTTATTTTTCAAGTACACTAACTCAAATCTAATTATTTGATAAGGTATTCGAACCCTGTAAAATACTTGATTAATTTTTTGAATTGTGACTTGAATCCATACCCAAATATCATAGACACTACCCACTAAATACATGATTAAAATAAATTTTAAATAAATTTTTATGTTATTTTTAGCTTTAAATTGATTTTAATTTTGAATTGACAAAAACTATGACAAAAATTGCCTGATTAAGTTTTGAGTTTAAGTTCTTCATTTACAAAAAAGCTAAGTAATTGATTTAAAATGTCTAAGTGTTTTACATCAAAATGGGTTCAAGATAAAGTATTTTTCAAGAAGATAGTTATAGGGATCAATCTTTAGGTTTGAGGGATTGATCCATTTCATACAAAGCCTATTTGGTCCTTTATTGTTTGCTAGAGATTGATCCCATCCAATGACAGATTGATCCCCCACTCACATGAGTTTGAATTTTGCAGCAAATGATCAATCCCATGAGGAAGGGATTGATCTCATATAGCCATTAGACACATTCTCCAACCAAGTAATGGCTTTTTTAATCATTTAATGACCCCCAACTGCTCCAATGCCCTTTCTATGTATAAAAAGAGGTCTACCTCAGTTCATTTATGAAGTAAGAAAAGAGACGAAAATAGCCATATGAGCAAGTAGAGAGATTTATGAAGAAGAAAAGGAAACAGAAAGAAAAAGCATTCAAGTATTCAAGTGATCAAAATTTCATTAAAGCTTTCACGCTTATTCTTTTTATTCATCTTATTACTATTATCTTTTTCACATTTGAACTCACTATCCACCTATTAGAGAGGTATTCTTACTTGCACCTTGAAATATAGGGGAGGTTTTACCTTAGCCTTGAAAAAGTAGAAAGGTTTTATATTAGCTTTGAAAAAATATGGAGGCAATACCTTAGCTTTGAAAAGGTAGAAAGATTCTATCTTAACCTTTAAAAGGTAAAGAGGTTTCATCTTAACCTTGAAAAGATATGGAGGTTATATCTTAGCTTTTAAAAGATAGAAAGTTATACCTTAACCTTGAAAAGGTATTTGTATTGATTTTAATCAATAATTGATTCAACTCTTTAGCGAGCTAAAGGAGAGCACATAAGCACCAAAAGAAAAGGTCGAACCTATATAAATCGAGTTTGCATATCCCTATATCCTTCATTCTTTATATTTATTGCATTTACTTTCAATTATTTATCCATTGAATTGTTTATCAACTTACTTTTTGCATATCTTGATTGAAAAGTTAATTTGTGAAAAGGATTTTGAAAATCCAATTCAACCCTATTGGATTACTTATCTCATTTGAGTTAACATATATTATTAATAAAAATTAAATTAATAAATTAATGTTAGTTCATAAAAAAATATTTGAAAGTTTAAAATTATTGTAGACATCTCATTTTATCCGAAGTATAAAGAAAATAAAAAATTAAAAATATAAATAAAAAACACAAAAAATGTTAAAAATTTTGGCAAAAGAAAAAACATGGAAAAAAGGGATCTTAATCCCAATTTGAATCTAATTTCTAATCCCAATTTAAATTAAACTCTAAAAAAATAAGCTTAAATAAACCAAAATACATGAAATTAAATTTGAAAAGGATTAAATCACAGTGGGTATAACCACATATAAGGAATTACAAGAGATTGATAAACAAACAAACACACAATCACAAGAAAAAGACCTAGAGAGAAATCATGGAAGGTTAGGGTTTTTTGGGTTTCTAAGTTTAGATATGGGAAAATCGAGGTTGCTTGATGAATGTAATTTGGGCAAAGGTGTCTTTTAGTTGGAGAGAGAGGGGAAGGAGGAAAATAAGAAGAAGAAAAGCTCAAGAAGAAAGAAAATAAGAAGAAAACAATAGTTAAGAGCTTATATACTTGACTCAAAACGACGCCTTTTAGTGTCAAAAGGAAAGATAAAAGGTTTTTTTGGGCTGATCTAATCGATCTATGTCATAACTCGCAGTAAGCCCAATAAGCTTGGGCTTTCTTTTGCAGCTTAGGTTTTTTTTATAAACATATAAGGAATGTCTATGCACATTTTTAGTTATTTAATTTTTTTCTTCCATTTATTTATTTCTTTTCATACGCATATTTAGGCTTAGAAAAGTATTTTTGAAAAATATAAAATGAATTTTAACTAAATTAAAAAGAATAATTTTTTAAATGAAATATTTAAGAAAAGTTACAAGTGGTAAATTTTACAAAAAATAACTATGAGAGTTTGTCATCAGTGTTGGGGTAAGAGTATAAATTGTTTTTACAAAAAAAGTTTTATTTTTAAATAATTATTACAAACATGGAAATATCAATGAATGAAATATTTTTAAATTAGAAATAAAGTAATAATATTCATGCATTTGTGTCGTAAACATTTAATTTAATAAAAGCATAAATAAATAAAAATTTTTGCTTACTTCTCAAGTAAGAAACATAGCATGCACCAGTCTTTGAGCATCATTGATGTCCAGTCTCAATGATACATCGACCAGGAGCATTTAGAGATTATGCTTTAATGCATATGGATTTCATAATTGTAACATATTACAATTCCCTTGCAAGGCATATTAATATCATGGACTTTATCCAATAACGTTATAACCTTACAATTGATGTCTTATTGACAAATCAAAACCTCTAATCATTCAATGTGAATGATAATTCCATGTCCAGAACTAAGCCTCGACCAATCTCAATTAGTTGCAAGGCTTATTAGAGTATGTACTTTTAAACCATTATGTTAAAATATGGTCTTTAATCTTGCACTCAAGCTGTTATAGAGGAGCTTTAATGGTGGTTTGTAGTAAAGGTAGTTTAAACTTGGAAAAAGAAGGTCACAAACTGTTCACGTGACTTATTCAACTCAGTGTTGCCATTTAGTTAATGTCGTTGTGGGAATGTCGTTTTGCCTTGTTTACTTAATTTATTTTTACTGTTTCTTTTACCTTTCAGTTGTTAGGGATTTATTCTCTCTTTCTTTTCAATTGCTATAACCAGTGTTAAACACGTGTACTACTTTGAAAAAAGCAATAGAGGAATATTGTTGGCAGCCTCGGTATTACCTTAAAAGCAATTGTTGTCCATGTGGTGTGTAGTAGTTGGTTCTTCTATTTTTCTCTCACTTGTCTCAACAGACTATTTAATGTTTTTCTCATTAGTGAAACAGTGAACAATAATTTTGGTTATTAGCTAAAAACTTTTTTTTCTTATATTTCTTGATATTCTTTCTTTATTGTGTTCTTCAACCTTGAAGCTATTCTTACATTTTTCTAGAAAATTTCAATATTCCAACATTATATCAAAGCTAATCAATGGATCTTAAGAGATTGAGATATTTAAAGGAAGCTTACTGGTATTCTTTCATTTTGTAATCACTGAAACATTTTTTTTAATGGCTTCATCAAACTTCAATGCAACAGCCCCATTTGTCTTTATTGGGGAAATTAATGCTATTTAGTTTATAAAAATGAAGGCTTACCTTAGAGCCTTCGATCTTTGGGATATAGTAAAAGTAGGGGGTTACCCTCCAGTAATGAGACACTCCAATCTTACCCTAGCACAGATCAAGCAATATAGTGAAAATGTTGCTAAAAGGTACAAAGCTCTTTTTTGCTTACATTTAATTGTGTCTAATGTTGTATTTATTAGAATTATGCATTATGATAGTCTTAAAGAAGTTTGGGATTTATGGAAGGATAAGTTTCATGGTAGTGAAAGGATAAGGCAAATGTAGGCCTTGAATCTACATAAGTAGTTTGAAATCCTTAGAATAAGTGATGATGAAAGCATCAAAGATTTTTCTGGAAAAATGATGAGATTGGTCAATCAATTTAGGTTGCTTGGGGGAAAAATGATTGAAAAAAGAATAATTAACATGGTTTTTGTTAGTTTGCTTAAGAAATTTGAATCCAAGATTTTCTTTCTTGAGGATTCCAAATATTTGTCAAAACTTACTTTACATGAGCTGGAAAATGCCTTAAAAGCAAAGGAACAAAGGAAGGCTTTAAGGAAAGATGATTTTATGGATAGTGCCTTGGTTGATAAAATCAAGAATCTGAAAATTGAAAGTAGTCACATTAAGAAGAATGAGTTTAAAAAAAAGGAGAAAGATAAGAAATCTGGTGAAGGAAAGATAAGGAAGCAAGACACAAATATCTTCCTTGTCCACATTACAAAAAGAGGACTCACTTTTCCAAATTTTATGGTATAGGCCAAATGTAAAATGTAGGTCCTGTAATCAGTTAAGACATGTCGAGAAAGTGTGCAAGAACAAGGATTCACACACTGATAAGAAGGCTACAATAACTAAGCACATTGAAGGCTTTGATGGGTTATTGTTTATGGCTCGAGAGATTGGTGAATCAACCAAGAAAAGTGTGTGGTTGATTGATAGTGGTTGTTCTAATCACATGACTGGAGATGAGAGTCAATTTACTACTCTTGATAGAAGTTTCAAGGCAAAAGTAGAGATTAGGAATGGAATTTTTTTGAAGATTTTTGGCACAAGTACTGTTGTTGTTGAAACTACGTCAGGTAACAAGTACATTTCTAATGTTTACTTTATTCTTGAGGCAAATCAAAATCTACTTAGTGTTGGACAACTTATTGAGAGTCACTATACTCTTTTGTTCAAAGATAAATATTGCACAATATTTGATCCAAAGGAAGATGAGCTGTTAACTATTGAGATGAAGAACAAATGCTATTTTGTTTATTAGAAGAACACTAAGCATAAAGCTCCTTACAATTCTGTTATTGATTCTAAATTATGGCACAACAGGATAGGACATATTGATTATGACCCTTTGTAAAGAATGGCTACATAAGAACTAGTTGAAGGCTTGCCTAAGATAGCAAAGCTTGATCATATGTGTGGAACATGTCAATTTGGTAAACAGAGCAGACAAGCAAAGCAGACTTCGATTTCCAAAAGAAAAAAAGTGGAAAGCAACTCAGAAATTGTAACTTATTCAAATAGATTTAAGAGGTCCAATGAAGACTTTTTCTCTTGAAAGCTATAGGTATTATCTAATATTCATAGATGATATGTCTAGATATAGCTGGATTTACCTTTTAAAACTCAAGGCTGATGCTTTGAAAAGCTTTACTAAGTTTAAGAATTCAATTGAAAATCAAGTGAAGTTAACCATAAAGACTCTCAAAAGTGATAATGGTAAGGAGTATACTACTAGGGAATTTGCAAGTTTTTTAGCTCAGTTTAGAATTATTCATCAACTAACAGTTACTTATAGTCCACAACAAAATGGGGTTTTAGAAAGGAAAAATAAGACCTTGATGGAAATGGCTAGGTGCTTGTTATTTCAAAATAGTTTACTTAAGTATTTTTAGGCAGAAGCTATTAATATAGCTAACTACTTATTGAATATAACTCAAACAAGATCACTTGCAAGCAAGACACCGTATAAGGCTTGGTTTGATTACAAACCATTTATTTCACATTTAAAGGTTTTTGGATACATCTGCTATGCAAAGATAACAAATGAAATAACGTAATTCATCTTGGTTATAATGATGTTTCAGAAGGCTACAAACACTAAAATATTGAAACAAAGCATATATTTGTCAGCAAAGACATAAGGTTTGATGAAAAATTGAAATGGAATTTAGAAAAACTAATTGTTGAAGCTTCAATAAGTATGAATTTGATAGGTGATCAAGTTATGTCTAAAGTTAATCAGGAGGAAGATATTAAAGATGAAAATCTTGCAATTTGGGTTCCTAGGTCTTTACAAAAAATTTATGCAAGATGCAATGTAGTTGTTTGTGAACCTATTACCTACACAGAAGCTGCTAAAGATGATAGGTGTTTGTAGGCTATGGAAAAAGAGATGAGAATGATTATGAAGAATGGTACATGGATCTTGGTGGACAAAGTTACTGATCAACACATCATTGAAGTCAAATGGATATACAAAGTTAAGCTTAATGTAGATGGATATGTTAACAGATTCAAAGCAAGACTTGTAGTGAAGGGCTTTGATACAATCAATTGCATTGGCAGTTAAAAAGGTTAGAAATTTTGGCATCTTGATGTCAAATTTGCATTTTTGAATAAATATCTCATTAAAGATATTATATTTAGCAACTAGAGGGTTTTATTTCTCCTGGAATAGAAGGTAAGGTCTGCAACTTGGTCAAGGCATTATATGGATTGAAACAGGCCTCTAAAGCTTGGTATGAGAGAATGGACACCAATCTCACTTCTAAAAGGTTTAAGAGGAGTGCAAATGAGCTTACTTTATATGTAAGCAACACCAATGACTCACTAAAACTGATCATTGCTTTATATGTGAATGACCTTCTCGCTACTGGTTCAAATGACTCACTTTTTAAAAATTTCAAAACTTAGTTAATGAGTGAGGTTGAAATGTTTGACTTAGGCGAAATGAATTATTTCTTTGGTCTACAATTTACTTAGAATCTAGATTACATTTGCATTCATTAAAGCAAATATGCAAATGAAATATTAAAAAACTTTTATATGGAGAATTGCAAAGCTGTTAAGACTCTATTAGCTTCAAATTGCAAATTGACCAAAGATGATGGGACTTAAAGTTCCGTAAGTTCAACTTATAGGAGCATCATTGGGAATCTATTTTATTTGACTGCATCAAGACTAGGCATCATGCTTATTGCAAGTTTATTGTCTCAATTTATGCAGAGTCCATCATAGACCCATTGTGCAGCTGCTAAACGTGTGTTGAGATACATTAAAGGCATTATTGATTATGGTTTGAAGTTTGAAAGAAAAAAGAGCAATGAGCTAATGGGATACTATGACAGTGATTGGGCACGAATCATTGATGATTCTAAGAATATAAGTGGTTACTGTATTTCATTTATGAGTGTAATTTTCTCTTGGAATTCCAAGAAATGGGAGGCGGTTGCTCAATCTTCAACAAAAGTAAAGTATATAACAATAGTAGCAGCTTCAAATCATGCTATTTCGCTTAGGAAGATTTTTCATGATTTGGGATATAATCACAAAGGGGGACCTATGTTGTTTATTGATAATCAATCTGTAATGTCCATTGCAAAGAATCTAGTTTAGCACGGTAGGACTAAACACATTAGAATTAAATTCCATTCAATCAAAGATGCTATTAAAGAGGAAGAAATTTTGGTTCAACATTATGGCACCGATGAGTAGATTGCAGACATTTTTACTAAAGGTTTAGGAAAAGAAAATTTTATTTTACTAAAGACCAAGTTAGGTGTGTGCAAGAAAAACACAAAGGAGGTATGTTAAAAGATGGTTTTTAATCTTGTACTCAAGCAGTTACAAAAGAGATTCAATGGTGGTTTGCAAGAAAGGCCATTTAAATTGGGAAAAAAAAGGTCACAAGTTGTTCACATGATAAATTAAACTTAATGTTGCCATTTAGTTTTTTTTTTCCTTAATGTTGTTTTGCCTTGTTTACTTATTTTATTTTTATGATTTACTTTACCTTTCAGTTGTTAGGGATTTATTCCCTCTTTCCTTTCAATTGCTACAACCAGTGTTAAACACGTGTACTACTTGAAAAAGGTAATAGAGGAATATTATTAGTGGCCTTGGTATTATATTAGAAATCGTTGTTGTCCATGTGACGTGTAGTAGTTGGTTCTTCTATCTTTCTCTCGCTTGTCTCAACAGACTATTTAATGTTTTTCTCATTAGTAGCATGGTGCAAAGCACCTTTGGTTGTTAGTTGAAAACTTTTCTCTCTCATCTCTCCCAATATTCCTTCTTCATTGTGTTTTTCTACCCTGAAGCTATTCTTAAATTTTGTTTCAAGAAAATTTCAATATTTTAAACCATTCGAGGTTAATTGCACGTCAATTGCATCCAATAAAAAAAATTGATGGTTGTTTCGTGATCAATTACATGTCAATTGCACC
The DNA here is from genome assembly GCF_053813885.1 of Theobroma cacao. Taxonomy (NCBI): domain Eukaryota; kingdom Viridiplantae; phylum Streptophyta; class Magnoliopsida; order Malvales; family Malvaceae; genus Theobroma; species Theobroma cacao. Next base: position 11,251,991 of record NC_142645.1, read on the forward strand.
TAATAAAAAAAATTGATGACAACTCCTCTTTTATGTTAGATATAATGACAATTATATCTAAAACAATTAATGAATTTTAATAAATATTACATTAATTATAAGGAATTTGTAAAAAAAAAAATATAATTAAAATTTAATATTAAAAATTATTATTTATAATCAAGTTTTGCTAGTAGGTATAAGACTATTACTCAAATTTTACCTAAATGAACCTAATTATAAGATACTTTGATCTTATTTAATCGGGTATAGCCGATTATATAGTACCCATTGACATCTTTTATTTGAAGAGTGGGACACTTTGCATATGCGATGTTATTAGACGTATGTAACTACTTATGCTACGATTTAATAAAAACATAAATTTTGAGGCTTATTTTGAATATAATTTTTGAATGTTTTGTGAATTCTTCTAAGTTAATATAATAATTAATAAAAAAAAGTAGTATCTAAAGTATATTGATTTTAATGGGTTACACTTATTTGGATATTTACTAAAAGATCATACCAAACAAGAATAGCCATAACAACGAAATGATCTTATAAAAAGGGGTCTAATATGGTGGGTGGGAAATGGAAGGGATATTATATTAAAAAAAGATAATTGGATCCCATATGAGACTCCTAAGCAAGTCATTGTGTGTGATGGATCAGTAAGTGATTCAATGATAGTAATTGAACGAATAGACTTGAATTTAATAAGATGGGATGAAACTAAGGTCCATAATTATTTTCCTTCACATGAAAGCATTTTGATTTGTTCAATTCCTTTAAGCATTTGGCAACCATCTGATTGTCAAGTTTGATGTAACAATAAATATGATAACTATATGATGAAATGCAACTGTAATATATTGTGTTCTAAATTGACAGGTACCGATGGTGCAAGTTCTTCGATTCAATGCAATTGATAGTGGAAAAAATTGTGGTAATGTGCAATTCTGAGGAAAATTGTGATGTTTGTATGGAGAGTTTTCCATGGAGCCTTTCTTACCAGAATGGAATTGATCAAGAGGAAGATAAAATGTGGTACCAATATGCTCGCTATGTGAATTAGAATCAGAGACAAATTTTCATTACTTGTGTAATTGCCATTTCGCAAGGATGGTGTGGTTATCTTCTTGGTGTTTCAAGATAACTTAAGCTGCTATGGTTCAATTAAGGAATGGTAGAAGGTGTTATTTGATAAAATGGAGAAAGTAGAGATAAAGGATATTCTATGTGTATTGTGGTCTATTTAGAAGGCTCAAAATAATTTGATTTTTAAACAAAACTGACTAGATCCTTTTAGCCGTGGTGGAATTGAGGTATGCGATGGCAACACAATATTGAAGTGCCAATACATTCACCAAAATATGAGAGATAGAAGAACACAGCAAAACAAAATGTTGTAGACTGAATGCATGTAAACTGAATCTGATGCAACATTATTTGAAGTAAATGGTGAAACAAAGACAAGAACAGGCTTTATTGTGAGGAATCAGCATATAGGGATATCCTTTTAGCTAGAACAAAAACTTCAATTCACTACTTGGATGTGATTGAAGCTTAGTTGAAGGCATTAGTCTAGGCGCTGGTTACTTGCTATAAAAAAGGAGTAGGCATCCATGAAATTGAGATCGATTGTCAAAAAATAGTTCAATGAGTGTAAAATAGACGTTATAATGGGCAAACGGGACATATAGTGAGAGATTGTATAATGCTAATAGAACGATTAGCTTGTAAATCAATCAATCAATCAATCAATCAATCATTGTGTAAAAAAGAAAATAAAGTGGCTCATTCCTTAGCCCAGCAAGCAAAGGTACTTAGGGTTGTCAACGGGTAGGGTACTCATTAATTTCGAGGTACCCGAACCGTAACCCTATTAAAAATCAAATATTCTAACCCTATTAACTACTCGAATAATTTTAAAAATTACTACCCTAACCTTAACCCTAACCCTAACCCTAATACATTCCCACTTCCCTATAATTACCCTAACTCGTTTAAAAACCCGATTAGATAAAAAAATTATTAAAATATTCTTCATGGGTACCCAATTACCCAAACTTGAACCCGAACCCGAATACATATACAATAATATTTCTTTACATATTTCATATAATTTACTACTAATTAAATTAATAAAAACACAAATAATAAAATTTAAATTTAAATAATCCAAAAACAAAGATCTTAAAGATCAACTTAAATAACTATACATAAATATTCAAATAAAAATATAAACTTAAATAACTAAACACAAAGATCCAAACAAACAACATAAACTTAAATAACCAAACACAAATATCCGAACAACAACAACAAAAATAACTAAAAATAAATATCCAAACAACTACTTAAACAACATTACAAATTGACAACAAGGCAAGTTCATGAACAATTCAATCATCTTCTTCCATGTCAGTGTCAACAAGCGTGGCAATTGAATCTTCAATTGTTATACATGATCCTACACAAATAAAAAAAATAAGAATGTATATAACACTAAGGATAATAGATAATTCTTTTTATAGAAAACAAAGGAAATAAAAATATAATGAGTTTATTTACCTTTCCTTTCATTCCTCAACCAATTTTAGGTGCACATCGATGCCTCCAAAGTGTATGATTTAAGCCTACTTCGATGGTCAGTCACCATTCTCCCACCAATGCTAAAGGCTAACTCAGATGCAACTGTAGAAGTATGAATAGCAAGAAATCTTTGGTAATCATTTGCAAAGTGAGATACTTTATCCGATTTGTCTTCCACTAACTCAAAATATCAAAAACTTTCGTAAATGGAAAAACTTTGTCTTCTAAACAATGATCCAATTCTGACTTCAAATGCCCATCAGTAGAAGAATTAAAATATTCATCAACATACATTCATCTGGTTTGGGTGATTCATCAAATGTTGTTGCTAATGAACTTTGAGAAAACTTTGGTTTTAGATTGGTGGATCTACTCTAGTATTCTAGAAGTAAATCATAACAGGTTTTCCTAACTTCTTCAATCTCATAAGTTGTAACACCACCACAAATTTTAGGAAAAAAAAAATACTCAACCACTTTCATTTTTTACCTAGGATCTAAGATAATCACCACAGCTAACATAATATGAATATCCTTCCAATATTTTTCAAACTTATCAAACATTTTCTTTGCCATTGCATTAATTGTCACATCATCAGAGCACATCTAATTCACAATTGCAATTCGAAGTTTACAAACTTTGACAAAAAAAAAAATTTGCAATAGGATACTCTACCACAGAAAACAATTTAGTGAGATCATAAAACATTTCCAACTTGTCAGCAATATTTTTTGCTCTCTTTCAATCTTCCTCACTAAGCACACAAGAGTAACTTTTGTCTCTAAGTTTCAACTTAGGGAAGAGATCTTTGTATCCTATAGCAGTCTGAAGCATCACATAAGCTGAATTCCATCTAATTCTACAATCTAGACTCAACTTTTTAGAATATGGCACTTTAGCTTTACAAGATACTTCTTCAAATTTTTCCAATCTAGATGGACTAGCTGACCAATATACTACACTATCACGAACATTTTCAATCACATCTTCAATCACAGATAATCCATATTTCGCAACAAGATTTAATATATGTGCACAACATCTCATGTGAAGAATTCTCCTCCCATTAAGTAAAACTTCAGAACCTAAGTTATTCACTATGATAGAAATCATATCATCATTAGAGTTGCAATTATCTATAGTGATAGTAGAAAGTTTGCTCTCTATATACTATTTAGTCAAAGCATTCATCATTTCCTGGGCAAGAACATCCATGGTGTGAGGTGCTGGCACATATACAAATCTACATATTTACAAAATAATATTAATGAATATGCTTAAATTTTTTTCATAAAACCATTAATGTATAACATAACACAATTTAAAGAATTAGAAAAAAAATTGCTTACCTCAAGATATAACTTTGTAACTCCCAAGATTCATGAATATAATGAGCAGTGATAGACATGTAACCTTTCTTTTTATTTAAAATCCATATATCCGTCGTGATTGCTATTCAACTTTTTAACTTCTCAAACCCTTGTTGTAGCTTAGATTTCTTTGAGCAATAAACTTTATGAATGTCCTTTTTAATTGTATTGCAAGAAACCATCTTAAACATGGGTTGAAGACTAGCAGAAATCTTCTTAAAACCAACATGAGAAACAATAAAAAGTGGATACTCATGCAAGATTATAGCACAAGCCAACTCATGTCTTGAAATGTCCTGATCAAATGTGTAATTTCTAATCTGAGCTTTCCCATCAGCTTGTGTATCTATGCCAAGTTGCTTTTGCTTTTCAAAGCATTGTTCAATGCTTGAATTTTTCTCCTTGCACAAGTACTCATGTGATTTTTTAAAGCTTTGTTCCATTCCTGCTATTGGCCTTAAGAATAGCTTTACAATAATTACAAATTGTCACATCTTCCCTATCGATATTTTTCTTTTCAAAATTATTCCAAACCTCTGAAGTTAATTTGCGAGGACGTTTGGTACTCGAACTACCTAATGGAGGTTTACTTTTAGTAAGCGAGATCAAAGGTTGACTACCACTAACAGGAGTTCTAGAAGGCTCAACTAAAGGTACTTGTTGTGAACTTGACCCTACATATGCTGACGATTGAGATAGTGTCTTCTTGCCATTACAATTAATATTATCATCACAATTTTCATCTGAGTCCATTTTTCAAAAGACCTAAAAAAATAAAAATGATAGAATCAATATCTAAATCAATTTTGAAAAACTAAGTACAGCATAATAACACATGAACGGAGATGATTTCTATTGCACATGAATAGAATTGTTTATCCCATGAACATAGAATAGCTCACCGGTATTGATACTGAGCCAAATTAGTAGGCAAAAGTTAGTAGGATGCATGGACATTTCTCTATGTGCATTTGAGTTTCTAATTGATTGGAAGCTAGAACTTTTATGATTGAAAAAAAAAGAATAGTTTTGCCTATTGCTACTTTAATACTACATTCATAATTTAGTTTGACTTTGGTAGCATCACATGAGATTTAAGTGACAAATAATTCCCAATCTAAAGAAACAACTTTAATATAATTTTGATGGCTTAAAGGCTAGCATTTGACTTAAGTCTAAGATTTGAATCGAAGCTAGAAAACCCTTTAGCTTGGCATCTTAGTCTAAAGCTACCACATACTTCTTCAAACTTTCCCATAAAAATAAAAGCAATAAATAGAAAATTGATTTTAATGGAAACATCTGGCCCGTGAAAACAGTTTTTAGGCCAGAAATTGTAACTTTTTTGTTGGGGATTTCAACTATGATGGTTTGGACGGATTCATCTCCCTTGCCTTTAACACTTACCTTTTGTCAAAAACTTACATTTGAAAAAAAGAAAAAAGATGCAACTCAGGTTTGGAATGCCCAGACAAATTCTATTTGAACTTATATTATATATCATTATAGAATAAATTTCAACCAAAAAGTAAAAAGAGATTAGATTTAGTGATTTACTTGAATGAAGGACCAACAATGGAGTGGCAAGAATGGAGGATCAACAGCTGGCTAGGGGAATAAAAGAAGAAGGAAGGAAAGAAGAAGAAGGAATAAAAGAATTGTCAGAAATAAGGAGCAGTCGGCTGAGGGAAAAAAATAAAGAAGAATGAGCGGCTAGAAGAGAAAAAAGAAAGAAAAGAAAGGAATAGCTAGGGTTTTTAGTCTTAATATATTATTATTATTAAATTATAAAAATCAATAATATTATTATTTTTCAAAATAAAAATTAATATTATTTTATTATTTAATAATTATTAACTTATATATTATAGTAATTATATATTTATATAAATGAAATAAATTTAATATAAAGTCTATGTGTTGAAAGACACTACAAGTTATATACTATAAAGTGTATATATATATATATATTATAATTAATAATTTTATAAGTTATAATTTTTATAATGTTAACACAAAATAAAAAGTAAATATATTTATATTTAAAGGATATATATTAAAAGTAGTTTAGTATATATATAACAGTAATTATATTCCTTATAAATGAACTCAATATATATAAAGTATAGATATTAAAAGACATTCCAAGTTAATTAATAATTATAATTTTATTAATTAATTTAATCAAGTATATGAATTTATCCTTAATTACATGAAATTAAAAAAAAATAGCTAAGTTTCAAAACTACTATAATATCACAGCTTCTTTTTAGATAATTAAGTTTATATTATATAAGTTTATATAAACAATGGTATATATATATATATTTTATGCTGAAAAATTTTCGCAGGGCCCAACTACCATGTAATTATTTTATTAATAATCGAAAAAATTAAGTACATTAGGGAAGAGGACATAAATGAACCTTCAAAATTACATGAGATTGAGAAGAGTTAAGAAAAGCATGTAATGAGGAAAATGTAATTTTATGTGCATATTTGTGAATGCAAACATAAAATTGAAACACTTTCCTGTTACAAGAGTTTAATTAATTACTAACGTAAAATGAATAAAGATAAATTATGAGTACTATTCCTTTACATTTATTTAAAGCGTACATAAGACAAATTTAATTTGTCTAACCTAAGAATTCCTCTAAGCTTACCTTTAGCTTGTTCAAATACTTACAGGTTGTGATGCGCATGTCCCTGATTAGACAGATAGTCAACAGCTTGGTTCCCCTAAACAACGGTATATATATTGTTTAGTAATTATTAATTTATGTAATAGTAATTATATTTTTTTATAAATGAACATAATATATAATATAAAGTGTATGTGTTAAAAGACATTACAAGTTATATATTATAGAGTGTATATATATATTATAATTAATAATGTTATAAGTTATAATTTTTATAATATTAACACAAAATAAAAAGTAAATATATTTATATTTAAAGTATATATATTAAAAGTATTTTAGTGTATATATATAATAGTAATTATATTCCTTATAAATGAACCCAATATATATAAAGTATAGATATTAAAAGACATTACAAGTTAATTAATAATCATAATTTTATTAATTAATTTAATCAATTATATGGATTTGTCCTTAATTACTCGAAATTAAAAAAAATAATTAAGTTTCCAACAATTCTAATCTTACAACTTCTTTTTAGATAATTAAGTTTGTATATAATAAGTTTATATAAACAAAGGTATTATATTATTCAGTAATTATTAATTTATATAATAGTAATTATATTCTTTATAAATGAACATAATATAGAATATAAAATGTATGCGTTAAAAGACATTACAAGTTATATACTATAAAGTGTATATATGAAATGCCCCATGCTTTGATATGGTGATAAATAAAGTTGGTCGGATGCGAATTGAGGTATAATAAGGAACTTTAGGAACCAAAGAGACAAGATAAAATTTTTAGAATAAAATAATATTTTATTAATAAAAATAATATTAAAATATCAATATTCAGCCGGATGTCAAAATCAATCATGAAGAAGGATCATATAGTTGATCAAAATTTAATACAATACCTTTTGTTGATCAAGCATAACCTTTCAATATAATGCCTTTTTAGGATTAAAGCACAATCACGTTCAGGTATAACCATTTAAATAAGTATACTAAGAAGAGTGAGAATACAGTTGGTATGCCTCTAAAAGGCTAAATAACAAGTTAGGTATAGTATTTAGTGAAGGAGTGAGGGCTCAATAAATACTGTACTAGAAGACTTTAAGGATTAAAAGAAGAGTAATATGGGTTTTGAATGATTTTTGACAAATTCTTCTCTTATGAGTTGTGTTTCGAAGTCTTTCAACCTTCATAAATGCTAAGAAAGCTTGTATTTATAGTTGCTGAAGCTTCAAGGGTAGTTGAGAGTGCATTTAATGTGAAAATAGCCATTCTTCTTTTCATTCGAGACTCAAAGTCCTTTTTCATTGTTTTTCTTCTCAAACTCATTTTAAGGTGTTAAGGGATTTGTGGACTTGATATTCCAAGATTTAAATGAATTTTGATAATTTTTTTTTATCATTTCAAAACACAGGATTGATTTGAAAACTATAGAGTTAATCCTATGTGTAAAATGATGAGCTATGCAAGTTAAGATTGATGAATGTCTTATTGTAATGATGTTATTTGGTGTTTAATGAAATTCACCTTAACTTTTCAAAAAAAAAAAATAGCATTGTTAAAGCATAAACACAAAATTAAGCTTCAAACTACAAAATTAACAAAACCAAAAAGTCAATTGAAAAAAACCATAAAGAATAACATAAAAGAATCCAAAGGAAAATCAATCCAAAAATAAAAAGGAAAATAGAGTTAATAGGGGAGGTTGTTTTGGATTTTTAAGGAATAGGAAAAAAAAGAAAAAGAAAATGGAAAAGCAAGAATGAGAGTTGGCTGGTGGTTTAAATAAAAAAAAGGAGATAGAAGGATCAATTGTGAAAGAGATAAAGGAGAAAAATATTGTAAAGGAAAGAGGTAAAAAAAGAAAGAGGTCGGTTGGGTTAAGACATATGAGAAAAAAAATAGAAGATGTCATCGGACGAGAGATTAGGCTTTTTTAGAAAGGGAAGAAACAATCTGCAGAAGGGCAAAGAGAAGAGAAAAAAATGAAAGAGGGAGCGATCGTTGTAAATGGCCAAGGCCAACGATCGCTATGATGTCGAGGAACGAGGAAGGGAAAGAGGGTTGAGAGAAAAGGGTTGGTTGCTAAGGTTAGTGGGAGAAGAAGGAAAAGAAACTAAAATGAAAAAAAAAAATTTATAGATAGGGTTAAGGTAGGATTTTACTAGAGATTAAAACTACATCATTTTGTTGGGTAGAAAGAGGAAAAAAAGAAGTTGAGCCAAATCAGCTTTAGGCCAAACCCAACAACAATTGAAGTATTTCCTAACCCATTGATTGTCTTATTTATTTTTTATGTATTAATTTAAATTTATAAAATTATTTTAAAAAATCTTAAGAATAAAAAAAATTAAGTAAATAAATTTAATAATCACTTAGCAAAGTATTGAGAGATCTCAAGATTATTTTTCACAAAATGGATTATTTTTAAATAATTAGAAAAACATAGGATTGAAAAGTAGCGATTAAAAATGAAAATAATTTACAAAATTTTAATGAGTGTAATTAATATTCATTTTATTACAAGAATTTTTTAAAAAATGTCAGTATTTTTAAATAATTATCTGTAATTTATTATTACTAGTATTATTTATAATATTTCCAAATTTAAGATTACACCTTTTACTATTTTTTTTAATATTATTCAAACTTATTGAAAATTTTTTTGTACATTTTGTATCTAAAAATTTATTTACATAGAAAATATTGATCAATAAAATAAAGCTAAAGATGTATATATGATATCTAGTTTTTCTTTTTATTTTGTTATCTTATGCTATATATTTTTGTTTCAATTATTGTGACGATATGCAATTCTATTTACAATTCTTAATATCAAATGTTGATAAAGTTTCACAAAATTCACACCAATCAAATATTTAAAAAAATATGATATTATTACAATAAATTCTTCACTCATGATAAATCTCGGTGCGTATCGTGGTATCCTCTTAGTTAAGAATTAAGAGATATATATAACAACCAATTAATGAAGTTTGTGTAAAAAGCAAATGAAATAATAATAAAAATATAAAAATGAGGATATGTGACAAGTTTTTATAATATATACAACTAAATAAATAAAATATATAATAATTTAAAGAATTGAGTTCAATTTTTTTAAAATAAAAAAATATATTTATATTATGTTACAGAATATAAAAAAGATACAATTAGTGGTATAATAGTAATATAATTGTGGAAGATGCCAATCTTTTCTTGGAGGGCACCTTTCTTTCCCACTTCGTATGGAAGGCGGAAAAAATCCAAAGCCAAAAGGCACAACCCAAAAACGCCTAACAATATTAAAATTATTTAATTTTTACTCTCTTCCTTCGCCGCCCCCCTTCCTCTGCTCTGTATAATTCGTATTTTATTCTCTATCTAATCAGTTAATTAAAAAATAATAAAAAATAAAATTACCATCGTTATCTCTTTTTAGGGTTCCCTTCACTCTCTCTCTTCTATTTGTCTCAACAATTTTGACTTGAAAAAAAAAGCCCTTCAAGAAAAAAAAAAATCCCTTAACCATGAAATAATACTGTACAGATCTTCTATCCACCAAAACCAATTTCATTGCAAAGGGGTTTCTTGGTTTTTAACCTTTTTTTTGCCCTTTCTCTTTTAATTCCTTTCTTCTTTTTATTTTTTTAGATTTTAAAAAAATAAATTAGATTGGAGATTGAGTTAATTATTAGGGTTTTGTTTTTGGGTTTCGTTTTTTGAGTAGTATTTTCAAGTGTAGATACAATGGATGCTTCTGAGGATCTTAAGCAATTTGGCGATTCTTCCACAGGTTTGATTTTCGATTTTTTGGTCAATTTTGTTCATATTTTTCTTTTTTCAGTGAAATTAGCTTTGGGTTAGTTTTTTTTAGCTTGGTTTAAGCTTAAATCTTGGATGGAGTTAAATTTGAAATGTTGAAAGTCAACAAGTTAGTGTATAGTTGATTGTGAAGTTAAACGGGTAGCAGTTTACAAGAAAAGAAAAAATAGATCCAGAAATATTGGGTTTTTTATGCTTAGGATAGGGTTTTATAGCAAAAGCAATTCTGGATAATACTGTTTGATTGAGTTCAAAGTGGAATGCTGTTGTTTCGAGATGTTAAAAGTTTCTGGATTTAGATTGTTGCTTCATTTTATAGTGCGTGTAAATTTGCCACTACTGAAATCATAAAGGTCGATGTTGTGTACTAATGCACTCTGGTTTAATGATGAAATGCGTTTGTATTTTGGTTGGGTTGATTTTGATTATGACTGTTTTTGGTGGTTGGAATATTTGGGATTGGAGAAACTGTTTGTTGTACATATGGAGACCCACTGGCCCGTGGGCTTCACAACTGGAGGTAACCTGCTCCCATCTCATTAACCCATCCCCTGCCCATTCCCAAGGTTTGAACTTGAGACTTCAGAGGTGGGGTCTCAAGTTCTAACCATTGGGTTATACCCTTGGCATACAGTACAAATGGCTGTTATGGCAGTGCATGGTGGATTAGATAGTTGCTTGCTGTTTGGGTCTTAAGAAAAAAAAGAAGACTCCTTGTGTTTTGCATAATTTTGTATATACTTGGTGTTCTGGTGAAAAGTTTGGATTAATGTATGTTTTGGGTTGTTTTTCCTGAACATGTATAGCTACTAATTTTTAGTGAAATATGATCTGTTCTTTATGTTGTGAGTTTTTTTGTCAAAGAGTTTGTCTTTAGTAAAATAAGCTTTCTATGATGCAGGAGCTGCAGTATTTGATGCATCACAATATGCGTTTTTTGGAAAAGACGTTCTTGAGGAAGTTGAATTGGGGGGATTAGATGATGAAGAGGCGGAATTACCAGCAGTCGGACTTGAACAGGAGGAGTTCTTGTTCGATCGAGAGGAGGTTAATGTTCTTGTTTCATTTCAGTTTCCTTTTCCTGTTTAATTGTTCTTAGAAATTTATGCAGTGTAGGACAGAAGTAGTGACTATTAATTTGAAATGTAAATCTCACCCTACCCAACATGATGCTGAAAGGTAGCCTTCTGAAGCAATGCTAGATGCCTTTTTTTCCCCCTGTTTTCTTGAACAGATAGATGCCATTGCTTTAGTTAGTGTTTGGCATGCTATTTGTTATTTTAATGAAGTTCCGGATTTTATTGCTATTTACGGAGTAAAACTCTGTGGGAGGTCATATTCTGCAATGTTCCATTTTTCCTGGCAAGACACTGTAAAGCCTGTCCTCTGTATATTTCCCTTGTATATTCTGACCTTTATAAGTTGACAGTATGGCCATATAGGTTGGGCTGTTTTTTAAGTTAATTTTACTGGTCTCCTTGGGTCTGGGTCTTCACAATGAGAGGTAGCTCTTGTGTAAATTTTTTTTATGAAAATTATATCGTATAAGCACTTGGTCCAATGGCCCAGTCATCCTGTCAATAAAATTGTATTCCACATTTGAATAGGTTTTGCAGATTATGTTAGTTGTAGTTGGGTGCTTTTTGAAGTAAGGTTTGCTGTTTCTTGTATGCTTCCTGAAGCAGAATAGCAAATATTTTGACGAAGTAGCTAGAGTCTGATGAGGCATGCCTCACTAACAAAGGGAAATCCAAAAAGAGAGGAAATTGATCTCTTCCCCTCCTCTTTCTCTTTGTGAAGTTGTGCACTTCAAATGTTTCCTAATATGGTTAAAATTTCAAGTGTTGATTTAGAATTTTCATCACTTTAGGTGTTCTTTTGATGCATCTAACTATTTAATCTTCAAGTTTATTTATTTTCATAGTTGATTTCAAGTAGAATATTCATGCCCTAGATGCTTGGTCTAATTTCTTTTCATTTTTGCAGGGTGAGGTTTTGAGATCCTTATCAGACATTGATGATATTGCTAGTACATTTTCAAAGGTTAGTCCACTTCATAGTTACTTTATTTTGCAACTAGGATAGTCAAAGATCTTTTCCCCTCCTATAGATTAACTTCTATTTTGATCTGTTAGCTAATTTATTGTCTTTTCATATTTTCATGGCGTTAAAACAATTTAATCCTTGCACCTATCCTAAAAGTAGATTGTTGGGAGTTCAATCGTGCACAACTTGGTGCAAATGCCCCTGGAATTACATTTACCTTGTTCCCATGCAGAGTGAATTAATGGATGAAAACTCACCAAATTACTCTCTTTTACTTTTGAGCTCCTGTCTGTCTTAAGATATACAATAAATGTTTTACCAAGCTACTTTCCAAACTCTTTCAACAACTCTCAGTTTTCTAAGAATTGATCCTCCTAATTATTATTGTACATCTGTCAAGCAATGACACTAGCATTAAGCTACTTTTGGAATGAACCTTAACTTAGCCGATATTTGGCTTAATTCATGTAATTCATTGGCAAGGATTCTTTGCTTTTAGATTAAATCTCCTTGTTTGCTATCGACTAGATCAACTTCTTGAACTATTAAAAGTCCACAAAGGATAAAGTTCCTATCTTTTTCCTTTATATTTTAAAATTACAATTCACCAGTGGCATGTACTGAGATGCATGTTTCTTGGTGGTTTTGTCTAGCTTAGAGTTGGTGGTTGAGTGTTTGCTGATGCTTGCTTGTGATTTTCTTGCAGTTAAACACAGCTGTTAGTGGACCAAGAGGCTCAGGGATAATTGGTGATAGGGGATCCAGAGAAAGTGAGTCTATTAATCTCATAAATTTCTTTTATCAGTAATGGCCAAAAGAAAAAACTTTCTTCTATACGTAAATTGGTGATGATTGATGTAGTTGAGGTCCAATCACTTTTAGATTTGTTTCATGTAGAACTTTTGATGTGATCTATTTATCATCAATGCTGATTGGTGAACCTTGATGTATGCATCCTTTTGACTGCAGTGAAGTGTGGACTGTAGCTGTATGATTCCAGTTCACTTAATGGAATATTATGTACAAGTTCTGGAAAACTATCAAGTGATGTGAATAAAAATAAGACATCCTGGGATCAAGTGGAAGATATATAAAAAATTTAGATCAGGTTAACTATTTTCAGACTGTTTTTGGTTTTTAATGATTTCATAGCTAGAAAAAAGAAATGATAAAATTAGAGTTACTTGCTTCAGAATTGAGTTATTTGGTGAAAGGTCGTTGCTAGTAGCATCTGATAAGAGTTTTATACAGTTTTTACCACATAAATGCTTAGGTGTGGTGGACATGCTCCTTCTGAAAAAAGGCATTGGATAGTTGTACTAAAAATCTGCGATGGAGATCCTTTTTCAATTGGGAGTTGGTGGTTAATGGTTTTCCTTGGGAAGGGGCAGGGGTTGTCACAATGTAGACTGTTGTCTGTAAAGTAGTCAAGCAAAAACATACTAGAAATGCATTAAAATAGAATGTAAATCTAACCTATGCAAGACTTGTCTTTGATTATGAACCCTGTGTGTGTGTATATACATATATATGTATTTTAGGGTTCTAACATAATTTTGATATGTATGTGTGGAAGAGTTTTTGATAAATTTAGAGCGTTCTTGCCACCTTCAAATTTATTATTAAACTTGTTTTGTTTTTCCCCCTGCCTTCTTTTTTCTTTTTTGGCCTTCTCTAATGTTAATTAAATCGGAAAATTTGGATACATTCAAGTGCCTTAAGCATCTCAGGTGTGAACTTCATTGAATATCTCATCCTCGAACTCAACAACCTTCATGCACGAGATGAAGCTGTTCTTGTTATTCATATATATGGGACAGAATAAATGTTTGCAGATCGGAGTGAAACATGTTCCTTTAATAGCTATATTTGTCACATGACTTGAGTGAAATCCATTTGATGATGCTCACCTCAGTCAGGCTGTTGAAATTACTTTCTCCATTGTTTTGAAATTTCTTATATGCTGCTCTAAGCAAGACAATTGTAAGAATTAGATTCCCTAGTAGGCAAAATAATTAGTTGTAAATATAGCATTGGTGACATTCTTATGTCATGATATTCGTAATACTAATTAGTCAAAATGTTGTTATTGAAATCAATTGTTGTTGTTTCTAGCAGTGTTTATCAAGCCTCTTGATAATGTACTATAATTGTGTATGCGTCATTGACACTCAAAATCTTCTATGCTTCCGTCTGCCCTGTTACTAACATTTCTATGTCACTCGTTTAGTTTTCTCTTAATTAGGGTGATTGGATTGAGGCTGTGAGATGTAAAATGTGCAAGGTGCACCCGTGGCACCCCTTACATCATCGCAGTGAAGTAAAGCAGCAATTTCTACACACACACACCGACACATGTATATGATGAAGATGATTTTATGTATTTTATCGAATAAGCTTAAAATATATAATTTTGTCACTAAATGTTAAACAGTTTGGTCCAATCCGTTGCCTAATGTGCTCCATGATGATGCATTATCATAATTAACTGCTAGTCATCATCAAACACTAGTGCAAGGTTTCCTTCACTTCCATTTATAACAAAAAGTTGTGCATCAACCGTATTATCCATTACTTTTGTTTGTAAATAGTTATCTAGGCACTAGAACCCTACATTATCAGAGTGAAGGCGCTAACAAACATACATGCATATAATGCCATATTTATGTTGACATATTTCTCATTATTCTAAACATGGTGTTCTCCTTTAAGGTTCATCTGTTGCTGAATGGGCACATGGGGAGGAATTTCGTAACTGGTTTGATCAGCAGGCTCTTGAGACTGAAAGTATTCCAGAAGGCAAACGCTGGTCATCACAACCATATTCTTCTGTGCCCAATTTGGACTCAGAGCATCTGTACAGGACATCCTCATACCCTGAGCAGCAGCAGCAGCAGCTGCAACACCATCACAATCAACATTTCTCTAGTGAACCAATTCTAGTTCCAAAATCTTCTTACACTTCTTACCCTCCCCCTGGTGGCAGATCTCCACAAGCTTCACCAAACCACCATTCTGGTCACCTGAATATTCCGCATATGGCTGGTGGATCACAGATGGCTTCTTCGCCAAACCTCTCTTCCTTCTCTAATTCTCAGCTTCAATTGCCAGGTTTACATCATGGGTCACATTATGCTGGGAATATGCCTCAATTCCCTCCTGGTTTGTCTGTCAATAATCGGCCGTCAAATCAATGGGGGAGCCAGCCGAACTTATATGGCGGAGATAATACCAGTGTTTTAAACAATATGTTGCAACAACAGTTATCTCATCAAAATGGTTTGATTCCATCACAATTAATGCCACAGCTGCAGTCGCACCAGCAGAGACTCCAACATCCTGTTCAGCCATCATTTGGCCATTTGTCAGGGATACAGTCGCAACTATTTAATCCTCATCTTTCCCCATCCCCACCTCTAATGAACAAGTTTGAAGCTATACTTGGTCTTGGTGATCTGAGAGATCAAAGACCGAAATCAGCTCAAAGAAGTAGGCAGAATCCACGATTTTCTCAGCAGGGCTTTGATAACAGTGGACTGAAGAGTGATATTGGATGGCCTCAGTTTAGATCCAAATACATGTCTACTGATGAGATTGAGGGCATTCTTAGAATGCAGCTTGCTGCAACTCACAGTAACGATCCTTATGTGGATGATTATTACCACCAGGCTTGTCTTGCAAGAAAATATGCTGGGGCAAAGTTGAGACATCATTTTTGCCCAACTCATCTTAGGGATCTTCCTCCCCGAGCACGTGCTAATACCGAGCCACATGCGTTTCTCCAGGTTGATGCTCTTGGAAGGGTTCCTTTCTCTTCGATTCGCAGGCCTCGCCCTCTTCTTGAAGTTGACCCTCCAAATTCATCTGCTGTCAGCAACAATGAACAGAAAGTTTCTGATATGCCCCTGGAACAGGAACCAATGCTTGCTGCTAGAGTTACAATCGAGGATGGTCTATGCCTTCTTCTTGATGTAGATGATATTGACCGGTTTTTACAGTTTAATCAGTTGCAGGATAGTGGAGCACAGCTGAGACAAAGACGACAGGTTTTGTTGGAAGGCCTGGCTGCATCACTTCAGTTGGTTGACCCACTTGGCAAGAATGGTCATACAGATGAGCTTGCTCATAAGGACGATTTTGTATTTTTACGGATAGTTTCCCTTCCCAAAGGCCGGAAGCTGCTTGCAAGATACCTTCAGCTTGTTTTTCCCGGTGGTGAGCTTATGCGAGTTGTCTGCATGGCCATTTTCCGTCATTTAAGGTTCTTGTTTGGAGGACTACCCTCTGATCCAGGAGCAGCAGAAACTACAAATAACCTTGCAAGGGTTGTCTCCTCATGTGTTCATGGCATGGATCTTCGTGCACTTAGTGTCTGTCTTGCAGCTGTGGTTTGTTCCTCAGAGCAGCCCCCTCTTCGTCCGGTTGGAAGTCCTGCTGGAGATGGGGCATCTCTTATTCTTAAGTCTGTCCTTGATAGGGCAACGAAACTCATGATTGATTTTAGAGCTGCTGGCAATTATAATATGACCAATCAGTCCCTTTGGAAGGCCTCATTTGATGAATTTTTTAACCTTCTTACCAAGTATTGTGTAAACAAATATGATACTGTGATGCAGTCCTTGCGTTTGCAGGTCAAACCAGATATGGCAATTGATGAGTCAGATGCTACCAGAGCTATTAAGAGGGAAATGCCGGTTGATCTTTTACATGCATGTTTACCCCACATTAATGATCAGCAGAAAAAGCTGATATGGGATCTCTCTCAGCGGTCTGTGCTTGTAGAATAGTCATGAAGAAATGGTACTTAGGAAGAGTTTAAATTCGCACATGTTTGAGACAGCCATGTTGAAGTAAAGTATGGAGCAAGTGATGCCATGTGCTGAAAGGAATGCAATTAGCTATACTATTTCAAACGTATGGCTATGATGGAGCATCCTCAATGGTTCAGGTGAAGCTCTGAGGACATTTAAACTAAAGGTCAATTTAGCCCCTTTCAGATTTTAGCTTTTCTAGTTGATGTGTTTTTACCTTTAATAACATGCTGCTTTTTAGCAAAACATTTAAGTGGGCCTATGTGTATTACGATAGAACCTTGCTGGGATATATTTTCCTTTCCTTGGGTTCTTTCTTTTCCATACATTGGAGCTTATTTTGATGCTCTGTTGTGAAATTTCTGGTATGGAGGTGTAGTGGGTTAGTATGTACAGGGTTCAGTGCAGAAGATTTCCCGCGTTCCTACTATTATTTTCCAAGGAGGTGGGATGGATCATGTCTTAGTCTCTGTTGGAGTAGTCACTCAGACACTGATTAAAGGCATGCAGATGTTGATTGTAGCTTGCAGGGAGGTGTGATAGTGTTGCCTTCTGAGATGAAATGGTGAATCTAGACTTTAATATGGGTACCGGTGTTGCTTTTTGATTTGAATGTTCCGTGGTCCTGAAATTATTGTTTGTAATCTTTTTCATTTTATTAAAGAAAGACTGTTCATATCTAAGTGCAGCTGCATTTGGACATAGGTGTT